>NC_062554.1:77701524-78951524 GCF_016906955.1 Phacochoerus africanus
AACTTAGAAACACAATACATGGTTCCCTAAAAGAATGACATCATTAAGTCATGCTAAGTAAAGGCGTGGGAGGTACGGACAGTGATAAGTCCAGGGTCAGACACTAAAGGACCTTCTAAGCCACCTGAGGAGTTTAGACCTTAATGCGAATGGTGGATAAAACCATGACTTGGCAAGTCACAAGTCCTTTCCGAGGTCCCTGGATTTCCTCATTTGTGAAATGAGGGTGGAGCAGATGGCCACCAAGCTTCCTTCCATGAACTAACAGAGGCACTTAAATTCTCCATAGCCAAAACCTCGGGATGTGCCTCAGCTGCTGCTTTGATGGAATAAATGATTCCACTGGCTCACCCACTGTGTTCAGACTGTCTTTAAGTGTAGCCCACAGTCTTTTCCTTCACAGGATGCCATTTGAGTCCCAGAAATATCAGTTACCTGGAGCCAGGCTAAGCCAGAAACAGCAAGAGGTACGCTCTGGTCGAGGAAAGATCACAAAAGAGAACACGAAGCTTGACATTACATTCGCTTTAAATGGAAACCCACCCAGATGGCAACAGCACCTTGGAATCTGGTAAAACAAAAGACTATCCAGAAGGAATAAAGGGCTGTTATGTTTGTGAGAATCTGGAACAAGACTCCTAACTTTGGTCTGCAGAATCCTAAATTAAAAGATGTTCTGGTGCATTTACTTTGAACAGATGGTTATCTTCTCAGTATCAGCGTCTGTTTCTAAATTAAATTTTGGATGTTGATGGGGAAATGGGAAGAATGTCTAACGAAGCCCACTGGCCTCGCCTGGTCTCTACCTCAGGCAGCCCCTCTGGCTGGCCCCCTTCCTGCTCACTTTAAGAGTCCTTGGGAAGGTCCAATTTTCTCTTCACTGTAGGATGCAGAAACCCCCAGCCCCTATCATGCTGCCAACTTCAGAAACTCTCAGAAATCCACCCTAAAATTAACTCCTTCAAGTTTTTTAGTACAACTTGAGCCTAAATGTGAGTTCCTTTGTCTTCCTCTCCTAGAGCCTGAAGTAGTTGGGGGAAGGAAGATGCAACTGTTCTCTTAGTAAATCTCTCTTCCTTTCTAATTCCCCCAAGCAAAGGGGAACAGAGTGAGGACAGAGTTCAAAGAGGAGAGGGAAGGAGGTAGAGGAGAAAGGAAAGGCAGGGAGGGGACGAGACTGAAGAGGTGCTGGAGGGAGGCAGTGAGGGGCCTGTGGTTGTGGGCTGGAGCCATTCCCTTTGTTCTCTTCACATTCTGGCCCTGAGGATACAGCTCCGCCTGGACTTCACAAAGAGCTACGAGGGAAGTGAGACTGAGCCAGGCTACACTAGAGTGTGTGTGGGGGCGATGGCTAGCGCAGGAAAAGATTTTATAGACGATCTCAATTTCATGTGTTCTACTCCGAAAGGTCTGCCAATTTTGGGGATTGATACCACCCTGCCTCCCACACCTACATTCCTCCTCCATGACTACATGGACACCCCTGCCCCTGTGTGTGCCCAGGAGTGCCCAGGGCCAGGCTAAGAATCCTTATCAGTCCTCTCCTCCAGGAGCATCCAAGGCAAGGTCTGAGGGAGCCCGTCAGGGAATCACATTTGCCATCAGAGACGTGGTGATCAGAGGAAGCGGAACGGTACAGTGAAGGGCCTGGATTCTGTCAGGTGGCTCCGGCTCACAATCCAGCCAGCCTCCTACCAGAGGAATGTCTGTATCCTGGGCTATCAAAGGTGATACAGCACAGGGAACTCTATTTAATGTCCTGTGATAAACCATAATAAAAACGAATATGGAAAAGCATATATGTATATATAACTGAGTCACTTTGCTGTACGGCAGGAATTAACATCATATTTTAGATCAACTGTGCTTCAATACAGGTTTTTTTTTTGTTTTTTTTTGAGAGGGAGATGATGTGAGGACCTGCCTGGGAAGGGTGTAGTAAGGATGAAGTGAGTTAACACAAGTAAAGCACACAGAGCAGTGTGTGGCCCCTGGCAGGTACCCTAGGAGTGCTGGTTCTTGTTATTTTATCAGCAATAAAGGGCAGATTCACAGAACCAAAGTTTTAAGACTTTAGCATCTCTAAAGTGTAGGTTAACTTGGGATAGGAAGATGACTCTTGGGGAAAAGTGGAAAGCTCCTTCAAATGACTTAGGTCTCTCCTGAGAGACTACTTAGTGAGTCTAATGCCTCGTATTACAGATGAGAAGGCTGAAGCTCAGAAACTGAGTGGCCTGACCAATTGCTGCAGAGAGCATGTGGGGAAGGGCATCTGGAGAATAAAACCCAGGCTCTGAACTCCCTACCACTGTTTGTCTCACTGAGACAAAAGGCCAATGAGCCTTTCCATTCCATGTTTAGTTTGACTACTTACTTACTTCAGTGGTTTATTTAATTTGATTTTTGAGATGATCTGGGTAATCAGGGAAAGAAGTTTCAGTAAGAGGTGTCACAAGTTTAATACTGATTTAGATGCTTTTGCAATTCTTGTGCATAGATTTTTCTAGATCACGGATGTAATGGGAAAAAAAATCTATAGCCAACATCCATCTTTTCCTCTTTTTTTAGGGAGTTTGGGGTGGGGGTGGGGGAGTCCTGACAAAAGCATACATTGTGGTTATAACTGGATCACATAATCAATGATTGAAGCAGGGAGCCCACTCTTTACTAGTACATATGCTTTGAAGGTTCCTTGAATCAGAGAACAGCACTAGGGTGGAGTTTTGGGGAACCTGTAGATGTATAGAAGCTGAATGGGCTTCCTCGTTTGAACACAAGGTTCCACTCCCCCCCCCTTCCCCTGCATCATTTTGAGTTCCACAGACATTCGATTTGTGGCTGCTGGCATGCAAAGGAAACAGGGGAACTCAGAGGTGACCAAACAACTTTAACATTGATCTTGGTAGAACTCCAGCAGAAGAAAGAAAACTTTTAGCAACGAGAATGGTCCTTTCAAATGCTAAATCAGAGCATGTTCATCCTTGGGCCAAGATGCTGTGATGATTTCCAAGTTCCTCCAAAGGATATGAGGCCCTGGGTGGCCCAGCCTGTCTCCTCTCTGAGTGCCTCTCCTTCTTCCTCCCAACCTATGTGCTCTTTCTGCAGACCCTCAACCACACCAGGCACGTCTTCCCTCAGACCTCATCTCAGTAAGGATCCCATTTTAGTGCAGCAGCCTGACCTACCCTGCCATTCCCCCAGCACACTCTCTATCTCTGGCTCTACTTTTTCCTTTGCTCCATATCACTGATCACTTTGTAACCTACAATGAGATTTGCTTTTTTTTTTTTTTTTTTTTTAAATCATGTTTACTGTTCCTTGATCGCCTCTCCATTAGAATGTGCGTTCCAGGAAGGCAGAAAAGCCTTGTCTGTTTTGTTCTCAGATGAAGCCCCAGGGCCTGGCATCTAAAAATTTGTGGGCTGATGAGAAACTTGCTCTAGTGCTACTAAGGTGGCAACCTCCAGTGAGAATCTGTTTGCCTGAGAAATGAATGGACTCCCTTTGAAGTATCTCTTTCTCTTTCCATAGTGAGAGTCTGCATCTCTCCTTTTCAGAATGCCTCCCTCTGCAGACCCAAGTGTGATGTGTGCCTTTCTCCTGGCCATGGGGCAAGGCTGAAGCACAAAGCCCACTGCCCCTGCTCTTGTCCTAGCTCAGAGGTGGAGTTCTGAGAAAGGCGCCAGGGCCCTGGGCTGAGATCTTCTTGCTCCACTGCTCAGGAAGAGGGGCATGAAGCTCTGGCTTTTCAGTGTCAGCCTGGGGCCCTCACAAGAGAGTGACACTCAGCCACCCCAGCTGAGTGGCAGCAGGGGCCCTGGTATCTCCAAAGCTGGGGCTGATGGGGCTTCAGCCTATAACACAGCTGGAGAATTGCCAGCAGCCTGGAGCTCCAGCCTCTGCCTCCAGCCTCTCCCACGCCTTGTTAGCGCCTCCACCACAGGTGAAACCAAGTCTTTGGCAGCATTACTCACATGGGGTTCTAGCAAAGAGGTGGTGAAACTTGGGGTGAAACTTGGGGCGGAGAAGTCATTTTGGACTGTATTTATCCCTCCTACCTCTAGCTCTATTACTGAGAATAAACCAGTGGGCTGCAAAGTAAGACTCAAAGAGAAAGATGAAAGGAATCATGCATTTCATCAAAAAGAGGGAAGACTTTTCCTTTGACCTTACCCACCAACTCTTGCTGTGTCTGTAATCTCATCTCCAGAGAAAGACCTGAGTTTTTTTTTGGTTAATAGCCCATAATTACTTAATCATTCCAGCTCTGCCGTTTGTTCTCAGCTTTAAGTACCAGATAAACACATTGTTTACTAAGGAGATAGCCTAAATTTATGGAAAAACCAGAGCAATTTGAGAATTTCTTAAGAGTAATTCTGGTCTTAAAATTAAAGCAACATGAAAGGAGGGGAAAAAAGTGTTGAAACACTTAGAAAATAGTTTCCTTCCCAAGGTCTGTCTGTTTAGAAACTCAAACTTAAATTTTTAAATTTCAACCTGAGTGTTAGTTTTTGCGCTCTAAATCAGTGCACTCCCCATGTCAGCAATTCTTAACCAGCACGTGGGCTGCTGGCAAGCTTCGGCGTACCTGGAACCTGAGGTAAAAGGTTGCCAATCACTTTTGATCAGTGTGGAAACTCTATTTTTGCTGTGGCTAGGCTTAGGGGGACTGTGGGACCATGAGTTTTGGCAGAGCAGGGACAGCTGAGCTGAGGGCATACCAGGGTAACGGTGGGCCAGGATGAGGAGGGGAAAGCACCCAGAAAGCTCCATGTCTATGGGAACGTGGAGAATATTGCCTCAGGAGTATACAGGAGAAATCAGCTAGGGTGACGGACAAGCCCACAGGCCATGGCCATCAAGGCAGTCTGATCCCTCAGTGTGCCACGAAAAAATCTAAAAGCAAAGTAAGACAATAAAGTTGAAGAGTTCCTGTCGTGGCTTAGCAGTAATGAACCTGACTAGTATCCATGAGGATGTGGGTTTGATCTCTGGCCTTGCTCAGTGGGTTAAGGATCCAGCATTGCTGTGAGCTGTGGTGTATGTTGCAGACATGGCTCAGATTCCCACATTGCTATGGCTGTGGCGTAGGCTGGCAGCTAGCCTGGGATTCGACCCCTCGCCTGGGAACTTCATATATGTCCATGGGTATGGCACTAAAAAGACCAAAAAAAAAAAAAAATGCTGAGAACCACCGCTCTAGCCTTTGATTAACAGGAAATATTAACATGGGGAGAAAATTATGAAAGGGAGTAAGTTTGAAACCCCTGACGCACAACTTAAAGCTGGAATGTAATTCTGAGATTTCAGCTAAAGAGTCACTGGATTAAAAAAAAAATACAATAAATCCCTAAACAACCAAAAAATACTGGATATAAAATAAAAATCAGAAAACACACACCTGAAGACAAAGAAAAATAGGCCTTTGGGTTAAAAAGAAGAAGAAACACACACAAAACGCTCATTCCAATCCTTGTAGTACATACCTTGCAGTGAGGCCTGTAAATCTTTCATATTTTGATCTAAAAGCTGTGAAGGAAGGAATCCTGAACCTGTCTGGGGCTTGGGGTCTGGCTCTCCTGGGGCCACAGTAGGCGCTGCCTCCTTCAGCCGACCGTCTCCAAACACAGCAGCCCACTCTTGGCTGAACTCGCCCTCTTCCAGGGAGGATGCATTGAAGATTTCACTCAGCAGCAACAGGTCATCTTTGTCAGCACCTTCAGGTTCCGGGGTCCCTGCCATTGGGCCCAGGCAAGCTGATCAAAGTAACAGAGCACAAAACACATCAGCACCAAGGGCCCAGGCTCCAGAGAATAAATGTAGTAGGGACTGGGATGGAATAGACAGATGGGTGATGGCTATGTATTTTTTTAAGTTAATGAAAATATAAATATAAATTAACTCCATTATAGCCTCTCAAAGAATCTCAGAATTGAATTCCAGTCCCATTGAAACTGAGCAAGACCCTTGTGAGGCTTTCCTGGCGACAGATGTCCCCCCACACCCACATCCCCTGCCTCTTATTTCTAAAAAAGCTTTAGCTTCCTAGGTCTTCCCGGAGTTCCAAAGGGCAAATTTAATCAGAGAAGGAAAAACAATACAAAAATGAAGGAAAACAGTCCAACAAGACAAAATAATAATTGCTTACCCATAAAACAAAGTCAAGGACTTTTAGTTTCTCCTCAAGGGCTATAGATAAAATCCTGAGCCATATCCTCAAGCTGTTTTGCAGACATGAAAAACCCCCACCAGGTGAAGGAAGTTAACTGTAAGGTGACCAGCAGCACATAGCTGAGGTGTAACTAGAAGGCTGGTGATGGAGATTCCCAAAACATCACTCCCGTTAACTCACCACCAACCAACCGGAGAACTGTGCATGAGCTAATCAGTTGCCCTGTGACCCACACCCCTAACCTTACCTTTAAAAGCCTGTACCTAAAAGCTATCAGAGAGTCTGTATCTTTTGAGCATGAGCTGCCTGTCGTCCTTGCGTGGCCCTTTTCTTCACCACATCCCGACATCAGTAAATTGGCTTTGCCGCGAGTCGGGTGAGTAGAACCTAGTTTAGTTTGGTAACACTACTCTCACTTCTTCCCATTCCTTCAAAGCATGTCCAGTTTCTGAGCATCGTTAGAACTGCATTGAAACAGTTTTCACAAAACTCAAGGGTTTTGGTTTCTTCTTACTATAAAAGCAAATTTACCACCAATACATTTCTCAGATAGGAAACAAAGCCAGGATTGATGGTGTGTTGGAGCACTTCATTCCTTGTTTGTATAGCCTCCTGAATCTTCCCACACATGCCCTAAACCCACAATTAATGCACCATGTGGCAGCCTGCTGGCCATCCACGATAAGGAGGAGAGCCTCACCGTGCCAGACTGGCTCAGGGCAACAGGGATGCAGAGGTGTCAGGAAGACTAACAATGACGTGGAAAGACATCCTTGCTTTCTGTCTCCTTCAATGCAACACAGCTACATGAAGCAAAGGAAAGGTGGGTCTGGTTTGCCTGAGGGCAGCAGTGAAAGAATGATGGGAAAACAGGGTAAATCACAGAACCACAAGAGGATGGGTTCACCTGCCAAAGACACAGCGCTGGAGGGCTGGAGTGAGTACCAGACCAGAGGGGAGCCCCTGGACCATACTTTACTTGCTGTGTGACTTTAGTAAGACCCTTAGCACCTCTGGGCCTCTGTATTTTCACCTATAAAATTATAATATTATTGATGTCCACTTTGGAATATCCTTAGGAAGACCAAAAGAAATATACCTGGAGTTCCCGTTGTGGCACAGCAGAAATAAATCTGACTAGCATCTACGCAGGTTCAGTCCTTGGCCTTGCTCAGTGGGTTGGGTATCCGGCATTGCCATGAGCTGTGGTCTAGGTGGCAGACATGGCTGGAATCCCATGTTGTTGTGGCTGTGGTGTAGGCTGGCAGCTGTAGCCCTGATTGGACCCCTAGCTGGGGGCTTCCATATGCCATGGGTGTGGCCCTAAAAAAAAAAAAAAAAAAGGAGAGAAACTAAAGAAATATACCTTAAACCTCAATGCCTGTCCAGAAGGAAGATGTTAAAGAAGAGATTCATTTTTACAACAAGAGCACTGACAAAGTACTAAAGAGTGAATACAATATAGAATGGAGGCATTACTATCAGAAATTCTACAGTCTTTCAGTGAGTTTTCCATATATTTTGAAAACCAAGACCTAACAGTTTTAGTACCTGTGGCTTTGCTGTGGTATCTAACTGTCACTTGGAAATTGCAAACATTTGTGTCATAAGTCATGAAGAGAAGGGACAGTCATGAGTACAGCTTCTCTGAGCTAGATTGCAATGCTGATACCGTCCTATTAACTGACATTAACAGGTTTCCCTCAGATATATGAGATAATAAAACAAAGCCTTCATTTATGAATTAAATAAAGCTTATTTCTCTTGGCTTTACTGGATCTATTTTCAACCACACTTTGTAGAAAGATCTATCGATCTAGGGGACTTTTGATGTGCTGAGCAGATTGGCACTATACCAGCTAGGAGAGGAGCTAGTCATATCATGGTGTAAAAATAGTGGCAAAATATCACTTTAATTGGACAACTGTCTAATTTCAGCATTATTCTTGTTTATGTTATCACAGAGATTTATACCAAGATATAGCCTGTAGGTGTGGTGGAGAGAAGATGGGGGAAATGGCATCTTATTAAACAGGCTTCTGAGAAGGCTCTGTAGTAACAGGGTAGCACAGGAAGCACCTAGGCCTGTGCGTGGTGGGAAAGGCAGGTCAGGAGGGGTGAGGAGCCGGCCCCTGTGATGAAGGAAGGCTCCTGGTTATGACAGCATGTGCCCATCAACTTGCAGCTGGGCATCCTTCATCCCTCTCTCTCAGTCTCTCTCGACATCACCCTTTTTACACATCTTAACTTCACACATCTCTGTCACTTCCTACTTTCAGTTGTGACCAGAGTGCCCAGAGCTTTTCTCGTGGTTTATTACTTTCTGGCCTGACTGAAACCAGATGATTGCTGAATCAAACCCGTTTTGCTGGAAGCAATCCAAGGCGATGGAGAGACCCTAGAAGAAGAGATGACTTGAAACCAGCACAGGAAATTATGTGTGTTCCTCCTGAAGTCACCTTACAGCCCTCGGTGGAGTCAAACCCTGGGAGAGCCTTTGCTGCTCTCACCTGGATGTCAACCCAGGGAAGAGCAGGACGAACATTAGCAATAACAAACAGTAAACTGTGAGAGTCTTTCTAAAATAACCATAGACTGGAAGAGCTCAATCTTTCTGTCTACTGTTCAGATTGGGGGTGACGCTATTTAGAGAAGACCTCTGTGGGTGTCGCTCACTTAGCATTCCTTTCCTCTTCCTCTTAAGCTTCCTTTTGGAGAGATACCAGGTGCACTAGGGACTTAGGCTGGCCTGAGTCCTTTATTTCTCAGGCCATGGTGACCGTCTCAGAGATGGGGACATGCCAGGGGCTTCTCTGAGATTAGTATACAGAAACCAGAAGGAAGAGGGCTCTCGTTCTTTGGGACTCTGAGTTCTAAAGATGTAGATTTGAGGCTCCCAGTGATGATGGAGCCAAAAAGAGAGGGAACCAGCTTTAAGAGTTGGAAAGAGAATCCTGACAACACTGTTTAAGCCCCTGGATCCAGCCATGCTTGAAGCCAATCCACCTCTGTGTATCCTCAATTACATGGACCCGTATCCATACATTTTTTTTTTTTTAATTAGGGCTGCACCTGAGGCATATGGAGGTTCCCAGGCTAGGGGTTAAATCAGAACTGTAGCTGCCGGTCTACACCACAGCCACAGCACCGCAGGATCTGAGCCGAGTCTGTGACCTATATGACAGCTCACGGCAACACCGGATCCTTAACCCACTATGCAAGGCTGGGGATTGAACCTGCATCCTCAGGGATGCCAGTCAGATTCGTTACCCGCTTAGCCATGACGGGAACTCCCATACATTTTTTATTTTCTTTTAATTTTAATGCTAAACTATTTAGAGAAAATAAATTTCAGCTTCCATTACTGTTAACCAAAAGATTCCTGATTAATACTCTATCGTATCAAACTCAGATTTAGTGACTGAAATGAGAAAAGGACCCCAGGGTGAGGTTGATATTTTCAAGATCTATCCCTGAATTCAGTGGTCTGGGGTCTGACATTGAATGTGGCCTATTTCTGGGTGTCCTAGTTATTTAATAGTTAAAGCACTATGGACATTTTCTCTTTCAAGAAAACTTGTTACTTAGCTAAAAGCAAAGAAACTGGCACAGACTTGAATCAGAAAATGGAAACCTCCCAACTACTGCCTTGATAATTAAGAAC
This sequence comes from Phacochoerus africanus, assembly GCF_016906955.1. NCBI lineage: Eukaryota > Metazoa > Chordata > Mammalia > Artiodactyla > Suidae > Phacochoerus > Phacochoerus africanus. The sequence continues at coordinate 77,711,361 of NC_062554.1, forward strand.
CTTGAAATTACCATACATAACTTGTAAGGAAAAACTTAATGACAAGTAGAAAAAGAGAGGTTTGGGTCTGTACCCAGACAAGTCAAGACTTGAAAAATCACACTACTCAGTTGGCTCTTAAGAATCACACTATCATTTTCTTTGGAAATGATTTACCTCCACTGTGAGAAAATGGGGACACACACAGACCCACCATAAGCTCTCTGAGAAAAGGCTGGTGAGGGCTCCCACCCATGTGAGAGTCAGAGCTTCTACCTGTGTAGACCAGTTCAGATCACTCCAGGGTTATGGAGCCCCCATACTGCCTTTGTTTTGAAAAGTAAACAAAGGTGGTGGAGATCACAGGTGCCAAGTCCACACATACTGCTTCGACCCCCTTTCACACTCTTTCTGGCTCTCTGGGCTCCATGTTTGCTTTCCTATCAGAGAACCCAACCACCAATGTTCAAAAATGAAGGCCAGCATTGGTGTTTCCCAACCACCAATGTTCAAAAATGAAGGCCAGCAGATGTGACACTCCAATTCTCACCTCTTAGCCTTGAACTCTCTGACATGCATTCCCTTTTTTTCCCCTAAGATGAATCCTCCCTGTGCTGGGGGGAGCCTGCTCTGCTCCCAACCCTATTCAGCTTCATCATCTGTAAACTTTCATTCTCTGAGGTTTCTTCCTGACCTCAGGTGTATGCTCAACCCAACAACGGTCAATCATCACCTGAGATTGTTGGCTCCCCCCAACCCCTTGCCAAGCTACTCTTCTAGTTTCTTCTTTTACAGCCACACACTCTATTCTGTCACCACTCTTTTGGGGGCTGCTGACAATCAAGTTCTTGACCCTACCCAACATGAAAGTAGCCCTCTTGAAATTAATGGTGAGGAGGATTCCAACCCCCTTTTCTCAGGCTTCAACCTTATATAGCACTTTGCACTACTGCCCACTCTGGGAATGCTATCATGTTCTGGGGGTGCCCTTGAAGTGACTCTCTAGGATGTCCTCCTATCTCCTTGACAATACTCTTCCTGCTGCCTCTTCCTACTCTGGTTGCCCCTAGATTTCCTCCTAAGCCATCACCACTCTATTCCCTACTGTTTTTACATAGAAGATCATACTGGTTCTCATGGTTCCAGTGTTGCTTGGGAACACTCAAATCTTCATCTCCACTTCCAAATTCTTTCTTGAACTCTAATGACAAATTCCTGACTGGGGCCCCTCTGGGGAGTTTGTTGGTGCTCCAACATGGGCACACACATGCACAGGTGCACACACATGCACTTACACATGCAGCATACCTTTGCTGAGTTCAACTGTGAGGTTATTACATTCTTCTTCAAATATCTTCACTGGCCCCCTCTGACTCCTGAGTGAAGTAACACTCCTTACAGTGGGTTAGGAACCTCTACAGTCAAGCTCTATAGCAGTCCTTCAGACACTCACCAACACTGCCTTCAGGGAAGTCTATGATTTGGCAAAACTCCTCTGCTTGCCATTCCTCAAACATGCTTTCCTGCCTGCCCAGCTGGGAACTGCTGTTTTCTCCCAGTGATGTGCCCAAAGAAAAGAGTCATATGCACCAGAAAGGGATCTTATAAATCAACTCCTCTAACTCATTTTACAAATGAGAAAGACACCCAGGCCAGGGGACGGGACCTGAAGGTCCCAGAATTTATTGGTTACAGATTATCTGGCCGGGGACCCCTGGCTCATAGGTCAAGATGTTTCCTCTGGGCAGCACGCTGGCCTCACTTCAGAGCTAATCTCATCTATAAATGAATATGTTTTCATAAAGTGGGGAGGATTTCTCAGGCAGGAAAAGCTCTCAGTTGCAGGCACCATGGCAGAATGGGCAAGAAGGCAGACCCACGCAGCATGTTTGCCCTGCCCTGCCCAAGGGTTCAAAAAGAAAAACCCTTTGCCTCTGGGACAACATCCTTTGAGAAAATGGATTCTGACCCAATGACTTTTCAGTGAGTGAAAATGGACATTCAGAGGAAGCTCTCAAGTTAAGACAGAGTGTGGGTGAGAGAAAGCTCATGTGGGAAACTAGGGACAGCCCACTCCAGTGATATTTTTGAAATCACACCAAATTTCATGACCTCAGCAGAAATTAGGAACACAGAAGATGGAAACATAACTACATGGGCCCAAAATGAGAGCACAGGAAAACAAAGAGATAAATGTCACAGAGGCTCCCTTCATCTGTGTGTGAAACAGGAAGACTCTGGTTTGCTCCCTGGTCCCCTACTCTCAACATTATGACTAATTGTAAAGGCCACACACTTGAAACACACACAAAAAACCCCAAACACCAGCACTATCCTCATATCACCCGAGAGACAGCATGGGGGGAAAGATGGGTAGGAAACCACCCTACAAAACTGTCTAACAAGAAAAACAGTCTTTATCATGAAAGGCTCTGGTAACAAATTGTACTTGTTTGGAATTCAAAAATTCTGTTTCTAAAAACTCCCTTCTGATGAAAAAAGACACAGATAATAATAGCAGATGGAGGTAAATACACTTTACTCACTCTCTGGGACACCCCCACATCCATATGCACACACTCATGCCAAAGAACAAAAATGAAACCAAAAAATCCCTCCCCCATCAGAGAAAAACAAACAGACAAACACACAAACAACCCGAGAATGATAGACCCTCAGTAAGCACTCAAAAAATACTTCTCAATGAGCCCCAAGCCTGCTCCTCTACTTTAGCATTAGAGCTTAATGAGTAAACTACTAGAAAACTTGACACCTGAACTAAGGGTCAATCAACATAGAACACTATAGACTACAAGGTGATCAGGTAAGAACAGTATTTGGTTTTAAAAGGGCACCATTATCTTATGAAAGGAACAGGGCCGGCATTTTTCTCCCCAGGACACTGAGGGAGACTGGGAGAAAGGAAAGTTCAGGAGACAAGATCACCAGCTCAGTATCTGCCACACTGCCTGTGAGGAAGCAATCAGAGCCCTAGTCAGCTATAGATGGGTAAGTGCAGAAGACAGTTCTGAACGACTGGGCAGGACCTGGGTGCAGGGAGGAAAATGTGTATTGTTGCTTTGGGCTAAAGGTCTTTGCCCAGTCCTATGGCAGCTAAGGAGTGAGCTTCTCAGACATTCTGATATTTGGCCAGAATTTGGAGTTTCAAGTCTGGAAGCAGAAACCAGAGAACCAGAGAAGCAACCTAAGACAAACATTTTAATTGTAATATGGACCATGAAAACATTTTAAAATTAGTTCAGTTAGGCATGTCCTGGAGAGGAATCTTTTGGGTAAAGCCACGCTAGGAGCTTTAGGTGAACTGAATTCCCAGAACTCTCTCCTGCTTTCTATCACCACTTTCTGCGCAGTTATCGGATCGTTATTTTTCTTGGGCCAACTTGGAGAAACTCAAGACTTTTACATGTTATAAGTGGTGAATTGAAGCCAGGATTATCACATGTGGTCACAAGGTGATTTCGGAGCCACCTTCAAGTATCTCAAATTGTCACTCAGTTTCTTTTTCACTTAAAACGTTTATATAAGCCAGCCAAATATTGGCTTTCCATTACATTATTTAGTGAGAGAAAACACATTTCATTAGGACACTGAGTAGGAGTGATTTTCTAAACCAAAGTTTCTGAGAATTGCATCCTTGCTGTTGTCACAAGAGGTCTGCTCTCTGATAACATTGTGCCAGGGCTTAGCCACAACGTGTCCAACAGAATCACCACGGGAGCAAACTGGTCCCCAAGCAGCAGGGTGCTAGAGCTTACAGCCCCCCAAGTCCTAGAAAGTCAGCCATCCCTGGATTAAGCTCTTTTTATTTCTTGATTGTTTAATGTCTTGCATATTATAATCAGTGTTTTAATTCAGGATTTGGGCCTTCAGGCGGTTTTCCGTAAGGCACACATTTGGAAGTCAACTAATTATAAGTGTTCTTTTCTTCAGTCACTGCAAGTTCTCTGTGCAGAGAGAATATATTTGTACTCACGGCCATGTTAATTTTTAAGCTGCTGCTGCCCTAGAGGCTGCCGAGGCAGAAGAGGCAGATACTGGGAAAGCATGGCTCATGATTCAGGGAGGGCTTTGTGGGTTGGCAGTGATAAAGGGAACAGAGAAATTCTGTGACATTGCATTTAACTGAGAAAACATGTAAATCAATTTTTCTGCTTGAGATCGAGTACACATTTTGAGGAAGAGCAGATTCATCTCTTTATCTTTAGAATCAAACTGAGAGCTCAAAAAAATAAAAGATATGAATTGCTATTCCATGAAACAGAGATTGTAACTATCAACCAATGAGGTGTGGAAGTTGTTTTAAATAACCAGAAAGATAATCTTATTCTAGTGTATCTTGGCACATGTGTTGGAAGAAGCACATGAAAGTAAGCTTGTGTCTTGGGCAATAGCATTTCTGACTTAATACTGTGAAGAAATGCATAGCTACTGGGTTAGTGTTGTACCATTAAAAATTCAAAACCAAGAAATATTTTTTTGTAAAAAGGGGGTGAGCATGAGACTGTAGATTCAAATTTGCTTGTGTCTATATAAAGAAATCCTGGAGGGATGCACTAGGGGAAGGGAGCCTTAGAATTGTGGTGGGGGGGACAGCAATGGGAATGAAAGGTTTGGGTTTTATTCTTTACTATATACATTTTAAATATCACTTGGTTTTTGGTACTAATGTGAATACGCCACCTAGTCAAAAATTAGGTTTATTAAAAAAATTAAAGAGATAATGAAAGTAAGGAGAAACCTATATAAACAAGAAGTGGAGAATAGGAGAAATAATCTTCATATCAAAAGAAGTTGAAGCTTATGTACGATTATAAATAATTTGTGGAATGTTAAGATTTGCTAAAGCTTAGCAAGGTGCTAAGTATCTATTGTTATATTATTTTCTCTATCTCACCTTTGCAAGACTGAAATGTTTTTCTCTCCCAAAATATAATTTGTTAAAAAACATGTTGATTTCATCAAAATAGTCTATCCTTAAGCAAAGAGAGAAACATTTTTCTGAAAATATAGGCCATGGCAATCTACATTACTTATTTGCTTTTTTACTTTCACAACCTAGTACGATTTCAATATTTACAAATAAGTAGTCTTTCTGATAAAACACACATGGACATTCATGAAATGTTGTCTGAAATGGGAAATTAATAAGAAAAGTAGGTTTCTGTCCTTGTTTATATTCCTTAGCCTGGTATTTTTTTTTTTTTTTTTTTTTAGCCCTGGAAATGATGCTAGAGGTATGTTGCCTTTCCAGCTTTGAAAAAACTTTCATCAATGGTCTCTGTTTTACAGACTCTGTTTCTTTCACACTTTGGGAACTCAATCCAAATCAAGCAAAGACTGAGCAGAGAAAATCGTCGACCCTAGTTAACTGGGCCCATCAGGATGATCTTGGTCCATTTCTAGTTCCATAAGACCAGAGCAGACTGTATGCCAGCTACCCAGGGCAATGGGTGCTCTAGAGTTTGGCTGAGAATCTCAGGGGCTGTCTGGACTCCTGGTCAGTCACTAGAAGGAAACCTGTGGTAGGATGGAAAGCCAAGGGTACAACCAAGCAGAACACATTCGCTTCCTGGGGATCACTTAAGACTATGCATGTCTCATTCACACCCACAGTCCTGAACTCTTGTGCAGGGTTATTTAGTAAATGATTTTAGGTCTGGTGAATGTGAGTGTGGGACTAGCTAGGGAAACTCTCCCTCTGCATGTAACTGAGGTTCAATGGAGACAAGCACCGCACACCAGCAGGGCAACATTTCCATTTCTACATCTTATCTCCTCACCACCTGGAGAGTGTCCCTGTGTCAGAGATGGTGAAAGATCCTTTGCATATTGTCTCCAGTCCTGACAATAACCCAACAAAATTGTTGCTACTGATTCCAACTGACAAACAACTGAGGCTAAAAGAGTTTAAGTATGAGCAAGTTATTTAAGGCCACGCAGATCATTTATAGGAAAAGCACATTCAAATCCAGTTCTGCCTGATTCTGAAAGCCATGGTTTTTTCTACTCCAGCATACACTCTCTGACATAATGTTTAGTTTTAGTAGTTTGAACATTATGTAATTATATATAAGGTGACAGAAGGCAGAAAGATGATAAGATATATACTATTTGCACTTGGGCATATTTAAAGTCACTGAGAAAGACAAACAGCAATCACCTAAAAACAACTGTTCAAGAATGCAAAGCTATTAAAAAAATCGAAATTACATTTGCCTGCCTATAAAAACAGTATTTAAAATATTAAACAAATGACAACCCCAAAGAAATGTGTGACTCTTACCACCTTCCTCAGGTTTCATGTCTAATAGTTCTTCTGTAGATTCATTAGCAAAGGGGAAAGAAAAGAAAATTATAAGTCAGTTTCATTTTGTAAGGCGTTTGAGTCAAATTACTAAAATTTGAGTTGTTTTCTTTAATCTAGATTACCTGAGCATACACCATGTGTAGAGCTTTTGTCCAAAGCAGATAAAACACTTTTTCCATCTTCAGCTGTAAATATAACACATGCATTGGGTTATCATCAATTCACAATGGTGTTTGCATTTGTATCCTAACTCGGTGTAAGGTGAACACACAGCTTCAGGAAGATGTGCTATCTACAAAGCTCACTCATGGGGAAGCAGGGGTCCATGAGTTACATTTCACTCAAGCTGATGGCTCTCAATGAACACTGAGTGAACAGCCCTGAATCCTTGCTTTTTTGGTAGAAAACTATTCAACACTGATACTAATTCTTCTTCTGTGGGCAAATGTGTAACTTAAGTACTTGACGTCATGTCACTTGATGGAGCTAATGAAACTTGGCCACATGAACCTAGCTAAAATTAAAGGGCAGATGCAAGTGAAAGAAGCCAAACCTGTAAAGGCTATGTACAGCATAATTCTAACTATATTACATTTTGGAAAAATGCATATCACCTATAAAACTTTTCCCTGCATCTCCAAAGATGTGAGTCCTATGGAAAGGGTCAGCTTTCCACCCCATGAATCCCATCACATTCGTCTCCTTAGAATAAGAACTGTAAATGATCTTTTGTTCCTACTACCTTCCCTTTGTTGCAAGAACTCATATATCCTAGTTTCCCCCTCACCTCCTTGGAGTGGTTTCTCAGGGCTACCTGAGCTACGTGAGATGCTGTCTCCTGGGCAGGAGTCCTAATTTCACCCCAAATAAAACTTAACTCTCAAAAAAAAACAAAAGAACCACCAATGAAAGAACCAGCAGTGATGGCAGGAGGCAGGAAAAGCTGGTAGACACTTCATGGCACACTGAGTGGTCCACCAAAGCTCTGATCCCTTTTCTGACCACACAAGGGTCAGCGAGTGGTCCAAGGGATATGGTGTCACTCATGACCGAGGAGCACCAGGAACCACCTGGAAGAGCACGCTCTGAGCTCTCCCATCCATTCACAGCAATGGCTAACACCCACCCCACAAAATCAATCTCCCACAATGTCATCACATGATTTCATCACAACCATCTCTGCATCTCTGGTTGTAAACGGCAGTTACAACCAGTAATGGTAAAAGCAGAGGTGTCATCATCTGTTGTAAAGGAAATATCTCTCTGTTGAGTCTCAACTGTGATGTTACTTTGACGGGGCTATTGCTGAAATGATGAATAATGCTATCTTCTGGTCTAAAATACACAACCTCTCTAAATAACACGACAGGGTCAACAGGACTGATATTTGAAAATGTAAAACTGAAACAAGAAGAAGCCAATTAGCATAGAAGTTTCTCAACTGGAGAAAAAAAAGCCTCGGGGGAGTCTGCAAAAAAAGAAAATGAGATGTCTGTTGTGCAGTAGTATTTCAGAAGCAATTATGAATAAAAATCAAAACTTACTCTTAAAACTAGAGGATTCCTTGTGCTGGTTTTCATCCTCTAATGAAATTAACCTTAAAATTAAAAAACAAAGTTTAGCCATGTTCTGAAAAGGTTATGATTGAGCCACATTTCTGTACAATATCTATTACTATACTTACATGTGAAATATGAACATATAGTCATTTACACACTATACATTTTTGGAAGAGGAAAGAAATTTGCTGGCTTTCTCCTGTCCCTGTCCTAAGGCTGGTCAAGAGTATCTTAACATCTGAAGTTGGTTTCATGGTAAGGCACATATCCTATAAATATCTAGGTGGGTAGTTAGGCATAACAAAGACAGTTACTTATAGTTATCATATTAAAAAGCATAGTTAAAAAGCTGATGGAGAAGCAGGTATTCATTTTGATTCCTGGAGTTACAGGAGGGGACACCTCAGGAAGTTAGCTAACTTCTCTAGGGCTGAAAGCAGGCTCACGCTCAAGTCCAGAATTCTATTGCCTCCTGGACTTTTACTATTCCTGGGTAAGATCATGGCAGAGAGATATCTACACTGTGAGACCAAGTGGGTGCCTCTGAGCCTCCCTCCTAACACAGTGGCTCACTTTACCTGCTATTTCTGAACACAAGTCATATTATATTTTCAGTGGCATTTAAAATAGTTACGGGGTTATACTCTTTGAACTTTAAAAAAAGGGAGCACTAAAATAACAAAGAAATAGGAAATTAAAACTAATCAAGACAATCTTGGGTGGTTCCTCTGTAAGTAAAAACTAATGCTTTATTTATTTATTTTTGTGTCTTTAGGGCTGCACCTGTGGCACATGTAAGTTCCCAGGCTAGCAGTCGAATTGGAGCTGCAGCTGCCAGCCTATGCCATAGCCACAGCAACACAGGAGCCAAGCCACGTCTGCAATCTGCACCACAGCTCACAGCAATGCTGGATCCTCAACCCAGTGATCGAGGCCAGGGATGGAACCTGTACCCTCATGGATACTAGTCAGGTTTGTTACTGCTGAGCCACAATGGGAACTCCTAATGTTTTATTTTGATTGCATGAACATAAAAGGGTGAAAAGAAGGCACCAGAACTCACTCCATGAGCCCTGCCTCTCACGACACCAGAGGCTGCAGGCAGTCTTCTAACCTCTCTGAGTCTTGCTTCTATCATTTACATAATGGGGAAATATGAACATTAATACAGTATGGTTATCATGAGAAGAAGTTGAGTTAATATGAATAAAGCACATAGTAGGCACTCACTACTACTATTACTACCAGGAACAGGTTAAACTGCTTCCTTCTAAAACAGTCCATTGTACCAGATTCAGATCACATTCTCAGGTTGTTCCTACAATGAAAAATTGTCTTCGTTCTGCACTAAAATTGTTTTTTTCTAGTATTTGCTTTAAAATTAAAGAGGACTACCATGGGCAGTGAATATTTCTGTCGGATGAAAAAGCTATATTCAAAAATTTATTTAGAAACACAGTAAAAATAGAGGGCTGTTTTGCCGCAGGACTGTCATCTAAACTTTCTGTGTGTGGGGAAAATGAAGAGAAAAGGGAGAGGTAAGTCCATCTACTCTGCTTTCCTAGGTCGGCTAGTTCAAGACTAACCCCGTTTCCACTGGCTATGACATCTCAACAGAAGAAGACATAGGTTCACATTTAAACCTCTTCCTCAATGTAGGAGACTAGGAATCATGCACCATATAGGTTGAAAAGTTCCTCTCGGTATTTAACATGACTGGCAGCGCCTTCTCTGTAAAGAGGCAAGAAATGAAGATGGAGGAGTTACTTCCTGCACCTGCAGAGGAGAAAAGAGGAGTAGAAAACAAAATGTCCAACCCAACACTTGTGTTTGACAACACCTGAGTACTGTGTGTGTTGTGAGGCAATGTCATAGGTTATTTCCCTCTGTGAGAGAAAAGCTGGGGGTTTCCTATCTAGGACAGGATCTTGTAACCGATGGTGACAAAAGGAACAGATGGGGTCCAGAAATCCAAGTGAGCAGAAAGCTGGGGCTGAGGTCAGGGAGCACTGGGGACCTTTGCCCTTTCTTGCCCCCGTCAACTCCTCACAAGTTGCCCCTCTAAGCTAACAGGGATAAGTGAGCCCAGGCTTAGCAGGAATATGTGTGTGTGGGAGTTTGGCTTCAATTTTTGTATGTTTCCTCTGAGAAGGGAGGAAGGAGAGCAATCTGATGCGTCTGAGACCCTGGCAGACTTGGGCAGCGAGGATGGCACTGCCCTTAGCTGTGGAGGAAAGGTTTGCCAAGAGAAGGAGCTGAGACTTACTGACTGGGCTCCTCTGCAGTGACCTCGGCACTTTCCTGCTGGGCGATCCTCTTCCTTTCTTCTTTCTCAACCAGTTTTTTCATAGGGTCTTGTAAGCTCTTGATGACAATAGTGGAAAGGAAAACAAAGGAAAAAGAAAAAGAAAGATCAACAAAAAACTTGACTGCCACTGGTCCCAGTAATCAAACTTTGAAGTAGAGGTTTAGGGAGGTAATCTTGAACCAGTCAAGCCAGCAGGAATAAAGTTTTACATGTTCTCAGATCCATCCAAGAAATACTAGCTTAAAAAGGAGAGCCGTTTCACCACTAGATTTATGTTTTCCCGTTTGTGATAAGCTATTTGAAAGAAGGCCTTTTGGCTATTGCTAACTTTATTTTCCATCTTTAACATGCAGCTAAGATAAACATTCTGTTCTGCTTGCAGCCCACACACTGACAGAGTAGAAGCTTTCTCTCCCGCAAAGATGAGACAATTTTATTTTTAATTTTGTTTGCTGTTTTGCAATCTAAAAACAGCTTATTTTGAAAAAAACAAGAGAAAACAAAACCTTTTTTTTTTTTCAAACCCAAAATAGTGGCTTCGCATATTCTGACAAGTGAACTCCCACGAGTGGACAGAACAGGTGCATTCAAATCTCTGTAGATTAAAAATGGGTGAAAGCCTTTTTTTGGCGCATAATTTCTTTGAGTTACTGTTCTTAAAGTTTATCAAAAATTTAAGGAAAGATTTTAAAAAAAAAGCAAGCCAGTGCCTAGGAACTGCACACCAGTGACAAAGTCTGAAAAAGCAAAACATTCCTGTAACAACTGAATAATGAGTTATACAAAAAGATCTCTATTTTTGGCCCTAATTATAATACCGACACAAAAGAAGTATCTCAAGATACTTGTCCTGATTATATTTCAGAATTCTTAAAATCTAAGTCTTTATCCTTTGGGTATTCACTGTTCTATTCCATCTCCTTCCTTTACTTTTCTAGTGCAACACACGTAGAAGAGGCAATTATGTTTCATATATCAACTCTGAAGGATAAGTGATAGCTGACCAGAGGCCTGGGTGAATGTAGGCTGAAGGCCGAGTCTCAGCAGAGCGGAGCTGTGACTGATTTTGGTGTCTGCCATGGACACCAAATGGACATGGAATCACTCCTCCTGCCAGAACAATTTTCCTAAAACACCTAGGCCATCATGTTACCCTTTTTCTCAAGAACCACACAGTAATTATTTCTTCCCTTTTCTAGTCTAAACTTCTCTGACCAGTTTTAAAGAGTTTCTAAAATGTGACCCTATCCTACTCTTCCAGATGCCTTCCTAACATCCCCACTAACCCCACACGTCTTCCCCTTCACTTAGGCCCCACCTCAGAGTCTCCTGTGTGCTACATTTCCCTTCCTATCCTTGCCCATTCTGCCTCTTTAACTTAAAGAGCTCTCCCTACCTGTCTGTCTAGGCTCAAAAGTCCTATCAGTCTTTGCAAAGCCCAGATCGGTCACTACCATTTTCCATAAAGTACCATTTTTCATTCGCTGAGCATGCCAAATTCAAGACAGTCCTTCCCTCTCCAAACTGCATTTACAGTTTTATTAATATTTGATTTTATATATATATATATATATATATATTGTATTATGTTTTGTCTCAAAAATATTTTTTAAATTAGAAAAACAATAAATCCACATATAGAATATTTGGGAAGTAAAGAAAAAAAAGGAACAATTACTCATAATTTCATTTCCCTAAAATGCTGAGTTATTATCTTCATATATTTCTTTCCTTTTTTTCATATTCATATTACTTATATAGAGTCTCATTTGGTATAGTAGATATTCTTATATAGTGTAGTCTGCTTAACCATTAATATCTATGTTTAACTAGTATAGCTATCAAGTTTATTAGAGTGGAGAATATAAAAAATATTTCATCTATCTTAAAAATTTAATACTGAATTAAAAATATAAATATGCACTCATTCACCAATATTCTAATGTAGGGCTAAAATGTTTTCTTTGAGTATATGTCCCCTAAGTGGGGTTCTGAAGCATTTTCTTGCATAAACCACATCCATATAGCATTGCCATCATGTTTAACAATTCCTTTTGTCTAGACATTTACATTAGTACACTCAATCAGCAAATAGTGTCTAAGCACTTACCAAGCACCAGGTGCTCTTGTGGGTGCTGGGGATCCATGGAGAACTAGACAGACAAGATTATCAGCTAGTAATGGGTCCAGGCAGAGAATTGAAATGGGGGATAAAAAGTGATTGGGTCACACTTCAGATAATAGGAATGTTCTCTCTTAGAAGTGATATTTCAGCTGAGAGCCAAATGGCATGAAGAAGCCAGCCATGTGCTGCTCAGGGAGACAAGGAGACCCTGTGCAGAGACCTAGAGATGGGAACAGCTTGGCTTGTTTGGGCTGCAGTGCAGTGGGCAGGGGGACAAGTCTTATGCAACCAGGATAAAGAGGTCAGGAGGGGTCATACAGGCAGAATGTTCCTTTACCCACATGAATATGGGTAAAATTTAACATTCTGCCCCATTAGTTTCATTATAGTCTTTCTCTCTCTCTACCATATGACAATGAAATGGAATCCATGATCCTTTGCTGAAGGGGGAAATGTTATGAAGGACAGCATTGGAGTAAATGAGGCAATTGGAACATAGCCTGTAGTTTAGGTGTTCTTTATTTATTCACACACACATACCCCAAAAGGCACACTCTGGGAAAAGTGTGCCCAATGTGTGTGTGTATTTGGAAATCTGTAACCACAAGGAGTTCAACGGATGTCAAGGACTTACTCTTCTCAATTGAGCTGACAATCATAGCATTTTATACACACACACACACACACACACACACACACCTTCTAGCAGTTTTATTCTCCAAAGAGTGGTCTAACCCTGGTCAAAGTGAAGCCAGGAGAATTTTCAGCCAAGGTTCTGATGGATTCAAGTTTTGTTTTTAGATTCTGTGACACCTGCTCAGGCCCCCTGGTTTGCTGAGCTATCTTCTCACTGTGTTTCCTTTGTATCATCAGTACTGAGCAGGCTCAGGACGGCTGCTCTCAGGGGCTGAATCTAGCCTCCACAGAGCTTGCCTAAGCCCCTGAGATGCCCTTGACAGCTCCATGGTTATCATCCCTTCTGTCTCCAGCCTGACCTCCCTTCAGAACCACACTCCCGCAGCTCTCAGACAATTCCTTTGTAATGTAAACCACTGATTCCTTCTTTTCAACTCCTGCCCCCATTTGGGCCATTAGCAGGGATTCCATTGTTGGCTCCCTGTCACCACAATCAGGGTTAGGTCACTATTGTGCTTCACCAACAGAATGGCTGCATTTCCAATTGCTACTTTAATTTACTATTAATAATTCCTATGACAATCACTCCTTTCTTCCTACCATTACCGTTGTCCTTAAAACAATTTGGCTGTTGCCACTCCAGAGAGGGGCTTGTAGGTACTTGTTGGTTTATAAATTAACTCAGGGGAATATAAAAAGGCTTATAAAATCCTGAGCACATGGGCTTGTTTATTAAATATTAGAATTTTGAACCAAGAGGACTTGTGTGCGTCTTTACTGAGATATAATTCATATACCACAGGTTAACTCATTTAATTCAGTATACAATTCAATGGTTTTTAGTATAGTCACAGTTGTTTAATCATTACTACAGTCAATTTTAGAACATTTTTAGAGGGCATCTCTTAAAGCAGGAAGTTTTTAGATCAAAGCTATGTTCTTCTACAGGGATAAAACCCCACACCACCACATATGGGACTTGTTTCTTACAAAAGATGGTACACATTGAAGATATAAAGAGTCTTAGAGGAACTCTGAAACATCATGGAGGACAAATTGTGTCTGCTTTCTTCCCTCCAAATTAGTTCCCGGGTGTGACCGTCAGATGTAGGATATTCTACATGGTGAGCTCTTTCCAAGGTTTGATTACAAAGGCCCAACTGGGGGCCAGGGGTGGAGATGGATTCTTTAGATGATTTGAAAGTCCATAACTCAGCTGAAAACGCTTAACCTTATAGGCTCCTTAAAAGTCAAAGGTGACAGCATTTTCTGTGTGACACGAACATCTGCTCAGGCAAAATCTAAGAGGCTTGGCTGACTGTACAGACAAGACAACCATCAGATGGAACCAGTTTGCATCACTGGCTGATGGAAGCCACTTTCAAATCCATGTCCAGAAATAAAATGTCAAAGCATTCTATTTCTAAGCCCCAAACCCACTAGGTTCTTCATTAAAATTGCTTGTGAAAATAACTTTGAATTAGAAGCAACACAGCATCATATAAGACGGAAAGGTTCTCTGGGAAGGAGAGAATGTTTTCATACTAAGTAACCTTGTTCTATAAGGGCTGCACTGACATGCTAATAGTTTCCATCAATGCTTAAATGCTTTCAGGAAGCACACACACAATATGTAAGATCAGCGTGACAGAGGAAACGTACAGACCGAGCTTGCAAAAGTGTCTTAGAAAGGAAACAGCTTAATATAATAATGGGAGTTACTACTTCCTGTATTAGGAAAATAAAAGCAACAGCAACATTCATCTGAATGAAAGCAAAACTACTCAGCAAAACAAATTTCACAGGCAAATGGCCAGCAGCCAGTCCTCATCTATGACCTAAATTTAATGTTTAACTTTGACAATTGGGTAACACTTTCTCTAATCTTTAATTGCAACATTTAATTTTCTTATGTTACTTCCCATTAATTACACTTCGTGTATATAGAGGTGCCAAATAAATGTCTAGAAAAGGAAACAAAAGTGCTCAAGATAGCAAGCCATGGTTAAAAGATGCTGAACTCAGTTGGGTGTGTGTGTATATTTTTTGTTTGTATAATTGGTAGCATGTGAGGAATAAAAAGCAGAGGCCATGATGACGTGTATGAGCCAATAATTCACGGACCTTTAGCACACATGTCCTCCCCACCCAGGCAGCTATGAATTTATAAAGGCACTGTATAAGGAACACTCTTAATCCAGGATCAGAAGGTACTCTTGAATTCTACTGTAGAAAAAAAAAGTTCAACAGTAAAATTTGAGAGAAATAAATACAATCATAAATAAGAGAGTCTGATTCTTTAAAATAAGATGGAAAATGGGACCTAGGAAGGTGGCACAGGGTACTGGGCAGAGATGGACTTTGGAAACAGTTCAAGAATTGCTGTGCCATAGAAAAGGGTCTTCACCTCTCAGTGACCTCTGTTTTCCCACCAGAACAAAGGAGAAAAGTCGACCTTTCTTGGGATACTATGAGGATTAACTGAGATAACGCTTTTATACAGTATCAAGCTCATAGCAAGCACTCTAAATATACTTTCTTATCTTACACTTTTAAAGATCTAGGGAGTTTCCGTCGTGGCTTAGTGGTTAACAAATACAACTAGGAACCATGAGGTTGCAGGTTCGATCCCTGCCCTTGCTCAGTGGGTTAAGGATCTGGCGTTGCTGTGAGCTGTGGTGTAGGTTGCAGATTCGGCTTGGATCCCACATTGCTGTGGCTCTGGCGTAGGCCATCGGCTATAGCTCCAATTAGACTCCTAGCCTGGGAACCTTCATACACCGAGGGAGCAGCCCTAGAAAAGGCAAGACGACAATAAATAAATAAATAAATAAATAAATAAATATCTAAAAAGAATCAGATGTCTTAAGGGGTTTGTTTTGTGCTGGATACTGCATTCCATGTTTCACACATCTCCCCAAACCCAGATAAACACTGGCTTTCTGACTTCCTAACATAGAAATGGAGACTCAAGAGAGGCAAAGTTACTTGTTTTAGCAAAACAAGTTGAAACAATATTTGAATCCAGGCCCTTACAATTCTACAACTAGTTAAGAAATGGTATTGGATAGCCAAGCCAAGATTATTTACTCAGCTTCCCCCACCTCTTTCATATGAAGTGCCAAGGAGATCCAGAGCACTTCATTCCAAATTCTAAAGGAAGGGTCATAGGTTGCAGGTGTCCAAGGACTGACATAAAAAAGATGCTGTTCACCTTCAAGCAAATTCTTCAAAGTGCAAATTCTTTGTCTTTTTAGGGCCACACCCGTTACATGTGGAGGTTTCCAGGCAACGTGGGAGCTGTAGCCCTGGCCTACACCACAGGAGCAGCAACAACAGATCCAAGCCACGTCTTCAACCTACACCACAGCTCATGGCAACACTAGATCCTCAACCCACTGAGTGAGGCCAGGGATTGAACCTGCATCCTCACGGATGCTAGTCAGATGCACATCCTATGAGCCATGATGGGAACTCCCCAAAGTGCTATTTTTAATTGAAAGTTCATAGCTGTACTTTCTAAAGATGGCATTTCCGCTTTCTCCACCCTCCTGCCTCACGGTCAGAATGACACCTGGAAGCAGCTCCCAGTTCTAGTGTATCCTGAGCATGTGGCCATGGGCAAATTACTAGACCTTTCTGAGCTTCAATTTCCTCATTTGAAAGATGGGAACAAGAACATGTATACCCACTTCCCCAAGGCTATTTTGAGGATTGACTAAAACTTATGCACTTTCTATACGTCAGTGCTGAACCTAACATATTATTCATTATATGACCCAAACTTTGTGTGTTAGAGTCACACCTACCATGAGAAATTCTTGTAGACATGACTGCACTTCCCCCTTAGCAGAGTGCCTAGCAAAAATAACTACCCACACCATGATAATATTTTCTTCCTTTTCCCTCAAGGAAGAGCTAGAAAATGAGAAAAGGCTGGGGGTGGGGGTGGGGAGGGGAGAAGCATCTCACTGCTGTGAACAGGACCTGGGCTGCCAGCTGCCCAAAAGAACAAGTATCAGTCATCATAAGGGAAGGATGAGTGGATGACCAGTCAT
This sequence comes from Phacochoerus africanus, assembly GCF_016906955.1. Lineage (NCBI taxonomy): Eukaryota > Metazoa > Chordata > Mammalia > Artiodactyla > Suidae > Phacochoerus > Phacochoerus africanus. The sequence goes on from NC_062554.1 coordinate 77,728,354, forward strand.
GCTTGGGCTAGTCCATCTGAGATGTCCGTGGTAACCATGGTCAGTCTCTCTAGCCCTCCTCTTTCAGTGACCTGGCTGCATCCTGATTTACTATTTGCAATGATCTGGCCTGAAGCAGCTTGGAGAAAAAAAATCATTCTGCTAAATGCTGTGTAAAGTAATGACACTGCGAGAAAACTTAAAAGTCTAAAATGATATTCTGGAGGTTTGCCATGAGTAATTGCCATGTTGGGACTGGCAACTAAAATTGCATTGCAGGGATATTTACTCAATTTTCATAAAAACTATTATGGCTTTATTTTCAAAGCAAGTAACTACAGAGCCATGTGACTTGTCGGTAAATGTTCAAGTGATTAACTGAGAAATGTGGAGGTGGGTGGAAGAAGGCTGTTAGGCATACGAATTTGAGAAAAACAAAATTTAGAAAAAGATGTTTTTTTGAACAGTGAGAGTTAAAAGCATTTTGGTCTCCAGAACAATGTTCCATGTAACAGTGCTAAGTTTTGGACCCCAAGAGAGAAAGGAGGGAACACTGGCACATCTGTTACAATGGTTATTTTTGAACAGGCTCAGAGTTCCATTTTCAAATTCATGTTTCCTTAGAGTTAAAACCTTGGCACAGACCAAGAGTCAGTTGCAAAGCCCAAGTGCATTTTTCAGACTTAGCCCTTTGTAGGGGTGGGAAGACCACCTGCTTTTCTGGGGTGTAGGCCTGCTCTGCCCCCTCCTTGCACTGGTGGGAATGATATAAACCCGGACTAGGGCTGCAAGGCAGAGTGCAAGTTTGAAAATGGGGCTGCCGCAGCATCTGTGGGAAGGAGTGGGTTGTGTTGCCTCGGGCAAGGTCTATGAGACCTCCTTTTGCACTGCCATTAATAGCCTTGCCTGTGCAAAACTAATAATCTAGGGTGAAAATGGTGAGTAAAAAAGCAACTGAAGCTGGGCTACAGAACCTGATAACCGCAACAAACCCTTCTGTTTCGAAACTGTCAATGGCTGTCTTCTGAACCCATTACGGAATGTTTAACAAGTTCCCTTCACTGCCACCATGGGGCTCCATGGGGTCACCATCATAGCTGTCACCCTCATGACTGCTGCCACCACCACCACACATGGCTGGGCAGTGGCAGAGCTGCACTTAGAGCCAGGTCTGGCTGGCTCCAGAGCTTGTGCACCGGACACCCTCTGCTTTATCGCATAATCAGATAGTCAAAAACCAGCTCTTCTTCCAAAAACACTGGAATGGGACACATCCCAGGAATATGCTTTGCAACTGACCCTTTCCTTGAATACAAGTACTCATCTCTTTATAGACACAGAAACAGAAGGACATGTTGTCTCTTCACCCAGTCCCCCATGATTGTAGCCATGTCTACAAAAGTCCCAGGGCTCACTTCTCTATAAGGACATACAACTCACTGCACCTGCTGGAGCCAGAGAGGAAAGAAAAGGCCACCAGAATTTCAGATTTTTCCAAGAAAAAGTCACTTGACTCCTTAGGGCATTTTTTTTTTCTTTTTATTTCTTCCCCTCCCTGCCTCCCCCCAATACCTATTCTAGATCTGTGGGGCAATGTGTTAAGTAAGTGACATCCTGAAAGGATGAAGCAAACGTGACCACATCTGAAGGCTGGTAATTTAAGATGGGTACTGCTTTCCTACAGAGAGCGTTTCTTTCAGGTTTTTTTTTTTTTTTTAAGCTTTAAATTCTTAGTCTAAATTACTTTCTCTGAAACAAAAGTAACTGCTCTTAAGACAGGGTGAGCCTCATTCCATTCCTGTCCTCATGACTTGATAATTTCTACCAATGTAAAAGACATTCCCTCAGGATCTGGAATCAACCTAAAATTAACACACTAATGACTATTCATGCAAAGTATATACGTTCAGTTACATCTTACTGAACCAATATTTATTGTTTGAAAAATACGAGATTAGGGAAGTGCTTCTATTATTGGAAACCACTCAAAAGATAGTCTCTCAACTTTCAATTTGAGCTGTTACAATTATTAGATTAACAGGTTTTTTTTTGTAATTTTCAATTGCAAGGCAAATTTTTCTATAAAGTTAAGATGCTACAAAAATCTATTTATCATGAAATTAGAATGATGAAGAAACATATCAATAAATGTGGTATAAGTATAATCACATTATGCCCAAGTAAAAATGTAATAGCTGCTATCACATAAAACACTACCACAAACTATTCATAAAATGTCAAAATGGTCACTTGGAAAAATTTCAAGGTATGAGAGGCAGAGACTCAATTTACTTTTATAATAAAAAGTACCACGCAAGAAAGAATTATGCATATTTTCTAGAGAAAGTATGATTAGAAATAAAACCTGAACTTCTGTGGCATGCGTTCTATCCCTGTAATTCTGCAGCAAAAGGTTCTTCCCTCCAAACAGGATGCAGCGAGTGTTTAACACATTAATTATCATCCTTCATCAAGCATAAAACTAACAGTCAGGAAATACAGCTGTGATGGCACAATTACCAACACACTCAGAATACGCCCTACAGCAAAGACAGCAAATGGGTTGCTTTTCATTAACAGGGTTTGGCACACCTCTCCAAAGACAATGTTTTCTTTCCAGTCAGCATCTCCAAAGGCATTTAAGTGGCTATTTGCTTAGGTAAATCCAAAGAACAAATAAATCATTCAAATATTTAAATTAAATTTCAAAATATTCATTTTCAATACACAGTGGCCATATATATAGTGCCATATATATATATATATATATATGACTTTATCAAGGCAAATCTTTTATATACAAGGCCTGTATATATATATTTTTTTTTCTGTCTTTTCACCTTTTCTAGGGCCACTCCTGCAGCATATGGAGGTTCCCAGGCCAGGGGTTGAATCGGAGCTGTAGCCACCAGCCTACACCACAGCCACAGCAACGTGGGATCTGAGCCACGTTTGTGACCTATACCAGCTCATGGCAACACTGGATCCTTAACCCACTGAGCGAGGCCAGGAATCGAACCCGCAACCTCATGGTTCCTAGTCAAGTTCGTTAACCACTGAGCCACGACGGGAACTCCACAAGGCCTGTATTTTTAAAAAATGGTTAGTGCAAGAGAATAGGTTAAGTCTAGTACAGCTCATCCTTGACTGTGATATATAAGGTGTTAAAGGTTTCATTTTCATGGTTTGTGGCAGACAGTGTGACATGCAATGTGCCTCCATCTATGCAGTAATGGGCTGGGTAATAGCAGGGTTCTATTCTATGGGTCTGCGTCCATGTAAAGAAAATAATTAGCTACTAACTTCAGATTCTAATATAACATGTAATCACTAAAAGCCTAGATGAATAGCATTCTAAAGAGGTAATAAAAGTGTAGTTTATTTGGTTGACTTCTAGACACTTAACCGTCTTGACATCAGTATAATCTTATTACACCTTAACAGATGTATTCCTCCTACTGAATTTATATTACAATTAAACCATAAACTGATAGTTAAACCATAATTTAAGGAAGGCTCTAGGGATGTAAAAGGTAATAGATAATCATCTGCCCCAAATATTTGTAATTATACCCTGAAGCATTGCCATCAAACTTTCACTCAGTTCTCTACCTCTAACATAATCACCTTGGTCCTTTCTGCAGGAGAAATATTAAGGAGTCATATTTTCCTCAGAACAGGAGGCCAGGGATAAACATAAGGATTCTTCCCTGCTTGTGGTACAACTTCAGTTTCATGATTTCATACTGTACTTTGTATGCAGTTAACTCAAATTGGAATGTCTTTAAAAATGTATTTGGGAGAGACATCATCTCATCATCCCCCTGGCCAATTTGTGTTATGTCCAATTGTCTTTCGAATGACAGATAACCTTTGTATTTATTGTAAAATAAAATCTGACATACATTTATGCCTAAAATCTAAAACTTGCTGACTTGTCAAGGATTAATCCATGGGCTTCTGCTCACACCCATATAAGAACTGTGAGTAGTGTGAGTTAAAATCATTTTAATCAGTCTGCCTTGGTCCAGATAGCTGCTTCCTAGGGCACTGAGAGCAGCAGTAAATCATGGAGAATCCATGTGGTCCCTACCAACCATTGTAACGTTGTGATAAGGGCTGTGGCTTCACAGTGTGTACACAGCACTTGGCTGGGCCAAGGAGGAGGCATAAGAAAGACAGAGCCTGCCCACCCAAGTGCTCTGTCCATTCTGTTTACTGTGGGCACATCAGTGAGCACCAGTGAAAGAACAAGTGACCAGCTGACAGGGGGATTAGGAAAAACAAACTCAATGGCCAGGGGACCTGCCTGGGGACAGGCCAGGTGCATCATAAGGTGAATGGGCTGTCTTGGGTTCCTCTTGGGATCTCCAATTAAAGGGCCAGGGCCTTCAAAGGTTTCTGTCTTATACTTTTGTAGATGTAGTGGCATCTCAAAATCAGAGGTGTTTTAAGGCCAAAAAAAAAAAAAAACCCCAAAAAAGAACAGAAAAGGCTTTTTTAATGTTTTGTTAGGTAAAGAGATGAGATACTTACTTACAAACTACCTAAAAAATAAAAAAGAAGGTAATTTCAAGGTGAAGTTTAACTAGTTCTTTCCTGGTCTTTTCCTTTCAAACTATGACCCAACAACAAAACACGCAGTACTCTCTCACTATTCTTAAACTCCTTTTAGAACACAAATCACTTCCTTATCTTTTTTTTTTTCTTGTCTTTTTTCCTTTTCTAGAGCTGCACCCATGGCACATGGAGATTCCCAGGTTAGGGGATCTAATCATAGCCATAGCCGCCAGCCTACGCCAGAGCCACAGTAACGTGGGATCCGAGCTGCATCTGTGACCTATGCCACAGCTCACAGCAACACCAGATCTATAACCCACTCAGCAAGGCCGGGGATCGAACCTGCAACCTCGTGGTTCCTAGTTGGATTTGTTAACCACTGCGCCACGACGGGAACTCCCACTTCCTTATCTTAATATGCATTCACCCCCAGAAATCAATGGTGAACAAACTGATTCCATGGTCAGCTGCAATACTGAGAACCTGACATTTTGCATGTGCCCCCTTTTGAACTGAGAAGTCACTGAACTTAATGTTGCTTCTTCAATTAGAAAATATGACTGCGGTGTTAGGAAAAAATCAAATTCTATATTGGATGGTACTCAGAAAGTGAAATGATATTTGTTAGAAGTAAGGAAAGAAAGAAAGGAAGATGTCTTCTCAAGTGAGCATATTTTAATAAGTAAAATGTAAGAGAGTGTACTAGCCTTGTACAATCTTCCCTTTAACAGTGCCAAATATGTATTTTAAAGGAGCAAGACCCATCATTTGGCTCAAGTTCACCACAATTCATCTCTGTTACAAGTACCAAGGTTCAGCCTGTGTTTTATGGATTGTTGTGGCTTATAGTTGCATTGAGTACTGATGCGATAATAAAGACTCTGCTGGGGGCATAATTCTCTCTTTGACATTTGGAGTATGCTATAATAATGATGCTTGACCCCCTTAAAAGGGACATAGCTAGTGTCATAAACAAACCTGTACTTTTTATAAGGTTTTCTAATGGCCTCTCTAGCTGCCATACCTTTAACGTAGTGAATTCATATGGCTGATAACCTTTGAAGCTCTCATGGATGGCTGCCATAGTGTGAGACGTTTTCTCCCAAAAATGAAGCAGAGTGGTCTATAAAGAAAGAAAGTAAAGCTATTAATATCTTAAATGCCAAGATCTGGTCATGGGCCCTAAAGGAGAGTGCCCATCTGTGCCTTCAAGTCCCCTCAAACATGATTTTGACTCATTTCTGCAGTCTTTTTTCTTATTCTGTTCCTACTTATGCTCTGTATTTCAGCCCAACTTAATGGTCCCCTGTTCCCCAAACACTGTCCCTGCAGTTCCTGCTGCTCTACCAACTGGGATGTTCTCTTCTCCATTCTCTTTTGGGCTTGTCCCATCTGACCCACCCTCCAAAACCCAGGGCTAGTCATTAACTGTGAACTTTTGTTATCCCTTAACTGATTCCATATCCTGCTCAATACACCTCCACTGGATTTTGTGGATCTCATTTCACTTAGCACTTCCTGTTCTCTCCTTGTGGTAGAGAAAATACAGACTTTACTGTCTTTGACTTCTTTCCTAAACTAAGTTCCTTGAGGACAGGAAATCTGGTCTTATCCACCATATATTCCCTACCATACCCAGAGTCTGCCTCCCACACTCAGTCCTTTGATGGATACAAATGCCATCATGAGGAACTCAGAGGCAATGAGGAAACAAAAGCAAGTCAGATTATCATACTAAGTGAAGTTAGTCAGACAGTGAAAGACAAACATCATATGATGGAATCTAAAAAAGGGATACAAATGAACTTCTTTGCAGAACAGAAAGAGACTCGCAGGCTTTAAAAAACTATGGTTACCAAATGGGACAGGTTGGGGGGGATGGACTACTGGTTTGGGATTGACATATGCACACTGTGGTGCATAGAACAACTGGCGAATGTGGACCTGGTGTACATCAGAGGGAACTCTACCCAATATTCTGTGATTATCTATACGGGAAAAGAATCTGAAAGAGAATGGCTGTGTGTACATGTATAACTGAATCACTTTGTTATACAGCAGAAATTATCACAACCTTGTAAATCAACTATATTTCAAGAAAATTTTAAAAGATGAAAAAAAAATTTAAAAAGCGAGTTCATGAAATCACGACAACTTGAAAAGGATGTGACCATGCCGTGAGAATTATAGGCAGCAATGTAAGGGAGTTCAGAGGAGGCCTTCTGAAGGAGGTGACACTCTGGTACATCAAAGTGGAATCTGGAAAAGTACACATGGAGGAGGCAGTCATTCAGGCAGAAGGAACTGCCTCAATAAATGCAGGGAGATGAGAATTACAGTGTGTATATGGGGAATAGCTAATATTCAGTGTGATTAACTCTAGGATGCTAAAAAGGAGGGATGTGGAAAGTAAATTATGAGAAAGACAATCAGAACATCATCATGCCCAAACCATACTTTCGGCTCAAACACCGTTTTTCTGTTATCTAAAGCTTGTAACATCCTTGGTTCATTGTGACAAGCAATACTTTGTTACCTGGTATGTCGCTAGCATATGAGACAAGAGATTGCATCTGCTTGCTCCAAGAAGATCCACTTTTTGACACACATCCATCTTCAATTTGTCAAAGCTTTTTTTGGCAAGGCGAACTTGTGTTTGCACCTAGAAAAGTAAAAGGGAATCTCTGAACCACTCAGACTCTTAGGTAGTTAAAATTTGTTAGTGAGGAAGGACCAATAGCAGGATTATGTCTTTCATATAAGAAAACACCTATGAAAATTCTACGCAAGTGAGAAGATCCTATAATATCTATTCTTTACCTCCAAAGGACCTAAGTAACAGTATTTTATATCATGATTTTACATCAGTCTTAGCATCCTAATTTTATTTTTCTCAGTTGAAGGTTAAAATTCCTCTCCTCTCAAGGCATTCGCAGACAGACCATAGGAAGAAGTCTGGAAACACGTGGAGTGGGAAGGAAATAATATCTGCCCTCTTCTTTTGTTAGGGTTGTGTGAGGCTGACTACCCATATACTCTTCATCCACTTCCCCTAATATTAACATCTTACATAACACCGCATATTCATTAAGAATATGAAATTAATGCTGATACAATCCTATTAACTAAGTAAAAGATGTTACTCAGATTTTGCCAGCTTTTCCATTAACGTCCTTCTTTTTCTTCTGTTCCAAGATCCAATCTAAGATAGCACATAGGGACACTGTGATACAGCCTGAAAACCTCTCCCCATTGATAAAGTGTCAACTTTTTATGACTATGTATACAAGCAATCCTCTATCCATCCCTAAGCCATGTGGTAATTCAGGGACGGAAGATTCAGAAATGTCTATTCTACATATTATTTGAAAATAAAATAGAAGATTTTGAAATTTAATTCAGCTACATTAAAAATTGGGGAGTCAAAATTTTCCCTTCATCCAACCTGAAGCATCACCATGTTATATTTTAACCAGGGAAAGCTACTCACATATTAGATAATTCATGCAGTTGGTGTTACCAGGTAGGTAACTGGGAGCTGAGAATAATGCTGACTCATTAATGACACTCTTTCATCATAGAATATCTCAGGTGGGGGTGATTGGGCGCTTGAGGATGAGGTCAACCTTGATCACCATTATATGATCAGCACACCTGGTGACCTGGTACAAAGCAGATGCCGAATGAAGAATTTCCACACCATTTCAAAAGATGAAGTACCTGAGTACTATTTTAAAGTAGAACCTTTAGTCCTAAAAGTGATGATTTTATTTTTCAACAAAAATAAACATGAAGACATTTGGCTTACAATATATTAATTTTTACCACTAATAACATTAACTTATATTTGTGGCTTTTAAAATTATAGGACAGTATATAATAAGAGTAGCCACTGTGGAGTTTCCGTCGTGGCTCAGTGGTTAATGAATCTGACTAGGAACCATGAGGTTGCAGGTTCGATCCCTGGCCTTGCTCAGTGGGTTAAAGATCCGGTGTTGGCGTGAGCTGTGGTGTAGATCGCAGATGCGGCTTGGATCCCTCATTGCTGTAGCTCTGGCATAGGCTGGCAGCTATGGCTCCGATTACACCCATAGCCTGGAAACCTCCATATGCTGAGGGAGAGGCCCTAGAAAAGGCAAAAAGACAAAAAAAAGAAAAAGAAGAGTAGCCACTGATACAATTGCTAACATCTGTAACAATTTACAATTAAAAAATTAACTACAGATATAATTCTTGGAATTCTCTTGTGGTGCAGTGGGTAAAGTATCTGGTGTCGTCACTTCAGTAGCCTGGCTCACTGCTGTGTCACGGGTTTAATCTCTGGCCTGGGGACTTCCAGAAGCTGCAGGTGTGGCAAAATATTGACATGGCTGCTGAGGGTAAAAGGCTTCTTCAGGGTAAGTATCTAACGGGCAGGGCTGGCATTCTAGATTAGCCTGTCTGCCTCCACAGCCATGCTTTTCTATCGTCAACCAACTTTCTCTAACCACTGGAAAATCAGGAAATTCAAAATTATGATTCTACCCAGAAACATAAGTTTTCCCTATAGGATTCTATGGAATTAGAAAATAATCAGGCAGTATATTTAGTACCATATTGACAGAATTAATAATGTATATGAATAGGCCCTTGTGTCTACAGGGTACAAAGAATTTCCTAAGAATTCCTCTATATTCCTAGTCTACAGAGCTTGGAAAACCAGTGAATGGAAGTAATCCAGCCCCTCTCAAAACACACCATGAGCTTAAATAAATCCTGGAACCTGACCATTCCTCATCATGCAGTGGAGAGGCTCTGGGGAAAACTACCAGGGAGGGTGGACTGTAAAAAGAGTTAGAATGCATTTGAGAGGAACGAGGATCACACAAAAAAGAAAACCTGAGTTCCTAAAGGGAGAAGTGGGAGCATGTGGAGGAAAGATGTTTAAGCACCAGAGAATCTCAGTGCTGGTTCCCACTGGTTCAAATTGCTCAAGCCAGGAAAAACTCAGCTGGGATCCTGACAGGCATCTGTCCTCCCCCTTTCCTTCTGAAGGGGACAGAGATAAATACAGGTGCAAGCTTTCATGCATGCATTTATTCCACATATACTAGTGAGCGTGAGCACCTATTATGTGTTAAGATCAGTGCTAGGTACTTGGTAGTGATGGGGTTCTGTAAAGGAATAAGACATATAGCAGGTGGCCAATAAATACTCAAGAATGAATGCCCATAGGCAAAGGACCCTCTAATCTTTTAGAGAAGACAAATTAGCAACTGTATTATAATACAATGGGGAAAGTACAACACTAGAACTAAGAATGAAGACAGAATAGCACAGGCTAGGGAATGATTAATGCTGGGGGTGTCATGGGCAGGGGTGCTGGGTGATGGCATTAAAACCCCAAATACACGCTTCCCAGTATCCACATCTTTAGCCCTGTAACTCTGTAGTCTCCTTCCACTCTGACACTGGGCTTGGCATGTAACTTGTTAAGGTCAATGGGATGTTAATGAATGGGATGAACCTGGAAGCTTGGGAAAAAAATGTTAGCCTGCTTACACTTTCTTTGTGCCTTCTCTGAGATTGCCATGGGAACACGCCCCCCGGGCCAACCTGAGAATGTGCCTGGGCTGGCCAGCGGGAGGGGTGTTGAGGGTTGTGCATGCAAGAGACATGAGGAAGAGAGACTGGTGGTCCCAAAAGATTGGCCTTTGGCAAACTGACTCCTAGACATGTGAAGGAGGCCAGCCATGATCAGCAGAGCCCCTCCCCACCCCCAGCTGACCACAGACTCATGTATGAGACCAGAATTGCCTTCCTTGTTAATTCACAGACCTGTGAGCAATAAGAAATGCTTATTGTTTTAAACCATTGAGTGTTATGGTTGCTTATTTCATGGCATTATTGTGGCTATACACATAACTGATATTAACAATAAATAGGTGGACAATGAAAGCTTCTGAAATGGGGGGATATCTGAGGTGGGTCTTAAAGCATGAATGGGAGTACATAGTAAATACAAGGTAGGAACAAGGCTGGCTGCTTATGGGGAGGGTCTAGATTTACTAATTAAATGCGAATTACTTTTTTTGTGGGGATGTAAATTACTTTTTCCTTTATATTAACATAATTAGTTACACATAGATAACTATGTGCTTCTTTTATCTGAGAAGCAAACTTATTTCCTTAGCTTACTACAAAAAGATCATGAATTAACATACAGTGAAATGTGCCCTAATTTAATTTTGTTTGAATTTGGAAAGTAATTTTAGAAACCTAGAAGACGACTTCAATACTTGACCCAGTGAGTTCTGAAAGGCCATATGCTTTGTGTGTCAACAATGATTATTAAAATACTTAATGCACTGCTGAGTTTCCAAATGTTAAGCCCTTTCCCTGCCAAATGAGGAGGATGTTACACTGCTGGGTGTTTTTAACACGGCAAAGTTCATTTACTATTTTGTGCTCCATGTCTGCACCCTAAAACACATTCCCAGTCTGCAGCCCGGGGACAAAACACCGAGGACACAGGCAAACACAGGCCACCATCAAGAGTCTAATTTCATATGCCTCCAGATGCATTTAAGTAAAAAAATGTTTTGATTATTATTCCTTTCCATCCCAGATAAATTATATTCAATTATAAAAACATCTCAAGGAGCTCCTGTGGTTTTCAAGGTTCTTTTTAAAAAAATCTTCAAATAAATGTACCTCTTTCATTCCTTAATTTTATTCCTGTTGCTCCACCTTTGTCCTCTTACTCTCCAAGCTCTAGGAAATGATCACACATATTAGAGGCTCTTTCGCGGGGTCCTGCCTTCCCAAGGTTGCAGAAATTCAATTCACCAGAGAAAGGAGCAATGTCTTGCTTGCCAAAACTACAGGGCACTTTTTTGTACTTATTCTTCCTAACCTGAAATTTTATCTCTTAGCTCCAACTTGAACTACACATGATGAAGCCAAATGTATTCCTACTCTTAGTTCAATCTGGCTTCTCCATTCAGTGGGAAAGGTCTTCATGTTACTCCACAACCAAATAATTTGAGAGTAGCTTTGCATTTTTCCCCTAAGTGTTTTCTTTCCTTTGAAAGTGAAATAAAGTCAACCTCCCTCCCCCAATCTTACTCTTACTTTTACACTGTCTTCTAGAAGATGGCTCTGGATCTCTCCCTCCATTCATTTATTCAGCAAGTATATACTGAGTATCTTCTATGTGCTTGTAGCAGTGAGAAAAATGGAGGTCTCCTGATGACAATCCAGTGGGCATTGTCAAGTCAGTGAGGGAGTAACACAAAGTGAGTGAGGTGAACAGAAGGAAAGCCACACAGTCCCACAAGAATCATTTACAAACAAATCTAATCAAGAGGACGTTTTCCTTGGAAGTGGTGCCCAGGCTCTTTTCTGAAGAACTGAGGATGATTAACCATGCAAAGAGAGAGAGCTACAGCAGAGGGAGGAGCCTTTGCAAAGGTCCTGGGGCAGAGGGCAACATCACAGGTCTCAGAATCCTGGTATAGCTGGATTGCTGACAGCAAGCAGAAAGGAGGTATGAGATGAGGCAAGAGAGCTGGGTTGGGGCACATCCTAGGGCTTCTAAGTGTGCTCGGGACTTTAGTTTTTATCCTAGGAGCAGTGGAAAGATACCAGAGTCTTCTAAGCAAGGAGAAAGTAGAACCCTCTTTTCATTGCAGTGTGTGGATTGGATAGGAGAGGGATGAGAATAGAGGAGGATAAACATAGAGTCAAGGGGAGGGGTGACAATAGCTTTAAACTTGGGCAGTGATGCTAGATGTGGAAAAGAAGGCTCTGAGTAGAGATATTTAGGAGGTAAAACAGACAGGACCTGGTGAGGGATTAGATGTTGCGGGTACAGAGGATAACTCCTATGTATCTGACAACCCCAAACCCAATACCACTGTTTAACTTTCCTTTTTCATCAGGTGATTCTACTCATGTCAATCCTCATGGCTACCTCAGACCACATCAGGATTCTTTTGTTTGTTTTTAATTACCCAATGAATTTTATTACGTTTATAGTTGTACAACAATCATCACAACCCAATTTTATATCTTGACTTTCCTTCCTAACCAGCTCTCAATACTCCTCCCTCATTAACTTGATCTGTTCACTCCTATTTTCCTCTGAGGCAGCAACCTGGGAAAAAAATTTAAGACCAGAGACTAAACCATTTACTTCTTTTACCTTTTAGGAAGGTGCCATAAGAGTAAGTCATCTGAAGTCACTTGGAAACAAAAGGTCAGATACTTGGTTTTAAAAGAAGATATTTTTTTTCTGAGGCCAGTGAACTAAGACCTCTAGAGGGTCAGGTAATCAAACAGCTTGCTGAGTTACTTTACTGACTCTGATTTATCATATACTTATCCATTGGTGGCAGGAGGCATTCTGGCATTGTATTGTGCCCAGAAGCATATGTAAGTGACTGGGTGTGTACCATGCATGCGTGGGGGCAGCCATGTGTAGACTTCAGGAGCTATCTATTTTTGGTCTTCCCTTAAAAAACCCTCACCCCATTTTGAAAAAAAAAGTTCCTTATCATTATACTAATAATGTAGGTTAAATGGGGGCTGGTTTGTTATTTTATTGACCACCCCATCCTCTCCTGCTGACTGGCCCAGGGATGAGCATCATAACCCAAGGTGAGTCAATCCCAAGGCACTACGGTTGCCTGATTCAGGGAAAAAGTGCTTGGTTCAAACTAGATGAATCAGAGCCCTTCTTTAGGGTTTTTGAACTTGGAACTAGAGAGAATAAGTCTCAGTTCTTTCCTAGGGGCTAAGCACTAAGGACAGGAAGTCCTGGCTTTTGAGTTTCCTGTAATGTGAAGAAAATTGGTCTGAGAGAATAAAGGTGACATGCAGAGAAACACATAGAAGAGACAGAGAGTTGTGGTAGCATTCAAATTCTTGGATCCTGCTGCACTTCCTCCCATCACAGGAGATTTCTAATTCACGCCTCCTGTTGCTTCGGCGAATTCAAGATGAGTTTCTGCTATGTGGAACCAAGCACTAATACAAGCTGCTCACTTTTGCCTTCTTGGAAATTCATATGAAAGGTTTTAAGAGGTTCTATGATAAGGATCCTTCTTTAACTGTGATTACTCCAGTGTTTCTAAAATTTATTTAAACTGAGAACACTTGTCATATATCATAGACCATACAACTTATTTCATACATTTTTTTTGGGGGGGGGAATCCTTATTTTACAGATGAGGAAATAAATGTCTACATACTTTTCTAACATATAAAAATTACATTTAAACTCAAGGGTGTTTGGTTCTCTAATTGATGCTCTTTATATTCACCCATGGCACACAGGATAATTGTCTATCATTGACCATGTATATAACTCACAGTGTTCCAAGTCTGAGACTTGCACAAAAGGTGCAGATCCTATCTCAGGAATCCCCGGTCAATGATGCTGGCCTTATCAATTTAAATGGACTGGAGGTTTGGGATTGGCATATGCACACTGAGGTATATAGAATGACTGGCCAATGGGGACTTGCTCTATAGTACAGAGAATTCCACCCAGTATTCTGTGATAATCTAAGTGGGAAAAGAATAAGAGAGAATGGGTATATCTGTGTGTGTGTGGTATGTGTGTGTGGGGGGGGGTCACATACGACTGGGTCACTTGGTTGTACAGCAGTAATTATCACAGCCTTGTAAATTAACTATACTTCAATAAAACTTAAAAGAAAAATGTAGATATAGGAAGACTCTAAGCCACAGAGCCTGAGTAGAACTTCTGTCAGAATTCTTGCTCAGGCTCGTCAACAAAGTTGAAAAAAAATGAGCCTATCAAGGCTGCACTGTGGTCAGGGGATTCCCTGCTTTCTAGAGGAAAAATATGCAGAGAGGGCATCTGTTCCATTCTGTGGCTAGAAGCTGATGCCACCGTTGTTACTACCACCACCAGCACCATCATCATCACTTTGAATCAGCTTTATTTATGAAGTACAATTTTAGGTGTACAATTCTTGCATAAATGTATACAGTCATGCAACTACTACCAGAATCATGATATTGAACATTTTCATCACTCCTCGAAGTTCCCACTGTAGTCAGTTCCTTCCCTCAAATCCCACCCCCTGCCAACTACTTATTTGCTTCCTATCAATACTATAGATTATTTTTTTCTAGGGTTTCATAGCAGGATAGTCTATTTTTTTTTAAATGAAACTTTCTTTTATTTATTTTTGTATTTTTTCTTTTTAGAGTGGCACCTGTGGCATACGGAATTTCCCAGGCTAGGGGTCAAATTGGAGCTACAGCTGCTGGCCTACACTGCAGACATAGCAACACCAGGTCTGAGCTGTGTATGTGACCTACACCACAGCTCACGGCAATGCCAGATCCTTAACCCACTGAGCAAGGCCAGGGATCGAACCTGTAACCTGATGGCTCCTAGTCGAATTTGTTTCTGCTATGCCATGATGGGAACTCTGCTTTTTATTTTTCTTAAAAGTGCCTTTTGAAGAGAAAATATTTTAAATTTTGATGACATCTAATTTACTAAATTTTCCTTTTCTTTTCTTTTTTTCTTCTTAGGGCCACAACTGCGGCATATGGAGGTTCCCAGGCAAGGGGTACCAATTGGATCTGTAGCTGCCAGCCTATGCCACAGCTACAGCAATGTGGGATCTGAACCGTGTCTGTCAGCTACACTGCAGCTCATGGCAATGCCGGCTCCTTAACCCACTGAGCAAGGCCAGGGATTGAACCTGCATCCTCATGGATACTAGTCAGATTCATTTCTGCTGAGCCACAAGGGGGACTCCCAAATTTTTCTTTTATGGCTTCTATTTTTTTTTTTTTTTGTGGTTTCCCAAACCATTCTCTAACCCAAGGTCATAAAGACCATTTCCTGTGCCCTTTCTTCTAGAAGTTTTATATTTTTAGCTATTAGAGTTAGGTTTATGATTCCTTTCAAATTAATTTTTGTATATGGTGTGAGATAGGGGTATAGGTTGATTTTGTTTTACCCACATGTGGATAGCCAATTGTTTCAGCATCATTTGCTGTAAAACTCTTCAATTGCCCATGTACTGCTTCAGTTGGCACTTTCGGCAAAAATCAACAAGCCTTTATATGTGTAGATCTATTTCTGGACTTATTTTATTACTTTGATCTATATGTCTATCCTTAATACTAGTACCATACTGTCTTGATTATTGTAGCATTATAAGGAGTCTTTTTTTTTTTTTCTTGTTTTGTCAGCACCCATGGCATGCATAGGTTGCTGGGCCAGGGATCAAACATATGCCATAGCAGCAACGGTGACAATGCTGGATCCTTAACCTGCTGAGCAACAAGAGAACTCCTATTATGAGTCTTTAAGCTGGGGAGGATAACTCCTATGACTTTTTTTCCCAGAACTGTTTTAGTTTTTCCAGGTTATTCATATTACCATACATATCTTAGGGCTAGCTTAACAATTTCTTCAAAAAAGTCTTCAAGATGTTGATTAGAATTGCATTGAAGCTATAGAATTAATGGGAATTGACATATTAACAATATCTTCAGATCAATGAACATGGTATATCTTCTCATTTATTAAGTCTACAAAATTCTCTTTGCATTTTTTTTTAGATGTTGGTGCAGAGGTCTTGCCTATGTTTTACTAAATTTATTGCAAAGCATTTCATATTTTTGATGCTATTCTAATTTTTGTACATTTCAAGTTCTATTTGTTCATTTTTAGAAATATGATTAATTTCTGTAATTTGACCTCATATTCTGTGACCTTGTTGAATTCAAGTATTTGTTTTCAAAGCTTTATTGGAGATTCTTTAATATTTTCCTTCTCTATAAGATCTGTGTGTATATATATATATATAATGTTGCCTGAAAATATAGACATTTTTATTTCTTCCTTGACAATCTGTATGTCTTTATTTACTTTTCTTGTCTTATTATACTAAATAGGATAATGTTGACCAGAAGTTGATGTGATCAAACATACTTGCTTTATTCCTGATCTTAGAAGGGAAGTCTTTAATTAAGTATGATATTACCTGTATGTTTTTCACATATGCTCACTATCAGTTAAAGATATTTTCTTCTATTAGTTTGATGAGAATTTTTATCAGGAATGAATATTGAATTTTATCAAATGCTTATTCTGGATCCATTGAGATGATGATATGCTTTGTTTCTATTTACCTATCAAATTACACTGACTGATTTAAATTGCCCTCCATTCCTCAGGAAGCCACATTTGTCAAGATTATATTTTTTTCTGTTAATAGTCCTTGTTCTGAAGTCTATTTTGTCTAATATTATAGCCATTTCATCCATCTCATCTGATGAGGATTTGCAGGCTATATATTAATATATCCACTTTTACTCTAGCTATATCTTTATATTTCAGGTGAGTACTGAGACTAGACTCAGCTCTGCCTTGCTTTTTGAAAATCCAAACTCTGACTCAGTTTCCTCCATTTTATCTATAGAGAATGATATGAGACTTAAAAATATTATAAGAGGAATTGGATTTAGTATGGTGTCAATATGAATCTGTTGTACTTCAGAGTAATCCCATTCCCCCCCCCCCAAGTTCCTTAAAAACTACCTATATAGTAATCAGTTCTGGATCTGATTAAGAATCAAAGAATGCCAATTTTTTTGCGTTTTAAAAGTTCTTTTTTAAAATAGGCCATTATTTGCTTGTTACATTATTTCTGACATCCCTGATTTCTTAAACTTTACTGGCGGTATTTCCATGCTTGGATACATGAATTCTTTCTGGGACATAATTTATCTGAGTCACTATTTATGTATGTATGTATGTATGAATGTATGTATATTTATACATACCCATATAGGATATGGAAGTTCCAAGGCTAGTGGCTGAATCAGAGCTGCAGCTACCAGCCTACCTGACAGGCACAGCAATATGGGATCCAAGCCACATTTGTGACCTATGTCACAGCTTGCAGCAACATTGGAACTTTAGTCTACAAAGTGAGGTGGGGATTGAACCCACATCCTCATGGAAGTTATGTCAAGTTCTTAACCTACTAAGTCACAATGTGAACTCTAGACTAAGTTATTTAAATACAACTAATACACACTAGTCCCTTTCATGGATTGAGTCTCAAATTTTCCTCAAGAGGTCCTTCCTATTTTTTTCAGTTTTAATACCACTTCCATCAATAGAAAAGAAAGTATAATAGGAGTCTAATAGTTATGCTTTTTTGTGCTTTTTCTATTAAGATTAAATCACCCCCAAATTATTTTCCAGCTCTGTTCATAGTGAAGGTCTAAAAATAGTGGCTATCTCAGAAGCAATGAGCAACCCTAGCACCCAGTCATGGCCTCTAACTACCATATCTCTCTTAAAGGAATCAGGGTTCCTAGAACTCAGATGATTCTAGAGTTAGGGACAAAAACATATAAGATGACCCTGAAATATTCTGTTGTACAAGACAGCAAGGAAGACCACTATGAGGTCCATATCAAAAGTGTTCAGGAATCAATCTGAAGAGACTCTCACTAGCCAAAAAATGAGACAATTCGAGCATCAATAAAGTAACATTATAACAATTAAAATGTATCAAATATATTCAACTTTCTGAGTTCATGATGATATTTAAAAACAAGGAAATGAATAAATTAATTGAAAACCAAAACCCCTCATTGGGCAACTGCAGATAGTGCCAATGAACCAACTCAATATTTTGACAAAGAACCAAACATTTATCCTGCCTTTCCTATCAAACTGTACTGACTTGGTAGTTGATGAAGGAAAGTTACTCATTATTGAACTACTCAAATTTATTAATGAAGAAGAAATATATAATATACCAAGCCACCTGTTCCCAATAGTAGACCTAGCTTCATACTCATAATAGTTGTGTTGTTATTAGAATGTTTCACAAACCTAAGTCATGCCAAATTTTAACCTTCTTGGCACCATTCTTACTTCTTAAGTCCCTTCTTTTCTACCAAGAAATATTACTGAGCACCTACAGTTCTAGGTGCTAAGGATAGGCAAAGTCTCTGTATTCATGATGGTTACATTCTAGTGGGTAAAATTAGACGATAAACAAAAAAGTAAATGTACTGCTTGTCAGATAAAAAACATCACAGGAAAGATATATTTGCAGGGCTTGGGAGGGTGGTAGAGAAATCTGTTTTAAATGGAATGATCTGGTGAAAGCTTCTTGAGAAGGTAATCTTGGTGCAGAGACTTGGAAGAAGTGAAGAAGCAAACCATGCGCATATGGTGGGGGGAAAGGGGAGAGAACTCTGAGCAGAAGGAATGGTCAGTGCAAGGAACAAAAGCTTGTTCTTGAGGAACTGTGGCCACTCTCTTTCGTTATATGCTTTAGTTCCATCTAAGGCTAGGCTAGGCTAAGCTATGATGTCTGATAGGTCAGATGTATTAAGTGCATTTTCAACTTAAGATGATTTAATTGGGATGTAGCCCCAATATAAGCTGAGGAAGATCTGTACATGTGTAATGTCGCAGCTGTGATGATTAAATATCAGAACTTTGCCAAAAACAAGGAAGATGTGGTTGGTTGTCATCTTACTTCATTTCCTCCTAAACATGCATTTTGAACTTTAACAATTCAGCAATAATAAGCAGCAATAATTTTAAGGGTTTTCAACTATATTATTCCTGAAATTATAGATAAAATTGAATCTTTCAGCTAGCATGACCTTTACATGAATTAATAAAACTTACTCAAGACAATGATTTTGGATCTACCTGTGTAATCAGGACAGGCACACATGTAGCTGACATAATCTCAACTTATCTATATGAACATGGCATTCAACTTTGATTCAGAAATTCATTTTAAGATACTAATGAAAAAAAAAGCCAATTTCTTCCTTACTCTTCTCTTCAGAAGTTCAAGTTTATAACGTGTTCTAATCATAAGTATAAAAGTCACCTAAGAGAGTGGAGCACACCAATGCCTTAGGGTGATTTTCTAGGAATGTATAAAGTATTGTACCAGATGAATACCTTTATCAAATAGTTATCTCAGTGAGAATTCAGAAGTAGGGGTCCATAACACATTCTTTCAAATTTCCAGGGAAGAGAGTTTTAACTCTCTTTTGTTTATTTCACTTAGTCATGAAATAAACATGAGTTGAGTGAGGAGAAGTTTCACCAGAGTTGAGTGAGGAGAAGAAAAAGGTATGAACACTTCTGGAGAGCAGCGTTTTACAAATGCTTCATACCATAGTTTTTCAAGGTGGGCAAAATTATCCTCCTTTGCATAGAAGAAAAAACTGAGGTACAAGCTAATTTGCCTAAAACCAAGGAGCCAATAAGTGGAAAGGCCAGGACCTGGCCTGGGTTCGATGTTGTCTCCTCTCATGTGAAATACAAACTCCACACCTACACCCTGCCTGCTGGCTGCAGCCCATTCGCCTCCTCTCCCCACATCACCTCCCAGGCACCATATGGCCTGGGCACACTGCGCTGCCATTCTCCAGCTACACCAGGCCAAACCTACCTCCACACTTCCGCAAGTTTCCTCTGCCTGGAAAGCTCCCCCTCCCCTTGTTGTTCACATGGTAACACTTACTTACATTTCACAGTTTCCACTCAAAGGTTTTCTCCTTTGAGAACCTTTTCCTGTGTGGCTCCTCAGCTGAGTTAGCTGCTTCCTCCTCTCTATAATCAAGGCACTTTGCAAACTGGCTTAGGACGCAGAAGTACAATGGGTGCTCCCTGCTCCCCTGAAAGCCCAGCTACCCTCTGACTATAAGCTTCAGGAGGGTGGAAATACACTATTCAGTTTTATGTGGCTGAGCCTACAGGCCTCCAGGCAGCAGGTATACCAAACATTAAATGAAAGAAGAGAGGACACCAGAAGGAGTGAACAAGCAGGTCTCGCCCTCCCACTGTGTTGTACACAACAAGCTCTCTGCTTGCTGCACTACTGTTCGACTTTCCCAGACACTGTCCTTCTTCCTCAACCACCGTCACCACGGCTTACTGATTAGGTACACACACATGCACATACTCTCATTTGACTCTTGCAATACTCCTACACCATCGTTTTGTTTCTCTTTCACAGAGAAGGAAGCTGGTTTTCAGAACCATTAGGTAACTCGCCCAAACTTACTTGGCTGGCAGGGGAGGGACAGGATGTGAAAGTCCACGCTCATTTCACAGACTTACCCTGCTTTCCCAATGGTAACAAATCTCAAACTGGTGAGATTAACTCTGCATCACCCCAAATGTGGATGTCGGTGCTTCATCTACTACTCTTTTCTTCTTGTCACCTTGTCCACTCCTTGCATTAGAGTATTCTAACATGCTAAAAGTTTCTAGCACTGGCTTCTTGTTTTAAAATACAAACCATTACTCACTCTGCAATACATTTGTTTATGTAGGTCAAAAACTGAAAGGTCTTTTATTCTCAAGCCCTTGGCAAACTGAAATAAATATGGTTCAAATGATTCACAATCATGTAGTTTATAATACACAGATATCATTCAGATTAAATTAGTTAACTCTCACACTGCCCCAAGAGTCTTATGTTTGCTCAGCTGGTGAAAAATTTTTTTTTTCTGTTTTCTGTTTTTAACTTAAGAAAGCAATTCTGTCATCAGAAAATTTAACCAACTGGGTTCACTTCCTCTTTCAGGTCATTAGTGGAAGTATTAACTTGGGTCACAAGACTGAGCCCAGGGCACCTGATTTATCAATTTCTCTCTAATCTGAGAAGCACACATACACTAATCAAAGAAGGACATTTACAATAGTAAAAGTCTACTATATTGTCTCTTTATCCTATTGGTATTTCCTGTACTATATTGAGGTTTTAAACATATGACATTACTCCTTTTCTTTTTACTACTCTTTTTTAGTAAAAGAGTCTATGTATCTTATAAAAGGCTGGGAAGTTTGCTGTGGGTCTTGGCTGCCCAGGCTAAACCTTCTTGTACTTTACATTACAGTATATTTTTTATCATGTTTATTGATGGTCATTCACTATAACTAATCATAACTCACAGACACAAATCAACTCCTAAATTAACAGGTAAACTGATTTGCTGGGAATTACCTAGTTTAAGGGGCTGTGTTAATTCACTCTGCTATAAGTCCTGGATAAACTGAATGAGGAAAAAGATGGGAACTTTCCCCTTATGGATGCATTTTGCTGCCCTCAAGTTCCAAAATATGGTGGACCTGGAAGTTCAGGGGAATCTGGAAAGACTGACTCATCATGAACAGTACCTTCACTGGTTCCCCAGAACGTGGAGGGTGAGCCCAAGCTCTGTAACTTGCACACACCCACTTTGTGACTTGCCCCTCCTCTTTTATTTGCTGTCATCTTCAGCCCCTCTCTCCCTCTTTCTTTTCTCCAGCAAATCTTCCCACTCGCTCCTTTCCTCCAGCATGATCTCTCAACTCATAAAGTGGTTTCACCCGGTTCCTTTTCACATGTTGTTACCATTCATGTCATATTTCTTCTCATTTCCTGGCCCTTCAAAATCCAGCTTGTGCCACCTCTTCTGGGAAGCACACTTCGATCCCCAAGTCTGACTCTAGATGCTCTTGAGGCCCTTTCAGCACCTTATTAAACACTTAGAAATATATATATACTTAAAAGTATATATCATCTCATAGGTCACTTTATCACATTGCACAGTCACTGTCATTTTAATTGACTACCCTCTTCTATATTCTCCAGGGAGCTTATGGGAGGACCACATCTTGATTTCGTTACCCCAGAACTGATATGATAGTAAAAGCTCAAAATCCTAGCCAAATAAATAGTTTTTAACCTGGTGCATAGTAATATACACTATCATAGGCTTTGGGTCTGTAGTTTCCACTTTTATAGTCTGATAACTGACATTGTCTCACTTGGGGGGGGGTGTGTGTTTAAGAAGACGCTGCGATAGTAACTGTATGCCAAGAAGGAAGCTGGTCCAGCTCCTTTAATTTCCCATTAGTCTAAATCTTTTTTTTTTTGGCTTTTTAGGGCTGCACCTGAGGCACATGGAGGTTCCCAGGCTAGGGATATAATCGGAGCCACAGCTGCCGGCCTACACCACAATCACAGCAATGCCAGATCCGAGCCACATCTGTGACCTACATCACAGCTCATGGCAACACTGGAACCTTAACCCACTGAGCAAGGCCAGGGATTGAACCCATAGCCTCATGGTTCATAGTTGGATTCATTTCCACTGCACTATGACAGGACCTCCATCATTAGTCTAAATCTTTAAAATGCTTTCTGTGTTGAGATTTGACATATTTCTGTAGCACTTCTTTGCTCCTTCCTACTGGAAATCACCTCATTCCAACTTACTCTAGATCAGCTGTTCTGGAAAACTTAGGTTTTCTGTCCTTTGTACACACTTAATTCATTAACATTTGTGTCAAGGATCAGTGGCCTTAAGGATTTGTCCTTAAGGGTTGGAGAGCATTTCAGATTTTCAGTTTGATGGGCAAATGATCTTGTGGCTGAGGCTGCTAGCTGTCTCTAAAATTTCATTCGCCCTTGTACAGTTTCCAGTCTCCCCTAAAAATAGGTGTGGCCATGGGACAAAGTTCTCTCTAGCAGAATATGAGTTCAAGTAACATGCACCATTTGCAGGCCTAAACCCTCTCTACATGTGCTCTGGCAGGCTGTTTCCTTTCAGGATGGCTGGGAGGTCCATGTCTCGGGACTGGAGGTTGTTAAAGGACTGCAAAGCTGCTGTCAGTCTGGTCTCCAAATGACTTCTTGGAGGAAGAGCCATTCCACCAATCTGTACACCTGCCCAGTAGTATTTAGTGAGCAAAAACAAACAAAAGAAGACCAAAAACAAAACAAAACAAAAAACACCTTCTATTGGCTTAAGCCGTGGAATTATGGAATTTGGGGTGTCTCTTTGTACTATAGCCTAGCTAGACTATTCTACCTAATTGACGCATGGCTTTAATAGGAGGCTTGTTGAATGACAAGATGCTAGATACAATGCTGGAAAGCAGGCTAAAATCTACTAGTCTCATAGACAACTGTCCGCTATCCAAAGATTTGTGATTTCCATTACTATTTTGATCATCAACAACAATAGCATCAATAATATCAGTGATTACTAAAGTGTTCGAAAGTTCATTTTAATGCCACCGAATATTTTTATATAATAATTTTTATTTTTTTCCATTATAGCTGGTTTAGTGTTCTGTCAATTTTCTATTGTACAGCATGGTGACCTAGTTACACATACATGTATACATTCTTTTTTCTCACATTATCAGGCTCCATCATAAGTGACTAGACATAGTTCCCAGTGCTATACAGCAGGTTCTTATTGCTAATCCATTCCAAAGGCAATAGTCTGCATCTATTAACCCCAAGTTACCAATCCATCCTACTCCCTCCCCCTCTCCCTTGGAAAACACAAGTCTATTCTCCAAGTCCATGATTTTCTTTTCTGTGGAAAGGTTCATTTGTGCCATATATTAGATTCCAGATATGTGATATCACATGGTATTTGTCTTTCTTAAAGAAATGTTTTACAGCAACCATGGTTGGAGAGAGGATGCTAAGTATGGTGGAGTAAATCTGAAAACAATAATACTGCTGGGAGGTTCTTTGGGGCCTCTTTTATCTTGGCTATTGTAGCTTTATAATAAGTCCTGACATCTAGAAATATGTCTTCCAGATTTGTTCTTGTTTTTTAAGATTATCTTGGCTATTCTACGTCTTTTGTTTTTCTATATAAGTTTATAATCACTCTGCAAATTTCCTATTGGTATTGGGATTAGTGTTGTATTTAATCTATAAATCAATTTGGACAGTAATGATATCTACAATGTGATGTTTTTCAATCCATGAATATGACATGTCCCTCAAGTCTGCTTTAACTTTTCTAAGGGATGTCTTGTAGTTTTTAGTAGAGTAGACTTGAATGTCTTTGGTTAGATGTGTTCTTAGGTGTTTGTCATTTTCGGTTTTTAAATATGGCTAAGAAAATAAAGCTAGTGCTTAATTAAGAAATGTGAAGCACTATTGTTATTCATATCACCTTGCTTAAGAGGCAAAAAGAGCACACCTCAAATGCAAAATAACTATGTAAATAAAATGAAGACTATGTAGAAGATTAATGTTAAAGTCTTCTGATTTTCTGAGAGCGGAACATACCTGAGCATAATTATTACTGAAGCAATGTTCTTTGAACCCACTTCTCTGTTACCTAAAATTACTGCCAGCTACTTGCACAGCTTATGCTAGAAAAACTTAATGCTGCAGTCAAATTCTTGTTTCTTTGGCTAGGCTGTTCCCTTCCTCACACATCCTACAGCTCCATGGGGAAAACCCTTGCCTCTCCTTTCCCTGTCACCTGGCTACTAACTATGCCCTCACAGTCTTCAGCTTAAATCATAACGTCATTAAGAAGCTTATCCTGACCCATCAGGCAGAATTAGGCATCCCTGCTAACAAAATCCTTTAGATCCTCTACCCTAGTCCTGGACTCTGCATTTTGATTGCTTGACTAATGTCTTCTACAGTATGACCCTACTACAATATGAATTCTATGTAGACAAGGGCGGCAATGGCCTTTTTCACAATTGTATCTTCAGAGCCTTGTACAGTACCCAGTATACATTAATTGTTTGATAAATACTTGAAGGAATTACTATGAAATGTGGACAGAGCAGAAGAATGGGACTCTTTTCCTCCTGGAAAACAAGAGTCAGTAGAGATTAACCACTGGGCTGTACCCAAGTGGAATCAGATAACAAAATGCTCATTATCCCTGAAATTCTGGTTGTTCACTTACGGATGTTGTAGTGCTTCCTGATTTTTATTGCTGGTAAAACATAAATAAAAAAATGAATTAAAGGATTACCTTGAAAGAAGACCATTCTTCCAGAATAGCCAGTGACTCTAACATTCAGCATTTATCCCGTTTTTAAAAATGTTTTATCTTTAAAACATTTTAAAAAAATAGGATAAATCCTAAATTTTTGATGTTTTATAGTTTTTTAATTTTTTCACTTTTGTGTCATGTAGCTCTTCGTATAAGAAAACCCACTTCACTCCAAGGTTGGCAGTGTAAGCGAGCATCCCCACATGGGATATGATATGCCTGGATGCTTTGTCCAGGCCTCCATCACTACTCCTGTCTTCAGGACATAGCCCCCCAGTAACAACAGCAGCATGTACAGAGACCTGCAGTGACATTTCCCTAATTTTCTACTGTACAATGAAGACCAGACTAGACCCTCTAACCACAGCTTTCCTAAAGCCTTGAATAGGGAAACAGAGAAAAGAGAAGAAATCTACCACTTAAAAGACTGATTTAAAAGGTTGAATTTGCTTTCTCAGCTCTTAGTCTCCTATGGGGATTAGGGGAGATGAGTTTGGCAGGCATCAGAGACTGAACCTAAATTTCTCTGTGCTCCTAAGTCTTTACCCAAGAAAACAAAGAGTGTATCTTGACTGTTGAACATCATTCTGAAAACCCTCCAGCCCATGCATTTGTTTCCTGAAAACCTCTGCCACCCCCATCTACAGCTGTGGTATGATCCTGCAGCTTGCACAGCACAGCTGTAACAGAATACAATTCCACCAAAGATACACACATACTGATGTGTAGGGGGTTGGAGTTTGCACAGGGCAGTAGTTTCGTACCATTCCATGTATTCGGTTAACAAATAGTTATTAAAAACTCCTGGAAGTGTGGTGAGGTGGAAAGAGCATCCCATCTGAGGCTGGAAGGCCTGAGCTCTGTGCATGGATAAGAAACCTCCTAGCTTTATAGTGCTAGGCAAGTCATTTGACATTTCTGAGATTCTGCTATAAGTAATCAGATAAATAACAGAGCGAATGTATATCAAATCTTTCTAAAAAACTGTGATGCTTAATGCTGTTATTAGGAGTTATGTGTAAGGTCCTGTGTTGAGTGCACATGTTGGTAATTCTCACAACATTTCAGATTTTTTCACCGTTATTATATTTGTTATGGTGAAGTGTGGCTGGTGGTCTTTGCAGTCACTACTGCGATTTGGTAAAAGCAAATTATAACATTTTTTAGCAATAAAGTATTTTTTGGTTAAGATACACACACTGTTTCTTCAGACAGAATGCTACTGCATACTTAATAGGCTAGAGTGTAGCATAAATGTAACTTTCATATGCACTTGGAGACCAAAAAAATTCATCTGATTCACTTTACTGGGATCTTTGGTATCTGCTTTACAGGGGTGGTCTGGAACCCAACTTGAAGTATCTCTGAGGTCTGCCTGTCCATTAGGGCCTGGTGCCATTTCTAGGCTCCAAGAGGACTAGAAAAGGGGCAAGCTCAGTGCCCTGAGCTCCAGCTGTACCTTTTATCAGTAAGATGCTACATGCTCAATGGTGAAAGGGACCCACTCTTTACTTTGAAATAACAGATGAACTCATATCATGGCTAGTTTTGTTAAAAGGTAGAAGAAAGCAGAAAAAAAAAAGAGGAAATCTGCTTTAATCATGCTACTTGAGGATACTTCACAATACAAAAATCACAAGATAGTTTTCTCTCTTCCCAGGCTAATATATAATCCCTTTAGAATACATTTAGGTTTGAAGAAATAATTCAGACTTGAAATAAAACCTAATGACCTACTGTGGAATAAATACCTACCACGTATTAAACATATAGCCAGGAGTATAGAGAAGATAAAGTTAGCTTGGAGGGAGAGGGGAGAGATATAAAAACAATCTTTAATATTATTTTGAACTAAATATTTTTAATATAGGAAAGAAAATGAAAAGAAAAAAAGAGATAAATGAAAATACTCCTGTCCTTCTGGTTAAAAAAAAAAAAAGTCAGCTCAAAATCAAACTTAAAAAAATACTAGGAGATATTTAAAACTGGTATTTAGGAGTTCCTGCTATGGCATAGTCGCTTAAGAACCTGCCTGCAGCAGCTTGGGTCACTGTGGAGGTGAGGGTTTTATCCTGGGCCCAGCACAGTGGATTAAAAGATCCAGTGTTGCCATAGCTGTGGCATAATTCACAGTTGCAGCTTGGATTCAATCCTTGGCCCAGGAACTTTCATCTGCTGCAAGTGTGGCCATAATAAAACAAAACAAACAAATAAATGATCGGGTTAAAACTCAATTTTAACCCTAATCTTTTAAGAATTATAACTGAATATATGAATGTACCTTATGTACAAAGTACAGAACAGACTTATGAAACTTTAAGTCAAATGATTCATCATGTATCCATTTATTCATTGATGAATGATGATGCTTAGTGGTTCTCAAAATGTGCTTCTTGGACCACCAATATCAGTGCCACCCAGGAGCTTGTTAGAAATTAATTCTTGGGCTTAATTAGTGGGCATTTGGTCCTGTCCAAAACATGCATTGAGACATTTGGTCATCACCAAAAGGTCCTTGACATTTGGATCTTAAAAACATTCATGAGCTTATTTGGTTCATGCCAAATGGTCCATGTTACTTGTTCCCCTCAAAAATGTTCATGCTTAGAAAATGTCCTTGGGTTCAAACAGCCTGTAATGTTTGTTTATGCTTTTAGTTTATAGGAATAATACACAAAAAAATGCTATCACTTTTTTGTCCATTAATTGTCTTGCGGCTGTAATGCCAGTTATAACTCTTCTTGCCTTGGTAGCCTAGCATGAATGGCACATGGGATCAAGGTTTGAATTGTGCAAAAGAGTGGAATATGTATTAACTATGTGTACTGAGGAAGAGTCCTACAATTAGAGAAATGCCCAGGAGAAACTGAGGTGGGATCTTGTGATGCGTGGTTCATTAATATGTCAGTGGGCATTTGTTTGGATGTGGCAGAGTCCTTCTACAAGGTTGGATTTGAAGAAAGGAAATTGCTCAAGCTGCTATGTAAAATGAGGATCAGATGTGTCAATGTAAACACTTTACAGAGTGTCTTGCTCATTAGGAAGGAATGAGAATGGATGTTGCTCTCCTATCACATAGTGGTTGGGTATAACAGCCACTGTGAGGGTGTTTAACTACCCTCCACTCCACAACTATCCTATGTTCCACGATTAACAGGCAATGTTTCCCTGGAATTGATGTCATATAGAGGTATGATCTTGGTAGATAGCAAGAAGCATCTGCCACTACTGCAAGATGTTTTAGTGGGTATGACTCCCACCCTCACCCACCAATCAGTGTGGACCATCACACCCTGGGCTGGTGCCTATCTGCTGGCTGATCTAGCCCAGATGAACTAGGTGTTGAATCCTAAAGACACTGGTAAGGTTTCCCCTCTCATTAAACCAATAGCCACTGCTCAGAAGTCTACAAAACCTTCTTCTACTGCTTGGCAATATGACATCTGCATTTGAAAATTCTCAGCAGAATATGGCAGAAATATTATACTCTCAAGAGAAAAGCCAGTGCTCTATGATAATGGCTTCTGTTACCTTTCCATTCCTTTAACAGAGCTAGGAGTAAAAGTTACTGGCACTGTGAGGAGAGGAGAAGCTGCAGTGCCCCATGTGCAAGTGGTCAGGATTTGGATAACATAATCATTCAAGATGGGACAGAAAAACGTCAGCACAACTTTGGTGTTTAAGGGGAAGGGAAACCCTGAATGGGTTAAAATGATACACAGAAGAACCAAATGCAACACTATTGCAGATACTTTGAAGAATTCTCTGTGATAATCACAGTGATGAGCTCCTATTAAAGCTACCAGAAAGATATTAATAAAAAAGGCAAAGTCAATATAACTTAAAATGGATATTGACCTCCAAACTTAACTTCACTGCATGGATTGAAATTCCAGAGGAGTATAAAGTGACCAGATGTGGAGAATCATTTCTTACACACAATCCCGGTGCTCAAGATGATGAATGAATGTTATTTATACAACTTATGATAGTATTTAATATTTAAGTGCCAGTACCATAACCTTCAGTGATATCACCTTCAAGATGGCACCAACATTATTCACTCAGTTATTTACTGTGCAGTGTAGTACTGGGTTGTATTATGCTGTTGATTTATGCACTAACAAGGAAAAGGCAAGAAAACACATGTGTATATATATTTATATATATAATTATGTGTGTTTGTATATATGTATGTATACATGAAAGTACTTGCATTTTTCAAGGAAATCTTGATATGAACCCTTTGTTGTGCATGATGGATTTCAAAATTGCAAATATGAATGCAATTTGACTACTTTTATCAAATGCACAAGTAAAAGAACACTTGTTTCACTTTTCACACTCATGAAAAATATCTTCTTTGGATCTAACATGTGAGTATGTGACAACAAAAAGTAACATCTGTAAGTGTGCAGCATCTGTGCCTTCAAAAAATGTAAATGAAACTTTTGAGCACATTATGGAGAATGTAAAAGAAAATTTAGATGACCTAATGGACTATGTTGAGAGAGTGTGTGTCTATGGAAGGATGGGCAGAGGCAGAAGAAGATCAGGAATTCCAAGATTTCCACCAGAAACTTGGGAATGTTTATACCTCAGTACTGAACATGATCACAGGATGAACAATGCAGTGAAAGGCCAGCACGGGGAATTTCAAAAGCTGACCGTAGTGGGTAATCATTCAATTTGGAGATTTATTGAGGTGTTCAAAGATAAATAGCAAAAAAATGAACAAGCTATCACCCAAATTCTTGATGAACATGCTCAAATACAACCACCAACCTTACTACAATATGGATAAAACCAAATGCATATAACCAAACTTGATTTAACTGTAAGCCTGCCAGAATCAAACTATTATATAGTGAATGGATAAACAACAAGTCCTACTGTATAGCACAGGGAGAAATATTTGATATCCTGTGATAAACTGTAATGGAAAAGAATATGAAAAAGAATGAATAAAACTGAATCACTGTGCTGTGTATATATGTATAGCAGAAATTAAAATAACACTGTAAATCAACTATACTTCAACAAAATATATTTAAAAAAAAAAGTAACCATACTAAACTTCATGACAAGGAAGAATAAGAATAAATATGAAGTCCAAAATTGATCATGAATTACAATAAAAATAATGTTAAGTGCCATTTTAACAAAGTTAAATATTTGTATTATTCAATGAATCATAGCTCAAAAGTCTCACTGGATGTTTTGGACAGGAACTAATATCAAGGACCTTTTGGCATGGACCAAATGTCTCAATAGAGATTTTGGACAAACCCAAATGTCCTGCAAGGCTTGGGTCTTACCCAGACCTACTGAATCAGAAAGCAAGATGGGGCTCAGCCATATGTTTTAACAAGTTTTCCAAGTGATTGATTGCGTTCATGCTAAAGTTTGAGAACCAGCCTCCTGGAGTGGAAAGGTTAACAGCATACTCTTTGAAGTCATAAAAATCTGGGTTCAAATATTTGCACTTAGACTTACTGTCTCTGTGACCTGGAACAAGGTCATTTAACCGTAGCCTCAATTTCCAAATTAGTAAACAGAGACATGGTACCTTTCAGGCCTACGGTAGGGATTAAATGAGGAAATGTCCAAGATGGGATCTGCAGTGTAGGGACATCAAACATACAGTGCTTGGAGCATTGTAAGCACTTGGGAACTAGAGTTTGTTATTCTTCCAAGCATGGAAAACCCTGTGTTCAATGTTGTAGAAAATTCTGTGCTAATCAGACATGGCTTCTTCCTTCAAGAACCTCAGGCTGGAAGCGAAGTTACACTATCATACGAAAAATCATGATACAAAGTAGGAAGTGTTAGGTGGCAAGAGAGTGGGTGCAAAATGCCCTGGGAGATTAAAAAGTAAACAAAGCACATATAAGTTGGTTTTTAAAAAAGAAGCTTTTGGGTAAGCACAGGTCAAGGGAAGGACATTCCAGATGAAAGGAGTAGGGGGAGGAGGCAGGGAATTATGGGATACTTAGTTTGGCTAAGGGGATAGCAATAGGGTGACCACATAATTTACCGTCCAAATAGGGGATTTTGCAAGTGAAAGGGGACATCATTCACAGTTAAGGTGGGACAACAGATTTAAAGGGGACCACACCAGGCGCACCATGCATGTGGTCAGCCTGGAAAACAGGCTGTTGGGAAGATGAGTATTGGAAATAGGGATGGAGAATGGGATGGATTTGTTCAGCGATGGGTCCCTCATGACAGGCTGAGGGCTCTGCTTCTTAAGCAAAGGAGCTGCTGAAAGTCCTGATCAGCCAAGTGACCACACCATCGAGAGGGTGTTTGGGAAGATTACTTTGCCACTACTGTGGAGGCTGCTGCAAGAATGGAGATGGGGGGAATGGATGAGAGAGAGATTTCTGGAAATGATGAGATTTTGAAACCAAATAAATGTGTTTAACAGGGAAAGGGAGAAGTCAAACCTGAAGCTAACATTTCAAGCCTATGTCAACAAAAACAAGAAGGTGAGGAAAAGGGGTGGGTTGGGGGAAGTGACATGAATTCACTCTAGACATAAGGCGTTCAATTTGATGGGCTCTCTTACCTCAACATGTGACTGGGGAAACAAGACAAGCAGTTAGAATTGAGTTATTATTTCAGTAATCCTCTCTCCATCTCTCAAATGACAAGCCACTCAATGCCTTAATATAACATATGGGTTCTGTGGGGGTTTTTTTGTATTTCTTTTATTTTAAGAATACTTAAAAGGAGGCAATGATGAATGCTTGTGTCATGCTCAATATGGACTGGATTCTAAGTTCTTTGCCAATATGTACAAATATTATAGATTTAATCCTCATAAGAATCTTATGAGATTAATACAATTAATATTATTTTCCCCATTTTCAGATAAAGACACTAAGGCACTAGAAATTAAGAGACCTGCCCAAGATTATACTGCTATTAAGTGGTGGGGCCCCAAATAGAACCTAGGAGAGTCAGGTTGGAAACTGCATCCCTCATCATGCTGCCAGGCAGTTTCTTATATTTTAGACATCCTAATGGAACCTGACGGAATTGGGATTGGATGACTATTGTCTAAAACTTTCCTGGGAGGGTTTGTTATTTATATGAAAAGAAAAGTTTGAGGCATCATTTCCTGTTTTAATTATCAAACTGTTGTCATAGGTACAACATAAATAGAATGCCTAACTCTTCT
Organism: Phacochoerus africanus; assembly: GCF_016906955.1. Lineage (NCBI taxonomy): Eukaryota > Metazoa > Chordata > Mammalia > Artiodactyla > Suidae > Phacochoerus > Phacochoerus africanus. The sequence goes on from NC_062554.1 coordinate 77,760,926, forward strand.
AACATTTCTAAATAACAGATATTCAGGTATAAGAGAGTATAAAAAAGGTTGTCACGATTTCATAACACACAGTGACATGTTTATTTGGTTTCTAAGTCTCGTCAGTTCTACCCTGGAAACCTCTCATCTATTTCTTCCTTTTCATTCGTGTAGCAGCCTACACAGAGCTACCAAAGTAATCTTCCCCTCCAAATACTTTTACCACAGTTACTTCCTTGCTCAGGAACTTTCATGATGACATAATTTCATAATGTCAGATACCAAGGCACAGAGTCAAGATTCTAACCCAAACCACCATATTATATCACCTTTTGGAATCACCTTCCTTGGTACTATTTTTAATAGTGAGTGTGTGGTTAAGGGTGTAGCCCCCCAGGGATGTTCAGCAGAAACAAATCAGGGATTATAAATACGGGGCGGGGGGGAGGGCAGGCAGGAGATGCTGGGCCTTAAGAACCATTTTGGGGGTGAAGAATTTGTTTTAAATGTGAGACTACCACAGGGATGGCAATGCAAGGGGTCAGGGCAGGAAAGGCTCCGAGGAGGGGGAGAGGGAGCCTTTTAGGCTGTGGTTCACTAGGGCAGGGAAGAAGGCAGCATTCAGGGCAGCACTCATAGGAATTAAGCCTATGGTTCTGGCAGGACCGTGCCCAGCATTCCACCTCTCAGGGGTGGGAGGAGGAGAGAAAGACTCCCCCAGGAGAGGCCAGGGGACCAAGCTGAAGTGTTAGAACAGTGGATGAAGAAGCCATGCTTGCCAGTAAACCAGCTTTGGTTAACTGAGCAGAGGAGAGAATTAAAGCAGGAGAGACAAGGCAGGAGCAAACAGGGGAGGCAGTCCCTCTTTGAGGGGGTCTTCATGGATTTAGATGCCACCCTCCTGAGCGTTCATAACATGCAGGGATCATCTCACAGCATAGTTACAAGCATTTGCTTAGACATTTGTTTCCCCTGCTAAACACTGAGTTCCTAGGATCTGTCTTATTTGACTGTATTCCTAACACTTAGCCCAGAACCTGGCACAAAGTGGGTGCCTTAAGTAAAATGCCAGTGAGTGACTGACTGAATGAACGAATGAATGAAACAAGGGTAGAGCTCTAGAAGGAGGCTTATAGCTCATTAGTCCAGTCCTATTGTTTTACTGTTTTGCAGAGAGGTTAAAGGGCTTACAAGGCCTCACTGGGGGAAGGGAGGGGTTAGTGCTAGAGTTGTCCCCAGAACCCAGAACTTGTGGCCACCCTTCCTTCTCCTCCCCGTGCTAGGAGCCTGGAGCCAGCTCCCACAGTTATCTAATGTTTGTTGGCTCCGTGTTGGGAATGAACAATACATTTTCCCATGGAGACAGGATTTTTTTTCTTCTTCTTCTTCGTTTTTTTTTTTGTTGTTGTTTTTTAAATCGTGGTTCGGTTCCCAGGTCAGGCCACAAAAGCCTATTTACCCCATAGCTGAGCTCAGCTACAAAACCAGCGATAGCGCTGAGGCCTCACTGAACCCCCAGCGCACAGTCTGGCGGGCAGGTGGGCAGCTGGCTCTGCAGGAGGGAGGGCAGAGCTCCCTTGAGCAGATCAGGAGCCCGGGGCGGGGGCTGGACAGGGGGCCCGGGGCAGCAGCTGCAGGAGGCTAGGCAGCCTCTGAATGCCTTGGTGGTTCTTAAGTGGATTGTTTGTAAGTTGGGAACTGTCTGTACTTAGAAAGGCGGATTTCAAGAGGTAGGGGATCCTATTTCACTTGAAGGCTCACAGTAATGAGGGTTCTTTATTTGTAATGAGGTAGCCACTAATTGGAGGGACAGGCTCAGGAGGTCTGTTGGAATTTTGTACTCCTGGGCCAGAACTGAGTAATATTATGCAGTAGCCAGGCAACCCCTGACTTGTGCATAAAATTCATATAAAAATCTACCATGAAGTGCCTATTTGACATTCACTGTGTTCATTATTAATAATGATAATAACAGGGTGGCTTATACACAGCATTAAACTGAGAAAGTGAATGAATTCTCAGTTTCCTCATGTCCTCCCGCTCCCTGCACCTCCCCCCCCAGCCAGATTAGGAACATTTGGAAAATCCTTACTCTCAGAGTGGGCTGAAAGCTTTCATATTTACCCTGAGGAGACATGGCTCCAGTTTCTAAGGGCTTGTCCAAGAGATGATCTCTTTCCTTCCTCCGCCTCCTCAGAGGCAGAAACATTCCACAAACTCATGACTGTTCTGAAAGCAAATGTATGAAAGAAAAAGAGAAGCAAATGTACCAAAAAAAAAAAAAATGGTGTTACTGGAGCTGAAAAAGTTACAGTAGGTGAATCAATTATAACAAGGTAACATAGTAAACCTTCCTGGACTTAAGGAAACTACATTGATCACTTACAGTAGAATGTTCTGGTGCCCCCTGGAGGATCCTAAAACCTATCAAAACTGGTTATTTAGTACTTTTCTTCAGATGTCTTAGAAAATCTTACAGAGACATGGTGCTTCTCCTCCCAGGCTCAAACCAACTGAATCTGACTCAGTCACATGTAGGGGGACAGAGCAGGCACTAAATCGATCATTTAAAAGGTTTTACCCCCACTAAGTTTATCATTAGACTTTAGGTTTTTGAATCAACAACAGAATATTTTTGGTTTGTGAAGTTTCTAAGTCTGACAGTGCAAAGTTCACAGTTCCATGTGCAATCTCTCAATTCTTCTGGGCTGAAGTGTTTACTGAACAAGGAAGTTTGCTTCTGTGAACCTTGCTTTGTTTTGCACAGACAGTCTGGAAAGTTAAACATTTAGCTTCTAAAATGTTACTGCACTGGCATTCCTCAGGGACCTGACTCCAGTATGAGGATGACTAAATGGCCATCAGAGTTGTTTATTCCATAGCTACAGAGCAGTCAGCAGATGTGAGGAACCACTGTCTGACTCCAGTAAGCTCCAATAATAATAAACTCCAATAATCTAACAGGATTATAGCTGCCCATCCGCCCTCCCTAACCCCCAATTTATACAAGAGTGACTAAAATCACTATCTTGGTGCATAAGATCATGGATATCAGCCAGCCCTAGATCGTAACATCCGAAAGACACAGACCAGGTTTCACTTAATTTGCAAAGATTCATGCTGGCACACTATTGTTAACTACTGCAGTAATGGTTACAGTATAAATACCATATTATATGTAGAATTAATATAAACTTCTGCTGTCACCTTTTTTTCAGCGTCATTTCACCATGTACCAAAAACTTAATTTCTTGATTTGAATATTATTATAAAGCAATGTATTAAAGTTCAAACCATGAAGTCATCAAACATAATTTCAGACTTTCAGAAAAGCTGCAAGAACTCTTTGTACTCCTAGATACACTTCACCTAGATTCTCAAAATGTCAACATTTATGACACTGTTTTTCCTTTTTCTAAATACACATTAACATATACATTTTTTTCCTCAACTGTTTCAGTTGTGGACATAATGTTCTTTTGTGTTTCCTCAATATTTCACTTTGTATTTCCTAAAAATGAGTCCTCTTAGATAAACAGTATAATTATTGAAATCAGGAAATTAACATTGAGGTAATATTATCTGACAAAACTTTATTGAGGTTTTATCCATTGTCACAATATTTTTTATAGCAAAAGAAAATCTAAAATCACACACAGCATTTAGTCATCATGGTTTTTCAGTCTCCTTTAATCTGATGGTTCCTGAGTCTGTCTTTGTACAGGCCTAGTGTTTCACAGAATGTCCCACTTTTTGGATGGTCCTATGTGTCCTCATGACCAGATTAAGGTTGTGCACCCCTGGCAGCACACTGCAAACATGGTTCTGGTTTTTTCCCTATGCAACATGTTAGGGGGCACATACTGTTGGTCAGTCCCATTCACAGCAATGTTAACTTTAATCTTTTCGTTAGAGTGGTGTTCCTCCAGTTTCTCCAAAGGGATATGCTTGGAGACAATGTAAACATCCTATTCTTAAACTTTCATCTCTCAGTTTTAGTATTCATGGATGATTCTCGATTGACTGTATCAGTTATTATTATTATTATTATTATTGCCTTTTTAGCCACCCTCCCTGGCACATGGAGGTTCCCAGGCAAGGTATCTAATCGGAGCTGTAGCCACCAGCCTATGCCAGAGCCACAGCAATGTGGGATCTGAGGCACATTGGCAACCTACACCCCAGCTCATGGCAACACAGGATCTTCAACCCACTGAGCAAGGCCAGGGATTGAACGCATGTCCTCATGGATGCTAGTTGGGTTCGTTAACCCCTGAGCCATGACAGGAACTCCTGCGTCAATTATTTTTATGATGGCTTGGCAAAAGAGGATTTTCTAAGTCCATCATTCCTTCTACATGTATTAGCGAGCTTCCTAGTAAAGCTTTCTCTTCTTCCTTATTTATCTGTTTACGTGTTTGTTTATAAGAGTGTAGCTCATGGATCCTTACTTTACTCAAGAACATCAAGTTTACTAACATTATTTATTTAAATTAGTCATTTATTTTAATGACTAAATTATACCAGATTTGTCCTATGGGAGTCCCTTAAAGCTAGTTCCTTGTCATTCTGCAATGTCCTTGCATTCTTTAAGCACATTCTTACTTTGGGGCATAACAAGGTGTTCCAATTCTTTCCCTGCCCCAATTTGGAATTCAGCTATTTCTCCACAGAGCCCTGATTCCTTTTAGTGGAGAACAGGGTATATAGAAACAAAGATCTTGGCTCTATGTAGGCCCACTGCTACTGGGATGCAATTGCTTCCAGGACAGAGGACCTTCCTCAGAGGACAGAACTAGGGAATGTATATGCATACACACAAACAAATATGTGCATATACACGTGCACTCATGTGCACCACACACGTATACATATTATATCCATGCAGCTCTCTATCCAGCTACATACATATGTACATCTCTATGTGTATGTATGTTTCTGTGTATGTGAATGTATGTATTAGAACCCATAAATTCACACCTATAGCTCCAATTTCAATCCAATACTGCAGGGTTCATTCTGTTTTTTTTTCTTTTACCCTGATTATAACTTCCTTCTCACAAAATACAAAACCTGACTCCCACTATCCACAACTTATTTGCTCAATCCTAGAATGTACAAAAAAATGATTTCAGAATTGCTAACCTGAGCTTCTGAAGAAACAAAGGTCTGCTAACCAAAGTTCAATATTTGATTAGAGTTATGTTTTCAGCCTGAGAACACACTATCGTAATACTGCCTTCACAGCTACTTGGGTTTGTTTCCCCCTCTTTCTTCAATGTGATTATATATTTGAAACAGAATTTGTTTCTTATCCTCCATTTAGTCAAGTCTATTTACATCTTTCAGGGATATTTTACAATTCTCCTTATAAATATTTTCACATTTCATGTTAAATTTGTTCTTAATTATTTCATCTTTTTATTGCTATTATAGAGTTTTTCTCTATTTTTGTATATTCTTTTATAGACTTCTGAAATCTCTTATTATTTTATTTGGTTTTACCATTGATTCTTTAGGGCTTTTCCAGGTCCATAATTATATCATCTGCAATTAGAAGTTCTGCTTCTTTTCCAATTCTTATGCCTCTAATTGGTTTCTCACATCTATTTGTATGGGCCAATATTTCTAGTATAGTGTTGAATGGAGGCAAGACAATTAGTAATCTTGCTTTGCTTCTAATCTTAGTAGAAATATCGCTAGTGCTTCTCCATTAAGATGGCTTTAAGATTAATGATGTTTATATTTGATCATAAGATCATGTCTTTTCAGAAAATATCCATCAATTCTTTTTCTTTGAGTGACTTTATCAGGAATCAGTACTGAATATTGTAAAAGATTTTCAGAATCTATAAAAAAATTATATGATTTTCTTCTTCAGATCTATTAATAGGGATATTAAATTAATTGATTTCCCCATATTAAGCCATCCTTGCATTCCTGAAATAAATTCTACCTGGTCATGGTATATTATTTTCTCCATGTGGTATCAAATTATTCTCTAATATTTTATTTAGAAATTTTACATTAATATTCATAAATGATACCAGTCTATAATCTTCGTATTATATCTATCACGTTTAGTTATTGAAAGTACACTTGCCTAATAAAAACAATTCAAAAATTTCCTTCATTCACAATACTCTTAAACAATTTATGAAACATTTATAGAACTATTTGGTCCTTGAAGGTTTGGCAGAATTTCCCTGTAAAAATCATCTGGGCCTGGTGTTTTCTTGGGGGGTTGTTCTCTGATAACTTTTTCTATTTCTTCTAAGCAATTTTTCTGTGTAAGCTATATCTAATGAGAACAATTCTGATAAACTAATTCTCTAGGAAATTATCCATTTCACTTAGGTTTTGAAATTTGCAGAGAGGCCTGCAATTCAATTTTTATATTTCTAAATTCTTTTGAGTCCAATAATTATTTCCCTTTGTGTACGTGTGCATTCTCCATTGTTTTTCTTGAGTTTTCTAGTGGCTTATATAATTAATTTGTTCATTAGATTTACTGTTTTTCTGTTCTCTGTCTTAATTTCTGTTATATGAAATATGATATGTTAGAGGAAATATGTTATATGATCTCCTTCCTTTTGCTTATTCTAGTTTATTCCTTGTTCCTTTTCCAGCTTTTTAAACTATTTATTGCCATCTTTGATTTTAATTAAGTGTTTAAGGCTTTAATATTCCTTTGATCATTTCTCCATATGTATTCCACAATTCTGCTATGTGGTATTTTTCATTATTTTCCAAGAAATTCAATTTACATAGGGCATTTTTTGGTGAATGTTTCATGTGCACTTAAGAAAAAGGTGCATTTATGTTATCTAGGTGTAAACTGTGATATAGATCTTTATTGATTATGTTTAAATCTTCAATATCTTCAACTTTTTACTAGATTTGTCTTATACTGAGAATACTATGCTAAATTTTTCTATTAGTAAGGGTTTCTTCCTGTGTTTCCTTTGCAACTCATAATTTTTGCTTTATAAAAGTTGCTTCTGTATAATTTAATACATAAATACCCTTAAATTTTTTTTTGTTTTTTTTTTGTTTTTTCTGTCCTTTTTTTGCCATTTCTTGGGCTGCTCTCGCAGCATGTGGAGGTTCCCAGGCTAGAGGTCCAATTGGAGCCATAGCCGCTGGCCTACGCCACAGCCACAGCAACGCGGGATCTGATCCGCGTCTGCAATATGCACCACAGCTCACGGCAACGCCAGATCCTTCACCCACTGAGCAAAGCCAGGGCTCGAACCCGCAACCTCATGGTTCCTAGTTGGATTCATTAACCACTGAGCCACAGCGGGAACTCCCCCTTAAATGTTTTTATCTTCATTGTGAATTGTGACTTTTAGCATTAAAATGTGTCCTTTTTTCATATAAAAGGCCTTTTAAAATATCGATATTGCTACATCTGTTTTCTTATTATTTCTACTTGCTTTGTTTATTTTGCTTATCCTTTTATTTTTAGTTTTGTTGAATAATTTTTTTTATTTCCCACTGTACAGCAAGGGGGTCAGGTTATCCTTACATGTATACATTACAATTACATTTTTTCCCCCACCCTTTCTTCTGTTGCAACATGAGTATCTAGACAAAGTTCTCAATGCTATTCAGCAGGATCTCCTTGTAAATCTATTCTAAGTTGTGTCTGATAAGCCCAAGCTCCCAATCCCTCCCACTCCCTCCCCCTCCCATCAGGCTTGGAAAAGAGACTTGTGGCTGCTTGTTGAATAATTTTATTTTGCGTACAATATATACTTGAGTCTTTCTTGGTGAGTCTAGCGGAAAATCTTTTAATAGGTGAGTTAAGCCCATTTATATTTATTGATTAGACTAATATATTTTGTTTCAACTCTGATATTTTGGTTCATAACTTGTATGGGAACTACATTACAATTTATGTTTTATTTCTCTATTATTAGTTCTTCGATTTTTTTTTACTTTAGTGACACTCTTCTGTATGATACTATAATGGTAAATATATGACATTATAAATTTGTTAAAACCCATACAATCTATAACACAAAGACTTTGGCTAACAGTGTCAATGTTGGTCCATCGATTATAGCAACTATATCACATGTGATGTGAAATATTGATGGTGGGGGAGGCTCTATGTTTGGTGGGGGAAGGATATGTGGGAACTCTGTACATTTGGTTCAATTTTGCTAGGAACATAGACGTGGGCATTTAAAAAATGCATGTACCTGTGGGAAGGGTGAAAACAACAAAGATGGTAAAGATGAAAAAAATGATTCAAAAAAACTATGTTTTAAATTCTTTCAAAAATATGTCTATCATTTGCCAATCATATTAAAACAGAAAGAAGGGCAAAAACAATGTCTTCCTATTCAAACTGAGCATGAACCAACACTATGGAGAGATTTATAACTGAAGACCATTGTCAATTTACCAGCCAACTAACTGGCATTTCACACTGAAAAGCTGGAGAGCTGTGTCCACTTGGGGCATGGTGGCAAGTATATTCTGATGCAGTGATTTGCTACACTGGGCTCTAGAAAACTTTTCTTTATAGTCTATTGCAGTATTTAAGTATAGTTTTAAGTTGTGCCATACTGCATATCATCAATTGTGTTCTCCATTAGGTGTTGGGAAAGAGTAAAGTCATGATAATAAAGGTATTTGTATCATTGTTTATGCTTCTTGAGTAAGCCTGGTCCCTACTTTATCAGCTTAGAAATGAGAAGCTGAGCTCTTTAAGGAATCTATGTGAGGCAAACAACTTGTGACGGTACCTCTCTCATTTTTTTCCTCTTGTTTTTTTGCTACTAAAATCAAATAACTTAATACTATAAAGTATCATTTTCAGTCTTCTTCTGGGGGGAAAACCCCCTTGGTTAGTTTAACAGGATGCCATTGAACATTATGGAGAAAATGTCATGGAAAAAACTGCAATTGTTCTTGCCTCCACTTGACAAAACTTCATCTTGGGCAATGCACAATAAGTCAGTTAAATCCAGCTTTTCAACAGCCATACTTCCTTTCAGAACTTTTTCCAAGCCTAGCAAATATACGTTCACAATCCCCTCTCACCCACCCTGCCTCCCTGAGAACTACTCACAATTATTTATCAAGTTATTGTGAATTAATACATCAATATTTTTGTCTCAAATTTTATATTATCATGAATTTCCCTGGAGTTACTGATCTATGTGTGTAATGAGGCAGACAGAGTGTGTACGATGGTAACAATGAAGAAAAATTCAGCAAATACAAGCTGCAACATATCAGGAGCTTGAGGATGCATTAGCTGAGATAAACTATCATCTTTGAGGTATGGATGCACCTTGAAGAATGTATACAAGCTCTTCCTTGTCTTACAATGGAGTTACATCTAGATAAACTCATTGCTAGGTTTAAAATATCCTAAGTTGACAATGTATTTAATACACCTAATCTACAGAACCTAACGGCTCAGCCTAGCCTACCTTAAATGTGCTCAGAACACGTACACTAGCCTATCACTGGGAAAATCATCTAGCATATACCCTATTCTACAATCAAGTGTCAACTATCTCCTATAATTTATTGAATACTGAACTGAAATTGAAAAACAGAATGGTTATATGGGTACAGAATGGTTTTAACTGGATCAGTTGTTAACCCTCATGATCCCGTGGCTGAATGAGAGCTGCAGCTGCTACCCTGCCCAGCATCATGAGAGAACATCATACTACGTATTGTGAGCCTGGGAAATAGCAAAATTCAAAATTCAAGTGTGGTTTCTACTGAATCTTTCAGGTGATCTGTTGTAAGTTGGAGACTGTATGTAGTTAGAAAGTAAAGAGACTTCTGTAAAAATCATGCTAATTAGTTTCAGTGTTATACTAATACTACATTTTTAAATTTATGAAATGTTAGTGGACCAAATTTACCCTCTTCAACTAAATTGCCTATAGTCTATTTAGGGACTGTTAGAGAACACAGTGTACTTGAGGAATGAAGCAAAAGATCGTGTATGAAGCTCCTCATAAAGGCCTCATGTTGTGAGCACAAGAGGTAGGCAGGATTCAAAATAATGACCAAGAAGAAACCAATAGAATTTAAGGATATTAGGAGAGATGGACTTATACGAGACTAAGCAAGCTTGAATCAGGGCCCCTCTGAGGACCTTTCACTTAATTTTGTGGGGTTTTTTCCCCTAACCAGAGTTCAAAACATTATATAAGCCTGGACTTGTAACACTTAGGTCCACCTTGAGTGGAAGGTCCTGGAAATCATGAAGATGGGCTTTCTAATTATGCAGATGAAGAAATGAGGCCCAGAAAGGACAGCTTGATGAGGTTAAATGTGGATGTCATTAAAAGTCAGCCTTCCTTGTGTTTCCTGTAGAAAAGACTGCATCGTACTACTTGTTACACTGCTGTCAGGCCCTGGCCAGGCCCACAGGCTCCTTCTCACAGAAACTGCCCCACTCACAACCTCCACATAAAGAGCAACCCCAGCCTGTTCCCTGAGGAGGAGTGGCTTTGTGGTTTAACCCCATGACCCTGCCCCTCACCTCCACCTTCCACGCCGTCAGCACAGCTGATTAGACCTGGGGTTAACACCTGACCCGAGGGAGTCATTCCATCGGGGTCAATAACCTGTGAGGTCATCTGGTATAAAAAGCTCTGGTCAAACACAAAAGACTGTGATGAAATTCTCTCTCCTAGAAATCTGAACTGGGGAATATGGAAAGAGACAGACAACTAGCAGTAGGGGACTGAATAAGACCAGATCAGCTTGTGGCTGTACGGTCAGCTAGGATAGAGATGCGTGACTTCTGTCCGCTGAGGAAGAGATGAGATGAGTCAGTTTTCAAACCCTGAGGGACCCTCTAGTTCTAGAGACTTTGAGGTCTAGTTGCATTACTATTCCTGAAAGGCCTGGCTTGGTAGTTCCAGGGCTGCTTTCTTTCTAGGAGGCTTCATCCTCAGAATCCCTAGCTACATGCGGACTTCCCCTGCTCCAACCCCAAGAGATCACCTGATCCTTGTGCAAAGTGCTGATTCGGCAAAAACTCAGCTCCATGTAAAAAGTGGGAAATGAACTTTAAAGTGAGGTCTGAATTCCTCTTTGAGGAGAGATTGTTCCTTTGTCCTTGAGAAAAGTACTTTAACAGGTCTTTGATTATTCAGAAGTAAGAACCATTCTGGAAAGGAGGCAGAAAGGACTGAGAAGGAGTCCAAGTGCTCTGCATTATAAAATAAATGCTAATCTTCCTGGTGGATGGATTTCTGGAACTCTGCTTCCCCTTAGACAAGTAAGACTTTAGTCTTCTTTGAGAGCCTCAGTGAGAGGCAAATGGGGCCATGTGCTCCCAGGTGGGAGAGTGAAGCTATCCCTGTGACATGGGGACCTGCAGGGCCTGGGGGAGAGAGGCATCCTCTAGAAGTAGCCTCTGAGAGTACCTGGTGGATGAACTCCATCAAGAGTCACGTGTCTGCATAATAATTCTCTTCTGTTACTGGATGACAAGGGATGCCCTGCAGAAAGTGGCCTGGCAGACTAGAGGCTGGCAGCTGACTGAGGACACAAGTGACAGCCACAGCAGGCTGAGGAACATGGTATTCCTGAAGAATTCCTGAGGATGCTTGGGCAAGAACGCCCTGGAAAGTCCTGTACCTCCAGGAAAAAGAAAAAAAGGCTTTGGAGCACCAGTATTTGATTGTTAAAGTCAAGTGTCACCACTATATTCTGCAAATAAATGTGGCATTTGGGTTCCATATGGTTTCAAAGAACCTCAATAACATGGTAAGTAATTATAATCACCATTTAGTGTCACCTAAAAAAAGAAAGGAAGAATTTTAGGTATGAATAAATGTGTGTGTATAAATATATATGTGTGTGTGTGTGTATAAAATGAATACATGCATCCATTTGTATTTGGCTAATTCAATGGCTCTGGAAGTCCTTCAGGACTGAAGTGCTTTCTAATTTCCTGTTTTTTCCATTAGCTGGTATCTTTCATGGTCCCATTGTCCCAAGAAGGCTGACGCAATTCCAGGAGTCATATCCAAACATGATAATAACCAGATTAAGTACGGGAGGGATCCTTTTCTGAGCAACCTTCTTAGGAGCAAGGACATTTTTCACAGAAGGCTCCTTACCAACCTGACCAATTTCCTGTCACTTCTCACTAGCCAGAATTAGGTAACTTACAAATTCTTAAACCAGTTAACGTCAAAGAGAATAGAATTATTGAGACAGTCTTAAACCAGTGGTTCCCAGGCTTGTGTATGACCTTAGAATCACCTGGAGGAGCTTTTTACAACACAAGTTGCTGGGCCCCACCCCACCAAATTTCTGATTCAACAGGTCTGAGGTAGGGCTCAAGAATTTGCATTTCTAATAAGTTCCTACCTGATGCTGACGTAGCTGGCTGGGGACCATACTTTGAGAACCACTGTCTCAAGATTAACCACTTGGGATAGAAAGGATGTCGGGGAATTAACCAAAAATGTCTATCAAAAGAGATAACTTTGTCAGAAGAGGGTTTATATATTCTGGAATGACATACTTCTATGAATTTTCTTTTGAAAACTAAAGTTTCTGTAAGTTATGTGACACACAATACTAATTGTGGTCTACCACAAGCCAAAATATGGAAGTAGCATACAAGCTAATGGCCTATGGCAGAAAATGTGGTTTGACTAAATGTCACCCATTGTCACAAACATCCACCCATCCTGCCCTGCACTCTGTGCTACCCCACACCTTTCCTTTGTGTACTTCTATTCTGTTTTTCAAGGCTCAAGCAGTAGCAGTATCAACCACCCACTTGCTGAATTGGTATTGACCTCAATCTCTCTCTTGGTAGAGAAGACAATTTGAGCAGAAGAATGAGTGTAAGAAACAGCTCATTGTTTGGAGGAAACTAAGCACCTTGAAGTTTTTGCAGCATGAAATATGAGGCTGGAAGTGGTGTGAGGTAAGGCCCTAGATTTGGACAAAAGCAAAACCACAGAGGGCTTTGTGGGATGTTGAGGAGTTTGAACTTGATCCTGTGGCCTCAGCAGGCACTGAGCAGAGACATAATGCGGTTGAATTTGGTTTTGTTTAGATCACACTGGGTAGTATGGAAGGCAGGTGGGAAACAGAGAGGCATGGCAGAGACTGTAGTCTAGGAGGGCCTGAAGGGGAGCCAAGAGTGTAGGCTTACAGAAAACATGGAAGTGGGAAATATTTAGATGGTCCACAAAACTGGTGATCTATTAGATGGAAAAGGTACAAGAAAGTAAGGCATCCAGATATTCCTTAGCTTTTTAGCCTCCCTAAGGGTAAAGAAATGAGCTGTTATGGGTATGGTGATGGGGGAGTGGTACAGGGGGCAGGGAGATGAAATCAGTTTTAGATGCCCTGTATTTATGTTCCGGCCCATCTCTAAGTGAAAGCAGAGATGCTCAATTGGTAGTTAGGCAGGTTAGGAAGGGTTTGCGAGAGAGCACTAAATGAGAGATAAAGATTTCCAAGGTTGACTGGAGTTAAATCAGGGACAAAAAGTAGACTACCCAGGAAAAGCATGAAGGTGAAGAAGAATATTTAGCAAAGGATGGGACCTGGGGAAAGGCCAACATGGTGGGCAAAGGAGCAGACAGCAATGAAGAAGAGCAAAGAGAGAAGAAAGACTAGGGTATAGAATTTCAGAGTCAAGGTCATAGCATTTGAAGCAGGAAGGGGCAGTCAGCACTGTGAAATACTGAGAGAAGAGTTTCCTTAAAATAAAGCCTGAATATTTTTGGTAGAATCTGATCCTGGGGAAGTCAGAGAGATTTCAGGAGAGTAGCTGTGAATTATAAGGAGGTGAAAAGTAGACACTTTTGTTGTTGTTGTTGCGACTTTTGATAGACATAATAATAAGAAGAAGAAAGCACGTAGTACTCAATGAAGTAGGGGGCATGGTCATGAATTGAGGATGGTTATGAAGGTTTGGGATAGTCAGGAGAGGTAACTTTTAGGTGTTGTTGGAGGGTTGGCACTTTCTGTACTTGGGGCTCTTTCATTTTCAGAGCATTCTGGAAGCCACAGATCCAGGAAACAATATACTATTTAAGTGAAGGTGCCACGGGATCTCAGGAAGATACCTGTGAATAATGCTTAAGGGAAAAGACAGGTATATGTGGCAGAGTATATTTTATACCAATGGCCACAGTAATATTTCCAGTCACAGATGGAAGACGCTTTGTAAGTAACTGCCATAATGAATAGAAGCCAAAAATGACATTGTGTGATTTCCAAGGCACAAGGCACTGCAGCTTCCAACTGGCTCTTTATCTGGGGAAGCCACCATGCTGTGAGGAAGCCCAAAATGCCCGCTTGTCTGGTGGTGGATGCTGGTTGCTGACGGGGTTCTAAGGGCAGGCATGCTGAGAAAAAGAGCCAGTCCAAAGCTGCATTGTCCCCTGCCTTGGAAGTCACAAGGGTCGTTTCTGTCCCCTGTCTGAATGCCTGACCCACATAATCTGTGAGCATGATAAATGGCTGTTTTTATTCTACTCAGTTTTGGAGTAATTTACTCAGCCATAGTAACTGGAATAGCATCCAAATATTCACTCAAGTAAACATGACTATTAGGGAGAAACGAGATATTTCTGTATCCCAGACACAGTCATAAGACATACTGAAAGTTATTGTTATGATTTCTCTTGAATACAAGATAATATTTTTATTCACTTCCCAGACTTTAGCTTAAATGTACCCTAAATGTCTGTCTAAGCCATAATTTTATCCCTATACTTAGTAACCTTTTTTCTACTTTCCTAACTCTAAGGTTTTTTTTCCCCTCTATTTCTATATTTATGATAATTTTTTCCCTTTTTTTTTCTGGTCATACCCATGACACGTGGAAGTTCCTGAGTTATGGATCGAGAACACAACACAGCAATGACAATGTCAGATCCTTAACTGGCTGAGCCACAGGCAACTCCTGATAATTAATATTTTATCATAACTAAATAGCTTTCCAATGTGCCAGCTTATTTTCAACAGTAATTTTCTGAGTCTTGATACTACCCTTGGGCATAATACACACACAGACACACACACATAGCCACCCACTTATATTTGAAACAAGCCTTACCAATATTTTACCAGGCATCAAGAAGACACACTATCTCTACCTTTGCTTACTGGAAACCATCAAAAACACTGGGTTTATTCCCAGAAGTACAATTCTGAAATAATACAAGCACAAACTATGATGAATTACCTGAAAGATTTCTAGAGCAATACATCATAAGTATTCATCAGTGTCTCTAATGAACAGAATCTTAAATAGATGTTGAAATTCTTTTGCCTAAATAACAGAGCTAAAATATTTTTCAAATCATTATAGAGTAAAACAATTAAAATCCTCTTAGTAATTTCTAAGAAATAGCTAAGCAACCTCTAAAAAAGCACATGTATGCAAAACTGTATTTTAAAACATTAATCATGGTTTCTATTTAATTTCTATTTTCCTATTCTGGAGCTCCAATGGAGGAAACTATCCTTTAATTCTCAGGATAGTATTTCTTTTCTGTTTTAGATTTTGAGTGCAGTGACAAAGGAAAAAAATAAAAGGTTTCCTTATTTATCCCACTGAGTGAATACTAAGTATATCAAACAGCACACCCACCCGTGCTCCGACCTTGACATCACCAGAAACTCCTTACCTCCAAAATCATCTCTTTGATCATAGCTTCCCATCCTTGAGACTCAGTTTCTCAGGAATCCCTGGTATAATAGCTAATGGCCAGGGCTTCATTCTCACTGCTGCTTCAAATCCACTGACCTCTGTCCTCACTTTCCACTTTATCCAGCTTGCACGGTATGGGCAGCACCTCAAACACTGTTTGGCTACTTTGGCATTTCTTATTTCATGTCACAACTTCCTGGAAAACTCCAACTATCTATGGAACCAATCACCTACCTTCTTGTGTCTGTGCCTGCAGCAACTTGTGTGCTGCCGAAGAAAAATCAACCACTGGGGCAGAGTGGTATGAACTATAACTGCATGAGTAACCATACAAACATTCCATATGGTGTCTGTGTGGGAATTAGAACAAGATGCCCCTTCCTCAAGATACGTTACTTCTCTGTCAGAAAGTTGTGGTGATATCCTGAGTTTGCAAGAAGAAGAAACTTCACCATGGCCATCGGCCAGAAACTTGTCATAACAAATATATGTCGATGATGTTTATCATGTGAGCAGTGTCCCTCTGAGGTGTGGCAACCTGTGTAATACCTGCACAGCTGGACACCGCAGTCCTGATGACTACCTCAACCAGGCACTCAGGCCACTAAATGTTTTAGTCAAGTATGTCATGCCCTCGCCTCTCTTAAATCCAACTCTTCTTTTTTTTTTTCCCCCCTTTATTCTCTGGGGATGTCTATTCCTGATACTTCCAGGAGAAAACTGGAACATCACATGGGAACACTAACTTTTCTACCATTGGATCCACAATCTTTCCATCATTTGTATCCACGCTGTCTTTTGTCCTCCTATCAAGGTCAGTCCCCTTTGTGTGGGCTCTGTATTCCAATTCTTCTAGCCTTCCAAATACTCCTCTCTCTTCTGTATCTTCAATTTTGCACCCCACCTCCCTCCCATTTCTCATTTGCGCACAGGCTTTTCTCCTATTAGGGAGAATCTCACTCATACTTCTGCTCTTCATCTACATACTTTTTACCATCCAAGTTCCTCAAAAGACTTGTTCCTATACCCATAGTTCCTTGTCCTCATATCTCCTCATTCTTCCTTCTACATATGCACATTGTAATTCTGCAAAACACACCTGTCTGATGCTTAATCCAGGAACACTTTTTATTCTTCACCATATCAAACATAACAGTGGGGGCATTCAGAGTTGACAGGTTCTGCCTTTGATGTACTTTCATGTTTTGGTTGCCATGACACCAAATAATCTTGCTTTTCCTTTACTGTGGATTCTCCTCTACATGACCCATAAGTGCTGAAATTCCAGTTCCCTTTCTTTTGTTCCCAAATCTTTTCCTAAGGGATCACATCTTTTCTCATATCAATCACAGACACCAACAAATCCTGAATATGAGCATCTCTTACAGGTCTGCAACCAAATATACTATTCCGCTGGCATTATCTCACAGTCATCTACGTGACACAGTCTAAGAGTGAACTTGCCTCTCACCCTGTTTTCCCTGCTAAGGAAATGCTTCCTCTACTATGCCAGATACTACAGCCCATCCTCAACTCCTCTCCCATAAGCAAGGCTTCACCAAATTCTGTCCATGCTAACTCCAAAGAAGACCTCAGATGCCTCAACTTTCTTCCACACTGATGACTATTACTGTCGTCCAAGCCACCATCACTAGTAACCTTAACTCTGTTCATTTTCTCCCTCAATCCATCCATGCCCCCAACTCCCTCCTTCATCCACTTTTCAAAATACTTTAAAAAAAGCAGCAGAGGAACCATTTAAAAAAAAAAAACCTGACCCTGACCATTTCACTCTCTTGTGCATGGCTCTCCAACAGCTTCTCGGTGTACTCTTCTTGAATTCCAAGGTCCTTACCCATCCTACAAAGTCCTGCATGGCCTGGCACCTGCCTTTCACTGATGAGGCTCCAACAAAATGGTCTCTTTTCCCCAACCCCTTCCCTTCTCAGGACTTCACAGAGGCTGTGATGTCCACAGAATTCACCCTTGAAACTCCTCCTGGCTGGCATGAATGCATCCTCAAGCTCTTAGCTAAGATTAGTGGCCCTACTCAGAGAAAACTGCTCACATGCTCCCATCTAAACAAGGTCACAGGCAAGCACTCTCATGGTGCACTGTTGATTCTTTGATGGAATATGTCACAATCTTAAGTTCCTCTACATGAAATATTTATTGCATGTCTACCTCCCTATTATTCCACCCCCAGGGCAGGGATCATACCTCTGTTGCTCAGCACTGTGTCTCCAGTGCTGTGTACAGAGTAGAGGCTCAAAATATTTGTTGAATGGCCAAAATGCTATCACCTAAGGAGCCTTGTTACTTGAAGTATTACTCTTCCTCTTTCATTACAATGGATTGAATGACAATATTAATGGGAGCTTGTAAAGAGTAAGATAAGCTAGTTTGTGTAATTTATATAAAAAAGTACCATGGCATGAGAAGGCTAGATAACCAGGAAATGCCCTGGGGGAATGTTTCATGTTGATAGCTACATGTTTATACCGTATCACTTACGTTAACCTATGATTTGTTTTTGTTCAAACTGCTGTCTCCTGGAGTTCTCTGGTGGCACAGTAGGTTAAGGATTCTGCATTGTCACTGCTATGACTTGGATTTGATCCTGGGCCCAAGAACTTCTGCATGTCATGTGTGTGGCCAAAAAAAACTTGCTATCTCCTTTTAAGCTATGTGCTCTCAAGATTGCCTAACACCACGTGTACTCAGATGGGAGGAGATTTATACATGTTTGGAGAATGAGTTCCATCAAGTCTAGGATGAAAACTTCCAAAGCAGAGCACAAAGAAACCCTGGGATTTTGCAACAATGATGAAGATGCAGAACATGGCCAAATGCTATGGAATACAGAAGTGCTGATTTGTGAGGAGAGCTGCTGGATGAAAGGATCCTGCAGAAGCACAGTGCTAACATAGCTCATTGCTTCCAACTGAGGTTTAGCTGTGTAAAGACACAGCTAAAGACAACGCAGGGAAGATGTTAGAAGCAGAGACACTGCTGGTTCTGAGCGTGCATGTGTTGTGAGTGTGCTCTCAACATGTGTATACAAAGACACACACAGAGATAGATAAACACACAGACTCACACACACACACACACCATCCCTCTAAGACCTGGCAGTATATCTCTAGCTTTCCCATGTGAGGGTAGTCACCATAATACTTTTTGTTGTTGTTGTTGTTGCTGTTACCTTCCCTAAACATAAGCAGAGGCTTAGTATCTAACAGTAACTTCAAGCTTACTTCCCGCTACTTCCCAGCCAGAGAGCTTGGCTGCTATGACTAGTCTTGAAACCACCTCTTTCCTAAGTCATGCTTGGGCTGAAAGGGGCACTAGATCTGGAGCCAACAGGAGGATAGGTCTATGCCAGGCTCTCCAGTGTGACCACGTGTAGATCACACATGAGAGTCTCTGCCTCCCTCCTTATCATGTCTCTCTCACGGGACACAGGCTGCGCCTTCAAAAGTGGAAGATGAAGAAAATGGAATCCTCAGAGTGTGAGTAGTTATTATTAGAGATCCTTCTCTCATCTGGCTTATGAATTTTAATTGTGATGGAAATATATTTAGTTTAAAGTAAAGTGGCAAGTTCTCCCAATTTAGATGGAACTTCAAGTCCCCATGAAGTTCTGGGACGACAGGAACCCAGGGCAATAACCATATAGGGGCTTCACTGCTCACCCGAACACTAAGCAACCACACATATTCCTCCTGTGTCATGAGATGATGTCTTATCTTCCCAACTAAACTGTAAAACTGTTTCAACATAACAGGCACGTTCAAGAATTGGTCAGTGAAATTGCTGAAGGAAGACCAAAGAATGGAAAGTAAGCCTAGAGTTTCTGCTGACATATGGTCAGTTGATTTATCTTTGAAGTGAGTGCTTTCTTTACAAATGTAACTTTTTTGTTCTGGAATCAAAGCAAATGGTAAGAAAGAAAGACACACACATACACACAAGTACTGCCACAGAGAACAGAAACATCTAGGCACTCAAGCTGGGATGAATCTTAAAACATTTCCTTTTAAAAATCCAACTCCTTCCTTGATTAACACTCCCATTAATTTCGTAGCTTCTCTTCTTCATAGAAGGGTCAGTCTGTGCCTCTGGGAGCCTCTTTCTAGGAGAGTGAAGGGAGGGTACTGCGTCTGTGACCTACACCACAGCTCACGGCAATGTCGGATCCTTAACCCACTAAGCAAGGTCAGGGATCAAACCTGCATCCTCATGGATCCTAGTTGGGTTCATTAACTGCTGAGCTACGATGGGAACTCCCTGGCCAGTATCTTAAGGTAAAACTGCCTCTCATGAAGTGAAAAGGACAAGGTAGGGCTTGTTGGCTTGATGCATAGGAAGACGATGAGTAACAGCGATGCTGTCAAGTGCTTTTGGAAACAAGAATGATTCTCTACATGATGAGGAGTTATCAACTAATGTACCAACAGGCATACAAATATGCTCCACATAATAAAAGAAAAAAGAACAAGGCTTCTGATTGAAGCAGAGGTTGGAAAAAACATTAAAGAATACCGAGGAGTCAAATCCAATTCAAGTTTCTCATAGGGTGTACTGGGCCTGATTTAGAGGAAACATGGACATTTCATTACTAAGTGAGACCATGGAGCCAGGTCAGGTTGATGGCATACTTATCTCTTTGGCTTAGATGCTTAAAGAGGCTTTCTGGACCTCTTTACTAGGAAAATGCAACTATCCTGTGGACAGAAACACAGTTAGATCTAAAAGGGACAGAACAAGATCATCCACTGGCTTTTGGATCTCAAACATCCAAACACGTCTATCTCTTACTGCTTTAAAATCTACGGAAAGTGGGGATGATTTTTCAGCTCCCTTAGACCTCTTTCCACCTGACTAGTTAATTTATTCAGGCTCTTTATCACCACGTAGTGCTGCAACCTGGCCTGATAATACAACCTAAGAGCTTCAGTTTTACTATGAGGGTGTGTGGGCCAGTGCTGGATAGACAAAGTGGGCACAGTCATGGAGAACACAGAGAGCTGGGGTAAGATATAAGCATGGGAGATCCTTAATCGACAATGCAGCAGGTCAAGACTGCTGTTTGTTTGGAGAAGGTATGATTTAGATTGAGTATGTGTGTGAAGGGGAAGGAGAGAGGGAGAAGTGGGGAGGGGGGAGGGAGGGAGAGACACAGAAAGAGACATATTTGTTAAGAGATCTTTCATTAAAGCCCCAGGTGATGAAAAGCCAAGAGAGGGTGGCCACAGTGAGAAGCAAGAGGAAGGCCCAATGCAAGGGGAGGTTTTTATTTGTTTTTGTTTGTTTCTTTTTTGTCTTTTTAGGGCCACACCCATGGCATATGGAAGTTCCCAGGCTAGGGGATGAAGTGGAGCTGTAGCTGCTGGCCTACATCCTAGCCACAGCAAAGCAGGGTCTGAGCCATGTCTGTAACCAACACCACAGCTCACAGCAACGCTGGATTCTTAATCCACAGAGCAAGGCCAGGGATAGAACCTGCATCCTCATGGATGCTAGTCAGATTCGTTTCTGCTGAGCCACAATGGGAACACAGGAAGAGTTGTGAAGGAAGTCTGAGCAGGATACGATGGCTGACAGGACAAAGAAGATGGAGCTAAGGAATGAGTCAGGTTTTGAGTTTGGAGCCGAGGAGACTGGTAGGTTGAATCAACAAAGCCATGTGAGTTGTTTTAAAAAATAATAAAAAAAAAAAAAAAAAAGGAAAAGAGGACTATCTGGAGATAAAAATGGAAAGAGGGCAATGTCATGCAGAGTTGGTGGAACACTGGCGTGTGGCCTGTGAGGAAACCTGAGCATTTCCTAGAAACCCTTGTGCATCTTCAGTGAGAAATCGGGCTTACAGTGGGAGAACGAGCTTGCAGTCAACACTGCAAGTGGAGCAGAGGTCGTGAAGGTTCACCAATTGCTCAGAGAACGAGAGGATGATGAACGGAGGAGCTGATTCTGAGGGGCGCCCTGCTAGTCCGTGGGAGAAAGAAAAGGCACGGGTCAGTGAAAAGAGGGAAGGAGAAAGGAAATTCCCCAGAAGAAGCAGAAAGGTGAAAAGCTGAGAAGTTCATCACCTCTCCTCCATTTCTGAGACTCACTGCACTGGCAATAATCGAATTTGTGTCTGCCTCCCTTCCTAACTGCCTGGAAACCTCTAAAGGGCAGGGACCTGCATTCTGGCTCTGCCCCCTCAGCGTCTGCCTGATACACCTCCCCAGAAAGAAGCAGCTGCCTGGCAGCCGAGTGTCAGGGCACCTGGGGAAAGGAAGTAACACTGAGCTTTTGGTGTGCGCTCAGCTCTCTGGCAACAAGAAAGCAAACAGTGACGGAGCTCTTCCTTCACTTGGCTCAGCCCCACTCTGGACTCCCTTTCCCTGGGGCCAATCTCCCTGACCCGCCCTCCTTCATACCTTCCCTCCTGCCCTCTGCTATTCCCATCAGGGGAGAAAGAACCCCCTTCATCTCCTTGCCTCCTCATGTTTTACAGTGGGGCACATAAAAACATCTCACTATAGATTTAGGCTATATCCTACCCAAAAGGTGCAGTGGGGTTTTTAATACTGGCTGGGTCATAGAATTTCAAGGAGACTAATGAAGTAGCATATGTAATGTTCCTTGGCCCAGGGCCTGGTCTACAGTGAGCACACGGTACATTTAATCACCACGCCGCCCCCAGTGTCATCTTGCACAGTGCCAAGCACATCTCCTGTACGGAGTCACAGTTCACAAGATGAACAAATCACTTAAGCTCAGTTAGGTAAAGCCTTCCTCACCCTCAGCAGTGCCCTCATGTTTGACTGTGAAACATGTACACGCATTCCAGAAAACCTCCTCCTAACTGCAAATTTCCCTTTTGTAAAGAAGATACATGCTTTCATTTGCAGCCTGAAACAGATATACAGTGTTCTGACAAAAATGAAATGTTAGAAAACTGGAATGAAGTAGAACTAATGTTAGAAGGATTTTAGTTCAACCTGACCGTCCCACCACACACAGTAGATAAAAATCAGAATGCAGGTCAAATGAAAAGGATTTGCTAAATATGTATTGAGATAAAGCACAGTGTCACGTGTGTTGCGGGTGACACAGAGGTCATGAAAGCTTCTTAGTGTCTTCAAGGGCCTTTAGCATAGTCGAAGAAAAATACGTTAAAAGAAGTACAAGACAGTACACTAGAACAATTATATAGCAGTATATTAACCAAAATGTGAATTTCTGGATGTTCTGTGTTTTAAGCCAGGATGAGAGAAGACAGAAGCCGTAAACTGACAGGAAGGAAGTCCAGGAAGAGACTTGCTGTTTGGGTGATAGAAGCAGGAAGGGTCAGAGGTAAGAGGCTGCATTTGCCACGTCAGGTTGACAAACACGGAAGGCGGTTTGTTGAGAACCGAAGACATAAAACTGATGAGGTATCATGTAAAAGGTGCTGAAAGAGCACTTGGCTACGAAAAATCAGATTTAATGTAGTTGTCTCCCAAAGGTCGTTTTAGATGCTTGGATATAATGAAAGAGTTTCATTAAGAGTTAAGCTATAGTTGTGAATACTGGTTGAGTTTCCAGCTGGTGACTCTGGGCCCCTCGACCCGATGTCCAGTTAACCAGTATACTTTCATAATTTGTCATCCTTTTCTACTTTCCCA
Organism: Phacochoerus africanus; assembly: GCF_016906955.1. Classification (NCBI taxonomy): domain Eukaryota; kingdom Metazoa; phylum Chordata; class Mammalia; order Artiodactyla; family Suidae; genus Phacochoerus; species Phacochoerus africanus. The sequence continues at coordinate 77,784,245 of NC_062554.1, forward strand.
CTGTCAATTGTTATTTTTTAGGAATCTGTGGATAGCCTTGGCTTCTGCAGCAACTGCAGATATCTTCTGGACTAAAATGAAGTGCTTCATGTCTGATTTATTTTTATCACCATTCCTTTCTATCAATGCAAACCCCCCAAATTTCCTTCACTCTAGAAGTCAGTGAGTGTAAGGATGAAAGTCTATGTTCTGGAGTGAGAACACTTGTGTTCCAGTGGTGGGTAGTTTGAGGTCACTTTTTTGGAAATCGTCAATGTGCTTTTCTGTTTGCAAGTCCATGCACCTGACCTTCTGCACTGTCAGCCTGGGGCATACCTTGCCTGGGATGTGTGGGAGGCTGTTCACTTGGACTGCTGCAGGAGAAATACAGAGAGAGAGAGAGTGGTACTCTGCAGCTTCTGACAGGCCAAGTGAGGTTTTCAAGCCTGCAGCAAGATAATAAGCTTGAAACTCAGACTTTGCTAGACACTAAAGCATTACACAGTTTTTATCTTCCACTTTAGTAGGTGGGCTTAATCATACTTTTCTTAGGGTAGGGGTTGGGGTGCAGAAGTGAATGACCAGAGCTGGGGGAAGGGAGAAAGCCTGTCCAAGCCCTCTGGCTGGACAGTCAATCAGGGAAGTAGACAATGACCCCTGGAGCCCAGCCTTGTCCCACGGAGAGAAAGCACTGAGGGAAAAACTAAAGGTAGGATGCAGTCTTCCCTACTATGTACTTGGGAATTTGTAAGAGGATTGCTTCTCAAGCTGTCTTTAATCTGAATAAGAGGAGCTGCATCCAAGTAAAGCAGGCAGTTGACGGAGGAGGACTGAATTCAGCTCCTCAGTCTCTCTCTGGGCTCTCAGGGTGTGGAGAGAAAGAAGTCCAGAGGTCTCACATGTCCTACAGAAGGGAAAGGAAGGTGGCTAAAGGAGCCTGTTAGTGAGCTTGCTAGGGCGTGGCCCTGGATTGGGGGCCAAATTGGAGCCTAATGGAGTCTGAATTGCCATTAGGGTGATTCATCAGGGAGGGTGGCTGAGCCTCCAGAATGTTGTAAGAAAGGAGCCAGAGCACAGAAGGTGGTTTCAAGGATCCCCTCTCCTCTGCCCCCTCCAGGACGGTCAGCCCAACACCCTCCAAGCAGGATAAGAGGGGGAGAATTCTGAAAGTGTGCACCCAAAGAGACTATTTCAACCAGCCCTAACAGGAAGCAGAATTTTGAACAGATTCAACATTTAAACTGAAGCAAGGGAGGCTATTTAACCTCATTTAACTGACTAGTCCACAAGTCCCCACCACACACACTCACAAAAAAGCCACTTCAGGTCTAGAAAATAAGATATATGTACATGGGACATAAATCAATTTACAACTCTTCCCACCTGGCCTTGTCCCATTCTGTGCAACAATGAGAAAGTCATTTAATCTCGTTAAGCTTCAAAATCCTTACCCATGAAGAAGGAGTCATAGCATCTAACCTCTGGAGAATTCAGATGAGCCTATTTATGTAATAGTCTTAGAATAGTAGCTGGTGCAAAATAAACTTTTCATAATATATTTGCTAATCTTGTCATCATTTCTACTTCTACATTCAACTTTAGAGATTCTGTGTCCTCTTCAAGGATGGCTGTACATTGTCAAGAAATGTCAAAGTACATATATTCCTAACATTCTTCATTTCTGATTTCACCACCTCTAAAGCATCTCCACAAGCACAGGATGTCATTCTGGGACAAATGAGGATTTTTGTTTTCACACCATCCCCAACTCTTGCTCAACATCTTGGTACTCACTACAGGAAGCAGCTCAAGGCCAGGACGTCATTGCTCATGAATAATGTTAGCTGCTAAGAAACTACAGACTAAAATGACAGCAGTGTTGTAGGACCTGGTGCTGGAGACTGTTGTCTCAGGCTCACCTAATCCTAAGAGGACGGACCCACTGTGGGCAAGAGACAAGGCACATGAAGGAGGAGGGAGGCCGAGGGGTAGGATTTATTTGTGATGCTGCCGGCTTTTTACTAGCATGCATATCAGGACACTAACAGTGCCAGGATGCTCCTGTGACATTCCCTGTGCTTAACATGTGCAAATTCATCCTCAGAACTATTTGCTCCATGCTCACAAAGCAGTGTGATCCTGAGTGATCAACTCTAGACACTGACTAACACAAGGCTCCATCCAAGCTCTTTGAGTTTTCTGAGTTAACCAGAAGAGCAGTAAGGAAGGTTTAGTTGAAGGGGAAGGGATTTAATTAGCAAGGTTTAGAGTGATTGTAGATGAGCAAAGTAAGTGTATTTGAGTATCTACGATATAGAAATTTCTAGGCTATAGGGGTTCAGCAACCATGTGTTGTGACTCTTGGGTCCCATCTCTGGCCTCCTGAATCAGAATCCTTAGGTGGGACCCAGGATTCTCCATGTCCAACTCACTTCTCAGAGGATTCTGACATGCAACATGGGAAATTCTGATTTCTCACACACAGTAACTTAGGGTTTGTTGGGTGTGTGGGAAAATGTCCTTTACTAGAAATGTTGCAGGAGGACACCTATCTTTCTGTGCCTGTTTGCTGTAGTATCTCTGTTACACTCATCTAATGAGTGATAACCTTTCCACAGGGTCCTGGCTTTAAGTCTACAAGCTGATATGTGTAGGATCCTTGACCAGGTGCTGGCCTTTGTGAAGTCATCTTTCCAACCTTGAGCCTCAAACTGCCTGTTCAGGCTTGGGTATACAGTATACAGTATACAGAGTATACTGCTGTGGGATTCAGGCATCTGACCCCAAGGAACCCATGTGGATACAGCAACAATGTTACTGTGAATTGTACTCACAGAGTAAGATGGAAAAGGAGAAATGCTAAAAGCTGAACCCAGAACATGACTAGAGGTTCAGAAGGCAGAGAGATTGATGGGCTGGCTTGGTGAGAAGGAAAAAAAAAAATCTAAAGAGTCCTTAAACGTGTTGGTAAAATGAGCCCTTGGGTCAGAGCAAATGGGAAAAGACAATGTGGAACGTGCTAGAAGATGTGGCTGTTACTTTAATGCAATGTTGGGTCTCTTTCCCACAGAACATTTTTTCCATTTATCGGATTTGGAGCCACTCAGGGCAGAAGTGGTGGAAAGAACACTGAGAGTGGAGTCAGAGGGCCTGGATGAATCCTGACTCATATAAGTGGCTGTGGGCAAGCTGGTCAGACCCATGGCACCTCAGTGGTCTCAGCTATGAAACGGACAAAGAATTCATGCCCTCACTGAACTCCTGTATAGCTTCAATGAAATCATGAATATGAAACTTCTTTGTAAACTGAAGACATTGTACAAATATTTAATCAGAAATACCCTGCACTGTATACATATTTAAGTAGCTGCTACATCTTATCTATGAGGTGGAATGCTAAGAAAAACCCTAGGCTGGGAAAAAATTCAAGTATGTTAATTATCTTAACATAAATAAACTTATCACATTGTTCAATATGGAACTTAACTATTGGCTGTGCTTTTGTACTATGAAAAAGATATTTTTAAAAAATGAGCAAAAAATGATCAGTACTTTCACTTTTGCACAACACATGTTTAACCTTCTCTTGAAATTTATTGCTCTTATTTTCTCCATTGAAGAATAAGTGAAAAAGTTTATCATTTTCCATTTCATTTTAAAATCCTCTTTCTGGAGTTCCTGCTTTGGCTCAGTGGGTTAAGAATCCAACTGCAGGAGTTCCTGTCCTGCCTCAGTGGAAATGAATCTGACTAGCATCCTTGAGGATGCAGGTTCAATCCCTGCCTCACTCAGTGGGTTAAAGATCCGGTGTTGCCGTAAGCTGTGGTGTAGGTTGCAGACTCAGGTCAGATCTGGCATTGCTGTGGCTGTGGCTTAGGCTAGCAGCTACAGTTCCAATTCGACCCCTAGCCTGGGAACCTCCATATGCCACAAGTACGGCCCTGAAAAGACCCCCCCCCAAAAAAAAATCCAACTGCAGCAGCTTGGTTTGCTGCTGAGGCATGAGTTTGATCCCCAGCTTATTGCCACAGCTGCCACATAGGTCACAACTGTGGCCTAGATTCAATCCCTGGCCTAGGACCTTCATATGCCACAGGTGTGGCCATTAAAAAAAAAAAATCCAAACCCCTTTCCTAACATCAATTTCTTAGTGTCTACTGTATTTACATGAATTAGCTGCAACTGCTGAATGCTGGGGAAAACAGGGACATGCCAGGAAGAGAAAAGGGACAAATCGGTAAATAGAAAATACAAGAGGTTCTGTCCCAAACCTAAAATACACTATAGATGGAAAAGAGGAAGACCAACTTGGGAAACCCAACCGTTGTCCGGCATCTCATCACTACTTTTAGGTGTTGTGGTTTTTTTTTTTTTTCATTATAAAGTGGAAGACATGCAAACTTTTTTTTTTTTTTTTAAGGCAAACCTAGTTCTTTCAGCAGAGAATTAAAATTAAAAGCAGACGGAGGTCAGGATAATAAGTAGCAATAAAAGCTTTAGCTGACATAGCTTCAATTTACAAATCACTGACTTTTCCTGGCATCACTTGGGGAAGGAGGGTGAGGAAGCATCGCCTACACAGCCTGGATGAGGATGACATGGAAAGCTTTCAAATTAAAGATGTATTTCAACTTTTTACTCAGCATCACTTGAGTTATGGGGACCATGATAAAATTCCAGTGAAATCTGAGTCCACCATGCAGCCTCTGGAAACCCTAGGAGCAACTAGGTCCCTACGGCCTCCCTGCTGTATCTGATTTGACACATATACTTTTGTGAGTGGAAGCCACTCCATAACATGTGCACAAAAAAGATGTGTGGTTTAGATTCTGCATGTATTTCCATTTATTTCCAGACGTAAGCAATAGAAGGCCCTTGTGAGAATACTATAAAAATCAACTAGTAGTAAATAAATACTAGAAAGCCGAAGGGATAGAGATGGATTTATGGCAACTGATATGACTTCTGAAGAAATGTTAATGACAAAATTAGGGCTCACAAGGAGCATACATATTCTTGGCTTAGCTTCTAAAACCTGAAGCCCACCAGTAAAAAGGAAGTGATGAAACTGCTAGATTTAGAGAAAAGATTTCAGAGTTGCAGGAGGGTAAGATTTTGTCTGAGTCCATTAAGTAGCATAAATAAGAATTAGAAGTGGATGGTGAACAGGGAACAAGTCATTAAAGCCAGCAGAAAACCCTCAAGTTAAGACATCAAATATCAGCCTATAGATGCTCCAACCCAACTCAAAGGCTCCAGCATGAGTGGAAAGGTGGGGGCTGTTCCCTCCAAACAGTGGTCCTCTCTGCCTTTGATTCTTCTTTGGAAAAGGATTTTCTCTACATTCTCACTGATGCAAAACATAGAACTCGTCCTTTCTAGGATGAAATTGAAGGGAAATGGAAAAAGTTCTCTATTTTCTCACTTTTCCCCAATCCCTTCAGGATCAGCATAACTCTGCTTATTCCCATCCACTTAGAACAGTGAAGGCTTTTAAAGGAAAATCTGTCATCTTAATTTTGGTGTGTTTCCCCCAGGCATTGCTTTTGATCCTTTTATCCCTCGGTGACTTGGCTAACTCACATGACTCTTTCTGCTGACGGCTTTCGAAAATGACTTCATGCTCCAGCCTCCTCCATCCGGCTGCTCATATGACATCACCTTTGGAACTGGGCTTCCCCTCTTTGCCTCTAACACTGGTCTTCCCTCTTCCCTTTATTATTATTTAAAACAAAACAAAAACCCCTCATTTCTGTCCACATAAGACAAATTTTCTGTCATTATTCCTTCCCTTCTACCAAATGTTATCTGCTCCTACGCTAATCTCATTCATTCTCATTATTTTTTAGACATATTATTTTAAGGACAATCTATGCACATGGCACATTTAAAAGGCACAAAAAGGGAGTTCCCGTCGTGGCGCAGTGGTTAACGAATCTGACTAGGAACCATGAGGTTGCGGGTTCGGTCCCTGACCTTGCTCAGTGGGTTAAGGATCTGGCGTTGCCGTGAGCTGTGGTGTAGGGCGCAGACGCGGCTCGGATCCCGCGTTGCTGTGGCTCTGGCGTAGGCTGGCAGCTACAGCTCCGATTCGACCCCTAGCCTGGGAACCTCCATATGCCACGGGAGCGGCCCTAGAAAAGGCAAAAAGACAAAAAAAAAAAAAAGGCACAAAAAGGCATGCAGCACATCTCTAACCTCCTTCTCATCTCTGCTGATCCCCTCTCCACTTCTCCCAACTCTAGTCCCTGCCCTGGAAGCCATCACTATGGTCAGGTTCTCCTGTATCTTTTTTTCCCCCTAATTTAAGATTTAAAAAATTGAAAGGGAATAAATCCTCAATGTAATATATTTTACTTCACTAGCTTTTTTCCAGCTTTCTATCTACTTGAGAAATTTCTTCATTTATTTCCCATAGAGTCATCTATGGGTTTTCCATATGGTTCGTCAGCCCAGAATGTGGGTGTTTTCCAAGTCTCTGCCTAGACCTCTCTCAGAACATGAACTAATACCCATGAACTATTTTTGCTCATAAGAATGCAGAGTCCCATCTCTAAAGGCCCAGGGTGGCGGAGAGATTTAAAAGAACAAAGCAGGAAAAAAAAACTCTCATCCTTCAATTTGTTTATGTAATTAATCTATCTTGTGTAGTATTCCTTCTTCCAATGTCAGCCGTCACCAGAAGAACCACAGTAAGGAATCAGCATCTAAATGACAATGGTTGTCTCAGAATCACAGCTGGGGAGTGAATTTAAATAGATGGATGGACAGATAGATGGGTAGTTGGATAGAAAGAGCCAATCAACTGTGAAGTGTTACCAAGCCCTAAAATCATATTTCATTTGATGGGAACAACAGCGGCTGATTAATGCATGTGGGAATTTCATTTCAAAGTTATACCAATGGCCTTTCAAGGGTTTGCTTCTTCTTAGAGCTCCCTGAGTCCATGTAAAATTGGCCAGTGTAAGATTTTAGGGCTCCTGTATATGAGTTTCATTCATCTTGTATAATGATTAAGTGTGGGGTAATTGTTGGATAGGAAACAGAATTTTTTCCCTTAGGATAATTTTATTATGCCTAGAACTGTCTTGAAAATTTTACACTAGAAAGGTAAGCACAAACACTTTGATATTTTCTGTTTAAGGTTTTATTTTTACTAAAAACTCATTCAAGGAGGCAAAGGGAAGCCCTCTGAGAGAAGTGGGTTGAATCATACACGCTTTAGTGAACAAAGCCACCCCTGCCCAGGTCATACGCTGGGTCACATATGGGCCTCCACTGCTAATTTCCCTGTGAGATTAAAATTATATCAGTTCTCTGGAGCCCAAGAAATCATCAAAGAACCCTTTTTTTAAAAAAATCTCAGAACTGTGAGCGGAAGATACAAATTTCCTATTGACTCATTCTTTTCATATTTTAAACACTGGAGTATGGATGGACTTGGACTTGAGATGAAGGGTATTCTGAGTTTCAATGACATATGGAAAACCAGTGAAACCACTGACAGTCTATGGCTCTATTATGGGCCAGTACTGCTTGGATAAATCTTTGTTAGGGGTTCACAAAAATAATTCAATCATTTAGAAAGCAGAATCCAAATTCTTTCAATATCCCTTGGTGACAAACTAACACAGAACATTTTTTTTTCTAAAGCAATTGTGATTTAGAGCTTTCTTTTTGAAATATTAACTCTCCATACCCAATTTATAAATCCAGTATGATGTAAAAATGACTTTTTTTTCTTTTTTTGCTTTTTCTGAGGGCTGCACCAGTGGCATATGGAAGTTCCCAGGCTAGGGGTTGAATCAGAGCTACAGCTGCTGGCCTACACCACAGCCACAGTAGCACAGGATCTGAGCTGCATCTGTGACCTACACTACAGCTCACAGCAACGCCAGATCCTTAACCCATTGAGAGAGTCCAGGGATCAAACTTGTGACCTCATGCATACTACTCAGGTTCTTTACAGGTGAGCCATGATGGGAACTCATAAAAGTGACAATTTAGACAACCATCAAATCATTTTTTTTTTCCCTGTCATTGAAAAGTCTAGTTGCAGAGAAGAATGTATTTGAAGAATATTCCTTTTAACTCTAAGAAAAGTAACTCACAGTGCTATAAAGCTACTGGCACTCAGGAAAGAGTACATTGCTCCTGCTTAAAATTAAATACAATCCACATTCCATTTTGTGTGTCTAAGTAACCCACCATCTTGTAAAGTAAGAATAGTGTGATGTATCCCTAAAGCATAAGCATTTTAAAAGGAGAGCGTGCTAAGTTAACTCCTCAGGGTGCAACTGTCTTCTTTTGCATTAAATTCTTAATGATGGCAATAACTGCAACCCATTTGCCATGAAAGAAGACGACCAGATGGGAAAGATGATATTTGAGTTGTTAACCAAAAGGAAGAGGGTAATCTAGAGGGATATATAGACAGACAGACTTGGAGACTGAAACTATAGAGGCAGGAACTAGTATATCACGCTACTTGAATACAGTAATTTTCCATTAAACCTTAATCTAAAGTGACACCTTCTCCAGGAGTTACCAAAAGGAGACAGAGGCAGATGGAACAGTCTGTGGTTTTCAGAAGGGGGTAGGATGTCACAGGCATCAGCCTTCCCCCAACCCTGCAGCCAAAAGCACACTGTGATGAAACACGGAAATAATGAGTCCCTCCGAGGGAATTCCAGCTGCCGAGGCACTGAGAAGGCCATGGTTATAAGATTTCGATCTGGAACCTGATGGTTCTACTCAGTAAAATCTGTATGTTTTATATATTATCATCCATGAAATTCTAGAGACCAGGCTTGCAGATGCCATCCAAGGCATGTAAGTCTAAGGAAGAAAATCCAGACTAGCTGGCAAAAGGAGAACTATCTTGGGCTGGATCCATTCACACTTCGATAATGAACTTTTGTCCAGAGTCCACTCTGAAACTTGAGAGTTAAGCAAGCCTTTCTCTCAAACAATTAGAGAAATGCCTCAGGCAAAGATTTGATACCACTCTCAACAGAAAGAAAAAAAATCGATTTTAAGCTGACATATGAGCTTTTACAGTATTACATATGCTTATTTTTTTAAGCACAGATATTTATGATTCTTATACAAATTAGATAATATCAATTATAAATTAGTACATATAGATAATATGTTCCAAGATGATAAAATCAAAATCAAGTGACTCCCTGCTGGCATAGCCTGAGTCTCATTTTTATTCAGTGGCAGGATTAAATAAAACACTAAAAAGATACATATTATATTTGTACATTATGTATGTAGAGTTCAAAGCAGGGTCTTAAAGAGTTATTTGTATGCTAATGTTCATAGCAGCCCTGTTTACATTACTCAAGGGGTGGAAGCAACTCACATACGTCCCCTGATGACTAAACAGACAAATAAAATGTGATGCATACATGCGATAGAATACTATCCAATTTTAAAAAGAAGTGAAATTCTGCCACATGCTGCAACATGGAGGAACAGTGAAGATACTATGCTAAGTGAAATAAGCCAGGCACAAAAACACAAATGCTGCATGATTCCACTTACCTGAGGTAATCTAAAATAATCATAAATTCCTAAAAACACAACGTAGCATAACAGTTGCCAGTGCCCAGGAGAGAGGGGCATGCAGAGTGTTTGTGTAATGGGTATAGAGTGGCAGTTTTTCAAGATAAAAATAGTTCTGGAGATTTGTGGTTCAACAATATGAATATACTTAACACTACTGAACTGGCCATTTACAAGTGGTTACGATGGTACATTTTAGGATATAAAACCATCTTCAACGTGTCTTGGAGGTGCCTATAAATCAAGGGACTTGTAAACAAGGGGAATGCAAACACTTTCCTGTAATGGGGCAGAAAGTCAAATAAATATTTTGGCTTTGCAGGCCACAGTCTCTGTCGTTAATACTCATCTCTGCCATGGTATTGTGAAAGTACCCGTGGACAACAAGTAAATGAATGAGCATGGTTGTGTTAAAAATAAAAACTATAAAATTAAGTGGCTGGCCCATGGGCCACAAGTTTCTGACCCTCACAATAGTAGTAATATCTAAATAAGAGATAGATATTAACATTTCATAAATGTCAAGGGCTCCTCTACCCAAGAATTAGGAGTGAAACATTCTTTTGTTTCCAGAGCCCAAGATTAAAGCAATAGTAACAAGACCAAGCAAATTCATCAAGACTAGAACTTGCTTGTTGGAGGAAAACACAACACTGACAAAGGACACGTTAGCCCTGCTTGAGAGCATATGCACCTCTCTACTGATGAGCTTAATGATTTAGAGGAAACATAACAAAAATACTACAGCTGGAAGAGAGCTTGGCAACCACCTAGAACCTATCCTTTAGTGGATGAGAATTGCAATGGGCTTATTATCCTGATTCAAGCTGTCAGAGCTGGTGCAGGTAGGTCTGGTACTAGAGTGTAGAGCCACCCTACCTCTGAGGCTATGCCCTCTCCTCCTATTTCCAATCACTGGCAGAGGCCAGCCAGCCAGCCAGCCACCAGCTATACAAGGGTTAGCTGTTTCACGCTTTCCTAAATGGTCTTGGCTTAACCCTGACACTAATTTTTGCTCTTCACCAAGTTCAGTGGAGAAAATCAATAAAGACACACAAAGTCCCAAAGGCCTCATCTCATGAAATTCAGAAATTAAAGCAAGGGGATAATGATTTGTTCCCTTTTCCTTGTGCCGTGTGAACATGGCATGTTTTTCCTAGGTGGGGGAGAGAAAAAGCAACCCAAGTGTGGGGTTTAGCAGCTGGATTCAGCCTTCTTGGGGACCACCAAAAAACAGGCGCCCTAGTTAAACAACCAAAACAAATAACCGCCATGCGTCAAAACCCAACAAATGGAAACGGATGGTTAGGAAACAGATGCAATAGGGTGTGTTGGCTTTACAAAAGGAACTTTCACCTCATCAATGAATTCAAGCCAGTGCACAGAACTTTAATACCAGAAGAGACAGAGAGGAGGGATCAAACCCGCCCACCGCTTTCATGTATGAATTGGGCAAAGCCCTGGGTGTCAAGGTACCGCCTTCAGAGACTTAGTGTTGGTCTCCTATATGGATCCAAACCTGACATTTTTCACACTCACCCAACACAACCCCTTGGAGAGGGGGTAGGGAGTGTCTGAGACCCACCCTCAGCACTGAACAGAAGCAGAACCCCAGGTGAAGCCCAAGAGCTGGATGGCTCAGGCTAAAAGGAAGGGCCTTCATCGCAGAATGGGGATATAGCTGGGCGGTGACATTCAGGCATTATTTGTCGTCTCCAGCTCCCATGGGACCTGCCCTCAATTGCTAAGAGAGCCCGACCTCTGACAAAGACCAACGATTTCAGCAGTAATTAATGATACTGTCAAATTAATTAACCCAAGTCTTTGTCCACAGGAAAAAAAAAAAACCCTCCGATGTCAATACTGATGTTTGCTAGTCCTTGACCAAGCTCTACGGACCCAAACCTTCAGTCGACACCCAAGGACACCACTGACTGACGACCCTAAGAGCTCCCACCTATTAAGCCACCACCATTTGTTAATAAACCTTCTCATGGGTAAGGTATCCTTTGATAACATGACTTTAGTGATTTCATACTTTTCCAGACTCTAACACTCTTAAACAGAGTCAAGCCTAAGAATACCAGCGTGTATCTTTCACACTCCCTACCTTTTCGAAACCCTTTTGAATTACAGTGATGAAACGCCAGACAAATGCTGTAGGATTTCATTAAGCCATTTAATAAATGGGCCTCATTAAAGCACCAGTTCCCATGTCCTTGTCTATAAGGACTCCAACTAATGCAAATGCCCGGCTATATGTTTCCATATTATCTCTTTAGAGGATTCAGGATGATTTTCTTACACCTAGCACAGCTTTTATTCCATTTAGAATAATTACCCTCTATCCCATTTCTGACTCTCAAGAAAAACAAGACACTTAATTGACCACAGGAGGACTCTCTCAAGGGCGTGAGGCTGCAAAAGCTCTTCAGTGAGCTCACAGCTTAAGCTGATGTAATCTGCTACAAGAAGCCGGCTCTATTTTTAAGTTAGACCCTTTTACTGTGCCTTCAAAGGGTACATACATCACACGTTGTAACTGCTCATAAAATACTTTGTGGCCTCGTTGTCTCCTGTCCATTTCCCTCCTGGGGTGAATCGCACTGTCAGGAGGACTTCCAACTGCAATAACAGCCCAGCCCAGCCCATTTAAAAGCATCCACCATTCCTATTATCTAGCCTTTAGGAGAATGGCTACATGTGGCCCCACTGTCCAGGTGTCTCGTTTACCACGGTAATTTTGACAAGGAACAGATGATGAGCAGGGGCCTTCTCGAGGGCTGGGATCAAGCTTTTCCACCTCTTTGTATTTCCATCCCCACAGATAGGCCCTTAATAAATGCTTATTAACGCTGCTGCCGAGAGAGCTCTGTCATCGGGTCCGTGTGCTCACAGGGTGCCAGAATGAAAACAGATTGTTTGCTTTGTTTAACTTTTTCATTCATCATTTCAGTCATGCTCGCTGCTTGTTATTAAAAAAAAAGTTACTTAGCATTTTGAAAACACCAAGAAAAAAAGCCTTGGTTGGAAGTTAAAGTACACTTGTTCTTGCTATTTATTTATACATATTCTGCTCACTTCTGAAAAGAATGAAGAGCTCTATAATTAATGTGGTGCTGTTGAGAGTCTGATGAAGGTTAGAACAGGACATTTCTCCCTGGTCGGCTTCTTTCTCTCTTCCTTGGGCACCCTGTCTCATGTGCAGCTCAGGCTTGGGCCCTTCCCACCCTTCCGCACACTGAAATCTGAGCGAGCTTGTATTGCTGGTAAAAATACAAGATGGACAGAGCCCCTCCCCTTCTCCACACGACTTATTCCCCTCGGCTCTCAGGGACGATGTCCCTTCAGCTGGGGCCTGATTACCAGCACCGATCACATCCCACATCATCCACTTTGCCTTTCATGCTCTGTTTGTAGGGAAATAAAAGGACCTAAATTGTCCTGTTTGCTTTCACCTAAAGGCCTTTGTGTATGTTGCTTCCCCAGACTGCAACTCTGCTGGCCCCCCTCCTTCCACCCAGCTCCTTCCCTCTCATCCTTCCTAGTTTGGATGCCATTCCCTCCAGGAAGCCCTCCCTGATGTTCCTGTAGCACCAGGTGCGACCTCAGACAATGGTTCACCTGACCTCATCATGTTTTCTTGCTCTGACCCCAGGAGACTCCTGTGACAGGAGGGCACCTCTAAATCCCCTGCACTCAGCCTGGCACAAGGTGGGTGTCAATGTCATTTGCTGGATGAATGAATAGGTGAAGGAGTGGACACCTAAGACTGGGACCAGGGGGATCACACTTGTAGATATGGATTCCAAGTTTGTTTCCTCAGAAAGACTGAACTCAGGAGTTCCCATTGTGGCTCAGCAGAAATGAATCTGACTAGCATCCATGAGGAAGCAGGTTCGATCCCTGGCCTCGCTCAGTGGGTTAAGGATCCGATGTTGCCAAGAGCTATGGTGTAGGATCCCACATTGCTGTGGCTGCGGCATAGGCCAGCAGCTGCAGCTCCGATTCAACCCCTAGCCTGGGAACCTCCATATGCCTCAGGTGTGGCCCTAAAAAGACAAAAAAAAAAGGGGGGGGGAAAGAAAGACTGAACGACTGAACTCATAGAACAGAATTTAGAGCAAGACACCACTTTATCTCAGGATTCATCCATCAGGATATGAAGGAAGCAGTTGGTTGGAGGAGACTACATCCCCCTCCCACAGTGACTCCCGAGGAACTACCCACAGCTGGACCACTCTCCCAGAGGACTTGGAAATGCATTTCAGTAACACTTTCCTGAGAGAGAAATGGAGACTCTGTTTACAATGGTGCCCCACTGGGGGAAAAAAACAGAAGCTTGCTCAAAGATTCACATTATGAACTCCAAGTGAATAGCAAACTCTGCAATTTAAATTCATTCCAAAGAGGGCAGCAAGACACAAATTAATAATGCTACTTCTTACATACAAAACCATAGATATCAATTCCCAATTCCCTAAACCTCAACAGGTCTGTTGCATATGGGAGGAAAGCTCTATAGGTATGAGAAGGCATGGGTCTGGCACTAAAATGCCATGGCTGGAATCTGGTCAATTTGACATGGGTGCTAATTTGGGCCAGGTGCTGGACTGGTTCTGGGGTGCTAGGAGTGAAGAGAACTAACCTGGTCCCTATCCTCATAGAGAGTTGAGCCTAATCGAATATACACTTGAATACAGTCTTCTATAAAAAAAAAAAAATTCTTTCCCTAAATTCCAAGTACACCATGTTCAGCTATTAAATTAAATACAGCACACATGGGATTGTGGAGCAAGGCACTGCTTCAGCTGCTTCTGCATGGCAAAGGATTTTTTTAAAAAACCATATTTTCCAAAATCAAAGGATTGATGACACTACAGACTGGGTAATGTTTCAACATTCAAGCCAAATGACGAAGGACTTGGTTTATTTCATCTGTCCACAGCTAGTAACCACCCTTCAAAACAAAACCAAATAAACACAATTTCACGTGAAAGTCTCCCGCCTTCCAGAATAATTTTATGTTTACTTTTATTACCTGGCACATAGAAGGTGCTCAAGAAATGTCTGTTGAATGAAAGTCACAGGAGAGTTGTTACTATGAAAACACCGTTGTCAATTTTAGGTATGTCTTTTAACTCCCTGTTTCTTTTCTCTTACAGAAAAAATTATGCATATTTTCTAGGACTCTGACTTCCATTTCCCTGTCTGATTCTGTGCCAGTTACGTAACACAGGTATCATTTTCCTCACCTGTAAAATAAAATCTGTGTCTTGGTTATTGTGAGACTTAGAGAAGATAGTGGATGTAGAGTGACTGGTATTACAACCTGCAGATAAATGTTGAGTTTTTGGTTCCTTTCCCCTTTTCTAACCTCTCCACTCCATCCTTCTCCAATCCCTAAGGAAAGTGTCAAAGACAAACCAAGTTACTGGCTCAATTAGAAATGTGGCATGGACTCACCACCATCTAGCTGTCCACCTTTGAAAATTTTATCTACTAATTCGGGGTCTTGGTTTTCTCCTTTATAGAATGAGTGAGTTTCACCAGCCCATCTGTAGGGGATTTTTCAGTATTGATTTTCCATGAGCTCAGAAACCTGCCTTAGTGAGGAGTCCCTGCTGCTAACACACTAACATCATCTATGATCAGAAGGAAAATGGACTCTGAGTCCCTTCATACAGATGGATCCTAAATTACAAGCCAAAGTAAAACTTGACTTCGAAAGAATTTGTATCAATCTAATACCTGGGTTGAAAATTGGTGGCCCTATTCTTAAGCAACACAAGGTCCTTCCTTTCCCCCACCCCACACATCTAACCTGCATACCAGCAAGGTTTCCTATGCACAGCTCTGCAAATGATGTACTTAAGAAATCTAGGGATTTTAAGCAATATCACAATTACAAATGGATAATGTGAAATGCATAAGACAATTGACACAATATGTCAAACTTAACATGTGCCTGATTTTTTTTGTCTTTCATACTCTGAAATATATCCAAATCAACCAAACAAAGACCTACCAAGATTGTACACAACAAAAATCTCTCTGCATTTTCATAAATACTCAGTGTATGGCTGCCACCTAGTGGTGCAATATATCATTGTATGACCAAATTTCCAAAGGGCCAGATTCACACAAGACACTTAAAAAAACCAACAAAACATTGTTCCTCTGGTCATTTCAGGAAAATTTAAGAGCATATCCATCTTCTCAGCTATCTATTTGTCTCATACAAATATCCAAAGGGTCTACTGCAGATGGAGTCATTGCTACATTATTTTAATCTTCCCTCTAAACCTCACTGCTTCTGAACCATTTCACAAAACAAAGGAACATTATTATTCCATTAATTTTAATATTCATTAGCAATTAAAAAAGATTTCCCCAATAGTCTGTTCTCGCCTTCCAGTTTCATTTGATCTAATCTTGATTTTTAGTTATGCATGAAAAAGCATTTAAAAGTGACAGCCTTACCAAAAGTGCACATTATATGAAAATCTGACTTCAATTAAAACCAGTTGCTAAATCCCAGCAATTTCCAGCTGTCTCTTCTATCATATCCTTAGAGAATTATATATCACATTAATTGGTATTCTGTCACATAAAAAGACACTACCGATGATTAATTGCATCCTTGGTACTTTTGAGTTAATGTCTTCTTCACTAGAGGGATTCAAATCACACCTCATTACCTTCTAGCAGGTACCACTTTGGGTAACCACCACAAAATCTCCTACCTTCCTGAACTTCTCCATTTGCTTGTAGAGGTCTGGATCAAGCTCCTGTGACACATCCTTCATCCACAGCAATGCCCCTCTGTATTCAGTCCGGCATTGCTCCATGCGGTTCACTGTCAGCCAAGTGTCTGAGATGGCCCGATGCCGAAAAGTCTCCACTTCTTGGTGAAAGCGACACAAAGGATTTCGCAAGGCCAATCTAGACAAGAGGGTAAAGCCACAATCTTGAAACTAAGAGGGCCAGCAATTTGAATCCTTGACAGTTTACCAGGCTTAACCTCGTGAGCCTAGAACAGTGACTGAAACATAGTTACTGCAGAAATTTTTGCTGAATTTTAATTGAAATGTATGTGAACTGATGAGCCAGCAAGAAATGATTATCCATGTGCTGACTGTTTAGACGACTGTTACTTAACTGTACCACTGGGGAGTCTCAGTCTTGTTGGGGATGGTCTCACGCCTGGGCAGAGTACTTGTTTAAAGCTAGACCCGACCTTGTGTTCATGGAGAAAGATCAAGGCATGGCCATTTCCCATTTCTATTTTTGGCCACTCCCTGCCTTCTGCGCTCTGTAGCCTGGTCCTTTGAGAAGTGGATGTGTGTAGGATTAGGGTCCCCCTGGCTAAGCCATTCTGGATTACGCTCTGAAGGCCAAGGCACCTGCTGCTTGTTCCAATAGTCACAGAGAATGAAGCACAAACAGCAGTATCTTTAAATGTTCTAGGAAGATGGAGAACATTTACTGAGGGTCTACTCTGTTAGGCAATATCAGAGAGGTTATGCGATTTCTTATTTTAAAAAAAACTTAAGGATAATACACCAGAAATGAATGTATATTATACAATGAAGTGGGTGTAAAATCATTATAACATTGGTCATGGCACACCATCATTTACTGAGCAAAAAATCTTTGATGCATATCAACCTTTGGATAAAATATTTATTGTATTGGGGGGAGACGGGGTACTGCTTCTTCCATCTTCCTACCTAAATGAGTCATGTCAGATGTATTATACTCTTCAAACACAGGTGTCTCCATGAGGTTGAGGGGCATAGGTTCAAAAAAATTTAAAGGTTAATATTTACATTTCAATTTACATGCAAACTTGTTAAAGTGAAGGGAACAATGGTGTCAATGAGCTGGTGTCAGCTCTTGGTAGTACCATCAATGTGTGCCTTGCCTTATATGCAGAGAACATGCTAAGAGTACAAATAGGGCAATATACTGCTTAAAAGTCCTTTTTACTATGTTCTCTGGTTTTCCTCTTGTCTGTAAAGCATTGTTTTTAAATATTTAGCACTTCTCTAAAAATAGCTTGCTCATGTCATCCTACCTAGATATTGCTGGCTGTTTTCAATGACATATTGTTGTGCCATAAAGTAAGCTTGTGTTTTATCACCATTAAATTGGATTAAATTTAATACTCACTTTGCATCACACTGAATGGGCTGTTGTAGCAATGATTACCCAATAATTCAGTAAAACAAATGCTGGTGGAGAAGGTTTATAAAATTGGAGAATTCTATTTAAGGAAAGAGTCCTCAGCTGTCCCCCTAAGGATCCTGTTCATTTCTGGTCCCCTTTGTCTCTTCCTTTAGAGTTTGCCAATTTCCCTAAATTGGCTGAAACAGAGTTTTGTGAATACAATATTCTTTGTTGTAAAGTTAGAAACCTTTGAAGGTGTAATGACATGGTGATAGATGTTAAGATCTTGAATAAAAGACAAAGGCATATAAAGTCACCTCACTTTTGTCTGTAATTTGTTTTATATAAAATCAGAAAAGTGAAAACCCACTCACTTGTGATACCAGAGATTGAGTCTACACCAAGAAAAACATTTAATAACCACAAACATCAAGCTTCAGTGAAAGACTGGCCCAAGTTTTCATTCATTAAAATCTACCTGATGGGAACACTAATAAAGTGCCTAAAGGTCTAGTCCAAAAACATGTATTCTTTAGTAGGAAAAGGTAGAAATGACATAGGTACTGGGCAGAGGGCTAGGGTTAAATGTATTATTCCAGATAATGGAATGCATTGCTATGGATTTTTTTTTTAAAGAATTACATGGACATAAAAATGTTAGGATTAATTGAATGAAAAATCAATTTATTAAATAATCAGTATGCAATATTATATAAAAACTGGTCATTTGAAGTAACATGGATGGAACTAGAGACTCTCATATTAAGTGAAGTCAGAAAGACAAATACCATATGGTATCACTTATATCTGGAATCTAATATACAGCACAAATGAACCTTTCCACAGAAAAGAAACTCATGGACTTGGAGAACAGACTTGTGGTTGCCAATGGGGAGGGGAAGGAAGTGGATGGACCGGGAGCTTGGGGTTAATAGATGTAAACCATTGCATTTGGAGTGGGTAAGAAATGAGATCTTGCTGTATAGCAGAGGGAACTGTATCTAGTCTCTTATGATGGAACATGATGGAGGATAATGTGAGGAAAAGAATATACATATATATGTATATAGAGATACATGTTATATATATATATATATATGACTGGGTCACTTTGCTGTATAGTAGAAATGACAGGGCACTGTAAATCAACTATAATGAATAAATAAAAATCATAAAAAATGTAAGATACTATTTATATTAAAATATATTCTGGCAAATTCAAACTATGTCCATTTGAGGTTTGAGAACTCAACTTTATGAGAGTTTGTCATAATTTTCCTTACTTCCCTCATGTGTAGAGGACCCAGGGATCAGCTGAGTACCATGAAATCAGGGTCATCTTGCAGGAAGCCACCTTCCAAATTGCAACACTCTCTGAGCTGCATTAATTTATGGATACAGAGTGGTTTGCTGGGTTATAATAGTGATACTCTCATGTATCATTTGTATTGTTTTGGTTGATTTCTTTTACTGTTTTTGTCTGTCTCCAAAGGTTAGACTACATAAACTTAAGGTACCATACACTCTGTGAGATAATTTGGTACTTAACTATGAAAGCATAGAACGGGATAGCCACATTATAAAATAATGATATGACCAGTAATGATAACTCTGATGGTGACTGAATTTAGGGATTTGGCTTATTTCCCATAAATGGATGTTAATTTTGGCATGAAGGAATGTACAAGAATTTTTCCCACTGAAATTAGTGATATTATATGTTTAAAAATATGATAATTTATAAAAGACTTTTCCAAATCAAGAATCCTTTTAAGACTAGGGAAAGCATATATGCATGGAAAGTATCTATCAAGGGGTTAAAGCGGGTCAGTCTCTGTTAGTAAAAGTTGATCTGTTTTTTAATTTTCTCCTTTTGGTTTGTTCTTGTTTTAAATTTTTTTGAGAATGAGTATGTTTAATTTTACAAGGAAAACAGTTACAAACAAGATTAAAATGTGCAATTCAGTGTTGCTCAGCCATAATAAAGAATGAAGCAGTGCCATCTGCAGCAACATGGATGGACCTAGAGATGATCGTACTGAGTGAAGTAAGTCAGAAAGACAAATACCATATGATATCACTTACATGTGGAATCAAAAATACAACACAAATGAACCTACCTATGAAACAGAAACAAATTCATAGACAGGGAGAACAGACTTGTGGTTGCCAAGGGGAGAGGGTGGTGGGAATGAGATGGAGTGGGGGTCTGGGATTATCAGATGCCAACTATTATACAGAGGGAGGATAAACAAGGTCCTAATGTATCGAAGGACAATATTCACACAGAGAACTATATTCAATACCCTGTGATAAAGCATTCATGGAAAAGAATATGAAAAAGAATATATGTGTAACTGAGACATTTGCTGTACAGCAGAAATTAACACAACAGTGTAAATCAACTACATACTTCGACAACATTTTCTAAGGGTGTAATTCAAGATTGTAAACAAAAACTTTTCTTGAAAAACTGGAGTAGGGAATTATTGGAAATAATTGCATTCGACTATGAAACTTGGTATTATCCACAAAATCAGGGTCTAAACATCATCAGAAAGAACCAAAATCCCCAGGAGAGGGACCACTGAAAAATGGACATAATTGGTCTCATTTTTCTATCCCATCTTTCTTGGGTTTTCATAGGAACACCTGTATAACAGGCAGATGGCCTACTCTTGGCCCACAAGGAAAGAAAGCAGAAATTAACAGAAGAAAATATTGAACAATTCGAATAAGAGAAATTTTTGTAGCTTGAATATTTTTGGAAGCTACCTACAAGCCTTCTTTAGGTATAATCCTGACTAATATGAGCGAGTGACGTTTGGTGGGGGGCTTGTTATTTACAGCAGAAGGAGGAAAAAGAGAGTGTCACCTTCTCAGACATAAAACACGACTAGATGCAGTGGCTCCTGTTTATACATCGACCATAAATATGAGGTATGGTAGTGTTAAAAAAAAAAAAAAAACCCACTGATCTATTACAACGTTCTCTGCACCAGAGCTTCTCAAACTTGAATGTGCATTGAAAAGAACTGGGGACCCAATGAAACACAGATTGGGCTTCAGCAGTTCTGGGATGAGGCCTAGAGTCTGCATATTCAACAAGGTCCTAAGTGAGGCTGCTGATGCTGCTGGTCCAGGATCTGAGCAGAACAGGGGCGAGTATCTTGAACATCATCTCTCTAAAGCTAACTGGCCCCCAGAAAGCAGACAGGGAACCTTTCCGCCTGGTCTCATTAGGCTCCTGCTTTAATCAGCTGCTGGAAGGGGACCAAACTGCTTGCTATGAGTAATACTTAAGGTCAAATACAAGCCTAGGATAGTATTCACAGTGATTGGCGTGTAACTATAGACCAGAAGAAATATGAAAACATTTAAAAAATTAATAGGGAAGGAAAAAGATTATATGTGTTATCTTAATCAAGAGTTAAGTACAAACAGACTAACAACTGTGAAAGGCATAGCTCTTCAATCTCAGGCAAGAGCCTTCTGAAGACCATGGGGAGGTCCTCCTTCATGAGCGAGTTGCCTGATTCTCAGCAGACCTCCCCCAGTTGAACCCCAGTGAAGGACACACACCTTTGCTGGGAAGAAAAGCAGAGGGCCTTTCCTGTTGCTTGCATCATTTTCCCTGCTCTGGTTTTATCTTGGAAGCCTTGGGATCGGAGGAATTTTCCCAGTTCGTTTTCTTCCTGAGACAAGACTGATGAAGAGAAAACCAAAAGGAGCTGTGAACAATGAGCATTTTTATTACAGAGAGGAGGGAGACAAATCACAAGGTCCCCTCTCTTCTAGCGGCAAAGATGAGACGAAATTAAATCCAAGTGGCAGGTTACAAGGTAAGCCCCCCTACCCCCCCACCGCTTTTCACTTTCATGCTGTCCTTCCATTTACGAAATGAGAGATCCAATTCACTTGAGTGCATCTGTCAGTGCGTTGGGTGCCCTGTAATCAGAACCAGAAAATGACCTCTGTACTGAAAAGCGAGCCGATAATGTGCTGCTTTGAGCTGAAATTAAAAAGTTGGGTTTGTCAAGTATGGCTGTGGGAATCTCTTGTGGCCGTCTTTAACATGGGGCCAGTTTCTTCCTGCTGTTCCCTCTGGCTGACTTTTTGATCTCTGCTTTCTGAGTTACAGTCCTCTGGATTGTAAAGCAATTAAAATATGTTACCTGTGGCCTAGGTTTTTGGCTGGAGGAGGAGGGGGCAGTAATTGAGGATATGTAGGTAATCAAGTTGATGATTTGGTTGGTACTTTTTTTTTTAAATGGGCAGCTGGAACCCAATCTGAATTGGTTATGCCTAATCTTGACCTTTTTCTTTTTCTTTTTTTTCTTGAAGTACAACTGACATACACATACAACACTATTAGTTTCAGATGTTCAACAGGATGATTCAATAGTTTTATATATTTGGCTTTTGGGGGGCTTTATTTTTAAAGACAACCTCAGAGGGCACTCGGTGAGAAAGTGATGGCTACAAGCTCTCTAGAGATGGATTTGGCAGTAAATATTAAAAACTCAGAATTGTATATGTCTTTTGACATTGCACTTCTGTTAGGAGCACATCCTGAGAAAGTAGTAAAATAGGCACAAGGATGTCTATATAAATACAATCACGGAGTTATTTATAAGAGCAAAATACTCCCTTTCCCTACCTTGGGAGTTGATTTAATCAATGTGGTGCATCCACACAATGGACATGCAGGGTGTTCTGCAGCCACTGGTCACAATGCACATCCACCAATAGCCGAGCCACTGGCCAGCAGTGACACCGAGCTTCCTAAAATTTTTCTGTAAATACAACCTTTGCTGGGGACATACTTTGAATACCACTCTTATTTCACATTTCTGCATTGATGCACTTACCAATCCCTGATCTCTAAAAATGCTTTTTAAATGCACCAGAATTGTCCGTTTTCATGAACAATCGACTTCTTTCAGCACACACCCTATTCCTGACACAACTTCCCCAGCAATAGCTGTAAAACGCTAGCTGGGAACCAGGAATCCAAAGGTGAAGGTTAAAGCTGCTCTGCTTCCTTATTTGTGACTGTAATTCATGCTCAACATTGCATGGAGAAGAGGCTTTTAGATCCATTCTTCTTGAGGGTCAATAACTACCCTCCTTCCTCTTCTGTCTCTTAAAATCAAGTTCACTGGTCAAAGTCTAGTTCAAAAGCTACTTCTGTGAGGCAGTTGATCCCTCTTTCTTTGTGAAAGCAGCACCCTCTCGGCACCCAGAACTGGAGTGTTCACGGGCAGGCGTGTGTCTACCTCTCCCTGGAGAATCCAAGCTTACTCAGGAGAGGGACGGCATCCGAACTGCAGATTTGCAAGGCTGACCATAAAGTCTTATTAGGCCATAAGTTAAATGACTGTGAAATTGAATTAACTATAATTTTGGCCTTATTATCCCTGTGTATTTTACTTCACTTTAACTGGATTTTTGTTTGTTTTTGTTTTTTGCTGTGTTTGCCATGGTTCTAGGAAGTTTTTAAAAATTCCTGTAAGTATAAGAAGTTTTTTTTTTTTTTTTAATACCTTCCATTCTTCCTTCTTTCCACTTACTAATATGGGATGCATTTGACTGCACAATGAGAAACAATTTCATGTTTTTGTTTGTAATAATGTGAGGCTACTGTCACCTGTTTTATCTTGAAAGCTCAAGTCACATACAAATGAACATGTGAGCTTAAGCCTAGGAGGAAACCAATTCATGGTACCTGGATGACTATGAGGGTGGAGAAAGGTACCTGTTCTTAAATAAACCTAAGCAGATTGAAGCATTTAAGAGTTCATTTTTGGTTATTTTACACACTTGAGGATTAAACCTGGGGAGGAAGACAGGTTTCATTTTAAGGACTGAGCTCAGATTAATGGGCAGTGCTGCTCAGGGGTGGTGGCAAAAGTTTGAGCTGCATGAGGCTTCACATTGGATGACTTAGTGATGACTGTGTCATTTTCCAAGGGATGTTAGTTCCTTAATTTTAATTTTAAAATTCAAATGCTGAAATAAATGTATAGAAGTTTAAAATGCAGATGCCACATGGGTATCAGATAACTGAAGTGTTTCTATTTTTAAGGTTTCACTTACCTGTGACTTAAGTCAGAGATAAATACAAATTTATTCATATTTAATTGCTGATTGGATTTCCAGATGTGCACTGAAAAGGCAACTAAAGAAGTGTAAAGCCAATTAGCTTGGCAGCTTTAATTCACTTAGTGCAGATTTATGGATGATCTACTATGTACTAGGCACTGTTCTTGCCACTGTGAATAAAGAGGTGAACAAGACACATAAGGACCCTGCTCTGATGTGCCTATGTTCAAGGGACAGGAGACGGAAAACAAAAAGTACAAAGCTCAAAACACACTCAAAACACTGAAAGAAAAATACCAGGCAAGGAGTTCCTATTATGGCTCAGCGGGTTAAGAACACGCATAGTGCCTGTGAGGATGCAGGTTGGATCCCTGGCCTTTCTCAGTGGGTGAAGGATGGAGTGTTGCTGTGAGCTGTGATGTAGGTCACAGATGTGGCTCAGATCTGGTGTTGCTGTGGCTGTGGCATAAGCCCGCAGGTGCAGCTCTGATTCAGTCCCTAGCTTGGGAACTTCCATATGCTGCAGGTGCAGATGTAAAAAGTAAAAAAGAAAAAGAAAAAAAAATTTTTTTTAAAGAAAAATACCAAACAAGAGAGGGGGCTGGGTGGCTAGGGAGGGCATCTCTCAGCAGGTGACCATTATGCTGAGCTCTGAAGGACAAGGTGCCATGACAGAAGCAATGAAGGCAGAGACATCCCAGATGGAGGAGACAGTAAAGGCAAAAGAGTCACATGATGTGTAAGAGCAAAAGAGGCTGGCCTGAGTGGGGTTGTTTAGGAACTTGTTAGCCATGGTAGAGAAGCATACATCTTACTTTAAGTTTTATCAGAGACTTTTCAGCAAAGGAACAATATGATCCAATGTACATTAAAAAAAAAAACCTTTAGTTTGAAATCATTTCAGGCTAATAGAAATACTGTAAGTAGGATACAGTGCCCCTGTGTATTCTTCTTCAGCTTCCCCTAATCTTAGCATCTTACATAACCCTGGTACCATGATCAGAACAAGGAAAACAGCATTGGTACAATACTACTCTCTGAAGCACAATCTTATGTGAATTTTCCTAGTGTTCCCATTACTGTTCTTTTTCTGTTCCAGGATGCCCCACTACATTGAGTTGTCAAGTCCCTGTGGTCTCCTTCAATCTGTGACAATTCCTCAGTCTTTGTCCTTTTGACTTTGATGTTCTTTAAGGGTATTGGTCAGGTATTCTGTGCACTGTCCAGCAATTCGGGTGTGTCTGCTTTCTCACAATTAGACTGGGGTTGCAGACAGACTTGGGGGGAGGAAACCACGGAGGTGGACTGCCCTCCCTAGTGCATAATATCAGGGATACATGAGATTAACACACATTATTATTATGTTAACCTCCATCATTTGGTTCAGGTCTTGTCTATTGAGTTTTGCCAGTGTAAAAACTATGGTATTTTTCCTTTTGTAATTATTAAAAAATCTTGGGAGTAGATGCAGAAGACTATGCAAATATCCAGTTTCTCCTCAAACTTACACTAAAACATCTTTCTGTGAATCTTGCCTGCCACAGATCTTACTGTGGCGTTTGCCTAATGGTGATTTTGTGGTTCCCTGATTCTTTCTATATTTATTAATTGGAATTACTTCATAAGGAAGAGCTGTCTCTTCTCCCTCATTTGTTTGTTTATTTCCATACAGACTTAATGGACATTTGTTTTACTTCATGGATTGTAACTTTTTTTTTTTTTTTTTTGTCTTTTAAGGGCTGCACCCACAGCATATGGAAGTTCCCAGGTTAGGGGTTAAATCAGAGCTGCAGCTGCCAGTCTATGCCACAGCCACAACAATGCTGTAGGATCCAAGACACGTCTGAAACCTATACCATAACTCATGGCAACACTGGATCCTTAACCCATTGAACGAGGCCAGGGATCAAACCTGCGTCCTCAAGGATACTAGTTGGGTTTGTTACTAATGAGCCATGATGGGAACTCCTCATCGATTATAACTTAATACTAGCACTTATTTATTTGGTTGCTCAAATTGTCCCAGCTTTGACCATTTGGCACTATGGGAGATTGCTGATTGCTCTCTGATTGCAGTATAGACAATGGGGTGGAGGCAGTGAGGTTAGTGGGGAAGCTGACGTGCCTCAATGAAGGCAGTGGCTGTAAAGGGGAAAGAAAGGAGAATCTGAAAGCAAATTAGTTGACGAAATAGACCAGCATTTGACACACACTGGATGTGGAACAGAGAAATGGGGTAGGTGTGTCATATATCTTGATTTTCTCAGAGCTCATTACTATGGAGTTACAGCCCTGGAGAAAACCTTAGTAAGTAGTAACATAAAAAATTTACAAAATTCTGCGTCTAAGCCCTAGGATTTTGTACTTCTCCCAAATAGTCTTCATAAAAGATTACTAATAAAGGAAAATAACAGATTGTTAATTTATGATTTCTGGAAAGGCGTTTGGCAGTAGTGAAAAAGAGACAAACTTCTCATAGTTTAGTCTCAGAAATATAGAAACTGCACTCTTAAGTGATCTAAAAATGGAAACTTTAAAACATGCTAGCATACAACTTGATATTTAGCATTTCGGAGGTAATTTTGTTGATAATGATTTTAAGATGGGATGACCATAGGAAAATCTTGTCCCTTAAATAACCTGATATGCAACATAAAAAATATTCATAAAAGAGTGCTTGCCAACAAAATATAGTCAATGAATTAACTGTAGTGCCTTCTCTCACCACTTGGTTATTTTAAGAGAAACAAAAGTGGATATGAGACTCCAGGCAATCAAATAGAAACAACTCCAAATTTTAAAATCCTAAGATATAAAACTGAAAAAACTTTTTTATAACTTGGAAAATAATTGGAGATACTTATTCATAGTAGAC
Source organism: Phacochoerus africanus (assembly GCF_016906955.1). Lineage (NCBI taxonomy): Eukaryota > Metazoa > Chordata > Mammalia > Artiodactyla > Suidae > Phacochoerus > Phacochoerus africanus. Next base: position 77,810,949 of record NC_062554.1, read on the forward strand.
TCAATGCAAAATTCTTCTGTTATGGTACTTTCAATCAAAGGTAAACAGGTAGTTACCACCGTGGCTCAGTGAAAATGAACCTGACTAGCATCCATGAGGACGCAGGTTTGATCCCTGGTCTTGCTTAGTAGGTTAAGGATCTGGTGTTGCCATGAGCTGTGGTGTAGGCTGCAGACAGGGCTCGGATCTGGCGTTGCTGTGGCTGTGGCGTACATTGGCAGCTCTGATAGGACCCCTAGCCTAGGAACTTCATATGCTGCAGGTGGGGCCAAAAAAGACAAACAAAACAAAACAAAAAAAGAAAGGAAAACAGCCTTGCAAGGCAAGCACCACTGAAAGGTAAAAGATTCCTGATAAAATTATTAAAGATCCTACCCCACCAGTTAACATAGACTAAAGACAGGTACTCCTAAATAGTAGTTGACGTGTCTTGCTTGCTAAACATATACAATTATGTATTAAAGCAAAATATCCTGTTTCTTACTGTCTGTTTGGTCAATAGTTATACTTAGGGAATACTTACAACATATTCTTTTTTGATAGAGAACAATAGCTTTAGACAAGTCCAGACAGGTTCTCTGAATCGAGTGAAAGAGCTATAATAAAAACACAAACAAAATGCTAAATAAAACGGCAGTGAAATAAAAAATAATTACACTGAATAACTATACACTAACCAGAGTGTTTGATTTGTCCACTAAAAACAAGATCACAGGCCTAAGTAGTGAGCTTCGTGGTATACAGTACAAAAACTCTGACCAAACCTTTTAAATATGCTCCTATTATAGTCTATATTTACTGGAATTCCCCATCTAAATTGAGATCTGCAGAAGGATAATTTCCTCCAGACTACTGATATAATAGCTGTAAAACAGAAATCCTAAGTGAAGAGCCCAATTAGAGGACTTGGTAAACCAGAGACCCAATATTCATTTATAATCTAATTTATTTCTTTTACCACTTGCTGTCTTTTTTTTTTTAATGGAGGATCTGCCAATTAAGCATCATATTTAAAATACAACATTAGCTTATTTTGTGATCCTAATGTATTTTATGGCATGCTTAAACAACTCTATAAAAACAAACAGAAATCAATCAGCTGAATGTTCTGTCTGCTTAGGAGACATCTGGTAAAATGGAGTTTAGCTAGCAGCCCCATCACTTCTTATTTTCCCAATTATTTCATAAAATACACAGAGAAAAAAACCTAATGTCATGCTATAGCCAAATCAGAGAAAATTAAGGGAAAAGCAGGTGGGCCGTGTGGAGAAGAGTCTAACTAGATTTTAATTTATGGTGGTTCTGGTCTTTACTTCAGAAATGGAAGAGAAGACAGAACAGGGACTTCACACTTGGTCCACTCTCTGTCCACTAACTCAGAGACCAGGGCTGGCATCAATCAGAAAATCTGGCACACAATGTGCCTCCGAAGAGCCCCCAGGGCTAGGCTTTCCCTCTCTTCTGCCTCCACCTGCTCACTGACCCCAGTGATATAGCAACTACATCCTGGTCTTACAAAGCACTTCACCATCTGATTCAAAAACAGAAATCTGCTTCAAAATACATATGACCAACTCTTCTAATAAAAATGAACTCATGCATCTATACTTAACAGATTAAAAACTATTCCCAGGAATGCTATGATAAATCTTGGTCATGAAGGATGCAAATTTTACTAAATCTCATTTTATTACACTGCATTCTCTACGTGTTTAGGAAAACAAAAATGAAAACCCTTTACTGTAAAATGAAACAGAAAACCAACAGTCTGAGCATGTTCCTTAACAAAATACTTGATTAGAGGTATTCTGGGTCACCAACCATCAACACATAGCAATTCCTGAACACAGGAGCAAGGATATTCAAAAGATATGTTCGAGAGCTAGTCTGTTGTTACTGTTCGCTTTTTAAAAATGGAAGTATAAATTAAATGCAACAAAACCCACACCTCCAGAGAGTTTAGTTCCATGAATCTGAAAATTAAACTTTTTAATCACACCCAAAATAAGATAAACATTTTCACCAGCTAGTCAACCTACTCTGCCTTGGCACCCACTAAAAGACTTCGGTCATCACAGCATCGTTTTGTCAGTTCTTGTACTTAAGAGCTGTTTTTCAGAAAAGGATTTCATTAACAAGCAATTCTTACACTTATTTAAACTTAGTGCCACATTTCACTATGAACTTCCCAACAGGTTGTAATCGAATTTGCCTATTACCACAGCTGGGCACACAAACTTTTCTTGCCAGCAAAATATAAGTTCTTGTTTTATAAGCTAGGCTTCTACGTATAACTTAGTTGAAGAGCGCATCACAATGGACTGCACTTCTTCATATGCTTTGTTGATGGAACACATTCTCTTTCTCTATAAACATCGACATCAGTCTGAACATTACTGCAACAGCAACTTCATCACATGTAAAATTATTAGTCACAGTTAAGGACTTTGGATGCCATATGTCTCGGACAGCAGCTGTTTTGATTCAAGTACAGTTGGTTCAGTGAAAATGCTGCTGCAAGAGCCTAACATAAATATAAAATTACTGTACTATGTTTCATATACTAGAAATTAACACATTAAATTACTTTTTGAATAATGCTTGGATTTACTAGGTTGTTAAGACGAAAAAAATAAATCTCTAAGATGTGAAGAGTACATGCAACTTATAAGCAATTCAAGTCTACTGAGAACACTAAATTCAGAATAGAGGCTCCTGGTTCCACTTTTCTCTGTTGCAGTGATCTCCATTAGAACATCTCTGTCAAACCCAGCTTCTGTTAGAACAATTCCACTGACCAAAGGGCTGGGAATTAATCTTAATTGCAATAACATGTACACTCAATCAGTTAATACTTGCTGAATGAGTCCTGTGTGTCTGGCTGAGGGGACAGCAGTGAATAGGTGGACATGGAGTCTGACCTCCCAGTGGAAGGAGGGCAAGCAGACCAACGAACACTTGAGAAAAATCCATGAGAGATGAGTACCATGAACGGTGGCCCCGGCTCTGGTTCTACCCTCAGATGCACAGAATAAACCTTAGCCCTCTTCCACATGACAGGCCTTCCCATAGAATCCAAAACTAGCACATCTTCCTTTAACCTCTCTGTTCCAGATTAACCATGGTTTCCACCATCCGGACCACCCTTCCCAGAAAGCTTTTTGAAATTATGAGCTTTTAATTTTTGTCCCATTAAATGATTGGCTCACCAACTTTAGCCTATGTATTAAATTTAGCTGTCATTCTGAATTCTTGTCAGACTACGAGACATATAATTTCCCTCCGTGCCCTGTCATTCACAGAAGTGATAAGTATGCTTTTAGAATTCTGATCTCAAGTATTGGCAGAACGTCCAGCAAGGAAGGTAATTAGTGGGCCTTTTAGCAGGTATACTAGTATTCAAGGACCAATCAGATATGAATTCAGCTTTCTGTATTAACTAACTAAATATTAATTAGTTCATTCTACAATTTTCCAGGATTCACTGCAAACTTATTAGACTCACTTTTCCAGGACCTTTTGCTCTTTTTTATTTTTTTAATGTAAATATATGCCTAACCTTAGTGTCATTATCAGCAGCAGTGGCTCTTTGATTGCATTCATTTTTTTCAACAAATAGTTATTGAGAATTTACCACATTCCATGCATTCCAACAAAGTACTTGGAAAACATATTAACTGAGGCATACGGGTGGAGACAGGAGAATTTATGGGTTTTTAAAAAGAAATATGATGGGATTAAATTTATCTGATCCTAGATTGTCCTCAAGAACGAGCTGTTTGCAATATGTTTTCAAATACAAAGCACAACCCAGCTTGCCCATCAAGCACACTCTCAGACTCTGACACAAGCAAGGTGAGCTGTGCTGGGACAAAGGGCAATGAAGTACTTACCTCCAGCTTGGCATCCAGGTCTGCGTCAGAGGCAACAACATGTTCATCCTCCTTCTTTCCTGTAGCTTTAATAAAGGCCTGCTTTGTTTCCCAATACTTTTGTTGCATTTTATTCACAACTGACTTATCTTGAGCATATCGATCCTGTAAGTCCCAGGGATAACTGCTAAAAAGCATTTGAAGAGCCATTTTACCCATGACTTTCAAAAAGATTAAGATATTATGGTGTGAACAAATTTATCCAAACATTTACAACATTAACAAACATTTAAATACTTTCTTATGTGGCTTTTACACCAAAAGGTCAACCACATCTAACTTACACCAAAACCTTAAAAGTTAGTAAGGAAATGGTATAGCCACTATGGCAAACAGTATGGAGGTTCCTCAGAAAACTAAGGCGAGAGTTAACATGTAATCCAGCAATCCCACTCCTGGGCATGTATCCAGACAAAAGTATAATTCCAAAAGATACATGTACCTCAATGTTCATAGCAGCACTATTCACAATAGCCAAGACATGGAAACAACCTAAATATCCATTAACAGATGAATGGATAAGGAAGACATGGTGCATGTATACAATGGAACATTACTCAGCCATAAAAAAGAACAAAATAATGCCATTTGTGGCAACATGGATGGACCTAGAGATTATCATACTAAGTGAAGTTAGTCAAAGACAAGCATCACATGATATCACTTATAAGTGGAATCTAAAATATGACACAAACGAACCTGTCTATGAAACAGAATACAGATTCCAGGACAAGGAGAACAGACTTTTGGTTGCCAAGGGGAAGGGGCTTGGGAGAGGGATAGAGTGAGAGGTTGGGATTAGCAGATGTAAGCTATTGTATGTACATGGAGGGGATAAACAACAAGGTCCTACTGTACAGCGCAGAGAAATATATTCAATGTTCTATGATAAACCATAATGGAAAAGAATACATTAAAAAACAAGTGTGCGTAATTAAATCAGTTTGGTGTGCAGCAGAAATTAACACAACATTGTAAATCAGTGATACTTCAATACATTTAAGTGAGGAAATTAAGAAACTTTTGTAGGAAATCACAAAGCTAAACCTTGAGGAATTTAAATATCAAAAGACTGGACATCCTCCTTTTAGAAGCAGAAAAAGTGAGGCCAAGCCGGCGGAGGTAACTGGTTCAAGCACCCCAGTGAGTCAGAGATAAAGCCAGACACCCATGTTCTCTCCACTTTAGCATTATAGACACCACTGAAGTGATAACAGAAAAGTTGAGATAAGGAGCTGAAAAATAGCATACTTAAAGTCTGTCACAGAGGTACCTAACACAGTCAAACCCAAAGAATCAGAGAAGAGAATGGTGGGCCCCAGAGGCTGGGCAGGGAGAAGGACATGGGAGGTTGTTAAACAACACACATAAACTTTCAGCTGTGCAAGATAAATAAGTTTTAGAGATCTGCTGTGCAACACAGTGCCCACAGCTCACAACATTATATTATGCACTTAAATGTCTGTCAGAAGGGTAGATCGCATGTTAGGTGTTCTGAGTACTGTCAAATAAAGTTCTGAAAAATAAAAAATCTTTCAAAAAATTACAGATTTCTCATACTAGAACTTTAAACTTTTAAACATAAATGCTTAAAATACAGATAGGAGGCCAGTCCTCAGGAAGCAGCACAGTACCGATCCCATCAAAAAGTATGTTAAGAAGAAATTAGAAAAAAATTCGACTGAGAACGAAATGGAATTCTGTCAAAGTGACCAGGGTTCCCAAATCTTGCCACAAAGTCTGTCGTTGGTGCTCCCTGCTATGTCCACACCTTCCTTCCTTCTAGCACTCCTGTCTAAAAGCTCACACAGGACCCCCAGCTTCTCCTTCTGTAGACATGTACCCTCTTCCACTCCATCCCATTAGCACTCAAACTCTGCCAGACTAGTGCCCTAAAACATAAATTGCTTTATACTACTATTTCAAAATATGCATCTCAAAACTTGATAATTTATACTCTCCTGCCAGATAACATTTACAAGTTTCAATGCCCACCATTTGTTCTTAAAAAAATCAGAGGAGAGTTTCAGATGACTTCCTTAGCAAGGGTTATTATGGTTTACTTTATATCCTTCTCCGTTATTTTAAAGTTGAAGAAGTTTATATATTTAATGTATAGACACAAGGATCACACTAAACAATACTGTGTTGAACACTGGAAATAGGCTTCGGAGAGGAGCATTACTCTTCACGGGTACTTATCACACACCCAAAATAGTAACTATAAAAGGAGACAATATGTTAATTAGCCTGACTGTGGTCATAATTTCACTACTAATATCAGATCATCATGTTGCTCACCTTAAATATATAAAATTTTTATTTTAAATAAATAAGTTAACATCTTCTCAGATCCACCTCTTAGAGTAATGATGATAAAACCAAAAATAAACAAATGGGACCTAATCAAACTTAAAAGTTTCTGCACAGTAAAGGAAACCCTAAACAAAATGAAAAGACAACCCACATAATGGGAGAAAATATTTGCAAGTGAATCAGCTGACAAGGGATTGATCTCCAAAATTTATAAACACCTTCTGCAGCTCCATACCAAAAAAACAAACAACCCCATCCAAAAATGGGCAGAAGATCTAAACAGACAGTTCTCCAAAGAAGACATACAGATAGCCAAAAAAACCCATGAAAAGATGTTCAACATGACTCATTATTAGAGAAATGCAAGTCAAAACCACCATGAGGTACCACCTTACACCAGCCAGAATGGCCATCATCCAAAAGTCTACAAACAATAAGTGCTGGAGAGGGTGTGGAGAAAAAGGAACCCTATCACACTGTTGGTGGGATTGTAAATTGGTGCAGCCACTGTGGAAAGCAGTATGGAGATTCCTCAGAAAACTAAAAATACAACTACCATTTGATCCAGCAATCCCACTCCTGGGCATCTATCCAGAGAAAACCATGACTCGCAAAGACACATGTACTCTGATGTTCATTGCAGCACTCTTTTCAATAGCCAAGACTTGGAAACAACCTAAATGTCCATCGACAAGGAGTGGGTCAAGAAAATGTGATACAAAAAAAAAAAGGAGTTCCTGTCGTGGCGCAGTGGTTAACGAATCCGACTAGGAACCATGAGGTTGCGGGTTCGGTCCCTGCCCTTGCTCAGTGGGTTAACGATCCGGCGTTGCCGTAAGCTGTGGTGTAGGTGGCAGACGCGGCTCGGATCCCGCGTTGCTGTGGCTCTGGCATAGGCCTGTGGCTATAGCTCCAATTAGACCCCTAGCCTGGGAGCCTCCATATGCCGTGGAAGCGGCCCAAAGAAATAGCAAAAAAAAAAGACAAAAAAAAAAAAAGAAAATGTGATACATATACACAATGGAATATTACTCAGCCATTAAAATGAACAAAATACCGGCATTCTTAGCAACATGGATGGACCTAGAAATTATCATGCTAAGTGAAGTCAGCCATACAATGAGACACCAACATCAAATGCTTTCACTGACATGTGGAACCTGAAAAAAGGACAGACGGAACTTCTTTGCAGAACAGATGCTGACTCACAGACATTGAAAAACTTACAGTCTCCAGAGGAGACAGTTCTGGGGGTCGGGAGATGTGCTTGGGTTATGGGATAGAAATCCTGTGAAACTGGATTGTGATGATCTTTATACAACTACAGATGTGATAAATGTATTTGAGTAATAAAAAATAATAAAATTTAAAAAATAAATATATAAGTTAAAAGGGTTTCATTATAAGCTTAAATCAGAGAAAGTAAGATGAAAACAGGTAGAACTTTTACATAAAAGATAATCCCTCAACATAGTATGTGCATTAAAAGACAGGAAGAATATATTCCCCCAAACAGTGGTTATAATGGGGAAAGGAATTTTCAAGAGTAAGGAACAGGGTGGACTTCTTCCTATTGTGTGTGTGTGTGTGTGTGTGTGTGTGTGTATTTTGGTCAAAGGTCATGGATTAACAGTAAAAAAGTGTCCATTTTGAGGGGGAAAAAAGGAAAAAAGGACTTTAGAGATCTAGTGAATGAGCCTCTCTCCTGTCATTTAACAAATGAAGAATCTTAGGTTTCAAAAGGTTAAGAATCTTGCCCCAGATCACCAAAGATTGAAATCCAAGCCTCTAGGAGTTCCCTGATGGCTCAGCAAGTTAAGAATCCCAACATTGTCACTGCGGTGGCTTGGGTCACTGCTGTGGTGAGGGTTCGATCCCTGGTCCAAGAACTGCCACATGCTGTGGGCATGGCCGGAAAAAAAAAATCCAAGCCTCTAAATCCCAGGGTAGTGTGCATTTCACTGTCCTCCATAGCCCCTGCAATTCAGTAGCAAGCAATGAAGTGGTACAGTTAGTGGGAGGAAGACTTCGGGAAGGGCTACCTACTGGGCTCTCCTAGGTGAGGGACTTCACCACTGACTGCCCTAAGCCTGCTGCCAGGAGGTGAGAGTCATCCCCTGTCTTAATGAAGCCATCCCCTGTCTTAATGAGGCAAGATGGAACAACAAAAGAAAGAAGAAAGAAGGAGAAAGGAAGGAAGGAAGGAAGGAAGGAAGGAAGGAAGGAAGGAAGGAAGGAAGGAAGAAGGAGGAAGAAGAAGAAGAAAAAGAAAGAAATAAGAAAGAAAGAAAGAAAGAAAGAAAGAAAGAAAGAAAGAAAGAAGACCAGTCTGACAACTCTTTGAAAGCTGTCAAATGGGAATACGCAGGGAAACCAAATCCCTGAGCCATTTATTAATTACCTTTTCAAGCTCATTATGTTTTAACACATGCAAAATTCTTTTAAAGTTTGACATCTGCTGTTACAGAGAACTTGGACATGATTGCTTCTCTACGGAGAGAGGAGGGTTTAAAAAGTATATTTCTTATTATAATTAATTGTACCTTTGAAAAATGAAAACACACACTATACTTTTTTTGTGATACAAATTAGAGGAGGTAAAACATGACAAAGATCTGCTTGCCCAGTTGGTGAAGGGTTTAAAAAGGGTTCAGAAACACTGCTTGTAGCAGATCTGGAGTTGATAAGTGGTTTAACATGCTGCTTAGGTACATTATAGGCATGTAAATGGCATTGCTAAATAACATTGCCATGTGATTATCACATCTATTTTACTCAGTATCATCCACTTCCAGCCATGACTGACTCCTGAATGTTCATAAAGCCTGAGTTATTTTATATTATATAGTTACATAAAATTCCCTTATAACCCTCATATTAGAAGTTGTAAATAAGACAGAGATTAAAAAATGTATCATGGAGTTCCCGTCGTGGCGCAGTGGTTAACAAATCCGACTAGGAACCATGAGGTTGCGGGTTCGGTCCCTGCCCTTGCTCAGTGGGTTAACGATCCGGCGTTGCTGTGAGCTGTGGTGTAGGTTGCAGACGCGGCTTGGATCCCGCATTGCTGTGGCTCTGGTGTAGGCCAGTGGCTACAGCTCCGATTCAACCCCTAGCCTGGGAACCTCCATATGCCGAGGGAGCGGCCCAAGAAATAGCAACAACAACAACAACAACAAATAATAACAACAACAACAAAAAAAAGACAAAAAAAATGTATCATCTTATTACACTTAAAAAAAGGTGGTAACAAAAGCCATAATTATATTCCCAAGAGAAAAGTTACACATAAATGAATTTCCTAGAGAATATTTTTGGTTATTAGTTTTCATATTACATTTAGTAGGGAGATTGAAGTTGACTATACTCAGCACTGGATATGTGCTAACTGCTTCTGTGACTTGATTTTTCATTCAACAGACATTTACTGAGCATATACCATGTGCTTCCTCTTTCATTAGCCTCTCTCAATTCAGAAAAGATAACAAATTACTTACCATTTGTGTCCTGACATGTTTTATTCTTCTTCTTTTTCTACTGTTGATGATTTGGGGAGAAGGGGCAGGGAAAGAGCATGAGAGGACACTTTATATTATTACCTGAAATAAAACAAATATATTTAACAGTTACACACTATATTACAATTACATCTGAATTTGACACATGTAAAAAACTTTTCAAATTAAGCCATTTCTAGTTGTATTTTAGGGGTCAAACGCTATTACACAGTAACACTGTACACTAGTGTTTAGAATAGTTTAACTGAGTAAAACTTAAAGACACATCTCAAGCGAAGTTTAAGAAGTTGAACAGGCAGTTTGAATGAAAAAAGCAAGTTGTAGAAGAGTACATAAAATATGAAACCATAACATACAAAAAATATATTCTTGAAATATACGAACATCATTTAGTGAACATATAAAGAATTGCTTAGGAATGATGAACACAAAATTCAAGGCAGCAGTTACCACCTCAGCAGGGATGAGGAATATTATTTGACAGAGGTATTCAGGGACTTTGTACTCATAATGTTCTCTTTGATAAGCTAGGAGGTGAATATATTGCATCTGTATGCCTCTTTACAGATATTAAATCTTTTATAATCAGTATTTCTAAAAAATAAACCAGCGCATTGCAAAAACAAACAAAAGCTAGAACAAGATACTAAGAAGGGTACAAAGGAGGAAAATGTGACTATTCCAGTTTTGACCAACCCTGTACTATAATTTTATCTCACTAGTAAATATGGGAGTCACTTGATGCCTTTGCCCTTTACTCTACTTGCTTCACTCATGGGAGCTAGCCAACCCCAGGGAAGGGTGGAGCCAGCCAACCCAGCCACACTTGCCTACCACCCACTGGAAAGAATGGAGAGCTGGCTACCTAAAGGGATGGCCTCTGGCCAGACACGAACTGCTGGCAACAGGAGTGAGCACTCAGTCTGTGAATGCTCTGGCTCCTCCAACATCATCAACCTAATCTTTCTCTCTCTGCCTCAGAAAGAGTCTTGACAACTAGGACCCCTAAAATTATTAGAGTTTACAAGGTGTTTTAAAGAAACACAATTGATAATATTCCAGGCTTCAGGTATGAAGACAGGGTAGAGAAAGGACATTTTCTCAGAGAGTGTTAGGGTGCCTTTGAAATGAGAAGATCCCGTAATCAGCAGCTCTTTTCTTCCTGGAGAGCATCCAGGTTTTTGGACAAGTTGCTTTGGGAATGACATTCATGATGAGTAAGTCTTGCCCTCAACTTAGTAATCCTGGAGAGGCCACAAGTTTCCCGTCCTCTCACCACCCACATAGCTTCATTGCAAGGACACATTTACTTTATTTAGCTCAAAGCTGCCAGCAAAACTTCTCAAAAAAAGATATTATCCAAGGAAACAAAACTATTATATTCTTTCCTTGAGTTGGACCTCATCATAAACTATTATGATACTCAATATTTTAAAATTTTTTATTGTGACAAAAACATATAACAAATATATCCTCATAACAAATTTTCAGTACAGTACAGTGCTTTTAACCATATGCACATTGTTGTATAACAGATCTCCAGAACGTTTTCATCTTGCATGATGGAAACTCTATACCCATTGAACAACTCCTCATTTTTGCCTCCCTCCAGCCCCTGGCAACTACCATTCTACTTTGTTTCTGTAAGTTTTACTATCTTAGATACTTAGATATATAAGTGGAATCCTGCAATAGTTTGGCTTATTTCACTTGGCATGATGTCCTCAGGGTTCATCCATGTAGTAGGATCTGATAAATTTTCCTTCTTTTTAAGGCTGAATAATATTCCATTGTTTATAGAGGCACATTTTCTTTATCCATTCATCCACTGATGAACATTTAGGTTGCTTCTACAGCTTAGTTACTGTGAATAATGCTGCAGTTAACTTAGGTATACAAACATATCTTTGAGATCCTGTTTTTAGTTTTTTGAATATATACCCAGTAGTGGGATTGCTGGATCATTTGGTAGTTCTATTTTTTATTTTTTGAGGAACCTGCATACTTTTTTGTCCCCACAGTGACTGTGCTATTTTATAATCCTACCAACAGTGCTTCGAAGATTCCAATTTCTCTACATCCTCCCCAACACCTGTTATTTTGCTTTTTGTTGTTTTTTGATAGCAATCATCTTAATGGGTATGAGGTGGTATCTCATGTGGTTTTAATGTGCATTTCCCTGACCATTTGTATGGTAAGAATCTTTTCATGTGCTTATTGGGCATTTGCCTATCTTCTTTGGAGAAGTATCCTTTCAATTCCTTTGTTTATTTTTTAATTGGGTCATTTTTTTTTTTGGTTATTGCATTGTAAGAGTTCTTTATATATTCTGAATATTAACCCCTTTTCTGAGATAGAATTTGCAAATATTTTCTCTCATTTGGCAGGTTGCCTTTTTACTGTTGATCATTCCCTTTGTTACAATTTTTTATTATAAAAATATTTAATAATTTAAGATATTTTAGTATAATAGATAATAAAAATCACTTAGTAAACTGCCCCTTCTACCTGAACTTTCAGGCTATTCCCAGATTATAATGCTATCCAGCAGTACTGTGTTGTTTACAAGCCACTTACACTGGAATCTTCTGGGTGTTAACATGTGGATTCCTTATCTACTGAACTAGAATCTCTGGAGATGGGTTTAGGAATCTGCATTTGTAACAGGCTTTGCAGTGACTCTTAAGCACATTAAAGTCTGAGAACCACAGCTAAATGGCACATAGGAAAAATCTTCTCTGGAAGTGGATCATTTATGAATAAAATTCTGGATTATATACGACACTACAATAAAAGAATCATGATTGGCAAAATCAGGTCAACCTGTAGAGGGCATAACTGAATGCTTCATGAGGTGGTAGTGGCAGCTAGAACTTGAATCTCTTTTAGTATATGTTCTAGCCCCATACACCAGGGAGAATTAAAAAACATGTCAAGATTTCCTGACAAAATCTATCTCATCTGGCCTATCACTTTCTAAATCTACAGTGTCAAAATCACTACTTTATGGTTGCTTTTTATTTTATTTTATTTTTTTAGGGCTGCATATGGAAATTCTCAGGCTAGGGGTTGAACTGGAGCGGCAGCTGCAGGCCTATGCCAGAGCCACAACAATGCCAGATAGGAGCTGCATGTGCAAGCTACACTGCAAGCAATGCCAAATCTTTAACCCACTGAGTGGGGCCAGGGATGGAATCCCAATCCCCATGGATACTAGCCAGGTTCATAACCCACTGAGCCACAATGGGAACTCCTCAAAATCATTACTTTAAAAAACTGGTGTAATTCTCATCCATTCATTTCAACAGTTTGGTTTCTCAAACATGCCTTGAGCATCTAGTTAATATGTGCCAGGCATTGTCCCTGGCCTCAGGAACTTATAGTCTAGATAGCTCTACCCAATACAAATATACTATAAGTAATTTTAAATGATCTAATAGCCATGTTTAAAAAGTAAAAAGAATAAAGCCACATATTGGTCAATCAATTCACAACAAAGGAGCCAAGAATATACAATCTGGAAAAGACAGTCTTTTCAGTAAATTGTGCTGGGTAAACTGGACAGCTACGTGCAAAAGAACAAAACTGGACTACTCTCTCACACCATGCACAAAAATCCATTCAAAATGAATTAAAGACTTAATGTAAGACTCTAAACCATAAAACTCCTAGAAAAAAGCAAAGGCAATAATGTCTTTGACATAGGTCTTGGCAATCATTTTTTTGAGTCTAACACTAGAAGCAACAAAAGCAACAATGAACAAATAGGACATCATACCCAGCAAAGGAAATCATCAATGAAATGTAAGGCAACCTACTGAATGGGAGAAAATATTTGCAAATCATATACCTGATGTGGGATTAACATCGAAAATATATAAAGAATTCAATAGGAAAAAAATCTGATTAAAAGATGGGCAGAAGATCTGAGTATACATTTTCCCCAAGAAGACATACAAATAGCCAACAGGTACATGAAAATATGCTTACTATTACTAATCATTAGGGAAATTCAAATCAAAACCACAATGTGGTATCACCTCAAACCTGTTAGAATTTATCAAAAAGACAAGAAATATCAGGTGATGGTAAGGATATGAAGAAAAGAGAAACCTTGGTGCATCATTGGTGGGAGTATAAACTGGTGCAGCCACTATGGAAAACACTATGAAGGTACCTCAAAAAAATTAAAGATAGAAATACCACATGACCTAGCAGTTCCACTTCTGGTCATTTATCAGAAAATGAGAACACTAACTCAAAAAGATATTTGCATCCCATGTTAACTGCAGCGTTACTTATAGTAGCCAAGATATGGAAACAACCTAAGTGTCCATGATGGATGGATAAAGAAATTGTGGTGTATATATGCGTGTGTGTGTGTGTACATATATACATACATGTACATATATAGATACATATATATATAAAATAAAATATTATTCAGCCATACAAAATAATGAAATCTTGCCATCTGCAACAACATAAATGGACCTCAAGGACACTATGCTAAGCAAAATAAGTCAGATGGAGAAAGACAAATATCTTCTGATCTCCCTTATGCATAGAATCAAAAATTAAAAAATAAAAAAAATAAGGTCACAGAGAACAGATTAGTGCTTGCCAGAGGTGGGTGGTGAGTAGTTGGAGAAATGGGCGAAGGGAGTCACAAGTTTAAAAAAAAAGGGGGTTGTTCCTGTTGTGGCTCAGTGGTCAACGAATCTGACTAGGAACCATGAGGTTGCAGGTTCAAACCCTGGACTCACTCAGTGGGTTAAGGATCCGGCATTGCCTTGAGCTGTGGCTTGGATCTGGCATTTCTGTGGCTCTGGAATAGGCCGCGGCTACAGCTCCGATTAGACCCCTAACCTGGGAACTTCCAAATGCTGCGGGTGCGGCCCTAGAAAAGACAAAAGACAAAAAAAAAAAAAATAGAGGCCAAGTAAACACATAGAGGCCTCCCCATAGAAGAAATACAGATGGGAAAATAAAATCATGCACAAAGACACATATAATGAGGGAATTATGAGAAAATAAATGCAATGGGCACTAGAGAAAAGCAAATAGAAAGAGCAAGGAGATATCCTATACATCTTTAGAATGGTTACATTCCAAACAAACAAACAGAACAGAAAATACCAGTCCTGGCAAGGATGTCAAAAACAGGAAAACTCATTCATTAAAAATAAAAGTAAAAATAAACATTAAAAAAATTTTTAAATAGTATTTTTTATTTAACCCAATATACCTAAAATATTATTTCAACATGCAATCAATTACAAATTACTTATGATATATTTTGCCTTCATGTTTTTGTACCAAGTCTGAAATCTGGTGTGTCCTTCACACTTACAGTACACCTTAATTGAGACTAATCACATTAAATGCTTGAAGGCCACTTGTGATTATTGGCTACAATATTGGGCAGTGCAAGCTGAGCAGGACAGACATAAATAAACATAATTTTCAGATCCAGGAAACTCTTGACATTTGCAAGAAATGTAAAAAAAGATGTTCATATATCCCAGATTTGTAAATTCTGCTGTAAAAACATCATTTTCCCTGTAAAATACAATAAAGTCTATAGTTAGATAATACTTCAATTCACC
This sequence comes from Phacochoerus africanus, assembly GCF_016906955.1. NCBI lineage: Eukaryota > Metazoa > Chordata > Mammalia > Artiodactyla > Suidae > Phacochoerus > Phacochoerus africanus. The sequence goes on from NC_062554.1 coordinate 77,826,324, forward strand.
ATTCTGCTGCAGAAGCTATTTCTCCCCTTCTGCCACACGTCACTTATGAAAGAAGCCCCAAATAAATGGTATTGTATCTCAAGGTTGTTAATTGCACAAAGATTTCCTAAAGTTCTACTTGTGGTCACCTTACCTTGGGAGATAAGGAAGAGTATCAAGTTGCTTATGCACTATGAGCCCACAATAAGAAAAACAAAACAGCATGACTTGACCACATGAATATTTGTGTTTCACTAAACTGTCTCCCCAACGAGGACAAAGCAGATGCACCATTAATAATTAAGACCTACTCAAAGAAGGAGAGGCCCAAGAGTTAATAGATCAATGAAAAGTAAGTTCCTAATTTTGATGTAGCAACCTTGAGGGTGGGGGAATGAGTGAATAAGGAGCAAGTTCTGTGTGTAAGACAAGTAATGAAGGGGAAAGATGTCTCTGCTCAGAGGTGGGACTGCTGCTGAGGGCAGCACCTTCTTGGGTAACACTAAGACCAATGACAGAATCCTCTGAGACTTTTCCAGGATGCACCTTGATGGGGTTATTATATCTCTACCTCAGGCTCCAAGGTCAGGAATTAAAACCACAACTGTAAGTGGTGCTGGGGAAACCAGGCAGCTACATGAAATCAATGAAACTAGAACACACCCTCACCCTATGCACAAAAATAGACTCAAGTGGCTTAGAAACTTAAACATCAGACATGGCACCATAAAAATCCTACAAAACATACAAATGTTTTCTTAGGTTGGTCTCTCAAGGCAATAGAAATAAAAACAAAAAAATAAACAAATGGGACCTAACTTACAAGCTTTTGCATAGCAAAGGAAACCATGGGGGGGGGGGACCCACAAAAAGACAACCTAGGGAATGGGAGAAAATAGTTACAAACAATCAACCAACCAAAGATTAATCTCTAAAATATACAAACAACTCATACAACTCAACAACAACAAAGAAAAAAAAAACCAAATTAAAAAATGGGAAAAAGACCTAAATAGATTATTTCTCCAAAGAAGACATTATGGATAGCCAACAGGCGCATGACAAGATGCTCAACATCACTAATTATTAGAGAAATGCAAGTCAAAACCCCATTGAGGTACCACCTCACACTGGTCACAATGGCCATCATTAATAAGTCTACAAATAACAAATGCTGGAGAGGGTGTAGAGAAAAGGGAATGCTCCTACACTGTTGGTAAGAATGTAAATTGGTGCAATTACCATGGAAAACAGTATGAAGGTACCTCAGAAAACTAAAAATAGAACTACCATATGATCCAACAATCCCATTTCTGGGCCTCTATCTGGAGAAAACAATAATTTAAAAAGATACACCAACCCCAAAGTTCATTGCAGCACTATTTACAATAGCCAAGATATGGAAGCAACCTAAATGTCCATTGACAGAGGAATGGGTAATGATGTGGTACATATATACAATGGAATACTATTCAGCCATAAAAAATGAAACAGTGGATGCAAGTAGAGATTATCATACAAGTGAAGTCAGAAAAAGACAAACATCATATGACATTACTGATACGAATAATCTAAAATATGGCACAAATGAACCTATCTACAAAACAGAAAGACTCACAGACATGGAGAACAGACGTATGGTTGCCAAGGGGAAGAGGGGAGAGAGTGGGATACATTGGGAGTTTGGGGTTAGAAAATGCAAACTATTATATTTAGAATGGATAAGCAATAAGGTCCTACTGTACAGCACAGAGATATCCAATCTCTTGGGATAGGACATGATAGAAAATAATATAAGAAAAGGAATATATAACAGGGTCACTTTGCAGTTCAGCAGAAATTGGCACAACTTGTAAATCAACTAAAATTTAAAAAAAAAAAAAAAAAACCTCACAGCTATTCTCAGACACACCCATGTGGATGAGAGACAATCATGCCCTGTGGGAAAAACTGGGAGAAGACGAGGAGGGATAATTTTTTTCAGATTTTCTATGGGGGTTCTGTGTAATTATTATTCACTCATTCGTCTCTAAGCTTTTCTTACATGCTTGGTGTGTTAAGTCTTCAATTTTTTCCACCTATGTGGACAGACTACAACTGTCCCACTTGCTTTTATTTCCTGTAGCCAGTGAAAAGCTATTTTGAACACATTGGCTGGCCAATACATAAGCAAAAGTTCTAAATAATACTGTCAAGTTCATAGAACACTAAAGCAATCCTGGTTTAAACAAAACTTGATGCATTGCTGCAAAGAGAAGTCAGTCTGTCCTTGGCTGCCTCAAACCCTGATCCTGAATTCTCCTCCTTGGAAAACTAACATGGGAGAGTATTTTCATTCCATAAAAGCCACCTTCAGCTCCATTGAACATTTGTTCTGATGCAGAACCCTTTTCTATGAGTTTATAGAGTAGCTGATGGCACCTCTGATTATATGTGAATTATGCAAAGAATCTAAAATTCTTGAGCCAACCCTTATTCAGAGTAAAGGTAATATGAATAGTTATATTTCACTGTATCAGTACTTTCAACCCACAAAATTATTTCAGGAAGCTTCCTCTTGACTCACATTTCCTAAGTGTGTCCTGTTTCTTGTGCAGTCATATGTCTCAAATTAATTACTTTTCCAACTTTAGCAGAATCTTCTCTTTTCCCAGTGATCAGGCTTTCTGTTAGTTGGAGTACTAATGGAAACTGAGTCCAGAATCTCTTTTTCCTGTATCTGTACTGAGCATATGGTGGGTTCTCTTGAATTGCAGATCAGAGCTGCTGCCAAATTTGTCATTTATCTTCCTAGTGTATTCAAAATCTCTATTTCCTAACTAAAAATTGCTACCATCTAAGAGCCTGTCAAGTCCTATTGTGCACACGAGCATTTAGCTTTCTTTGGGAAATGGGCCGTCTTTTGCCCCACAAGAAACACACTTTTCAAGAGAACAGAACAGTCTTACAGTGATGTGGGTGCATGGTGGTATGTTTGAATTACCCCATAGTAAAATCACTCTTCCCCAAGCAACAGCTTCCTGGCATCTCATGTCATTGAATCCAAGGTGCAAACCTGTTCATATTCCAACCTTCCTAAAGCCAGGATATCTCTTGTAATTGATGTCAACTGGCAGACATTTTTCTTTCTTTCTTTTTTTTTTTTTTTTTGCTTTTAAGGGCCACATCCCAAGCATATGGAAGTTCCCAGGCTAAGGGTCAAATCAGAGCTACAGCTGCACCAGATCTGAACCACGTCTGTGACCTATACCACAGCTCATGGCAATGCCAGATCCTTAACCCACTGAGTGAGGCCAGGGATGAACCTGCAACCTCATGGTTCCTAGTTGGATTTGTTTCCACTGTGCCACAATGGGAACGCCCATTTTTCTTTCTTCGTGTAACATAAAAATGGTAAAAGAGCTCATGCACAATGGTTTCTTTTATCTGATGAAACATAGAATAGTTCTTTAAAATTAAACCTCTGTTAAGATTACATGTGAATACCTGCCGCAGACATCTGGGACTGTTGTGTGTAAGTGAACAGGAGAATCTGAAGTCAGGGAGGGCCAGGCTCAGCCTGTGAGGGGGAAGGAGGGCCATGGCAGAGGAAGGTACCTGGCATTAGAGGAGCAAAGGTGAGAGCAGCACAGAGCTGACTTCCTACCTGACTCAGGCTGCGTTCCTAAGATTTAGTAGTTGCTGGCCAGACCCCACAGGGAGATGTGTGTGGGCATGTGTGTCGGGAGGGTCTTATTTCAGGCAGAGGGAAAGCAATGAACAAACTATTTCCCCAGTAGAACTGCATGGTGTGTGTGCAACCAGCCACAAGCAGTTGTGCATTCTCAGAAAGAACAGCAAGTGATGCGTTTTAATGATGAATATTCAAAGAGTTTCAGTAGAAACAGGGAGGAAAAACTAAAACAATTCCTCCAGGCACAATTAACTACAGTTATTATTATTTTTTCAATATGGATTCATCAAACTGTTCACAATAGTTGAGAAAGATCCCTGCGGTGGGTGAGAAGCTGAATCATCTCCTATCCTTTCAAAAGCTAAACATTAATTAAAATAATGTGCTTTAGACTAGCTTTTATGGGTGTTTTTCCTATGTTTCAGGTATCACACAGCTTTCCCTTTCAGATTTTGATAAGGTTATGACTGTTTGAGCATTCCATATTCTGTCTCTAGTTGAGTGTGTGTGTCCCTGCCAATGATTTTTTTTTTTTTGACATTTCATAAATTTACAAGAAAATGTGAAACACAATCATGCTTTAATTTTATGAGTCATGCTTTAAATTTGTGAGTCAGCAAATCCTCCAAGAGGAAAGCAGAATTCTAACCTTACTCAAGGCAGCTAAAAGATAAGTTTTTGTTTAAACTCTATATATGCAAGTCATGATTAAAATTTGCATCTTCTGTTAATGAGTTGGGGTTTTAGGATACTTTCAAATGATCATTTCATTCACATTTTAAAACAGCTCAAGTATTATATATAAGCATTAATTAAGTTTAATAGCTCCATAACCCTAGTAAAATCACATTCCTGAAGGAAATACTTTTAATGCCAATATAACTTGTCTCCCAATATGCTGCTCAATGTAAAATAAAAACCAGCAAACCCAAGACCATGCCACAAACTTGTCCTTCCTCCAAGTCTTCACCAGTCTGGTCTCACCTGGCTCAACTGCAAAACAGGAGACAAGGCCAACTGACATCTCGGAAGCCCTCAGGCACAAATCCATAAAATTAATTTTAATTATTTTCAGAGATATTTATATCTAAGAGGAAGCTCAAAGATTGTGAACATAACATCTTCCTTTTTAAAATAAGGAAATTGGGTTTCTAGAAATAGAGACTTTTCTAAGATCAGGTTAAAGATCAAATTTGCAAGGAGGGATTTGACGATTGAAACACTGATCAGCCAGTGAGCAACCTCTTCCTCTTTTCCAAGAGATGTCAAAGGAAAATATCAAATGCAGCATCTCACATTTGAAGAAACTTTAAAAAAAGCCAACTTAATCTCTAAAAGGCTTTCATCCTTAACATTAATATTAGTTAAAAAGATTATGTCCCTATGAAACAAACTAAAACCAAAATAAACACCAAACTCAAACTTCTCACCAGGGGCATGATCTAGGCCTTGCTCTTTGTCTTATCATCTTTCTAGGGCCATACCCATGGCATATGGAAGTTCCCAGCTCACAGCAACTCAGGATCCTTAACCCACTGAGAAAGGCCAGGGATCGAACCCATGTCCTCATGGATGCTAGTCTGGTTCATTAATGGCTGAGCCACGCCAGGAACTCCATCTTGCTCCTTCTCTTGCTTACAGACCTGCTTGCAATGGATGAGCCATTTCTGTGCTTCAACAAAAATCATGATTGCGATAGATAGAGTCTGGCATTGAAAACAACAAACCTCAAGAAAATCTATAAGAGCAAATCATATGAAATAGATTCGAAGACTGGAAGCAGAAAAAGAATAAACAGGATATCTTTGCTAAGGAGAAAGATTTTTTAAAACCCTTGCTGTATTCACCTTTGATTTTATTTAGGTTGGTTTATGTAGCTTTCAAATGTCAATTCAAGTTTATCATATGGATTTTAATCTCTGGTACTTATGGTGGCATTTTCTCTAAAAGCTTAACCTTGGAGTTCTCTTGGGGTGCAGCAGGTTAAGGATCCAGTGTTGTCACTGCAGTGGTTAGAGTTGCTGCTGTGGCATGGATTCAATCCTTGGCCCAGGAACTTTTACACGCTGTGGAAGCAGCCAAAATATAATCAATGAGTTCCTGTTGTGGCTCTGTGGGTTAAGGTCCCAATGCTGTTCCTGTAACGATATGAGTTTGATCTGTGGTCTTGCTCAGTGAGTTAAGGATCTGGCGTTGCCACAAGCTGAGGCACAGTGGCATAGGCAAGCCGCTGTAGTTCCAATTTGACCCCTGGCCTGGGAACTTCCGTCTCCTGCAGGTACAGCCATAAAAAGTCAAATAAAATAAAATAAAATAAAATAAAATCTTAACCTTAAAAGGTGAAGGATGAAGGAACACCCTCGTCAGACAAAGGTTTCAATCAACTCTGTCAATAAACACTAGACTTGGAATTCCCGTCCTGGCTCAGTGGAAGGAAACGAAACTGACTAGCTTCTATGAGGACACAGGTTTGATCCCTCGCCTCACTCAGTGGGTTAAGGAGCCCTTGTTGCTGTGAGCTGTGGTGTAGGTTGTAGACACGGTTTGGATCCTGCGTTGCTGCGGCTATGGTGTAGGTCGGCAGCTGCAGCTCCAATTTGACCCCTGGCCTGGGAACCTTCATATGCCACGGTTGCAGCCCTAAAAAGTAAAAACAAAATACTAGATCCTTCAAATGCCAGTAGAAAACATTTATTAAAGGATGGGAATATATGCTTTCCTTAATGAAATTTTAAAACTGCATTTTATAATTAGGATAAATTTTTTCGTGAAAGATTAATTTAAGATAAACCAACTTTCTCATCCAAGACTGTGTTCTCCAACAGCAGCCATTAGCCACATGTGGCTGTTAAGTAACTTGAAATGTGGATAGTTTGAATTTAGATATGCTTTCAAGTAAAATAAACATTGTACTGTGAAGATTTAGTAACCCCCAAAGTAAAATGTCCTTGAAGAAATTTATATTTATTTGTATGTTGATAAAACTATGTATTTTAAATTGATATGTGTATGTATATTTAAATGTTATATATTGCTATATTATAAACATATATTTACATATTCCACCATATTATATTTATATTTTATACATATATTTTCTGATGAAATAATATTTTGAATATATTGGGTTAAACATAATATCTGACCTCACCTGCTTTTTTTCTTGTATGTGAGTGTTTTTAAATATAGCTGACTTATAATGTGCTAATTTCTGTTGTCCAGCAAAGCAGCTTAGTTACACCCCCATGTACATTCTTTTTTTTTTTTTCTCTGTGGTTTATCCCAGGAGATTGGATACAGTTCCCTGAGTTATACAGTAGGATCTCATCTCTCCATTCTAAATATAATACTTGGTTCTTTTTCGTTGTTTAAATGTGCCCACTAGAATATTTTAAATTACATATGTGGCTGTCCCTAAATTTCTTGGACAGCCTTCATCTAAGGCATTAAGCAAAGCAGCAAAGAGCTAAAAATTAATTCCATAACACCAGTCACCAATATTCTGTACAGATATAAATACCTTTAAATAGTATTCTCCCCAGAATCTCTACAGTTATTCTATCAAAAATGTCATTACAAAAATAAAATCTCATTTATATACATGTGTATGTATATATACAACTATAGATGTGTATATATACACATGAATATAGTCTTTTTAAATGACCTACAAAATAGTTGCACTCCACATTTCATAACAAGTTGCTTTAAAAAGGTTCAAATGTTACACGAAATGTGCTATTTGTTTTAAATCAGATTCACAGGAATGATATGAACTACCATTAGACCAGCGAAAGTGAGGACAGTCAATCACTCTATCTACATAAATACACACACATAGGTGCATGTATATATAAATACTTACAAATATAAAATGTATACATATATTTATAAATTAAATATACATGGTTCATATATAAATACATGGTTAATAATATCACAAGTGTGAAGGAAGAAAAAAATTAATGTTGTGATCACAACTCTATGAAATTACATATAAGCATAATGTCAACAATCAGAACAATTTGGGAGACACTAAGGATTACAAAGTTCTCTTTCTTTAAGGCAAAATTCATAATTTAAAGAGATGATCAAGTCATCTTTTATTCCTCCACAGGATTACTTAGAGACAGGAGAGAACATTCGGTCCAAGCTTGGCCTTTCACAGATGAGCCAACGGAGGCCCAGGACTGAAGAAGATTTCCCAAGGCACAGAGTAAGCCTCTTTCATTAGTTTAAAATTACTGAAATACACAGACACCAATATGTGGTTTATAAAATGTCCATGCTGTGCACAGATCCTGTAAACAAACCAATACAGCTCCTTTCTCTGGAAGTGGCATGGATTCAAGGACTTTCCTTGATAAAGTAGAGGCCACTAAATCATACTGGAGTTTGGACTAACTTAATGGCAAGGGATGGAGGCAACCCAGGCAGGGGAGGGAGATGCTAGAGGAGGACTTAAAAATAAAAGCAGCAAAGGGAAGCAGACAGAAAGAGCAAGCTCTGTATTTTCATGTACCTCAACTAACAGAACCACCTTTGCCTATATAGGGTCATCTAATTGGTCTTAACTGAGAACTAATAAAAGACCCTTTTTCTAGGTTCTTGATACTTTCTTAAGGAAGAGGTATATAGGGATTAATAGTGGCAATAGTGCTGCTATTATTAATGGTGAATTAATTATTAATAATTATTAAGAACAAATAAAGCACAAAACTGGTTACTTTGATGGGAATCAGGAAAGACAGGACTATTGGGCATATAACTGGTAGGGCAGGTAGAACAACCAGGATGTAGCCCAATGGCACAGAGCTTCAAGTCAGGAGTGCAGGGAAGAAAGAAGCAGGAAGCAGAAAGAGGGTGTGGTTTGGCACCAATGCAAAGTTTACCTACTTCACAAGGATGCCCACACTGCCTATGCCAATGCTGAGGAAAGAGCCCTGGATACAAAGACACTCAACTCCTGGCTTTCGGAGAGCAGCAGGTAGAAGGAACCTCCCAAGGATGATGATGACCAGCCTTCCTCCTCAGGCTCTTGGAATCATGGCCCTTGCTGGGCTCCTTCTCTCATGGCTTCCACTTATTGTGCACCACTACTCATTTCTTCGGAATCATCCAGCACACGACTATAAACCACTGCTGAAGGTCCAGGTCTTACCCTCTTGCTTTCCCACCTTAGTCCATCTATTATTCCTTCTCTTTCAAGTTAAATCAACCTCCATTTCCACCCTCAATCCATACTCTTCAACCCCTTTCTTCAGTTACCATCTTCTCCCTTCTCTTCTCAGAGTTCTCAGCCCACACAATGTGGTTTCTTTCTCCACAATATCAGAGAAAGTTTTCCAACTCAGATCCTCCTCTCACTTGACCTTTGGCTAAGCTCCCCTTCTTTGATTTCTCAGGAAACACTCTCTATTCTTTTGCATCTTTTCAGCTTTCTCTGTTAGCCCCTCTCCCTTTGTAACCACATCTTGAATATCAAGTGATATACAAGATTCCAACCTGTGTTGTCTTCTGTTATACTTTACGTGCTCTCTCTAGATGATTTAGTTCACTTCTTTGGCTTCAACAACAGCTGTATGGCAATGACTTCCCAGATTAAACCCTCTCCAGAGACTACAGTGGGGGTATCAAAATGTGGATCTGTGCTCCGGAGAGGTGAAGCTCCATCTCACTATGGTCATCTTGATGTGGATATCTGATAGGCACTTCAATTTCAGCACATCTAAAACTAAAATTCTTTCTCTCCATCTCCACCCTTCCAAGTTTTCTTCTTCTTAGGGTCCCTATGTGGTAATTACCAGCACAAAATCTACTGAGTAGCTCAACTTGGAAACTTGGCTTCTCTCTCTCAGCTTTTGCAGCTGTTCTCCAAGTTCTCTCCATTCGACCTCCTAAAACATCTTCTCCTTTCTGTATGCACAGCCATGATTTGGTCTAGGCCTTCAGAAGAAAACTATCCCTGTATGTGCCCACTTCAGTCTTTTACACCATGGTCTGAACTATTTCTATAATATGCAAATCTAATCATACCCCCCATCTACGTAAAATGCTTTAACTGCATTTCCTTGCCACTAGAGAAATTCCAAACTTGGTGTGTGTGGGGGGGAAACCCAGTTCCTTCAAATTCTGGGCCCCCTTCCTCAAATTTTACTATACCTCACACAGAACTATTCCTTCTGGTCATTTCAGAATGCTCAAGCTTTCCTGAATACACTTTGTTACTGTAAGGCTTTGCAAAGTTTCCCTCCATTTGCAATGACCTCCCTTCCTTTCTCCAATTGGCCAGCTTACACCTTACTTCAAGAGTCTCTTCAAATGTCACCTCCTCAATGAAGTCTTCCCAAACCCAACAGCTGCCCTCTCACCGCCAGGGGCCTCCTACTCCTGTCCCCTCCACTGAAGCATTAACTACCCCACAATGATGCTGGTGGTACCCTGCATGCCCATCACCCTCCTGCAATGAGCTGATTACATGTGCATCCCCTGCCCCAGGCTGGAAGTCACTTGACTGCAGGGCCCCTAACTGGCTCATTTTTGCCTCCTTACACCAAGCGCAGTACATCAAACACAGTAGGCCTTCAGCAGATATGTCCTGGACAAAGGGCAATAATTATGTGCTACCATTTACAAGAGACTTTATACGTGTGAAGCACTTAACACCATTATCCCCATACCACCAGAAAGGGACACAAACCCATTATGAAAAAACAAAACAATCAAAAAAAGCTTATAAAGGTGAAGTCATTTGCCCAAAGTCAACAACTAGTAAAATCAAGTCCACTTTTAACTCCTGAGCTCCTGTTTTTAAGCACTCCACTCTACACATGGACCAAAGATACTGAATAATAAGCCTGGTTTCTGTTAAAAACAACAACAACAACAACAATACCCTCTCCTAATCACAGGCTTAAGTGCTGTGTTAGTCCCAAATCCATTACCACCACGGCGCTTGGACACAACAAAACCTTGCTAAGAGACTAATGGCAACTATCAAGGTTTCTACTAGTAAGAAGTGGGGCATTATTTGTCACAAATAGCTCCTTGGTCCCTGGCTTAGGATGCACTGCCCCAGAAACAGGCAGAGAAGGATGGATTTCCCTTAAGTACCATTATGTTTCAGACATTGGAGACCATGCCCTATTCTGGGAACAGAGAAGTGGGTATGAGAGATCATGATGATGGTAAGTAATGGGTTTTAATAGGATGAATTTTAATGTGTGCTCTGGGAAAGTAGCTGCTGTATTTTATAGTCACTCCTTGTACAAATACTCTCGCCACAGAATGAGAGCACCTTTCCACTCTCGAGTCTAGATGTTTGAGTTATCAATATATGACTATCTAGTTATTGAGTAGTCCACTGCTGAATACACACACCTCATGATTCTCACCTCGCAGTACTGCACTGCATTCAGTTGTCTTTTTCAGTGACCCTCTTTTATTATTTTATTCTGGCCACACTCTGCATGAAGAAGCTCCCAGACCAGAGATTGAACCCACACCACAGCAGTGACCCAAGCCACTACAGTGACAAGGACAGATCCTTAACCAGCTATGCCACAAGAAAACTCCCAGTCACCCTCTTTTAATTCTATGTATTTTCTGTTAAATGTATTTTAAAGTTGACCTTTTTAATTTACTCTAATTCTAAAGACTTTTTAATATCAGTCCCCTATTTTCTACTACTACCTCCTCTACCTGTCTACAACTATCCAGGACATAACTGAAATCAGTCAATTACCCTTACCCCAACTCACAGGTGATGAAACTTGCCCAAGGTCACTCAGCTAGTAAGGGACACACATGCACACTGGGCTCCAGGCATGGGGACCAACTACTTGCCAGTTTTCTCTCCCTTTGTACACCTGGGTTCTGGATTGGCAACTCCTGTCTCTCTATTCCTGATGTTTTGTGACCTGCAAAATTCCTATTGGTTCTTTAAGGCTCCTCTCAAGGGTCACGTCCTTCTCTGGTTTTCTCTCTATTCTCTCCCCCATATCATTGGGTAGCTCTGCCCTGAGCTTCGTCCTCTCCCTGCTTTTGCTGAAATATAATTGTCCTCCATCTCTCTGTCTCTCTCACTAGGCTGGGGGCTCCCCCAAAGCAGGGTATGGTCTGCATCTTGCCTTGGGATACGCAGTACTAGAATGGTGCTTGGCACATAGCATGCACACAACAAATGCTAGCTGAAAACTGAGTATTAACCCCACCTTTCTGATTGGGCCAAAGGACTGATGAATGATTTCGTCTGATTCCGTGGGAGAGACCTCTCATCATGAACAATACCATTTTCTCAGATTTTCATGAACTCTTTCCCTCTCACCAGGTTTACATCTGGACAAGTAGTTACCACTAGCTGAAGAACTAACACTTCTCAGACACTGAGAGGAGTGCTTCGTGCACAGCATCCTCATCCTGACAAAACTGCCCAGCAGACATCATCCCCATTTTATGGATGAGGCTCAAAATCAGTTACTTGTCCTCAGTCATTGACCTAGAGTCACATCGATGGAAAACTCTGTTTTAAAAGCATGTATAAAATGTATTATATACAGTCATCCCTAACCTGGATTCATTACTAATTGAAATTACTTACACATACACAGTGCATTAATTTGGGTGCTAGAGTAGTAAAAGCAGAGTCAACTAGCATTTAGAAACCTTCCAGGCAGTTCTATCAAATGCATTATCCAGGGTAAATCATACCTGCACTCCTAATTTTCTTAGCAGATAGATAGGGATTATAATACCTACTTAACCTCAAAGGGAGATAAATATCAAAGACCATGTTTGCCAAAATGCTTTGTTAAAGAGGGCAGAGGCCCAACTTAGAGCACCAAACTTGATAAAGAGTTGGATACAGTATTTCTCAATGAATAGTGGTAGAACCCTGGGCATAGAGCCACCTGAAATGTTAACAACAGTTAGGAGAAGCCAGACTGGGAATCCCCATTTAACAAGCCCTCAAAAAATTCTATCAAACACAAAAGCTTGATAAATATCAGGTTAGGACAATGCTTCTCAAACTTTAATATACATTATGCATCACTTGGGGATCTTGTTGAACTGCAGATTCTTATTCAAAGGGAAGGTGAGAGTGGGTTGAGATTCTGTAGGTCCAACAAGCTCTCAAGACAAGCCAATGTTGGTGGTCTAGGAATCACATTTGAGTGGCAGGGGTTGGGAAGATCTACCCCCACTGGAACAAATTAGCTCTGCTTTGTTCCTGGCATACAGATTGCCTTCCCCACTTCAAGGAGGTTTCCAGAAAGCTCAAGCTCTGGTGCTGATATAAAATCACTTGAACTCCTCAAAACTAACTGGAACACATTCTCTATCACAGGGGAAAAAAGTAGCATCCTTTTAAGATCCAGGTAGGATATATGTTTAGCATGTGAAAGAATAATTTACTGCTACTATTTGAGTCCTTTATTTACTATGAAAAGCACATATATACACCTATCTATCTATCTACCTATCTATCTATCAAATCCCCACCACAACCCCACAAGGTGGCTATTCCTCTACAGTTAAGGAAATGATGGCACAGAGCACTTAAGTGAATGTGCTCAAAGTCACACGGCTAGCTAGCTGTTGCAGCTAGGGTTCCATTCCTGCTTCAATGGGATCCCATACCTGCATGCCCTCTGCACTTCCTCCATGGCACTAGGTAGTCTGATATTCTGATTGTGGCATAAAATGTCACTGCTTTGGGGAAAAATGTTTCTCCAAATACTTCTATCACTATTTGAGTTAAAAGCTCTACTGAGGCAGATTCTGGTTGGGGGTGAGAATGGGAATGAGGTTAATTAATGTTCTATGTTGCCTCATGGACAAAAACATACAGACAGCATTCCCATAAGGCTGATAGTGCAGATGGAGTAAAAAGGACATTAGTGGCCACTGCACTGATCCTAAATGGTGCCCCTACCCCTCAGGCTTCTGGCTGTGGGGCTCAACAAATAAAAAGGAAAAATTCTCCTGATGCTAGAGGCTATTAACTTCACCTTTTTTCATATGTGGTTTCCGTAACTTTCAAGTTCACACCAGTGCAGGTTTACCCTGTCATGTCATTTCACAGTTGCTACACTTTTCTTCCTCTGATCAAACTTCCTACACTTGAAAAAAATGTACTGTTTAGTCAAATACACTGAAAATGCAGCAATTTTTGAAGGTTGTCTTTAGAGTAACTAAATTTTCTATATTTTTCATAAAGTTAACATGGAGAGAAATGCATGGCAATAAAGATACTCAGAGAAAATGGTTGGACAGATACACAGGCATACCGAATGAAGGAAAGATTGAAATAAACTTCCAAATAAAAAAAATTTTTTTAAAAGCTATAATAATAATAAATAAAATATAAACTTCCCAGGTATTGACCATCTAGTGTCCTTAGCATTTAATGCCCCAAGAATGCAGTATCCAAGATTTTTTTAACCTTGAGTGTCTCTACCATTACAATTAATACCCAATAGATTAACTGTTGTTTCTACAGATTTGTCTTTAATAACAAGCCCACTCTTTACCTATATAAAGAGTTGCAAAAAAGATGTAATTAGAAAGCTATATCTCCTTGATTTAAAAATATACACAGCTAAAAATCAAACAATCATAATTGAACTACTAAAGATTATAAACTGATTTTGCCTCTATGGTATTCTCTACACATGATGTTTCAAAAATAAAGACTAAAACCTAAAAACCAAAAGAAAACACACACAACCAAACAAAACTGGTTTAAAAACTCACTTCAAAGTATGTTTAGAATGTGTGTGTTTTAAATAGAAGGTAAGGAACTGAGTCAGGAGCACTGATTTCAAACTAGTAAGTATTTCCTATTCCATTCCCCCACCCCTAAGCAACAGTTCAGATCTCAGAAAAACTAAAGGTCCACAGAAGCCGAGTTGATATTTTTCCGGCTACGCTTTACTGAAATGTTTGTACTCGAACATGTTTGCAATGAGTCATAATTTATAGGACCTTTATGGCCAATGCCTTATGTGCCTTTCTCCTTACATTCAATATCGTTTTCAAACCAGCTGGTGGTATATTTTCCAGGTCCCGATAATTTTCATAAAGTTACCAGATCTCAGTTACTAAGGCTGCCACCCAGCACCGTTTCTCGAGATAATTTTTATGGTGTCTAAACAGAAGAGAACCTGGTTCCCTTTCTAAATCAGAACTCTCCCCAACCTTCGCCAAGGAAAAGGAGCAGTATTTTTAAGACACCCCCACCGAAGGGAACCTGAGGGGCCTTGGGGGCACGCCAAGTAAAAAGGCAACAGGAAAGGTTAATGGGGAATGCTCTGGGCAAAGGCAGACGCTCTGGGCAAAGGCAGACGTAATAACAGGATATGTTCGTTTCTAGAGGAAGCAGGAGCTGCGATAGCCGAGAGACAGGAAAGGCGGTGTCAGCAGCACCCAAAGGAAACCAGCGCGCAAGGGTTTGCAGGGACCTGGCCTTCTTGAGGACCCTCGCTCCAGTCGGGTCCGAGGCTTGTGGGCACCTCGCCTGCGGGAGACCAAGCTCAGGCCTCTTGGTACTTAGCGGTTATAACAGAGGTACTATTTGCTCCCAGCTACCACCGCCAAAGGTGGGCAATGGGGAGAAGAGAAAAAACAAACACCAGGGGCCGCGGCAGGTGAACTTGTCAACAAGTCAGCCCTGGACGCGAGTCCCTGCCCAGAAGGGACCTCGGGGTCCTGGGGCCGGAGGCGCTGGGAAGGCGAGACACCGCGTGGATGGGGTGGGCACACGGCGCGGGGGGAGGTGCTGCCGACGCCAGGTCCAGAGGTGGGGCAGGAGCCCGGAACATCTCCCTCTCGCTCCCCCGGGGCTGACGCGCGCTCTCGAGGCGCGCGCATTCTCTAGACCTTCCCAGGCCCCACAGCGGAGGCGGGGGAGGGAAAGGGGCTGTGGCGGTTCCTCCACGGGTATGGGGGCAGGAGGAGGCGACCTGCCTGTCACCCGAAGCCAGCGGAGGATAGAGCGGGCAGCCCCAGGCTGGCGCCCCCGACCGCCCCGGCTGTCAGGCTTCACCCGCTGCAGCCTGCAGCCCGCCCGGCTCGCCCCCACCCCGGACCCAGAGGATAGGTACCTCGGAACCCTGGCCCCCAGGAGCCTCCCTGCCGCGATCCGAGCGTCCCTCCTGCTCCCTCATCCGACGTCAGCGTCAGCTGAAGGCGAGGGAAGGGGGCGGGAGGAGCAGGAACCGGCCCTTCCTGCGGCGGTCGCCGCCAGCCGGAATAGCAGCCGGCGGAACCCGTGCGCACCGCAGCGCAGCGCAGCGGCCGGGGGGGAGCGGGCGCCCTCTCATCCGCGCTAGCGCCTGGGGCTGAGTCCTTACCGTCGTCTCCCCTCCCTACTTCTCCCCTCCGAAGACGCCTGTCAGGCGACCCCTTCCAGCAGGACCCCGGGACCCAGAAGAGGGAGGGGGTGATGGCCTCACCTTGTTTGGGGCGGGTCCGGGTTTGGGGGAGTAAGTCTCCCTATCTCTATTCCCTGGGGTCTTTCCTTGAACCCCATCTCCTGGGGTATCCCGGCCCAGATCTACCTCCCGGGGTGACGCCGCCCCTGCTCTCCTGCAGGTGTTCCACGTGTCCATAGCGTTTGCGTCATAATGACCTGACCGGCAGGTGGGAGCAATAATGAACGCCCCAGGGTTCCCTCTTTGCTGTGCTTAGTGTGTGCTACTTGCTTCCACTATGGATTTCTGTGGCTTTAGGGGAGAGGAGACTTCATGATTTCAATGCCAAGAAAAGTTGGTGAGGCCTGGACCTAGGTATCAAGTTTGAGCTTAAAGGAAAAAGTTTCTGTGAAAAAAACAAGTGTGTATTTATATATATTTTTAATTCCCATGTTTTCATACATCTTTTATACTTGTTATTGATGCTTAAAGTGGTTTCATCTTCTCTTATTCTTTGTCATCAGTTAAGAACCAAACCGTGTTTTTTGAGTAGCCGTGCAGTGATCTCGTGAAGAAAAGGTGTTGGAATAGTTGCCTCCTAAAATCATCTTTGCTGAAAAGCAGTCCCAATGTGCTATGACTCATCCTTGATTATGTTATATATTTATTTTAAAAGTTCATTGAATAGTCACTGCTTGAAACAACAGGGTGGAATGAAAGATGATTATTGAGTAATGAGGCAAAAAAGTTTGAAATCCACAGCTGACATGGATGAGCTGCTGTTGCTTCCAGGCCTATGCTGTATACTTTATGTTTAATCCTTATAGCAACCCAATACTGTAGATAGAGTATTATCCCTATTTTGCAGGTGAAAACACCGCCCAGACTGTCATGAACACATTCAGCCAGTAGGATGTTGAGCAGAATTTGAATGCAGGGTTGTCTGAACCAAGGGGTTTAGTTTAATCTCGAGATAGAAAGATGTCTGGCGAAGATGGATAGAGAAAAAGTATAGGAGAATATGTAGTGCGTTTTTGTTTGTTTGTTTGTTGTTTGTTTGTTTTTGTATTTTTAGGGCCACACCCTCAGCATATGGAGGTTCCCAGGCTAGGGGTCTAATTGGAGCTATAGCTGCCAGCCTCCACCACAGCCACAGCAACAGAGGATCCAAGCCATGTCTGCGACCTACACCACAGCTCATGGCAACGCTGGATTCTTAACCCACTGAGCAAGGCCAGGGATCGAACCTGCAACCTCATGGTTCCTAGTAGAATTTGTTTCTGCTGAGCCACAACAGGAACTCCCCAGATGTTGATGTTTTAATAGAAAGCTAAAAAGATGTTACAGCTCCAGAAATTTATATAACTTTTAAAGTTGACATTATTCTTTGGGGCTTCTGTTTATCACAGGTAGATTTGAGCCTTTCTTAGTAGGACACAAAATATGGAGCTGAGCAAATATCAAGTCCTTAAATATTTATGAATAAACAAATACGGAATGAATAGGATCTACAAAATGACAACACAAGCCAAATGATTATCCTGTTCGTAAGAACAAGAGGAAAAAAATCCTTTTAAAGTGAGAAAAAAGTTTTCCTTGCAAAAGAAAGATGATTAAGATATTTTGTTTTTAAATATTTGATTCCAAGAACCATTAACTTATGAATAAAAACCTAGTTTAGGGAGTTTAAAACAGATTATTTTTTAACAGAATGCAGGGTTATTTCTAACACAGTAGGTTCTCAATAAATGGCTGAATGTATCAATCAGTTAATCAAAGCACTGAGAGAGAAACAGATCACAAACTTTCCTGACTCTGATGTTCTCCTTTCCAAGAGTGGTGTTTTACTAGTTACATGAAAACGTATTAGAAACCCTGTTTATCAAAGGTTAACTTTGTGGCAGATACTTTCTTTAATGAGCCAATTCTAGACATCTAGGGCCAGTAGAATGGCAGATTGCTTATGTGTCAAAGTATCTCTTCAAAATACTGATAGCTGGAACACAAGCACTGGGAGAAATGAACAAGAAAGCTGATTTATGGAACGAATTATTCAGGTTTCCCTTCATCTTACAAAAGGTCAAGGTGGAAACCTAGGCAGTGAACTAATAGTGGCTTCTAAGACAAGGTCCAAAAGTGAATAGACTTGTGATACTATATGCCGCATTAAAACTCCTAGAGTTTATGATAAAGCTTTAAATGACTTTTCATCATTCTTCATGTAGTCCTAACATTTAGGATATTTGAGGAAGGAAATAATAAACTGGTGCATCACCACAATGTGTGCCTTTCCTTCGCAATTAAAGAATTGCTCCATCTCTAACGCTTCCATCTCTAACGCTTCCATTGTTTCCTGTTATCAAGTTGTTTGAATCTTGCACCCATAAGGTGCCAGTGAGAACTGGAAACAGTTTCTAAGAAAAGAATGGCTATTGAATGCTGGAATCTGAAATTGAGAAAGAAATAATGTGCATTTTCCAGTGTAATACGATCACAAACTTTTCCACAGGAAATGTCCTCATGTATTCAATGATTTTTTTTTTTTTGAGGGCTTCCCAGGTTCCAGAACCACCTGAATTAAGAACTGTGTTAGGCTGTCATTAACAGAGACCCAGAATAGCAGTGGATTAAAAGAGATAGAGGTTTTTCTTCTCTTACTTAAAAGGAATTGGAAAGTAGGCTGTTGGTGGCTATACCATGGCTTCCACTAGGGCTTCAGGGTCTTGCCATCCTCTCCTTCCATTTCACCATCTTAGCAAAGGAATATTTTTTAAAGGTAAATCCAAATGAGAATGTGGAGAAACAGGACCTTCATACATTGTGGAAATGTAAAAGGTTGCAGCCACTCTGAAAAATGGTTTGGCAGTTCCTATGATTAACCTATAGGTACTGTATGACCAGCAATTCCACTCTACATATATGTCCAAGAGAAATAAAGACCTATGTCCACAAAAAAATAAAAACTTGCACATATAGCAGCATTATTGAAAATAGTCAAGGAGTTCCCTTCGTGGCTCCAAGGAAAACTATCCATGACTAGTATCCGTGAGAACACAGGTTAGATCTCTGGCCTTGCTCAGAGGGTTAAGGATCTGGCATTGCTGTGAGCTGTGGTGTAGGTCGCAGACGTGTCTTGGATACTGGGTTGCTGTGTCTGGGCATAGGCAGGCAGCTACAGCCCAGATTCGACCCCTAGCCTGGGAACTCTCATATGCTGTGGGTGTGGCCCTAAAAAGACAAATGAACAAACAAACTAGTCAAAAGGTGGAACAATCCAATTGTCTATCAGTAGATGAATGGATTAAAAAGTGTAGTGCAATGGAATGATATTGGGCTATGAAAAGGACTGATATACTGATATATGCTGCAACTTGGATGAACCTTGAAAATATATGCCAAGTGAAAAGTGTCAGCCACAAAAGTCTATGTATTATATGACTGACTATTTGTATGAAAGTCTAGGATAGGGAAATCTATAGAGACTGGAGGTAAATTGATTAGGGCTGGAGAGACACATATACATGCATATAAATGGACTTAATAATATATTTTTAATGTTCTGAATGCTTTTTTAATAAATAATATATTTTTAATGTTCTGAATACTTTTTGTTTTGTTTTGTTTTGTCTTGTCTTTTTAGGGCCACACCTGAGGCATATGGAAATTCCCAGGCTAGGGTTTGAATCAGAGCTGTAGCCACTGGCCTACACCACAGCCACAGCAATGCTGGATCTGTAATCCACTGAGCAAGGCCAGGGATCAAACCTAAGTCCTCATGGATACTAGTTGGGTTCCTTAGCCCCTGAGCCACAACCCGAACTCCCTGAATGCTTCTTATGCTCTCAGCCAATAAGAGCAAGTGAGGCAGAAAGCTGTTATTCCCTTTGGTGAATGGGAACCATAATGCAAATATGTGCTCTGCTGTTCATCCAGACAGATATTTTTAGTTTTCTACAGCTCAGAAATCCTTTTATTTTGTGACTCATCTTTGACGGAATCATCTATACTCAGGGTACCTGTCCTAGAGTAAGATGCTAAGATAGAACTTGATATTATTATTATCAATCTGTTTAATAAGATCTACATATAAATCTGTCCAAGTTCATCTTGTTAATAAGAAAAATGCCTTTTCTTCAGAGTTACTAGAGGATTAAAATTATATCATCTGTGAGTAAATTTAGAAAAAAAATTTAAAAATTATTATTCAATTTCCTGCCAGATTTCTACTGGTTACAGAAATTTAAAGAAGAGTTAAGCTAAAATTTGTTGGCAAAAATAAAGTTATTTATTCTCTATATTGTGTTATACAGAAATAAGATGTACTCAAGAACATGTACTAAAGATCTTGACCAATTTTGGTTTAATTCTAGTAATCAGTTGTGCTCTCTAAATAGCAAAACAAAGCTTCTATTATAGTCTCAGCAGATTTAGTTATATCCTTAAGCAAACTTGTGTGCTTGTGTGAAAATAGAACAAATGTTTAATTAATAGAATTAACTTTTGGTGATTAAAATTAACTTCCTTTCCCTTCCAAATTAAGGCTACCATGAAGAGGCTTATTTTACACTGAGGAGAGAGGTAATTATTTTCATTGCCACACTAGCTTAGACTTCTGTATAAATAATGCAGCACCTGCCCCCCCCCCATTTCCAGAATCATTCGTTGGAACTTCTGCAAGAAAAATGCTGGTGATGGCATCAAAAAGGGGTATCTCATTCACTGTAGGTGGAGAATTTTGTTTTGTCATGTGGCATCCAATATAATCCTTGTTGTGACTAGGAACTGTACTGGGTTTGGGGCAAAGCTTAGCCTAGAATTCATAACAGTGCCTTAGTCTTGGCAGACTTAGGGCTAATGACCCCCTCAAAGGGTCACTGTCCTGTAAGGAGCAGGACTTAACTGAAAGATGAGGATGGAACTCTCTAGATCTTTGGTATCTTCCTTTCTCTGTGCAGAGGAACAGTTTAGAAGAATAACTAAGAACTCAAGGGCAGATAGTAAAGGTAATTCAGGTGAAGCATGGGCCAAACATTTGGTTTAATGTGGAATAAGAGGCTGAATTAAGACTATAACCCATATTTCCTAATTCATAACCAGATGCAGTTTTCCTTTTCTAATTTTAACTCCATCACTAACTTGCTTTGGCAGAGACTGTTAATCATCTCTAAGTATTTATTCTCTTTTTTTTCTACAGTAATACAAATTTCAGCTGAGCACCTTTTGCCCAGCTGAAGGCTTTATTTTCTAGCTCCCTTTATAGCAAGGTGTGGCCATGTGACCAGGTTCTGGCCAATAGGATGTGACTGGAAAACATATGTGTAACTTTTGGGTCATGCCTTCAAAAGAAACACAGCCTCATGTTTGCCTTTCCCTTTTCCCACTTGTTCTGGCACCTTTGGACATGCAGGTGAAGAGCAATACTTTGAGGATGACAAGGAGCCTGGATCCATGTTACCTAAACTGCTGTACTGCCCTCATCCTCCTGAGTGGATTGTTTTATGAAAAGGAAATAGTTCAGTATTTTTTAAGCCATTGTATTTTGGGATATTAAAGACCAGACATTATCCTAATTAATCCATCTTCTTTTTGATGTTGGATCGTAGCTCCATATCACATGAAATCAATATTCTTTTTTTTTTTCAGATTCATTTCCATACAGACCATCAAAGACTGTTGAGTAGAGTTCTCTGTGCTATTTGGCAGTTTCCTGTTGGCCACTTATTCCATATGCCAATCCCAAACCCCCAATCCATCCTTCCCCACCTCCCGCTGTCCCCTTTGGTAACTGTAAGTTTGTTTTCATAGTCTCTGAGTCTGTTTCTGTTGTGCATATATGTCCATTTGTATCTTTTTTTTTTTGGATTCCACATATAAGTGATATCATATGATATTTGTCTTTCACTAACTTCACTTAGTATGCTAATCCCTAGATCCATTCATGTTGCTGCAAATGGCATTATTTCATTCTTTTTATGGTTGGGTAATATTCCATTGTATATATGCACCACATCTTTATCCATTTCTCTCTCAATGGATATTTATGTTACTTCCATGTCTTGGCTATTGTAAATAGTGCTGCAATGAACAGTGGGATGCAGGTATCTTTTTGAATAATGATTTCTCCAGATAGGGGCTCAGGAGTTGGATTGCTGGATCATATAGTAGTTTCTAAAAGAGTGGTTTTCAATCTGAGTCACAGGACTATGACAGTCTTTGGTATTAATATAAAGGATAATGGTATTTGAATCCCAAACAGGTAGCGTCTGCAGACAAAACACCTGCTTGACAAAGATTACAATTTTGAAATCCATACAATGGGATTATAAAGCAAAATTTATTTAAAATAATTATTGAATTTCTTGAGATGGAGGTATGTTGGTGATAAATCTTTTAACTTTGTACATCTGAAAAATTCTATTTTGCTTTTTAATATTTTTCACTGGTAAGTCTAGGTTGATTTTTTCCAATGGAATTGTTGGAGAGGAACAAAGAAGGATAAGGAACACAGTTGAAGAACTGACATTACCTAATTTCAAGACTTACTATAAAGCTATACTTATCAAGGCAAAGTGGTACTGGCAGATCAATGCAACAAAGTCCAGAAATAGACACTTGCAGTTTAGTTAATCTGATCTTTGATAGTGTAATAAAGACAATTTATGGAGAGGGTATAGCCTTTTTTTGACAAATAGTGCTAGAACAATTGGACATGTACATACCAAAAATCACATCTAAATTCAGAGACTTTATACCTTTGCAAAAATTAACTCAAAATGGATCATAGATCTAAATATAAAACAGAAACTATACAATTACTTTATAAATCTTACAAATCTGACAACTGACAACACAGAAATACAAAGGATAATAATACTGCAGGGAATTCCTGTTGTGGTGCAGCAGAAATGAAACCTTGAGGATGTGGGTTCAATCCCTGGCCTTGCTTGGTGGTCAGAGACCCAGCCTTGCCATGAGCTTTGGTTTAGGTCGAGAATGTGGCATAGATCCCACGTTGCTCTGGCTGTGGTATAGGCTGGCAGTTGTAGCTCCAGTACAACCCCTAACTTGGAAACTTCCATATACCAAGGGTGCACCCCCAAAAAAGCAAAAAAAAAAAAAAGAGGGGACTACTGCAAGCAACTACGTGCCAATAAAATGGACAACCTAGAAGAAATGGACAAATTCTTAGAAAGGTACAAGCTTCCAAGACTGAACCAGGAAGAAATAGAAACTATGAATAGACCAATCACAAGTTCTGAAATTGAAACTGTGATTGAAAAACTTCTATAAAACAAAAGTCCAGGACTAGATGGCTTCAAGGAGAATTCTATCAAACATTCAGAATGAGTTAACTGTTCAAAAAATTAGAGGAAGGAATACTCCTAAACTCATTCTATGAGGCCACAATCACCCTGATACCAAAACCAGACAAAGATACCACAAAAAAAGAAAATTATAGGTTGATATCACTGAAGAATATAGATGCAAAAATCCTCAACAAAATAATGGCAACCAATACAATACATTAAAAGAGAATTTGTACCTTTTGATCCAACTTCCCCTCTTCCCATCCTTTGCCCATGATAACTGCAAGTCTGATTCCTCTTTCTATGAGCTTAGTGGATTTTGGTTTTTGGCTTTTTTAGATTCCACTTGTAAGTGAAATCATGTAGTATTTGTCTTTCTCTGCCTGACTTATTGCACTTAGCATAATGCTGCCAAGGTCCATCCATGTTGTTGAAAATGGTAGGATTTCCTTGTTTTTATGGCTGAATAATATTAATATATATTAAATATGTTATATAAATCATAGTTTTTTATCCATGTATTAACTGATGGACACTTTAGGTTAGAAACAAAAATTTTACACACCCTGTGGAGGACAGTTTGGCAATGCATAAAAAATGTTAATTGTGCATGCCTGTGACTTCACATTTCCACTTTTAGAATATTTTCCCATGGAGATAATTAGGTGGGTTTACAAAAGTGGATGTTCAAAGATGAGTGTCACAATACTGTTTAGAACATTAAAAATTTGAAAACCGTTAAATTGTCCTTTTAAAGGAAGTGTTAGTTAAATCATGGTACATTTACATACAGAATGCTGACAGCTATTAAAAAATGAGGTTAAAATGTATTTTTTTAAATGAAAGAAAATATCAGCTTGCAAAGCACCATGTGAAATATTCTATTTAAGTAAATGTTTTATACATAACATTGAAAACATAGGCTCTTATTAATAATCACTAGAACAGCTTATCATTTATTCAGTAAGAATTTATTATCTCCAACTTTCGTGACTCAACCACATTTTCCTCCCAGAGCTTTCTCTTATGTGTCCAGGCAAGCTGAAAAGCCTCAAAATTATTTTGAATTCCTTTCTAGTAGTTTACCTCATATACTCAGTTGTTTATACTTTGTTTCATTTGAAGTTTATGATCCCCTGCAAGAAACTACAGTTTCTTTTCTAGTGCCTTTTTCTACCCATTGTGCTCAATCTTATTTCCATTGTCTTTCCAAAGCTGGTTTTATCTTACCTGGAAAGTAAAATTTTCTTTCCACCTAGGATTGTATATTTCCACCAGTACTAAACCAATTTAGATTGCCACAGTATAAGTATTTTAAGTAATTGTTTTTGTACCTGCTTTGTGCTAAGAATTGTGTGTATATGTGTTGGGGAGGGTAGGTGTGGGTGTGTGATTATGTAGGTGTGGTGGGATAGAGGGGTGATGGTGTGTAAAGTAACAGAAGATGGAACTCATCCCTTAGAATTACTCTTTAAGTGTGAAGTTAATTAAACTCCATTGTGATTGCCTGGCTTCAGTCCTTGGTACAAAATCTTTCAAAGGCCTCATCAAAATCACATGCCTGATCGAGAAATTTAAAACCTTTATCAGTCCTAATTTGCCTTGCTCATCTTCCAACATTGATTTCTACATGCCCTCTCTTGTTCATCATCCCTCACATTCACCCCCCTCTCCCTTGACTTATTCCTGCAAGAATGATCACTGTCTCCAACTGCCAAGGCCAAACCTTCACTGAAGGTGTCCTTCAACTCCAAGTTTAGGGTACCCCTGTACCTCCTGGCCCTTCTCTTATCGTGATCATAACTGCTGCCAAGTTTTCTGTATCTCCCAAATGCTTGTAAGAGTTTTTGTGAAAGCTTCCTGAAGCAATCTTAAATGAAAATTTCCTCAATTAAGGAAAAAAAAGGACTACTTGACTTGTAACCCATAGCCAGTTCAAACAGTTCGTATTTTCCGCAAGAGATATACATGGGTGACTAGGTCTTTGAGGGCAAGGACTTGGACTTCATTTTGTGTGTCCTCTCTACAACTACCAGGGTGCTTTAGATATATAATCTTAGGTGTTTTGTGGAAAATGTTGAATTCATGTAGTTTGTTTACAACCAGGTCCTCTGAGGGTGGGTGTCAGTTATTTCCCTTAGCTTTGTGTTGGTAAAGTCTCTCCCTTAATTCTTAGCCATTTTTAAAACCTGACCTTGAGGAGTTTGCATTGTGGCTCACAGGGATAAGAATCCAACATAGTGTCCATGAGGAGGCAGGTTTGATCCCTGGCCTTGCTCAGTGGGTTAACAATCTGGCGTTGCTGTAAGCTTTGGAGTAGGTTGCAGATGAAGCTCAGATCTAGAACTGCTGTGGCTGTGGTGTAGGTCGGCAGGTACAGCTCTGATTCAACCTCTAGCCTGGGAACTTCTATATGCCACAGCTGCAGCCATTAAAAGCAAACAAACAAAAACCCCCAAACATGATTTTGACATTAAATACTCTTGTTTTATAATACTGATATGATTTGACATCCTTTGTTTTAGTTTCTCCCACTCTTATTTTATCCTAAAAATCATGTAAGCACTTGTTCTATAGACTGTACATGTGTGTCCTCCCAAATTTGTATGTTGAAGTCTAATCCAATGTGATGGTATTTTGAGGTGGAGCGTTTGGGAGGTGATTAGGTTAGGGCTCTGCCCATGTAAACAGGATTCCTGCCATCATAAAAGAGCTTTCTTTTTTTTTTTTTTTTTTGGTCTTTTTAGGGCCACAACCAGGGCATACGGAGGTTCCTAGGCTAGGGGTTGAATCAGAGCTATAGCTGCTGACCTACTCCACAGCCACTGCAATGCCAGATCCTTAACACACTGAGCGAGGCCAGGGCTCCAACCTATGTCCTCATGGATGCTAGTCAAACTCGTTTCCGCTGAGCCACGAGACAGAAACTACATAAAAGAGCTTGTTCTCTCTGTGTGAAGAAATATCTAGAGGACAACAATCTATGAACCAGAAAGCTGTCTCACACCTGACACTGAATCTGCCAGTACCTTGATCTTGGACTTCCCAGCCTCCAGAACTGTGAGAAATTTCTGTTGTTTATAAGCCAGCCAGTCTACTACAGGCTGTTACAGCTTGCCAAATAGACAAAGACAACTTGTGAAATATGCACATTCTCCAGCCTTTTTGGCCTTTTCCAAATCCACTGAATCAGAAAATTCTCTGGAAAGTCCTAAAAATCTGTATTTTTAATACCCATCCCAGGTGGTTCTTATGGCCAGAGAAATTTGGAAACTATTTTATTGAGAAACTTAATAAGCATTAGTTGAGGTTAATGGTTATCATTGATCCTTATGCTGAATAAAATTCCATGAGCACGAACTTGACGTCAGAATGCTTGAATGCCAACCTCTTTAGCTACTATCTTAGTGATTTGAGGTTAGTCCAGTGTTTCTCAAAAATGTCTGCAATTTAGAATCACAAGCTCTCTTTAAAAAAATTCCAAGGCTTGGGCCATACCGAAGACCAATTAAATCTCATTCTCTAGGGCTGTAACTTTGTCATCCACAGTTTTTGACATTCCCCAGGTGACTAATTCCAAGAGGCAAACAAACTTGGGAAACACTGGACTAAATTACCCTCTCTAAGCCTGTTTCTTCATGAGTAAAAAGTGGACAGTAACTTTCATTCTAAAATGTTACTGTAGTGTATGTGAGGATACTTTGTAAATGATAAAACTTTATATAAACCTAATTGTATTTTAGGCTTTTAAATATTTTGAATAAAAACTAACAATTGTGCAGATAATAATTTGAATATTATGTATATATTTATATATTTTTTCGATGCTTATTGTCATTCGACAGTTTAACATAGTAGATTCAGCTTGCAAAGGAACCGTCTTTCAGAAAGCTAGCCTTACAATTTACGTACATTTTTTGTTTGTTTGTTTTTGCTTTTTAGGGTTGCACCCACAACATATAGAAGTTCCCAGGCTAGAGGTTGAATCAGAGCTATAGCTGCAGGCCTATACCATAGCTCATGCTAACACAGGATCCTTAACCTGCTGAGCAAGGCCAGGGATTGAACCCACATCCTAGTCAGGACCCTTAACTGCTGAGCCACAAAGGGAACTCCCATTTCCTTCAGGTGGAAGTAGTGTATCTCTGACCCTGATGTAAAGCAGTGGTTCTCAACTCTCATACTGTATCAAAATATTCCTTGGCTGGGGTTTATCTCCAAAGATTTTGACTCAATAGGTCTGGAGTAGGACACCAGCAACTCTAACTTTATAAAGATCAAGATGTCATTCTTGCTGCAAGCCATGGTGAGTTCGCCATTGATGTCTAGCGCTTCTGTTGTATCCATACGATTTAGTCATATATGTTCTACTTTTTTCATGTCAGAAATACCTCTTCATCATGTAAAGCAGAAAACAATTTTAGAATAGTTTTTAAAATATTTTAATCCATGTGAGTGCCATTCCTTATTACCACAACCATTCAATCTATATTCTAATCCAATCTAAAAAATTTTATGTAGAATGTCCTGGCCTTCTTGATATATACTCACCCTTCCCAATGACTGTGACCACTACTGGCATTTCTAAGAAGTCAGAGCATGTGTGGTTCATCTGCTGGTCTGGAATCTGTCTCTCTAGGGCAGTGATTCTTTTTTTTTTTTTTTTCCTTTCTTTCTTTGTCTTTTTAGGGACATACCCATGGCATATGACGTTCCCAGGCTAGGGGTTGAATCAGAGCTACAGCTGCCAGCCTGCACCACAGCCATAGCAACTCGGGATCCAAGCAATGTCTGTGACCTACACCACAGCTCATGGCAATCCCAGATCCTTAACCCACTGAGCGAGGCCAAGGACTGAACCCACATCCTCATGGATACTAGTTGGGTTCGTTATAGCTGAGCCATGACAGGAATTCTAGGGCAGTGATTCTTAACTTCAGTGCCCATGAGTAGTACCTGAGAGGCTCATTAACAATGTACCCTCCATCGCAGCCATGATGGATTAACCTTTGGGTTGAGGTCCAGGATTCTGAATGTTTAGCTATCACCCTGGGTTATCACAATGCATACTAAAATTTAAGAACCATTGAAAGGCTGGCATACTTTGGCAAGGTATAGCTACTAAGGAGGGGCTCACACGATCCTGACATAAACTCAATAAGGAACTCTGTGTTCCCTTTTCTCTTGTGCCTCATTGTACGACGAGTGATAAGCAACCACGTTTTTATTCAGTGACCATGAGGAGAGTTACTGGGACGTGGCTGGTGTTAGCTCACAACCTCTGGAGTTCCCCGGGTGAGATTTGAAACGAGCCCCCCTACACAGAGGGGAGACCGAAGAAAGAGGCAGGTGATCTATATTGGTAGGTGGTGGTTTTAATTAGCAAGAGAACTTACATACAAGGCTTGTCGTGAGCAGCTGCAAGATGCATGATGTCCACATTGGATTGCCAGAATCTTAGGAGTTTATAATGAGTCCTTAACCGTGTTCTGTTGCAGGTACTGTCCAGATGGTCTCAATGACACATAGCTCTCTCAAGGCCATCTTCTTCAAATGACTTCCACTGTGGGAATGGTGGATAGATTGTACATTCCAAGGACAGGGGAGGGGGTAAAGGATCCTTTGATTGCCTGGGTCCAGCTATCAGTCGCCTGGTGGTCACGTCCTCTTGATGACCTCCTCCACCAGTTGGTAAGCTTGGAGCAGTAAGGCCTATTAACTTTTGTTGCCAGTCCTAGCATGGAGCCTGGGTCAGAGAAGATGCCATAAATAAATACTGGTTTACAATTAGGAAATACTCCTTTTCCTTCTCTGTTTTCCTTTCCTTCTTCAACTTGATCTTTCCCTGTCTTTGCTTCCCCCCCTCCATTTTGTCAGTTTGTGATCCACAACAATTAAATTGCCCAAATTATGTTTAAATTGCACAATTAGCACATTTGATAATTCACTTGGGTTCATTATTTTTACTGTTATGTGTAATTTATTTGGCCCATCTTTCCTTTCACAACTATGGTTTTGTCAACTTTCATTTATCAGCATTTTAATACATGCCTCATTGGCCTATGATTTCAGATAAACTGTGTTCTTTCTGAAGTAAACATGAAATAAACAAATTTCTACTAAATTTGTTAGATTGGTAGGGACATATGATATGGATGGAATATTGGATTTTCACATTCTATATTTTATGTCTCAAAAAAACTTGTGAATTGTTAATCAATTTTTATGTTAAATCAGTATTGAATAAGCATTAGACTCAGCAGTACTTGAAGTCAGCAAAATCTTAAGACTAGACTTAAAAAAATAGATTAGGATAAGAGCAGACACATTAATTTTTTTCTAAATTCTTTGCTTAAAATTGTAGTTATATATACAGCTCTCTGCCCATTTCCCTGCCACCCCCTGATCCTGCAGACAAGTTGTTCTCTTCATTGTGATTTAGAAAGGACTAAACAAATGGCTAGATCACTGCTATTTAAGTAAGAGCTATAATCTTATTCTCACCATCTCTACATTTGTTTAAGCACAATTACTTCTCACATAAATAATGGCAATTGCCCCCTCCTCCAGGAACTAATCTCCCAACACATTTTGTAGCCTGAGGCTAAGGTAATCTTTCTATAGTACATATTTTAGAGAGTTCCCATCGTGGCACAGAGGAGAGGAATCTGTCCAGCATCCATGATGATGCAGGTTTGATCCCTGGCCTCAATCACTGGGTTAAGGATCTGGCATTGCTGTGAGCTGTGTTGTAGGTTGCAGACGCAACTGAAATCCCTAGTTGCTGTGGCTGTGGTATAGCCCAGAAGCTACAGCTCCAATCTGACCCCTAGCCTGGGAACTTCCATATGCCGTGGATGCGGTCCTATTTAAAAAGAAAAAAAAAAAGTGCATACTTTATTATTTCTCTCTTTTGCTTAAAATCTTTTTTTTTTTTTAAATTTTTAATTTTCTTTTCTTTTTTTGGCCACACGTGTGACATGTGGAAGTTCCCTGGCTAGGAGTTGAATCAGAGCTGCAGCTGCCTCCATAGTCACAGCAGATCCGAGCCATATCTGTGACCTATGCCACCGCTTGTGGCAATGCTAGATCCTTAACTCACTGAGCAAGGCCCAGGATTGAATCCATATCCTCAGAGAGACAACATCAGGTCCTTAACCCACTAAGCCATAAAGGGACCTCAGCTTTTGCTTAAACTCTTTTGTTGGTTTCCTGCCCTGTTCTTCTCTATTGTTCTGGCCACCCAGAATGACTTCTTTACACATGGAAATGAAATGAGATTCTTTAACATTAGGGGGTGTGTCTGCCAGTCCTTCCTGGGGCCCCGAAACTAAAAAAGGCTTTAGCTAAAAGCTAAAAGAGGCAGCTAAAAGAGGAAAAGCTCAAGAGCTGTCAATAGCCATGTTCTTCACCAGGTGCAGGAACCCATGGGGGAGAAGCAGAGGTGAAAGATATGGAGCAAGCTGCAGATGGTATTAGAAGCTCTGGTTCAAGTTGTTCCTAACACTTGTCTGTACCCCTGTCCTTCCAGAAGTTGGTCATTTCACCCTTCCTTGCATCACATGGGATAACCCTGACACATTCCCATAGTGTCCCTCCTTTCATCTAAGCCAGTTGGAAATAGTTTTTTGTCACTTGCCAACAAAATGGTCTTGGTTAGAATAGCTTGTAAGGCCCTTCATGATATGGCCCAGCTTATCAATTCAGTCTTCATATAAATCTTAGAAAGGTTGAGCTGCAAGTAACAGAACACAGGCAAATAGGCTTAAATAATGAAAGCATTTTATTCTTACCTCTACCAACAATTGTAGGCAAAGATAGTTGCAGAGATGGTTTTTTAGCTCAACTGAATGATAATGTCTTAGCTTGGTGCAATCCTTTGGGTCTTTCCTTGATCACGAGATGGCTGTAGCAGCTCCAGACAGCGTTTAAGTCCTATGTGAGAATCCTAGACAAGGAAGTAGGTGGCAACAGTCTTCTTGGGATGGTCTGTTTTTAGCCTGAAAGGAAGCCTCAACTGACTTCTTCTTGGGTCCCATTTGCCAGAACTGGGTCACATACCCAACTGTAGACTCATGATTGTGAGGTGGAAATTACCCTGATTCATTCTCCACGTCCCTTAATCCCTGTACGTGTGCCAATCATCTGAGTCTCTGTTGGCAGAGAATGGAAAGTGGGGCTGTAGTGTAGCAAGAAACCATGTCTCCCACACATTTATTTCCACTATCCGCTGCCCTTCTACTACCACCCTCACACCGTCCCAATTCTAAGAGCTAGCCTTATTGAACCACCTTCAGTACTTAATCATGCTATACTCTCTGTGGTGTCTGGGTCTTTGCACTTTTGCTCTGCCCAGTACACACACTCTTTCATTCAGTTACTAACACCTTGGTCTCTGTGGCACTTGCTTCTCCCTTTAGGCCTCTGCTTAGATATCACTTCTTTTGGAATGTCTTCCCTGACCTCCAATATCTCTCATACTCTAGCACCCTCTTGTTGGTCTCGTCTTAGTTAACCTGCCAAACTGTAGATCTTCCTTGACTTAAAATGGGGTTGTGTCCTGATAAAAACATAAAATGTTGAAAATATTTTAGGTAAAAAATGCATTTAATCTACCTAATCTACCAAACAGCATAGCTTAGACTAACCTACCTCAAATATGCTCAGAACACTTATGTTATCCTACAGTTGGGCAGTTATCTAATACAAAGCCTATTTGATAATAAAGTGGCAAATACCTCATGTAGTTTATTGGAATCTGTACTGAAAGTAAAAAACACAATTGTCATCTGGGTTCAGAGTGGTTGTAAGTGATTGCATGACTGACTGGGAGCTGCCCCTTGTCAGGAGAGAGTATTATGCCATGTATTGTGCCAGCCCAGGAACAGATCAAAATTCAAAATTCAAAGTATCATTTCTACTGAAATTGTATCACTTCTGCACTGTCATAAAGTCAAACCATCTAAGTTGAGGACCATATGTATGTTGTAATTTTCTGTCTACCTATTTATATCCCCCACTAGACTGTAATCTTTTCATGTCTTATTGACTGAGTCTTATTTCTCTATGACTTCACCTAGAACCTGCACATAGTAGGTGATCAATAGATCAATAGAAATAAATGAAGTGAAGCACTTTTGGGGTGCACCCCAAATCAACTTTTGTTAAATCCACTTTAAAAAATCATGGGGGGAGTTCCTGTAGTGGCTCAGTGGAAATGAATCTGCCTAGTTTCCATGAGGACAAAGGTTCGATCCCAGGCCTCACTCACTGGGTTAAGGATCCGGCATTGTCGTGAGCTGTGGTACAGGCCATCAGCTATAGCTCTGACTCTACCCCTAGCCTGGGAACTTTCATATGCCACAGTGTGGCCCTAAAAAAAAAAAAAAAGAGGTCATAGGACATAGATGTCAGTTTACTTCTAATTTTTGTTAAAGGGAATAGACAAAAGAGTCATATGTTAAGAAAATTCCTTATAGACATTTACATTTGAAAGCCTTAGCTCTGATGGCTTCGAAAGAAACTGGCACAGCTTGCTGCAGTGCAGGGCAGAGAGTCACCTTCTACACCTCCTGGCTGTCAGGTCAGCCACAAGACACCAGGACTCAGGCCCAGCAGGCACAGGATCCAGCTACCAGCAGAGCTGGCTATTGATGAGGGCTGGGAATGAGCAGGCCCAGGTGTCTTCTCCACCTGGCTCTCCCAGGGACCTGCCCCCACTCTTTCCTTAAGTGTTAGAGGCTCTGTTGCCCACCTTCTGGGAAGAGACTATAAATCAAAGAGAAAAAAAAAAAAGAGCCAGATGATAAAATGTTTCCTAGACAAGGTGAACAGTAAAATATCTGCTCAAAATATAACTATTGTAAGCATTTCCCTTTTCACTTGTCGGTCAGGGCCACCTGACTTTTCTTTGGAATTTTTTTTCCAAACGAAGAGCAAAGGATGACCTACAGATTAGGCAGAGAGAGATTTATTCTGCTTGTCTCATATAAGAACTAAAGATTCTAAGAGTTTTTTCAAAAGGGCATATTTTTGCATATGCATTCATAACATAGAAACTAAATGAATTTATCTACTTGAATTTTATAAAATGCTATCTTACTCTGTAACTTCTTGTTACTATCAGTAGAAAGCAATATATGTCATGACAAGACACTTTTAATTCCTGTTGTAAGCAGATCAGTTAAAATAAGGAATAAATGAATGAATGAAAGTGTGAAAAAATAGGAGTTCCCTTTGTGGCTCAGCAGTAATGAACTGAACTAGTATCTATGAGGACACAGGTTTGATCCCTGGCCTTACTCAATAGGTTAAGGACCAGTGTTGCCATGAGCTGGGGTGTAGGTTGCTAACATGGCCTGGATCTGGCATTGCTGTGGCTCCAATTCTACCCCAAGCTTGGGAACTTCCACATGCTGCACTTTCGGCCCTAAGAGCACACACACACACAAACAGTGACCAAATTTGATTGATATAATAGAGCAGCACGTTGAAATTTTAAACACTTTGAAGATAACTATTGAATTTATAATTTACATGAGGTAGTGAAACATTTGCAAATTTATTTTCTTAATTTATTTATGTTTTGGTCTATTATTACTATTTTTTGGCCATTCCTGTGGGATGTGGAATTTCCCAGGCGAGGGATCAAACCTTTGTCACAGCAGCAACCCAAGCCACTGAAATGACAACACTGGATCCTTAACTCACTATGCCACATGAGAACTCCTTTCGCAAATATTTTAAAAGAGATATTACCAGGCACAGTGCGCTAGGGACTCTTTGGTTTAAACATAGTATTGCCACTTTTGAGTATCACACCTGACATTTTTCTGAATGACTCCCCAAAAGCTGCCCATCTGGAGTGGGGCCCAAATTGGGAGAGGGCTGTCCAGCTGAGCCCAGCTGCAAAGCAAGCATCTCTGCCTTGGTTCTTGTGAGACAGTGAATCAGTGCTGCTGGGATGGTCTGCGGCCCATCTAAAAGCTGTGTGGAGCCCAAGACAAGTCTCCAAAAGATGTCACTAAGGACAACTTTTGTGCTAGGGAAAAGGCAAAGGCTGCTTTAGCAGTTGACACTTCATTTTGTGATATGACTCCTGGTTTGTTGCTAGGCTTGTGAAGAGACTGAATCACTCAACCATCTGGCATAAGACAGCTACAGTTCATGAAGTGGTCTTGTCTCAGACACTCAGTATAAAGCCAAGCTAAGTAGTAATCCACATCAAATGGACTGAGATGGAGAGAAACCTATAAGGCTGAGCCCAAGAGAAGCCTGAAGGCACAGGTAAATTGTACCAGCAGGTAGTTGCACTCCTACCTTACTCTTTCTTTCTTAGGCCTCCTGGGGAGTTTCCTATGACTAGTGCACCAGGGATAGAGTAACTCGAACCTGGTGTACAGATGGCTTTGCATGATATGCTGGCACCAGACAGATGAGAGGATGTGCTGCTGTTCTTCAGCATGGCCCCAAACTACAATTAGGAAGAGAAACACAATAGTTCAATTTTGAGCAAATTTTTTACTGTTCACCTTGACCAGATGGAAACATTGTATTGTCCATTTTACCTGAGGTCAGGATATGCACTGTTTCTTGAGCTAATTATTTGGCACATAGGTGATATTCAAAATCTATAAGTAAGGCAATTGGAATCTAGCATTGGCATTCCTGTTGTGGTGCAGTGGAAATGGACCCAACTAGTATCTATGAGAATCAGGGTTTTATGCCTGGCCCCCCTCAATGGGTTAAGGATGCACATTGCCATGACCTGTGGTGTAGGTTGCAGAGCCCTAGCCTGGGGAAAAAAAAAAAAAAAGGGGGAATCTAGCACTGAAACTGGTGCTAAAGACCTCCTGTTATGCTGGATATTGACTGTTTCATTGCTAGATTGTATGTTTGTGGGGGCTGGGGCGGGGTCAGAGATATTTTTGAAGGAAGGACCAGAATGGCTTGGGAAAGGGTGAATACAATGGAGCAGAGAACTTGGGACAGCAGCAATATTTTAGAGATGGTTAAGACTGAAAGATGGATAAGTTTGTTGTCTTGGTCTGACTATGTAGTCAGGACTAGATAATCAGAAGTCTCCAGATTGGAGAACTGATGACAGGAAGCTTTCAGGAAAGGATAGAAGGACCTTTCAATGTGAGAATATCTGAGTCCACGTGATTGCTCACTAAGAGGCCTTCATTACAGAAAAGGTTCATGGTAACCGGGAGAACAAAATGCCTCCTTCTGTGGGAGTCAGTCATCCTCCTCATCCAACTAGTCTATTGGTCCATGGACATAATAGCTATGATGGCCAGGATAGAGGTAATGCTTGGACTCAACGATGTAAATTTCCTTTCATCAGGAATAATTCATATACTGTTAAGCAATAGTGACTAGCAGTGTGCTTCTAAGGACCTGATCTACTACCCTGTGGCAGATCAATTATCTTGAGTTAGAAATGCTCCTTCTGGGTGGGTCCCCATAGAATACCCCCCATGCCACAGCAAGCTTACAGGCCCGCTAGCTAGCGGAAAGCTGTGCTTCCCAGTGCTTCTCCTCCCCCCACCCCCGCCACCCCCTATGCCGGAATGGCCCTCATTAAGAAGTCCACAAATAACAAGCGCTGGAGGGGCTGTGGAGAAAAGGGAACCCTCCTGCACTGTTGGTGGGAATGGAAACTGGTACAGCCACTATGGAGAACAGTTTGGAGATACCTTAGAAATCTATCCATAGAACTTCCATATGACCCCCCAATCCCACTCTTGGGCATCTATCCGGACAAAACTCTACTTAAAAGAGACACATGCACCCTCATGTTCATTGCAGCCCTATTCCCAATAGCCAGGACATGGAAACAACCCAAATGTCCATGGACAGAGGATTGGATTCGGAAGAGGTGGTATATATACACAATGGAATACTACTCAGCCATAAAAAAGAATGACATAATGCCATCTGCAGTAACATGGATGGAACTAGAGAATCTCATACTGAGTGAAATGAGCCAGAAAGACAAAGACAAATACCATATGATATCACTTATAACTGGAATCTAATATCCAGCACAAATGAACATCTCCTTAGAAAAGAAAATCATGGACTTGGAGAAGAGACTTGTGGCTGCCTGATGGGAGGGGGAGGGAGTGGGAGGGATCGGGAGCTTGGGCTTATCAGACACAACTTAGAATAGATTTACAAGGAGATCCTGCTGAATAGCATTGAGAACTTTGTCTAGATACTCATGTTGCAACAGAAGAAAGGGTGGGGGAAAAAATGTAATTGTAATGTATACATGTAAGGATAACCTGACCCCCTTGCTGTACAGTGGGAAAATTTTAAAAAATTATAAAAAAAGAATATATATAATAATTTAGTGAAGAATTGTCTGTAAATTACAAAACATTATTGAGGGAAATTAAAGATCTAAATAAATGGAATTAATATTCAAAAAAAAAAAAAAAAGAAATGCTCCTTCATCATGGAGAAGCAGCATTTATCATCACTGGAATAGTCTTTCAGGATATCGATTCTCTTTCCCTGCTTACATGCTTCTAAATTATTATGGGATTCCATACATGGCTTCTGACCAACCAAACCACTGCATCGCAAAACAAGCAAGGCAATAGGCTACTAACTGCTTGGCCTTACTGTATAGATCTCCAATCATCCTCATGATTGGACTTTGGGAACTTAGTCACAACACTGTGTAAGAAGTAGCCCCTTGTGATACTGGTGTTCTATATTGTAGGATGCAGAACATGAGCAGAACCAGTTACCCATATGCCTGACAGTGTTTTCATAGCTAGAATGCAGCGTAGGACTGAGGGGTGAAGACACCTCTTATATTTCACCTATTCTTTCACTTTCAGAATTTTTGCTTTAGCTCTTTAAAATTACTTCTTTCAATTCTTTTAGCCTAAGGAATTGAGTATTTAGTGGAGGGGTATTTTATCTAAGTGTTAAAAAAATGTAGATTTTATTGAATTGGGAGCCAAAACTGCCACCTGATTATCTTAGATTCTTTGTGCAATCAGGGCAAAGATCCTTAGCAAGCTATAGTGTTGGCTGAAAGCCAGGTAAACTTGGAACAAGCTAAGAAGGGATCTATCTTATAAATCAGCAGCATTTTTGTGAATGCCAAAAGAATGGAGGACTTGCACTAGTATTTCTTTGCTAAATATGCTCTTTATTCTCATTTTCTTTTTAAATGATAATTAAAATAATATATTTTTTTCTTTTCTTTCTTCTTTCTCTCTGGGGTGTATAATGTTATCTAAGTGGTGGTTGAATTTATGTAATCCATAAGCTGTAGAATACTGAGATGTGATTGTGACAGAACTGGAGAGGAATGAACATACACCACAGTCCTGGACTCATTGGCCAATATCTTATTTCTGTGTGCAATGCTTGGAAATGACTGTGGTTGTCTCCTATTGCAGTCGTGTGGGGATTGGTTGGATTATGTATTATAAAGTCCTTTTTGAATGAATGAATGAACATGTGTGTATATATATGTGTGTTCTGGGCAGCCAGAGGGTGGATTGTAGCAAATGGTTTTGTGGTAGCTGTATGATAAACTATGGTTTCTTCTTTCTCAGAGAGATTATTTCTTTGCACGTAGACATAAGCCCAGGAGATTTCATCTTTGCTATGTGATTCTGTCTATATGGACGTATATGTTTGGGAGTTGCCATCAGATTATTTTTTATTTTTAAAATTTTTTAAAAATTTCATTTATTTATTCAGTCTTTTTAGGCCCGCACCTGCAGCATATGGAGGTTCCCAGGCTAAAGGTTGAATCGGAGCTGTAGATGCCATCCTATGCCACAGTCACAGCAATGCCAGATCCAAGACAGGTCTGTGACCTACACCACAGCTCATGACAATGCCGGATCCTTAACCCACTGAGTGATGGTTAACCTAGCATCTTCATGGATTCTAGTCAGATTTGTTTCCGCTGAGCCACGGTGGGAACTCCACGATCTGATTATGTTTTGCATCTTGATGATTAACATTTGGAATGGTGAGACTAAGAGTTGGAAAGCTATTTGATCTGAGTTCCATTAATGGCAAATTCTAGAGAGAGATCAATAAATTCCTTGATGTCCTGGAGGCTCCCCGCTTCCTGTCCTTTTGATCCTTTGTCCTTCACCCCTTCCTTGGATTTCATGAAATCCAAACCCCAAACTCTTAAAACCCTTCCCATAATCTTCCTTTGTTGTCCAAGTTAGCCAGAGTTGTTTTATATTCCTTTTACCCGCAGAACATTTGTTAGCTAATACAGAAATTAAAGACTACCTATGTATGGGGTGACCCTAGATGTGGTTGCTTAATTTTAATGAGAAATCATCAATTATTTGTGAAGAAGGAAACTACAAGAAGAAAGGAATAGTTCCAAGATAATCTCTTTCTTCATGGAGTTACACTACCCTCCGTTTTCCCTTAATTCTTTGATGGGAAAAAAACTCAGCATTAAATACTGGAATAATTATATGTATTTTTCCAAAGTTAAAATTTGGATATAAAGAGGAGACAGCATTGGGAAGGATGAGAAAGAGCCCTCTAGAAAGAGTCACCTAGAGTAGCTGGTTTAGTGAGAGGACTAGGTCACATGGGCAGGAAGTGAAGATACATAGACTTGAAGTAAAGACAAGCTGAGGATCAAGACAAGTAAAAAAATAGTCCTCCAGTGCTCTCTTCCTCATATCTGTACTGTTTACTAGTCCTGCTGCTACTGGGACACAAGGAGATGTTCTGGTGGTAGTGGATACAGGCCTTGAGGAAACTTACCAAATAAGACTATATATGGGCGGCTTTAGGTATATTATACATTAATGTCACCGTCTTCCTATTTATTTTCATTCACTGATCTTTCCAGCTTTTTCCTTACTGAAATCTAATGTTCTTTATTACGCATTAATGTAGCAGTTCTCAAATTTTAGTAATCCTAACAATTACCTAGGGAGTGCTTGTTAAAATGCCAGGATTTTCAAATGTAATGAGTCATTGGTTGAGTGACCATATTTTAAGTTATTTTCCAAACCACGCAATTTTTGAGAGTGAAGTGAATTGTTACTAATAACTATTCTGGGAGGACAAGTATGAACCAGCACTGGCCCAGGCAAACCATGACATGGGCCAGTAATTGATCACATTTGAGAAACACTACTAAGTGAAATTAAATTTCAGGCACAGCAACTCACACAATTCACATTTTAACTGGTTGTGATTATAAAAGTCCTTGTTATAGGAGAGAAATTTTTTAAGTTAACAAAATGAAGGACCTGTTGGTTTATTTTATTTTTTAATAAATTTTATTATAGTTGATTTATAATGTTCTGTCAATTTCTGCTGTACAGCAAAGTGACCTAGTTATACAGATATATACATTCTTTTTCTCTTGATATCTTCTGTCATGTTCTATCACAAGTGATTGGATATAGTTCCCTGTGCTATATAGCAGGACCTCACCGCTTATCCATTCTAAACATGTAGTTTGCCCTGTCTTCTAACCCCAAACTTCCAATCTATCCTACTCCCTTCCCTTCCCCTTAGCAACCACAAGTCTGCTCTCCATGTCTGAGTCTGTTTCTATTCTGTAGATAGTATCTAGATGAGAAATTTTAGAACTTAAGGAAAAAAAAAAAAAAAGGAAGCCCATGTATTTTTTCAGGTGGGGAATTGCCTGCCTGCTGTACCCCCCAAATTAGTATTAACCTTTGGTAGACTTATTTTGCCCATTGATTTTTGAGTTAGTTCAAGCACTTTTAAATCACCAAAAAATTGCCTTTCTTCCCTCCTTTTGTTCCTTCCTCCGTGCCTTCCTTCCCTCATCAATTTGGGTTTTTTAAAATGATTTTTTTTAGTTACCCTTTTATTTATTTTTATTTATTTGCCCATGCTTTAGCATGTATAAGTTCCCAGGCCAGGGATCAAACCTGAGTCACAGTGGTAACAATGCAGGATCCTTAACCCACTGCATTACTAGGGAACTCTCCTCATCAATTTGTTTATCAAATATTCATTGAGGAATCCAGAAGACTGAGAAAGTCAGAATCTGGGAGAATGCAACCATGGACTTTCATTCCTCTTAACCTTCATAAAATGCAGAAACAGCCCAGCTCCAAGAACTGGTGTGATTTGCTACTGTTCTGGAGAGAAATTTAGCCAAACATCATTAAAAATACAACAGAAACATGTATTTCCTTTAATGCTAGTTTAGTAATTCAACTAGAAACACTTTAACCTTAAATGTTTAAAGGACTAGTTACTTCGAAGTATTTTTAAAGTGATGTTAAACTGTAAATATGAGATTACCTCTCTTTTGTCTGGCATGATTATCATCATATTTATAGTTACTCTTGTTGGTAAAGATTAGGTTTCACTTTGTTCCTTTGCAGCTAATTTTGGGTTTGCATTGTAGAAAACAAATCAAGTGTGTCAGAAAGTAAGCACCTGGCAGGGAGGAGGAAGGCATTAACTATTTCAGGCACTAATAAAAAATGGTACTTGCTGCACAAGTAAACTAGCCAGTTAGAATCATGGCTTGATAGAGAGATACGTGTTTAATAAAAAAATACATATTTATTAAAAAATGTTTTATTTAGAGATGACATTTGCCTCCTGTTGACTTCCTTTAAGGAAAACTAAGTCTAAGTTAAGAATTTCAACTTGTAGTTTTTAAATTGTGTTTCCAGTAATTAGTATATGAAAGATAAAATGGCAAAGAAAACACAACTATTTAAAAAAATATGTATCTATCAGGCCTGTGATGTACAGCAGGATCTCATGGTTTATCCACTCCAAATGCAATAGTTTGCAGCTGTTAACCCCAAACTCCCAGTCCATCCCACTCCTTCCTCCTCCCTCTTGGCAACCATAAGACTGTTCTCCAAGCCCATGAGTTTCTTTTCTGTGGAAAGGCTCATTTTTGCTGTATACTAGATTCCAGATATAAGTGATATCATAAGGTATTTGTCTTTCTCTGTCTGACATACTTCACTTAGTATGAGAGTCTCTATTTCCATCCATGTTGCTGCAAATGGCATTATTTTGTTCTTTTTATGGCTGAGTAGTATTCCACTGCGTATATATACCACATTTTAATCCAATTCAAATTGAAAAATGGGCAAAAGACCTGAATAGACACTTCTCCAAAGAAGATATGCAGATGGCCGACAAGCAG
Source organism: Phacochoerus africanus (assembly GCF_016906955.1). NCBI lineage: Eukaryota > Metazoa > Chordata > Mammalia > Artiodactyla > Suidae > Phacochoerus > Phacochoerus africanus. The sequence continues at coordinate 77,867,868 of NC_062554.1, forward strand.
AAAAAATGCTCAATGTCACTAATTTTTAGAGAAAGTCTAATCAAAAATACAATGAGGTACTGCTTCACACCAGTCAGAAAAGCTATCATTAACAAGTCAACAAATAACAAATGCTAGAAAGGGTGCGCAGAAAAGGGTATCCTCCTACACTTTTGGCGGGAATGTTAATTGGTACAACCACTATGGAAAACAGTATGGAGGTAATTCAGAAAACTAAATATAGAACTACTAAATAAACCTTTTTTAAAATGCATAGACCATACTATGGTGTGTGTATTTTCTATAAGATAAATGTCACTTTCAGCTTCTGTTAACCCACATTATTCCAGGAAATTTCCTAATGGTCCTTTTAGACATTTTCTCTTTCTGTAAACCTATTACTGTGAAGCCAGTTCCTTCCTGCTGTTTCTCTGCTATTGCATTATTGTTTTTTATTTTGTTGAAATAATCTGTTTTTATAAATTAATTTTATCTTTTTGTCTTAATTTTTTTCAACTTACATTAGCATTTTTATTATGAATTCCTTTTTGAAGGGACATTCATACTTAAATGAGATTTATTCTGTTTGCAAAATTTAATTAAAATTTCCTTCTTCCTCAATACATTTAATCTGTAATTGTTCTTGGATTGTAATATTTCCTATTACTTCAAATCAATAGTGGAGAATGGAAACATTCATAAATTGATCTAAATAATTTTCCTATCTTTCCAGTGGCTACTTTAACATTATTCATCTTATCACCCTTGAGATCCCTTGAATATAAAAACACATTCTGCTATCTCCTCTATGTATAGTTTTTCCATAGTTCTTTATGTATAAACTTAAATATTTCACAGTTATTTGTCTTCTCTTTGTCTATTCATTCAGCTAGTCATTGAGCACCTATCATTAATTAGACACTGTTAGGTTATATTTGTTACTGTATTTTTCTAATTGCATTTTTTTGGGGGGGGGTATTGTACTTCTAATGCTCCTTACAAAACTATGCTTAAAAGAATCTTTTTTACTCTGATTTAAACCTTTATTTTCTTGCATAGTTAATTAGACTGTAGTGTATTTATAGAGTTAAGAGCCATGACTATTAAACAAATACACTAGTAGTTCTGATAATTCTAAAATTTCCCAATGAAATCATGTATCTGTAATGATGGCCTTTGTGCATGTATAAAATTTCATTGAAATCTGCAAAAATTAAAGAAAATGATAATTTTACTGGAAATAATTTTATTTTAAATGGCAAGTTAAACACAAATGTGTAAAAATCTGTAATTTAATATCATTTATTGTCCACCAGATTGGTCAAATCAGTAATTTTATCTATCATAAAAAACAGATAGATAAATGAAAAATTTTTGACAGTCATGTTGAAATCATTCCATTCACTAAACATTGACCTTTTTCAAATAAAACTTTGCTTTTAGATCTTTAGAGGTTACTCTGTGAGAAGAGAAACAGGAGAAATAGGAAATAAACTTAAAATAGACAGTTTATTCAGATGATTTAATTAATTGAAAGCCATTGCTATTAGCCAACTCTGCTCCATCAATCCTGGTTGAACAGAATTGGCTAATAGCAATGACTTTCAATTAATTAAATCATCTGAGCAAACTGTCCATTTTAAGCTTATTTCCTATTTCTCCTGATTCTTTTCTCATAATCTCTAAAGATCTAAAAACAAAATTGCAGTTTGGGGTCTGCAACCACGATGAGTCACCTGCAAGACTCCATAGGGCACAGGAAGGAAAACACTCTTATAGGAAGGAGAAGGAAGTTGGAAGAGCTCTAGGAAAAAAAAAAAAAAAAAATCCATGGCTCTTCATTGACTGAATCCTTGCCACGAAAGAAGAGCCGTCTTTCTTCTTCCTGTTGGGGCTCAGCTATCACCATAGGGTGTGAGAGCTTCCCCCTTCTGGTCTTAATATATTTAATTGAAATTTCTGCTTATTAATTTTTTAAACTTGGTTTTTGCTATTCCCAAGGGCTTGTTGTTTAGCTTTTCTCCTTGAGAACCTCCCCCTTTCCCCTGCCTTTCTTTTAGTGAATCTTTTCCATGATTCAGGAGACCCTAGCTAGAACTTCTAGATAGTACCTGGATCATTGCTTATGTTACCACTTAAAGGGAAGTTTAATCTCTGCCCTTCTCATATGGCAGCTTCAACCAATAGGGAATAGGATTCTAACATTTTTTTTCTCCACGAAGAAAGATACTGGAGAGAGCTTTTTGCTTCTAAACACACGCTTGGTTTTTTGTCCCTGATGGACAAACAAATGGCTTATATGATTGGTTAGATGCTCATGTTGCTCGAGCCACATTTTTACCACTAGGCAGTGTCTCTGTGTAAGGTCATAGTTCATGTTTGGTGGATGATGTTCTGTTCTCATCTACTTTCTCTTTCTTTCTATCTTTTTCTTTCTTTCTTTCTTTCTTTCTTTCTTTCTTTCTTTCTTTCTTTCTTTCTTTCTTTCTTTCTTTCTTTCTTTCTTTCTTTCTTTCTTTCTTTCTTTCTTTCTTCCTCCCTCCCTCTCTCTCTTTTCTTTTCTTTTCTTTCTTTCTTTCCTTCTTTCTTTTAAGGGCCACACCTGGGAGGTTCCCAGGCTAGGGGTTGAATCTGAGCTGTAGCTGCCGGCCTACGCCATAGCCGCAGCAATGCCAGATCCGAGCCTCGTCTGTGACCTACACCACAGCTCACGGCAGTGCTGGATCCTTAACCTACCGAGAAAGGCCAGGGATCAAACCTGCAACCTCATGGTTCCTAGTCGGATTAGTTTCTGCTGCACCATGATGGAAACTCCCTCATCTACGTTCTTATTTCATGCTCTGTTAAGAGAGCCAAGCCTTTCTCTCTCTGTGGGAAGTAGCCCAGTCCTGCTCTCTCTGCATGATCTTTACTCAGATTGCAGTCTGACTTAGGCTTCTGGCACATAAGCCAGCAGAGAACAAGATACCTCAGCACCTGGCAAGGGGATGATGCATTTTTCCTTGTTAGAGCCTGGTACTTCCTTTTCTCTGGTTTTGCAGAAGGGTTTTGGGCTGGTCTCTCCCATTGCATTATAAAAATCCACCCTCTGATGTGAGAAGTGCAACAGATAGCAAGCAGTTTAGTATGGAAGAAATAGGAAAATTACTTAGGTCTTCTTGCCTGAACTGTGTCCTCCCATCTAGTTTTCTTAAGAGCTCTATCTCAGAGGGTTGGCTACTTCCCAGGATTTATCAAGCTTCACGTGATTCCTATCTGCATGTGGATATTTACTCTGTGGGAAGTGATAGAGTAAAGGAGAGATGAGGGGCATCTGGGCCTCACAGCTTTCATGCCATTATTTCAAATAGAATTTAAATGATATTTTAGAAGTATTTTAGTTATTATCTGTTGGATCTTTTGTTTTAATAATGTGAAAAACTGGCATTAACTTTTATTGGGTTCTTTTAATAAAGTTTATTGTTTAATTCCTATTAGAGGGAAAACATACACACATATATATACACTAAAAGGTCACAATTAATTCCAAAATCTTGGGATATAAGAACATCTAAGCAAAGTTCCAGTTTAGTTCAGCTCCATCATTGAGCAAATATTTTCAGAGCACCTGCTTTGATCCGGGCAGAGTGCTGGGGAGGCAAGATGGCTCGCCTGAATTCTGAGCAAGGACAACACCTTATTTGTGCTAGACTGAAGGTGTTCGAAGATCATTGGAAACACTTAGAAACCCTGTTGTCAGTTGAATAGGATGAGACACAATTCTGAACAGTGTTTAAATATTTGATACTCTTGTGTTTCAATTCTCCATTTCCTAAGTCCTAGAGATGTGGCACAATCCAAGACCAGGCTCTGTTCCAGCATCCCACCTAGGGATCATATCACCCTCTGCACAGCTGTATCTCTTGCCAGTTTCTCTTAGGACTTTCATCTGCTCTTCCAAGTCTCCAACTGCTGTCTAAGCTAGGTTTATTCATCTTTATGGTCACCAATGTTCCCAAGACTTAAGAATTTATGTTTCAAAGTGTACCTTCTTTCTGAAATTTATTTTTCACTTGCATTTCCTGCATTTATTGTTGAAAGCATCCATAAAATTTATAGATTAGACTTTTTTTGAGTTAATTTTTTCTCTCCCCAGAAGATACAAGTTATGAAGTCACTTGCAACTGAGGCTAAATCATTTTTGTTTCTAATCCAATACCTAAAATAATATTCTAGCTCCCTACAGACTGTTGGCATTAGTTTTTTAGTTCAATTCATGTGGCTTTGAAGAATTTAACATGCTTGTGAATGTAAAAGTACCTAATATGAACAGGATTAAACAAAATGTCCCATGTGTGTTTACCTATTGTGATGCTTAATGGTCTTGCTCAGGAAGAATCATGGCATATATAGCCCAACGTCTGGAAAATTCAGACTGTAGTTAGGAAAGGGCACCCCTCACTAAATGGAGTTTAAAAACATTGAAAGGTATGCCATTCTGAATCAGAAAGTCTAATATTTGAGCTTTTTCCATAGGAAATAAAATAAAAAAAATATTGGACATAGATATGACCTGATGTACATTTTCTGTCATTTTTACTAAAATAGGTTTTATGAAGAAGAGACCTATTAGAATTTTTATATATCTAGTCCTGAGGTATTTGCTATTGATCTATTTCCACTGGCATTATGAGTGGATGAACTTCTGTGTACCTTGATGCAGAGCACAACATGCAGCAAGCATTTTTTTAATTGAAGTATAGTTGATTTACAATGTTATATTAATTTCTGCTTTACAGAAAAGCGATTCAGTTATATGTGTGTGTGTGTGTGTGTGTGTGTGTGTATTCTTTTTGAAAATATTCTTTTCCAGTATGGTTTATCATAGGACATTGAATACAGTAGGATCTTGTTGATTACCCCCTTCACATATAATAGATTACATCTGCTAACCCAAACTACCCACTCCCCCCCACCACCACCTTCTCCTTGGCAACCACAAGTTTGTTCTCTATGTAAGCATCAAGCATTTTAACTGTAGCACCCTTTATAGAGTTTTCTCTTAATGAGGCTTACTTCTAGTTGAATATATTGGGATTATATTTGAGGCTTGCTAAGTAGTCAGTAAATGATTATTTGAAAGAATGTCTGAGTGAATGAACAAATGAAATTAGAAGAATACAACTAATTCTATGCTTTGTCTCTAAGAACAACTTATAGAAGTAGATAATTTAAATAAGCTTCAAAGGTTGACTCTAGTAAGGACAGGGATTTAAACAAAGAGGAGTTCCCGCTGTGGCTCAGAGGTAAGGAACCCAACTAGTATCTGTGTGGGTGTGGGTTTGATCCCGGCCTTGCTCAATGGGTTAAGGATCTGGTCTTGTTGAGAGCTCTGGTATAGGTCAGAGACACAGCCTGGATCCTGTGTTGCTGTTGCTATGGCATAGGCCCTGGCAGCTGCAGCTTCAATTCAGTCTCTAGCTTGGGAAATTCCATATGCCACAGGTGTGGCTCTAAAAAGATTTAGGCAAAGACAGAACAATGCATCTAGGGCAGGGCTGAGGTAATGAGAAATGTAAAATGAAGTTACTGAGGACTTACTATGTACTCAAATTATGCTACAAACTTTCACAGATGTTACCCTCTGTAAATCACAAAATAATCCTTGCAGTTGTCTATAAACCTATAGACAAGTCTTATTTTACAAGGGAGGATACAGAGGCTCCAAAACTTAGGTCACAACCCAAGATTAAACAGCCTACAAATGGCGGAACCCAGATTAAACTTCCAACACCATAGCTAGTGATTTTATGCCAATGGCCTTTTCTGGATTATAATATATTTCTGCTGAAATAAACGGAATCCGTACAGCTATAAGGTGAGTTCAGGCATGAGAAGGGATGAAAAAAGAAATATTGCATAAGTTTTCATTCATTAAGGAACTATAGGCATTTAGAAACATGAATTAGCTGAACAAATATGAATTCCAAAATAATTTATTTCATTTATTAATTTACGATTTGTTTATTCATTCAATAAACATTTATTTGGTATCCTCCAAGTGCTGTAAGCCCATGCTGCTCACACCTGGCAGAGGTCTTGGGTACCTCTCTAGAACTGTGTCGCATTTTATTTGGGCTCTCCTAAGTGAGACCTATGTTTGCGTGTTTTGCCCTTGAATCCATCCTCTGAAACTCAGAGGGTGTTTTGCCTCTTGAGTGTAACCATGAGCTTCTCAGTTCGTAAGAAAGGCTGATATAAAGAGTGAAAACCCAAAGGAAGTAATTTGTCTCCATATCTGCTGATAAGGCCACCCAAGCAAATTTTCCTGAGGCTACGATAATCTGGAAAGCTGTCTCTCCCTTATTACCCACAGAATCTGGCAGCTCTGTGGCTAAATTGCAAAGATAAGCTAATAAGTGTATATTACCCAATGACAGACACTGAACTATCTAATCTTCCTTTAGTATTAGAAGGTGCCCTGGGAACACCAGGTGTTAGAAACAGGTTTTCTTGTCACTTGTCCAACCAGTTGCATGTACATGAAGTGCGCAGGTGAAATATCTAAACCAGATTAAAAATTAACCAGTTTAATTGTCAGTATAACAAAGACAAAACAAGCTTTGAAAATGCCAAAGTGTTATAACATATTTGTTGTTATTGTGAGTCCTTTATGGTGAACTTAAATGGATTGGTTGTATCACATTTAGTAGGTATTAAAATTTCACAAAGAAATTTTCTTATGGACAGCCAGGTAGTATAAGGCAATACTTCTCTAACTTTAATATATGCATGAATCCCCTAGGGACCTTGTTAAAATCCAGGCTCTGATTCAACAGGTCTGGGATGTGTTTGAGTTTCTGCATTTCTACAAAACACTCAGATGATATTGATGCTGCAGGTTCATGAACCACATTTTGAATAGCAGGCATGTAAAATTGAGGGCATTATCCTCCCTCAATTAATGAGAATTTATGAAACTTTTGCTCTAAAATATATATATATGGACACATATAATATTGATTATGTATAATATTAATATATAATATACATATATTATACATATATATTATATGTATAGTATATAACATATAAGTATTAATATATATATAGTATATATTTTAAAATATGTAATGTATCTGGTGCAGGACTCATGGTATAACATCAAATCATCAAATCATCTTTATTTTCATCCTTCCTGCTCCTGGGTGAAATTTTCTCCAGACCCCATGATTTTTCTGCTAAGTAATAGATCATCCAAATGTCAATTAAGATCATGCACAAGGCTCAATTCAGTAATTAGATTTTGGGGCCTAAGACATTAACTAAGCTCTGACCTTGACTTAATAGGCAAACCTCCCTCGGCCCAGCAGAAGCCTGGTTCCCTTAGAAGCCTGCCCTGGAAACAGGCCCTTATGAGCCTTTCTCTATTTACTCATACTGGGCTTTTTGGTTTAAAGCTGATTTTTTCCTCCTGGGCACTTCTGTGAAGTATTTGTGATTTATGTTTGCAGGGAACCTCCCACCTGCAGTTCCCTTGTTATTGGCTGGCAGAGCCACTTGGATTTCTGGTGGCCACTTGCCCATCCTGCTTTGGACCCTAGGAATCTGGCCTTGCCCCCAGCCTCTTGCTGGACTCCCACTGGGCTAGATTCTCTTTCATCAGCTGCCTACCTCTGGCCCATAGGAGTCATTCTAATGTCCTGTGCCCTAAAAAACTCTGGCAGTGCAGATGGATCTGCCCCCAGAGTAGTTATTCAGCCATCTGTAGTCCACTAGTTTCCTGGGCAGAAGGCAGACGGCAGGACTGGGGTCCCCAAAGGGCTGGGATGAACCACTCAGGGTCACCAAGGGGAACCCACCCAAGTCCTTCTTAGAGTGAGATGGTGGAGATTATGAACTAGGCAACAACTCTTTCCAAAGTGTTGTCTCTTCACAAATACTTCTCCTTCCCTCTCTCAATTCTCTTGTGTTCTTAAAGTAGGACAGAGTGTTTAGAAGTTATGGCATAGATCTTAGAGATTTCCTTTGCAATTCTTTATATGGCAGTTTGCTACCTCACTTTTAAATCACTGTTATTGTTCCTCTAACAGAGTGTCAACAACCTAAGTTTAATAAGCACAACATGCAGTGAGGTAGGTGTAATACATTTCCTCATTATACAGGTGGAGAAACAGAAGCATAGAAGGATTAAATAAAAAGTGCTGTACATGAATGTAAGACGTTTTGCTCCTGCATTTATAACCTTAACTACTATGCTGGATCTGTGGTAGAAAACTTCCAAATATTTGAAGGCAATATGATTGATAATATATCTAGAAGAGAGTATTAAAAAGCAGGTGGTATGTCAGACCTGCAGACCTGTAGGATAGCATTTTGGTTATAGGTCTTATTTATTATTGACTTAAAAGATAATACAACCGTGGTTTGCATTTCCTAAAGTGTGTTCCATAAAATGTTAGGCCTGTGGTTCCTTAAATCACTACACATTTACTGCATGTGACACAGGGAATTCTGTACCTCACTTTTTTTTTTTTTTCATTTTTTTAGGTCCACATCTGTAACATATGGAAGTTCCCTGGCTAAGGGTCAAATTCAGCTAAGAGTCAAGCCAAATCTATAGCTGCTTCTGGCCTATGCCACAGCATAGAAGCGCTGGATACTATCTGTATCTGTGACCTACGCCACAGTTCACAATGACACCTTATCCTTAACCCACTGAGCAAAGCCAGGGATGGAACTGGCATCCTCATGGATACGAGTAGGGTTTGTTACTGCTGTGCCACAACAGGAACTCTTTTTGGAGATTTACAATCCATAATCATGTTTCTAAGCGATCTTGTAGAAAAAGAAAGTGTAATTTAACCCCCAATTGTTTGACATTGGATTTTTTTGTTTGACTTTTTTTTTTTAAATACTGATAACATTCTTGGAAGTTCGAAAGAATTGGCTTTTGGGAATTTTGTAATGGATCCATTGATTACTTTAGAGATGAGTGAAGGTGCATTTACTAATTACATTTTCTTCCTTCTTTGGCTGTAAAGAATAGTTTGCCGTCACCTTTTGTAGTAATCTGACAGATTTTCAAAAGCACATTTGCAACCTAACTTGGAACTAAACTCCTTCATAAACAACACTGAAAATAACAAAGCAGGAATGTGTTAACATCAGTTTACATGAGATGTAAGGTTTGGTGCAATCTGCACATTAGAATCACCTGGGAAGCTTTTAAATATCTGGCGCTCATGCCACTCCAAGTCAATCAAAGCAGAATCTCTTGGGGTAGAAGCCAAGTATCAGATGTAGGCTCTGATTTGATCTTCCCACACTTCATGTGAAAAGTCACCTAGACACTTAGGTGAATTTAAACTACTTCTCTGAAAAGGAGATCAAATTGTCCACCACCAACAGATTTAGTATGGCTGAAATAAATGATTAAAACATGTAAAATTTTCTTTCTTAAAAAAAAAACTAAACATTTCTACATCACAGCCATTATCTAGGATATTCCTTATTGAGGCTTGATAATTTATGACCTTTTGTGTAAGCTCCCTCTCCTCATTTGGCTCCCATTTGTCAGTTTTATATTTCCAAACTGCACTCTACTGAAAATAAGGAAATTAGATCAATATAGTTATGTTAATGGATGTAATATGCAGTTCATTTGAAAAAGAATGGCAATACGTATTTTCCTAAGTTCTACATTACTCAACTCATTGACCAGAAATGTGTTAATGATATAATGTTGGTATATTGAATGTCTGAGAGGGCCACTGATGGCACCTTAGAGATAAAAAGCTACTTAAAGTGCATAAAACTGGAATAAATGACTTTGCTGAATATATTTAAAGTATCTTTAATGTTCTGTTTTTAGCAGCAAGTTTTATTCAAACTCATTGACTGTTATCCCTAGGATTTAAATAAATCAACTAAGCGTTTTTGTTCACTGCAGCTCATAAAATTCTTGTCATTTTGTTTGAATAGTGCGCATAATTCTTTTTTTTCTTCCCAAGGGCTGCACCTGTAGCATATGGAAGTCCCCAGGCTAGGGAATGAATAGGAGCTGTACCTGCAAGCTTATGCCACAGCCACAGCAACGTCAGATCTGGGCCACATCTGTGATCTACACCACAGCTCACAGCAAATGCCAGATCCTTAACCCACTGAGAGGGGCCAGGGATCTTTAACCCACAGAGAGGGGCCAGTATCATAGATACTAGTTGGGTTCCTTACCACTAATACACAAAGGGAACTCCTAGTGAGCATAATTCTATGTGTAAAATAAAAGAAAAACAAAGTCATGGAGCTTTTATCATCAAAAAGTCTACAAATAATAAATACTGAAGAGGGTGTGGAGAAAAGGGAACCTACCTACACTCTTGGTGGGAATGTAAACTGGTGCAGCCAGTATGACAGACAACATGGAGATTCCTTAAAAAACTAAAAAATAGAGCTATCATATGATACAGCAATCCTATTCTTGTGCATATATCCAGAAGAGATGAAAACTCCAATTTGAAAAGATATATGTACCCCAATATTCATATCAGCACTATTTACAATAGCCACGGCACAGAAACAACCCAAATGTCCATCAACAGACAACTGGTTTAAAAGGATGTGGTATGTGAAATATATATATATATATATATATATATATATATATATATATCTATCTATCTCACAGCAACATGGATGGACCTATAGAACATACTAAATGAAGTAAGTCAAAGACAAATATTACATGATGTTGCTTATATGTGGAATCTAAAAAATGATACAAATGATTCTATATACAGAATAGAAACAGACCCACAGACATAGGAAAAAAACTTATGGTTACCAAAGGGGAAAGGTGGGGCAGGAGGGATAAATTAGTAGTATTGGATTAACAGATATGAACTGCTACACATAAAAAGATAGGCAACAGGGATTTACTGTATAACAGGGAACTATATTCATTACCTTATAATAGCCTATAATAGAAAAAACCTGAAAAAATATGTAACTGAATTTCTCTGCTGTACATCTGAAACTAATACAATATTTTAAATTAATTACACTTCAATTTAAACATTATTTAAAAAACAGTGGCACTATAAAAAACATAATGCCAGAATCATGTGATTTAATAAGAACAAACCAGGAGTGAATTCTTGGGATTTCCCTCTATACATTCTCCACTGCACACACACTTCTTTGGTCCTTGCTCTTGTCATGTATTGTTTCTTAGCTCTATTTGTAGTGGGAAAAACAATAATGATGGTTTTTATGTAGTGAGGAACTTCCAAGATACTTTGCAGTATCTTTAGGAAATAAAAATCTACTAGATGTTCTCTCCCTGAGGATGCAGTAGAGGTTGTGAGGACGGGAAGGAGGAGACTGAAATGTAAAAACTGTTTATGAGGATGAGGATGCAGAAGGGGTCTTGTGAGAGAAAATGGATTTGTGTAAATGAAGACTACACAAGAGAAATGCCAAAGGATTAGCAGCAAGAGATATTAACATTTAATCTTCTGTATACTTATCAAAAAGTAGAGAAACTAAGGAATGAAGTAATCCTAGGTACACACATATAGTGACATTTCAGAAATATGAACTGCCTTCTAGGGACTACTATTTAAATGTCACCTGCCTAAAAATAATGCATTTTAATTGGACTTTGATTGGCAAGTTCTTCACAACTTCCTTTCCCTTTTCGAAAATGTGTTTCAACTGGCAATACCCAAGAGGGTGGTATTTTTAAAAGGGAAAAGGTGAATAAACAGTATTACCTGGATCTGAGCCCTATGACAGAGACAACTGTTTTGATATAATTCTTCTTCTTAGTTGCAGTTTATAGCCTAAAGGACAGCATTAAACTGGTTTCATTTTTTTTTTTAAGTAAAAATACATGGAACAGAAAGTACCAGAAGGGAAATTTGAAGATGCTAGATGGAGTCTTTAAAGAGAAATCTATCCCAAAGTCCCAGGAGTTAGTTGGAGCCTCAGTCCTGGTGAAAGTCCATTTAATATATCTGAGGTCCAAAACTGTATGAATTAGCCTAGAGCAAGGTAAAGCATATTTGCTTAAACCAATGGTGACATCTGGTGGCTGGAAATGCTAACGGCTGGAAGCCACCTTATGGCTTCCCCAGGGCTTGTTAAGGCTTGTTTTGAGAAAACAGCTGCCTTTTCCATTTGATATTCTAAGGGCCAGTTCTAATTTCTAAGCGGCAGTTGGAAGTCTTACTGTTCAGATTCAGTATTTCTTTATTTATATTATGAGTTAAAAGAATATGATGAAGTAAGTGAATGAACAGCATGTTCCTCCAAGAATCGCAATTTGATAATCTTTTTCTTTTAAATGCTGTATAAAAAAAGCTCTAACTTCCTCTAGCTTTGGAGCTAACTCTCGGAAGCAGATTATGTTGCTGCCATGCAGTTGCCTGCAGTACAGGGTATTAAAAGATAAACCGAGGCATATTCAAAATTTTAAGAGTTTATTTGAAAAAATTATCAATTTGAATCGATTGTCAGGTTTCAGCAAGCACAAACAGTAAGTATTCCTGCCAGAATTGAACAACCTCTTGGATGCAAAAGGCATCCCAAAGAGAGTGCAAAAGATACTACCCTTCCAAGATCCAGATCCACTCCCAAAGATAACCATAAGAAAGAAAGACAATTCCCCTGAGAGCTGGAAACAGCCTGCAGGACACTAGCCACCCGCATTTTTGTCCACCTATATTCTGGGGCCCCCCAACCTGACAGCTGTCAAGCTTAGTTCTCAGGACACAAAACGAGATGAAAGAGAAAGCAATAGCTGTCTCTGGGAGAGAAGAGAAAAACAACCAACCAGCACCCAAAAACAAATTCACAAGTCTCAATTCAAAATGTAATTCTTCTTTTTTTTTTTCTGCCCTCTAATCTGCATTTGGGAAGGGACAACACGAAATTTTACTTTCCTCTCTTGACAAGGCACTGCAGATAGAGATCTGAAGATCTGACTTCAGTTAAGAATTCTCACCTTTGCTCACGTTTACCAGTTTTCCCAGGCTCCCATGTGCAGGTTCTGCAGTGAGAGGGGGTGTCCTAGCAGTTCTTATCCTGGTCCTGAGAAACTGTAGAGGAGGAAACATAATTTTTGCTCTACCTATTAGGGTGAGTGCTTGGCTGAGACCCTTTTTCTCTAGGGCACCACGTAAGTGGATAAACTTATCCAGGTTAAAAGTTTTCCAGTGTGGCCACTGTAACTCAAGATTATTTGGGGCGAGTTCCTGCTGTGGCATAGTGGGTTAATGATCTGGCATTGTCTCTCTGGTTCAACCCCTGGTGGGTTAAGGTCCAGCACTGCCACAGCTGTGGCATAGGTCTCAGTAGCCACTCCATTCGATCCCCTGGCCTCGGAACTTCCGTAGGGGCAACGGTGGCAGATTCTTTTCAGAAAGGTTAACGTGTTTCAGCCTTAAAGCAGTATTTTCCACTCCGCGACCTCACACTTGCCCTAGTCAGGCTTAAGTTTGACCCAGCCCGGGTCCGGTTTCCAAGTCGGACCTAAGCTGACTCCGGACCCGGACTGGTTTCTAGGTCGGAACAGGTTGGACTCCAGCTGGTTTCCGGACCTAACTCGGAAAAAAGAGGCCTGCAAAGAAAACTTGAAAGCTCAGCGACACGACAGCTGTGAGCTAATGCCGGAGAGGGAATCACCCACCCCCAGCGAGAAAGCGGCAAGACTTGGGAGCTCACAGGTACATTCACGTGCTTGCCTGCTGCTCCTGGGGACCCTCTCTGGTCTCCTCCGGTGCCCTCATCTTAAGCTAGGACGGTTAAAAGTTAAACTGACTAATATTAACAATTCTAAGTGTTGGAGTTCCCGATGTGGCTCAGTGGAAACAAACCCACCTAGTATCCATGAGGACATGGGTTTGATCCCTGGCCTCGCTCAGTGGGTTGAGGATCAGGCATTGCCATGAGCTGTGGTGTAGGTCACAGATGCAGCTTGGATCAGGCGTTGCTGTGGCTGTGGTGTAGGCTGGCAGCTATAGCGCTGACCGTTAGCCTGGGAACGTGCATGTGCAGCAGGTGCGGCCCTAAAAAGACAAAAAAAACAAAAAAAACCACAAGATTTTATTTGAGCAAATATTGATTTCAATCAGGCAGCATCCCCTCTAGCACATACAAAGGAGCTCCAGGATCTGTACAAAATGAGACTTATAAGCAGAAGGGAGCAGGAATGAGGACGATATACTAAGCAAAAAAGTGATTGGTTACTGCAAGGTCACTTTCCTTTAGGGGATCGCCAGGGTCCATCAGGCAGATTTCTACCCAGTGCTCATAGGTGGTTCCTGATTGAGAGGCAAGACTGTAATTAAGTAACCTGCGCTGTAATTAAGTAACCTGCACTTTAACATAAGTGACTCCATTTTGGGCCTGTTGTCTTGTTTTTAACAAGACTTACACTTAAAAATAAATTGACAAATTTATTCTCTCACCTACTCAGCTCCCACTCTCATGTCAACCTCTGCCTGGACCAGGAGGGAATCAGAAAAAAAAGCACACCCCTTGACTACTGAAGCCTCTGGTTTAAGACCTATGCAACTGACAACACACTGGCCTAGGTTTGGGCTCCCTTTTGAAATACAGACAGCAGCAAGGTAAGTCTTCATTTCTACTTTGTCATTATTTCCTGGTTTGCCTTTCATGGTAGTGCCTTCTGAATTCCCACCCCTTTTAGACAACCCTTAGTTTCTACACCAGAATGAGTGAGCACTTACTTATGTATCTTCTTTCCCCCTACACTTTATACTCACACCACGTGATGTGTAAAACCTTGATAGGCCCTTCAATGCAGAGTGATCAGCACCTCCAGCTCAGTCCTTTGACAAACTGTCTGGCTGACTCAGGATTTCCATCTTCCCAATCTGCCATAGCGCTCGATTTTATCTTTTTTCATAGCATTTAACATTATTTGTAATGTCATCTTTATTAATTTGGCTGTAGCTACTTTTTCCCCCTGCAGTATAAAATGAGAAATCTGAGTCTTAGCATATTTAAAACTATTTCCCTAAAACCCGAGTGAGGAGCAAAGTGAGGAAGGTAACCCAGGCTTTTAGGCTTCCTGGTCTGGGGTCTTTACCACACACCCAAACTGCCTTAATTCCTGGAATGGTGACAACCTCCTTATCCAATTCCTTCTCTTCAGATCCTCCTTCCTTAACTACCGCTTATAGTTTACAGTTTCTGGAATGCCATGGACTAAGAAAATGGATCCAACAAGGGAGAATGTGTCCTTGTCTACTGTGGCTTGTAAATCAGGAAGCGGAGTTGTAGGCAGGTATACATTCAGTTTATTTTCCCCCAAAACACTGATGGGTGGTGCAAGCAGAAATCTGAATTATTTATAAATGGTGTAGGAAAATTTTTACTCTGGAAACTTTTACCATTTTATGCTCAATTCATTTACAGTCCCTATTATTTAGAGCTGCAGTTGGCTTTACTATCCTTTTTTCATTTGTATGTTGAGTCTTTGAGCCTTGATTCAGCACCTACTAAGAGAATAAGCCAGCTTAGGTTATTTTCTTAAGCATTTAGGAGTCAAAGTAAATTTGATAGACTTACAGTTGAATTTAAAGACATTGCCCTCACATTCATGTTCCCCTATATAGTCTAGGGGGAGAATGAATTCTGGAGCACACAACAGTGACATAGAGGATGGCCTGTTATCTCTTCCCATACTCTAGGGTATGCATGTGCCAGCACCTCATAGTCCCTGTCACATGGTAGATGGTCAACATATACTTGTTAACTGACTGCCCGAATGAATGCGATGATACCATCTTTCTGCTTGAAATCCTCAAAACGCCTCCTATTGTACATACAGCAAAGCTCTGCTTACCTTTCTAACCTCAGTCATGCAACTCCATCTGCACTAGTCTTTTTAAGCTCTCTCCTACCTGAGGATTTTGTCACATGTTTTCCCTCTGCCTGGAATGGTCTTTTTTTTTTTTTTTTCTGTCTTTCAGGTCTCAATTCAAATGTCCTTTTTTCAGAAAGGCCTTCCTTGACCTCCCTGTTTAAGCAAGTTCCTTACATTTCTTCATTTTAGCCACTTGTTTGTTACCTTTGTAGCATTTACTTCAATTTGCATTTTCACCTCTTTCACTGTCATTCCTAAGTTTAAACCCCCCATCAATTCAAGTCTGGACTATTCCTGCCTTCCTACATTTTGTTCTCCACATTGCAACTGGATTGAAGTTTAAAAATAAATAATATAGTTTGTCCTAGTTACAATCCTGGCTCAGCTATAAATAAGCATGTATGATGATATGTGATGAAATCTCTCTGGGCCTCAATTTCCTTATTTATAAAATAGGAACATGAGTTTGAACTGTGTGGGTCCACTTGCACACAGATTTTTTTCAATAAATATGTACTATGGCACTACATGATTCACAGCTGGTTGAATCTGCAGAAGTGGAACCTTGGATATGGAAGGCCAACTGTAAAGTGACATGTGGATTTTTGACTGCGTGGGGCCTAGGCACCCCCAGCCCCTGCATCTTTCAAGGGTCAACTCTAAGAGCGCCTCTGTCACAGGCTTATTAAATGATTAAATGAGTACATACTTTAAAGCACTTAGAACAGTCCAAGTTCATAGTCAGTGCTGTATTTTAGTGTTTAACCTATAATAACTAAAACTCCCATTACTTCTCATTACACTTTAAGTAAAATCCAGACTTCTTTCCTATGAGTCTCTAAGGCTCTACATCATCTTGTTTTCTTGACTCTCTTCAAGCCAACTGCTTAGGACTCATCTTCTTGTTCCCTGTTCAGCTACACTGGCCTTTTCTTTCAGCCTTCTGGTCTGAAAATCTGCTTTACAAAAGCTGAAAATGCTCTTCCTCCAGGTCTTTAGTTAGTTCCCTTCTCACCAATTCAGGCTCTTCTGAAAAACCTTTCCTGACCACTTTATCCCTCCGCCTCCCCCACTTATACTTTATTCCTGTATCTCTATTGTTCTTTCCTTAACAGTTGCTATAACCTGCAATTATCTTATATATTGATTTATTTAATTTGTTTTTTCCAGTCTCCCACACTCTCAGGTTACCTCCATGATATCAAGTATTTTGTGTGCCTGGTTTGCCTTTGTATTCCCATGATATAAAATGGTGCCTAACATCTAGTAGGTGCTCCATAAATATTTGTTTATGGAGCAAAATTGCAAAATAGTCTTACAAATGTACTTTACCATGGGTAGAATTATTGCCATTTCATTCTTCTTGGCTAATGCATAAAATCTATGCTGTAATTTAATCTCTTTAAATCAACTATAAGCACTTAGCTGGAACTAAGCAAATTCCAAATTTACATGATTAGAGCACAAAGGATTGTTTTGACCTCTTAGAGTTGCTTATTTCAGTGCTTTTGTGTGTATGTTTTCAATGCCCTAAGTTATTTAAATGGGTCTGCAGTGTGATATTTTTCAGACAATACCATTTTTATTAAATCATTATATAGAATTGCTCTCTCTGGTCTTCCCTGATAGATGGAATTTAAATTCTTTGCAGTATTTGAAGAAGGTAAAGAATGAAGTAAGGCTGAGTGCTCTCTCAAGACCCTATAGCCTAACATGCTTTGAGGAATGTATATTTTGATTCATGGTACATTTTACCAGTTTGGTAAAAATGGAGTGTTGTGATAGCCCACTGCAGTGTTACATATAAAATATAATTGGGGGCCCAAAGAAAACACTAGAAATCCAACTGAAACTAAGAATAGGAAATCTGCTCTGTGCTGATATATTTCCTTACCTCCCTCATCTCTGAGTTTGATAGAAACCTAATCAAGTAAGGCTGACCTAACAAGAAGGAAGCATTGCAAAAAAGCAAAGGAGTTGTCTCTCCTCACATGCTAAACAGAACAGTTTGCCATTATCAAGCAATCGAAGAAATTTAAATAAAAGTAGGTGATTATTCAATGTGCAGATCATTCAAGATATAGGTGAATATCAGAATGAGAGAAATTCCATTTAGAATCATTGCTGTCCCTTTCTAAAATATGCAAATGTAACAAACATATGAGTCCTTAAAGATAGAACCTAACTAACTTCAGCCCACCCCTCAATTCTTTCTCGGCCTCACCTAGTCTTAACCTCAGTTCCTGGAATCTCAAAGAGGAAATCAAGCTCATCAATTGATAGAAAATGAAAGGTGGAAAGCTTGATGGTTTGTCTTTAGGTAGTGTCACAATGTTCTCACTTCAAAGTGTTCCCTCAGATTGGTCTCATCATATTATCTTGGCATCAGAATGGCTGCATCAAAGCAGCTTCATCAACAGATCATACCCTCAAAGTAGAGAACAGGCACATTACCTCAGCACAAGAGTAGTTGTTACACCATCTGCCTTTCTGAATATGCCTCACTGACATCCATGCTAATTAAATCAAGTTGATTAGAACTCAGCAATGACCTAATTCCATGTCTAGCACATCAAGAGCTGTTTGTTTACACCAGTCATCAGAACAGGGTTACTAAATTATAGAAATAATTTAGGTGGCACTTTCTAAACAATGTAGATCCTACTTAAAGTAGCTTCACTGTGGTTAAGTGACTCATAATGGAATAATGAGCTCAAACCTATAATAAATAATGTCTGTAAAAGGAAGAGAACATGACAAGAGTAAAATATCTTAAGTTATAAAAGTTCTTCAGATGAGTCAATTTAGTTAACTATTTATTGAGTGCCTACTATGTACCAGTGGTGAACAAAAATGGACCAAAAAACTCCTTACCTTCATGGAGCCGCATTTGTGAGGGAAAGTCAGTAAAAATATTGAATGTTATATGTGTACTATGTCAGAAAGTGATAAGGGCTATGAAGAAGAATAACACAAGAAAGGGGAACATTTTACTTTTAATCTATCACCAAGTTCTGATTGTTTTACTGTCAAAATACATTCAGAATCCAACCACCCCTGCCCCTTTCACTACTCAGGCCAAGCCACCAATGTATCCAGGGAAGAATAATGGAGCAGCCTCCACATTGGCCATCCTGTTTTACCTTGGCCTCTTTCAGTTTACTTATTTACTTTTTTTTAGGGCTGCAATGGTGGCATATGGAGGTTCCCAGGTTAGGGGTTGAATCAGAGCTGCAGCTGCCAGCCTATACCACAGCCACAGCACCGCCAGATCCGAGCTGTGTCTGTGACTTACACTACAGCTCATGGCAACGCCATATCCTTAACCCACAGATAGAGGCCAGGGATCGAAACCACATCCTTATGGATTCTAGTCGGAGGGAACTTCCCAGTTTATTCTTAATACAGCTCCCAGAGTCATCCTGCTAAAAAGAAGTTAGATGATTTCCATTGTCTCCTTTAAACTTTCCAGTGGTCACCAGCAGTAAAGCTCAAGTCTTTATAGTAGCCACAGACCGTGCATTTATTGGTGTTTGTTTTCTCTGTGTGTTCATGTCTTATTACTCCTCTCTGCTCCAGCCCTATTGGCCTGCTTGCTCTCCATTGAACACTGGGCATCCCCTGCCTCAGGGCCTTTGCTCTTGCACCTTCCCTCTGCCTAGAGATCAATCTCTTTTATTCTTCTGCTTTGGGTATCTCTTGCTCTCAGATCACTTCTGGCATCTGCCTGGGGCTGTGCTAATAGTTATTTCATAAAGCAGGACAAGCAGAGAGTTTGACCCCAATTATCACCTTTCACTGGTTTTGCTTGCCATGCTATCAAGCATCTGTGCCACATGAAAAGGGTGGGAGGGAAGAATTGGGAACATGGGAATAACATATACATAGTACTATATAAAATAGATGATTGTCGAGAATCTACTATATAGCAGGAAAATCTACTCAATAGTTTGTAATAACCTATGTGGAAAAAAAGAATGGATATATTTATATGTATGACTGATTTACTTTGCTATACACCTTAAACTAATATAACATTGTAAATCAACTATACTCCAATGGAATTAAATTTAAAATAAAAGGAGTGAAGCACAAGTTACATCTTGTCTTGATCTGTTCATGACTCCCATGCAGTTACTCAACTACCAGTCTTCTCATTTCACCCTCACCTTGTTCATTCAACCTATGCTCTTATCTTCCTGAATTATTCCCTTGACTCATTAGCACTAAGACCCTGCCTATCTGTCCTGCTGATGCAAATTTGAACTGCCCCGAATGCACCTTCTTTCTAACTCAATTCAGGAAATGCTTCTAGCTGAAGGTTGTCACCAAACTCACCCGTGCCTCATTGTACCAGGTAGGATTGGGACATAACTTGCTTCAGAAGGCAACTTCCATTTTAATGTTCATAATAAATAGAAAAATGGAGTTTGACAAAATTATACCTTAGTCCTGGTCATGGCCTTTAGTGTGGCGTGAAATTTCTTATGCAGCTCTCTATTGAAGAGGAGGAAATGTTATTTTTATTGGATGTTTAGGGTATTAATCATACCATCAACTGGTGGGGTTATTGTCAGGTATGCTCTCTGCCGAGATCTGCACTTTTCTTGTCTATTTCTTGCTCCACATTGTAGCAGTGATAAATTCTGTGATCTTTCATTCTTTTTGGTCCTTTCATGCTGCTGATATTTGGCTGGTAAGATTAAAGATTCATGTATGGCCTTGGAGGAGCGAAGAAAACGTGGTCCAACTAGCTTTCCAGAGTCTTTGGCTAACAGTCTCATTTAAATAAATAAATACAAATATTATATATATAAGATATATATAATATATAGAGATAATCTGGTTGGGTCAGTTTGATTATTTCTAGTTTCCCATAATTTATAGCAGAGCATCTCAATTCCTCTTTTACTTCCAACAGTCAATATTCTATTTATCTATGCCATATAACAAACCATCCAAAACCTTAGTGGCATAAAACAAAACACTTTTTTATGTACAGGAAATTTTTCTTTAGGAGTCTGTGCAGCACACAGTAGGGATGGCTTGTCTCTGCTCTACAGTGTCTAAGACCCTAGCTGGGAAGAAAGGAATGGCTGGTGGTGACTGAATGTCTGGAAACTGGGAATCATTTGGAGACTTCTTCCTCTACAAGTTTGGTACTTGGATTGGGATGGGATGATTTGAAGGCTGGACTCAGCTGGGACAGACGCTGTGAACTGGTGTTTCTACCTGTGTCTTTTCCATGTGGCTTGGGCTCCCCACAATATGGTTTTCATCACACATTAAAATGTTGCTCAGTAGTATTTGAAATAGGACTGCCAAGTGATGAAAAATAGCTTTCACAGATTTCATGTTCTGAAATCTCTTAGGCCTCCATCGAAGAAATTGTTACTCATAATAAAATTGTTACTCATAATTCCAGTAGGGGTGCACCTCATGTTACTTGGCCTACAGAAGATTATAGGCAGCCAGTATCTCTAAACGGCCAATATCAAGGCTGATTGCCAGAGGTAGGTGAACCAATAGGGCAGTAACTGTCAGATTTGTATTGGGCATACAGGTTCATTTTTAATCCTTTAAAGGGGGTATATAAATCATCACTGCAACTCAGAAAGAGCAACAGTGGGGACCATAGAGTGTGAGAATCATTAGATCAACAACAGTCACTAGCCCTTTAAGATAATATAGTGTGGGGAGGGACCAATTTTATGTACTAGTTGAGGATAGGTTTTGTAGCAAAGCACTCAGGTTTACATTCCTAATTCTATCACTTAACAGGTGTGCTCCCTTGGTTCTATAAAATGGAATTATCAGATCCATCTCATAGATTTATTTTGGAGGAAAGAAATTAAGTGGGGTGATGTCTTTAAGGCAGAGTGTGGGTGGTAAAAACTGAAACAATCACATCGTCTCTGAGAGTCCTGCAGATGACACTGAATTATTGAGAAAGGAACATTAAATAAGTGCACTCATTTACTTGTAATTAAGGAATGTGCCATAAATATTATGAAGCTTAAAATTATAAAGATCACAAAGCAAGATGTCTGTATCAGACAATGTCCTGACGGGAAAGAGCCCATTAAAACTGGATAATTTGAAGAGAGCTTTATAGATACTTGCGCAAGGTGTAGGGAAAACACTGGGTACAGTGCCGTAGAGAACCGGGTGGAAAGGTGTTATCACTCAGAGGTTTCTGGTAGGGGTCAGGGGAGATGGGGTTACGAGGACTTAGATACAGTGAGGCTGTGAGAAGAGGTGGGACCCTTGGTGGAAGGATGCAGTCTGGTTGTGGGGACCCCTTTAGATGGGAGGTGGAGGAATAACATGCTGACCTCACTCTCTCTTGTCTGCTGGAAACCAGTGAGCAAGGAAAGCAGTCTGCTCCTGAGACTCGTGCAAATTGCCTTCTGGGACTGGGAATAGAGTGAATTAGCAAAGGCCTTTTTCGTCTCCCAGACAAGGAAAGATGATGAGATCAACAATGTAGAGTTTGTAAAACTTTAAAACTTCAGCAAAGGGGTTTTGGGAGTTTCCCTCCCAACCCCCACCTGTTTTGATGTTTTGTGGGTGACGCAGTAGGTGGGGGATTCAGCATTTAGCAATTTTGTAGCAGGCCGTTTGACCCAGACGTTCTCATTCCTATACCACCGTCTTCACTGAACAGGCCTGTTAGGTGATGAGAACTATGTTAGAAGCCATGGGAAAAACAGGTTAAGGGGGAAACTTGATCCTTATCTTGCAGAAACTTACATGTATGTATTTAGGGAGACAGGACAAACCCATGAAAGCCAGCAACTCAAAGTAATGTATGATTACACATGCTGTAGGCATTTGAAGAGGCCCATCTTTGAGGACTTGGAAGGGTTCTTGGAAGGGACAGTGCAGGGAAGCTATACTTTGAAGGTGGGTGAGATAGAAAGGGAAGCCATTCGATGTGGCCAGAATAAGCAAAGGAGTGATGTTTAGGCTCTAGTAGCATCAGCCAGAATGAATATTATCCCGTGAGCAAGGTGGAATGAATTTAAGAGCTAGAGGACCTCAAATCTGAATTAGGAGAAAATGTAATATATTAAGTCACTAGGAAATGAGGTAGGTTTACTTTTTCACTTATTGCCCTGATAAATCTAGACAGAATGTCATGGAAAAAATAAGAACAGTTCCTAATGTTGACTTTCTTAATTAACATAGAATCTTTAAATGTGACCAAGATGAATCCAGTAATTTTTGTCAATTTTTCTAACTGCTGGATGGCAAGAAAGTGCTGACTTAGAATCTTAATGAGTTTATTGGGTTCACATGAATTAATATGGCTGCAAACTGAATCACTTTGCTGTGCAGTAGAAATTAACACATTGTAAATCAACTGTACTTCAAAAAGTAAATTAAAAAATAGTAGGATTGCAGGAATTTAACTGATTCAAATATCTTCTTGAGACTGAATAGTTAATTAACTGACAACTAAAATAACTATAGATTTATCTTTGAAGAATGCATTCTTAAATACCTTAAGGTTATTTATTTAACCCACTTTTGAGCTTATTGTAAATGAAATCACACAGTGTATACTCATATGTGTCTGTTTTCTTCCAACAATATGTCCTTGAGATTCATCCACACTGATGTGTACTGTGGTTTAATAATTGTCATTGCAGTATAATATTCTACAATCTATTCTGCTGTTGAGCACTTTAGAAATTTTTGGAGTTATTATGAATACTGATATTATAAAACATTCTTGTACATCTATTTGAGCCCAAAGGTACACCTTTTTATAGGGTATATATCTAGGAGTTTAACAGTAGGTCATGGGATAATTATATCTTGAACTTTACTAGTCATGCTGAATTGTTTTCCATTTGTGCTAATTTATACTGTCATCATAGTATTTGACAATTTCCATTGGTTTATAAACACTTGATATTATCGGATTAAAAAAAAATGGCCATTCCAGTGCTTCTTAGTCATACCGTGTTGTTGATTTAATTTACATTTCCAAGGTTATATAATGAGGTAGGGATCTTTTCCTATATTTAGTTTTATTCATTTGGATTTTCTTTTCTGTAAAATGCCTGTTTAAACTTTTTGTACATTTTAAAATTGGTTGTCTTTTTCTTACTGATTTATAAAGTTTTTTGTATGAGACCTACATTGATTTTGGGTAATATAATTACCTGTTTCCCTCTCCCTATGGCT
Source organism: Phacochoerus africanus (assembly GCF_016906955.1). Classification (NCBI taxonomy): domain Eukaryota; kingdom Metazoa; phylum Chordata; class Mammalia; order Artiodactyla; family Suidae; genus Phacochoerus; species Phacochoerus africanus. The sequence continues at coordinate 77,891,917 of NC_062554.1, forward strand.
TGCTTGTCATAAAAAAAGGATTGAATTTCTTAATTCAATAAAGGCTAATTTACTAAGATAAATTTTAGGTATTTTTTTTCTCTCTTTTTTCCTTTTTTTTTTTTTTTGTCTTTTTAGGGCTGCACCCACAACATATGGAGGTTCCCAGGCTAGGGGTTGAATCGGAGCTGTAGCTGCTAACCCATGCCACAGCCACAGCAACACCTGATCCAAGCCTCGTCTGCGACGTACACCACAGCTTATGGCAACACTGGATCCTTAACCCACTGAGAGAGGCCAGGGATTGAACCTGCGACCTCATGGATGCAAGTCAGATACATTTCTGCTGAGCCACGATGGGAACGCCTCTTCATTTTTCCTGGCCTTTGTTGCATAAATCATTTCCTATCTCAAAGTCATGAAGATATCCTATATTATCACCAAAAGCTTTATTATTTTGTCTTTACACTTAGGTCTATAATAGATTCGAAATCAACTTTTTGAGTGGTGTGAGGTGGTTTCCAATTTCATTTTTTCCCATATGTTTTACCCAGTTGTACAAATACCATTTATTTAAAAAAATCTTTATTCTCACTGCTCTGCAGTGTCACTTCTGTCATAGTTTTTATATGCATGCGTCTATTTCTTTTCTTCCTGCTCTTTTTCATTGGTTGTTTTGGATAACCTTTCATCAATATCATAACCCCTTCATTACCTTAGTTTTATGTTAAGTGTTGCTATCCAGCCAAGAAAATCCTCTCACCTTATTTTTTTCCTTTTGGAATTTCTAGAATATAGACAATTCTTAGACCTTTGCCTTAACATGTAAATCTTAGAATCAGCTTGTCAAGCCACATACCCACACACATGATCTGTTGGTATTTTGATTGGGATTGTGTGGAGCCTATAGATCATTCGAAGAGAATTAAATTTTTCTAATACTGATTCTATGAACATGGTAGATATCCTTTTTCTTTAGGTCTTCTCTCATTTTGTTCAACCAAGTTTCATAGTTTACTCCATAGATATTTGCAAATCTTTGATTAGTTTTATTCCTTAGGTACTTAATATTTTCATTGCTACTTTCTTTTCTTTTTCTTTTTTTTTTTTTTTGGTCTTTTTGCCTTTTCTAGGGCCGCACCCACGGCATATGGAGGTTCCCAGGCTAGGGGTCTAATGAGAGCTGTAGCCACCGGCCTACGCCACAGCCACAGCAACGCGGGATCTGAGCCGCGTCTGTGACCTACACCACAGCTCATGGCAACGCCAGATTCTTAACCCACTGAGCAAGGGCAGGGATCGAACCCTCAACCTCATGGTTCCCAGTCGGATTCATTAACCACTGCGCCACAACGGGAACTCCTCGTTGCTATTTTCAATCATGTTTAAAGAATTGTAAAATAAATAGTTTTAGTGAAGCATGACATCCAAAGAGAAAAATGCATAAGGTACAAGTATACAACTGAATGGATTATCACAAAAACATACCCTGGTTATTACACTGAAATCAAGAAACAGAACATTGCTCTTGCCTTAGAAGCCATCCACATGCCCTTTACAGTTAGGATTTCTTCTCTCTTCTCCCAAGGTTTCTTTTAATCTAATTTCTAACAGACAAGTTTTGCATGTTGGAATTTTATATAATTTTGACTGCTTATGCATTGTTTTTTATTTGGCTTTACTTCAACAGTATATTTTTGATAGTCATCCGTGTTCTTGGATATAGCAATAGTTTGTTTCCATTGTGGTTCAGATTTACCCTACCTAATGACTATTCAGTTAACAACTCTTTATTATAATGGCTTTTGAGAATTTATTCCACTTTTTTGGAATGACTTTATTTAGTAAAATGACTTTTTCAGCTCTAAAGGATACTAAATGAATATGCTATAGGAAGTGATGTGTTTTGTTTGTTTGTTTGTTTTTTGCTTTTTTAGGGCCACGCCTGAGGCATAAGGAAGTTCCCAGGCTTGGGGTCAAATTGGAGCTGTAGCTACTGGCCTATTCCACAGCTACAGCAATGCAGGATCTGTTTCTGCTGTGCCGCAGTGGGAACTCCTAACCAATTTATCATTTAATTGAAGTACAGTGGTTTACAATCTTGTCTTAGTTTCTGGTGTACAGCAAAGTGATTCAAGTATATATATATACACATATATACATATGCACATGTGTATATATGTGTAATCTTTTCTGTATTCTTTTCCATTATGGTTTATTATAAGATTGAATATAGTTCCCTGTGTTATAGAATAGGACTTGGTTGTTTATCTGTTTTATATATAGTAGTTTAAACTACTAATCCCAAACTCCTTGTTTATCCCTCCCCCTTTCCCTTTGGGTAGTCTTAAGTTTGTTTTCTATGTCTGTGAGTCTGCTTCCATTTTGTAAATAAGTTCATTTGTATCATATTTTAGATTCTACATATGAGTGATATATGGTATTCTGCATGATTTTTTATAACAACTTTTCAACCTTTTGGGGGTTATGATTTTTGTACTCAAACTGTGCTTCTAAACAAAAGAAGGGCAGAGTATAACAAAATAGAGGGCAGAATAAAGACTAACATGAGATTTATTTGAGGCAAGTGGAAACACAGCAGTCTGAAGTTATGGAAGATACCACTTCTGCCTCTCTCTCTCATGTCCTTTCAAAACAACACATTTTAGGTTCATGCAATTATAACACACAATTAGAAACATTTACTTACTAGCTTATCAATTTATTACAAAAACATATAAGTCAAGAATAGCCAAATGGAAGAAGGGCATAGGACAAGGTATGGGGAAAGGGTGGAGAGCTGCCAAGCCCTCTCAGAGTGCCACTCTCCCCCGATCTCCAAGTATTCACCAATTCAGAACCTCTCCCAACCCCGTCCTTTTGAAATTTTTATGGAGATGTCAGGGATCGAACCTGCGCCCTCCTGGATACTAGTCGGGTTCGTTAACCACTGAGCTACAATAGGAACTCCAAAGCAAAAATATTTTATAAAAAATACTTTTATTGGTTTTAATGGAAAAACTAATGTATTTTATTCCAATCATAAAGACCCAAACAATATTCATAAATAGAATACGTATCAATTAAACAATGAAAACAAGTTTATATAAATGAAAAGCAATAGTTAAAAAGTAGTGCACATAAAATGTAATGTGATATAGATTTATTCATTCTTTTTTCTTTCTGCACGATTTTTTTTTCTTCTTGTGGCCACACCTGAGGCATATGGAACTCTATCAAGTTAACCCAACCTAAGGAAGGGATAATTGGAACCTCCGAGCCGCATCTGTGACCTATACCACAGCTCATGGCAACATTTGATCCTTAACTCATTGAGTGAGGCCAGGGATCAAACCTGTGTCCTCATGGATGCTAGTCAGGTTTGTTACTGGCTGAGCCACAATGGGAACTCCAGAATTGAGCTGATTTATAAAACACCCAGCTGATGTCTGAGAATTGCTTGATAGTGTGGGGAATATCACCCCCCCCCACTGGAATAAGTGATCAGAGTCATTAGTAGCAATGTTTTCAGGAATGAATTAGTCATTAAACAAAGAATGGTATTTCTTTGTATGACTATACCACAACTTATCCATTTTATTGTTGATATACTTTATTACTGTTTTCCTATTTCTGGTAATTAAGAATGGTATTTCTGTAAATATCCTGTACAAGTTGTTTGGTATACGTGTGCTCATATTTCTGTTGGGTATAAACTTAGGAGTGGTTTTTCTGGATCACACACATATGTGCAACTTTAATAGATAATAGCAAAGAGTTTTTAAAACCTCTTCTATCAAATTATATTTCCACAGGCAGTGTATGAAAGTTATGGTTGCTCTAATCTTTGCAAACACTTGATATTGTCAGTCTTTTAAATATTATCCATTCTGTCAGGTGTGTAGTGATACTCCATTGTGGTTTTAACTTGTATTTCCATGGTTATTAAAAAGTTGAGCATCTTTTCACAGGTCTACTGGCCGTTTGGGTGTTCTCTTTTGTTAAGTGTCTGTTAGAGTCTCTTGCCCATTTATCTGACAGGTATGTTGACCTGGCATTCCTTATGCATTCTGGATTCTAGCCCTTTCTCTGTTATTGGTGTTACAAATATGTTCTCTTGTCATATGACTTGCCTTTTCACTCTATTAATGGTGACTTTTGATAAGCAGAAGTAGTTAATTTTATTGAACTCCAGTCAGTGTATCAAACTTCCCTTTACGGTTAGTGTTTTTTGTGTTGTTAAATAAATCTTTGCCTACCTCAAAGTCACAAAGTTGTTTTCTAATGTTATCTTTGAGATACTTGATTGCTTCACCTTTCACATTTGGATCTGCAATCCACCTGGAATTGATTTTTTTGTGTGTGGTGTGAAGTAAGGGTCAGGTTTCATTGTTTTTCATATGGTTATCCAATTGGCTCAGCAACTTCTTTTGAAAATATGATCCTTTCCTATCGCTTTAAAGTGTCGCATTTGTCATAAATCACGTGACCACATATGTATGGTTTTTTTCTGGACTCTACCCCTTCGTTGATCTATTTGTCTATTATTGTATTAGCACACTGGCTTAATTCCTATAGCTTTCTAATAAGCCCTGATAATTGGTAGAATAAATCTTCTTTGTGTTTATCTTGGCTATTTTTGGTCTGTTGCATTTTATTAAAACTTGAGTGCAGGTGGTCATCACGCACGCGCGTGCACACACACACACACACACACACACACTGCTTGAATTTTGATTGGAATTGCTTTGAAAATATAATTTAATCTGGGAAGAATTGATATGGTACATCCTTTTATTTATTTAGATCTTTAATTTCTTTCAACAATATTTTTTGTAAAGAAGTCATATATCTTTTAAAAAATTATTTCTAAGTATTTGAATTGTAGATGCTATTGTAGATGATGTTTTTCAAAAACTTCGTTTTTCCAGTGTTTCACACTGGCACAGAGAAATGCAACTGATTTTGGTCTGATAACCAGTGACCTTGCTAAATTCACTTATTCTGATAACTTATTTGTAGATTCTTAATTCTCTACATTCTCAATTATATTGTTTGTGAATAATGACCGCTTTATTTCTTTGGGATTCCCCTTTTTCTAAGAGTGGAGACTTTTGAGGCTCCATCCTAAAGTAAAAGGTGGTTTACGAAGTTTCCCAGCCTTAATGGGTCTTGGACTCCTACTTTTGTCTCCTGGGCCCTGTAATTATGGGGGTTGAAGCTAATTGTGCAGCTCAGCATCTCAGCTACCCATTCTAGATAGACAAATGTTAATAGGCAAAAGCAGTCCATCGACTGTGGGTTCTCTCCCCTTTCACCTGGGTATTCCTCCCCTCTTAGCTCTCTGATGCTTTGAAATCGCTGTTTTAAAATGATTTCATCTAACATTTCCCAGTTTGTCTTCAATGAAAAGATTGGTATTGATTACCAAGTCGGCTATTATCAAAAGCAAAGGTTTATTAGAGGTTTTTCCAAGGCAGCCTTGGGAGAGAAAGGGTGCTGAGCCTGAGGACTAAATTCTATGTTTCTTTGGAAGAAGAGTGATGAGTCACGGGTGAAGGGAGCTGACAGAGCCAGGTCAAAATGACCTGCTTGCTTTGGCTGTACTCTGGGGTTACAGTGATCATGGATAAAAAGCCGAAATTGTAGAACTCTGTGTACTGGAGATGGGTGTAAGGAGTACTCCGGAGTTCTTATCTATTGGAGTTTGCCCAAAGCTGCTTCTCTCTCAAGCATCCATCCATTTTCATTTTTAATTCCTGAGACTGTAACAGCACATGGGAATCAGTACAAGGAAGTAACATCGAGTTCTAAGTTGTATAGCTTAGACAAGTAAGGTATAATGAGAAGGCCTTTTACATGTTCAGGGACCAGGGACATCATTTGTTGAGTAGGCTTATTTTAGAGCATTTGCCAAGTCAGATCTACAAGTAGTGGGAACACAGAAATGGCTCTGTTCTATAGATACCTTACTTGAAATGATATTCATTATTGAGGATTTTAACAATAGTAATTCTTGGCTGGGATCTCCCTGTATAACACACATTCCTGTGAGAGTCCATCTGAAAAGTGTTATGAAACCTTGCACTAGGTGGCCTGCCCTAGCCCAGGGCTGAACCAGGATGTATATACCGTGACTGAGCCTTCTCGAAATGTTCCTCTCCTTGTCTTTTACTTTTCCTCTCTTTGAAAAATACCTATTTCATTAGGAAGTATTATCTCTTTACAAATTTTTTCTACCAAAAAAAAAAAGTAAAATCCTTCACTGCTGATAGAGCTGAAGGATCAGCAATCAATTTAAATTTTCACATGAAAATGGCTGAAGGCCTCTGGGAATCTCTCGTTCCAGCGTTCATCCAGTTTTAGTTGATTCAGGGACACATGAATCCTGGAGTCAGCTTTTCCCTTTCTTTGCTCTTTAAGAGTCCAGGACTTTGTACGTTCTTCATTAGCTTTTATGAAAATGCAGATTTTAACTGTATAAGCATTTCCCACAAAGTGGTGTTTTACTGCCTTATTAAAGGCAGAATTTTAAGGCAAATGAATATTTTCAATAAAGCTTACTTGCTATAAAGTTAGAAACATCCTGGCTTAGGTTATTAGTAATCCTACATGATAAAAACATCTGGATGAACTGCCATTGCTAATATTTTTCAAGTAAGATCCAAGCTAAAGATTGTCCATATTATTAGAACTCTTGATTAGAACCTACTATTTTAAATCAGATATTAGAAATAAATCTTTAATCAGTAGTTATCAATGTAGTATAAAGCAGTATATCAGAATGCAGAAAAAAATCCTTTCAGGGCATAAGAGCAATTTTAATAAAATTATAATGAGTAAAAATATGAGAGGGAATATATAACAACCACCACCACCACATATGACTCAGATAAAGAAATCACTCATGCATATGCCTATGAAATTATTCTCTTTCCTCCTCTACCCCCAGAAATTAATTTAATTAAATGGGTAAAACCTTGAATGTAATTGATCTTTGTGTGTGTGTGTCTTTTTAGGGCTGCACCTGTGGCATATGGAGGTTCCTAGGCTAGGTGTGGAATCAGAGCTGCAGCTGCTGGCCTGCACCACAGCCACAGCAATGCTCAGAATCTGAGCTGAGTCTGTAACCTATACCACAGCTCACGGCAGTGCCAGATCCTTAAACCAATGAGCAAGGCCAGGGATTGAACCCTCATCTTCATGGATACTAGTCAGGTTCATTAACCACTGAGCTATGATGGAAACTCCTGAATGTAATTGATCTCGTGGACTCTACTCTACTGCCTAAGAAAGCCCCCTCTGTTTTATATAGTAGTGAATAAACATAAATAGTAAGGGAGGTCAGGGGGAAAACTGAATGCATTTATATTTGTAGTTGGTTTAAAATGGTTTACAAATTTTGTGGCCTTGAAAAATAGCAAATATTCTACAGCCATACTTTATGCTATTGACTTGATATTTCCATATAGATTGAATAAATCCTGGTTGTGTTTTTTGGTTTGCTATTAATTCTGCCAGAATATTTGCAAATAAATGTTCTCAACTGGGGACACTAAACTGATGTCATCAGAAGGAAGGAAGACACTCAGATGAAAGTGCCTTAAACGGCAGTGAGAACAGTAAAAAGCACTGGCATAGCACCTTGAGATCACACTATAGAGAAATGTGAATAAAGTACAAAGAGATGGTAAAAAAAAAAAAATCCCAAATTAAATTTCCTTAAAATAGCACTATGTGCAGTGTCAACATATGACAGGTATTAATGTTGTGCTGTATTGCAATACCTTGAGGAGAAATGTTGGGATTACATTCTATTTATTTATTTATTATTTATTTTTGCTTTTTAGGGCCGCAGGTGTGGCATATGGAAGTTCCCAGGCTAAGGGTCCAATTGGAGCAGTAGCTCCTGGCCTATACCACAGCCACAGCAATGTGGGATCCGAGCCGCATCTGTGACCACCGCAGCTCACAGCAATTCTGGATTCTACACCCACTGGACGAGACTAGAAATAGAACTGCATCCTCATGGATACTAGTTGGATTTGTTTCCACTGTGCCACAACGGGAACTCCCTACATTCATTTTAATTAAAATAAGATTTTTACAGTTTATAGCCCTTGTGACATATAGAGACATACTTCTACTACATGTGATAAAATAGGCTCCTTTTGGAATCAAGGAAAGGAAGACAGGAAATAGAAAAACAAGCAACTCCAAGATTCATGTAAATACTAACACTTTTTCAGGTTATAAACTATTACTCAGGACAGATAGCTATTATTTCTGTTACTTCACACTGTCTTCCAATGATTCCTTGGCTAGTGCTGGACAAAATAAAAATTAGATACTCAAACAGGCTTTCTTCTATCACCATGGAATCCCTGCAAACTTCTTTGAAGGATACCTTAATAAGTATGACTAGAAGAGGGGACTGCTACATTGCAGTTGTTGAAGATACAGACAGGACCAAAGCACAGTTCTTTTCTTCAAAGTTACCATGACTAGTTGGCAAATAATTTAAAACACAATGGACTCACTTTACAAAAGAAGTTTATACAAAAGGGAGACTTAGGGGAACAGGGAGGGAGTAAGGTGGAGGTGGGTGTAGGGAAGGCACTGGGGCAGGGCCCAGATAAAAGTGCCCTTGAGCTAAATACCTGAGGAATTAGTCAGGAATTAGGAATTAGGAAGGGGAGAGAAGGCCTTCTGAGAGGCAAGTAAGTACATATACCCAGAGGTGTTTAACAGATCAGGACTGCACAGAGAGCACAAATGTATGATACTGGCAATGACTAGTGAGAGGGGTGGAGAAAATGCTCACTAAGGATGACAGGCTGATGATTCTCATGTTGACCTGTGGGCCAGGGGGCACATTTAAAGATTCTGAATAGAAGCACAAAATGAGTTCATTTGCACTTTATTTATTTTTTTTTTTTTTGAAAAGTTGCTTTAAAAAATAATTATAATGAAAGTGTAGTTCATTTACAATGTTTCTTCTAGTTCTGTTGTACAGCAAAGTGACCCAATCTCACACATTTCCCTGTGCTGTGCAGTAGGGCCCCATTGCCCATCCATTCCAAATATAACAGTTTGCATCCAAAAAACCCCTAAAAAGCACATCCATCCCACTCCTTCCCCTTTTCCTCCTGGGCCATTTGATCTTTAGAATTACCATTCTTTCTGCCCTATTGAGAGCTGATTGGAGGAAGCAAGACTAGAGGAGGGAAAGCTGATCGGCAGCCTATTGTCAAAAACCAAGATTTGGCAAGGACAGAGTTGTAGCATAGAAAGGTGTAATGGTAATTACCAAATTTCAGACCAGAATTATGGTGGTTTAATTTGCTAGGACAGGAAACAAAGATTTAGGAAGGAAGGTAATTGAGTTTTGGATTTGCTATGTTTATGGTCCTGGGTGATACCTTGGTTGGTAAATGATAGGATAGAGGACAGGTAGAGGGTGGAATGGCTTGGCACTGCTCTCAAAGGCAGAGGGATATGCAGTCAGGTAAGCTGGCAAAGTACCTCTCTGGAAGACATTCATCACCTGTACCTGAAGTTTAGGAAAATGAGTGGCCTTCCCCCTTTCCACTCAGTGGCCAGCAATCCCATCTCCTAGCACTGCAATAAATGTGGCTTTTAAAAGAAAAATATCCCTTGGAAATTTAATGGGCTGCTAGTCACTTTCAACCTCATGTTAAATAGAACAATTAATAACTAGCTGAGCTGATCTTAGGTTTGGAGGAAATGGGAGGAGCTAGTTTAGGGAAATGGGGGGAAACTATAATTACTGGATGGTGGCAGCTAGGCAGCTGGAGATGCATGATGCCACCTGATTTAGGAGATGAGGGTAAATAAAAACCAGGTTCCAGGAGGAACAAGTCCAAATAGGGAGGTGAGAGAACCCAATTACAACACTTGGAATTTTTTTTGAGAAGGTCCTGTTTGCTCTACTGCTTATAATCGCCAACAATTGGAGTACAATTGAAGGAACCTAACAATTATGTCCTAAGTGCTTGTAACTTAAGATAGGTACAACTGTATCTGTGAATTCATTTTACAGTTGAAATCCCTGAGGCTCAGAGCTGAGTAACTTGCTTAGCACCAGAGCCAGCTCTCTCTGCCTAAAAGTCCACAGTACTCTTTCTACTCTGTCGTATTGGATCCTGAGACAAGAGAGGAAAAGAAAATTAATAGATGAGCATGGTGTTAGAGGGAAAGAGTGAGTGATATTATTTAAATGTGTTTGATGGATATAAACACACCTTGGAAAAGATGAATCCATAACTTCTTATTTCAGTGTCTGTATTCAAGCCTCTTCCCAGATCCTCAGATCTTGATCTGGGGCTCTGAAGGTTGCATTTAAAATAAGCCAAATCATGGAGTTCCCATTGTGGTTCAGCAGGTTAAGAACCCGACTAGTATCCATGAGTATACGGGTTCAATCTCTGGCCTTGCTCAGTGGGTTAAGGATCCAGCGTTGCTGTGAGCTGTGTCATAGGTCATGGATGTGGCTCGTATCTGGTGTTGCTCTGACTGTTCTGCTCTGATTTGACCCCTAGCCTGGGAACTTCCATATGCTCTGGCTGGGGTCCTAAAAAGACAAAAAATAAAACAAGCCAAATCTGAAAATCATTATTCTACTTCCTTAAAATGTCACTTAATCACTGATTGTAAGCTTTCCATCCAGTGGCTTTGTTTCCAAAATTATCTAACATTGTGGGAGCATATTGACACCACTACGTTTTGAGAATATGTAGACTAGAGGGTTTATAATTTTAAATGTACTTAAATTTCATGATCTCATTCAATCCTCATGTCAGTCCTACAAGTGACGTGTTTTTTTTTATTATTATTTTTTTTTAATTTCAGAGTTGAGGAAATGGAGGATCAGAGAGGATAAGTGACTTAGTCAGACCAGCATAGACTAGAAAAAGTCTTTTGACTTATTAGCAAGAGAGAGAGAGAGAGAAAGGAAGGAAGGAAGGGGAAGGAGAGACTATATGGTAAAGAATTGCAAAGTAAGATTCAGTAAAAAGCCAGGGAACCAACAACTTCTTTGCTTTTAAATGCAAAGATATTGTCTTTTAGATATTCATTCATTTGTCCAAGTTTTCTCAAAGATCCTCAGATCCTTCAATGAAGCACCACTGATGTAGCCACACAGGCCGTCACTGAAGGGTCTTGGAGGCTGGGGAACTAACGGAGCCCAGAAGCCCACTGCACTGCATTCAAGCACAGCACCAAAGTTCTGATTTTCTTGATGGTAAAGAGCTGAGCTTGCCGCATGGTCTAAAACAGACTGACCAGGAGTTCCTGTCGTGGCTCAGCGGTTAATGAATCCGACTAGGAACCATGAGGTTGCCGGTTCGATCCCTGGCCTTGCTCAGTGGGTTAAGGATCCGGTGTTGCTGTGAGCTGTGGTGTAGGTTGCAGATGCGGCTCGGATCCTGTGTTGCTGTGGCTCTGGCGTAGCCTGGACCCCTAGCCTGGGAACCTCCATATACCGTGGGAGCGGCCCAAGAAATGGCAAAACGACAAAACAAACAAACAAAAAAAAACCAGACTGACCAAATCATGCTACTTGATGTAAATGACAGCAACCGTGAAGAGCAGACATGTGAAACTGTCTCCAAGGGGGCAGAACTCTTAACATCTCTTGGATTAAATTCCTTCTACCTATCAGCTTTAGTAGGTGCCAGTCAAAGTGTCTGAGTTTTCAAAGTGCAATGCGTAATCTTTACCAAGTGTTTCTGCCTGCAGACCCTTCCAGGGCTTTCCTACAGCAGTTCCACACTTCCCAGGAAATATTTATTTCTGCTAATTGACTGCTGTTGACAAGGATTAAGTGGTTGTTCTGTCTTTGGAGAGGAGTAAAGCTGGCCCCCAGGGATACCTGCAAAGCTTGATGACACCTTTCCCCTGGTTGTCTTGCCTACCACTGCCATTGAAAGCAGTCTAATTAGTTAGTTCTAGAAATATCCATTTAAATATGTACTAGCCAAATTAAAATATCTTCATAATATAGCTTTCCAGGTGCAGAGAGAACATTGATCTTAATGTCTCTTTCTCTTTGAATGCCATGGTTTTTTAAGAAAAATCAGTTTTGGCCAAATATACTAAGTAAATTTTAAAAGTCTATCAAAGCATGAAATGCCTAAGTAATAGCAAAATAGTTAAAACTCTGCACTTGCAGCAGACTCAGGGTCATTACTTATGATGAATAATTTCCTTTTTAAGAGGCATAGCTAATATAAGTAGACCAAAGAGGATAGTTAAAATATATCCATATATTGCCTTTTGTAAGATCTTTAACCCTGGAAAATCATGTCCATAATCATAGCTCATTATCTTAATTAGATCTGTCCTGCATTATCTCACAATTTATTCTCATTACTTCATAGGTGATCAGCCTTTCAAAAAGCATGTGAGTAGAATTTTCTGATTTTTATGGTGATAGTGTCTGTCTTCTCTTTAAAACTCTATTTAGATCTTTGGGGTGTTATAATGGTGATGGTATATTTAATTAAAAATTACATTAGAAAGATATTAATATTCATTCTGATGAATGAGCACAGGATTAACTCAAGAATTAAAATCTCTGTAATGGCTAATGAGGTGAACTATGCTGAGATGCCCATAAAAACAGACATGAATCATAAAAATGACTAGAAATCTGATGCTTCCCTGTCTGTTGTCATGCTCTGTGTACAGGCAGCAGGCTTCTTTAGTAGCAAGTCATTTCCATGTGAGCTTGCCCAGGAGTGTGACGGCACCTGATGTACTTGACTCACCACCCTACCCTGAGTCTCCAACCCCTTAAGGGGTCAAAATTCTGTCACCGGAAATCTATACCTTCCCTCTTCTATCCCTCTCATTCAAGTTAAAAACACAAGGGATAGCTGTGTTTCTAATAGCTTGTCAGTTAAAATGGGATTATAATCTTTTGAGGTAGGAAATAAGTACTGCACTTTCAATTTTCTAGCTTGTAATATAGATTCAGACAAAAATATAACTAAAGAAGGCAGAATTGTAACTAATTATGCAAATTAGGGGAAAATTGAAAAATTAAGTTTAGCAACTTTTTGTGAGGGAAATTCTAAAACATTAAGAACATAAAATGTTGAGCAAATACAGACATTGTTGGGCAAATCCTGGGACCCTCCGGGGCAGGTTGATTTTATGGGGGGGGGGGTGCAGTTGTGTAACAGGGCAGATAATTAAGATCATGGAAATTTTTGTGGGAGAGGACTTGGGTAGTGTACTCACGGGCAGAGCACTAGTCCCAGCAGAGCAGGACGGGGCCTCACTGAAGGTATCATGGCTGAGAGAACAACAATCTTCATTGGCTACTGTTGGTGTTTTTCTAGACAACTGTTCCATGGCAAATGTGGTGGGTGAAAAAATAGAGGACAAACCCAAATTTTGTTGTACCCAAAGGTATCTTTGGAAGAGAGGATAATACCATGTGGTAGAAAGAGCTCTGAGCTGAATCAGAAATCATTGCCATTCGTGCTTTGCCTATGAGAAACTAATCAAATTTCTTTGGGCCTCAGATTTCTTCTTTCTGAAAACAGGAGGTCTGAATAAACAGTAATCACTATGATCCTTCCAACTTCAGCATTCTGGGAAACTTAAAGAGAGTCTTAAGTTTCTCCCATACATATGGTGTCATGATAACAGCAAAAATCCACCAGGTTTGGCAGATTGATTGCAAAAATGGTGTCAGCCATTTCCCTCTCAGCATCTGCTTCCCTCTCAATGGACTCCATCAAGAGATGGAGTCTATATCTGCTCTCTTTAATATGACCTGGCCTTATACTTTGCCTTGATTTACAGTATAGGGTGGGATTGATGGTGTTCCGGTCCAAAGAAGTTCTGTACTCTTTTCTCTCTCTCTCTCTCAGACTCCTGCCTCTAACTCGAGGACAAGCCTGAGTGAATTCACTGGAGGTATATAAGAAACAAGTGGAGGAAAGCTGAATCATTTCAGCCAAGGCCAGTTGTTTCAGCAAGTCCCCAGCTGATCTGTTAGTTGACCACAAACACATGAGTGAATCCAGATAAGATAAACCAGGCCCAGCCCAGGTCACTAGAGCTGCCTGGTCCCCCTACGCTGTGAGAAACAATTAATGGTTCTAATGCCAAAAAGTTTTGGGGTATTTTTGTAAATTCTTTTTTTTTTTTTTGTCTTTTTGCTGTTTCTAGGGCCGCTTCTGCGGCATATGGAGGTTCCCAGACTAGGGTTCTAATCGGAACTGTAGCCACTGGCCTACGCCAGAGCCACAGCAATGTGGAATCTGAGCCACATCTGCAGCCTACACCACAGCTCACGGCAATGCCGGATCCTTAACCCACTGAGCAAGGCGAGGAATCGAACCCACAACCTCATGGTTCCTAGTTGGGTTTGTTAACCACTGAGCCATGGCGGGAACTCCAATTTTTGTAAAATTTTTAAAAGCTAACTGAGGTATGAGACTAAGCTGGTGATGGGACTTTTTGAGCTCTACCTTCCACTCATTTACCCAAGAATTCAGTTCCTGGTGAAGTCCTTTCTCTCTGATGCTCTTTCTTGGGGCCCTTAGGCAATGTTTCCTAAGTGCTCGTGAACGAAAGTCTGGTGATCAGTCAAATAGCCCTCTCGGTCCTACCACCAGTTCTGCTGGACATTGCTATTCCAACTGGGTGTACTGATACTGTGCTGATAGCAGCCATTGCTCCTTCTTCTACTAGCTGGTACTCTGGCCTCAACAACAAATGCTTCCAGGTGCTAAAGCTTTATCAAGGGAAGAGTGACAAAATTACAGAAATGCCTGGCGTGTTCTGTTTTGTTTCATGATTATCAAAGCTGTGTCAGTATATCTAGTATGTTGAAAAATTTAAATTAAATATATTTTAGGGTTTTTTTTTTTTTTAATAGTTTCTTGTCTTCCTAGGGCTTAGAGACTGGGCCAGAGAAAGAAATGGGTGAAGATTACTAATATATTATGCAATATAAACCCTATCCTCATTCTTCCCACAAAATTTTTATCAGGGGCTATGCTGATGACTAAACTTTTTGGTGTAAATGAATGGAAAGGAATGGGTATGAAAAGTTTCTGTCAGTAGCTGAGTTAAAGTGAACTGCAAATGTTAAGATATTATGTACAAAGACGTACGTTGCAACAAGAGACAGCTGATAGGTAAGTGAGACTTAAGTAACTACCTCTTGGCTCCCAATGTTCTTCTCTCTGGACACAAAAAGCAGATTTCAAAACATTCACAATGGAATATCCTATCTTCATCCTGGGCCAGAATTTGAATTCATTTGGGTATATTACCATATAAGGATGTGCCAAACTTCTAGAAGTGTATTTACTAGGAGTCCAAAGAGCCTCCTAAGAAAACACTCTTCCTTCGGAAGGAAAGTGTTGGGCAGGACAAAGTTCACCCATCAGCAAAGCCTTAGTCACTGAAGGGAAGAAGTGTTCTGAGCATAACATGGAATCTTAATCTGGGATATGCTGTGATAATAAACAAACCCTTGATCCTAGTGGCTGTACACAAATAATACATATTTCTCCGTCATTCAGAATTTGATGCCCTCCTCCCTTTGCCCCAGATTTATTGAGATATAATTGACATATAACAGTGTGTAAGTTAAATCTAAAAGTGTATATGTTAATATGACATATTTATATGTTGGAAAATGACTACTAACACAATATTAACTAACAGCCTCATCATATATAAGTACCATTTCCTTTGTGTAGTGAGAGCATTTAAGATTTACTCTTCTAGCAACTTGCAGTATTATTCATTCTCATCACTATAACCCTTCTCCATTTTGTAGCTACACCATCTGGATCACATAGCCTCCAAGGTCACCAGAGCAGGGAAAAGGAAAGAACAGGTGAAGATTTAGGCGAGAAGTTACATATCCCTTTTCCTTACCTTCTACTGGCATGGTCTGATTTTAGATAGGTGCATAGGGCTGGGAAATGTAGGGAAACACATTTAGGTAGGCTCTTATAGCCTCTCCATTGTCCACCTTTCTAGTCATCAAATTTCCAGTTACTCCCTTATTTACACACATAGGACATCTCAACCAGCCTCATGGGAGACAAGCCAAAGTTCAAAGCAGTCACTACATCAAGCTCTATGAAATACAGGGCCTGTTTGCCAGGTCCATGTGAAGCTCTTCATGATCAAGTGACTTATGAACTGAAAGGAAAATTGAATAGACTTTATAACTCTAATGGATATGTATTGGTGGCAAGGGGAGGATAACCATGGTACACATTCCTACTGGGAAAGGGTAAGACTGATGACATCCAGCAACAGTGAAATCCCACCAGGAAGACATGGGGAAGGTTTCTCTCCCCTGAGGTAGTGTGTTCCTGGATTAGGCTTTAGCCTGGAGAGCACTTCTTTCATTCATTGTACTCCATGGGTGCAAGCTCTGCTCTCTGAGATGCTCTTTCTTTTCCATTATTCTTTTTAGCACCTCTCAAGTGGGTACTGGGGAACATGGTCTCCTTGGGAGTTGCAAAATTTTCTCAGTAACTTTCTTTCCCATGGCATACTGGGGACCCAAGGTTGCCAGTCTCAAAATGTCAATAGTTTTTTAAAGGGCAGACTTATGGTTTATTCGGCAATACAGCTCCCTCACAAGTATAGTAGGCTTCTGGTGTCTTTGCTTCCAACAAGCTCCATGTGCTGGTAATCATACCTAAAGTTCTTCTCTAGACAGAGTTCTACAATCTGTTTTGTTTCATTGCTTCACACTTCCATACATTTCTGTCAGTTTTATGGTGGCTACCTTGACTATGCCTGAATAATAGGTAGCAAATCATACACTTAACCTGATCCTTGTCTTGCATGATTTAATTTAACAGGAAAGTTTTACTGTGATTTTTTTGCAGACTTTGGTGATCCTTAGTGTTAATGTTTGAGCTCTAGAAGTAATCACACATCTTTAAATTTCTGAACTATTCCCATAACTTTTATTTCTGTTTATTTCATCCTTGTAATCTTTGGTCAAATATATTCCCTCAACCAGTGAGCTCAGAAGCATATGGTCTGCTTCCCAAATTACCCAGGAAATAATTTTACCAAATGTTTCCTTACTGCATAAAATGGATCCAGTATTGGATTCCTCATGGCCTTCTGTCTCATGGCTCAGCCGTTGCTACACATTTTAGGTTTCTCTGTTGTGGACTCATCACATGCACAATTTCTGAATTTGTTGGACTAGGCTAGAATATGCTATGAAAACAGATATCCCCATTCCAACCTAGTTGTTGAACACAATGAAGTTTTCTTCTTCATGCAGAATCTCCAAGGTCCTGTCTTATTGCACTGTAAGCCATGGTTATAAGCTACCATCAGATCAGAAGGGTATAAGTTGTGAGAAAAATGGAAAAGGAAGTTCAGAGTGACATTTTGTTTAGCAAAGTTAGATTATATATATGTCAGTATTATTGTTTAGGTATATTTATCTGTATGTTTATTCAATGTGATTAAGAAAGTTTATAGTGCCTGAATCATTGGTTTCCTTCCCTTGAGAGAGCAATGGGTAAGAATAGGGAGAGGAAGATATTTTATTACATTTACCAGAGTGAAAATTAGCAGAAAGTTTATGCTGGTGGACATACAAAATAAAATCTCCTCTAAACTATACTCATATTTAAATTTTTTGCACAGATAACTAAATGACTGTTGCACTTTGTTCTGGTTGCTTATTGGTGGAAAACAAACACAGATGTTTTTATTTGTTTTATGGTCTATAGCAGTGCTTTCAGCAATTTTGAGAGGTAGGCATGGCATAGCTGGTATATTTATTATCTTCATTTAATGAGATGGATGCAGAAGCACCTGCCACAGTTCCTGGCACATTGGGGGTCTTAAAGAAACATTCTTGAATGGATGAACAAGTGAACAAAAGGCTGAATGACTAAATGAGGCATGTTAAATGACTAGTTTTAGATAGGTTAGTAACTGACAAAAAATCTAACCAAATTTTCTAACATTCGGTTAATCCTTCCTCAAAGTAGCTTCAGAATGCAGGCTTACACTTTTGCTATAAATATTTTCTTTGGAGTTTTGCTGATGAATTGAAGTTTCATAACAAAAAGAAAGCAGATGGCTTTTGGGAGGGGCTTATACTTGCTCTTTGAACTGTGTTTCTGTTTTGCTTGTTTATGCAGAGTGTGCATGAAGGTTGCCAGAGCCTTAATTTCAAACTGCATCATTTAATAAAATACAATAAGGAGAATTAAGAAGAAAGGCTGCAGGGGAACATCCTGCTTATTATCTCTGAAATGAGAGGGCTATTTTTTCTCCCATCAGTTGCCAATGATGGGGTTTTTTGTTTCCTTTCCTCCGGGCCCAGTTGTGATATTCAATGAGAGGAGCGTGAAGTGCCCCTTTAAAGCCAAACATTCAATTCCTTCTAATTCACAAGGGAGAGAAGGATCAAGTTGTGCAGCTGGGAGGTGATGTTTCTTCCAGCAGCTGTCATTGAAGAGACACGTGCAGACCATAGAAGTCATTTGTCACAGAACCCATACAGAATTTGCTATGTGCATCTCTCTTGCTAACGTGACATGAAATAGTGAAGCTTTCAAAATCAAGTACGGAGATTTCGTTGTGTTGACATGGGCAAAATGAAATGGAGAGATGAGGCAATTATGTGGATAAATCAGGCCAAAAATATCTAGCCATTGAGAGTAAAGTTACCTTAGCTTGAATTATTCACAGCAACTGTCCATGTTGATCAATTTATCAGGATAATGAATTTTATCCTATACTTTGTCACTATAGGTATATCTTCAGTCTATGAATTTGAATGACTTTGTGATATTTTATTTCACTGGAAATTATAATAGAAGTTGAATAGCACTGTGTTAAAAGACTGCTACTGCAGCTATGATAATAGTCCAAAAGAATTTAAACTTCATTATTCAGTATAGCTAACAGATATGGCTATTGGGATGGGGGTAGAGAGGGAGGTGTGAAATCTGCTGAGAATCAAAGGCTTGTAACTAATCTGTCTCTCCCATTTAGCATCCTATTACCCTAAAATATCTCAGTCTGTAGCTCTGGCTGTTTTTCTGGTCACTTGACAACTCGTTAAATGAGCCTGAAAATTTCATCAGGTTTCATATAAATAATAGTATATTATTATATTATACACACAAATGTATCCCTTTGTGTATTTTTAACATCTCTTACTTATATAGAGAGAGAAATATTTCAAATATGTGAAGGATAAGCAAGGTCAGTTCTTACGTCTGCCCATGCACTGGCTTTGAGCTTCCAGCCTGGAATCCTCAGTTTGCTGTGCCCTTCAGCCATCCTTGCTGTTTCTTCATGCCTCCAGAGGCACTGGAACCATGCTTAAGAGGCCTGAGGTTTCTCAGGGGACAGTGAAAAAACCTTTGAGTACCTAGCTACTACCTTGAGTGGTCTGGTGCCTGCAAGAATCTCCTGTACATCAGGGACAACTTGTGACTCAGAGGTTAAAAATAAATGCCTAGTATTGACAAGATTTTTTTTTGTCAAAAACTATAGTATGAAAAAAATCTAAGTGAATAATCTTATTGCTTCCAGTCACAATACTATTGTAAAATTTTGTTTTGCAAAATGGAAATACCTGTGAGATTTCTGATTGGAAAAGAAATGTATGGCATAAAATTATCAGGAAAATAAAAATCACCTAGAATTCAATATCCAGAGGGTTGAATATTTGTAACCCTCATCCCTCAGTTTCATAGGTTGAGGCCCTAAACCTAAGGTGATGATATTTGGGTATGAGGTGTTTGGAGCATAATAGAGGTAATAAAGCCCTGATCCAATAGGGCTGGTGCTCTTATAAGAAGAGGAAGAGACAAACACTAGAGCTCACTGGCTCTTCTCCTCTCTCAGCCATGTGAGGACACACCAAAGAGGCCATTTGTAAGACAGGAAGAGCTCTCATCAGAAACCAACTCTGCTGACACTTTGATCTTGGACTTTTAGCTATTAGATCTGTGAGAAAATAAATTTCTGTTGTTTAGACTACCCAGTCTACAGTATTTTGTTGTGGTAGACTGAACATACTAATGCAGACTAATGTTTTTAATCCTTTTGTACTTTAATATTCTTCTAGACTAAAAAATATGTACATGCATAGTCTCCCAAGGCAATAGAAATAAAAAAATAAAAGGGACCTAATCAAACTTATAATTAAGCTTTTGCACAGCAAAGGAAATCATAACAAAATGAAAAGATAAGATGTGGACTGGGGGAAAATCTTTGCAAATTATGCAGCCAACAAAATCTTAATTTCCAAAATATACAAACAGCTCATGCAACTCAATAACAAACAACAAAAAAACCCCACCCCAATCAAAAAATGGGCAGAAGACCTAAATAGACATTTATCCAAAGAAGACATACAGTTTGTCAATAGGCACATGAAAAAATGCTCAACATCACTAATTATTAGAGAAGTGCAAATTGAAACTACAGTGAGATACCACCTCATACCTGTCAGAATGGCTATCATTAAAAAGTCTACAAATAGCAAATGCTAGAGAGGGTGTGGAGAAAAGGAAACCCTCCCATGCTGTTGGTTGGAATGTAAATTGGTGCAGCCACTGTGGAAAGCATTATGGAGTTTCCGCAAAAAACTAAAAATAGAGATGTCATACAATCCAGCAATCCCTATTCTGGGTGTATGTCCAGAAAAAACTATTTGAAAAGGTACATGTACCCTTATGTTCACAGCAGCACTATTTATAATAGTTAAGATACAGAAACAACCTAAATGTCATATATACATATGGTTTATATTGCATTATGTGTGTGTGTGTGTGTGTGTGTGTCTACTTTTACTTGCACATTTACTTCTACACTTTAGGAAAAGTACACAGGTGAGAATATGTTATCACAAAAATCTTCCAGGTTTAAGAGATACCTTTATTGAACTGAATTGTAAGGTATAGTGGGTTGCCTTATGATGAGAGCTCAGGAAAGTAGTTGTAATGGTGGTGAATGATGAAGCATCTTTTAATTTCTTAGTTGACATGCATCATATTACTCCAACTATTGCTGAATTAAATAGCCATTTCATGTATTGAAAATCTCAGCAAAAAGGCCAGGAAAATCAATTCTGAACATGAATTATGGCATTTCTTTGAATATCAACCATTTCTGTTGTTTCTAAAATTTGCACTATGGTGTCCTCTGTTTCTGAGTGGTAGGTTATTAATGATTTCTGGTTGCACCTTTTTCCGGGCTTGTTATAATTTTTGTCAGAAAGATTATAGCAGTTCCTGGCACAATAACCTTTCCAACAATCTGTAATTTGATTCACTGACAGTTCCTATCCTCAATTCTTGTAAGTAGAGGAGAAGAGGTGAAGTAGAAGTGTTGATCAAGCGACAGAGATTACCAAAAAAGTTTAAATAACTAAATCATTAGAATGCTGATCTCTTCCCACATGACAAAGATATTAATAAGAAGAGGAAATCGTATAATATGAAAGCATTTTTCATGAGATGAGTATAATGGGATTGGAGAAAAGGAAATTATACCAGCCTACTTGCATTCATTACAATCTGAACATTGGCCTTTGGTACTTGTCTTCATGAGTCCTAGTTCCTATCTCATTCTGTCAGGAAGAGCAAATCAATGTGGCATTTGTGTGAGGACCTGAACCGGCCTTAAAACTATGTTCTTTTTTTTTTTAAAAAAACTATTAAGTTCATCATTTTAAAATGTATCTAGTAGGAGTTAGTACCACAGTGATTTCTACCACCATTTTAAAATTTCAGTTTCTATTTAAAATTACTGAACTCTTCAGAGTCAGTCATATTATGTTGTTGTTTTTTCTAACTTTCCCCCACAGAATTTTATCCCAATGAAATACATATTTTTTGACAGTTTTTTAGATTGATTATCCTATCATGCTTCTCTGCTACCAAAATATATTTAAAAATTGCAGTTACTTTTTTCATAATTTTTTTAATAATGATTTTTATTTTTTTTCCATTATAGCTGGTTTTTACAGTGTTCTGTCAATTTGCTACTCTACATCATGGTGACCCAATTACACATATGTGTATACATTCTTTTTTCTCACATTGTCATGCTCCATCATAAGTGACCAGACATAGTTCCCAGTGCCTTTTTTTCATAATTTTGTAAAGTTCTGAGTAAAACTGTTTTCCTCTATTGAATTATAACATTTTTATTAACTAATAATTTATAAAACCGAAGTAGACATTAAATTTTTGGTACATTACTATTGCAAAACATAAAAATATTATTAAAAGCTTATTTATGACTTCTCATTGTGTTTCTGGGTATGTCTCATGGGAAGAGTAACTTCAGGTGTCTCAATGAGCAAATACTCCTTAGAAAGCAACATTTCAAATTATCCCCTGAGACAATACACTCTAAGGGGATGTGCTTTCCTTCTATAAAATGGGAGAAGAGCAACTCTGAAAAGGCAGCGGGACAGGGAAAGGAAAACTCAGTATATGAAAGTGCAAGTGTATTTTCCTGCAGATCAGTTTTAGAAAGGAACATACCACATGTGGAAGCTGAGGTTCTTTAAAACTTCTGTGCTTTTTTCCCCCCTTTGGAATATTCTTGAGCTCCCAGGAGCTAGCAATCCCTCTTGGAAGACCTGGATAATTTTCCCATAATTCTTGGTGGAACATTGATGAATGGAAAAAGTTTGAAAAGAAAACCAAAACATTTTCGAGCTCTTCATTGCAATTTAGGTACGGGAGTCGTGTTAGGCCAGAAGCAAGCTCAGTCAGTATGGCATGCTGGGTTTGAAGGGCTGGGTTTGATTTGCTGTTTTGTTACTCATTAAAAACTGAACTACCAGTTTTTTCATTGGTAAGATTGGGATATATATATACACACACATATATATGTTATAGAGTTGCTATAAGCTATAATGAAATAACAGAGTTAAAGCACCTGGTTCATAAAACATACAGTAGGTGCTAAATTAAAAACATTTAAAATGTATATACATGGTCAGTATTTACTTTCAGCAAAATTCTTCAGAGGAAGGATGGGTTCAAAAAGGCCCTAAGATTGGTCTCAGATATACTCACAGGAGTAATCAGGTATTCTCCTGTTGGCTCAAGGATAATCTCACTTGTCATTTTTTAAGAAAAGACGATGAAACAACAAATTACTACTCTCCCAAACTCAGCTTGGAAAATTGTAGGAATTTTCTCAGCCATCTGCAAACACAAGATGATATATGCAAAAGCCACTCAGAGAGACGACCTCTTATTCCAGACACTTATCAGCTGAATACAATGGCCAACAAACAGCTAGAAGTTTTCATTTCACCAGAGAAGGGCTCCTGCTTTGAAAGGTTTTTCAGAGTTTCCATGACAAAATATTCTTTCACAGTCTCTGCATCAGTGAGCTGCTTTGTATTTCTAGCGCAGCTAAGCAATTAAAAGAAGATGAATAGATGTATTCCGGCATGTGTGATAACAAATGGCATACTTAAGGTGACAAGGTTTTCTGTGTTAACTGGCTTTGCAGTCACTTGCAAGTTTTTGAAAAATATTCCCTTTTATCAGGAGTTTTTTCCTGCTTAATCTTAGCTTAAAGGCTATTTTTTCTCAAAGCAAATTGGAGGAGGACTTTTCAAGTCATCTTTGATGGGACAAAATATATGTACATATTCCCTCTGCGCAGAGGAGCTGCATTTTTTTTTTTTTTTAATAATAGCTCAAATTGACTCAAGTTTTAAGCATCAAGCTGTTCACCATTACAAAAGATGCTCTTGGCAGCAAATGATGAGGCTTCTGCAGGAAACTGAGGTGGTCCATTTAAATTGCTTCTCTATGGCTTATGCTCTTTGGTAAGGTCAGTGCAAAGTAGGGAGGCTCCCTATGGATCTTGGACTCAGGATGTTTTTAGATCTAGATTATTCCCAGGAGCAGGGACTAATGGGAATTTAGATATCATTTTGGTTGCAAATTGACAGAAAGAGAAGCAGATGGCATTAAAGCTCTTTTAATTTAATCCTAAGTCCTCATCAAGTCTGTTTTATTTTGTCTTGCTAGAAAATTCACCTACCCTGGACTTCAGTTAAGATCTCTCTAGTTGTATGAATTTATGTTCATTAAATCTGATAATTAGAATCACTGGGCTTACTAACCCCCTGCTCATTTATGTGCTGTCTTGCAGCTCCAGGAAACAGGCAGTGTGGGATGAGGTAAAATACATCAACTTGGAGAAAGACAAACCTGGATTCAGGTTCTGACCCTGATACTTTTGGCTCTGTGACCTTGGGCCTTGTTTAGCTACAAGTCGCAAATGTAAAATGAGGCCCTGGGATCAATCACATTCCCTAAGGGTAGTAATATGGCCTATCGTCAAGAAGCTGTCTTTGCCATCAGATAGACTTGAATTTGATAGACCTCTTCTACTTTCTAACTGTGAAACCTTGAAAATTTCATTTAAGCTTCCTAGGCTTCCTTATTTCCTTTCTTCAAAAATAATTTAAACGTTAAAATAATAGCAACTACCTTGCAGGGTTGTTGTGAGAATTAAACGTGATAATGAATGAGCTTGATAAAGAATAGTTTTTATTAGCTGAGAACTCCTACTCTAAAAAATTATATAGCCTTGTAAGGTTCTTAAGATTCAAAAAACTCATAAAACAGTGAAATAGAACTCAGATTATAATCTAAATTTCTCATATTACAGATGGGGAAAAAACCAAAACCAAAACCAGGTGGAGACTGTGACATGCTCCAACTCCCACACCAATATCCCTTACCTGACTCCAACTCCTTCCATAACACCAAGTACATGGGGCACATTCAACAGATAAATATGCTATTTACTGCAAGAAATCCCCAACAGAGTCTTTCTCCCCCAAATCAGTGGACCAACCAAGAACAACTTCTTTGTGAGGGAAAAAAACTTTTATGATCACTGTATTCCCTTTCCTACCTAAAATGGCAACCATTTCATGGGTAAACAAAGAAATGGATGAACAAGATAGAGGGTTCAACCTTTAGGAGAGTTAAGATGTTTATCACGATGAAGTCCTTTGTCTAGTGAGACTCCATCTGCACCTTATAATAAATGAAAAAAAAAAATTGCAGACCACTCGTAAGAGTTGCTATGACATTTTTACATTGAGTGTAAAGTTTGTATTCCAGTTCTAATCCTCTCCATAGAAGATGCTCCCAACCTTTTCCAACCACAATTCCTTCAAGAATTGCTTTTGTTTTACTTTCACAGAAACATTTTGTTCCTTAGTTTCATTTTAGACATTTCACTTCATTCAACTGAAACTAACTAGGGTTCCCAGTGGAGAAAAGGGAAAATGTGAAAATTCAACCATAAAACAAATACGTATTTTATGACCTACACTTTGTAAAGTTACCTTGCTGTGTGTCCTGGCTAAATGGTGCCTTTAGACAAAATGAATCGCACTGTCTGATAGCCTGCTTGAAGAGGTTAGAGCACTTCTCAGCTATTTAAAACTCTAAAGCGGAA
The DNA here is from genome assembly GCF_016906955.1 of Phacochoerus africanus. Classification (NCBI taxonomy): domain Eukaryota; kingdom Metazoa; phylum Chordata; class Mammalia; order Artiodactyla; family Suidae; genus Phacochoerus; species Phacochoerus africanus. The sequence continues at coordinate 77,917,414 of NC_062554.1, forward strand.
ATGTTAAATGACAGAATGGCCTTCGTGGTAAACACATCTTGCCATTTCACAGTTCTACGCATGGTGTCTTTTAAAGACACCCCCTTCATGGTTCCCCTCACTCCCTACTCTTTTCTTTCACAGTGGAAAAGAACCTTATGCAAAGGCAGAGAGAACAAATACTGTATAGGATTTATCTACGAAACATGTTGAGGCTGGAGCTATAATGTTTACCCACATTCTCCCATCTCTATCTGAATAAATAAAGTGGTATCCTGGGATAGGCTGCTCTACAGATAACGAGTTTCAAACTCATTCATCCTGAGAAATTTCAACTGATATAGTTTGCCTATCAAATGGATTTAAAGTTGTATTGTCCCTGCACTACTTTCCATGGTGGTTGCTTCTGCTCTGTGGTTCCATGCCTCAATAGATGGTTTGATTGTCTATATCTGCTGTTTTGTTCATATGATTCAGTTTGTAATGGTCTGTTGTGTGCAACCCTGCTATCTAGGAATAAAGCAGAATATAACCCCTTCTGTGATTTTAACAGGAGTTCATCTGTTTCCAGTGCTATTTTTCTGAGAGGAAATGACCCTTTTTTTCTTCCTTTTTCTTTACTTTTTTTTCTCTCCCTTCTTTCTCCTTCCCTCTCTCCCCTGCCCCCACTGCCCTCTTCCTTTCTTTCTTTGGGTTTTAAAAAACATTTTTTGCTGAATTTTTGTGAAGAGAAGATAAGTTATCAGTGGATTTTCTCCTTGTTAATGGCTTCAGTGGCCTATCATTTATTATCTGAGTGCTGTGTGCCTTGAATAGACACTGGAGTAGATGAAGCAGGCTTTTGGTTGGTGATCTGCCCCCCAACTGTGAGGGAATAGTCTTGGATCTTTGATCGAAATCAAGGATTGTCATTTGCCTCATACTTCACTGGTTCCAGGACGGAAGCCAGGATTATTTTCCCTTGGAAAGAGAATCAGCTATGTTTCCTTCAAATGCCTAGATTTCACCCTCAGGCTCAATTATCTATAAAAAGAGCTTTTATAGCAATGAGACCTCACCACAGAGAAATGATGTTAAGTCAAATGGAATATAAAGAAAACCATATTCCAAACTCGCTGATAAGTAATTTAATATTAACTGAAATCTCCAGTTGCAGAATATAAAAAAGAAATAAAAAATAACTCAACTGCTTTCTCAAGGTAAAGATTACTCAGCTGCCTCGCTGAAGTTGGCCCCCATGTCCTTTCCACAAAATCGTGCTCTTAAGCACTCTCTTTGACTAAATCCTTAAAACATCAATATAGGCCTTACAATTTTATTAAATTTGATCCCGACTCAAAATGACTAGGTGTAGAACATCATTGAATTTCAAACTGACCTTGACATGTGGAAGAAATGGGTAGCTATAAACAGGTTGAACAGGTCTAGATATAAGGTAAAGAAGAAACTCTATGTGTATAGAAACCAGGGGAGCAGAACTGTGTTTGCACAGAGCAGAAAACGGGTTAGGAGACACCTATGAGACACTTCATTCCAGATTCTCCTTAAATATTATCACTTCAGAGAAAAGGTCTCTGACTAAGGTCTAGAACACTTCATCACCCTCCATCCCTCATTCAGCTTCATTTTTCATTATATAAACATTGTTATACATTATAATATATATTATAATATGTATTAGATATACTAAATAGATACTAAAAGTATATTATAAAAATATATTATTTTAAAGTGTGATTACTGTCTGAATTTTCCACTAGAATACAAGCTCAATGAAATCAGTAACTTTGTTTGATTTACTGCTGTGGGCTCAGCACCTAGAATAGTACCTGGCACTAAATAAATATTTGTTGAAGCAAAAAATAAAAAATGGGAACTATTAATTGGTTATGTTAAAACATAGATGGAAGATTTAATTAGGAGCATTGGTTGCTGGTAATTCTCCCATTCACTCATATTTTTTAGGCTTTGTATGAGAACCATGTTCTCTGTGGTACACAATGGTCATATTAGAAACTTGTCACAGATCTTTTAAAAGACACATGAAAAATACATGTAATTCAGTCTTTGCAAGAACTTTTGTTGTTGTTGTTTTTATGTCTTTTTAGAGCCACACCCACAGCATATGCACATTTCCCAGGCTAAAGGTCTAATCAGAGCTGTAGCCGCAGGCCTTCGCTACAGCCAAAGCGACATCAGATCCGAGCCATGTCTGTGACTTATAGCACAGCTCACGGCAACGCCAGATCCTTAACCTACTGAGTGAAGCCAGGGATTGACCCTGCAACCTCATGGTTCCTAGTTGGATTCATTTTTGCTGAGTCATGACGGGAACTCCTGTTTGCAAGAACTTTCTATAGGGTCTATTACATTTTGAAAAGTCAAGTTCTATTATCTTTCTTAGGGAAGAAAAATATAACAGAAGTATGAAATTTAATAGTACTTATTGAATATATGTAAACATTTCTAATATTGAATGAATAATAGTAGCTTAACATTTCTGTGGTGCCAGGCAGTGTTTTAAATGCTTTACAGTTATTTATTTAATCCTTAAAAAATCCTTTGAGGTAGATTTGACAAATTAGCCCTGTCTTATAAAGAAGACAGATTTTTTTTTTTTACTGGTTCTTGGGAGGGAATCTCTAAATCCTTGGAATTTCCTCAGTTATAAGAGTGACTTTGTTATTCATGGTGGTCTCTCTGATAGTTTATGCTAATGAGATGACTCACTGTGGGTCCCTAGAGAGTTTCAGGATGGGAACTGACTATGCCGGAAAGACCAACCATATGAGTAGAGTGTTAGGTTTTTGAGCCAAGCATTATTAGTTCAGTGTCCTGGGATGGGTACTGGAGACTGAGTTCCATCACGTGGCCAGTGATTCAGCCAGTAAGGCCTACATAATGAAACTGTAATGAAAACTCTGGGCAACGAAGATTGGGTGAGCCCAGGGATGTGTCCTGACTTAACAAGGGCAAAGACATGCAAGTTTTGCATTTGGAACTCACCTAGACTATGATGCCCTATGTGTTTCTTTTTTTCAATGGTTCTGAGTTATATTCTTTTGCTATAATACAGCTGTAAGCGTATAGTAATTTCTTGAGTTCTTTAAATTGTGTTAGCAAATTATTAAACCTAGTAACGGGGACTTCCAAATTTGTAGCCAGTTGGTCAGAAGTACAGCTGGCCTGGGAACCCTTGAGCTTATGGTTGATGTTTGAAGTGATAGCTGTCTTGCGGAGGCCTCAGCCCTTAACCTGTGAGGTTTCACCTGACTCCAAGTAGCTAATGTCAGAGTTGCACTGTAGCCCCATTTACAAATGTAGAAACAAAGGCATGCAGATTTGTCCAAAGTCTCATAGCTAGTAAGTGACAGCATTAGGAATTAAATCCAGGCTATCTACCTGCAAAAAATGTCTGCTCTTAATCAATATATTAAGGTTTCTCTTAATCATAGTGCTCTTTTCAGTTTTCAATAGAAGTAGCATTGGGATCAATCAATTAGGACTTATTACCCCGTCCACAGTTTGATTTCAAATGCCTGGTGTTCACAACTATGAGAGAATAAATTCTGTAGTTTTAAGCCACTCAGGTTGTGGTTATTTGTTATAATAGCACTAGAAAACTTACACAGTATCTCACAGTTAATGTGGCCAAAACAGAACTCTGAATCTGTCCCCGCCTAAAACCTACTTTGGTTTTCCTTTCTCAGCAGACAGCAACCTTAAACATCCAATTTCCAAAATCAAAAATTGAAGAGCCATCCTTGAGTCCTCTTTTCTTCTCCTCCCACCTCTAATCCTTTAACAGGATTTAAATACCTGTCTGTTTTCTTTATCCTAGCAGATCGGCCTTTTCCACCCACATTTCTCTCCAGCTCCATTGTTGTTATACTGGTCAGAACCACCATCACCTCTGGCCTGGGCTATTGTGAAACTGTCTTCACTGGGTTTCCTTTTTATGTTCTTGCCCTGTGACACTTAGAATAAAATCCAGAAGTTTCTGTTGTGGCTCAGGGGTAATGAACCCGAGTAGTATCCATGAGTATGTGGGCTCTATCCCTGGATTCATTCAGTGGGTTAAAGATCAAGCATTATCCAGAACCGTGCTGTAGGTTGCAGAGGCGGCTCTGATCTGGCATTGCTATGCTTCCATATGCAGCACATGTGGCCCTAAAAAGCAAAAAAAAATTAAAAAAATAAAAAATAAAAGAATAAAATCCAAACTTACTGTGGCTTCCCAAACCCTGTCTGATCTGGCCCTTGTCTACCAATCTGAGATCATCTCACCTGACTTCCACTTCCACTCACTGTGCTTTAACCATACAGATTTTTTTTTTTTTTTCTCAAACAGATCAACTTAATTTACCTGAGGCTTTTGCACCAATTGTTTCCTCTGCTTGGAATGTACTTCCCGCTGTCCTTGATGCAACAAGTTTTTTTCTTGTACATTAAATCTCAACTTCAGTATCACCTCCTCTAAGAGGCCTCTTACTAACCTGGTTTAGCTATCCTTTCCAGTATTTACTCTCTATCACATTATCGTGCTAAAATTCTTTGCATTGCACTCATCCTTATCTAATACTATTCTTCTTTATTTGTCTATCATCCCTCACTAGAACATAAGCTCTATGAGACTAGAGTTTGACTGGCTGACCACTGCTTTGCCAATACCAGAGCAGGCTTTGGCATGTAAGAGGAACTCGGTAAATATTTGTTAAGTGAATAACTCCCATCCTCCCAACCCCTTGCAAAACTGTGTAAAAAATATTGACATGGGTTCAAAGTATAGAGCTTTGAAGATTTGGGCAAATCTCCAATATGGGGGTGAATAGTTATCTTGTATGTTCACTTCTCCTTTTTAAGAGTTCTTCATATACTATAGTTCTTTTACTGGGTTTGTATAGTTGTTCCCAGTGTTGACATATATTGAACACCTAGTTGGGGTGATTACATGTCAAGAAAAATAATACATATTTATTAAAAAATGTATGGAAGCTCTAAAGTTGTTACTATTGAGGGGTTATTGCATAAAATAAATGAATAAATATGCTATTAAGTGTACCATAAGCCATGAAGACTTACAGAAGCATACCTGATTTAATCACTTGAGATTACTCACACACCATGCAAATAATTTTTCAGTTTACAGTTTTAGAAATTTTTATTTTTATTAGAAAACAAAAACAAATCTTTAAATTTCTGAAAAAGTTTGCTTTTTAAAGAAATACTTAAAATTGTCTTTACTCTTTTACAAAGGTGAACTTCAATCCATTATCTATTTAGGTCTGCTTTCTTAAGTTGAATTTTATGTTGATTCAAAAATGCTTGATAAATTCATGTAATATCTTAGTATAGGTAATATCCTAACAAGTAATATACTGACACAATTTTTTTTTTCCCTTTTTAGGGCTGCACTCACAGCATATGGAGGTCGAATCAGAGCTGTACCTGCCAGCCACAGCCACAGCAACACAGGATCTGAGCTGCATCTGTGACCTACACCACAGCTCAGACCGTCACTGCATCCTTAACCCACTGAGCGAGGTCATGGATAGAACCCACATCCTCATGGATACTAGTTGGATTCATTTCTTTTGTGCCATAATGGGAACTCCAAAAGCAAAGCTTATTTTTATATGGTCTTAACTCAGAAACTTTTTTTCTTTTTCTGCCATGCCTGCAGCATGTGGAAGTTCTTGGGCCAGAAATCAAATCTGAGCCACAGCTGTGGCAATACTGGATTCTTAACCCACTGTACTGCGCCAGGCATCTAACCCACACCACCTCAAAGATAACTCCAGATTCTTAACCTGCTTCACCACAGCGGGAACTCCCAGAGAAATGTTTTAAAGTGTTTGAAACAAAATCAAAGATTTTGAGACATGAAAATTATATGAAATTAAAATTTCAGTGTCCATAAACACAGCCCTGCTCATCCATGTACTGTCTCTGACTGTGTTCCCATTACAATGGCAGCATTGATAATTGTGCCAGAGACCACATGACCTGCAGAGCCTAGATGTTTATTACTTGGCCTTTTACAGATAAAGTTTTCTAACTCCTGATCTAACATATAAAAATAGATGAATAATAATTTTATCTCTATATTCATCGTAACCATCTAATTAGATAGCAATGCAGTATGTTCTAAACTCAAAGCTGTGTTTTCTTGTGTCTAAGAACTGTTGCCATTCAGTATAAGGACAGCAACACAATATAAGACAATGGACCTACCCACATCACCTGGAATAGCGTATATCTCTAGAACATATTAGTCAAAATGTTCTTCCCTAGACCATGTGGGAGCAGGAGACTGTCTTTGTTAATGCATCTATTTACATTCAGGTATACCATTCCATCAAACTTGTATTTAAAGTCCTTGGTGCTGTGACACAAAGATGAATGAGGAAGTCCCTGCCTTCAAGGAGTTCATGATCAAGTAGGAAGTTTACATTTTCATTCCCCATGCAACTCAGATACTTATTGCTCTTTCAGAGGTGAGGCAACAGAAATGCACAGAAGTCAGGCAATATGTGTAAGACACCCTGAAATATTGGAAATTTCTGTGTTTTTTTTTTTTCTGGATTCAGGTTAACATAGCAATGACAGATTATATATATTTTATAAATAGCATTGTGCTGAGCAAGTACATAGGAAAAAGGGAGAACCTAGAGGCCATCTAGACTCAGCAGGGGAAATCTTTCAGGGAAGTCCATGCTGGAATGAATTCCCTGCCCATGTTATTTCTTTCAACATCTAACAGATTCTATATATGTTCCATGTTCATCATGGTTGAGGGTCAAGCAAAGGGCACGTTGGGAGTGGCAGGGCATCAGACTGGAGTCTGTCTTTGAGCAAAAATATTTCAATGGATCACAGACACCATACCAACTTCCCCTTTAAAAGAAATATCTCAAAATAGACCTGGTGGAGCCCTATAAAAAGTAATAATATAAGGAAGAACAGCTTGGGTGCTGAGAAAAGCTCTGAAATTTGACCTTTCTCAGATGGGGATGTAATGACCCACTTTCATTCCAGCTGGAGAATAAATTCAGTTAAAGATATGTGCTGCTGGCCTGTGGGGCCCACATGTGGCCTTACAAATTAGCATGCTGCCAGAGCTCAGAGCAACCAGTTTTATACATGCCCCGAAAGTCCCTTCTCTGGTTCCAACTGGAGAGGCAATTCAAAAGAATAAATGTTTAGACTTTAGACTTTTCCATGTTAGGAAGTGGTTCCTCCTTCTGGCTTCAGCTATGTACACGAAATTATAGATGTATATGTAAAATTATATACACACACTTTTTTTTCTTTCTCTGAACAATTTGAGATTATTTGCAGGATTGCAGGATTCATGTCACTTCTTTTAGCTTATGTCTTCTAAGACATGGACATTCTAGAACTGGAGTAACCAAACATTATTATCATATTCAAGGCATCTAATATTTTCACTATGACCTATTGATTTAATAAACTGTCCATATTCAAAATTTCACAGTTGTCCCAATAACATCTTTTATAGGCTTATTTTTTTTTCAAAATTTAAAAATCCACGATGTAGTCAAGGATCATGCATTGCATTTACTTGTCATACTTCTTTAGGGTCTTGCTAGGACAGTTCCTAGCCCTTTTCCGGGAACTTTTGAAGAGTTCAGTGTAGTTATTTTGCAGAGTGTCCTTTGATTGGGATTTGTCTGATTGTTTTATTACAGTAAAGGTTAAACTTTTTTTTTTTATTATTATTCCAGAAATACTACAGAGGTGATGTGCTCTTCTCAGTACATCTAATTAGGAGGCACATTAGGTCATTTTGTCCTATAACTGGTTATATTAAGTTTGATCATTTAATTAAAGTGGGGTCCATCAGATTTTCCCCACTATCAAACACACTTTTCCTCTTTGAAATTAGTAATTAATCAGAACGGTGTTACTTTCAGACTGTATGAATAACTTCAACAATCTTTCACCATGTTTTGGCATCTATTGTTGATTCTTACCCGAATCAGTTACAACTATGATTTGCCAATGGTGATTTTATAATTCTATTGCCCCTTCTACATTTATTAGTTAGAATTCTTCTGTAAAGAAGAGCTTTTCCTTCTCCAATCCACTTAAAAGTATTATTTATGGTTATAACATGCATCCATATAAAGAAGCACATATATGAGATATATTTTATATCTTTAGGAACTCATGGCCTTTAAAAAATTCATTGTTGTAATTGGTTTTTCCCATTCTTCATTATAATGCTCAAATTAAAATCAGTTTAATTTAGATACGTATTAACTTAGTACTGTTGCTTGAATCTGAGATCTGTGTGGTTGTAACTCTAACTCGGACCAGAGCTCTCCTGGGAAATATAAGACTATGGCCTGAAGAGTTGGAAGAAACTTTAAGCACTACCTTCTCATGGACAGTAGGAATTTTCCATATAATGTTGTTTCCATCTGTCAAAAGCGTCCATCCTATTTGCTTTCTCTGGAATGCCTTTCTCCTCAGTCAAGATGACCTCATGCATCTGATTCATCACACGTCTTCTGCCATCTTGTGGTAGGTTACTGAGCCTACAAGAAGAGACCAGGCAGGGTTTGTGCTGTCTAATACTGTCCACACAGCAAATAACAAGGCCTAATTAGCATGTCATTTCTTTGTAGTCTTTCATTTTAACTGCTTGTGAGATTTTGTTGGAGGAAAGAGGGTATGAAATATTTACTGGTCTGTGCTGGGACCTGTCAGAAATGCTAAGTTAAACCTTGAGAAACTCTATGAGGTAGATTCTATTTTCCTAATTTTACAGGTCAGGAAACAGAGAGTTAAATAAATAAATAAATATTCTGTCAAAGCCATGCAGCTTGTAAGTGGTGAAGTGAAAATCTTGACCAAAGTTGGCTGATTTTAAAGTCTGTCTTCTACTCATTACACTGACTCTAAAATGTGTTCATTCCTCTGCGTGTGGGAAAGAGAGGGGAAGAGAGAGGAGGTGGGGGGGCTGTTTACATTGTGAATCTCTGGAGGCCACCCAGAATCTCAGACTGAAATTAATTGCGTTATAAACTACTAAGATATCTTAGAACATAATTATATACTTTCTAAGGTGAATGCTTTTCACTGATATCTGATTTCCTCATTTCCATAATAAATATAAGGGAGGCAGTAGGGTCAAGTATTTAAGAGAATCTGGATTTAGAATCAGACCTGATTTTGTTTAAATTTGTCTCTACCACTTAAATGTGTGAATATGGGTAAATTAGTAGGCATCCCAAAGCTTTAGGATCTCACACATATAATGGTAATATGTATACACACACACACACACACACGCACACACACATTTGGTTTATGGAGTTGTTAACATTGAGTTAGATAATATATGCCAAGTACTTGATTCAAGGCCTGACAGAGTTTGTGCTCAGTAACTGATGACAATTGCCACTTTTAATTATGAGAGGAGTGAATGGGAATCTTTTTAGGTCAGTAAATATTCCTCAGATCTGAAGACTGTCTCAATGCATCTTCTTAGAGATGAAGCAATGAATTACTTTTGCTTTTTCTCCTACTTAACATTTATATTAAAGTATTTCTTAGCGAAACAGTTTCAGAGCCTGAATATCTGTTAATCATATGGCCATCTGTGAGTGATGCATGGAGACTCTTAACTTTTTTCTTTCTCTACTTGTTACTGACCAGAGCCCTCTGAGACCACTTGACTTGGGAGGAACAATTGTTGGATGTCACTTGTGGCAGTTTTAAATCACTGGAGGGTAAATGTATTTTAAATGACATTTGTAAGGCATAGGTTGATATTTATGCCAACGTTGCTGAGAAAAAGAAGTGGAGCATTGGCTTTCATTGTTTTCAAATATTCTTAGTATGAACTTTTTTTTGTGTAGACATGTGCACTTCTCCCTTTTCTTACTGATTATCAGTAGAAATATATGACATTAATTGATTCGATACATTTATTTTCTTGTTATATTCATTTTGTAGAGTACTTTGCAATTGATTCATTTAAAATATTTGTTGAATAGCAATTGATTCACTTAAAATATTTCTTGAATATTTGCTACATGCCAGGCAGTAAGTCACTTTACAGGGTAGAATATAAGAAAAAAGATTAGTAAATATAAAAAATGTGTTTCAAGGACTATGTCTGGTACAGATACTATAAAGTTATTTAGGTATTTTTATTTCTCAATGAACTTAAAGCCTGGTTTATCATCACAATATAACAAATATAATAGGGACCTAAGCCACGGTTGTGACACCTGTGGGATCCTTAACCCACTGTGCTACTGGGAATCAAACCCACATCCCAGTGCTCCCTAGACACCACTGATCCTGTTGGGCCACAAAGGAACTCCTCTATTGTCTTCTTGCTTGCTTAGTTTTGGATGGGAAATCTGCTCTTTTCTTTATTTTATATATATTTATGTATGTATGTAACATGTTCTCCCTTTCCCTATCTTTGCCCCTTCTCCCCAGGGTACTCTTAAGATTTTCTTATATCACTAATTTTTACTAAATATGTTGATTATGATGTATCTTGATAGTTCAATTTGTGTCTTTTGTTCTTGGGGTTTGCTGAGCTTCTTGGATCAGTGACTTTTGGTTTTCATCAGTTTAGAAAAATTTGGCCTTCATTTCTTCAAGTATTTTCTGGATCATTTCTTCTCTTTCAGTAACTTACATAAATATTAGGGCACTGAAAGTTGGTCTAGGTCTCACTGATGCTCTGCTCATTTTTGTAAATACTTTTCTCTGTGTGTCATTTTGGATAATTTCAATTGTTACTCCTTCCAGTTTACTATTCTCTTCTGAAATACCTAATCTCTTGTTATTCTTTCTTTTTTTCCCCCCTAAATTTTGGCATTTGGAGCTGCCCAGAACTGGGCCTCAGGGAGTGGCCTAAATAACTGCAGCGCAGGAGGAAGGAGGGAGGGTGGGACAGGCTGAGGGCTGATTGGCTCCATTGGGCAGAGGCCAGAAATGCTGTTAAACATCCCATAATTCACAGGAAGAGCATCCCACAGCCAAGAATTATCTGATCCAATATTTTAGTAGTGCTGATATTGAGAAACCCTATTATGGATATTTTGAACATTGTTAGAGAGGGATTATTTCAACCTCCCTCCCCTAGTTCTGTAACTTATTCTAGAGTATAGCCCTTATTTCTAATGTCTGGCCTTTCTGGGGTCTTAACTAAATGCCCAGAGTACTAAATGAAGTCTCTTTATTCCACTCTGACTGGCTAGACCTCCAAAGTCTCCCAGAACTTTACAACCTCTAGAGTCATCTCCCAGAAGCTTAGTTATCTCGTTAATCTTATTGAGTCTCACCCTGCACAAGTATAGTCCAGTGCTTGGCCAAGGTCCTGAGGAGCACCTCCGTGTAGAGCTCTGGGGACCGCCACCATCTCAAGGACTTTTACCTATAAATTTTAGCTTCCTAAGCAACCCTAAATACAAAACTCTGTGTCCTTTGCCTAATGAGACTGCCACTGTCTGTACTTCACCTCAGAAAGTCCCCTCAGTAGAAACATGGCTCAACATGAAGCTCACCTCACATGTTTTCCTTTTGTCAAAGAGTATAGCCTTAAGCATTTTTTGCTTTCTAATGCCTGACAACAGTTGTTTCATGTATTTTGTACAGTTTAATAGTTTGCAGTGAGAATGTAATTCCTATAGAGTTATTCCATGGCCAGATATAGATACCCCAGAAATGGAACTTGATCTCAATTCTAAATCTTAGGTTTCTCCATCATTTTTTGAGAGTAACATGTCATCCTTTTAATCATAAGTAATTATTTGATAATAGATGAATATGAAGTTGTAGTTTCCTTCTCTAGAACATACTAGAGAATACCATTTCTGCTAGATCTACCTTCTTATCCCATTCTCCAAGACTATTTCTATGCTAACAAGATGATACAAATGATGCCTTCTCTCTATCAAAGGCAATAATAGCTGCCTTCTCTTGTATGGTTGCTATTGCCAGGCAATATGCCAATAGATTTATATATAATTTTTAAAAAATACTCACAGGAGCCTTATTTTCCCTGGTTTACATTTTTTTTTCCCCCACACCGTCAGTCTGTGGAAGTTCCCTGGCCATGGATCCAACCTGAGCCTCAGCTGTGACCTGTGTGACAATACTGGATCCTTAACCCACTGTGCCAGGCCAAGGATCAAACTCAGGCCTTGGTGACCCAAGCCACTGCAGAGACAACACTGGATCCTTAATCTGCTGAGCCACAGTGGAAAGTTCTTCACAGGTTTACTTTTTTTTTTTTTAATTTTTATTTTTTCCATCATAGCTGGTTTACAGTGTTCTGTCAATTTTCTACTGTACAGAAAAGTCACCCAGTCACATATACATATATACATTCTTTTTCTCACATTATCATCTTCCATCATAAGTGACTAAATAAAGTTCCCAGTGCTATACAGCAGGATCTCGTTGCTTATCCAGTCCAAAGGCAATAGTTTGCATCTATTAACTCTCAATTTCCAGTCCATCCCACTTCCTCCCCCTTCCCCTTGGCAACCACAAATCTGTTTTCCAAGTCCATGATATTCTTTTCTGTGGAAAGGTTCATTTGTGCCATATATTAGATTCCAGGTGTTAGTGATATCATAAAGTATTTGCCTTTCTCTTTCTGACTTACTTCACTTAGTATGAGAGTCTCTAGTTCTATCCATGTTGCTGCAAATGGCATTATTTTGTTCTTTTTCTATGGCTGAGTAGTATAGTGTATATATACCATATCTTCTTAATCCATTCATCTGTCAGTGGTTATTTCCATGTCTTGGCTATTGTAAATAGTGCTGCAGTCAGAATAGACTAATTGCTATAGCACCCCCCCCACCACATCCTCAGTGGCTGAACACAATAGCCATTTATGAAAATATTCTCTCTCTATCTTTTTTTCTTTTTTTCTTTTTTTTTTTTGGCTTTTTAGGGCCGCACCTGTGGCATATGGAGGTTCCCAGGCTAGGGGTTGAATCAGAGCTACAGCTGCCAGCTTACGCCACAGCTACAGCAACTCCAGATCTAAGCTGTGTCTGCGACCTATACCACAGCTCACAGCAATGCCAGATCCTTAACTCACTGAGCGAGGCCAGGGATCGAACCTGCAACCTCGTGGTTCCTAGTCTTACTCATTTCTGCTGCTCCATGAAGGGAACTCCTGAAAGTATTCTTACCCACACTATATTCCAGCACTGTTTGATGGCAACTTCTGCCTCACACCATCCTTCCTTCTAGCGGCCCCATCATTCTCAGGGATTTGGGCTTCTCTGCTGCTCCACTTCATCAGAAGACAATGAGAGCTTTTAAGCTTTTAGGACCAGTAAGTGAAAGTGACAATATCATAGATTTCCCATTGTGGCTTGGTGGGTTAAGAACCAGATTGAGGTTACATGGGGATGTGGGTTCCATCCCTGGCCTCTCTCACTGGGTTAAGGATCCAGTGTTACTGTGAGTGGATACAGCTTGGATCCCGAGTTGCTGTGGCTGTGGTGTAGGCTAGCAGCAGTAGCTCTGATTCAACCCCTAGCCTGGGAACTTCCGTATTTTGTGGGTGCAGCCCTACAAAAGGCCAAAAAAAAAAAAAAAGTAGCAGATATCACTTCTGATGACATAAATTTGGACAGAAGTCAGTTATAGAGCCCAACCTAACCACAGGAGGCTGGGAAATAGTGTCTGGCTAGGTACTTATGAGGAAGAGGGAATGGGCTTTGGTGAACAGCTAGCTAGTTCTTACCACACCACATTAAGCCAAATTCTCCCCTAAGTTGCTCCTCAGATAGCATTTATACACTTTGCTCTAAATGCAGTTTTTCTAGACCCCGGGCCAGGTTTAGTGTCACAGTTCTTTAGGCTAGTGAAAACTAATATAGATCATATCCTGAGTATGTGGATCTTCAGTTCATGTGTCACATTGTCCCCGATAGGGCCAATAATTATCACCACCACCACCATCATCTTCATCCCCAATTTTAAGTAATACATTTTGTTGATTTTTGACATTTAATCTGCAGTTTCTATCTACATTGTTTTGATTAAGAAGCACTTGCTCTCCCACCACCCCCACCTATCAAGCCCTAGGATTTAAGTCAACATAGATTCAATGCCATGTTTTCTTGGACTTTATTCTACTCATGTATCAGGATTTCAGAATAATGTCTTCCAGTGAAAGCTCTGCGTATGTAAACAGAAAATGAGTGTCAAGAACCAACTGCCCCGAAAAAATATCAGTGCTATATTCATAGTCAAAAAATAAGCACAAGTGTGAGGAAGACACTTCCAAAAATGGCTGTCTTAGGTTCCTTTGGGAAATGAGAGTGACACCTGGGAGACCAACAGTTAACTGGAAAAGGGCAAATCTGAAGAGCACTTTAGTCAACTTGCTTTGCTTAGCCCATCTGAGTCTTTCTTTTGATTTGAGTACATCTCTTTCATCTCTTTGGTTGGAGTGTTAGAACAAATTCCCTGAAATTCATTTCAACTGCATATGTCCTAATCCAGGACTTCCCTTTCCCTCCTTATGACAACACATCCAGATTTTCTCTCTCTAGCATATTCCTTGCTAACTCATCCTACAGAAGTCTGCCATTATCTTTGAAGGTGCAGGTCACTTATGTCTTATCTTGCTCAGAAATTTTTAATGCCAAGTTGGCTACAGTTTCTTCCCTCATCTGCCCTCTGATCCTGCTGGACTGGTGGCCTTTATGCTGCTAGAACTTGTTGCATGCTGTCCCACACCCATGCTGTCATTAATGTGTGCACCTGGGTACCTTCTCATTCTCATCTCCACTCCTCAAAATCCTACACAGTTTTCAGGGCCCAAGTAAACTTTATCTCTTCCATGAAGTCTGCACCCATGATTCTGGTTAAATAAGTCCCTCTCTTGCTTATACTTGTATAGCATTTTGTATTAGTCACAATGTTCTCTGTGTCCCATCTTCCCCAGTAGATCACAAGCTCCTGGAAAGCAGGTGAACCTTCATATCCATCTTCCACAGTGCTGAGTGGTGGTTCAGTACAGATGCTTAGGAATGCTTATTGTGCAAAATTAAAAGAAGGATGTGACATCAACTGATACAAAGACCTTTTCTCTGAATTAACCTGAAAAATAATAATGGCCTACCTCAAAATGATTTGATAATATGCTTGAGATAACTGCTTACATACAACCTTTAAGTACATTTAAATGGTCTCTTTTAAATAAAAAACAATTCTTTCAAGCAGTTCATATAAAATAGATCTATGGTATCTTTTAATAGTCTTATTTTCTTAAAGAAAAATATTAGGTAGGAAGAAAGGTTAGAATACTTTCTATAACATGTAATTTCAAGTTTCCAAAAGGGCATCTTAAAGGATAGCTACTGAGTGTGCCTGGTGTGGTGCCACATCAAGTATCTTTATTAGCAGTGTCTTAGATACAATTTTACATCGGGATTATCTTTGCTTAGGAGAAGCACAAGTTTTGTTGGAAAGCACAACTGTTGATGCAGCAGAGCAGTTGAAAAGGGTTGCATCAGAGAGAGATCCTTTGGAGAGAATACGTATCTTCATCAAAATTCTAAATGCATTGAAACTGTCACTCAAAGAGTTAACATCTGTGAAGAATAAAAAATGCAATGGAGAGGTTTCAGGCAAAGCATGGGGAGACTGATAAAATTATCAGTGAATTAAATTCAGACAGATGGCTTTGGAAAGGAATGAAGTACACAAACCTTCCATGGAGTATAATGACTCTCACTCTGACAGGGGCTTTGTCAACAGGGTAAGCCCTTTTTTTTTTTTTTTTTTTTTTAAAATCTGGATTTTAAAGCAGTTGGAAATCAAATTCTTCTCCTTTTCTGAAGGTGTTGCTTAGTACTTAAAGCAACAAACCAACAAAAGCTTATAGAGTCTGGACAGCCTCAGACTCTCAATTGCCCCATGTAGGGGCACAGCGGGGTGGAAGGCACCTGGTGGGCACCATGCTCCTTTCCATTATCCTCAGCCTTACTGTCCACACCAATGGGTTCTTGGCTGATAACATATTTCTACAGAGCAGAGACCAATCAGTAGCTGTGCTTCCAACAGCAGGATTAAAAGAGAAGCTTGTGGCCATTAAACACACATACATGCACAGACGTGCACACAAAATAAAGACATAAACCAACTGATTTCTGTTCTTTAAAATATCAGTTTTTGTCCTCCTTGTTGGTTGCACTAAAAATATAGATCTATAATACTCCTAGAGTATCCTAGTTGATAGTATTTTTCTACTTGTAGACAAAAATGATGAGAAAATAATGTTATTTCTCTCTCAGGGTTTCTCTTTCCTTATGGTTTCTATGTTATCTTAACTTATTTGGCTCTAGGGACACCTCTTTTTCAGGTGACAGGCGCTGGCATATTCACACTCAGACGCGGATGGCCAGGCTGCTTTTAAGCAATGGACTTTGCCTTTGTTCCAGACCAGATGTTCTGTTTTTCCCTGGTAACAGTTTGCATTGTGGCACCTTATTATCAGGCACTCTCTGGAACTGGTGCCAGGGTAGCCTCAGAATCTGCCAAGAGCAGCGTTGAATCAGTGAGACAGCTGGCAGCCTCCCTGGAGAGGGAACATTTTTACCTTTTTGATTCATGCAGTCTCTGCTAGTTCAGATCCAGGATGCCTTGAATGATTTTTCTTAGCGACAGGTGAGAACAAAAAAGCTTTGTAAACCTAATTCAATAGAAGCTGGAGACTCAGTGCGCTATTGATTAAAAGGAGAAGACGATGAAGAGGAAGCGTATACACAGTCCAGTTGCATTTTCTCCTTAATCGACGTCTGCACTTCTGCCTGTGTTGGAGTTGTCAAGTTTGCCAGGAGGAGAGGCTTGAAAATCAAGAGCATTGTGTTTACTGACCTAGAATTAGGATTTTAATCATGTCTCTGAGATTGCATGTTATCTACAAAAACAAGAGGATTACTCTTTTCATTTTTCAGCTATAAAATTCACTGGTCTATTGCTAACTTTGCTAAAAATTCAAGGTTACCTTAATGGTTTTTTTCCACATCCTTCAGGCTTTAATGTTTGGCATTTACTTATTTATTGGGGCTATGAATTTGGGTAAAAATCATCCCTGTTTTCCCTCAAGCAAAGGATGAAACTCAGTTTGGGTCCTCACTTTAGGTCATACACCTCAGCCCACTTTTTGAGTCAATAAGAACCTTAGTCCCGAACACCCTCTTCTCCCACTGTTCCATGAAAGCAGGCCAGTTCTTGAGCCATTGCAGTCAGAGGGCCATTAGAAGATGAGATGGCACTGTACCTAGGAGCTCCAGTTCTGGTGTGGCTGAGAGGTGAAAATGTGACAGTAACAGAATTCAGAGACCCTTCAGTGTATCATCCCCATCAGTCATGGCAGACGTATTGGCAACATGATGGATGATACCCAACCACTGACCTTGGTGGGTTAGCCTTTGTCACATAAGTACCAGAATAAGTCAAAGCAGTGGTTCTACCCACCATCAAATAAGAGCGATAAGCTGTGACGGTAGCAGAGAGAAAATGAACATTAGTGTAAAATGTTGTCCATATTTCTGAGAAGCAGCTATCTTATTGTTCATCCATTGAATGGGATGGGGGTATTTCAGGAAGAGGGGAAATCGATCATCAGTGCATGCTTGTGGCAGTATGACTTTTTCTCTCTTAACTAAGGTATAACTTAGAGAGTAGTAAAGTCTCCCTAAGGTCTATAAGGGGCTGTAAAGTAGTCACTTTCATAGGGTGAAAACTATTGTAACATAGATTTCTGTACTTTAAACTCAAGGAAAAAAATAGTCTAACCAGTGAGCAAATCCCATACAAACAAAAGTTTCTACTCCATTTATAAGACATTGGCTCATCTACATGCAGTTCACCATTCAGTTGGTGACAGATGGCTCAGCTTGGGAATAGAAATAATTTAGTCTGGGATTCCTGGTGATTTTCCCATGATGGTTTTAGAATGTATCTTTCAAGCATTCTTCCAAAGCTTCACATTTACAAATGACCTACCCCAAATCAATTTTCTGAGTTTAAATTTTATTTGATGGGTAATAAAAAGTAAGGAGAAATGTTTAATAAGATATCTCAATAGTATGCATCAGGACATGTGGAAGGCTCAATGGCTACATAGGATAAAGATTATGATCAACTTGTTTTTCATAGAAAAATGAGGTTAGAAGAAACTGAAGCAAAACTTGCCTATTTATTTTCCAAATGACTTTATGCCATATGGGAAGAGATTCTGTCAGCTTTATCAGTAGTAAGAGTTAGTGGCTCCAACCATAACCGTAAGCCAGTGGAATCATTGAAAATACTGTATTGTATCTTTTGGAATCAATATTTTAAAAAGCAAGAGATCTAGATATCAGACTTGGCTTGTCTTTCCTTCCAAGCCAAAATATTCATGTTGGCATCCTGAGGTACCCAATCGAGGAGAGTAACCAGGTGATGCCTTAACAGTTAAGGATCAGACCCTGCATTATTCTAATGCAGCCCATTCAAGTTGATATGCATTTCATATCACATATCTTCTCTGTGCTTACCACTGCGCCATCAGTAAAGAGACTGTTTGAAGGCAAAGGAAACACTCTTTATCATAGCAGGCTTTAAAATTTTAGGAACTTCAGGAGGTGGGTACGAGCTGGAATTACATTTACAGTCAGGAAGGATTTAGGAGGGAAAGGCACAAGAGTGAAGATAAAGTCCTGATGGTATTCTGGGTGCATTTCTCTCCTTTCTGGATGAATGCCTAAGATGTTGCTAGACTGAAAACTGAATTAGTTCTCTTGGTAATCTTTCCCATTCTTCTCAACTGCAGGATTTATAAAACATTGCTCTTTGGGTCTAGGTATCATTTTGGGATCACATCATGATAACTCTATGTGTGTGTGCCGAGAGGGCAAAGTTACAAAGCAATTACTCAGCAGTGCTGGGGAAAGAAGCAATTACCGGAACATGTTTTAGCCCCTCTTGTCAGAGCAAGTTTCACTTGGGCACAAGGGGAGCATTTAACTTGGGCAGCATCCTTTTTTGGAGGCTTAATTTAGTTTTTTCTTCCCTTTAATTGTGTGATTCCAGTATTTTATCTGCAATCCCTAGGCTGTAAGAACCTTTAAACAGCTCTTGATTATGAATCAGGGCATGGGTTTTGAAGAAGAATAAACAGGGAGCTGCATAATTTATAGGGAAACTGCATGATGGACTTTTCCTTCACAAAGAACATTGGGGTTACATTGGCACAAGCCAAATACCTTTTTAATGAATAGTCAGTAATCAGCAACAGCTACAGTAAGTGCTTGATTTTTTTTCTTTTATGTGCTATGAGTCCATAAATTAAGCATCTGATTCTGATTTCTGTCATGAATGCATATGCCTATTGCTACCTACCCCCACTGTGCAGATCTCCTGCTTCAGCTCATGCTCAATTTAGAGCATTACGAGAAGTGGAAGGCAAGTAAGTCTTTTAATATGTTTGATTTCCATCCATTTAAAATACCATAATGGGAAGAGAGTGTTGACAATACATTCCACTTTCCCTTTTTGACCTAGATCACAGTTTGAATTTGAAGACAGTAGTGCCATGTTCTAGAATGTAAGAAAAAGAGTTTATATAAAGAGGCATTAAAATGAACTGAATTGCCAAGGTATTTTTTTAAAGTTATTATTATTATTACTACTCAGCAGAGCTTTATCTAAATTGTAGACTTTCAGCTTCCTTATTCCTCTGAGATTTTTCACATGCTACATTCATCACTTGGAATGTATCCCCCCCTTTTCTATTTTCTGCTTCTCAAGATTTCTACTTCCAACCAAAAACCAAAAGAAAATACTTTAGGAAACTATTCTTTTCTAATCTCTTTTGCCAACCAGATTCTTTCCACTTTCCTACTTAATGATTCTTTGGCTGCCATGAAGTTAATGTGAACAGATAGTTACTAATTTATAATTTATTTCTAATAGTTTAAGAGTATTTAAAAAGTATAAACATATTTTCTAATTGGAACAATGTCACATGTGGTAATTATGGTTCCAGGCCAAGTCACAAACTCTGTTTAACCCAAAGTATGGGTTAAGTGCAAATATTTAAAACCGAAAAATAGCATCAAAAAATAATGTTGCTCTATCAACAATAAATATATTAGAACCTTTTATATGCCAGCACTATTTTAAGTCATTTTCAAGTATCAATTAACTGACTTTTCACAATATTCCTATAAGGTAAGTTCTATGATTTTGCTTATTTTACAGAGGAGGAAACTGAGGCACAAAAAGGTTTAAGCAACTTCTCATGTTTGCATAGCTAATACGTGGTAGAGCTGATATTTGAATTGAAGTTTAACACAAATTCCTATGATTTTAACTGCAATGTTAATTTTATTTAATTTTTAAAAATTGTGGTAATTTAGATATGGAAAAAAGCAAACTTAGAAGACTTTAATAAATATATACAGAAGATAACTTTGGGACACTAACTGCTTTAGAAGTTGGCAAAAATTATTCTATTGAAGTCAAGACAGTTGCTGCTTTCTTATCAAGTTTTTTGACTTACAAAAGCAATAAAGAGAAAAAGATCTGAAGAAAGTGAAAGAAAGCAAGTCAAAATTTTTTTAGGGCCACACTCGTGACATATGGAAGTTCCCAGGCTAGGGGTCGAATCGGAGCTGCAACTGCCAGCCTACTCCATAGCCACAGCAACACAGGATCCGAGCTGCATCTGAGACCTACACTACAGCTCACTGCAATGCCAGATCCTTAACACACTGAGTGGAGCCAGGGGTTGAACCCATGTCCTCATGGATACTAGTCGGATTTGTTTCCTCTGCAACAGAAACTCTAAAATATTATTTTAAAATGTCTATTTGGTAAGAATTCAAAACAGAAAAGAGAAAGAGAATTAAAGAGAAATTAAGAAAAACAGAAAAACTTTAAAAAAGTAAACAATGAGCATGAAAGATAAATATATGGAATTGTAACTTATGCCTAAATTCTCAGATCAAAAGAGAAAGGAAGGAAAAAAAAAAAAAAAAAAAGGCATATGGGATCTGATAGCTTCCTCAAAGGCCCACTAGGCGGCAGTGTTATCTGAGACAGCTTTGTGGCTAAAGCTGTTTAACTAAGGTCTAGGGTTTGTAGGCCAAGTAAAGTAAGAAATACATATGGGATATTTCTTATTCAATTGTCATAACTTGGAGAATGCCTTAATGATTGTCACTTGTTATCCTTAAATTTTTTTTTTCTTAATTTAGTAACCTATAGTATTTCAGGAACAGAGAACACTGTATCTTCCACAGAGTCAGTAGTTGAGTTCTCAAGTTTGGAAAAATGACAGAGGTCATTCCTAACAGAGTGAAAAAGCTAAACCTTTGCCATGGGAGGATCACCTTCCCAATCAAGATACTTTTCACCCAGATAATTTTCTTATTTCCCCTCAAGTAGTGATCTAAAGATCACATTCACTCAATTAGTATTGTTGAATAAATGTCATGCAGCATTTGGAAACTTGGTTTTTATATGAGTACAGTGGTTTTGTAGTTTAAGCCTGAAAAGTATCTGTTGTGTCATTTCATCAGCTGAGGACAGTGACTTTGCCACTTTCTTTTATATTTCACTGTGACTTGCCTGAGGAGGGAACAACTTTGAATGGAAGGAACCCAAGAGAAGATTTAGGTAGAATGTAAGTAGAGAATTGAAGTGTTCAGCTTTGCATTAGGTAAGCAGAATTTCAGCAAGTCAAGATCAGCAAATTTGTGCGATGTTCTGATAAGCCACATCCCTTCTGCAGCCCACTCATTAATTTTAGGAAGCCTGACAGAAGGGCTAAAAGGATGATCAATTTCAAGTGTCACTCCTGGCGTGATTTTAGCCTATGTAAAAGGAGTTCCTGACAAGTAACCCTGTTAGTGCCCTCAAAATGTCTTCTATTATTAAATATTGGGAATAAGCTGAAATAATGAAACTACCTTTTTTTTATGTCACCAGAGTGGTTGGTTTAGAAGATGATGAGATTGGTGTCTGTTACTGACTTTTAGGTGAGCATAAGCACTCGAACAAGTAAAACTTTGAGAGAAACGAACATATTTCAAGAGAACTGTTTTTTCCTTAATGGATCTGTGTGGAACAACCAGTATATCTCTCCTCACTTTCCAAGTGATTCCTTAATCTCTAACTCTCTCCTACCACCCATTTTTATTCTCATGTGTTGCTTTAAATCTGGGTAGATAACTGGTGTCCCTTGGACTCTTGAGCTGCCCTTGGGGGAGCTGTGGATACCTCTCCACCAGAGGGAAAGGTGTCTTTCTATCAGAGGGATAAATGGAGTGTCCTTCCCTCCTTGAGTTTGCTTTTTCTCTCTTTGTCTGTCTCACTCATTTTTTTTTTCTTTCCAGGGTGTCATCTTTTCTTCCTCTTCCTTTTGATAACAGATTCACCCTTACATCTTTAACCCCAATGATAGGCAACATGTAGATGTTTTGATGTCTATTGACACTAAAGCATTTGCTCATGTTGGTCTTAATTCTTTTTATATCCTAATATTTGGTGAACTATTATTATTCCCAGTGTGCTTGGTGAGAAAAGGGGTTGCACAACCCAGTAACAGAATCTCTACTGCAAAGATGTGGAAAATTCTAAGAAAGATATAGGCTTCAGGTCAGACAAACACTGTAGGGCCTGTGTGAGTAAGCAGTGGCAAATGAGAAAACCACCCACAGGGGCTTGACCGTTAAAGCAAGTCAATAGCACAGACCTAGTAAAAATGGAGAAGAACAGGAGAGCAGCTGGTCCATTCAAAGGGGCAGCTGCTACTCAGCCTCACTGCTTCTGCCCTTTGGAATATGGGATCTGCATTTATTTACTTGGATTGATGCTAACTGATCTATCTATATATAACCCCAAGAAAGAAAGAGAGAAAGAAAGAGAGAGAGAGAGAGAGGAAAGAAAATAAAAAGAAAAGAAAGCAAAAAAGTAAAGACAAAGTGTCTGAAGACCTGGAGTACTATTGGTAGCTTGTTTGTGATTCCTATCATAAACACCATCCATTCTGGAGATAGAATATCGTAATTTTGTTACACCTGGGAATCTTAATGTACCACACTGTTCTGACAGAAGTTTGAACACAAACAGTTTTCTAGATGAATGTTCATCCACTCAATTAAAACTCTGTAAGTCATCAGAATGTGAAGTTCTGAACTAAGACTGGAAACAATAAACTGACTAATTAAACAACATCACCTACTGTTAAGATACAAAGAGTTATTAATTTATAAAGCTAATTGGATTGGCAGCTATACTCAAACCAGAATTACATTCTAATTGCTCTTTTACTTTAGAAAATATCAAAGACCACGAGATGGTATTTTTATGATGACAGTTCTTAACAAGCTAGGCAGGTCTTCAATAGATGCCTTTATTAGAGTACTGATATTTGAAAGAATTTAAGTGTAACAGGCCAACTCTATGGAATTGACTCAGAGTGCACTAGAAGAAAAAGAATTTGTAAAGGACTTTTAAAAACAGAGCATTTATTCCATATCCACTAATCTCTAGTAGTCTCATAATATGGTTTTAAAAAATTTTGTTTTCTGGAATGCTGTCTGAAATACATTATTTTACAAACTGATTTTTTTTTTCAATACTTTGAACCAGTTAAGAATTGTTCTTTTGTCTTGATAGAGCTGCCAGGCTGTTTATAATCATGTTGCCTTTGATGTCTATCAAGAACAGACACACAAAGAGAAGACTGGGAGATCTGTTTGCCATGCCCCCCACCCCCACTCCCGCATAGATGCAAAGTTAGGTAACAAAGTGGAAAAGCAGGTACGGGACAGTGTGACCTTGAGTAGAGGACGCAGGGGCTTCTAGTCTGAATACCTACTGTTCAACCTTGGACAGTGAACACTTCCGTTCAGAAAGGTGTCTCAGGTATTTGTCCTCAAGGAAGGCCTCAGATATCAGGTGCTCTTTCTTTCATAATCTAAGTAAAAATAATCTCAAGCAGACCTGGGAGTCATTTCCGTGCTCCTCATCAGTGAACTTCCTCTTGCTTTCCCCCAGTGCCTTGAACCTGGGGACTCCCCGAGCTCACCCATGTCCCTCTGTTCCTCGCAGCCCCGCGGAGAAGCGTCAGCCATAGCTTAAGCCTAAGCTCCCAGGGCTCAGAATGCTGTTCCCCCACACTGCGGACTCTCAGTAAAACTGAGGAACACCCCGAGGCGCTGCTGAGTTCGGGGGCCTGCAGGTGTCGACTTGGTCCTTCAGTCAGCCGCCGGCCTGTGCGCCGACCCGGGCACCCTAAAACCTGCCTGTGGCCGCCGCTCTTTGCGGGAGCCGGGCTGTGCGGGCATCTCCACGTGGCCAGTTCCGCGCCGCCGCTGCCGGCCGCCTGCAGATGCCACTCCCGGCGGCGGCTTTTACCTCCTCCGGCTCGTCAGTTTTGCATTCCACCCACGGAAACTATCCTTCCTGTCTCTTTACTGGGCGCCCATTTTCAGTGCAAACGGTGGCTCATTATCAGTTCCCCGCTCTGTCTTTTGTCAGCCTGAAATCAAGGCTGCAGCCGTCAGCAACCTGTCACCCGCAGTTCGGAACCGGCGCTTCCGCTCCTTGTTCCCTTCACACATCTTTTCTGTTTGGTGCTGGACGAGCCTCGGTGCAGCTCAGGGTGCTCTCCTGTGGCATCAAGGCAGACAGGGTTAGGAGGCTCGACCTAGGTCCCTGTCAAAGGTTACGTTTCTGTGAGACAATTTCAATTGGGCTTCTAGAATCCCCCCCCCCCCCATTTAACACTCATCCACACTTCCACAAGCGGCAACCCTGGTAAATGTGTAGTGGGATTTTAACCTGAACAACTTTAGGACTTGGAAGAGGAAGGAGTCGGGGTGTGTGTGTTTTGGGGGGGGGGAGGAACCTATTCAATGAATGGGAATCAAAAAGGATTGCAGTTAAATTGCCACCAATACACATCCACTGGGCTTGAAAGAAACATTCAGGAGGTTTGTTTAAGCTTTTTGCACAAGAAAAGAAATCTATTTTGTTTTAGAAATAGGCATCTTGCTTCTGAGGCCTGATGGTATTGCCATATAACTACACTTTCTTCTCTTTAAAGGCTTCATCTCTCACTCTCTCCCCTTAATAAACGTAGTAGAAACCCACTTCCTATCTTCATGGCACTGAATTCAGTAAAGTTGCATTTCTTTGATAGTAAGAAAGCCACACAACCTCAAAATATGTGTGTTGGGCATATATATTTCATCGCTGGACTTGTCTTTCTGTTAGCAGTGAGTTTGAACACACATGTACTACTCCATAACAGTGTCTTTGTCATATCTGCCTAGGTAGGTAATGTCTTATGACCTTAGCAGTCTTCTGCAGTCTTTTTTTTTTTTTTAGCACCATTCTGTATGGAGTTAGCATAATATTAAAAATTTCCTAACAATTTGTATTCCTTTATCTATCTCCTAAACTATTTCCAGTCTGTGGCACTTTAAAAAATCTTTCTTTTTCCTTTTTTCCTTTGAAATATTTTTTTTTCCTTAAACAAGGAAATTTTATAATTAGGTGGTATGATAACATCAGTAAAATAAAAAAGCATTTCTCAAGATTTAACCTGTTATGTGCTATCTTTAGATAGCGACTTGCAAGGTGCCTGAGAATTTATGTTTGGACTGCACCTTTTAAAATAATTGAAGTAATAGTTCATGTGTGGACATGAGTATAAAATTTTATAATAGTTCCAGTTTATTCATATTTTATCCTTGCTGGCAGCATCTGCTTTATTTTCTGATTGCATTTTTTAAGTCTTCTCAGGAAGCTGTATAAGAACTCAACCTTCTTTCTTTCAGAGGACAAGGAAAGACCAACAGATGCAGCTCCAAAGAGGTCTTTTTTGTATTTTGCCATTTTGCAATCAAGCAGTGCATTTTACACTATTTCAGTTTTCATGATTGATACAGAGTAAAGATACAATTTCAGTCCATGTTACCTTAGTCAGGTATGTATGTGAACAGGCATGTCCTTTATACACTCAGGAGATTTTCACTGCTGATTGCAGAGAACTTCTCTTTTAAATTTCCTGGTGGTAGGATTTTTATTATACTTGATTCTGGAAGCACAGTATTTTTTCTGACTTCTCCTCTCTCTCTCTCTCTCTCTCTCTCTCTCTCTCTCTCTCTCTCTCTCTCTCTCTCTCTCTCTCTCTCTCCCCCCCTCTCTCCCTCTCTCCCTCTCCCTCTCCCCCTCCCCCCACCTCTCTCACCCTCTCTCCTTCTCTCCCTCCCTCTCTCTCTCCTCTGTGTGTGTTTGTGTGTGTGTAGCCAAAAAAGTCTCCAGAAGTCAGAAGCTGTGTCTTCCCTCTGCTTTATTTTGGGTAAATTGTAGCATTTTCTTGCTAGGGATTGTGCACTTGGCATCATCTTTATAAGCACAAAGACTCTTTCCACATAGTTACAGGATGTGTTTCCAAAGAGAAATTAAATCTTTTCCACTGAGAGAAATCTTTTTCTTTTCGAGTCAGAAAAGATCTAGTTAGCTTATGTTATTTACAGAATCCCCCATATTATGGTAGCACTTTCTTATTGTGCATCTTCTGAATGCTGCTTACATGGTTGTGTAAATTCAGGAAGTGAGTAGTGCAACCAAAAGCCCTGTACTGTGTGGGGGCAGCCTGGAGCCAGATGCTTTGGAAAACTGCTGTAAGAACTCCTCACATTTCTGTTCTGGGAGAAATTGTGCGTTTGGTTCTAGATCACCACAGTAAAGCGAATATCACAATAAATAGAGTTATATGAATTTTGGGGTTTCCCACTGCATATAAAAGTTATGTTTACACCCTTCTGTATATTGTGTGTAACAGCATTGTATCTAAAGTAAAATGTACCTACCTTAATTAAAAATACTTTATTGCTGGAATTCCTGTTGTGGCTCAGTGGATTAAGGACCCAACATTGTCTCTGTGAGGATACAGGTTAGATCCCTGGCCTCCTCAGTGGGTTAAGGATCCGGTGTTGCCCCAAGCTTTGGGGTAATTTGAATCTGGTGCTGCTGTGGCTGGTATGGCTCCTGTTTGACCCGTGGCCCAGAAACTTCCATATGCCACAGATGTGACTATAAAAAGAGAGAAAACAACAAAACATTACTGCTGAAACAAGCTCATATTACCTGAGCCGTCAGAGAGTTGTAATCTTTTGGCTGGTGGAGGATTTTGCCTCAGTATTGATGGCTGCTGACTGATCAGTTACTGAAGGTTGGGGAAGGCTGTGGAAATTTCTTAAAATAAGGCAACAAAGAAGTTTGCCACATCGAGTGACTCTTTCTTTCACAGACCATTTCTCTGTAGTTTGAAGTGCTGTTGTTAGCATTTTACCCACAGTAGAGTTTCTTTTAAAATTGAAGTTAATCCTG
Organism: Phacochoerus africanus; assembly: GCF_016906955.1. NCBI lineage: Eukaryota > Metazoa > Chordata > Mammalia > Artiodactyla > Suidae > Phacochoerus > Phacochoerus africanus. Next base: position 77,944,819 of record NC_062554.1, read on the forward strand.
TCATACCCTGCTGCTGCCTTACCATGTTTATGTAATATTCTAAATCCTTTGTTGTCATTTTAACAATCAATTAAATTTACTGACTTATGTGGGTACAGTTTGTGGCACCCCAAAATGATTACAGTAGTAACACCAAAGATCTGTCATCACAGATTATCGCAACAAACATAACAATGGTGAAAATGCTTGAAATACTGTAAGAATTACCAAAATGGGACACAGACACATGAAGTGAACAAATGCTGTTGGAAAACTGGCAGACAGTCTTGTTCGATTCAGCATTGCCACAAACCTTCAATTTGTAAAAAAATGCAGTATCTGCAATGCATGATAAAGTGATATGAAATAAAATGGAGTATGCCTGTATTTTAATTAAACATTTTAACATGACTTGGCCGCATTTTTCAGAATGTGATATTCCAGCTCACCCTACTCCTAATTCACCAGTCTGTTGTAAATACATTGAATGCTTACAACAGACCAGAAATTCTAGATAAACATACACCAATTGCTGGAAAAAAATAGTTTTGTTAAAGCATCTAGACAGTGAGGTTGAAGCAAGGACAAATTAGAGGCAAAGACCTGGTACTTCGCCTCTAATACTATAGTTTCCTTAGGTTGGGCACCCCAGAAACAGAACCCGAGATGAGGACTCAAGTGTGAGAGATTTACTAAAGAGACTTTCTGGACAGACACAAAAGACTGAGGGAACTAAGGGTGTGGTTCCATGTTAAGTCCCCAGAGGAGACAGATGAGACTGGCTTTGGTATACCTCACAGGGAAAGGCTTGGGGCAAGGGGGCTGGGCTTTCTTGATCCTGCACTCCATAGATCATGGGCAAATCACCCAGTGATGGCAAATCGAGCTGATCCAGTAGCTGCAGACCCATCTTCCATGAAAGATTAACAAGTATTATCTGTTGGAGGTTAGGCACGCTGCAACCAAAAGAGGCCACAGAAACAGCAAAGGAATCCTGGGGTGACTGGGCAGAGAATCATCAAACGACATGCTGTAACTCAACATGCTGTTTTCTCAAAGGCTAATTATTTTCTCTTTAGTTAAACATACTAAGATCCTAGTTCTTTAACAAGAAATGTGAATGCTTGATTGGAGTGACAGTCTGGAGCCTGCTTAAATTTATGTGCAAGAGCTGACTGTGCACATCTCTTTCTAACTCTCTGTTCAATGATGCATGGGTAGCTTGAAATCAGCCACAGTTGGGGGTACTCCCATATGGAAATCCAAAGTTATAAACTGGCTTTTCTAGAGGTGTGAGATGTAAGGAGGGAAGCTAATTGTTATATGATTACCATCAGACCACTCTGATGATAAGCTAAAATATGAACAAAGATATTGAAAGTGAATACTTATTCCATTAAATACATTTGATAATGTATGTGAAAAGATTTTGAAATCATGAAATGCTATACAAATATTGTCTTGACACAATAGCTTTGAAATAATAAAATATCTGAAACAGAAAATATACACAATCTCTCCCCAACTCAGATAAACTGGCAATATACTACCAAATAGACTGTGAAAAGAGAGTTCTTCAGTTGTTCTGACTTAGGTGTTGCTGATATTAGGCAAAAGCAATACCAGAATAGAGTTATCATTTCTTTTATTAATCCTTTTCCAACATGCCTCGTTAGTTGCACTGTGACTCCTGTCTTACACTTTACTTCTTTGAGAGTCAGATATAAAATCTTTTACTGGGAAAGGTGACCATAAACATGTATAATACTTTCCTTTCTGGTGGTTATTGTGAGGAAAATAGGCTAATCCAATAGAAAGAAGCCCCAATACAAAAAAATCAAGAATTTCCAGTCTGTCCAAGCATTTTCAAGGAGCACAGTGGTTTTCAAACTTTTAAAATTCAGCAACGAATCTCTTTTAAAAATGCAATATTATGAAGCTCCATTTGAGGGCAGGAAGGGTCTCCTCTTCTCCTTTAGATGCCTCTGACATAGCACAACTAGTATCCAGGCCCCGGGGAATGCAGTGAGGAAAACTGCCCTGAAAGGGTTGGTTCACACCCCTTCTCTGATTCCAGAGAAGCAAAGAGTCCTAAATTTGATACCAAGGTTGAAAGCTTTGACCAAACCTCAAAGGTAGACCAAAGAATGCCTTACCCTCCAAAAGACTTCCTAATTCCTGAAACCTGTGAAAGTGTTATTTTACACGGCAAAAGGGATTTTGCAGAGATTAAGTTAAGGGATTTGAGATGGGGAGAGTATCTTGGATTATCCAGATTGGCCTATGGGACAAATGTCCTTATAAGAGGGAGGCAAGGGGGTCAGGATCAGAGAAGTTGTGATGATGGAGGCAGAATTCTGAGTGATATGAGCAAAGGGCTATGATCCAAGGAAGGAAGGTGGTTTCTAGAAGCTAGAAAAAGCAAGGAGAGGGCTTCTCACTTAGGGCCTCCTGAAGGAATCCAGCCATTCCAACACCTGTTTTAGACCTCTGATCTTCACAACTGCAAGGTAAGGAGTTCCTGTTGTGACTCAGCAGATTAAGAACCCAACATAGTCTGGTGAGGATGCAGGTTTGATCCTTGTCCTCCCTCAGTGGGTTAAGGATCTGGCACTGCTGTGGCTGCAGCTTCTGGTGTGCAGGCATAAAAGGGAAAAAAAATGTGTTTATTTTGTTTTATTTATTTATTTTTTCATTTTAGGGCTGCACATATGGCTTTTTTTTTTTTAATACCAAGTTTGTGGTAATTGTTACAGCAGCAAAAGGAAAATAATATACCAAGGTTCTAGGCTCTCATTTGAAGGTCCCCCTTACACTGCCTTTTTCATAGTGTGGTTTAGTGATTTCTATGAGCTGAGCAGGAACTGTAATAAATACAGCTCCAGAGAGGAATGCTATGTGTAACATTTAATGAGCTCAAAGAACTTTTCCATACTGATTCATTTATCCTAACAGATTTTTTTTTAATCAGAGAGGATTTTAACTTAGCACATGAAAACATTAACAATTTCATAATATATGGAGTCTTTTCAAATTTTATCTTCCTGCTAACCTGATTTTAACAAGATGAGTATTTTCTATTATAAATGGATTAGGTATTTATTATAGTAAAATGGAAGTAGACATAGAAAGAAAAGGAAAAAGCATCTGCTTTTCCATTATCAGAGGAAACCACTCAATATTTTGATATATTTCTTTATAGTGTTTTCTAAGCATGTTTTAAAACATCTATTGCACTCACTTATGTATATAACATTTTGTCTTATGCTATTTTCACTTAATGTTATATAATACTTATTCTTGTGAACTTATTGTAACTAAAATTTTTCTGTTCTCCAATTTGAGGACTGTACAAATAAAGGTTCTTAAGTGCAAATATAAGAAATTAACTCTGGCTAATGGAAGCAGAGGAGCATTTTTTTTTTTTTTGGCATTTTTAGGGCTGCATCTGCGGCATGTGGAAGTTCCCATGCTATGGGACGAATCAGAGCTGTAGCTGCCAGCCTGTGCCACAGCAAGCAGGATCCAAGCCGAGTCTGTGACCTACACCATAGCTCATGGCATCACTGGATCCTTAACCCACTGAGGGACGCCTGGGTTTGAACCCACATCCTCATGGATACTAGTCAGGTTTGTTACTGCTGAGCCACAATAGGAGATCCTATGTTGAAAGAATATTCAGTTGGCTTATGGAACTGATAGGAAGACTGGGGAATTAAGGGAGGCGAGATTTAACCAAGATCACACTGCACAGTATGCTTAGGGTCCTGGTCCTGGGGCTTTCACTTCTGACCGTGCCAACCTTAAATATTGCCTTCAATGCCCAAAGAAGCTGAAGTAACATATGCCTTTCTTTGTAGTTGGGGGATCCCTACATAGCAACTTTCTCTTCACCTTGGAGGGAATATTCTAATATTGGGTCTCCCTAAAATTCCTTAGCTTGGTGGTTCCCTATATTTTTATGGGATTTATATACCAGTCTGTGATATGCAGATATCTTCCCAAGGTTTCTAGGGTAAGGTCTATATTGATTTCCAGATCATATCATCGTGATTGTCATCTATGTGGGGGACAAATATGATGTCCTTTACAGGGGTTTGATGTTCAAATTTTTTGGCACTGGAGCTAAAGTCTCTATATTTCTGAGGGAAGAGAGTAAAGACATACTCTGCTTCTTGGCAGATCATAGCAAACTGTTTCAGGTCATTTCTGACTTTAGGGATGCAGAGAGAGGAAACACTTTTTTAAGTTATAAAGCTACATACTAGATGCCAAGGCTTGTGGTTTTTTGTGGCACTCTGGACCGTCACTGGGTCATCTCAGGGTCCTCCCATCCTCTTGGAAGTCAGGGAGACCATTTCACTGCAGTGTCTCCCACCAGTGTCCTAGCCTTGAGCAAAAACCACCTAAGTGGTTTTCAGAGGTGCTAGCTCCCTCACCAATGTATTTCTTGAGGCCTTGATGAATGAAGTGTCAGATGTCCTTGAAGGACATAGTTAGAGGGTAGGTGGTGGATGAGTTGCAGATACTTAATCCATTCTGGTATCATTTTATGAGCTCTTGTATAGCTTCCTTTTTTATTTTAAGGGTGCTTTTTAAAAATGGAATTTCAACATCATTTTGTGTTGTCCATTGTTACATCTAGGTTTCAGAAAAACCATCCAAATACGAATTAAACCCATTTATAGCAGCATGAATTAGTTTGTCAAATCCAAAATCTTTGGTGAATATACTTTCTGTGTTCACTTGACTGAACACCTTCAGAATTCATTTCCACACATATTCCCAAGATTTTTCTAATATAAAATTGTAGATTCCAGTAATTCTATTGGTGTATAAACCTTTTCCACAAGTGATTGACTTTGTAATTGTATTCCCAAGAAATTCTGGCATCTGACTCTAGTTAGAAGATTAGTGGTATAGAGATGTGTAAGATAAAGAGAACTAGGTTTTCCTTGCAAAGCAATATCTTCAATTCAGGTTACTGGAGGGTCTCCAAGTATAGCAGGAGCAGCTTCATCAGGCAAGGGCAGTAGTTGAAGGTTCAAGATAAATAAAGTTCTCCAAATCTTCCCATGTGTATTATTCAGGTTGGGCTGCAAAAACAAAATACCACTGAATGAGTGGCCCGAATCAAAGGGATTTATTTGTCACAATTCTGGAGGCTTGGAAGTTCAGATCAAGAATATGGCAGATGATTCAGTTCCCAGATAAGAGCTCTCTTCTGGATTACAGACAGCTGCCTTCTCTCCATGTCCTCACATGATAGAGAGAGGGGTGGGGGGAGATTGCTCTCTGAGGTCACTATTAACATCGTGGGGGCCCCACCCTCATGACTTCATCTAAACTTATCCCAAAGGCCCCATCTCCAAATAGCATCACAGTTGTGTTAGAGCTTCACTGTAGGACTTTTGGAGGGACACAGTTTAGTCCATAGCATCGTATTCTCAAAGCCCCATTACTTCCCAGTGACTGTCCTAATTTTCACTTATGACATGTACGAATTCAAATGATGTTGTGATTCAGTAATTTATAGGATAAACATCTGCAAAAGTTGTTACTTTCTGACTGCCTCTGTTTATTTGCATCACTCCCTCAATAGTCAAAACTCCAGTGTCTCAGTATCTGAATGGTAGAGCCTATGTTGCTGGCATGGATCTTGGTTGTCTTCCGCAATGGGAAACAGGGCCCTACATTCTTTACCTCTTTAGGCTTTTACTAAATCAGAAAAATGGTGCTGTGTAGCAAAAATTCCAATTGTTTACTGTAACAATGTTCTGTTATTTTTCTTTGATTTTCTTGCTATTTTTTTGATGGCACCGATAAATAGCAAGATTTCCATTTATTTCCTAGGATAGAGTCTCAGAAGTTTTGGTGTCAAAGGTTTTATAAAAAAAATTCTTAGGAAGTGTGATATATCTGTCAAATTGCTTTTTTAAAATTTTGTACCAATTTATTCTCACTCCAGCAATGTTTGAGTGATCCTGTTTCACTGTGTCCTCACTCCCACTGACCTAACACATTTCCTTTTCTGTCAACAGTCCATTTTTCTTTTTTGAAAACATCAACATTTTATCTTTTAAAGAAACTTAGCATTGCCCCCATTCCTGTTTTGATCTCTCGGCTTTCTTGTCAAGCCCCTTAGCAATACATATGGTGAAAAGTGCACACTCCCATTGCTGTGGTATTCCTGCCCAAAATACATAACCTCAGTCTGATTATAAGAGAATGTCAAACCCAACCTGGATATTCTGCAAGAGAACTGGCCTTCAAAAGTGTCAAGGTCATAAAAAGACACAGACTCAGGGACTTTCTCAGATTAGTGGAGACTAAGGAAACAATAGCTAAATGCAAAGTGTAATCCTCAAGTGCATCCTGGGCCAGGAAAAGTGGAAAGATTGCTAAGATTTGAATCAGGTTTTTAAATTAGCACATAATATAGCATTGTTCATTCCTGGTTTTGAGAATTGCACTATGCTTATATAAGATAGTAACATCAGGAGAAGCTGGGTGAGATACCTTTCTGAAATATCATTGTGACTTTTGTGTAAGTCTAAACATTTAAAATAAAAGTTAAATTCTTCAAAAAATAGTTTTTTATTTATCAAATATGTATTGTGTGTAATTCTCTATGTACAGTGTCGTGGAAAACACACCAATGGATGGAGATGCTGTCTGGATTCAGTAACAAGAAAGCTTTTAATTTCTAGATTTTTAAAATTACTCTGTTTTACTCAGAATTTTTGTTGATCCTTGTGTGGTAAACGTGGCCATTTCTCTTAAACTTGTGTGCAAGGCTTACCTGTCAGGAACCTTTATAAAATCCATCAGTGAAACTCTCCAGGCCAAAATACTCACTCCCTTCTGAAGCCTTGCTCAATCACGCTTCTGCTTTTTCATCATGCTTTTCCTTTCTCCAATACATCTACAACCTCTGGTTCTTTGCTACTTAGGACGGCTCCTCAGTGTTTCCCAGAAAATGAATACAAGTTCCTTGTGAAGCATATTTGATATTTCTGTTGCTGTTGACTATTAATATTTTCTCTGAAGAAATTAAACACCCTTTCTATTGTGAGGGGCTCTCAAGCACTTTGTTGCTGACCCACCTTGTCCTTTTGTTTCAGCAGTGCCTCAGAGATGTGCCTGCTTTCTCTCCTCTGCCTTCTGCCATGGACACAGAGAGCCCTGCATGGCGTCACGGTGCCTAACAGCCCCTCCTGCCACAGGAGAACACTCTCACTGGTGAGAATTCTTGATGAGATATGTATGCCTATGGGCATCATTATCACTCTAAGGGAGTTGGTCAGGATAGGGTTTGCTGTCTGCAGTTCGGTAAATGTACCATAGCTTTTCCGTAAAACATGGTCCAGGAGTTCCCATTGTGGCACAGCAGAAATGAATCCCACTAGTATCTGTGAGGATTCAGGTTTGATCTCTGGTCTTGTTCAGTGGGTCAGTGATCTAGTGTTGCAGTGAGCTGTGGTGTAGGCCGGCAGCTGCAGCTCCAATCTGACACCTAGCCTGGAAACTGCCATATGCCGTGGGTGCGGCCCTAAAAAGCAAAACAAAAACAAAAACAAACCAAACCAAAACAACAGCAAAAATGTGACCAAAGGATCACCTGTATGAAAAGTTCTAGGAGTGTTTGTAGAAGTGCATGTTCATTAGGCTTTTAAACCCACTACCATGTCAGAAGCACTGACGTCGAAGAAATACTTGTGTGTCTGAACCATCTTCATTCTTTTTTTTCTTTTTTTTCTGGATAGTATATTTTTAATTAAAGTATAGTTGATTTACAATGTTGTGCCAATTTCTGCTGTACAGCAGAGTGACCCATTCATATGTGTGCATATATATATGTATGTGTACATATACGTATGTATATGTATACACACACACATACATACACATTTCTTTTCTTATATTATCATCCATCATGGTCTATCCCAAGACTTTGAATATAGAACACCCATTCCTGTGCTATATAGTAGGACCTTATTACTTATCAATTCTAAATGTAATCGTTTGTATCTACTAACCCCAAACTACCTGTCCATCCCACTTCCTTTCCCCTACTCCTTGGCAATTCTGTGTCAGTGAGTCTATTTCTGTTTGGTAGATAGGCTCATTTGTGCCATATTTTAGATTCCACTCACAAGTGATATTATATTGTATTTGTTTTTCTCTTTATGAAATACTTTACTTAGTATGAAGAATCTCTAGCTGCATCCATCTTGCTGAAAATGGCATTATTTCATTCTTTTTTTAAGGCTGAGTAGTATTCCTTTGTGTATATGCTCCACATCTTAATCCATTCATCTGTCGATGGACATTTAGGTTGTTTCCATGTATTGGCTATTGTGAATAGTGCTGCTATGAACATATGGGTGCATGTATCTTTTTATATTGTAGTCTTGTCTGGATATATACCCAGGAGTGGGATAGCTGGATCATATGGTAATTCTACATTTAATTTTCTCAGGAAACTGCATACTGTTTTCCATAGTGGTTGTACCAATTTATGTTCTCACCAACAGTGCAGGGGGGTTCCCTTTTCTCCACGCCCTCTCCAGCATTTATTATTTGTAGACTTATTAATGATGGCCATTTTGACCATTGTGAAGTGGTACCTCATTATAGTTTTACTTTGCATTTCTCTAATAAATAGTGATGTTGAGTATATTTTCATGTTCCTGCTGGCCATCCATATGTCTTCTTTGGAGAAATGTCTACTTAGGTCTTTTGCCCATTTTCTATTGGGTTGTTAGTTACTTTTGGTGTTGTTGAGTTGTATGAGTTGTTTGTATATTTTGGAGATTAAGTCCTTATTTGTTTCATCATTTGTAAATGTTTTCTCCCATTCCGTAGGTTGTCTTTTCTTTTTTTAATTATTTCCTTTATTGTGCAAAACTTGTTTGATTAGGTCCCTTTTGTTTATTTTTGTTTTTATTTCTATTGCCTTGAAAGATCATCTCTTATTCTTGACTGAACGTTTTTCTGAACATATAATTGAAAACTGAAAATCATACCAGTGTTTACTCAGAATTTGAAGAAAATATTTGATGGCAAGAATTTCCTGGAAGAGCTGTTTCTTTCTAAACCTGGAACTGTAATTGGTAAGATAGCCAGAAAATTTGAGTCAGAATCTCTTGGTATGAAAGCAAAGAATCTGAATTTTTACTAAGAATTTCATATCTTTGTGATGTTTTGTTTTTAGCCACAATGACTTCACTCTGCATTTGGTTCCTCTGGACTTATTTTCACAGTTCCATTCCATAGGAAGAATAGTTGATTCATTCTCTGAGAATCTCTGAGGATCTACTTTGACTTAGATACCGATACACAGAAGAGCCAAGGTACCTTCTTTCAAGCAATTGCTGGAGATAGACCAGTAAATAATCAATTGCAGGCCACATGATGAGGAGGCACTCAGGAGAGGTGCCAGCTCAGCCTGGGACATTGCACAGGGCTTCCTGCAAGGACTAACACCTGGGCAGGCAAGGCTTGAGGGCAGTGAGTGTGTCCATGGTTTCTGCTCTGGTATGTGCACCATGCCTCTCACTCCCTATGTTAGCTTGATTTACCTCAGTCACTCCTTCTCTACTATTTTCAGTTCTACTAGTTAAAACTCCATTTGTTTCTTATATCTTCCTCCACCTCGTTTCACCCTCCTCCTTTATTTTTTTAACTAAACTATTCTAAGAAGCCAAACCTCTCATCTCCTTTGGCCTTAACCTGCCAGATTTTTTCCACTTTTCAACCACTTATTCCTTCTGCCTTAATTTCTTCCTCTGCTCCTTTGTTCTTATTGGACCTTGAATGAACAAATAGACGTGTCCCTTCAGGATCTGTGAGGCCCATCAGTGACTGAAAGGGCTCATCTCTGACACTGAGTGGCAATCACTGAGGAGGTACTATTGGCCCAAAATATGCACAACGATTTTTCTTCACTCCTTAGCGAGAGTCAGGAGCAGTGGTTTACCATAACCTTCTCCTGCCACAGCTCTGCCCACCATGAAGTTCTCCCAACTTACAGGCTGCCTCATTTGGACGAGTGAAGGGAGGGTTATTGCCTTCCCTCGAAAGATGTGAAGACTTGTTCGTAAAGTATCTGTCATACTCATTCATCTCTGGATCAAATCTTTTGAAGCATTTAAGGAGACAGTCATTTTGGTTCATTTTGAAATCAGTTGCTGCCTTCTCTAGGGGGTTCCTAGCCCAGTGGCAAATTTTCTTCTGATTGGGTCTCCTCATACCTTCTTTCTCCTTTAGAAATCATATACATCTCAAAATCCTTTCCATTCTCTTCCTTGAGGCAGGCTTCAAGGAGGGCAAATATAAGATATCGAAACATTAAATACTTGGAAGGGATTGAGCTAAAGAGAGATTTAAAATATGATCAGGAAGGGGTCTCAAGGGTGTCCTGGGCACTTGTATAGGTCTCCTCTTCAGAACCACTGTCATCCTCTTTCCTTTTTTGTCTTTTTAGGGTCACACCCACGGCATATGGAGGTTCCCAGGCTAGGGGTCCAATCGGAGCTGTAGCCACCAGCTTATGCCACAGCCACAGCAATGCCAGATCTGAGCCTGTCTGCAACCTACACCACAGCTCACGGCAATGCTGGATCCTTAACCCACTGAGCGAGGCCTGCAACCTCATGGTTCCTAGTCAGATTCATTTCCACTGCACGACGACGGGAACTCCATCATCCTCTTTCCTCTTATCCACACCTCAGTAACTTGCTCTGTGCATTGTTCAGGAAGTTTCTCACAGGTGTCATCTGTGCTACATATGTTATGCTTCCAGCTTCTGGTGCCAAGAGCTTGACCTCCCTGCAAGCTCTGGGAGTGGAATCATCCTTGATCACTGGAGACAGAAGCTGTTGGATAAAGTGCATCTGTCTCTCTTTTGTGCTCTGAGTGGACAGTTCTGACATTTCCTAAGGCTTCTCAGAAGGTCACAGAAGGATTAAGCATCAGTCACCTGCAATGGTGACAAGCTCAGTATTGCATCTTTGTATTATTCTTTCCTCTTTCTCTGTTTCGCTCTCACTGGGCCCTCACTGCTGGTCCCTGGATCATATTCCCCAAATAAACTACCTGTGCTGAAGACTTTATATCAATCTTTGATTTCAGAGGGAGCTCAGACTGTGACATCATGAACAATTTTCAGCACATATGCTTAATAAAGCCACATTTCTCTCTTTGTTTCACTTTAGGAACTTTGGGGGCCATTATTGAAACACCAGGAACATATTACTTTTTTTTTTTTTCATCTATTTATTCCTTCGTTCTTTTATTCCGCAAATATTCATTGAACACTTACTGTGGGCTAAGAATCGTCCTATGGTTTGGGGGTGCATCAATGAATAAAACAAAGATTTATGTCCTTGTGAAGCCTACATTCTAGTGAAGGGAAAGAGGAACTAAACAGTAAATCACTCTGTGATAAGTAAATCACAAAGTCTGTTAGAAGTTGGTAAGAGCTGTGAGAAGAATGAAAATTAAATGGTAACAAAGGAATCCCAGAAAACCACCCCATCAGCTGGTGAGAGCCCAGCTTAATTGTAACTCCTCTTGACACTGCACAAACTACACAACCCCTGATTTAAGTTGTGGGAAGATGTCTGAGATCAGGGGCCAAGACAGTAAATACATATAGTAACTGAGGGAAAGTTTTAGCAGTGTTTGCATTCGCCCCAAATACTTTGGGCTTAAGGAAAATTTGGCTCTGAATGTGGATGATATTTTCATTTCTTCTTTTTTTTTATTAAACTATGACAACATTCCTCATTGAAAAAAAAGACAGTAATTGAGCTTCTCAGAAAGGGAATAGAAAACAAAGTTTGTACCCGATGCAGAACACAAGCTAAATAAGGATGATTTTTTTTTTCTTTGTCTTTTTAGGGCCACACCCGAGGCATATGGAAGTTCCCAGGCTCGGGGTCTAATCAGAGAGCTACAGCTGCCGGCCTACGCCACAGCCACAGCAATGCAGTGGATACTAGTCAGGTTTCTTAACCTCTGTGCTGTGACAGGAACTCCTAAGGAAGGAAAATTTGAATGACATGTGTAAGTGCCTGCTTTGCCTGTCACCACCAAATTTACATGTGTGTGTACTTTGACATTCCCTGAAGTAGTTTCTAACATTTTTGAATATGAAGAAACATTTTTAATGTCTTTCAGCCTCTAAAATCCCCATAAGAGCAGTTAAAGTTTAAAGATCTTCTGAAAAAATATTTGATGACAAAAGCTATTATGAATTCAACAATGCTTTGAAATAGAAAATTATGTTTTTCACAAAATATACATTCATTGGAAAAACAGTACTCTATAGGATATTTATTTATTTATTCAATCTATAAATGATTCTTGGTTCACACATAGATTCTAGGACTCCTTATAATAAGCTAATAAGCTTTGGGACAGGATCAGAGCATGGTAGCGCAGCCAACTACAGATATAAAAAGTAGTTGATTTATTTAACTGATATTACCAAGAGTTCTTTCCTTTCCTTTCCTTTCCTTTCCTTTCCTTTCCTTTCCTTTCCTTTCCTTTCCTTTCCTTTCCTTCCTTCTTTCCTTCCTTCCTTTTTTTTTCCCCCCACATCCATGGCATATGGAAGTTCCTGGGCCAGAGGTCGAATCTGAGCTACAGTTGTGAACTATGCCACAGCTGGATCCTAAACCCACTGCTCTGGCCAGGCATAGAACCCTCACTGCTGCAGAAACAATACCAGATCCTTAACCTGCTGTGACACAACAGGAACGTCCACCAAGAGTTCTTATTTAAGGGGTGGTAAACAAATCAAGATTAAGCCTTAGAGGTTGGGAATATATCACTTCATAAGATGTATTAATAAGAACAATACTTTACAATTCAAGTGATACATACACTTTTCACTGTTTAATTAGAATTCTATACAGAGAGCTTAACTCTTTTTGGAATTAGTTAATACCTGGAAGTAGAAGGTTGAGGAAATTAAATTGCAGTTGGTCGTGATAAGAATAAGAGTTAATTCTAATGGCCATTCATAGAGTAGAGATAGCTTCTTAAACAATAATAAAATGTGGTGGTGAAACAACCACTCTGATAATATTGGGGAGAATTAAATTAGTTCAATTTCCTATGATAGCAATTTGGCAAAGTGTGTTGAAAACCTTAAACACCTCAGCCCAGTAATTCTATCCTCTTGGAAATATAAAATGAGTTTCAGCACTTTTTACATTGATAAAGAATTCGGAATTATATAATTCCAACAATAGAGATGTAGTTCCGCTCATTACAGTCTCCTGACTCAATGGAACATTAAGTAGTCCTTAAAAATTATATTTACAGAGCATTCATTAGGTACAGAAATGCACATATATTATTTAAGAAAAAAACAGCTTACCAAATTGTAAATATAGTAAAATAGAACCATATAAATAACTTTTCAGATTTTTATAATAAACCTGAATATATTTTATAATCAAAACTCAATACATTTGTTCATTTTCAAACTGTATATTGCAAACTAGCTTCCCCCCTTAAAAAATAGTATTGAAAAGCAGTATGTAAAATAGCTAGACCATTGGCTTTCCAAACAGGCAGACCTTGGGTTCAAATTCCAGTTCCAGACTTGGTAGATGTGTGACCTTGGGAAAGTAATTTAAAAGCTCGAATTTCAGGTTTTTTATCTATGGAATGTGTTGTCATGAAGACAAGATGTATAACATATATGTAAAGTGCCTAATGTGAACAATGGTAACTGTATGGCTAACACTTCAGTAATTGCTATGCATATATACTTGAGTTTTGAGCAAATGAATAAATTGATGGTAGATGATGGGAGCCAGATTTCTCTGAGTTGGGGAGGAGGTTATACCTAAGCGAGAAGGGGCAGGAGGGGATAGATGTACCATGAAATACTGGGTTAGAAACCGAATCACCACTATGAAACCATGTTTAACTTAATAAAGATGAAGATGGATAGACACAAATAAGTATATATTTTTGTAACTCACGTTACCTAGGTTAGTATACATACATGTATTTTTCTATTTCTGTCTGCTGAGAGGGCCTAGAAGCAGTGACACCCTATTAGCAATAAGCATACTCAAAGCAGAGATCTTGGTTTCTAATACTATTTTTTAATAAAATGAACTAGTGCCTCTTTGGAGACATGGCTAAATCTAGAATGATCCTAGGACATCTTGTAGTGCCAGAAATTAGGAAATGCTCAAAAACCAAAAAGATAGGAGCATGTCCAAGAGATACGTACAATTTGTTCAGGTTGCTTGTGACCAAAGCTGGAAAGATTGAGCAATAAAATGTGTAATGGTTAAGAATGGATTGTAACCTAAAGAATAAAATAAATATGAGTCCATACTGACATAAATGACCAGGTGACAAATAAATACATAGGGAGAAAAGACAATCTTTCTTATTCCAAATAATTTATGCAGACACTACCTCCTCCAGGAGGTGGAGCTCTGTTCCTCCCACTCCCCAGTGAGAGCTATATAATGACTTGTTTTCAAAAATAGCAAAAAAAAAAAAAAGGGGGGGGGGAGGGAAACAGTAACTACAGTGGAGAAACCTGACAAACACTGCCTCAGCCAGGACATCATTGTTCACATCAACAGTCGTAAGGCATGTTGATGACATGTGCCTTTTCTATAATGTGATCCAAAGTGACACTTTACCTCTGTGATCTTTATCTTCCAAACCCATAAACCCAATCTGATCATGGAGAAAATAAACTCCACCAGAAGGACAATTTACAACATACCTCAGAAATTTTCAAGTTCCTTTAAAACAAGAGAAGTCTAAGAAAACATTTTAGTCAAGAGGCCCCTAAGGAGACCTAAGAACTAAGTGTTATCTAGATCCCTTAATAGGAACCTGGAACAGAAAAAGAACACTAGAGGAAAAGCTAGTGAAATCTGACCAAAGTGTGTTTAGTTCACAATTATGCACTGATGACAAATGTATCATAGTTATATGTAAGATGTCACCTGTGTTGCATCCTAGCAAGTGGTCGAAAAGTTCCTTTTTTAAAAAAAAGTCCTTGGGAATATAATTGATTTACAATGTTGTGTTAGCTTCAGGTGTACAGCAAAGCGATTCAGTTTTACATACATACAAATCCATTTTTTTCAGAGTCTTTTCTGGTATAGGTTATTATAGAATATTGAGTAGCGTTCCCTGTGCTATACAGTTGGTCCTTGTTAGTTATCGATTTTATATGTAGTAGTGTGTAAATGTTAATCTCGAACTCCTAATTTACCCCTCCCTCCCACATTTCCCTTTTGGTAACCCTAAATTTGGTTTTGAGATTTGTGAGTCTGTTTCTGCTTTGTAAGTAAGTTCATTTGTACCTTTTAAAATTGGATTCCACATACAAGTGATATCATATGATATCTTTCTTTGTTGGATTTACTTACTAGGAGAAACTCTTTAAGTCCACCCATGTTGCTGCAAATGCCACATCTTCTTTATCCATTCTTCTGTCAGTGGACATTTAGGTTGCTTCCATGTCTTGGCTATTGTAAATAGTTCTGCAACAAACATTGCAGTTCATGTATCTTTTCAAATTATGGTTTTCTCCAGATATATGCCTAGTAGTGGATTGCTGGATCATATGGTAGTTGTATTTTTAGTTTTTAAAGGAAACTTCATACTGTTCTCCATAGTAGTTGCACTAATTTACATTCCCACCAACAGTGTAGGAGGGTTCCTTTTTCTTCAGTCCTTCTCCAAGATTTATTGTTTGTAGACTTTTTAAAGATGACCATTCTGACTGGTGTAAGGTGATAACTCCATGTAGTTTTATTGTGGTAAAGGCCAGATCCTTAACTCACTGAGCGAGGCCAGGGATGGACACTAAGTTGGGTTCTTAACATGCTAAGCCAAAACTAGAACTCCCCTCAATGTAGTTTTGATTTGCATTTCTCTAATAATTAGTGATCTTTTCATGTGTTTTGGCCATATGTCTCTCTTCTTTGGAGAAATGTCTATTTAGATCATCTGTCCCCTTTTTGACTGGGTTGTTTGTTTGTTTGCTTTTTGATATAGAGCTGCATATGCTGTTTATATATTTTGAAGATTAATCCCTTTTTGGCCACTTCACTTGCAAATATTTTCTCCCACTCTGCAGGTTGTCTTTTAGTTTTGTTTATGGTTTCCTTTTGCTGTGCAAAAGCTTTTATGTTTAATTAGGTCACATTTGTTAATTTTTGACTTTATTTTCATTACTCTAGGAGATGGATCTAAAAAGATATTGGGGAGATTTATGTCAAAGTGTGTTCTGTCTATGTTTTTCCTCTAAGGGTTTTAGAGTATCTGGCGTTATCTTTAGGTCTTTAATCCATCTCGAGCTTATTTTAGTGTATATGTTAGAGAGCTTTGTCATTTCATTCCTTTACATGTAGATGTCCAGTTTGCCCAGTACCACTTATTGAAGACTGTCTTTTTTCCAGTGTATATTTTTGTCTCCTTTGTCATAGACTAATTGACCGCAGGTATGTGGGTTTATTTCTGGGGAAAAGTCCCTCATGAACCTTGTGAACCAAGCCATAAATTAAGAGAGCCTTTTCCAGCTTTGGTCAGATCTGAAGATTAGACTATTCACTCTTCCTTCTCAGTCATCCATTCAACTAGCACTGATTTTATATCTTAAGGCCTCCTGCTAGGGCATTCAGGTACATAGGTGAGGAAAATGAATGTGGCTTCTCCCCTCCAGGGGTGATTAGAAAGCACACCCCTACAATAAACAGTCCTCCATTTCTCTGTAATGTTTACCCCATGATCCTAGCTCTACCTGCTTTGGTGCCACAAAGTATACAGATATTCTCTTTCGCTCAAAATAATCTTCAAATTTAGGAAGGCAATGAACATGTTTTCTCTGGGTTTCCTCCAGGCAAAATGTCTTCTCTCCTTGCAATATTTTCTCAAATACCTAGTTTCGATTTTCCTCTAAATTCTGTTTCTCTTCTAGTTTTTTTTTTTTTTTTTAATATATTCTTCTTGGGAGGGATATGGAGTTCAGAATAATTTTAACCATGACTATGTACCTAGTCTGCTAGTTGGGTGACATACTTTCACGAACTGTTTATTTTTGATAACCCCCAAAACTCATGATACTGATGATAAACTGATACCTTGGTAAAGGGCATTAATTCATCCTACAAATGAATTTATTGAGGAACTACTTTGTACCAGGCTCTCTTCAAAGTGATGGGGATACAAAAGTGAATAAAGCAAATTAAGTCCCTGCCTCATAAAGTTTATTATCCTAGAGCAGGGGTAGCAAACTACCAGCTATGGGCCAAATCTGGCACCTGTCACATGTTTTTGTAAATAAAATTTTATTGGAACATAGCCATACCTGTTTGATGACATATTGCCCATAAATTCTTTCTGCTTTAGTAGCAGAGTTGAGAAGTTGTGACAGAGACTCAAAGGGCCCACCAAGCCAAAATATTTACTCTCTGGCCCTTTATAGAAAAAGCTTGCTCACCCATATTCTAGGGAGAATGAGCGTGTGGGGCATGGTTGTTAGGCATGGGGGAGATTAGAAAGAGAAGAACTAAAGAATTATATGTCAGATGGTGATATACAGTGGAAAGCAATGAAGCAGGGAAAGGGAGACGGTGAGGGCAGAGATGGAGGATGTGGGTGTGTGTGAAGGAATTCAGGATAAGGGAGGAACTCTCCAAAAAGCTGACCTGAGAGTAAAGACCCTGCAGAACTGAGGGAATAGACGGGGTATAGAGAAGGACATTCCAGCTTGAGGAACAGTCGCTGGAGAAGAGGACCTGAAGGAGGAGGGAAGTGGGAGGAGATGGTGTCTGAAAGGAAAGGTGAGGCGAAGGTGGTACAGGGCCTGCACTGTACACCTGCTGGCTGATGTGGGAAGTCAGGAGAAGCCTGGGACCATGAAGCTGGGTGATGGAACATAGGGTAATGTGTTGCTGTGGCTGCTGCACTGAGAATGGACTGAGGAAGGGCAGGAGCAGAAGCAGTCAGTGGGCTACAGTGGGGATGCAGGCAGTGGTCAGTGGTGGCTTGGACTATTGTCATTCAGAGTGAGGGATGAAGCAGGACTCTGGCCCCAGATGTGTCTTCCCCAGAGCCCAGCCTCTCTCAAACATGAATTCTAATCACAGAACCTGATGCTTTAGGCCTAGGTCGTGCAAGGCAGTACTTACCCTCCAACCGTCTACCTAACTTCTTCGTGGATTCTCAGTGTCCTGTCAGGAGAACTGGGTGCCTGTAATACACGAATCCATAATAACAAGATCATTGAGGGTCTAGTTAAATATTGTGGGCCGTGCTCGTTAGCTCTTTTGAGTTAGAGCAGCGACACACTTGTGAATGTCTAATTAAAGCTTTGAAAAACACTTTCTAGAACAACAAAAGAAAGGGCATATATATAAATTTACAGTAATTTGCATACAATTTTAGGCTGTTCACTACCTCTGCTTCTAGGATTTAACACTGAGAACTGATTCCTTTAGGGTTATCGAAATCAGAGCACTAGCTCTGAAGTAAGAATTTGCGGTGCAGCAAGAAGGGACAATGACATTTCATGTAGTAAATGGGGAGACATTTAGGCACATAGCAACCCTATGGCATCTTTTAAGTCACATGGATCAAGGTACCTCAAGGAAAGGGACTACATTAGCCTGGATGTATGACACTAAATGATATATTTACTCATTATTTTTCAAAACAAAAATTATTAACTTTATAAAATAATGTGAACCTTCTTTGGAACAAAACAAGTGTTCCTTTTGAAATATTTATTTAAAAGTTGAGTACAGGGTGCTATCACATCTCTCTTTGAGCATCAGGTGCCCTTTGTTATATTTCTGCTCCCATTTGCATTTTGTAAATGAAGAAACTGTAGCAGTTTTACAGTGAACCTAAATTCTTCTCCATTCATTCACTTGACTGGAAATGGGAAAAAAGGCTGTTTAGGCCAAAATGATGAGCTTTCTCTTTCCTCCTTTGTTACCTGACTAGAGTTGCACAGAAATGTTGGCTTTTCCATGTGCTGACTAAGCTAATTTATTTTCCTTGTGTGCATCTGGATTTGAAAGATCCAGACTGCAATTCTATTTCCTTAGACAATGCTTTTTATCTGACCCAATCCTAGCACTTCTTATCTAGAAGCAAAGACATTTCTCTAGTTGTTGAATTACTTTGATAAAGAGATGTAAGGAAGAGAAAATCAGAACAAGAATAATAGGATATTTTCTCAAGGCACAGGTAGACACTGTCTCATTCCCATGCCTGTTGAAGATGAACAAGGGGATTTTTTTTTTCTTGGAGTTATTCTGTAACATGCCTAACATATCTGACATTCGGGGTGGATCATTTTTGAGACATCGTATTTTCTATCCATCAACAAAATTATTTTCAGTAATTATCACAAAATAAAATTAAAGATATATAGCTTTAATCTATAAGGATAATGCGTAAAACTTTATCCCTCAGTGGTCTCATACCCAGCCATTTGTTTAAGATGATTTCTAATTGCCTAAAATAGATCATAATACAATGAAATTCTGCCTCAAGGATGTTGCCACACTTGCGTCTAGTGGATATTTCACACAAGATAGATTTTTGAGCACTAAAAAGAAGAGATCTGGGGCTTTATTAAACTTATAGACTTTATGGATAGTTTTTAACGAATGTATATACGTGCAGCATATGTGATCTGACAGATGCTTTCATTGTACTTGGTAATGAGGTTGTGGGAGGGTCGATGTCTCCTACCTTAATCTTCTTTTGTGACCACTGTTTATAATAACAAGAACCTGAGAATGTTCTTAACCAGTTTTGTTTAAGTCAGTTTACTAAAATTGGGTATGCAATGGTCACCCTTTGTTTCCATGTTTCCTTGGCTCTTTCTGTAAACTCAGCATTTATATGTGTAGATCTTCCACTCTGAAATGCACAAGTGAACCAATCTCAAAGTGTCCTACGTTTTATCAAAAACGGGGTCAATCTTATAATTACATTGATTTGCCAGGAAACAATTATTAGGCTAGGGGTTTTTCAATGGAAGTGAACCCCAAAGGTTTGAGTTCAACAAAAATGACAAGAGACCTTCAGTAATTTACAAGTACTAAAGAAAAGAATGGAAAATACCTCAACTGTAAGGTATCAAAATCAGGTCATTAAGTCCTCCTGTTGTTTCCTTTCGTTTGGGATGTGTGAAAACCTTCGTAAGAAATTGTTAATTTGGTTTCATAGGTGAGCAGTGCTACATCAATATGTGGGAAACACTAGGTGGCGCTAGAGGACTATAATAATTGACCACAATTAGCGCCCTTTACAAATCACACCATTGTCAGAATCAAGGCGTGTGAAATTTTACATTAAAAAATGATGCAAACGATCAGTTTTCCTTCTCTTCTGACTATGGCTTCAGTCACTAAAAATTCAAGTGCAATTTTATCATGAGTGAAACAGTTTATGCGGTGCTTACTGGGCATTAACTCTTAAAAACTGTACTACAAAGGAAACAATATTTCTTTGTTTAGATGGTTTCATTTTTCAAATTTTGTTGATCCTTGAAGTCAGGTCTTAGTTTGGTTAACAGTCATCAACTCATTGTAAAACACCCACATGAAAATATATTTGATAGTCAACTCTCCAATGACTGACAGTTTCCTTTCCTTACTTTGTGCAGTTTTATTTTTTTATTTTTTTACTTAAATGGTCACTGTAAATCTTGGAGTATAGCAGAACCTATGGTGAAGGGTGAAGACTGTTCCTTCATCTTCCATTTGCTCACATTGTAAAAAAAGAATGAAAAATGTCTGCTGCATAAACTGATATTCTTCAGGTTTCATCTTGACTTTTCAACAGGAAAATCCACTCCATAATCATTTCATTGAGGGTTATTTTTGTCCATTTTCATTGAAAGGTATTCACTTTCTAGAAGTCCATTAAGATTTGGCAGAAGAGAAATAAATAGGGTTAATCATCATTACATTTCTATTCTTTTTTTAAAAATGATAAAAGAAAGCACATATCTAGTTTTTCAATCAGCTTGTTCATCAGATTCTTGTGCAGTATTTGGAAAGGTGATGTCTCATTAATTAATTCTGAAACCTAAGATACAAGGTAGAAATTGAAGACTTGAGGTTTAAAATGTAAAAACAAATAATATCTTAGTATCTTAGTCAAATAGAATGTCAGTTTCACAAAAAATTAACACATATCTAAAATCCAATATCTCTATATTGCAGACTCACAATTTACCATGACATAATTTGAGAAAAATAATTACTAATATACAGTTAAAGTTAAATTATTCCAAATTTATATTGCTTTATCAAAGATAATTTTAAAAATTAGCACTTGGGTTTTATTTTTAAAATTTTTTAATTTTTTTTTTTTTTTTTGGTTTTTAGGGCCGCACCTGTGGCATATGGAGGTTCCCAGGCTAGGGGTCGAATTGGAGCTGTAGCCACTGGCCTATACCACAGCCACAGCCACAGCCACGTGGGCTCCGAGCCATGTCTGCGACCTACACCACAGCTCAAGGCAACACGGGATCCTTAACCCACTGAGAGAGGCCAGGGATCGAACCTGCAACCTCATGGTTCCTAGTCGGTTTCGTTAACCCCTGAGCCATGATGGGAGCTCCAGCACTTGGGTTTTATATACAGCTCTTTTGAAGATCTCAGCATATCTTCAAATTTTGGGACAGATGATGACTTTGGGAAATAAGCTAAGACTGAGGCCCTCTAGGTGAGCACAGCACTTGGTATTCTGAGTGAACTCCTTGACTGCTATAATGAATTGGTGCAGCTCATTAGGGAATATATTTCCTTCATGGCATCATATGTTGCCAAATAACTCTCCTTTTAAATTTTTTTTTCCTTTCTTAGAGCTCATAATCAAAAGTAAAGCAAATAAGATTGCCAGACTTGGAGTTCCCATTGTGGCCCAATGGGTTAAAGATCCAGCATTGCTGCAGCTGCGGCATAGGTCACAGTTGTGGCTTGGATTCAATCCCTGGCCTGGGAACTTACATATGTCTCAGGTATGGCCATTAAAAAAAAAAAAAATCGCCAAACTTTTATTGCTAAACTTGAAGGAGTCAATCATTTGGGGATATTTGTTAGCAATTATTTACTCAGTTCTCTAATGGTACCCAGTGACCTAAGAGTGTTAAGAACACTTTCAAAATTCACAAGAGTTCCTACCCTGAGGAAGTGAACAGAGTATCTTTTAAAATACATTTGAGATGTGCAGTTCACATTAGGCTCAGAAAGCGTTACTTAATAAACTATTTATTTTGTTCTCTAAAGATCAGAAATCTGAGTGGAAAGTCTTGTGGCAAAAAGAAGTCCAGTCCAAAGAGGAAATGTATTCCCAAAGAACATTTTTATCATAATTTTCAGAAACTCAGACTTGTAAATCATTACTGTTTGAAACAGTTGTAGTTTGACAGGCTTTTAAGACCTAAAGAATCAAGAGCAGAAAGTTTTTAAAGAAATGTTTTGCTAAGTTAAATGATCAAGTCAATTGCAGGACTAGTGGTTCATATGTTATTAAAGAGGGAAAAAGAAAGTTAAAGAATTACAATTTCATTGAAAAACAAATCCAACCAAACCTCTTCAATTCTAAATGAAAAGAGTTGCAAAACGACTTTGAATTAGGTTTCAAGTGGTTTTATATTTTTATTCAGGAAACAACTATGGTGGAAATAGAAAAGAAATGGATTCTAGAGCCAGAGATTTAAGTTCCAGTGTCCTGTGGACCTTGGGCAAGTCGACCTCTTTAACACTATTTCATTGTAGGCTTATAAAATATATACTACCAATAACCTATGGCTCTTGAGAGGATTAAAGAAGACAATGTATGATGTATGAAATAATTACGCAGTGCAAAGCCTTTTTTATCCATCCTCCATCTCATTTACTCATCCTAACATATATCAGTTGTTCATTAAGTATCTTCACGTGTGGCTATATCTTGTTTACCATTTGATTTTTCATTGATCCTGAAATACCGTTTGATCAATAGATAAACAGAAAACTAAAAATGCTGATTTTGGTCTATTTTCTTTTTTGCCACACCCAGGTCATGTGTAAGTTCCTGGGCCAGGGATCGAACCCACATCACAGTAGTAACAATGCCAGATTCTTAACTCGATGAGCCACCAGGCAACTCCTGACTTTTTTTTTTTATAGTAGAAGGTATATAAAAATAGAAGTTTTGAATCCAATAGATAGTACAAGACTGGTCATGATGTTGAAGTACAGATAATAAGCCTAAAATCTGGAGTAACTGTATATTAAAACAAAGAGCACCAAATTGGAGTTCTTTCCTGGTTCATTTCAGAGAGAGAAAAGCCCTTGGGTTGGAGCAAGAATTTCCAGACAAGGGTAATACATGTTAAAATGGCATGTAAAAATAAGTGGCCTCTTTTTAGGAAATGGTCAATAAACCATTCTGACTAAAACAGAGGGCTATGTAAGAAAATGCTAAAATATACACATTGGGTGGAACCATTTTGTGAAGGTCCCCAAAGGGCAGAATGAGGAGTAGAAATTTGACCTACAGTCTGCTTGAGATTATAGTCAGGCAGAAGAGCTCAAAAAGGGAGTAGAGAATGTCATTAGAGAAATATTTATTTCCTCCTATGTTTTCAAATACTCACTGTAGGCACAGCATTGTGCAAGCTCTGAGGGCGTATTACAAATGTCACAGGGTTTATTGATTCTCTTCACTAAGAGCTTACAAATTAGTTAGAAGGAAGATATAAACATAACGAGGAGTTAAGTAATGTGGAGGGTGCAATATGATAAATTGCCAAAATGAGCAGACTGGTGTTAGATGTTATGGAGACTCATGGAGAAGGAAATTAAGAGGGTGAAAGGACATCTTGCAAGATTGGTCTGTATTTGCTGTGTATACACACTCTCTCTTTATATTTCTTTCTTGAATCTACCGCCCTCTGCTTCTCCCTCATTCAGCCCCTGAAACTGCTTTTGTCAAGTTCCCAAAGATTTCCATATTTCTAAACTCGGCCGTCATTTCCAATCTTACTTAACCAATCAAAGAGTTTGATTGAGTTGCCTACTTCTCTTTCTTGGCTTCCTCCTACATCAGTGAGTGCTCCCTCTCAGTCTTTGCTGGATCCACCCCATTCCTGACCTCTTAACACTGAAGCACTCAAGGACTCTTTTCCTCCTCATCTACACTGATTCCCTTGATGATCTCGTGTCTTTAAATACTTTCTAGAGGCTGATAGCATCTAAATCATATCTAAATGCATTTTTTCAGCCTAAACATTTCCCCTGGAGTTTTGACTCACAATACTCAATACATCCACATGGATGTCTACTATACATCTCTAACTTAATATGTTAGCATACCTCAAAGTCAGCTGCTGATTATTCTTCTCCCTTTGTCTTACTTTCTTCTTTCACAATCTTCTTCATATCAATCAGCATATTCAGGGCAAAAACCTTGGAGAAACAGTGTGTCTCATATTCTACATTTGATCCATCAGAAAACTATGTCATCTTTCCCTTCAAAATATATTCAGAATTGGTTCATTTCTCATCACTTCTATTACAATCTATGTCACCAAGTCATCATTGCCTCTTGTGTGGACTATTCCAACAAATGCTGTTTTTCCTGATTCTGCTCTTTCTCCCCTTAAGGTTGTCTTTGACATAGTATCTAGAATAATCTTGTTAGAATGTGAGTCAGATGTGTCACTGCTTTGCTCAATGTAAGGATATCCTGTGGGGACTTATGAAGCCAAATCTTCCCAATGCCCTTCAGATGCTACTCCAGTCTGTCACCTGTGACCTCATCTCTTTGCCTTCTCTTCCTGGCTCACTCTTCCCCAGACACATTGGCATTATTGCTGTTCCTCTAATATATGAGGTTGTACTTCTTTCTCAGCTTTTTTCACTCACCATTCCTTATGCCCTGAAAGCTCTTACTACAAATATTTCCTTGGCTTACTCCCACACCTCCTTCAGTCCTTACTCAATTGTTGTCTTTTTGTGAGGCTTTGGCAGCTCTTAATTGTTACCACAAGAGGTTTGGATGTCATTCTGTGAGAAGGGGATTTAAAATTCTCATCTACCACCTTCTAGGGTAACGTTTCTCAAAATGTATTTTCTGACAGTGTTCATCAGGATTGCCTCTCTGCTAGTTAAAATGCATCCTTTTCAGGGTCAAAGCCCAGACCATTGAATTGTAATTGAAAGTGGGTCCTGGTAATGTGCATTCTAATTACCCTCCAGGTGAAAATTAAGTAAACTCAAGTTTGGAAACTCCTGTCTTATGGTATCCTGGGCAATGACTAAGAGCTAAGCATCCTCTCCCAGACTCAAGCAGAGAAGCTTTGAGTTTCTGTTTTAAGCACCAAGTGTCTGAGTGAGGGTTCTCCTGAAGAAATGGTTGATTAGAAAAAATAAATGAATATATCAAATAGCCCTGCTATAGATATGAGGTAATAAAAGAAAGATTTTTTTTTCTGGTGCACCTGGAATAACAGGGCAAATATATTATTTAAGAAATAATCTGGAGGTGGTATAAGGAATTGATGCATGCATCAGGCAAATATTTATTGAGTATCTGTTATGTGTATTGCACCATAGTTGTGAAAAGATGAATTACACATAGTCCCTACCATTATTGTGCTCACAGTAGTGAGATTAATGGGAGTTGGGAAAGATTATAGCCAGAGGAAACATTTGGAAGGTAGCTGTCAAGATGTTAGATAGTGAAGAAAGAGTTCCTGTCGTGGTTCATTGGTTAATGAATCCAACTAGGAACCATGAGGTTGTGGGTTCGATCCCTGGCCTTGCTCAGTGGGTTAAGGATCCAGGGTTGCTGTGAGCTGTGGTGTAGGTTGCAGACACGGCTCAGGTCCCTCATTGCTGTGGCTCTGGTGTAGGCCAGCGGCTAGAGCTCCGATTAGACCCCCAGCCTGGGAACCTCCATATGCATATCTCAAAGTCAGCTGCTGATTATTCTTCTCCCTTTGTCTTACTTTCTGCTTTCACAATCTTCTTCATAGCAATCAGCGTATTCAGGGCTAAAACCTTGGAGAAACAGTGTGTCTCATATTTCCACATTTGATCCATCAGAAAACAGAAGTGGCCCTAGAAATGGCAAAAAGGCAAAAAAAAAAAGAGAGAGAGAGATATTAGATAATGAAGACCTGATTTAGAGTGATTGCAAGAAGGTGGATTAAAGGGATATTCCTTAAGGAAGACTTGATGAGAGAGTGTGTGTGACTGATGTGTGAGGTATACACAAAAACAATGAGAGCTGATTCTGAGGTTAAAAGATTGTGTGCAAAGAAAATTTGAGTGCCACTAATAAAAGTAGGATAACTGTTAACAGGACTTTGTGTCAGTGCTTGGGGGATTTTGGGAGTATTGGTGAGTTCGCTCTTGTACTTTGAGTGTCAGACAAGAGTAGGACGTTTGAATGATGACACCATCTGGTAGCTGAAGATGTTAGACTGCAGTTTGGGTCAAAGGGGAAGGCTTGAAAGATAGAAAATTGACAGCCTGGGGAAAGTTAGTCAGAGGAACCAGCAAAGGAGACAAGAAGGAATTTTCACAGAGATTGGAAAGAAACCTGGAAAGGAAGGTTCTGTGGAGAAATGATGATACAAAAAAAAGAGAACAATCATTGAATTCGGTTAAATGTAGGCTACAGGTTACGTTAGAGTCCTATCAATGGAGGGGTGGCAATATGATTCAAGGGTTCTTAATGAGACCTCAGAGATCATAAAGCAGGAAGCACAGGCATCTATAATGTCAGGAATTTAACTGTGATAGGAAAAAGTGCTAGTGTTTTTTCTTGACCAAGGGCCTCATAGTTTTCCTTTCATTCAGGAGTTCAGAACCATAAAACCTAGAGTCATATTTTTCTGTGGGTCTAGTTAATCCTATTTACCAGATCCAGAGTTGGTGATAGTTATGATTCTGGTGTTCGTGTTTCTTCCTTGAACTCCCCTCTGTCCACCCACTTTCCTCTTTTACCTGGTGCTGAGGTGGAGAGGATAAGACAGGATCTGAGAGTACTGACATGTGATATAGGATTTGGTGTGTACTTATGTGTAATTTAGGGACATCTAGGGACTTTTCATCCCTCTTGGCCCTGGAAGTGAGGAGGGTTAATGAGTCAGTCATAGAGTAACCCATTCAGGCTAAATTTCTCATCAGTTCCTGATTCTGAGACGCACGTTTGAGGGTGTTTAGGGTGAGAGAGCTTGTATCTTCTGCCCTAAGCTTCCCACTCTGATCCTGTTCCTTTTACTCATTTTACAAGCCTGAGATTTGCTTGAAACTTTTTCAATTATGCACTATTTGAACACTTCGTAGATGAAAACTTGCTATTCTAGGGTCTCCGATGTGTTCTCTTGCAGGACATACAGGAGGCTTTTTCTGGATACTGTGCTTTCCAAGTGTGGCTGAAAGTACACCTCAGTCCAGTTCAAGGTAAGGCAAGTGAATGACACAGTCCAGTAGAAGACAAATGTATAAGCAGCATGGTGTAAAGGATTAATGATATGTTTTAATGCACAGATCTCTGAGAAAAGTGGAGAGAATGAAAGGTGACCTCTGAGCAGGGGTTTGTAGGAAAATTCTAAGTTTACCTAAAGGTTGAATTAAGAGAATTCAAAGGAAATAAGGTGCAGAGGCCTCAAGCTGAGACATGCAGTTGTGTGTTGGAAGTTCTAAGGATCCTGTAACTATGAACATGAAGTATGCAGTCAAGCAGGGGTCAGGGGCAGGAGATGAAGATGGGCAAGTGGACAGAGGCCAACTCAATAGTAGTCTTCTGTGCTGATCTAAGGAGTTTGGCTTGATTCTATAAGCACTGGAAAGTTGTGAAGAGATTTAAGCAAGTGTGTGATGTGAATGCATTTTAATTTTAGTTCTGCTATTCAGGTGGCACAGAGGAGGGCATCTATGTGGGGGTAGAAGCTGAAAATGGGGAGACCAGTTAGAAGGCCATTGCCATAGACTAAATGACTTATAATGTGAGCCTGAGACAGTGTCAGGAACAGAAACAGAAGGGAGGAGAGATAGGAGGGATAATTAGGTGGAAAATTGAGAATGCTGGTAATTTTATTATCTTTTATTTTTTTATTTTTTATTTGCTTTTTAGGGCTACACCCTCAGCATATGGAGGTTCCCAGGCTAGGGGTCTAATTGGAGCTGTAGTCACCAGAGCCACAGCAACTCAGGATCCAAGTCACATCTTCAACCTACACCATAGCTCATGGCAATACCAGATCCTTAACCCACTGAGCGAGCCCAGGGATTGAACCCACGTCCTGATGGATACTGGTCAGGTTTGTTAATCACTGAGCCACAGCGGAAACTCTGGTAATTTTATTTTTTGATGTGTAGGGAAAAAAGATGGCATTAAAAAAAATCTGATTCTTAGGTTGTCCAGTAAAGTAGTGGTATCACCAATTAGTCAGCTTTAGCTATGATAATGCTATAAAACAAATAATCACAGAATATTATGGTTAAACAATAAACATTTTTTTTTCTTATTTTTGGATATGCTGGGCTACAAGTCACCTTTGGTGGCTATGATCCAGATCACAGGTCAGGTTCTGGTCTGCTTCATGTGTTTTTTCATTTCAGGACCCATGTTGAAGATATGACTTTTACCTGGTGTCTGCTGTTCTTCTGGTGGTTAGAGGATCAGATAGGAACATGCTATATCTTTTGAAGGGTCCGATTAGGATTAAAAAGAATCCTGAGGAAGGACTTCCTAGGAATTAAGGAGAGAAAGAAAGGAAGGGAACAGAAGAAAGAAACAAAATTTGCATATAGGGGAAGGTATATTTCTCCACTTCACTGTGAGGTCACTTGGCAAAGGGCATAGGCTTAATCATATTCTAAGTGGAGAACTCCAGAATCTATCATAATAGTTAACTGGATATGAGTGTAACACAGTGATATAATGTGTTCAGTTTTAGAATTTAGACATGCTAAATCTAAGTATCTCTAGGACATCTAAATGGACATATAGACAATAGAATAGTTGGGTGAGGAAAAATATCAGAGCTGGACCTATGAACCTGTTGGTCACTGGGTGTTATATAATAAATAAAACTGGAAATAGACAGGATTGTCTAATCTGGGTGAAAAGAGAAAGAGAGTTACTTATGGATCCCTGAGAAGAACCAGTGTTTAATCTATGAAGATGAATAGCATGTAGATAATCTGAGAAGAACGGTTAGTTGAAAAATTTGGAGAGAGAATGGTGGTGCTGACTAAACTAGAGAAGAAAGTTATGAGATGCAGGGAGTGAGAATGAATGATCTGATGATGCTGAGATTTGTTTTAAGTTGGCCTCCGTGGAGAACCTTTGTGAAGAAGGAGACCTTATCTAACCTGAGAGGTTTCCTTTTAAAACTGAACAGCAGACCGATGTTCACAGAATCACTAGGAAAACAGTGGAATGATAGTCCTGGCACTCAGTAAATGGTACACATTATTAACCTGTTGAAAACTGGAGCTTTGAGGAATTACTGCTAGTTTAACACAAAATTTGATGCTAGACCTTTTTGCTTTGAATTTCATTAAGAGCATTTTATTATTAGAGCCAGAGGAAGCAGAAAAATGTAATATAATGTGATTTTATGGCATCACCCTTGAAGTTAATTATGATGAAATTCTAGTGTAGTTGTTTTCATTAATTTGATGTTAAAAAGGGAAATTGAGAGGGTTGTTGCATCTCTGTGATATCTCTTATTTAAAAGATTTCTAATCAAAGACATTCTTATTATTATGATCTTTGGGCTAAAGGAGCCATTTGTTCTTTGCCTGTAAATCGTCTTGTTTTTAAGTTTTGTCATCTTTCATATTGCTGAATGAGAATAAAAACTGAAAAAAAAGTATGTTTCAAAATACCCATGTAATTTCAATTATGGAGATGAAATGTGCATTTTCAGACTTGCTTATGATTTTCAGGTAACCAAAGACCTTGCAACTCTTTCCTCATAATTTCTTCTATCTCTCCATGATGCAGAGTCCCAAAGTTCTTCCTGGCTAAAAGCATAGACTGCATTTCTCTTTGTTAACAGAACACTGGTTATCATGCTCTCTATCTTTAATGATTCTGCTTTAGGGAACTGTCAATTAATAATCCCTGGAGGGACCACCATGAAGAGTTTCTGTAATTAGATTATAATGCAAAGGTTTGCTTAGTCACAGTATTTAAAAAATTTTTAATTACGATTTTTGGGCGATGACCCCAATCTTCCCATCTTTTACATTCAACTGGCTTTTTAATGCTGGTTTTCTTCAATTTCTCTTATTGTGTTCATTGTCTTTTTAAAATCTGTGAGTATAATTAAAATTACCCTACTTTTGAGAACCTTATGTCCTCACCTAGCAGAATAAATGAAATATGGATACGAAGACTGAGCATATAAATTACGTCTAGAAAAGAAAATGCCTTCTATGTAAAGCTTTTTGATTCCTTTTAATTTTTTTTTAATGTCAGAGCTTGATGGCTATTTTTTCTCTCTAGTCCAGTGATCTTGTTATTAAAGCATTCTTGTAAAGGTAATTTAGCGCACATGCCTCATGGTTATTAACTAAGTTCTACAACATTCAAATATCAAATCACTTTGTAAATGATACTTCCTTCTTCCTTCCACTAGCAAAATAGTTTGGGGTATGGAGAGGCCTGGGGGTTCTTAATTGTCCTGGGTGACATTCAAGAATTCTGCAAAAGTAGTGGAAATGGCTTTGGGTCTTTTAAACCAATATTCGTAAGTATAATAAAAATGCCACTGTGAGTGTAGATTCTCATAAATCAGTGACATCAAAAACATTTGCAGAACAATTTCTATGAAAAAATGATAAAATTAATACAATAGAGGCAACCTTTGACCTAGAAGAAAGGATATGAGGATGGGGCAAAGAAGAAATGACCCCAGAGGCCTTGCCTCAAACCCACAAACACACGTGACTTAAAATCTTTGACATGAACTGAATAGAATATATTCTTTTAAACTGTTAATATTTTTGAAAATTATAATGCAGAATAAAATTGTTACTTGTGAAGCGAGTTTTTAAAACCTGAGATGACTTTACATTTAATCATAGAAAAATAGAATGAAAGCATTTTAGAACTGGAAGGCACCTTAGACATCATCCAACTCTATTTCCTCATCGCATTAGAAGAGGGTTCTGAGGCCAGGGAATTTTTAGTTACTTTCCATGGTCATAAAATGTGTAAATACCATGTTATATTGAGGTTAAGGCAGATGGATAATACACACTTTATAAGTTTTTTGGCACTACTAGGGGAAATACAGGTACCATGCACTTACTATGTACAAAGTGATATAATTTGGCCTGAAGCTTAAGCAAGACCACAGCTGGGTGCTTCAAAACAACATATTTCTTGGATTTTGGGTAAAAGATGATGATATTTATGCATTTTTAAGACAGGTTCATTTTAGGGCAGAGTAGAACTCAAAGTTAATCTTATTCTCTCTACTCCCCAGCTCCAAGATAATTCAAACTTTCTACTTCTTTCCTCCATTCCCCCCCCCCCCCCCGCCCCCGAAAAGATAATCATGCAAATGAACCCAAACAAATGAACCAAAATAGCTAATTACAGTTAGCAGGTTGTCAGTTTATTTCAGATATAATTCTAATTTATTCTGATTTTATCAGGAAAAATTTTTAATATCACTGTTTCCTTTTGGGGTCAGCCCACTTTAATTTTGCTGGCCTATACCACAGCCACAGCAACCTGGGATCCAAGTTGTACCTGCGACCTACACCACAGCTTGTGGCCATGCTGGATCCTTAACCCACTGAGCAAAGCCAGGGATTGAACCCACATCCTCATGGATACTAGTTGGATTTGTTACTGCTGAGCCACAATGGGGACTCCTATTTTAATACTTTTAAAGCTATATTTCTTGGAAATAAATATATATTATTTATAGTATTCCTTTCAGATTGTATCAAGTAGACTTAGGAAACACCTAGGGCAGAGGACTGTGTTTTACTGTGGTTATTATTCATGATAAGTTTATATGTGAATTAAGTTGAATCACACAAAATTTAGAAAGTGTTTTCTGAAAGGATTATCAATATGACTAAAGTGTGAAAAAAAATGGCACAAATACTCTACTCCTTAAGGATCATCCCACTTTTGTTCTACCCTGGTAAGGCTGATTATGGATGACTTCTAAGAGTGCATTTTAGAGTAGGGTCCTACTTTAAACAGGAGAACATATGAGAATCAGGCCCTTACTGTTTTTAGTTTTTTCTTTTAAAGCAAATGATAGGAAAGAAGGAGGGGAACCAGCCATCCTTGTCTTCCCCACCCCACCACCCACCAGTACTAGGTCATTAAAATTGGAGAGGTTTAGCAGAAATGAGTTTTTCAGTGTCACTTGGCTTAGTGTCCTTTTGCAATTGAGTACTACAGGAAATGAAGACTCCTACAAAGAGATAAAAAAAAAAACAAAAAACACCACGATAGTCCACTGTTGTTTCATATCCCAGGGCCAAGTGTCTCATAGGATCCATGAGAGTTGAATGTCAGGGCAGAAGGTCTCAGGTCATTACCATAAAAAGCTCTTTGGCACCCTGTGTCATAGAACAAAGTATCAGACCAGTTCCCATTACTAGGTGCCTGTGGTGCTTTTCTTAAATAATCAGTCCCATTCAGACAGAGATTTTAAGGTCCTTGATCGTCTATTTCACAAGCAGTAATTTTTTAAGGCTAAATGGCACTAGAGGCAGAATATTTTTGAAGTAAGGTTTAGAAAAAGAACTTGTTATATCCCAAAGCTGGCCTGATTCTTTCTTATTTTCCCCAAAGGTCAGATGCAAGTTCAGCTTTGACAGCACTGACCTTGGGCATGTGGGCAGAGGCAGGCGGCATTCACTGTAGCTCCACACTGTAGCAGGGAAGGCTCTGAGAGCTAATGTACAAGCAGGAATCAATTTTAGGATGGCCTCCTGAATCCCAGAGGGTGGAAGCAGACAAAGCTTCCTTTGGCCTACTTTAACCCTTCAGCTTCAGATATGGATGCTTATTTTTCTTCTTTAAACTTTTTAAGAGCATGAAAAAACCTGGTAAGTGAAAATAGCGAAGAGATCATTGCAACTATGCTATCTATAAATGTGTATTTTTTTCTAATGTGCATTTTTAGAGTCCCTATTAGAAAATGTGCTTCACTGCCTTACTCTGAATATGCCCCAGTGAATTCCAAGAGGACACAAAGGCAGTGTACAACTCTTGAGATTAGAATAGCTTGCTCTTTAAAGAGCTATTTTTAGCTTGGAAGGGGGAGCCTAGGCCTGGAAGTGCCTGGGAGGTACATGCTATGGTGTGGATGTAAACTGGAGGTCTGATTCTAGGCCGAGGTCTCAGGGAGACTCTTCTTTCCTTTGCTCTAGGAAAGGGTGGTTCTGCTGCTTATCACTGCTGTTTTGTGGAATGGGGAGTTACCAGTAGTCCCCAGAGTAACTCAATCTGTGGTCATCCATGACCTCTTGTGTAGGGCATACATCGTGTCTGGGCCCCAAGTGACCTGAGTGGAAACAACAGATCCTGAGGTGTCCGATAGCCACACTTGAGGAAAGGACTTCCCGAGATTCTTGATGGCCACTAACTCAGACTCCTGAGATAAATTTCAACCCAGCACTTGTATCAAGTTGTCCTCTTTCAGAGTGCATCATTTCAGGCCAGAGTCTAGCAGAAGGGCAGGCTTGGAGAGGTGACTGGCAGCGTAGGAGGAAGAAAAATGTCCCCAGCCACACTCGGACTTTTGGACTAAGTCTGGACACCTAAGGAGGTGCTGATGGTCCCTATGGCGAGAGGGGCCTGATCCCCTTATCTCACTGGATGTAGGTGAAGCTGGCCTGAGGGCTGTGTGCTGGACGAAGTGAAGGAGATAAGAAAAGGACAAGGTTTGAGAAGGAATAGAGAGATGAGGTAGAGATATATAGATATACAGAGACGGAGGGAGTCAAGAATCCTGAGAGAATCACAGAAAGAGGTAGAAAGATGCCGAGGGACAGGCATGGAGTATGAGAAAGAGAAAGGTTATAGAAGAGAAAGATACTGAGCGTTAGAGCCAGCAAGGGAGAATTGAAAATAAGAGACAGTGAGAGAGCAGAGGCAGAGACTGGGTTATGCTAGTTGAATAGGAGGTGTTAGGAGCTGGGGGTGGTGGTTGCAAAGACTGGAAGCATCCCTCATCACCACACTTCCACTCCCAGACTGTCCCCCTCCGTCCTTTCGCTTGGCCCACCCCGCGGCGAGGAATCGAGTGCGCAAGGTCGCCCAGTCCTCTCGGCTGGGCTTCCGCGCGCTGAATGGCTGGCGGTCTGCAGCTCCAGGATCTCCGACCTCCAAGCTACAGGTCCGTGGCGCTCCACGTAGGCGCCCAAGGCGGCCCGGGGAGCTTGCCCTTCCAGCACCCGTCTCCGCCCTGCACATCCGCCCCACCACGCTTCCCTCCACTCCTGTGGCGGTCGCAGTCCTCTCTCACGCCTCCCAGGAAGGGGACACTGCGGCCAAGAGAGACATTGCAGAACCTACTTCTCTCTATGGGCCCAGCCCGCCGAGAGCCTGAGAGCGGGACCATTTACATGGGGTATTAATTGGTCTCTGAGGAATCGTTCACCCACGTGCCGATGTAATTGCCCGAGTCCAGGCGCTAGGCAAGCGGAGCCACAGACCTAAAGAGAAAGCACTAAGGCACCAGCGTCTAGAAGCTCGGCGCACTCCAGAGCGTCCCCCAGTGGCCGGGCAGCACCACGGACAGAGTCTGCGACTCGGCTCCGAAGTGGCTCTCAGGCTTCTCGGTGCCACGGGTAGAGAGGTGCGGCAGCAGGGTGCGCCAGGATTCTCTGGGCTCTGGCCACCCCACCCCTCTCTTAGCAACTCGGACTGCTTGCGCCTGCTGTGTGGCTTTATTCCGAAAGCCAGTGTCTTATCTCTCAAGTTCAAGTCCCAAGGAGAGAACTTGCCCAGTTTCCTCTCCATAAGTCGTTTCTACCATCCTCTGGCAGCCTCGGGAAGCAGGGAGCCTTGGATTCCTCATCCCAGAGCCAGCGCGGGCAGTCCCCCTCCGTCCGGCCCAGTATCCCGGCGCATTCGCTTCTCTCTAGCCCTCCCTTTCTCTCTTCCTTTTTCCTCCTCTACTTCCCCCTCCCTCTTGCCTCTTAAGTTTCCTGCACCGTGAATCCAACTGTGCCAAGCCTAGGCTCTCGCGAAACCAACCCCGAGCGCGACCGGGGCACTGGGACGCCGACTCTGCCGAGCCTGTACAAGGCAGCAGGACCGGTTCCCGCCCGAGCATGGAGATGAAGCGCCAGGGAGGGTACGTCCGGGGCGCCGGAGACGCCAGGCCCGAGTAGCTCCTCCATGGAGCCTTCCCAGAGCGGTCCCAGGTCGCCGGATTCTCCCTAAGTCCTGTGCGGTACGTATCCTTCGCTTCCACAGTCCAAGGTGGGGAATACCTTGGGGTGGAGTGGTGGGGCATTAGGAAGAGGTGGCGAGGAAGGCCACTGGTTGGGAGACAGAGTTCTTCTGGCAGGTGACCCTCAGAGACCAGGGTAGGCTTCCACTCTAGAAGTTAGAGCGACTGGCTGTGCCCCTTGGCTCGAAAAAAAGTAGTATGTGTGTATGCGCGTGTATCTCTGTGTGTGCAGGGGGCTTGACTGGGTAAACTGAGCCTGGCTTTCCTGTATGCAAATCGCATTCACTTTCCCCACCCCCACCCCACCAAATGTGGAGATATCCAGCACCTAATCCTGGTCAGCTTTACCTACCCCTTCCTCTTCCCGCGTCCCCCTCGCCCAATCTCGCCCGCTCTCCCTCTCTCTCTCCATCTCTCTCTGCTGATGTGTACGTTTGTGAGCACTGCCAGAGCTGGCGAAGAACCAGCCACCGCCTCTAGTCCGAGCTGCCCGGCCATCAAACACTAGGGCAGGTCTTGCTGCCAGAGACGCTTGGGCTCCGAACCAGCCTGCACGCGGCTCTGTGTGCCCCGCCACCTCCTGGCTCCACCGCCCCGGAACTGGCACCCAAGGAGCGCAGGGAGCAAGAAGCCCCTCATCCTCCCTCCCTCCTGTCCGCCTGCCTGACGACCGCGCGCTTGAGGGTTTCAGGCGCTGGATTTCCTTGCTTTTCAATTTTTCCTGCTCCCCCCCACCCCCACCTCCGGCTTTTTTGGTCCACTCCTCCGGTCACGACCCCTTTTCCCCGCTTGGTCACCAAGCCTAACCTTGCCCGCATGGTCATGGGATGTCTAATTTCATTTGTATCTAGGCTGCTGAGAGCGCTCCTTGCTCTGTAAAGTGGATGTCAGGTGGATCTATGTTTTTGAAGGAACAAAGACTCAGCGAAGGCACCGCGGAGTAAGTTTGAGACGCGGGAGGATGCAGGCTGCGTGCTGGTACGTGCTTCTCCTCCTGCAGCCCACCGTCTACTTGGTAAGTCGCTGCCAATTCCGCTCCCCAGCAATCCCACCCTGGTCTCAAGGCCAGGCAACTGGGGCGCGCGGGAGAAGGGTGAGAGCCAGTTCAGCGGGAGCAACGTTCCTAGCGACAGTGTTGAAACAACTTTGGCAAGCTGGTCTCCTGATCCCTGTGGCTTTTCCAGGGTTTCCACCCCGGTTTCCTGCTCCGGTTGCCCCTCTCCTGCTCCTGATTCTACACAGCATCTAGGGCGCCCTAGACACCCGTTAACTGAGGAGATTGCGAGATGGGATGCTTTAATGGGGAGAGATGGCATAGAAGGGGTGGAAGACAGGGAACTCTCATTAGTTTATCTAGAGTTTAAATGAATGGAAATGGAAGTGGTGAGTGGCAAGCAATGAATCTGCCCAGGTCTGTGACTTTGAAAGTCAATTCACCCACCCAGCCCCCAGTTTGGAGAGGTGGCACAAAAAGAAGTGTAGGTAACTTTGTTCGACTTGTAGGGTTCATACAGGACAAGTTTAGCTGTCAGACAGGGGCACCACAGGCGTTCAGTTAGGTCAGAGATGCTCCAGTAAACCTATAGCAGCTCACCCTCCTCCTCCCAATCTCTCTTTTCCTCTAAACAACTGAACCCCAGTTCCAGTGCTTAACCCCTTATTAGGAAGTGACAGACTTATCTCCAGGGAGAGAATACTAAGCAAAGCCACCATCCCAGTCCTCCCAGAGCTGAGTTTTCTGGGGTCTAGACTTTGCACACTGTTGGAACTAGGGGTGTGTGTGTGGGGGGGGGGCAGATGGAAGTTGAGGGAAACACTTTATTGTGATGGCCATGAATTGGTAACTGTGGGCACAGTGCGGAGCCAAGACTGAGAGTGCAATTTCTCTGATCTGGCTTCAGGGAGGGCCAGGGACAATCTCATCCTGCTGGTGAAGTTGTGCTCAGTGCACAGAACCACACAGCCAACCTTTGGGCAGCAGGAGCATACCGAGGGCTCTCTGTGATCTGACTAGGGGAGAGAAGCGCTGGGACAGCCTGGTGTAGTTGAATAAGTGGGAAGGGGTAAATGGTGCCACCCATTAACCCCAAGGGTTTTCCACCGTCCTGGGAAAAAGAGCGTTTCCTAGCTGATACCTTAGTGCCTCTGACTATAGGGCTGCTAGTTGTATGATCTCTGTATATGTTAATGAATGTGTATGAATGTGTGTGTGTGAGTGTGTATGTAAGATTGTGCATATACAGGGTTTTCAGCTTGAATCCAAGAACCCTTCATCTTTGCACCTTTATTCCTTGACCGTGGCAGCCGCGGACGCCAGAGGGCGCTGCGCGTCAGTGTCCTCGTCTACAAGACAACGTAGGGGTAAACAGGTGAAAGCCGGGCAGCCAATCCAAAAGAACAGCCTTTCTGACTGTCACCGAAGTCTGCGCCTTCTCCGGGTGAAACGCAGACAGAATGTAAAAAATGTCCTTCTCATTTCCTATCTTCAATCATTTTTTGCCCCCTCCTGTATCCAGTGAACCCACTAACATTGAGAACTTAGAGACGCAGGGCAGAAAGTTTGGCCAGAGGAAGTAAGGAAATTGTTTATTGAAAAAAAGAGGAGGGACCGCAAAGTGAAAACTACAGAGGAGGAGTATTAACGATTCCCTTGACCACGGAAACCCCCCTGCCCCTGCTCCCAGCATTACCTTTATGTAGGACCTGAATCTCGGGACAGTTCTTAATGTCCTTGAACTGTGCTCACATACGCGGCAAAAGCTCGTGGCTGTGGTGCAGTTTATTGCTTGGAGCAAGTATTTCGATAGTCTGGAAAATAATCTATCAAAAGCAGAAGTGAAATCAATACGTTGTGTTAAATTTTAAATGTGTTTGTTGGCAGTTAAACCGTTTTCCACTCATTACAACAACAGTGCTGGATTTATTCTAATGCGCTGCGTTCTCAACAACAAGCGCATTAATTCTCCTTTAATTGTAAACTGGGAGCATTTTAAAATCATTCAGTGTGCAAATTATGCTGATTCAATTACCGTTTAGTTACAGACTTCATTACCTGAATGCCTTTTGGCGATACAGAGAAAGGAGACAATTTTTGCAATTTCACTCAAAACAATACAAAATGTGAACAATAAAATAGAGAAGGCGATTTAGAAGTCCATTCTTTTCTCCCCCATCTAAAGTTGTTTTGTGTGTCGGGGATTAGAATCCACACGCACCACAAAAACAAAAGGCTGGTGGCTGTGACCCAAGACAGTATTTCCAGGGATTTTGTTCCATGGTTATTTGTCGGTAAAATTCTGAGCTGTTTTCCTGGAGAGGCAAGAAGCTGACTTTTACCATGGAAATGAATTTGGAAGGGTGAATTGGGCAGTCCAGTCAGGTTGGTTTTAGGCAAGTTAATAAGTGAAAACCCTTCATTAAATCTCTAGGGCAATGACACAGACCAAGAAGTGGTCAAAGCCTCTTTCTCCATCTGTTTTATTAAATGCCAGATACAGTAACTGAATTTAATGTTTGTAGCTGCACCCCAAAACACTCCAGACCTTTGTAAGAAACTGTAATAGATAGATGCCTATAGGTTGTCAGGAGCTTCTTCAAGTTGTACTCCAAAAAGGCAGGGGTGGCAGAACCTTTATTTTATTTTATTTTTCCTCCTTGAATTGACACAAGCCAGGGAGTTAAATGAATATTTTTTTTTGTCTTTATGGACTCACACCACAAGTAAAGTGACAGATACACTCTATCTATCTATCTATCTATCTATCTATCTATCTATCTATCTACCTATCTATCTATCTATCTAGTCAGCCTCCTAGCTGATACCACAGTGCACCTTTTTCTTTAAGCCCCTCAAATCCCAGTTATATTTCCCAAGGAGTAATTGCACATTATGTTCAAGGAGCAAGGTTTGTTTAGGTATCTCCAATACAAAAATATTTAGGCTTCCGCTTATAGAAATATACCTTAAATACTCACAAATTTGGGAAGATTTTTTTTAAAGGGAAAACAACTCTCTATCCAGTAGATCACTGTATATTTAAACCACAGCTCCCTTCCTGTATTTAGGTGAAGGTTTTCAAAGTATGTTTCCTGGCCCAGGGTCCTTTGAATGCCTGTTCTGGGTTGAATATTTTGAGCCTTTTTGTGTTTATTGAGAGATGGGTCTGTCCTATTTCAAACCAGACGCTCATTTTCATACTGCAATGGAAGTTAATTAGAAATCTGTCTTCAAAGTTACCTTCTAAAGCATATTAGCTAGGATATTCAAAAATCACCACAGTGCTAACTCCAGCCATAAATTCAGGGAAGCAGGAAATCTTTTTTTTTTTTTTTTTTTAAATAAAGGCGAGGAAGTCTTCTGTTTACTGAATGTTACTGAATTACTGACTTAAAAGCCTGAATTCAGCAGGAGAGGAACCTATGGTGTAACAATACTTGTTAAAAATAAAAAAGTCCTGTACTCTTTATTCTCCTGTCAGTTCTGGACTGATTCCAGGATATTTTCAGTATGATATAATGGAGTAACAGACAATAGTGTTTTATCAGAATTGAAGCATACACTGGATAATCTAGGGAAACATGGTTTCTGACTTTGAAGAATGGGGGTCCTCAGTTGAGTTATTCTCAGTGGAGCAAGCTGAAGGACAGGCATGGGCACACAGGAAGGACCCCTCCTTGCAGAAGGTAGAGGTACCCTGCTTGGGGGCTCACCTGTGGCAATTTCCAGAGTCAAGAATTACATCTAATGAGCACTCTCAGGGCATGT
Source organism: Phacochoerus africanus (assembly GCF_016906955.1). Classification (NCBI taxonomy): domain Eukaryota; kingdom Metazoa; phylum Chordata; class Mammalia; order Artiodactyla; family Suidae; genus Phacochoerus; species Phacochoerus africanus. The sequence goes on from NC_062554.1 coordinate 77,985,039, forward strand.
TAACCAAAAAGTTACTCAGAAATTGAGTCCAGAGATTCTGACAAGGGGTTGGAAGATGTTATTGCGGTCAAGTCACAGATCCACAGTCTATTCTAATAAGAGGCCTTTTACCCTCCAATTTAGTTCCCAGCATTTCTGCTAGGAAACAAATTTGCTAATAATCTGGTTGCTTTTTTAACCAATCTGGGCAAAAATTGAACGTTCTTTCTAAAATTTGTGTTTAAAAACATTTTGAGTCATCTGTTCCCTCGAATTTAGGGTATTCTTAAAACATGAATTCCATACCAATTGTTTAATAGAGATTAAAATGTGATTAATATATTTCATGGACTACTACCTCTACACTGTTAGAAGCTACACTGGGGGAATTCTACTTATTACAAAGGTGGATGTTAAGAGATGTGGAAACTGAGGGAAAAATAGCAGGAACGAGACCACCAGTATCTATCCTCTGGACTAGGTATGTATATGTACTATCCTTTGAAAATTAAGCCAGATGCCCACGAACATTTTGATCAATTTCATCTATTCCTGAAAAGAAAAAGCATACCAGTCAGTGTTCTCTATTAAGGCCAGTTCTTTGAGGCAGTACTATAAGGTACCTAATCCCACTGAATTTCCTGACTCTTCTGCTCTAGATCAGCTTTCCTGATACAGAATTAAGCCAAGATTTTTGAAGGAGCCTATGCCCCAGCAGCCCAATAAGAGAATTAATCAGTCTTAAGACCTATTGCAGGGCTTTGTGAGAAGTTGCTACTATTCCAGGCATTTCCCTGAAACAGTCAACTCTCCATTGACCAGGAAAACAGTGCCCTGGGTATGTGGAAGCACTTGGGTGGGTTGCATTTCTGCTCACTTCTGGGATTATGGTCGTCTGGGGCCTTCTAGTTATAACTTTGGGGAAACTGCTTTTTGTATAAGAAGGAGAGAACCAGAATTGCACCAACTTCCTCAGCAATATTTTCTCAGAAAGCCATTAAGTTCGTGGCTTCTCTTTGTGTGAAGTTGATTTCCATTTGGCTTTGAATTGTTGATGGCTATTTCCTCCTTAATGAAAGTGTTGTCTAGGTGAAAAATGTATCAGGTGGCAGGGAAATTGGTTGATCTTTTCGAGATAGGTGCCCAATGTCCTACTTTTCTATCTGAGGGAAGATTTTCTGCAGACTACAGAAATCGACAGTATTGTCTGGGTAATAACCAGCGACAATATTTTCAAAAGGGCATTTGAGTGATGAAAGCATTTGGATATTGCTTTTTCAAATAAGCAATTTTCTGTCTTGGGCTTCTTTGATTTTTATAGGGGGTAGAGGAGAAGAGGCCACACATTGGTAAAGGGATGTTTCCTGGCTTCACCTAGTTCTGAAACACCGAGGTACTAGCCAGCGTTGCTTGGAATTCCAGGGTGTGAAGAGCTCTTAGTGAGTTGGTCACTTCGGTGATATTAAGAGTCAAAAGGGAATCCTGGGAATGAAGAATAACCCTTTTCTTGCACACTTCCGCCCATAAAGAAAGCTGAGGGAAGCTGCGAAAGTTTGCTAGCTCTCAAGTGGCCAGTTAGGAAGTGTACATTCTTTCTGATTTTTTTTTTTTTAAGAAAATGCCTAGCTTTGATTCGATTCAAGAAAGTTCCCTTAAAGCAACCACGTCCTTTAGGAGCTTCCGATCTCATTCTAAGACCTTAATAGTCCTTGCCATTTTAATTAATAGAGGGAGGTAGGCGAGTAAGCCCGCCGGGCGCCGTCGGGTCAGCAGCTTCCAGGAGCAGCTGGGTGGAAAGGCAGGTCTGTTCCCTCGCCTCCCTCTATATTTTCTTAGCTCGTCCTGCGAATGCTTGTTGGAAGTTGCGATCTTGATTTATCTGCTTCTCAAGCTCCCGACCAGCTCTTTTTCTCTAAGTCAGCACTAACCCCTCCCGGAGCTTGGTAAACACCGCGCGGGCGCATTTTTCTGCTGCAGATTGGCATGTTGACGACTCCGCTTGAAGGAATGTGACAATAAAGTGGGAACCAAAGCTTGGCAAGCACTTAATCAAGGATAAAAAGGTTTCGCTGTAAGGATGTCACTCAATTTATTGTGAAAGTCGAATGAATTACGTTTAATGAAAGTGCTCCCCAGATGAATATTACGAGCAATTTCCTGAGTTGGCTCTGTCAGCTCGAGATGAGGAAATGCCAACCCAGATCAGGAAAGAGCGCCCGTCTCAATTACTATGCAAGCTTTCCAAGAGCGACTTTTTATTGAGATGATATATATTGGCGGCTTCTTCAAGCCCCTCCGCGCGCCCAGGAGCGCTTTTGCGCATTTTCCAAGTTTGCCGTCTGCCCTCACGGGTTGCTGGCTGTTGTTTAAACTTCTAATGAGCTTGCAGTGTTTCTGCTGCGGGCTGAAAACCTAATTACCTCCTCTGTAAACAGTTTTCCCTAGTATATTTTGTTTGCTACGGAGGTGGGGGCTGGCGGGCGGTGGGTGAGGGTGGCCGGTAGAGACTTTCCTTTCTTTATTGCAAAGGGTTCCCTTCGTTATAAAAAGTTCCTCGGCGTCTGGTCAGGGGCTCCAGGTGTAGGAAGGCGAGGCGGCGCCCGGAGCTGGGGCATTGGGATAGTGCGTGCGGTGGGGTCCCATGAGCAGCACGTGCCTCTCCGGCTGCAGCTATAGAACAGCTCCCTCCAGCTCCTACTTCCTTCAAATTAATGAGGGTATTTTACTTTTTCAAGCGGGAAATACGATAGGGAGGGGGATACACCAGCCGCATCCAGAGCGCACAGCTTCATCTGCATGAGAATGGAAAACCGTGAGGCTTCTCTTGTACTGTTTCTTTCTCCCACAATAAGACAAATTGCTGCTTATAAAAACCGAGTGTTTCCTTAGAAACTAGCTCTTGGGGGCTCTGCTCGTCCCTGCTGAATCTGACTCTGGTTGGGCCTCGCCCATCATCCCCATCACCCTAAAGGATTCTGAGGAGAAAAATCTGAGGCTGCCGCTCAAGAGGCGCAAAGAGAAGCTGTGCGCCCTCGCCCCACCGGAAAGAGCGGTGTCCTCCTGACACATTCCGCCTCACGTCACAGACCTCGCTCCCACCCATTGATTGTCAAGGCCATTTCAAGTCGTCTTCTACTGTGAGAAGCGATAAACTTCCTTCGACGCAGGCTTCACACTTTTGTCTCGAAAACTCAGTCCTCTGACTGAAGCCGCGGAGTGTTCGGGTCCAGGGGAAGTTTCCCAGGCGGAGTCACCGCCGTCACAGCTGCGCGCTCTATTGTCTGCTTTTAGCCTCAGATGACCTTCAGCAGTCCCAAGTGGTTTATGAAAACACAGGTGCAACCCTCTCGCATCTGGACCTCAAGCACTCACACCAGAGCGTGGCTCCTGGGGAACTTTTTGTCGACGCCGCCCAGCTTTGATGCTCCTGGGGCAGCAGGAAGGACTGCAACGGTTCTCCGGAGGGAGGCCACGGCACCGAGAGTGAATGGGGCGGTGGCAGGCGGCGGGTGACTGGAAACCCGGTCCGGAGAGCGATTCTTCAGCACCACGGACAGCGCCAAAGGCTCCGCCCCGCCTGGTCCCGACAGCCTGGCCTCTCTTCCGAGCTGCTATGCAAGCTTACGCCTCTGGAAGTAGAGTGGGGCTCTTTCCGCAGACACTTAGCTACTGCCCAGCCGCGACAGTAAAGACACGCCTCCCCCTCCCAGTTGTTTGAGAGCACTAAGCTCGATCTCTAGGTTCCTAAGGCTTCCTGTGGTCAGAGCCTCTTGTTAGCACCCTTTCCCCCGGCCCCTCCCTCCTTGCGGCATCACGTGATTGCCACCCAGTTTGTTCTGAGCCGGGGTGAATCCTTCTTTTCCCCCTACTTCCTCCTCCTCCGCCCCAGTTCCCTCACACAGTTCGTTTATCCCTGCTCCCAAACAGAAACGTGAATCCTGTGATGTAGAGTTGTAAGCTTCTTTAATAATGTAAAAGCCTTGCTTGACAGACAAGGAAACAAGTAGGAGGAGGGGAATCAACTGTTTTGAAAGAGTAAAAGCCAAGTGGGGAAAAGTGATTCCTGCCCTGTCTCCCACCTGCGGGGAACACGCAGGTTGCCCTCCAGGATATGCGCCTTTAAAAAGCAGCGCGAGTGGGGATGGAGTAGGGATTCCTAATTATTATGAATTTATAAAGGAGCAGTAATTATTCACGAGGAACAGGACAAACCGCGGCCTGGGCAAGGGAATCGATATATTTGGTATCGAAAGTGCCTGGCTCGCCTTTAATGCAGACGAATGGGCATGCAGTCTCATTATTTTTCGTGGCTAGGCTCCCCGGCGTGGGGCCTGATGCAGCGTGGAATCTATCATCATTAGACCCGGGATGGAGTGTGTGTGTGTAGGGGGGGAGTTTCTCCTTATTTACTTAGCAAAACAAACAAACCCACCAATCCTCTCCTTTCAAACACAAATATACAACCGTCGCCCCTCCCCCTGTTCCCCTCCCCTTGCCCCCTTGCTCTGGTTACTGTTGCACACTCCCCTGGGCCTTCCCTGAGCACTTTAGAGCGGACACTGCGGTCACTTAAAGTGGACGCAGTCCCTCCTTGGCTGCGGTCACACGGTTAATTTAGTCCAGAAATAAGCCAGAGAATACCGAGCATTGGCGCTAGGGGTTCTCTGTGTCAAAGGCGAAGGTTGGCTGGAAAGTTCTGTTCTTTTTTCTTGCCTTAGCGTCAGAGTCAATCCTTTCTGGACACCCAGTTCTGAAAATCCCCCAGTATTAAAGGAGCAGAGGTCTGGCAGGTAGTGTTCCATCAAACAGCCTGGGAAGCCAGCTTGGAGAAATGCAGGCCGGTGAGATGAGAACCAATCTGGAGGTGAAGAGAGGTTGGAAATTGAATATCAAGGGAAGGGAAGATTTAGGCTTAACACCTCAGGGTATTCTCGAAGGCCTTGGTGAAAGACCTTTTTGCTCCAGGTGAGGTGCTGGCCTTTTGGCTGCACAACAACCCACTGCAGTTTTCCAGGACTGGAAATGGGCCCTTACTACATGCACTGGGGCCGCTAAAGGGTTGAGGATCCTGCCTACTGGATTGCACAGCATTTCACCATTTCTCTTCCTTTCTGCAGCCCACAATCCCTGGCACAGTCTTTCTCACTCTTAGAAGTTTCCTGACACCCCTGGTGGGCAGCTGCTGGAATGAAACCTGTATTCCTGCACTGGTGTCTTCACTGTTCCCTGAAATGCCGTAGTTCTTATAGTCAGCTGAGGGCGTGTGTGTGTGTGTGTGTGTGTGTGTGTGTACGTTGAGTGCTTAGTCTTCATCTGGCAGTCCCTCCCTTATTATAGCATATTAATGCTAGAGAAGACAGGGCGTAGCCCTTAAAAAAACAGCCTAACTCCTCCTCCTTAATTGCAGTAACATTATCTTAATTATAATAACATTCATAATAACACTGATAAAAACAAAATTAAAAATTGTGGACTTTCAGGCACAAAAGTAATATCAATACCCTTCTCCCCTGGGATTTCCTTTTCTTTAGAGCCCAGCCTTTCATGGTATGTTGTGATTATCTGAGTGTCTTTGTTTACTTTCGGGCAGGGACAGCCAGCCAACACAATACCAGGACTGTGTGATCTACTGGTATCATTTCCTCCCACCATCTTCATTTTTTTAGAGGATTTATAATTAAACTGTGTGAGGTATATGTAATATAAATCCAGTGGAGGACCTTTTTATTTATATTTGTGTAGCATGCGGAAAAAAGAAAATTAAGTGCTTGTGTTGAGGTAAAAAACCTGCTTTGCTATTAACAGAAATGTCCCTTTAATTTACTTTTCTCAAGCCTAAAACACAGTCTCTGTGATACCAGAACCCGCAGTCATGCATTTTTCAAGAGAGATTCCAATAACCTGAAAAAAGACTTTTATTAGCTTGTACTTAGTGGGGAAAAAAAAAGGCCAGGCTAGCCTCTTATTTGAAATATATGCTAAGTTAAACATGGCAGAGTTGCAGTACAATGCAAGAAGCTGAGCAGCTTTCTGGAAACAGCTGCAAGGCCCTACATTTTCCTTCCTCTCTCTGCCCCAACCCATCACAATGCATAATTACACATAATGTAACAGGGCCTTCCAGAGCCAGCACAAGGACCTCATGTTGCGAATCGACAGGCATTTTAATAAAACTGAAAGTCATAGATTGAAAGGAAAGAGGCACAAATTTCCTTCTCCAAGATGGGTTATTGTCAGAAAAATTATGATAGAAAGACTTGGGGAAAATTTCTTGGCTTAGAAGAGCCTTTTTCATTTACAGGTTAAACACACACACACACACAGACACAGAGAGAGTAAGACTGGATATTCATCTGTACATCTGCTCTTTGAGGGATTCCATGGAAATTAGAATGGGGAATTATTTTATTTTTATAAGTTTTTATAAGTTGAAATTCCAACGTGGGTTTGACAGTACCATTTCTTGATAGGAATCTTGTACTTGACACTGCATTGTTGGCCTGTTTATGTCAGTATTTTCAGCTATAGAATGAAAGCACTTTTGGTAAAGAAGAACTGTTGCCATGATAGCTGGAATTTTAGTGATGTATGTATATGCTAGCCTCTCCAGCTGAACTTTAGAAAATGATTTTTCTCCTTGTAACCTTGTAGCTGAATGTTATTAGAGGCCCACAGGTATATAAAACAGCTTATATAAAATTAATGGACTGCTTTACATTCACAATCTCTTACTTGTGAAGCTCTTGTAAAATATCACATCTATTTAAAATAGGGAGAATATAAAGTCAGATTTGGTGTGCAATCAATAGTTGTAAAATATTCGGTGAAATATTTGATTATTTTGAGTGAGTTTGACAATGCCATGGAAATTTACTGTTCGTTTTTGTGCACCGATGTGGTAATCATACGGCTGCCTCTTCTTTTATGTACTCGACTAGTTTTGAAACTGATTGTAAGATTCCAAGGAAACATCTAAGTATATAATCTGAATTTTAGAAAAGATGTATTTATTGACTTATTAGATTACAAAGAGATCCATGGCTCACTATGAAGTCACAAATAAGAAAGAAAAAGAAACCTCTCCAACATTACTTTATTATTTTGTTTAAAATGATCAACAATATATTTACTGGAGTTGTGTACTCTGGATATTTAATATGTATTTTTTGAGTAAGAAAATGGAGAGATGTTTTAATTTAGCCTCAAAATTAATAAAAATGAGACTTTCTAAATATAGTGAAATTATTAAAATAAATCTCTTATTTTTCATTAATATGGATAACATTCGGAAAAATGAGAGATCTTCACCCTTTTTTTACTTCAAAAACATTTTTTTTTTCTTTTTAGGGCAGCAGCTGTCTGTAGCATACAGAAGTTCCCAGGCTAGGGGTCTAATTGGAGCTGCAGCTGCAGGCCTATGCCACAGTAGTGCCAGATCCATGACCTACACCACAGCTCGTGCTAATGCCAGATCCTTAACCCACTGAACAAGGCCAGGGATTGAACCTTCATATTCATGGATACTAGTCAGGTTCATAACCTGCTGAGCCACAGGGGGAACTCTTTTTTTTTTTTAAACATGTATTAAAGATTGCATTTCTTTTTATTGTGCTACATGGTTTATGATGTCAAAGACAAGCCATAAGCTCCACTATGGAGTTTTTTCCTTGCTGTGCATTTCATTTGGGGCATGAAGCTTTTTTTTCCTCCTGCCTTATTGGACTAAGAATTATACATAGCCTAAAACCATAATCACATTTTAAAAAACTTCTTCCCCTTTACCCCCACTTTACTGGAAGTTTCCAAGGTAAACTTCTAGAAGAGTCATACTTTTTTTTCTTCTTGTAAAAATGACCATTAGACTATTGTGTTAAAATCTCCTCTAAATAAGAAACTATGCCCTAATTTATCAACCATCTACATACATTGCTGATGTTTCTCACTGCTCATGGAAAACTCTTTTAAAAACATGGATTGGATGATATGAGATCCACTATACTATTTTGTCTGAGAAGTTTTCAATGAAAATGCTATAAGTAATCTCAGGTTAGATTCTAAAACTGAATCGTAGAAAGATGAATTGTGATTTGTTGTTAGAGCAGCTATATTATTGGTAATAGGACTGATTACATGGCCTCTGATTAAATTGAAAATATAAAATACCTTTACTCACATAATTTTTTCCAGTTATTTGTGAGTAGTTGCTAGTACCAGGGCACCATCATTTATTGTTTAACAGAATTAAATGCAGGGAAAGATGCAAACCACTGCATATGAAAAGAAGTTATTCATGCATAGTCAGTGTAGTTTTTCTCTGGTCTTGATGTGAAACTTAATTGCTATTGATGCTGAGATTTTGCAGAACATGGCAGAGTTTTTGCCTCTTTCACAATAAATATGTAATTGAATGATGAGTGCCTCATGTTAGATTTTCAACCTTATTTCTTTTGGTTTAATAAGGCAGAGTTATGAACAGCTGCACCAGAGGCAGCCACATTCTCTAGCCATTTAATGCAGATCTGGCATTAGCACATGAGCTGAGCTACCACTTTTGGATCTGCAGCTCTGCTCTCAGGGTGAAATGTTCTGGAGTGAGGAAGCATGAAGTGAATGATTTGGCTGGAGATGTTTAATCCTGCCTTGCATTCTTGACTGAAATCCTTCACAATTAGAACATCCCTAATTAATGTGTGGCCAGATGAATTTGCACAGCTCAGATTGATGGATGCTAATGTTCCTTGAACAAAGGCTGGAAAAAAATGAGAGGTTTTAAGGGCAAATTAAATGCTGAAAGATGGCTAGTATCCTTCCAAAGACCACTACTTGTAGCTAGGTGGATAATATGGCACCTATGCAATAGGAATAAAAGAGTTATGATGAGAAAGTGGGTGACTTGGTCCAGTGAAGACCTGGCCATGGGAGAGAGACCATAGGTCCTTTTCAGCTATCCTGGACATCTCTCTCTTTCTTTCTTAGATCTCTCACTTCAATTCTTCAGGGAAATGGTGTTGATATGACTTATTAGGAGAAAATAAAAGAGAATGGCAAAGTATTAATTCTGTAACCTTAGGCAAACTTTTTAATCTCTCAGATTTTAGTTGCCTAATCTGTAAAAGGGAGCTGACAATACCTCCAACCCCAGAGTTGTTACTGAGGATTAACTGACTTAATGTGTTACAAAGAGCTGAGAAATGTGCCTGGCACTTAGCAGTGGTGATCAGCAGTAAAGGGGAAAAAGTCCAGGCAAAGATTTCTGGATCACGTTCCCATGCTCCCATCACAGCTGTTACAGGGACGAAAGGAAGCTCTACCCTAAGACAAATCCTCTCTTTTGTTTCCCTCTTGCAACTGGTTGATTGCTATACACTTTGCTCAATGCTGCTCAGAAATCTATACCTATTTAATGGCAGTAGTAACCATTGTGATTAAAACAAAAGAAATAGCCATTTCTAGGAATTCCCTTCATGGTGCATCTGAAACAAATCCGACTAGGAACCACGAGGTTGCGGGTTTGATCCCTGACCTAGCTCAGTGGTTTAAGGATGTGGTGTTGCCGTGAGCTGTGGTGTAGGTCGCAGACACGGCCTGGATCGGATGTTGCTGTGGCTGTGGAGTAGGCTGGCGGCTACAGCTTTGATTAGACCCCTAGCCTGGGAACCTCCATATGCCAAGGGTGCAGCTCTAAAAAAAAAAAAAAAAAAAAAAGACAAAAAAAATGCCCATTTCTATAGCAGCTATCCAAGTGTTTATAGAAATGAAGAGACAAGTCATCTGCAGGCCCAATGAACAGATTGCCAAATTGAAATGGGCATTCTTACGATGTTTTAATTTTAGGTGTCAAACACTATGGACATTTATTAAGATCTGATTTTAAGTATTGACTGATTTGTGAACAGTATTTCCTTTTAATTACTTTCTTTTAACACTCGAAATTCTCTTAAAATTGGCACACAAGCTAATCAAATTATATAGCCCACTGGATTGTAAAGTCTAAGAACCTTTGGACAGGGGATACAGGCTGTTTTTCTCCACTGAAGTTCATTCTAGCTGCATTCTTGGATGTAGCAGCCCATTAACTCCCTAGAAGTACTAGATGAAATAGTTTGGTGGGATGAGAGCACAGCAAGGGTGCTGCTCAAAATATCTCCTGCAGGCCACCATATGCCTCCTTCCAAGGTGTGGTCCTGGGCATCCAAGGGGGTTCCTACACAGAGACAGAATTTTGTGTCTTGATTTGACTTGAGAGTGGGGACGGTATGGAGATAACTGCAAATGATAAAAGTCTACCTTTGGAGTTCCCATCGTGGCTCAGCGGTTAATGAACCTGACAAGGATCCATGAAGATGTAGATTTGATCCCTGGCCTCGCTTAGTCGGTTAAGGATCCGGCATTGCTGTGAGCTGTGGTGTAGGTCATAGATGTGGCTTGGATCTCGTGTTACTATGGCTGTGGTGTAGGCCGGTGGCTGTAGGTCTGATTGGACCCCTATCCTGGGAACCTTCACATGCAGTGGGTATGGCCCTTAAAAGAAAAAAAAAAAATCTTCTACCTTCTTATTTTCTTATTTACACCCTGAGCCAAGCATTAAGCCAGAACTTTAGCATAGACTTTTTTTTCATTTAGTTCTCTCAACCCTAAAGTGATAGGTACTATTAATAGCATAACATAGTGTTAATATCATTAATATTACTATGTTAATGTGCCCATCCTAGTCATATCATTAATAACACCCCATTTTATGGATGAAATTATTGAGGCTTCCAGTGCAAGGTGGCAAGATTCTATCTCAGACAGTAATTCTCGAGTCGCTGCTTTTAATTACAACACCATTGCTTGTGTGTGTGTGTGTGTGTGTATGTATGCACATAATGGAGGGGGTGAAGAATAAATTTCACTTAAAATTTTTTGAGAGAAGGAACTGTTTGCTTTTCACTTTAGCGAATGGTTCTATTTCCCCCTTCCTCTGGATAGGCCTTAATTGAATAACTGGAATGTGCATGAAATTGCTGTTGGTGCTACTGAAATTTAGTAGTTTTATCAGATATAGTTCTTATTCTTGAGGGGGTTCCCATCACATGAGGGATACAAAGATAACAAATGCAGGTTCGATACTGATGGTCGTGACTCTAGCTTCTGCTGACGGCATGTGGGACACAGTCTCTTTAGGAAGTCTGGATCTACTGACCTGACCAACATGAAGAATGATCTCTGGGCCTCAGGGTTAGGTAATAAGTGAGACCCAGGCATAAAGCACAGTCCTACAGTCATCTGTGATGGAGTTTAAAATGATCCATAACACCTGTATCTCTTCTAGCAAATCACACATCTGTTTTCCAAATTATTTGCCATATCAGGGAAGGAGGAGGTAGAGAGAGGGAGTGGAGTTTATTTGTGAGGGAATAACCACATGCAAGAGGCACAAACTCTCGTTTTTTTCATGGCATTTATTCTCATGAGTCTAGTGTTTCTGACAGCTGACCAAATATAAAAGAGATGCAAATTGATATTATTTTGTAAGTAAAATATTTACACATTGATGTAAACTAAGAAACTTAAAAAATCTGTTTAGCTTAATACCTTATAGTCAAAATAACACCAAATATTTAACTAGGTTAGCATAGGCATTTTCACTGTGGTCTGGATATGTGATTTAACAGTAAAATAGAAAAATGCTCATAAAATATTTTACAGGATTACTTGGTCTATGTTGGTTTTAGGAGTCTTTCTATGTCTGAAGAATAAAAGTAGATCCAAGATACTCCTGCCCAAAGTAGAAGCCCTCTGGCATGAGATGAGGGTGGAGAGTCTGGCTTCATTTCAGTTTTGTACTACATTTGACCTTGGGAGAGCTTAGTTATGCCTTGGGGCAAAAAATTAAATGTTCCATTCTGCAGCAGTATCATCCTTCACCTTTATGTGGATTTAAAAATGTAAATAAAATTGCTTTCTGTAAATGGTATACATGAAGGTCATATTCATATTCTCTGCAAGGATTCAAAATGCCATTTGACCCATCATTGGCTCAATAGATAATAATGTGTTCTATTAGTTTCTAGTAATCTACTTTTTAAGCATTTTATGACTCAATATTTTTATGCCTAGTTCTGAGGTTATGAAATAAGAAATAAGAAACGAACCTTTTAGTGCTCCATTGTAGATTTATTTATAGAATGTGGGCTTTCAACTTTGAACTTTTAAAAATGCCAGATCTTCCCAGAACACATAGTCTGGCTGGAAATCTGCAATGAGGGAAGACTGTGTTTTTGAAAAATCTTAGGGCTCAAGCTTATTCTAATCATTATCCTTGTTCCTTTCCTTGTAGGAAATGGGGTTTGGAAGACCTCATAGTTGAGTGCAGCCAATGAACTTAGAAAGTAAAGTAACGGCTCTTCTCTTTGAGAGAGAGAGAGTATTTGAATTCTTTTCATTGAAATTTGGATAATAAGACTCTGATAGATCCTTGTATTTAATTGTCATGATTTTGATAGTTAATGATTTTGATTGCTTCTTTTGGAAGCACCTGTCAGCCGTTTCCGAAGCACAGATGGCTTTATCAGGAGCAGTAGGAATTCCTTTTTCCTACTAACCTTGAGCTGAACAAATTATTTTGGGAAGTTGATCAGACCAATGTCATCACAAGTTTTTCTGTCTTTGGGAGATTATTTTGTTTATTGAATAAAGAATTGAGGTCACTCTGTTTAAAAAGCTTCTAGTTTTTTTTTTTTTTTTAAATTGTAAAGAGTACCAGCCCTCTCTCTGAGTGTATATATCATGAACATTCAACCAAGGTCGTTAGACAAAGATGATAATACACTCCTGTTTGCTTGGGACAGTCTTGTTTTATGCCTTTTGTCTATATCAAAAAATACATTCTCTTATTTTCAAAAGTGTTTTGATGTAGATGATAAATTATATGGTCATCCTACATAAAACTCAATCTTCAAATGGCTGAGAAAGGTTGATTACGAGCCTTTATGAAATGTTTATGTTTAAAAGATTGTTGAATAGGCAAGAAAATCATCCCCATCTTTTGTGCTTTCTTTCTCATGAGGCCTTTGGAGTCCTTGTGAACTTGAGTAACCAGGTTTCATGACCATAATATGCTCCATGGAATGATCCCATACTCTTTATTTTAAAATTTGGTAACATTTTAAATTAAATATTGTGCATTAAATTGTCATGGAAAAAGCTGGTAAGAAAAGACCAGCTGATTAGCCATGAAGAGCTCCAGCAGTCAGCATCAGCATGGAGAAATTGCTTGTTCAGGGCCCAGAAACTGAATGTTATCAGTGCTTCTAGAGTTAGGACTCAAAAACGAACTCACTCTAACCAGCAAATCATTTTGATAATGTCCTTTTCCTGTGAGAAGAATATCAGGAACACTCTTCAGAGAGCACCCCTTTCAGTATGGTAACTATGGAGAATCCAGTTATTAGTCAAAACTTTACATATAAACTTTGAGGTTGTTTCATAAGAGAGAGAGCAGACCCAAAAGGATAGTCAAAGGTTCCCTTTTTTCTGTCTTGTGTCTTCTTATCCTTAAGAGTGCTGAGCACACATTACCTTGCTTACTTCCCTGAATCCTTGTTTCTTATGTTAACAAACCCATTCAATCTTTTTGATATATTCTTTCTGTAGATGTGTTACTATTATTGATGAAAGTTCAAACAGCTGCTCCTGTGCTTCCTAGTTCCTTTTTTTTTTTTTTTGCTGTTGTTGATTTTATGAGATCTCCTGAGGACATTGTTTTCTTCCACAGTGTCTTGTGTATCGATGAGCTACATCCTCATTGACATCCTTGATCCTCCATCATGTTTTACATCTTTTTTTAGGGTTCTGCAAGGCTTTGAGACTAGGAATGTGAATAGATGATACTGATTTAATAGGTTTTCTCTTTCACAGCTCTATTCAGGGGTTATTCATGATGGATAATCAAGCAAGTAGACAAAGCCATTTAGTGTGTGATGGGAAGAGGGGGAAAGAGAGCATTTTTCCATGCCTCTGCTCAGATGCTCAACTTGTTTTACCATAGGTATCCTGTAGACCTGTCTTGGTTTTTCTAAATTGTATGGTATTATAGAAGTTGGTGCCTGGTAAAGCATTAAAAAGAGCGAGTGATAGGGTGAGGCATTATACTAGAGACACTTTACAAATTATCCTTTGTTTCGCAAATGCACTGGCAAAAATTGATGCTATTCCCTTGGTAGCATGAATGCAGATTGCTCCTTCTGATAGCTCAGGAGATGAATGTGCTTCCTACTTTGCTTTTCTGGGACAATCTTATAAGGAATTGTTTTCTAGGAATCTAATTTGTGCTAGTCTCTCCAAGGATAGTTAACATTTTTAAAAAACTTATTTTTATTTTTAATTGTGATAAAATATATATAACATAAAACTTACCATCTTCACCATTTTTTCCCTTTTTTGGCCACACCCACAGCATGTGGAAGTTCCCTGGCCAGGGATTGAACCTGCACCATAGCAGTGCTTCTGGCTGCTAGCTGCAGTGATACCACCAGATCATTAATCTACTGAGCACAAGATAACTCCAATCTTAATGGTTTTTAGGTGTACCATTTGGTAGTGTCAGGTACATTTGCACTGTTGTATAACCAATTTCCAGAACTCTTTTTTTTTTTTTGTCTTTTTGCCATTTCTAGGGCCACTCCCGTGGCATGTGGCGGTTCCCAGGCTAGGGGTCTAATTGGAGCTGTAGCTGCCGGCCTATGCCAGAGCCACAGCAATGCGGGATCCGAGCCACGTCTGCGACCCACACCACAGCTCACGGCAACGCCAGATCCTTAACCCACTGAGCAAGGCCAGGGATCGAACCCTCCACCTCATGGTTCCTAGTCGGATTCGTTAACCACTGAGCCACAATGGGAACTCCTCCAGAACTCTTTTCATCTTGCAAAAGTGAAACTCTGTACCTATTAAACAGCAGCTCCCCATCTCCCCCACCTTCCAGGCCCTGGAAACTACCATTATACTTTAGGTCTCTTTGAATTTGACTACTCTTAAGTCCCTCATGTAAGTGGAGTCATACAATATTGTCCTTTGGTGACAGGGCTTGTCTCTCTTAGCATAATCCTCAGGGTTCCTCCATGTTCTAGCTTCTGTGAGAATTTCCTTCTTTTCTAGTTAAAAGTGTTTAAATGTGGTCATATTTATCAACTTTTTCAATTGTTGATTTGGAGTCATTATTAGAAAACTCTAGCCAACACCCAGGTAATATCAGCATTCATCCATATTTTCTTCTTGCACACATGTGGTTTTACTTTTTTACATTTAGAACCCTGATCCATGTTGACTTTACATTTTATGTATGGTGTAATATTAGTCTAATTTTATTTTTTTCAAGTGGCTAACCAGGCATCCTGGCATCATTTGTATAAAATCCCATATTTGCTTCAGTAGATTTGAGATGACTCTTTTATCATCAATGAAATATTCTTACATCTGTTTCTATTTCATTGGTCTGCTTGCCTCTGTGTGCACCAGTACCACACCATGTTAATTAGAAAGGCTATCTAGATTTATTTAATGTCTGTTGGAGCTGGTTCTCTCTCATAGCTTTTTTCTCCATCTTTATTGATATATAATTGACATATAACATTGTATACATTTAGAAGTATAAATATCATTTGATACATGTATATATTGGGAAATATTTACCATAACGAGGGTAGTTAACCTCATGCAATTACCATTTCATTGTTGTCATGGTGAGAATATTAAAGCTCTACTCTTACAGCAACTTTCCAGTATGGTACAATATGGTATTGTTAATTATAGTCCCCATGGTGTACATTAGATCCCCAGAAATTACTCATCTTATAACTGAAATTTTTTTCCCTTTGACTGACCTCTCCCCATTTCCTTACCTCTCAGCCCCTGGCATCCACCATTCTTCTCTCCATTTCTATGAATTTGATGTTTTTAGATTCCAAATATGTGAGATCATAAAGTATTTGTCTTTCTCTCTCTGACTTATTTCACTTGCTTAATTCCCTCAAAGTCTATGTTGTCACATTTGGCAGAATTTTATTCTTTTCTCATTGTTGAACATACTCCCAATTTGTGTGTGTATAAATATATCTATATCTCACATTTTCATTATCTATTCATCTGTCAATGGGCACTTAGGTTGTTTTCATGTCTTGGCTATTATAATGCTTCAGTGGCTTGTTTTTTGGCTATGCTCATGGCATCTGGAAGTTCCTGGGCCAAGAATCCAACCCATGCCACAGCAGCAACCCCAGCTTAACCTGCTGTGCCACAAGAGAACTCTTTATAACGCTTCAGTGAATGTGGGAATGCAGATATCTCATTGAGATAATGGTTTCATCTTTTTTGGATATATACCCAGAAGTAGGATTGCAGGATCATGTTTTAATTCTATTTTTAATTTTTTGAAAAACTTTGTGCTATTTCCTATAGCAGTTGTACTAATTTTCATTCCCACCAATAGTGTGCTGCAGTTCCCTTTTTTTGACATCCTCACCAGCATTTAGTCTCTACTTTTTTTTTGTCTTTTGTATTTTATGGCCACACCCATGGCATGTGGAAGTTCCCAAGCTAGGGGTTGAATTGGAATTGTAGCTGCCAGCGTATGCCATAGCAACAGCAACACCAGATCTGAGCTATGTCTCTGACCTACACCACAGCTCATGGCAACTCCAGATCCTTAACCCACTGAGCAAGGCCAGGGATTGAACCCATGTCCTCATGGATACTAGTTGGGTTTGTTAACCACTGAAGCCACGATGGGAACTCCTCTTTACTTTTTTATAATAGCCGTTCTAATAGGTGCTAGGTGATACCTCTCTGTGATTTTGATTTGCATTTCCCTGATGATTAGTGATGTTGAACACCTTTCATGTACTTGTTGGCCATTTGTATGTCTCCGGGAAAATGTCTATTTGAATCCTCTGCCCATTTAAAAATCGGGTTGTTTGTCTTTGCTATTCCTTGAGTTGTATGTGTTCCTTATATATTTTGAGTATTAGCCCCTTATCATATATATGGTTTGCAAATTAGGTTGCCTTCTCATTTTATTCATTGTTATTTTTGCTGTGCGGAACCATTTTTTAAAATTTAAGTATAGTTGATTTACAATGTTTCTTCAAGTTCTGTTGTATAGCAAACTGACCCAATCACACACATTTCCCTGTACTATACAGTAGGGCCCCATTGCCCGTCCATTCCAAATATAACAGTTTGCATCCAAAAATACTCCAAAATACCCATCCATTCCACTCCTTCCCCCTTATCCCCTGGGAACCCCAAGTCTGCTCTCCTTGGCCATGATCTGTTCTGTTTTTTAAGATAGGATTATCTGTTACATATTTTAGATTCTACAAATAAGTGATAACATATGGTATTTGTCTTTTCCTTTATGCTTACTTCACTTAGTATGAGAATCTCCACTTGCATCCATGTTGCTGCAAATGGCGTTAGTTTGTCTTTTTTATGGCTGAGTAATATTCCATTGTATATATGTACCACATATTAATATATTCACCTATTAGTGGACTTTTAGGTTGTTTCCATGTCTTGGCTGTTGTAAATAGCACTACCATGAACATAGGGGTGCATGCATCTTTTTCAGTGAAAGTTTTGTCTGGATATATGCCTGGGAGTGGGATTGCTGGATTGTATGGCACTTCTATATTTAGTTTTCCGAAGTATAGCTATAGTAGTTGTACCAATTTACATTCCCACCAACAGTGAAGGAGGCTATGCTTTTCTCCATACCCTCTCCAGGATTGGTTATTTGTTGACTTGTTAATGATGGCCATTTTGACTGGTGTGTGGTGGTACCTCATTGTAGTTTTGATTTGCATTTCTCTAATTAGTGATGTTGAGCGTTTTTTCATATGCCTGTTGGCCATCTGTATGTCTTCTTTGGAAAAAAATGTCTATTTAGGTGTTCTGCCCATTTTTCAGGTGGGTTATTTATTTTTTGTTGCTGAGTTGCATGAGTTGTTTGTATATACATATTATTTTTTTTGTCTTTTTTTTTTACCTTTTCTAGGGCCTCTCCCATGGCATATGGAGGTTCCCAGGCTAGGGGTCTAATCGAAGCTGTAGCCGTTGGCCTATGCCAGAGCCACAGCAACATGGGATCCGAACCATGTCTGCAACCTACACCACAGCTCATGGCAATGCTGGATCCTTAACCCACTGAGCAAAGCCAGGGATCGAACTGCAACCTCATGGTTCCTAGTCGGATTTGTTAACCACTGAGCCATGATGGGAACTCCTCCTGTTTGTATATTTTGGAGATTAGGCCCTTGACCTTTCAAATTCAATGTAGTCCCATTTGTTCATTTTTGCTTTTGTTTCTTGTGCTTTTGGCATCACATCCGCTGTCATCCTTTGCCAATGCAAAACCCATTGCAAGACAATGTCAAGGAGCAAGGAAAGAAATTACAAAGTGCCATGAATTTTATCCAGTCTGGAAACCAAAATGGACTGATAGAAATCATCAGGTTTCTTTTCAAGGATACTTTTTTCTTTCCATTGAATGAGGAGGAGAGCGAGAGGGGGAGGGAAATGAAGAAGAGGAAGAGAAAAGTATTCAGTATTTTCATCTATTCTATATTCAGGAAGTATCATCATAAAAGATATTACTCTCCTCAGTGAGCTGGACTGTTGATAAGAGCTCCTGCTTTCTTAGTTACTTAACATGTAAAAATGATTCTAAATATTTTAATCAGCTCAAAAGAGACCAAAGGGGAAAGAAAACTCAACCAAACAAATAAACAAACAAGAGTCATACACAATAAACAAAAAACTTTATGAAAATGTCTCAGTTTCCAAGACAGCTGTATATCCTAAACAGATATTTTGTGATGGGTTATTCTTTCTAAATGTTGTAAATGGACAAATACGGTCTTAATCCAGTATCATTTGCTTTAGGAAAATTTAGGGTTTTATTTATTAAACTTCCTTAGCTGAGGAATTACTGAGTTTTGTAGGTTGTATTGCTTTGAAGATTATCATGATACTGGTACTGTTGAATTCCAAAAGCGAATGATTTTTTTAAACACGTGCCTTCTACATAATTTTGAAAGAAAAATTAGAAGACTGCCTTTGCAACCTGGCACCTTGCCAAGGTGCATGAGATATGGCTGACATAACAGATGATTTTCTATATCTTAGGTGTTTAGAGCTTAAAGGGGAAGATCAGTTTAGCCACCACAATTTCCGGGACAGAACATTTCTCCTCTGCACTGTGCACCCTGCTTCCTTTGCTACCCGATTCTTCATCTTTCCTGAGCTCTTACTTCTTTTCCACACTTGGCCTCTAATGGCTGGGGAAGTGATAGAATTAGGATCATTCATGGAGAGGATGTAGAAGGTCCTCTGATGATATGCGTTAGCCACAAGTTCCTCTTTTTGATTCCTACTGTGTCTCTCTTCCTTACATCTATGATATACTTAAAATTAAGAATGAGTAAAGAGGGCCCTTTTAAAAGGGACACATGGTTCTAGAGAAATATTGCTGGTTCATGGTAAATGTGGAAAGGACGAGGCCACCACTTTTATAGCAGTCAATATTTTTTTTAAACTTTTTTCCTGCTGTACAGCATGGGGACCAGGTTACACTTACATGCATACATTTTTTTCCCACCCTTTGTTCTGCTGTGACATAAGTATCTGGACATAGTTTCTCAATGCTACTCAGCAGGATCTCATTGTAAATCCATTCCAAGTTGCATCCGATAACCCCTCGTTCCCGATCCCTCCCACTCCCTCCCTCTCCCCCCTGGGCAGCCACAAGTCGATTCTCCAAGTCTATGATTTTCTTTCCTGTGGAAATGTTCATTTGTGCTGTATATTAGATTCCAGTTATAAGTGATATCATATAGTATTTGTCTTTGTCTTTCTGACTCTCTCTGACATCAACCTCATGAATATTTTCTCAGGTCAGTCTCCCAAGGCAACAGAAATAAGAGCAAAAATAAACTAATGGGACCTAATCAAACTGAAAAGCTTTTGCACAGCGAAGGAAACCAAAAAGAAAAAAAAAAAAAGACAACTATAGCAGTCAGTATTCATTGGAGTCTCAATATTGAAAGCAAAGTTGACCTCTCCATTAGGCAATATAACACTTTTCTGGTAAATCATGAACTTCTCTCTTCTGGGGGTTACCCTAGCTAAACAATCATCTTTCTTAGGAGCCACTGCCTTGTATTTAAGTGATCATGGTAAATTGTGTTTCAGAGACAGGGAACAGAGATATGAAGCGATTATGTAAAAATCCTTATTTCTTTGGTAAATGCAAAAGACAAGGACGGTTTTTTTAATAATGGGGTTTAGAAGCCTAACTTATACAATTCACTATGGAGTAAATTGTGGGTCAGATGGGCTGAATATTTGTGTCTCAAATTATCAGAGGTGACCCTGTAATGGTATGCCATGCCATTATTTTCTGTATGACCCCAAATGAACCACTGAATTAGTCTATGAATTATGTTATTAGCTCTCCTATATGTAAATTTAACAAAAGGGGACTAAAACTGTGTTTGCAGAACTGTAATGTAGTGCTGAAAAGAAAATGAATTGGCTTAAACTAAAGATCAACTTGTGGCCACTTTAAAAGACTAATCCCAAGACTTTAATCAGCTGGCATAATATTCCATGCATGGAGAAAATTGTACTGAATATTGTGTCTTGATGAGTAACCCTTGGTCCTATTTTCCATTGTGGTGCCATTGAAAAAGGATAGATTTTTAATGGAAATCAGAGCTATTACAGCTTTAGTGGAAGGGTGAAAGGTAATGCTTTATTTCCAAGCCAGGGCATTTCAGCTCACAATGAGAACAGACTCCTCTCTTTCTGTACACCATCTGCACAGCCTTGTGGCCTGAGTTGCCATTTACTGTCCAGAGAGAATGGCACTTCCCAGAAAGGATCAGAATTTGAGCAATGTTCCAGCCTAGAATTTTAACATTCACAAGCCATTTGTGAGCACAAGTTGGGAGGAAATTGCCTGATGCTTATCAGCATCCACTTTCTGTCACTTCTTCTAAGAGTGTTTGGGCCAATATTAAATATCAGATGCTGCTTGAAGCCACTAATCTATAAAATAAAAAGTGGCTTGTTATAATACACAATCGGTGTGCTTGTCATTCATTCAAACCAAATATGAGATGCAGGGTTTTCTTTCCATGTGTCCTAAGGGCTGTTTCTTTATCAATCACTTATTTGCTGACTCTTACAGAAAAGAACAATTCTTTGGAATGGTACACACCATTCTTGTAAAGTCATCAGGCACTTTTTAAGATATAACAAAACTCTGCTCTGAAATAGGACGGAAAAAAGCTAGATGTTGGTAATTTAGTTTATAAATAGTGAAGCTGAGGCACAGGATAGTTAAATGTCTCACAGGTCACACATGTTGGAGTTAGAACTCAGTCTGCCAACTTCTATCTGACCAGCAAGAGAAATTAAGAACCACAAGATTTCATAGTCTTTTGCCCCTTCTTGTCTACATAAGGGGGAAAGCCTAATCTATTGATTTAGGGGGAAATCTTACCTAAAAGTATAATGTAAGGGAGATAAAGAATTCTGGTTCTTCCTGGTGATAGCTGATTAACTCATTGATCCCTGGCTTGGAAATAATAAATAATTAATAATTATTATACTGTTTACCATTATTTCTTGATTCCAAGGCTGCTGTAGTTTGAGCAATGCTATACAATAATCTGCCCATCTCTTTAGAATTCACAGAGGCTGTGGGACCTTGAGTCTGGTCCAAGTGGCTGTGTGTGCTCAGCATGTGACAAAAATGATGAATGAAGATGCAGGTTCAAGGAAACAGAGGTCTTATTGGAATGACATCTGCTTCTCTTCCAGGCCAGACATGACATACCAGGGCTCAGTGAATCATGGTGGAAAAGGAATTTGATGGGCCTGAAAACATAACTTTTTTCTGGCCTGTTTGATTTTGAGCAGAAAAATGAAAACAAAAACAGTAGTTTAATTTTCTCTTTCCCATACTTTGTACATCCAAATGCATAAAGCTATATTAAATTAACTACAAAAGGAAACAACTTTTCAGCTTTATGAGACATAATTTAAGCCAAGATTGCCCTTTTACATCTATTCACTTATTAAGGTCTAGCTTGCTGAAAATAACATTTTGCTTTTGATTTATATTTTCAATTTATTTTCTTGCCAGTTATTTCTAACTCTTCATTTGCACCACTTTCCCCACCACTGTCTAAGTAAACTCATCAACTCACAAACTTTATTCAAATGCCAAAATGGTGGCATGTTATGCTGGGTGTACTTTCAAATACTGTACCTCACTTGCAGAACAGAGACTCTCATTTCTGCAGAGGTCAAGCTGAACAGTTATCCTTAGCAGAAGGATTTCTAAAAACTGCTGTGGGAGCTATGGGTTCTTTACACATAAAAATGGCTTTTAAGAGGTATTGTCAAACTCTTTTCTTATGGAGAGTCATTACTTTTTGGCTTTTCCACTTAGTTTCTGGTGACTTAAAGAAATGCCCTTTGGTGTGCAGCCATTTTGCAACAATTGGCAACTGATACAAATGAAACAAATCTCTACTTTTCTGTTCTAAGTAGTTTAATTTTCTCAGGCAATTTCAGAGGTTCTTCCTAAATGGAGAAAATAAATAACCCACAGATACTGTCACTGGTATATAATGGATCAGAATTGGTATACCCATGGAGAAAATGTTTGTCAAACTATGTAGTTCAGAATCACGGTGCCTGTGACAGCTTGGCCTGGAGGCCCACATCCTTGACATACTGAGAAACTGAGGGTCTAGTCACACACCATATTTTTCATTGGTGGGATGCTTTTCATTGCCCTAATTCTTGCCTTTTTTTTTTTTTTTTTCAAAAACAGTTGAAAGGAGCTCAGAAGGCAGGCAAGCCTATTTCATTGGCCCATTAGGTCTCATAGCTACTGGCACTCTCCCCCATTGTTCATGCTTAGATTTCCTCAGCATTATATTTGTATTGAGCACTCAGTGAGAATCCACATAAAGTACTCACTTATCTACTGTTGCTTCTCAGCCTTCTGGCAAAGATTAGGTGCAGGCTGTTTTTGCTGTGTGTGTGTGTGTGTGTGTTTCTTTGAAGACTAAGGTAGAAATTTCTATAATCTTTGCTGCTATTGATTAAAATAAATGTTCAGAGCTATAAAAAGTTTGGAGTTTTCCAAAGCAATTCCAGTTCACCTACTTGCTTAGGGTCAGACAACTAGTTGGACATTTGGGCCAGGTACCTGGAACAGTTCTTAGTATGTTTTTATTTAATATAGTTTTTATTTAATTCTTTGAGATTTGTTTTAATTGAATTGATATATTTTAAAAATTTTGAAAATAATTGCTGGCTCACAAAAATAGTATAGCTGTCTGAATGAATTGATGTCTAATGAAATGCACATATTCTGCTGTTTTTGCTTCATAATCTATTGGATTATGTTGATGTGAAATGATAAACAAAGATGTTCTGAAGAGGCAAGGAAGATCTTTTGCTTTCAGGTCTATTGACATAAGCAGTGGAGAGAGGACCAGATGAGTAACTAAAGACTTATATTCTAGTTCTGATTCTCTTTGTTGGACAAGGCTTAGAATTTAGAGCTGAAATGCACCTTAGAGTTAATTTATAATGTCTCATCTTATTGCTAAGGAAAATGAGCCAAAGAAGGATGAAGTGACTAATCCAGGAACACATAGCTCGTTATAGGAAGGATAAGAAATAGAATTTTAGACTTCTGGTTTCAAATTCTTCAGTATCTCTCCTATACTAAAGTGCTCTCAAAGTCACTCAGCATTCCAAGTCTCAGTTTTCTCATCCATTAAATGATGATTGTGTTATTTACTTAATTATTTAATGAGAGTGTTGAAAAGAGTAACCTGCAATAAGACAGAGAGAGAAGGAGAGGGAAGGAGCAAAGTGGATGGAGAGGTGGGAAGAGAGGGAGGGAGGGAAGGAGGGAAAGTTATGTTACAGCAATTTAGTGTGGAGTAGGAATTTTGGGTAAAATGTAGCACATTTAGCAGGTTGAAATTATCTGGATGGGAAGGTCCACTTTACACAACTGTTTGAAAAGATGCTCTCTGGTATGGAAATGGAATTTGAGGGTAAGGTTAAGAAGGAACACATGACTCCCTCCTTTTCCTAAACTGAATTTATAAATTGATTATTGTCCTGTGGGCTCACTTAGCCATAAACCTACAATTACATAGAACAGCCACTTTACCATATAGTAGCTTTCTTATCTGATCTACTAATGATTTTTTTTCATGCAGAAGGAGTCAACCTAATGAACTTGAATTATCTCTGTGGTCTAATAATTTAATGCTTACTTCAGAATTTTTGTATTTTGCAGGCAAAGTGGTTAATGAGAACATAAAATTATTCATTTTTTTACCTGAATTCTAGATAAAATGATATGAGAGAAAGATGATTAATTTTATCATGTAGAGACTCTACTGGATTTTACAAATTAAAGCCAAATACCCTTCATGAAAATTCTTGGTTATGTGACAAACCGATTTACATTCCATTAATGTAACTCCATTTAGGCAGAACCATGGACTTTTGTAATAAAACACAAAATTAATTAAATTGCCCAATACTATAATTACAGTTTCATCAACAGTGAAAACAACTTTGAGTGGCAGAGTTTTGAAATGTTCAACTGCGTTTTCAGTTTAATTTGGGAAAATGCGTAATTGTGCACTACCCTGCCCTCTTCTTCCTGCTAGAAATATTAATGCAAAAGCACGTACTACTTTCTCCTACTAATGACTTCAGCTTTGATTCTAGACTATTATACTTGTCCACTGTGGGTCCTCAAGGCTGGAAGGAACTGTAAAGCTGGAGAGACAAATACAGCAAACTGAAGAGAAAAGGAAATTTAAGGGGGAAAGAGTAAGGTTGGGTAGTAAGTATAAACCTCGTTATGAAGTCTGTGTGTCTGTTCAGAGAATGACAGAAAGCAATAAAGAGCTTGAAATGCAATAAGTATTTGTTGCATGAATAAATTCATGAATGAATGATATAGGGTTGAAGATCCCTTAAAAATGAAAGCAGCCATGAGGTATAATTTTGTTGTTTTCTGGGGTTTTGTTTTTTACCTTTTTTTTTCTTTTTTTTTTTTTTAAATGGAGTGTGCTTGTTGTCTCTATAATTTTGTTCAGATGACTGCAGAACCTGGAAAAGCTGTTGCTGCTATTGATGCATAGCATACTGCTATTGGTCTTTTTATATAAATAAATAAATCTCTCTCTATACATATATATATAAATATATATATAATTTGAATTTTTGGAAACTTTAGCTGTGCTGTCAGCTTTGGAAAAAGTATCTCAGTTGTACCGTGTTGGGTTGGCATTGTACAGAAATTAATAGCCATATTGGTCTAGAAATGTTAAACATAATTTTTTCCATTTGTATAGGGGTAACGCACTGTATTAAATATGTAAGGTCTTATCTACATGGGTTTGATTACGGAAACTAATAAAGTATTCTCTAAATAATGAAAAAAAAATAAAATATGAATGCTTAGGCAAACTGAGCTATGTTATGATGACCCACAAATTTTAATAAAAGAAGTAGCTTTCTTTAGGATTAAGGTTCAGTGTGTGTGACATTTCTTATTTTCCTATTAGGTCCTTTCTTAGTTTTGTTCAGATAAGTAAAATCTTCTCTGCATATAAGAGGAATTTAATAAATGTTTTATTTATAAATATAGCACAGGAAACTATATTCAATACATTATAATAACCCATTGTAGAAAAGGAGCCAAAAAAGGAGACATATGTAAGTATATGTATATATGCATATACATATGTATCTCTCATATCACTTTGCTATACACCAGAAACTAACACATTGTTAGTCAACTATATGTCAATAAAAATAATGATGTAATTTATCATTTAATTTATCATTTTAAACCCAAGCTAAACATTTGAAGCTAAACTATAATATGTTTTATATATTTTGTCGTATACCAATTTTGCAGTTGTTCTTTTTCATTCTTTCTCCTGATGGCCTCAGTCTTCTCATTCCAAAGGAAGGTGAAGGTAAAGAAGGGCTCTTTTTATATCTTTTCTTGTCCCTCTGGTTGTTTTGGACTAGATTCCATTAAGAATCAATTTTTAAAAAATCAAGCAACAGTGTACAAATGTAGGTGTATGAGCCTTAACAGCAAAATGGTTCTTCTTTGCATAATATTTTGCTTAGGAGTTTCCTGAAGCAGGAAGCAGGAGTTTCTTGAAGCAGAGATTCTAACAAAACTCTCTTTTGTTAGAAATAGAATGGGATCAGCAGGAAGGTTTTCAGTGGGAGGGCTGACTTTCAAACCTTGCATTGACCATGCTTAGCTCTGATCTTTGCAGAGGAGTAGTAGGTTAAGTGAAATAAATCCTCAAGGTTTTGAGGGGTTTTCACTTCTGGAACTCAAGGTTTTTTGTCTCCTGGCATAAGACAAAAACATGAGCCTTGGACCAGACATACTTGAGTATGAATCTCAGCACTTCAAATTATGGCTATCTTTGGCAAAATTTCTTAACAACTGCTGAGGCTCTGTTGCTACATCTGTAAATAGGGAGATTAATAGTAACTATTCCTTAGACTTTGTGAGAAATAAATGAAATGGAAGTTCCCATTGTGACTCAGTGGAAATGAGTTTGACTCGTATCCATGAGGATGCAGGTTTGATCCCTTGCCTTGCTCAGTAGGTTAAGGATCCAACATTGTGGTGAGCTGTGGTATAGATCTCAGACATGGTTCAGATCTGCCATTGCTGTGGCTGCAGCATAGCCCATAGGCTACAGCTCTGATTTGACCCCTAGCCTAGGAAGCTCTATATGCCACAGGTGTGGCCCTAAAAAACAAACAAACAAACAAACAAAAAAAATGAAGGAGTGTATGTGGAAGTAGCTGGCACACAGTAGGGCCTCATTACATTTCCTTATCTTCTCTCTCCTTTCCTTTTGGCTTTTTGTGTCTGGACCTTTTTGATACTAAATATTAAAAATGACTAGCTTGATTTTGTTTTCTGTGGACAGGTTAATTTGTGCCATATATCAGATTGCAGATATAAGTGATATCATAAGGTATTTGTCGTTGTCTTTCTGACTTACTTCACTTAGTATGAGTGTCTCCAGTTCCATCCATGTTGCTGCAAAGGGCATTATTTTGTTCTTTTTTATGGCTTTTTATTCCATTGTACGTTGTGTAGAAGTAGTATTCCACATCTTAATCCATTCATCTGTCGATGGACATTGACGTTGTTCCCATGTCTTGGCTATTGCAAATAGTGCTGCAATGAACATACAGGTACATGTGTCTTTTTCGAGGCAAGTTTTATGCAGATATATGCCCAAGAGTGGGATTGCTGGGTCATATGGTAGTTCTATATATAGTTTTCTAAGGTACCTCCATACTGATTTCCATTGTGGTTGTACCAATTTACATTCCCACCAACAGTGCAGGATGCAGAGACCAGCTCTGCGGGATGGGGCTGAAGAACAGGTGTTGTGAAACTTAAGGGAAAAAGTTAACATAAAACAAGACACAGAGACATTTATCTTAAGTAAAGGTGGGAACCGGGGGACTCAAGGTCTCTGGGACCAAGAGCACTGCCTCAAGAAACCACACTGCTTTTATTGTGTTCTTTAGGATTACGTCAAGTGAGAAGGAGGTTGTAGGTGCAGGATGTAGGGTTTTTTTTAAGTTATTTTAAAAGTCACATAGCCGGTTGCTGATTAAGCTTTTATTCTGATCTTTAGGTAGTTAACAATCATTAGCATTTGAGGAAGCTTGTCATCAGCTATCTATGCATAGCATCTAGAGAATCACCATTGTGCTTCTGCAGATGGCAAGCCTATGTGAAGCAACCCTGCATGCCTAGGTTTGCACCTTGATTCTCCTTGCTAATGCATATCCTGCTAACGACCCCTCATGAACCCCTTGGGGCCATGAGGCTCCTCTTTCTTTTATTCTTAAGAGGACATATTATGCTGTGAAAACAGCATGCCAATCTGCACAGGTCCAGGCATGCCTAGACCAACGCATTAAGTTCTCATTCAGCTGACCCTATGAATAACTTATGCCTTTAGGTCTTTGTTTTTAAGCTTAAGTCATTTACCAGCACTGTGACTGTTTTCCAAGCAGGGAGATGGGGTAAAGTAAAGCAGGACATGATGGAGTTTTCAGCAAAGAGGCTAAGAAAATATCGTAGAAACATATCTTGTGACAGCAGGAGGGTTCCCTTTTCTCCACACCCTCCCCAGCATTTGTTATTTGTGGACTTATTAATGATGGCCGTTCTGACTAGTGTGAGGTGGTACCTCATAGTAGTTTTGATTTGCATTTCTCTAATAATCAGTGATGTTGAGCATTTTTTCATGTGCTTGTTGGCCATCTGTATATCTTCTTTGGAGAAATGTCTGTTCAGGTCTTTGGCCCATTTTTTAATTGGATTGTTGGCTTTTTTGCTGTCGAGTTATCTAAGTTGTTTGTATATTTTGGAGATTAAGCCCTTGTCATTTCCATTGTTTGAGACTATTTTCTCCCATTCTGTAAGTTGCTTTTTCTTTCTTTTTTTTTTTATAGTTTCCTTTGCTGTGCAAAAGCTTGTCAGTTTGATTAGTTTCCACTGGTTTATTTTTGCTTTGATTTCTGTTGCCTTGGGAGACTGACCTGAGAAAACACTTGTAAGGTTGATATCAGAGAATGTTTTGCCTGTGTTCTCTTCTAAGAGTTTAATGGTGTCTTGTATTATATTTAAGTCTTTAAGCTATTTAGAGTTTATTTTTGTGCATGGTGTGAGAGTGTGTACCAGTTTCATTGATTTACATGCACCTGTCCAGTTTTCCCAGCACCACTTACTGAAAAGACTGTCTTTTTCCCATTTTATATTCTTGCCTCCTTTGTTGAAGATTAATTGACTTTGGGTATCTGGGTTTATTTTTGGATTCTCTATTCTGTTCCATTGGTCTGTGTGTCTGTTTTGGTACCGGTACCACACTGTCTTGGTGACTGTGGTTCTGTAATATTGCCTGAAGTCTGGGAGAGTTATACCTCCTACTTGATTTTTGTTCCTTGGATTGCTTTGGCAATTCTGGGTCTTTTGTGGTTCCATATAAATCTTTGGATTGTTTGTTCTAGTTCTTTGAAAAATGTCATGGGGTAATTTGATAGGGATTACACTGAATCTGCAGATTGCTTTGGGTGGTATGGCCATTTTTACAATATTAATTTTTCCAACCCAGGAGCATGGAATATCTTTCCATTTCTTTGAAATCCTCTTTAATTTCCATGATTAATGTTTTATAGTTCTTATCATATAAGTCACCTCCTTGGTCAGGTTTATTCCCAAGTATTTAATTTTTGAGGTGCAATTTTAAAGGGTATTATATTTTTGTATTCCTTTTCTGATATTTCATTGTTGGGACTTGGAGAACGGACTTGTGGTTGCCAAGGGGGAGGGGGAAGGAGTGGGATGGACTGGGAATTTAGGGTTAATAGATGCAAACTATTGCCTTTGGAATGGATAAAGCAATGAGATCCTGCTCTATAACAGTGGGGTCTATATCTAGTCACTTATGATGGAGCATGATAATGTGAGAAAAAGAATCATCTTGCTATAAAGTAGAAAATTGACAGAACACTGTAAATGAGCTATGATGGAAAAAATAAAAATAATTAAAAAAATAAATGACTAGCTTGGAGGTCCTCCTGCTGTGGCTCAATGGGATTGGTGGCATCTTGGAGTGCTGGGAAATGGGTTTGATCCCTGGCCCAGCACAGTGGATTAAGGATTTGGTGTTACCACAGCTGTGGCTTGGATCTGATCCCTGGCCCAGGAGCTCCATATGCCTCAGGGCAGCCAAAACAAACAAACAAACAAACAAACAAACAAAAACTAACTTATACTACTGACAGAATATTGGATTTACTAAAAATGTGGTAGCTCTTGTCTCTTTAGTTTCCCGCAAGGATCTGAGGGTCTCTTTGTAGGTGATCTCAGCATTGGGTTGCAGAGGAGGAGAACATTCAGAGAGTGGACCCTGTCCCTCAGCACTTGCTATCTGAATGTTCAGTTTTCAATTCCTCATCCTCCCTCTCTGACATCACATGATCAGGAGAAGATGCTAGTTGGCACAAATCCACTTCTTACCCTCCAGTTCTCTCTCTCTCTCTCTTTTCGTTTAAAACTTCAGTTGAACAAAGATTAACTTCATCTACTACCTGGTCCTAAGAGAGCAGAAAAGAAAAAGAGAAAAACTAAAAGGAAAGTAGAAGACAAAGGAAGGCCTTGTAGAGAGATAGATAATATTATCTAGGCCACTGAATTTCTCCCAATCCAAATAGCTTGATTGTTTGCTGTCTTTAGGATTAACAGAAATGTGTGCATACACTTTCATGTGCAAATACACCAATACCAAAAACTCTTATAAACAGAATTATGGGGCCAAAAAGCATATAAATTTAAAATTATGATACCCTTCAAAAGTTTTGGCCCAAATTTTATCCTCAGGAGTGTATGAGAGAACTATTTCTTACATCCTCACCAAGATTTTGATCATTATTTTTATTATTATTATTATTTGCTTTTCATGGCTGCACCTGCGGCATGTGGAGGTTCCCAGACTAGAGGTCGAATTGGAGCTGTAGCTGCCGGCCTACATCACAGCCACAGCAACTAGTGATCTGAGCAGTGTCTGTGACCTACACTACAGCTCACGGCAACACTGGATCCTTAACCCACTGAGCAAGGCCAGGGATCGAACCTGCATCCTCATGGATACTAGTCAGATTTGTTTCCCCTGAGCCAGGATGGGAACTCCTGATCATCACTATTTTTACAGGTGAAAAATAGGAACTTATTTTTATTATTTGCATTTACTCAATTTTAAGAGTTTAGGTAACTTTTATGTGCTTAAAGCCATTTGTATTTCTTTTTCTATGGAATACTCAGGTTATTTTCTGGGCTAGTCACTTAAGCATTCTAAACTTCAGTTTTCTCATCTGTGAACTGAGGATTTTGGGGACTAAATGAAAATGTAAGGGTTTTATCATAGGACCTGGAAGAAAATAGACCACTAATACATATTGACTGTTATTGTTGTTTTCCATACCAGCGCATTCTCTCTCTGTCATTTGGACCTTTCTTTGGGCTTCCAGATTCATATTTATTTACCTCTTTTTTGCTTAAAACCCTATTATCCCAGAAATGTATCTTCTTTTCCTCCTTTTCCTCCTCTTTGTTATCTGCCTGTGAAGTGGCTTCTTCAAGCTCTGACTAATCAGGTTTGACAGTTCTCAGTACTCTTCACCCCTCCCTCTTCTTTGTCCCCCATATCTAACCAGCTGCCACATCTTATCAATTTCACTTTAGTAATCAATCCCTTTAATCTTCTTCCTTCCTAGCCTTCCCTAGACATCTTCTTTATATGCCTTGGTAGAGCCTTTACTACTTTCTTTGTGAAATCTTGCCTCCTCAATCTATCCTTTTCTTTCTTAAAAAAACAAACAAGTTATTATACATCTCTAAAAAATAATTTGATAGGTGCCTATTCTTCACAGGCTGAAGTTCAAACTCCTTAGCCAGGTCCTCAAAGCACTTTGCAATTTCAGTTTTCCCTTAGCCCAGCATCCTAGTCCTCTCTGTGACCCCAAAGCATTTTCCAGTTATTTAGCTATTCTAATTGTCCTATTCTCTACTCCCTAAACATGCTCAAGCAGTTGCCTCTCCACCTATCATTTGCCGGTTGAAGCCTTACCCATCCCTTATGGACACTTCAGATGCCAGTTCTTGAAATAATGTCCTTACATGTTTGTGACCAGAACGAATCCTCTTTAGGTGAAGACAGCACTTAACACCTATGAGGCCTTTTGAAATAATGTGACTTGTTTTAAAGGAGGAGTTAAGCAGATCTAGATTCAAATCCTAATTCTGTTAAGGTAACTCTGGAAAGTTATTGAGACTCAATTTCTTCATTTATTAAAATCTAGGGTAACAAAAGTGAAAAGATTGCCAAAGAGTTTGGTGGCATGAGAGGCACATAGTAGATATGGATTGCATGCCATTTTCTTTTCTTGTCCTTGAAGATTGTCCTTGATAGCTCATCTGGAAGTCTGAGAATTCATATGGGAGTGTACCACTCATTGAGCTGGCTTCATTTGTTGCCAAGGATTCATATGTAAGCACTCTTAGGGGCCTTAAAGTTTGCCTAAGTAGTTTAGACTTTGGACTTTTAATGTTTTTGAGTAAGGGAGGGTTAGAATCAAAGCGTACTTTGGGAAATTAATCTGACAGTGACATAGGCTAGATGGGAGAGAAGGAGAGACAGAGACCAATTGGGAGATGGATGTAGATACTAGAACTGGGCTATGGGGACAGGGGAAAGAATCTTTATCTGGGAATGGTTAGTAGCACTTATAGTGGAAAGGACAGGAGCAAAAGAGATAGCATAGGAGGTCTTCCCCAAATCTAAAAAAGCTTTCAATTGCGCAAGGAGTTCTTGGTTTGATGGAAGAGTAAGAGTGCAATCCATTTAAAACATCATAGAAGATTATCATAGCATCCTTATAGAAACACTGCATTTTTTTTTTTTTTTTTTAGAATTTCTGCTATAGTTCCTTTTCAGTGTGATCTCTATAAAAAATTTAGAGTGGTGGAATTTTCTGCTTGTTCCCCTTAGCTCAGGTGACATTGGGGATTGTGCCTCCTGGAGGATTAATTACCATAAAAGGCCTCTCACCTCTGAAAGGCTTCCTTTTAGGTCATGGTGTAGCTCAGCCCAGGTCGAGCTGGGAAGGCTTGTACGTGGAATGCCTGCAGTGCCCCTGACAAGTAGATAGATGAGCTCTCATTTCCCATATTGTGCTATTAGGCTCCAGAACCAGTGTAGTGCAGGATACCAGGAAAGTATCACCAAGCAGGGGGCATTGTCACACTCCCTTTCCAGCTGTTGGCTGTTAGCAACAACATCCATTCTACTGCTGACACCCTGCTCTCCCCAGCGGCACTTCTGCTTAGAAATTATTTAAACCACTTAAAGACAGTAGAATATTTAAAAGTCAAAATGCCTGCTTTCTAATTATTCCCTAGACCTCACTTAACGATAGCTGGCTTCATGTCACACAATGTGACTCTCATGGGGATTTCAGCAGCCCCCTGAGCAGAAGTGACAGCCTTGGCATGCTATTAACAAAACTGGAGTCTGCTGTGCCTGCAGCCTTGAAGAGGGAGGCGAGAAGTCCCTCCCCCTCTCTCATCCACTCCAAAGCCTCTAATCCAGTGGACAGGGCAATTTCACTGGGTTGTTCTTAGGTGTTTATGGGGAGGGGGAATCTTGAGGCTATTCTTTGAGTTGTAGCAATTCATTCATGTCATTCAAAATGAAACTGATCTGTGAAAAATGGGAAACAGTGAAAAGGGGATGTGATACTGGGGGCTTTCTTGACCCTCCCTGATTTTCGTGAGCATCTTGAAAAGTGATGACAAAATATAAAAGAACCAAGGAGTTAAAGGAAATCAAGACCAGGACCATCATATTGTCAGGAAGTTTGAATAGGCTTTTGAACCTGCTTTGTTAAATCTCAAAAACGGCATTAAGCAGCTAATGGGGTTGGTATATTAAATACCACTGTAGTCTGTACACAGAATGGACGCTAGCTAATCAGTGATTTGGTACATCATTTGATATGGGAAAGATGAGCTCTTTTTATTAGGTCAGTGGAACCAGTGATGTATGGAGGCACTAAAATGAGATTAGGCTGCTCTTTGCAATTTTAATTATGAATTTTTATGAACACAAAAAAATAAAATGTAGACATCTTTGACTGGGGGAATAAAGGTGTCTGCAACATTTGTTGGAGTTCTGAGCTATTAATGTTCCATTTCTCTTTAGCCTCACATCTAGATAAAGATTTGAAGGGACATTATGAATTCACATATTCTTGGTTTTTAATATATTAGTAAGGAAGGTGAGTTGTGAAAAATCCTTTTATCTGATTTCCTGTGATACTACTTATATTACCCCTTAAAAAATAAAATAGACCCAGAAAACTTAGGAGATGCTGAGTTTTAGTCCTTTGTACCTTAATCCTGAAAATTCACTTTCTTTCTATTTGTTTCCCCCAGTTGTGTGTGGGGGAAGTGATGTGGAGTAGTGGTATTGAGCCCAGAATCTGGAGTCATTAGGGCTGATGCAAATATGGGCTTTACCACCTACTGACTATGTGACTTGGGACCCTTTCCTTAGCCTTTCTTATAGTAGTTTTTACATCTGAAAATGGAGATAGTAATTCCCCTAGAGCTATTTTGAAGTGATTGATACAAATAAGAGAAATATAAAACACCTAACACCCTGCCTGACACTTAGAGTTGAGTGAATGTTTATTATTATTTGAGTGTGAGTCCTGCAAATTCCTCCTGTTGTAGAGTACATTTTTCTATATGGTAGTTTGTGACTTCTTTGGGCCTCTTCTAACATGGCCAAGTTTAACTCAAGCCTGGTTTAAAAGTTCAATGTCTTTTATAGGTCTATGAAAGGGTATTAATAGCTAAATACTGCTAAATGAGAAATCATAGAAGCATCAGGTGATAAGGTCACTTCTAGAATATTCCTCAGGCCATTGCCTATACATTTGCATGAAGTTTGCATATGATTTATAGACACTTCCTAGCTTCCTATGTGTTTCGAGATATTTTCAACTTAGGCTTTTATTATGACTTCCCTTAAGACACTAATTTCCTGAGTTTCCCTAATATTCTTGCAGACTTTCTTATATCTTATAGTCTTTACTGTTAATTTTCTAAGAGCATGAGTCTGAGAGAGCAGGTCTATAAGCAAGTGAGGGGTAGGGTAGGGGGCTGCCATAAACCTTTGCTAGGGCATTTTAACCTATGTATAAAAATGTTGAATTTTCAGTCTGGCACCTTTAAGAGCTTGTTAGAACATCTCGGTAGTTCACAGATATCAGGTTGTAATTAGGACCAGCTGGTTAATATGGTAATCAGTAACAAGATAGCACCCATTTTCAATTTAGAACTTTTTGATTTAAAGTGAACAATCAGGAATAGACATTTTCTTGGAAGAAAGGAGTTACTGGGTATATTGCCTTTTTTCTGCTACAAATTTATTATCAAGCACTGCTATTTATTTTGAGGCCAATTCCAAGTTTTTTGGGCATCTTGTGCTATCAGTGTTATTAATTGCACTCTGTAGGGATTCTGTAATTTGTATGCAGTTAATTAATAAAGTTTATTGAGCATTTAGTGATGAAATAAATTGCCCAAAAGTAAAAAAGAGAAAAGAAATTGTGATCCATCCATACTCCATTTAGATGAAGCAGAAGAAAATAAGTGAGGAAAACATTTTGTACAAAATTTTTTCACCAAATTTTCTAAAACAAATATATCAAGTTACAGAATAAATGATAAACATAAATCCCTCTAAAATACAACATAGAATGCTGTAAAAAAGCAAATCTACTTCACTTAGTATGAGAGTCTCTAGTTCTATCAATATAAATGAAAAAAAAAGACATCTACACCAAAAAATGACAAAACAGTGCCATGAAATATTAAAGACCATGTTTACAGATTAAGAGACTTGATATTATTAAAATGTACAATCTCTCAAAAAAAAAAAAAAAGAAATCAAATCTAGAAGTTGGTTAGAGCATTCATTAAAAGCAAAGTCAGACAAATGTCTTAGCAAATGGCCAGGTAAGAGTGCTCTGAACTTAGGATTTCTTCTAAAATTGGTAGGCAGAAGAGTTTACAGAAATTGAAGATTTAAAATCCAGTTCAAAAATTTAAAGCCTATTTGCATTTTATCTTTCAAAGCTTTTTCTCTGAAATTGCTGACCATTAAATAAAAGCCATGCTTGCCACAATCTACACTTAATTTCATGTATCTCATTCTACCAATGAGATTTAGTCCATGAAGAGAAAATCCTGTGCTTGGTTATGGTTTTTGAACTTGTGTTGTGTAACGTATAGGTATGTCCCATGTCCTGCCCCTCTATTTTTCACCATTACTTACCCCTCATCAGGGAACTATGGCCTGCAATGCCTCTCCATACCTAAGATTATATGCTTTACCTGAAACTCTCTAAGATAATACTATCCTTAGGTAGAAGGTTCAAAGCTTTGAGTTAAGCTTCTATTTTGCTTGCAGTTAATCTGTTGAGTATACTTTTTCTTACTTTATTTGCAAGTTTTTCTCTAGTAGTTAATCTCTCATGGTAATTTCATTTCTTAGAGTTGAGCTATAATTCTGATTGTGTTAGTATCAAAAATTACCTGGGAAAAAATCCTGGAAAGATGATTTAATCTGGAAGAATTTATCTCATTTCCTTCTATTTTTGGAAAAACACATAAGGCAATTAATCCATGTTTTAAAGATTATTACATTTTACCTGTGGTTTTAAGACTATTCTTCTTTCATGATATTGATATAATCTTATTTTTCACTAAATGCTTATGTTGAAATACTTATTTTTTAATACATAACTTAAAAGTACACCTAAAAATAAATATTTAAGTCACAAGTATCTTCAAGATATAGAAAAAATAAACAGTGACATAGAAAAATCATGTAGAGTTTCATATTATACAAAGAGAAAGGTGAAAACATTAAAATTTTTTTAAAAAAGCACTAGTATAAATTTTTGAGATGCTGCAGTCTCTGGAATTTTAAGACTTGAACTTTGCTAGACTTGCATAGCAAATTTATCTAGTCTTTGAAAATGACTTTTTTCTATTGGGCTGTGCCTGTGGCATGCAGAATTTCCCAGGTCAGGGATTGAACTCCTGCTACAGCAACAACCTTAGCCCACAGCAGTGACAACAACAGGTCCTTAACCCACTGAGCCACCAGGGAACCCCAAAAATGACTTTTATTAAAGTGACCCATGGACTTTCTGTGATAATGGTCACAGGGACATAAATATAATCTTTGGCAATACATTTTTATTGAGTATTTATCAGGTACCGGACACTGTGCTGGGTGATTGAGTTCTAGTTCAGGAGTTCTTGGTTTTGTGAGAACAGCCATGTAGGACATAATGGTGCATAGGGACAAATGTGTCTTTTGTGTTCCCAGCTGTTTCTTTTGAGTCTTGTTTCTCTAGTAATGGTTCCCTCTCCCCTTACCCCTTACTTTAAGGAAACTGTTGGTCTTATTCAAAGTGTTGTCTTAGAAAACAATCAGAGTGAGATAATCAGATACCTTACATTTTATCTTGAACAACTTAACAATGAATCAGTAGCATAAGTTCATTATGAAGGCTCCCAGATCAGAGATCTTTATACTTCCAATTGCAGATTAAAATGCACACATTGATGAGGGTAAAATTCATACCATTACTCCTGTTGCTAGCTATAGAAGTCTACTAATTGTATAGCATCTACCATAAGCTAGATATTATGGTGAGCATTTTATATACATTATCTCTAGTTCATACAACAATCTTTGTAAAATGTCATTATCATTACTCTAATTTTACATGAGGAAGCTGAATGTCAGTCATGTTGGGCTTGCTCAAGTCCGTGTAGCCTATGTTTGGAAGAGCTGAGATTCCATCTGCATTCTGATTACTGTCAAAACCCATTCCCTTTTCACTCTACTCATTGGCTTCTGAATATATCTTAATGTTGAAAATATTACTCAATGCGGATTTATTCCTTGTCTAAAAAAAAGGTAAAAGTTACATGTGCTGTAGAAATTCACCTCAGGCAAAGTTAAATTGATTGAAAGTACTTTTGGAATGAGTTGACCATGGCTCAACCTGCCAGTCTTGCAGAAAAGACTCTAGTATTTGCCATTTATGCTGTACTTGCTTTGCCAGATGGATCATGCAGAGACCTACACTAACCACTGAATTGGTTAAAATATGATTCTAGTCATTTGATGCATATATAAGTGGTGTTAGTATACACCATCTAAGAATGAGAGGTATTTAAGGAGTTAAACTTCTTGACATATGGTCAAGAGTAACAGACTAACATTTATAGTAAATCTTGAACCTGAAAATAATTTTTCTACAAAGGGAAATATTTCATTTTATTCATGTTGTACCTTTTCCCATATTCTCAGAAAATTTGTACTTTGTTTAAAGCTGAACCGCTTTTGATTTTTTGACCACTCAAGGCCAACTTGAGCTTTGTAGTGCAAACTTCAAAGTAGGAATAAAGATAGATGCCAGGAAGAAAGACCTGGTGCTTGGCTGGTCCAGAGGGGAAGGGACAGACCTGTCCTAAAGCTTGATGAGAGGGTGAATATAAAATAAACACCCACATTTAGGATTCTTGATTATGCATTTTACAGTCTAATTTTCATGAGGATTTTTTTTACTAATGGATCTTTATCAAGTTGTTTCAAATATCCTATAATTGTCATAAAAACCTTGTTGCAAAGATTTTTTTATATATAGTATATTTTTAGGGCTGATGATTGTGAACTCTATTCCTCACTACCAGTTGTGCCTCTGGGATGATGAAAAATGACCTTTTTAGTAAGAAAGAAGGAAATTGCTGGATGGCATGGAAATGGGGATGAGATCTTCTACAATTCTGTGTTTGAGAGAGATAACTGGAGTTTAGGGAAAGAGCTGGAAAAGGAGTAACAACTTGGAACTTCTTGGGTTTCCTTTTTGGGCAATTGGGTAGTAGGCAGAGGTAAAATGATGGCATTTGCATTTCCAGTGGTTTTGTATCTGAAAAGCGAGGCTGCTTTAGGAGGTCTGGATTTATCCAAGTTGGATCTGATTGGTTTATATGGAATTGCCAAGTTTAGAATCTCTGAATTAAAGAGAATAAACCATAGGACCTGTTATCTTTGAATTTCACTCTTTAAGGTGGAGATTAGGCCAATGATGTAGCACTCTACAATAAAGGTTGCATTTAAGGGAATTTATAAGTAGAATGAACCCTCACGCTGAGAGGAAGGATTTGGAAGGAATAAAAACTCTGGGTCACATACATATCATTAACATAAAAGATAAATTCTCATAAAACTGACCTTTTGTTCAGAAGATGGATGAAAAGATGAATATTAAAAGTCACACTATCTCAGTTTTGGTACTCAGGGTAGGAGTTGCTGAGTCAGCAATTGCTTTGGAAATTGTAAATAAAATGGAAGTAATTTCTCTCAGGATCTCATTTTATTGCTTTTACCACAGAACATATCTTGACTTAGCATCCAGCATTAGGATGACTGATTTGTCTCTGGCCTTCAACTAACTGGAGAAACCTTTTCTTGACTTTTTTTATTCTTAAGCTATCTGTATCTATACTTTTATTCTCTGGGGAATATATCAAGACCTTCATGGAGGTGTCCTTTACTCGTGAAACCAATGAGTGTTTTATATCTTTAATTATTAACTTATTTCACCCATGTTACTTTGCTGAAAGATATAGGATAGCATTTTTAATTCTCATTCAAAACAGCAGATTATAGACCAGTATGTAAAGTATAATCTCATGTAAATAGTTTGTACTATAATATTAACACTTGTATTTTTCCTGAGAGAGCAATTATAGGTAATTTTATTCATTTATTTATTTTTGCTGTCCTAGAGTTTGGCCATAGAAACCTAAAATGTAAATAATATTATTTCATCATGTTTACAATGTTAGAACAATAAGCTGTTTATTACCTATTCCAAACTTGGTGGCCTCCTTGATTATTTCCTTTTATTTCTATAGGCAATGTGTCTTTTTTTGTGTGCTGAGAAGACAGATAAATATTAATGTGCTTGCAGTCACATTGGAATTATACTGATTTGTAATAATTGTGCTTTGACTTATATAGAAGCTATGCTTCTGTCTGACTTTGTTCAAGTCATGTGAGTGTTTGGGGACTGTTTCCCCATCTGTGTAATCAGGGGGCAGCACTAAATTATATAATCTCTAAGGTCCTTCTAAAATCTTATAATTTTGAGTGAGCATTTTTCAAAGTACTTTCATATTCATGATTTTATTTGATTTCCCGACTGCCCAGTGAGGGAGATAAGATCATTGCTACTTTACAAATGAGAGACGGGCCACAGAGAGGTTGGGCAGTTTTGTCCAAAGTCACCCTGAATCTGAATCAGAGCCTGTGTGAGGTGCTGGCTATCCTCTGGGCCTGTGTTTCTGTCACCAGCCTGCCTACCTCAATGCTGCCAGTACCCTCAGAGGCCCTGGTGTCTGGAAATGCTGTGGATGTCATCCTCCTAGGCGGGCCCTGCCACCTGGTAGGAAAGAGTCTCTGGCTGGGGCATCACACTCCAGGTGTGGCCCCATGGCATGAGAAGAGATAGAAGAACTCACCAGGCCAAGGCAGAGTTGCTGTTGATTGCCAACCATCCCTCTCAGCCTAATAAAGACTAGAATGAGGCTGTGGAGGGAGCCAGGCCATTAGCCACAATAGATTCCCATTTGCCTAATGGAGACAGAAGGCTTCAATACAAGGATCTGAATTCAAAGAAGGAAACTCACTTAGTTTTAGCACCTAGTTCTGGCCTCCCCATAAGCTTCTAAAAACCATTACTGCTCTGATGTTCTAGTTTTCCCATAGTTCAAAAACAGAGCTAACAATGTTCTCAGTGAAACATAACCTTGTGGATCTTACACAAAAGGGGTAGAGTACTATTAGTGTTATGTGCTGCCTTCCAATCCTAGAAGCAGAGAATGGTCTGTGGCCAAGAGCTCCTTTATGCTGTTCAGATATGTCATAACTGATGGTGCTTTCCACACTTACCGTTACCATACCTGGAGTTTTCAGGGAACACCTTTGGATTAATTCTCTGATGTAGGGGAATAGCTGCTGTCAAGGCTCTAGAACAATAAATGCTTTGGCAGTGCAGCTGTTCCCAACCAAGGCTTGAAAATCATTGACCAAAGCAGTCTATATCATCTAAGTTAGTTGTTTCAATGCATTACACCCAGGCTATGTTATCCATCATAAATGTACAAGAAAGCCTTTTTCCCACTGCTATTGATTTTTTGCATGGTTACTATTTGTCTGCACTCTTGACAGGATGACAGTTCGCTGACACTGCTAGGCTCGAGTGCCCTTTTATACTTCCTGTGGTCTAAAACTGGCATGTGGGTGGGAAGATTCAGATTAAAACCCTCTTAAATAATTGCTCTCTTATCGGATTTTTTTCCAGTATCATTTCTTGCTATACTGTATTGTCAGTTCCAACATCTTGTCTCCCTCCAACTAATTTTACTACTATTTTTTCAGTATTCCTTTTCCCTATTCTTCAGTATTCCCTATTCCTTATACTCTTATTTATTTGATTCCAAAGTCATTGTGAGGCAGTGACTTGAGGTAGATATTAACATGCCATGTTTTCTAGGAGAGGAGGCAGGTTGCCAAACCTCAGCAATGATAGACCTTTCATCTAGTTAACTTTTCAGTCCAACTTGCCTAGTCTGTATAAATCTACCCCAGAAGAACAGAGGTTTTCAGCCTAGGTAAGATTTCATTTCCCCTTTATAGGCTACTCAGATTTCATTTTCCACTTGAACTGCTGCAGGTATCTTGAGCTTCCTTCAAATTACCCAGGGGCTTGATGAATAGCTAGACTCACCAGTGAGTGGACAGCTCATTAGCCAATCTGCAAGGGCCTGCTGTGACTATTCTTAATCAAAAAGCCAGGTTTTTAATGGTGGATAGCCAATTAACAGCAAAATGTACCCTCATGAATTTTAACTGTTGCCTTGTCAGAAGTCTGAGTTTGATGTTTTCTTTCATGATGTTTATTTTCCTTATTGTAATTGGGACCGTGGGAGGACTTGGTTGGAATTAAGCGTCAGGTATGTAAACACAATTTAGGATCATGGTGATTTTTATGCATCCTTTGTGTTATTTTTTTCTTTCTCTTCAATGAATACCAACAATTCTGATCATTAGTTTCCATCAGATAGGTACTGGGAAAAAAGAGGCAGAAAAAATAGTAGCAAAGTTTTTTGTTTTTATAAATTGTTATTTTTATATATTTCACAAAACTAGAAAATATAAAAAGTATATATGGAAAATATGGAAGCTTAAAAAGGAAAAAAAAAACCCACCCATAATCTAGCTGTACAAAATAAACTATGTTAGCACATTTTTTTCTTTTTGGGATATTTTCCTGTCTGTGTAGCTTTCATCTCTACTCCCATCTCTCACACACATCTAATATAACATGTATTCAAGTACACTAACCTCTCTTTGTTTAGACGTATTTACAAAAGTGAGTATATTCTACAAACTATTTTGTAACCTGCCCTTATGGTTGATTGTTATATTATGAACATCTCCTTCCTATCATGCTGTATATTAGAAAACACGATTTAAGCAGTTGCATAGTAGCTCATGGGTTTTACTCAACCCAGCCCTAATCATTCACCTTTTCTTCTAGTTTCCTCCAGCCAAGCCCACACTTCTTTTTTTTTTTTTTTTTTTCCAAACTCACTGTCATTGGACCTTTCTCTCTCTTGAGGACATTGTCCTCCTTCCACTGGCTTTCCTTTCCCTCTCAGATGGGGTTCAAGATGAATACATAATGAAACTGGCCACATGGTTTTTTCATGAAACTTCTCCCAAGGTGAGCAGCATAAATGCAACTGAGGCCTGAGCATAAGGATGGGAGCAGGTGTGGGAGCAGGGGTGGCCGTGGCAAAGTCTTGGCTCCAGGCATTGCCTCTGCTTGTGGGAGGCCATCCTTGGCCATGCAGAGGCACTCTGACTTGGAGAGTGATGAGGCGTGCCTTTCCCATACTGTGCTTTTCTCTTTGCTTTTGTTTCCACCTTCCCAGACTCCTTTTTCAGAAATCCCTAAACTTCAGCTATTGTGGAGAAAGCTCTAGGAGGTGAAGCCAGATTCCTCTTCTCACTTTCTTCTATTGGCTTCCTTTTTTTTTTTTTTCAGTACTCAATGAATTTATTACATTTGTAATTGTACAGTGATCATCACAATCCAATTTTATTCCTATGGGCTTCCTTTAAGCTCTTCTACTTGGTCTCCTCAGAAGGAATCTCAGGGACTTGAGGCTTTCTTTGATGTTTCCCTTTAACATGAGCCTTCCTGTTCAATAACCAAACTAGAAAGTTGTACCATTTAGTTCTGGTCTAAAAGTAATGGATCAGTTGAGGAGATTTAGGATTAGGTATATGAAGGTGTATGTGATTTATATCCTAAAGAAATCCATGGAATAGAGAGCCTTTATAAGAAATAGTAATAGCCATACTGAAAAATCAACTAGACAACAATGCAAACCAAAACAAA
This sequence comes from Phacochoerus africanus, assembly GCF_016906955.1. Taxonomy (NCBI): domain Eukaryota; kingdom Metazoa; phylum Chordata; class Mammalia; order Artiodactyla; family Suidae; genus Phacochoerus; species Phacochoerus africanus. The sequence continues at coordinate 78,028,302 of NC_062554.1, forward strand.
ACCTCTATGAATTACATGAAGCTGGCTGCCTTAAAATGCCCTCCCATTTCTGCTGCCCAGAACATGATAATCATTGCAGAATTAAAGGAGAAATTTAGTGTTTCTTCTTGGATGGGAATAGCCTTTAACTTCTTCCGCCTACTTTCTTTTCCTCTTTTCCCCTATTAAAATAAGGAGGATCTGATTATCACATATCTAATTGTCGATTAGGAACTGCTGAACAATTTGATGTGAAACTTAGTCATAGTAAAATGCTGTCTCAAACAGGCATTTGGATTCTGTGACCTGTATCATTAATTGTTTTTATTCCAGCTAATAGACCTCCACCCCTGCCCAACCTCTTCAATTTCTAGTCACCTGGCCAACAGGGAATATTTTAGGTTATTTTTAGAAAAATTGGAGTGGGACTGAGTCTGAAACAATACTAACATTATTCTGTTGATCATGAAAGCAATTTAAGTTCTTCTATGGTAGGTTTCTTAACATTTTTTTGAGGGGAAGGTCATAGTCCCTTTTGTGACTATGAAAACATTTACAGATTCTCTGTTGTAAAGATTTTGTATTCTCTTTTCCCATTATGTGTGTTTTTAAAGGAAGTCCATGAATCCCTGATGATGGTACCTGTTCTTAGCCACACTTTAAGTGGTGTCAGTAAGTGTGAGAAAGCCCTTGTTCTTTCTCAGCTGATCACTTTCTTCTCTGAAGTACTTGACCAACTTTTCCTCATATTTTTCTATTCTTTTAGGCCGGAATTTGTGTCTTCATATCCCCACCTCAGATAGGCCCTTTGGCTTTCTCCTTACAGAACTCTCTTACCCTAAATCATTTCTTATCTGAGATAGGACTGAATTCCTTTCTTCCCTTTCTAACATTATTCAAATCCTAGGTTGCTTTCACTTGAGTTAGACTAAAGATTTTCTTTTAGTTTAAGGTATACAACATGATAGTTTGATTTACGTATATTAAGAAATGGGAGTTCCCATCATGGCACATCGGAAATGAATCCGACTAGGAACCATCACGTTGTGGGTTTGATTTCTGGCCTCGCTCAGTGGGTAAAGGATCTGGCGTTGCCCTGAGCTGTGGTGTAGGTCACAGACATGGCTTGGATCTAGTGTTGCTATGGCTCTGGCATAGGCTGGCAGCTGTAGCTCCGATTCGACCCCTAGACTGGAACCCTCCATATTCTGTGGGTGTGGCCTTGAAAAGACAAAAAAAAAAAAAAAGAAAGAGAAATGATTACTACAATAGGTCTATTTGACATCCATTATCTCATATGGATACAATAAAAAGTTTTGATGAAAAGTTAATTAATCTAAGAAGAAATGGAAAATTTTATTTGAGCCAAATTTGAGGATTACAATCTTGGTAGAGCATCTCAGAAAGCTTGAGAAATCTTCTACCTGTTAGAAGTCAAGACACAGTTTTTATAAGTTTTTTGAAAGTGAAACCTTTACATCAAATAACATATTATTGACAGTTTACATAGTCCAGATCTAAGCTCCCATTGTGGTGGGTTATGTGACCTATTACAAGATCAAGAAGAAATGTTATCTTTTAAAGAGTTGTCTTGTTGATGTTAGGAAGATGTTTTTTTTGTGGTTGAGCAGCTATTCCTGCTGATGCGCAAGGTCTGGTCGATGCATAATGCAGGTTCACAAGGCATAGTGCAAGGAGAGAGGAGGCCAAAGGGCAGAGAAAAAAGCTTTATGCTTAAATTGTTCTTGTCTTACCATAAAAATAGGATTTTTATTTCACAAAAGAAAAAAAATTCTCCTTGTGATGAGAACTGTTAGGATCTACTGTCTTCACAACTCTGTCATATGTCACAAAGCAGTGTTAACTATAGCCATCTTGTACATTACATCCCTAGAACTTACCTGCCTTGTAACTTAATGTTTGTACCTTTTGACCAACCTTTCAGTTCCACCTCCTCCTGGCCCCTGTCTCTGGTAACCACAAATCTGATCTCTTTTTCTAGGAGTTTGGTGTTTTTTTGGGGGGGGTTAAAAATTAGATTCCACATGTAAGTGAAATTATACAGTATTTGTTCTTCTCTATCTACTTAGTTCACTTAGCATGCATAATTCTTTCAAGGTCCATCTATGTGGTTGCAAATGGTAGGATTTCCTCATTTTTATGGCTGAATAATATTTAATTTTATACAGTATTTCATTTTGTAAACATTTACACATGCCACAACGTTTTCATCTGTTGAATGAACATTTAGGTTGTTTTCATGTCTTGGCTACTGTTGATTGTGCTGCTATGAACATGAGGATGCAGACATATTTTTGAGTTAGTGTTTTTGTTTCCTTTGGATAGATTCTCATAAATGAAATTGCTGGATCATATGGTAGTTCTGCTTGTTAGTTTTGAGGAATCTGCATACTGTTTCCCATAGTGGCTGCAGTCCCACCAACAGGGTACAGGTGTTACCTTTTCTCTATATCCATGTTAGCACTTGCTATCTTTTATCTTTTTGATGATAGCCATTTTAACAAGCATAGGGTGATATCTCATGTGGTTTTAATTTTCATTTCCCTAATGACTAGTTATGTTGAGCATCTTTTCATGTACCTGTTGGCCATTTGTACATCTTCCCTGGAGAAATGTCTGTTCAGATTCTTTGCTTATTTTTTAATTGGATTATTTGTTTTTGTTTTTGCCATTGACTTGTATGAGTTCTTTGTGTATTTTGGACATTCACTCCTTATCAGATAAATAGACCAGTGATTCTTAAAAGAACCCCCTCTGGCTGCAGGATTGGTGGTGGGGAGGATGGCTGTGTCAGAATTATGTGGAGAACTGTTTGGTGTGCTGCCTTATGGAAACCTGTTTTCTGAGCTGAAAAATCATTGCTGGTTGGCCTAATGCCTCCCCCTCCCCCTCATGTGTGTTATGATAGAAGAAGATTGAGGACTGGACCACAAAGGTGGATTGTCTTCATGGACTTCATTATAATTACCTGCTTGATTTTTCAACTCTTCTATTAGGTTGTAAATCTATGATAGCTTAGACCATGTCTGTCTCATTAATCATTCATCATATTAATCATTAACTATTTTATTAATAATTTGATCCCTCTTACATATACATAGTAGGTGCTCAGTAAACATTTGTTGAAATAATAAAAGAATCAATGCATGATGACTGGGGAGACATTGCAGGTGGAAATTTCCCTGGGATTTAAGTTGAATTGTTTAGTTAGGCATTAGCTTGTGTGGGCACTTGTGAAACATTTACCTCTTCACACACTCCCTCCAAAATGCCACCAGGAAAACATAGTTAAAAAAAACCCTGTAATATATTACTTAAAAATAAGCTGAAACATTAAAAATGTTTCAGTAAATGGATCAATCAAAGCAACATATAAATACTTAGAAATGAGGGACTGTAACTTAGGAAAGAATCAGAAATAAAAGAAAAATCAGTTCAAAAATAAAGACTAAGCTAGAATAAACAAAAATAAGTCAACATAACAAATATAGCACTAAAAGAAATATAAGGTGAAAAGGAGGAAAAATTTTTTTTTCTTTTTTTTTCAGGGCCACACCCGTGGCATATGGAGGTTCCCAGCTAGGAGTCTGTGCAACAGCCACAGCAATGCCACATCCATGCTGCATCTGCGACCTACACCACAGTTCATGGCAATGCCAGAAAAGGGAGGAAAATTTTAATGGTCTAAAAGAAATAAAGAAGTAAAAATTTTTTGAAAAATAGAGCATGCATATAATAGGAATCCCTGAAGAAGTAAACAAAAGGTATAGAATAGAACAAATTATAAAAACATTATTCAAGAAAATTTTCCAAAATTATAAAAGATTTGAAACTGCATATTCAAGAATATAGCTGAGAATATTAATCCTGAACAAATAATACCAAGATACATCCCAATAAAATTATTTGTTGAATAAAATCATTTGGGCATCTTGAGAAAACAGAAATAACTTATAAGGGAAAGAAAATTAGATTATTATCATACTTTTTTCTTCTACAGCAATACTTTATGCTAGAAGAAAATGGAGTAACATATTTGCAGAAATTCAAAGAAATAAAATGTTAGCCAAAGATTTCTATAGCTCGAAAACTGACTTTGAAGTATAAAGAGCACACTGTTATTAACATACAGTGATCCAAAGAATATGGTTCCTATCAGATGTTTCTGAGGAATATGCTAGAGAATGAACTTCAGACAATGAAAATAATTAGAGACGTTGTCATAAGGACAAGCAATGAGCATTGAACATGTAGTTACTAAACAGAACTAAGACTAAATGAAGACTAAAAGGAAGCAAGTATTCATAAAATAGCTGTATGCTATAAAAAGTAGGTAAAGAATAACTATAAAAATGGGGATACAAATAGGGAAATCATACAATTAAATGTTTAAAAACTCATTAATTTTATTATTGGTTATATTTTATTATTGGTTATTATTGGTTATATTATTATTATTCTGAGATTGTATATTGTTACATATACATGTAGTAAGGGGAAAAGTAAATGAGTAATTATGTGACTTTCTGATTCTACCATTTTATGTTCTTTGAGAATTGTAATTTTTGGTGTGGAAGAAAGGACATACAGCTAAAATATTGAAGAGATTGAGTAAAAAACCCCATGTTCTTGAATTGGAAATATCAAGTATGAATTTAGGAGGTATTGCATATGTATAAATATATGTGTGTTTATCTGTTTCCTTTCTCTGTCTACTTGGAGAGGCCTAAAAACAATAAGCAACCCATTGGCAAAGGATGCACCTAATATTCCGATTGTGGTGGCTTTGAAATAATATTTCCCATCGAAGGAAACTAATTAGAACTTGGAGAATTGATTGATTCTAAGTCTGGGGAAGGAAATACGCAAGATTAATCTGGAACATCTGGTGAAGCTTCTTATAGCCATGAAGCTAGGAAGTTCTCAGAAACTACGGAGGTTGGTCAAAAGTACCCTGGAACCAGGTTTCCACTGGGACAATTTAAGCTTTGAAAGAGAAAATAATTGCAATTGAATGAAGCCTGTAAATTATGCTTATGTTTATTGATATATGATTGTATTTAAAAAACCCAACCACCTTCAGAAGATTCTAAAGAAACAAATCATTTTCTTGAAAATGGGTAAGTAGAGGGAAAAAAATTTAAACATTTATCCTGCTTTTCCAATATGAACCATGGGGAAACCAAATAGTAGATGAGTGGAAGCATTTCTTTACAAAGACTTTTTAATTAATAAATGAAAGTGAATGCATAAAATTTTACATCAGCATTTTACAAACCCCAAATAAATGACTAGATTTAGGCATTAAGCCTCAACAGTGCTATTCTAAGAAGAGAGATAACTAGACATTAAATGCTTTTTAATGAAAGACCACACTAATTAGAGTCTTTGCAAAGGGATGGAACCCAAACCTGGTGAAAGTTCTGAATCCAGCTGCCAATGTCCAGGAAATACACTGGGCAGAAGAACATGCTGAGCTGTACCATGTTCATCAGTAATGTCTGGACTGTGAGAAACTCTGCAAGTCAACTATTCCAGATCCTAGAACAACAACAACAACAACAACAACAACAGCAACAAAATAGTAAGGCAAAGAAAGGCATCAGTGAGAAACCTGTGGATTAAAAAAGACTTAAAATATATATCAGATTTAATATAATAGACCAAAATATGTCTAGGAATGTGTACTCATGAGATAGAACTAATGTGTTAAAAAAAAGTGATTAAGTGATTATTATAAAAATTAAGATAGTGGTCACTTCTGGAAGGAGGATGGTGTTTGAGATATGGATGGTACTCATGGATGGGGTATCTTAGGTGGCTGGCAAAGGTCTATATCCTGACTTAGGTGGTGGTTGCCAGATATCTGCCTTGTAAATAGCTCATTAGGAGTTCCCGTTGTGGCTCAGCGGTTAACAAACCTGACTGGCAGCCATGAGATCGCAGGTTCGATCCCTGGCCTCACTCAGCAGATTAAGGAACTGGAGTTGCCATGAGCTGTGGTGTAGGTAGCAGACATAGCTCAGATCCTGCATTGCTGCGGCTGTGGCGTAGGTCGGCGGCTACAGCTTGGATTAGACCCCTAGCCTGGGAACCGCCACGTGCCCTGGGTGTGGCCCTAAAAAGAGAGAAAGACAAATATATATATATAGCTCATTAACCTATCCATAGGTTTTGTGTGGTTTTCTTTCACAATTAAAAGTTAAAAACAAAAACAAAAACAAAACAAAAAAAAAGGAAAATAAGATTGGAATGTATGTTTATTTCCCCTCCTCTCCCAAAGAAGTTCTGTGGTTCTTTCTCTGCCCATATGTGTGATCTGAGATTTATTAATGCCTGAAGTCCAAAGACTCTAAAAATAGGGATCAAATTCATCTTTACATGACAGTATACCTAATGCTCTAGAGACTTGATATGGTTCAAAATAGACATAATTTTCTTTTGGAATCTAGCATTTTTCTGCATTTTATTTGCCTCCAGGGAAAGTAATGTAACTTTATACGTTTGTTGTCATCAGTGAGAATTTCTAACACTGGGGTGTTAGGGAGCTGGACAATAAATCTCAGTGGACTAAACCACTGCCCTAAGTGGCTTATTCATGCCTTAGCACTCCCCGAAAAGCTGCTAACAATGGCTGCGAGCTGTACTTTCCAGAAGCTAGAGTTGATCTTTATTTAATCTATTCATCCATTGTGTGAACTTGGCCACCTGGGAACTGTAAGAAGAAAAATGAATCACCAAGACTTGTACACTGTGGAAGGCAAACTCTCCCACCCCCATGGCTATCCCCTCAGCAGTCTTAGAAATTAAATCTTTTTTTTTTCCTTAGTGATTCACTAAGTGTTTGCAATCATGGCCCACACATTTAGTTGACAAGATGGATGTTTCTAAAGGAATTATTTTTTCATTTCATGGTGAGATTCTTTTTATCTTCCAGACACTTCAATTACTGACAGAAACTGGACATGAGAGGCTGGAGTAGTGAGGTTGCATTTGTACATCAGTGCTCAGGGATGAGGGTCCCATGTGTACTGCATTGTGTTCATGTCTGATGAGCCACAACAGCCTTTTTTGTGGATAATGATGGAGATTTCTGAACTTCCTTTCAGGGTCTACCTTTTCAGTCAATATCTAAAAAAATAAAATAAAATAAAAAATAACTGGTGATGATTACCACAGACAACTTTTTCTTCTTTGTGGAATTCATGTAGAATAAACTGCTATATAAATAATGCCGGAGTGACTGTAGACGGCTGAAGGCAAAGTCTTTGCATTAGCCATGGGGCGTATATTAGAGAGGCATTTGCGAAGGTGCAGTTTATCCAGTTGCAATGGTGATCAGATGTGTATAGAAACATCTTGGGGTAGAAAAAAAAAACTTCCATAAAAACATTTGTTGTCTGGTTGGGAAAGATTTTTTAATGTGAGGGTTTGGGAGTATTGGGAAATGAAATAAATACTGTGAAATGAAACCCAGAGGACAGAGGTGAACAAGGGAGCTCGTTTGCATTGCTTTTGGATTTGTTTACAACTTAGAGTTATTTTACTGTGAGGAAGTTAGCATTCAGAGGAAGGAATGTAATTTATGAAGTTGAAAAAAATAAAACCCTCCATCATGTAAAAATGCTTCATCTTGCTCTACGAACTAGTTTAAAAATGAATCCTGATGACTTCAGTTCCTCTGGAGTTTTTGCATAGACCAGATTCAGTGCTGCAGACTGGGCTCATCAGGACCCGATGCCTTCTTTGGATCACTTCATTTTCCCTGTACCTAAGGCACATGGAGTTCCATGGACTTTTTTCGGAGCTCCCTGTAAGACTGGCTCAGGAGGCCCTGAGCATCTGGCCAATGTAGCAGAATCCATGGTCTGGGACTATGCAGAAGCTTTGGCCCAACAGAGTGAAACTGCTGAACTTCAGCTTTTTCACTAGTTTGCTTCACTTTAAAGAGCAGCCTCAGCTGGAACAGCTGGGGCTAAATTGCAGGGGCGAGTGTTTCCATGAGCTTCGCTGGCTTTCCCAAATGAGCTTGTGGAATCTGGCCACTGTCAGCAGTGCCCAAACACACCATCTGATTGTGCCTCAGTGAAATGAGGGTGGTTTCATTTCCCTTTTTAAAGTCCATTTCCCACACAATCAAACCTCCTCTAGTCAGGCCCACTTTCTTCTGTTTTTAGCAGGGAGCTATTTAGGCGAGGGAAATATTTGGAGGCACTTATTGTTTATATGACTTTGGGGGCCTTTAGATCCCCTTTTGGGTTTCCCAAGCCTAAGCTGGCATAAAATGTGACTTACAGTAAAAGCTAGCAGCGCTCGCTCAGGATTTAAGTCTTGGTATTTCTGACTTTCTTTTTCTCTTCTGAATTTTTGTCATTTTAAATCAAGAATGGTGATGACACACCTACCTCCATTTTTTCCTTCCTGTGCCAAAGGCTGACGTCATTTATGGTTATTGATGCCTTTCTACTAAATCTGCACTCAACCTCAGAATAATTATTAATGTGGCCTATCCATCAGTTAGCCTTTGTGTTGAATTCTATTTCCTGTCCTTGGTAAGAGGTGCTTCAGTGGCGGTGGAGTGGAGTAGCCTGAGACTGGTCAGCAGGCCTTGCCCCGTGTTGTAATAAATGGAGCCTTGGATTAGAATGGTTAGAACCCTCTTGTCTCAGCTCCGCCACTCACCAGTTTAACAACAACCACATTTGATTTCTTTGAAACAGCTTTACTCATCAGAATAAAGAACATACCCACTCTGAATACCTTGCAGTTTGTTGTGAATACGCAGAAATAAACAAATGGATGTTGGATGCCTTTGCAAACTGCCTGGCGTGACACAAATAAAAGCTGTTAGCAACATAATGTAATGCAGATTTCTGTTTCCGCATTTCCTAGACTGAGAGGAACTATTAGGTGATAGGCACTTTAAGTACCAAAAAAAGATTAATAGTGCTTATTTGACTCGCACTAGAAAAAGCACTAGATTGGGATTCAGCATATCTAGGTTGTTGTTTATATCCTGCAATGAATTGCTAATAACAACTTGGGTGTTTGGATTCTACATCCGTATTTGTAAAATTGGAAGGTTGAATTAGATGAGTGGGTGTTAAGGATTGTTTTTAGCACTTGCAACCACATTGCTAATAAAATCTTATGCAACCCTGATATATAAATGAGATATATAAAAGGAGCTGTGTAAATTGTATGGGGATGGGTTATCTAGAGACTTGCCTGATTGACCTATTTTGCAAGTGTACCAGAGGCACCCTTGCAGCACATTAGGGTTCCCTGGAACACAGTTTGGAAACCACTAGACCAGATAAAATTCTCCAGGATCCATTCAAACTTTAGCATCCTGTGATTCTAACACAGGAAATAAGACTAATCTCCCAATGCCTTGATCAATTTTTTTCTAATAGAAACAATTGGAAATTTATAATCATGCCTGTGCAAGCATGGGCAGCAGCTAGACTAAATGACAGACTCAGTCCTTTGTTTTCTTTTAAGAAGTGGGCTGTTGAAGACATCAGAAATGTCCGTTACACTCTATAGAGCGGTCTTGTCTATGAAGACACCTTTTACATTAAGCCTTGAATCCTCCATACGGTCTCCCTGTGACAAATTCAGGCCCACAGAAATTTGTTCAGTGTTGTCCACGTGCTGGGCATCCATAGTCACTAATGCACAGCTCTACCTCAGCGATCTTACACAGTCACGATAGTTTCCAACTGCACTCAGCAAATTACAGCATGATGTCTGGGGCCTTACATATCATGATTGTATTGGTTTTTTCAGGGTTTGCACAACACAATTGTTGATTTTTGTGCCTGAAATTTGGTCTGCTTTATTTTGCTGAAGTTTGTCGAGGTCTACACCATCAAACTGGATGATGGCAATGCTTGCGACTCAGGGCTCAGTGATCACAGCTTCCAAGGAATAGGTTCTAGCCTTATTTGTGAGTTCTACAAAGCATTTGGACTTTGATTTTAAAAATAAGTTAGCGATATAAAGATACATTTTTTAAAAATTTTAGAAATTAAAGCAATAGTGAAATGAAATTATCTGTCCCCTTTTTAGAATAACCACTTCTTAAGTTGCTTTTGGGTATTTATTCTGAACTTAATATCATAGAACTGAACTTCTCAAAATGGTGAGAAAGAATTTTCAATACAATCATTTTTGGGAATAGTAATAGGAAAATGGGCATATATAGGTGTGTTTAATATATTTCTTTTCAGTAAAAATAGTTACCTTTTCTCATCTGGGAAATATATTTGATCACCCAGAAATGGGCTTTTTTGCCTTTCAGATTACATTGCAAATGTAGTTAAATTCCAACAATGACCTTTAATCTCTGTCATTCCATATTGTACTTATAGAGATCGTCACCTAAGCAACTTGCAAAATATGTAAGCTTCTGACTAAAGAAAAAAGATAGGTGAGGTAATTGTGAGCATGAAGTACATTTATTAAGATACCAAACTCAAAGCTAAAGTCAAACTAAATGACAATCTGTCAACTCATCCTCTAGAGTGCCCTGTTCATGGAGCTCTCAGAAGTTCCTGTGAGAGGAAGTTTGATTTCTTATCACTTCCCCTCTCTCTACAGAAGGATGACACCAAAAATCACCTTTTTCTCCAGTGAGGAGACTCCATTCTGTTTCAGGACATAGTGGGATGGAGGTGGGCTAGGATAGAGGTGTGGTATTTTGGATAAGATGGGGAGGGGGCTCAAAAGATTTAGGGCTTCCCATTTGGCAAATTTTTTGTGTTAGTGGCTTAAATATAGAATTAAAAAAGAGGATACTTGTTTTCTCCAACTTCAGGGTAATACACTTTAAGGGCTACATTAGAAGCAATAACTATAAATTGTTTTCCTGAAGGGAACATTTTGGATTCAGATATTGATTAGGATCCTCTGTGAAAATGAGAGAAACAAAGTTTAATAAACTCAAATTAAGGTCATAAAAACAAGAATAGTAGATGTCAAGCCCATTTATGGATTAAATATCATTGGTGCTTATTTGGCATTGATGCTATTTATAAAGATCAGTTTCAGTGTTTTTGCCTGGTTTTCCCTTTCTAACCTGACTAGCTAGGATGAAATGCTTAGAAAATGAGTTACTCCTTGGATTTTAAAACTACACGTATGTTATGAGTCTAAGATACCTCTATAAGTATCTTTTCCCCAACTGAGTTTGAACCATTTGAGAGGTGTCAGGAAGATGAGTTTAAAATATCATCCTTGGAGTTCCCGTCATGGCTCAATGGTTAAGGAACCCGACTGGTATCCATGAAGATGCGGGTTTGATCCCTGACCTTGCTTGGTGGGTTAAGGATCTGGTGTTGCTATGAGCTGTGGTGTAGTTCTCAGACATGACTCAGATCCTGCGTTGCTGTGGCCATAGTGTAGGCAGGCAGCTGTAACTCCCAATCGACTCTTAGCCTGGCAACCTCCATATGTCTTGGGTGCAGCCCCCCCAACCCCACCAAAAAAAAAAAATCATCTTTAAGGAGTTTCTGCTGTGGAACAGTGGGTTAATGATCTAGCTTGTCTCTGCGGGGGTGCCAGTTTGGGGTGCCAGTTCAAGATGCCGGTTCAGTCCCCAACTTGGTGCAGTAGGTTAAGGATCCAGTGTTGCGCAACTATGGCATAAGTCACAGCTGTAGCTTGAATTCCATCCCTGACCTGGGAACTTTGATATGCTGTGTGCACAGCCAAAAAAGAAAAAAAAAATTCTATAAAGTATCGTCTTTATTTCTGATAAAACTGATGTTGGAGAGTATGTTTTTTATCTGCTTGTTAGTGAATTCCCTTTCTGAAGGCAGAACTCGGCAGAACTCATATCAGCCAGATAGCAAAATGGCATGTGTGACTCCTAATATAAGACATGGCTAACGGGGACCTGCTCTATAGCACAGAGCACTCTACCCAATATTCTGTGATAATCTATGTGGGAAAAGAATCTGAAAGAGAATAGATGTGTGTGTACTTGTATAACTGGATCACTTTGTTGTAGAGCAGAAATGATCACAACACTGTAAATTAACTCCACGTCAGTAAAACTTGAAGTTTTCCACTGTGGCGTGGTGGAAACGAATCCGACTTGTATCCATGAGGATGCCGGTTCCATCCCTGGCCTTGCTCAGTGGGTTGAGGATCTGGCGTTGCCATGAGCTGTGGGATAGGTCACAGATGTGGCTTGGATCCCGTGTTGTTGTGGCTGTGGTGTAGGCCAGCAGCTGTAGCTCTGATTCAGCCCCTAGCCTGGGAATTTCCATATGCTGGCAGGTGTGCCCCTAAAAAAAAGGAAAAAAAAACAAAAAACAAAAAAACCCCAAATGAACAAACAAACAAAAAAACTATACTTCAGTAAAACTTTAAAAAAAGACATGGAGGAGCAGAATTTGTGCTTCTTTACAGAAGAGAAAGAGAGGAAACAGCCTCAGCTTTAAGTGCCCCCATTCACGTTCCGGACTACTTAACTTGCCCCTTTTGCAAGAGTAGAAAAGGCTGTCCTATCCTACTGGAGGAGTCCCTCGCTGGGAGGGAATTGTCCTGGGGGGGAGGGTAAAGGGGCATTCCCTGAAAGGATACGTCCTCATAATAAGACTATACTCTCTTACAGACTTGCTGTGTGAGCACAGAGCATTCATTTATTTCTCTGAATCTTTGTTTCCTCATATGTAAGATGGACATAATAAAGACCTACTTCTATCACTTAACCAATTGAGATAATACGTGCATGATCAGCTGGATCTAGCCCCTGCCTACCTCTCTCAGCTCATCCTGTGTGGTTCTACCTTTATTCTCAGTTTCCTAGCTTCACAATCTCTCAGTTCCTGCATCCATCATGCTCTTGTTGTCTTGAGGTTTTTGGTATGCATTTGAGTCTATCTGGACATGCCTGGATCTGATTAATTCCTACATATTCTTCAATTCTTCACTTAAATGTAATTTCCTCAGTTCAGCTTTTTTCCTGGCTCTCCCTCATTATCCAAATTACCTTTATTGTTTCTCACTCATAGCTTTATGATTCAGAATTTATATTTACTTAAATGATTATTTGTTTAATGTCTATTTTCCCTGGCTGGAAGTTATGTATATGAGAATAGGGACCGTGTTTATTTCGTTTACCTTTGTGTACAGAGAGCCTTGCAGAATACCCGACCGATATTAGTTGCTCAATAAATATTTGTTGAATGAATAGTTAAATGCCTAGCGTGGAGTGTGTGTCTCATTGATATTATTTTCCTTCTCAGAACCCATCACTTCCCTGGTTTATATGATGGTAGACCACCACTGGATAGTGTCTCTTTTGTCTGTTTTGTAACTCTACCTCTGTAAGTTAAGTATTACTTGCAAATTAATACTATATCTCTTCAATCAATGTAGAAGATTCTTAAGTTTCTTGAAATAAAATTTTTTTTTATTTAACTTTACTCAGCAGAAGTAACATTAGCCTAAAATGGGAAATCTTAGAGAATACAGCTAGTCTTCTAGCTGTAACCAAAATGACTGAAACCCAGCCTTATATCTCTTGGTTTTGTGTTCTTTCTTCCAACTGTGTCCGCTTAATAGTGCTTTCAGGAGCTACAAGAATGAGAACTGTGTTTTGTGTTTTTTTGTTCTAATTTAGATTATTTTGTTTTTCTAGAAGTTAATGAGGATGTACCCCTTACATCAGCATCTCTGAGCAGTTCTGCCACCTAAGCTGTGGGACCTGGAATAAATTACTTAACCTCTTCTAGACTGTTTCCTCATTTGTAAAATGGGTGTGATGGTAGGACTTTAGATCAAAGGTTACAAAGGTTAAATGAGATAATTTATGCATTGCACAGTATATCATTTCTGGCAGATAGTAGGAACTCAGCAGATAATAGTTAATTTGGTTCTGTTAGGCAATTGTCCATCAACCTTATCTTTTAGCAGCCTACTGAACATCAATAACTTCTGAATTCTGTGGCAAGTCTTTCTCAACTCTCAGTATTGATTCTGATGGAGGGTCTTTGGACTCAAGCCTTTCAGAGACATTTTACTGAGTTCTTTGAATTTACAAATTATAACATGGAGCTCTGAGAGATGGAATATGAGTATGGAATTCCTCCTTAAGGGGACTGTGATTGTCAGCCTCATTATTCAGAACTGATATGTGAGGATAAAATCACAGTGACTTCTACTTCTCCGTGTTTTAGAGTGGAATTGGCTTGCCTGTTTGTGGGATGTTTCTTTCTCCCTTCATTGCTCCATATGGGACCTTCTGCAAGGTAGGTGGCCTTTTCAGGTGGAAGAAACTTTTTTGTCATTCAGGAGAATCTGAGTTTTCATGATGTCAGGAGTCATCTGTTCCTGCTCCAGAAAATTCTGGTGCCACAGTAGAGGGCACTAGACCACTAACCAAAGTGATGAAGGAGAAGAAAAGAACTACAATTTATAGATTATGTATGATGTGCCAGGTACTGAACTTGGGCACTTTAAGAACCATTTTTTACAGTTAGTACCTACAACACCCCTGTATATCTTAGGTGAAGCTAATGGTTGAGTGGGTGGTGCTGTTACTATATTTGAATGGTCCCTGGGCTGTGTGGAGGGAACCTTCTCTTAGCTAATAGTGGCTCTTCCAAAACTAGTTGTCTATAAAATGTCAGGTGCTCCCTATTTAGGTAGGAAAGCTCACCATTTCTGCCTTGGCATTCTGGTCTATAAAACCATTTAGACTTAGTTATGAATTGTTGAAAGGACCTGCCACAGCATATCCCCAGCTCCTAGGCTGGATGCTCAATCTCAAATTTGCTCTAGGTTCAGGGACTTGTTTAATAGTTGGATCAGGAAGATTTCTCTGCATCTCAATAACTTTGCTGGATCCTATTTTCACTTGACTTCTGGTTTAAGGTGATTGGTTTCTTGATTTAATTTAGCCACATTCTACTTTATTCTCTGAGCCTGTGCCTTGGTTCCTCTAGCTCTCAAATCTGTTTGTATTCTCATAGATAAAAGCCGGAAAGTCACAACCCTGAGTCCCAGCATTGAGGGGTTCCCATTCTATTATCTACTGACTTAATCTTGCTCTTTGGAACATCTCCCTCAAGATTTGGGCATTCAAATTCCATAATTCTGGAAACGATATACTCAGCCACTTTTCTATTAGTAAAAGGGGCTTCATGAATGCTGCTTAGAGAGAAATTAACCAAGTTATTCTGGCAGTGCTTCAGATTGAGACTAAATGAAAAATAAATCAAGAGACACTAAAAGAATCCATGAATGGTATTCTAATTATCCCAGAAATTGCTGGACTAACTCTTCAATTCACTTATTCCAATATTTTAGCAGGAGATTGGGGGAGGGGAAGTAACTGTGTCCTATAGGCACAGGCTCTTTTTCCAACACATTTAACTCACCAAATGCAATTTTGTAACCAAACTTGCTATGGGTACTTCACAGAAAGGGCCCTATTTTTCTTTTTCACTCAACCTTGTGTGAGTGAAGCAATGTGGAAGTGATGATTCATTTTGTGTGCCACCACACTTATGACTGGGAGATCTTGGCTTTCTGTGAAGTAGATCAGTTCCAACATTTGTGAGAACATATTGACTATTACTGTTTACTGGTATAAAAATGTGTGTTAAAAATCTGAGAATCACTGCTTTCTATGTAAGATGTCAATAGTTTGATAATGGCAATAAATATTTAAGGGAGGAAGGAGGCACAGTGTTTAACTTATTCTAAAGCTTCACATCCTAAGCGATATAATTTAATCACAACAGCCCCACCCTCTAGTTCTTTAATATTTTACCAAATACATTTCATGAATAAATATTAGTCAAGTACTTCTGGAGTTTGTGATTAAATATTAACAGGGTTATTTTTACAAAATGCACAGGAACATTTCACAGGATTGTGTCTATGAATGTAAATTGATCTATAGACATTTTGACAGAAACTCGTGGTTCCTTTCAGTGACACGTGCATTAAGTATTATTTATTATTAGAAAAACTTTTTCGCTTCTTTTTCATCAGTGTAACTTACAGTTTATCATCATCTGAAAGTATGATTTTTTTTTTTACCAGGGCAATGAAGAATAAAAAATTTTGTAATTTATCCTAATAAGCTTGAATGGGAATCCACTTGCTTTGGACATTTCCAGCCAGGCATAATTTATCCCCATCCTTGGCTGTGAAACAGTGTGGATCTTTTTAACTGAGTCCCTGACAGATGGTTTCAGTGTTTTCAGGACTCCATTTCCAATCATTTTGCCCATATTGCAAAATTGGCCTTGAAAAAGGGTAAAGAGTTGTTATGCTGCATTAACATCCCTTCAGAATTGCTTGCTGTGAAGGGCATGAAGAAATGAAGGAAATCAAGAGAGAAACGTTCAAAAAATATGCTTCTGGAAATTAGAAATGTTAGCAACATACTGATGGTCACAGATTACATTATAATCTCCATTTAATTGTGATTGTAAATCCCAAAGACATGTTAAATGCAATAATAAAAACACAAATATCCAGTTAATGTGGCTCATAAGCCATTCTGATGGCAACCATAATGTGGAAAGTTAGAAAGGGCTCTAGTTTAGGCTGGCTTCCTGTCGTCCTAAATGCTGCTGCTAGGTACCACCACTGACTAGTAGACAGACAGAGATTCTCATAGTACCATTCAAGTCTTGCTACCAGCTCATAATGAAAGCACTCAAATATCTACATTCATTTTCCAAGAAACATGAATTGATCACATTCAGCATGCCAAATTTCCATTTTCTCTTGCAGCTTCAGCTGACTGACTTCTTCATCTAAGTGCTGTTCTTTTCTTTTTGTCGCCTTTTAGTTTATGATCAAAATCAATGAGGACTGAAGCTTTCCACAGCCATCTATAAAATGCAATTACTGTATACAACACACAGTAAAACTCCTGTGGTGTATATGTTGAGACATAATTTATGCCACTTACCTCCAGAGAGGTATCGATCTTTTTCTGTGAATGTTTTACAAAAGGGTCTCTTGAGTGCAAGTGCAAGAAAATATGTGGCTATTGGCGCTGATCTATAATTTGATTAATAATGACCAGTCTCTTGAACTTGACTCCTCACTGCACTTTTATTGTGATCTGACCTTAGAATTTTAGCTTTTTTTTCTTTTGCCATTCTTTTCAGAGGCATAGTTACTGCTACGTTTTGACATGCTAATCTTGTTACTTGCCTTATCCATAATGTAGCTCTCATCAAGTTGGGAAGCTTTATAGGGGATGCAGGCTAAATTTGGAATCCGAATATCTTAGTTTGTCTTCTGACTCAGGCCCTTAATGGTGTGAGCATACTGCTTATCTCCCCCTCAGTTAGTCTCTGTGAAATGGAACCAGTAATCCACTTCCAGTGACATTTTCTGAGGATTAAATGAGATAGTTTGTTTATTATTCAAGAATCATTTGTCTCGAGTTCTCCCCGTGGCTCAGTGGAAACGAATCCTCGACTAGGAATTTTGAGGTTGCAGGTTCGAACCTTGGCCTCACTCAGTGGGTTAAGGATCCGGCATTGCCGTGAGCTGTGGTGTAGGTTGCAGATATGGCTCAGATCTGGCGTTGCTGTGGCTCTGGTGTAGGCAGGTGGCTACAGCTCTCATTCGACCCCTAGCCTGGGAACCTCCATATGCCATGGGTGCGGCCCTAAAAAGCAAAGAAAAGAAACATTTTTCAATCAGGCATTTTGACAGGCATTGTAGGACACATTGCTAAATAAGACAGATGTGATTCCTGCCTTCATGGAGCTTACATGAGCCTCTGGTATGTAATTAAACTCCATACACATATGGAAGGTTGACACCATCATCATGACTATCATATTGTTGTTGTTGTCATGCCTGAGAATGGAGAGCAAAATCATGCTGATGCTGTTCCTGATGGTCTGTCCCATTGGTGGAGATTGTAGTTAGAGCTAATGGCATGGAAATTGTTCTGACACTGCACAATGAGCCTTCTTAATGCTCCAAAGCTTAGCATTTACTAGTTTATCCCTGTAAGTTTGGCTGGAAGCCCTATTTATTGATTATTTCCCTTGTAGCCAGAGTGTTCTAAGTGAAAGAGACAGAAAGAAAAAGAAGGAAAGGCCTTTTCTTTGTACTCCTCTATCATATAATCTATCAGAGTCAATGAGCATAGGAAGTTCATTTTCAAAGAATAAACCTATGTTTCATCCATGATCACTCAGGATCTTATCTTGGGATACTATGTAATAGATAATATACCATCTCAACTGTCTCTTTGAGGCAGGACAAATCCGTTATTAAGAGGTTGTGCCCTTTGTACTAGAAGATTCTAGTCCTCACCAAAGTTACATTATGGGATTTTATGTCTCCTAGCTAATGTGGGGATGATGGTTAGCTCTTAGGAATAATGTCTCCTTCTGGGACTTCTGTAACAGCCATGGAAGGAAGTGTGCTTTAAATTACTTGCAATTTTAGTCCTGTAGCTGTGGCTGTTTCGACACTGTTGAATGAAGTTAGAGTTCACACCTGGCACTTTGCTGATATAAAAGGTGGCAGCGGGTAAGTAAATGATAAGTGATCACACTACCTTGTGCTTCGACTTTGCTTACTGCATTTTTCAGAACTTCATATTCTCCTGGAATATTTGTGCTATGTGAAAAAAGAACATTTTGTTTTAATAGAATGAAGGATCAGCTCAGGCTAATTTACCTTGCTGGAATCTGGAGAGCAGTATAAACTTCAGTGTTATATGAATACAATATATTTTTCCACCTTGACCTGGAGTTAGTGTCCACTTTTGGGATTAGAGGAAAATTAATTGCCTATTTTAAGCTCACTGAGTTCAGCAACATAATAAAATGCTCATATATATGCAATCAGAAAGATTATATGGGCAAGGAAACTTCCCAATGAAGTCAGGGTCTACTTCTTGACTTAGGAACAAGAGTCTGGGAGAAGCCACTTCTAGTCAGATGAGATCTTCATGTGTGCATGAAAGCAAATTCTTTCTTTTAAATTGAGAGAATTTTCTGCATGTTTGAAGTAACAAGGATGACATGGGGGGGGTGGGTATTGCTGAGTAATATCAATAGGCATTTAATCCTAATTTTGTTGGCTTAAATAAGAGCGAGAATCCAAAAGCAAAATGAAAGATATCATAAGGAGTAACTAGTGAATTTTAAATTCTTTTTTTCTATGAGGAAGAGCTATACCTACGTAGCCTAGATTTTTTACTGTCTCTGATATTGGAGGCCCTTACTGAGAATCAGGTGGTCAGTAAGCTCGTAGGAGGTATGTATTGGCACACTTTGTTTTCTAATTACTTTTTTTTTGTTTTGTTTTTTTATGGCTGCATGCACTTGTAGCATATGGAAAGTTCCGGGGCTAGGGGTCGAATTGGAGATGTAGCTAGCTTCAGGCTTATGCCACAGCAACAAATATCCAAGCTGCATCTTGGGACTTCCCATTGTGGCGCAGCCAAAACGAATCCGACTAGGAACCATGAGGTTGCATGTTCAATCCCTGGCCTTGCTCAGTGGGTTAAGTATTCGGTGTTGCTGTGAGCTGTGGTGTAGGTCACAGATGCAGCTTGGATCCTACGTTGCTGTGGCTGTGGTGTAAGCCAGTAGCTGTAGCTCCGATTCAACCCCTGGCCTGGGAACCCCTATATGCTGCAGGTGCAGCCCTAAAAAGACAAAAACAAACAAACAAACAAACAAAAAAAACCCAACAAAAAACTACAAGCTGAATGTGCAAGCCAGAACTTTAACCCACTAAAAGAGGCCAGGGATCGAACTTGCATCCTCACAGAGACAATATTGTGTCCTTAGCCCTCTGAGCCACAAGGGGAACTCCTCTAATTCCTTCTTGAATTTTCATAGCCAACTAAAGCTTTTAGGCATATAAGTATAAGTTCCTTAGGCAGATATTTATTTCTGCAAAGAGGAGAAGAAATTGCTATTTCTTGAATACATAGACTGTGTTAAACTTTGCAGTAGACACTTTTACATGCATTTATCCAGTATTCCTCTCTTTGTATCAAATTGTGAGCTGGGTATTACTTTCTTATTTTACTACTGAGGGAGCTAGGATTTAAAGTTATTTGTTGTGCAACCTTGTTTTTGATGTCTGTGAATCTCAGTTTCTTATTTGTTAAATGAATTTAATGATACCTTTTTCAAAGATGTTTAACAATACAATGTGTATAGAATGAAGATCACACAGAGTAAAAATTTCAGAAAATGGTGGCCTGAAAATTACTTTTTAGTATCATTACAAGTGTATTTCCTCCCTAAATACCTTGACAAGGCAAACAAAATGCAGTTAGTCATCTGAATGGTTGGTCTTTGTGAAGTGCCAGCCAATTGGTTGAGTCAAGTTGACAGAATTATCTTGAGCTTAAATCACTGAATTAATTGATCTTATTCTATGCACACATAATTTCATGGGTGAATCCACATATGAGATGCAACTGATTTAGTGGTTCAGCCTTTTTGGGCATGTGGGAATAGTTAGTGGTGGTGAGAATATGGTCCTTAGAGTCAGAGAGACGTGTTTAAATCCCAGGACTACAACCCGACCAAACCTTCATTGAAAACTGTCTCCTTGGTTAAGTTTGCACTTTTATTTCCTCAGGTGTAAAATGGGAATAATATAGATTTTTGTGAGGTTTAAAAAGGAATGTTAAAGTAGCGATCTCAACAAGACATCATGCACTTTTCAGGGTTCTTCAGAGAAACAGAACCGATAGGATATCTATCTATGTAAAAATTTATTTACAGGTATTTTTATTTTAAGGAATTGGCTTATGTGATTGGGGGGGGTTGGCACGTCTAAAGTTTGCAAGATAGGCCATGAGGTTGGAAATTCATGCAAGGGTTGATGGTGCAGTCTTGAGTCTAGAGGTAGTATGGAGGCAGAATTCCTTTTTTCTCTGAAATCCTTAGTCTTTCCCTTAAGACTTTCAACTCATTAGATGAGGCCTACCCTGCATTGTGAGGGTGGTCCTCTTTACTCAAAGTCTACTGGTATAAGTACTAGTCATATCCAAAACAGTACCTCCACAGAAACATTGAGATTGATATTTGACCAAACAATTGGACACCATAGCCTAGACAAGTTAACACATAGCATTAACCATTGCACACTATAATAGATGAAAAATTCCAAAGTTGGTTTTACCTAGGTTTAATTCATAGAGGCAATAATCATGAGCCAATTATACACTTTCATAGCTTTTTCACACTCTGAAAATATGAAAGTGTCCAGGGAGAAAGAAGAGGAGTCAAGATTTTTGAAGAGATGTAATTGAGAGGTATATAATGTGTTGTGAGTCTATTATCTTCCCTTACCCCAAGGAGAGGTGGGTGGGTGGGTGGGTATTATCTCTTTGCCTCAAGTTTTGTGGAAGAGATTTCCATAGGTTTACTTGGAGAAACTGAAGTGTATTCCTTATAGCTGGGAGAAGATGTAGTGGACCAGAGCTTATACAGTATGAGGATGGTAGAGTGGCCTGTGGCCGCCATGGGATTGGTGTGTATTCCTGGAATTTGTTGGGCAAGGTATGTGGTAGTGTTTCTGGTGAACCACACAGGAGAAAGAGCTAATGTGGGTGACCATGGGTTTCTTCAATAAGGTCTCCTGAAGGGACCCGAGAATCTAGAGGGTTAACACTAGATTTCTAGAGGCTGAGGAAGGAGTAGGTGGTATTTGGTTGGAATAAAGATATATCAGATAACTTGCGGCAATAGGATTCTCCAAATAACCCACTAGAGTACCCACTATAGAGTTGCCTTCAAACGCTGCCTGACCAAGAGCATGTGAAGACTGCTACAACAGTACCAGTTCACCTAAGGTCTTTCTTCACCCTTTATCTCTCTTCTCTCCACCTCCACGGGATGCCCTGCACCAACCACAGAGGAACTGGTGTGTGTGTGTGTGTGTGTGTGTGTGTGTGTGTGTGTGTGTGTGTGTGTGTGTGTGTGTGTGTGTGTGTGTGTGTGTTAGCACAGGGCAGAGAGATCTCCAAACCAGCCATGCCCTTCATTTTCATTCTTCTGTTTTCCAGACTGAGAGGGCCTGAAGAGGAAGGGGAGAGATTTTGTAACATTAAACTAAGTTTGTTGCTTTGATTAATGTCATAAATTGGACAGTTCTGCTTTCTGAATTGTAATTGTTTATAATTTAAAACAATTGTATTTGAACTTTAAAAGATTCCAATAGAGAGCAAAAAAGCCTTTTGACCTGCTCAAGTTCTCATTTAGAGTCAGTGGGAGACAAAAGTGAATTATGACTTTTTTTTTTTAAAAAAGCTTTGTAATCATTTTAAAAATTGGAGTATAGTTAATTTACAATGTTGTGTTAGTTTCAGGTATACAGCAAAGTGGTTCATTTGTATGTATATATGATATGGAGATTCTTTTTCAGATTCTTTTCCACTATAGGTTATTACAAGATATTGAATATCATTCCCTGTGCTATATAGTAGATCCTAGCTATTCGTTTTAATATAGTAGTGTGTTTACATGTAAACCTCAGACTCCTAATTTATCGATCTTAAGTGCTTGACAAGTTTCTCTCAAAATGTGATTCACAGAGTTCCTGTTGTGGCGCAGTGGAAACGAATCCGACTAGCATCCATGAGGATGCAGGTTCAATCCCTGGCCTCTCTCAGTGGGTTGGGATTCTTCATTGCTGTGGCTGTGATGTAGGCCAGGAGCTGTAGCTCCAACCCCTAGCCTGGGAACATCCATATGCAGCAGGTGCATCCCTAAAAAGAAAAAAAAAAAAAAAAGGGATTCCGTAGACTCTCCACTGTGTTGCTTGAGAATGTGTTAGAAATGCAACCCTCCCCTGAAGCTACTGACTCAGAATGTCTGAGCAATGAATGGAGTTCAACAATCCCCAAGCCCTTTGGGTGACTATGATGCAGACTAAGCCTCGAGGACACTTGTCGTAGAACAATGTCTGATGGCAGCACAAGAAAAAGTTGTGCCCCTCCCACCATGCTCAAATAAATCTGTTTAATGACCAGTGCTTCTCTCAATACATGGAAAGATTTAACTTGTTCCCTTACTTTGGTAATATTACAACTGACGTTTCCCCTTCTCTATGAGATAATCAACACTGCTCTTTTTGTTTTGTGAAAATATTGTACCAAATGAGCTAATATACTTGAAAAATGCTTTTTAAACCATGAAGCACTGAACATATGCAAGTTATTCTTATGAGTACCTTATTTACATGGACATCAATTCCATTTTAAAAGTGATGTCCTTGGGGTTTACTGATCATTTAGCTTTCATTATCACAGCTGTCAGCCAGTTCCTACTACTAACCAATAAGATATCAAGCAGAAGATCCAAATCAGGGGGGGAAACTGGTCAAATTATGGCTAAATGCTTTAATTTTAGTGAGAAAAATGGAGTTGATGGATTTTGTCAAGGCTGAGATTGAATATTTAGAGTACCTTAATGACCACTGGTTTATCAACATCCCTGCTTTTCCAACCCCTCACTTTTAAAAATGTTTCTGCCCATGATATAGATGTAGCCTTGGGTGAGGTTAATAACATTTGTAAACCAAAACCAATTTAAGGATAATATTGACTGTTTTTGAAATTTCCATTTGTGGAAAGATCTTTTCATTTTGGAAATACCCTTCACTTTGCTTTTTCTTATTGGAACATCTCCTTTTCAGTTTTTTGGGGATTAGAGTACAAGGGGATTTTTGCCTTTTTAGATGCTGATAATTTTGTGTGGTGAACTTTAGTATTGCTAGGAGTCAATGATCATTCTATTTTGAGGTGCTATTTTGTGCAAAGTCCTAGGGGAAGATATCAAATGTGATACCTGTTTCAGGTCATTCTCAGAGCTTAGTTACATAGAGCCATGGGATTTAGGCCCAGTGAAGATAAACAGGTGATGTCAGTCAAAAGAGTGGTATGAACATATAGCATCTGTGTTGGGGGGGGGCGAGATAATGCACATGTGTGGATGGATTCATTGAGAATTTGGGATTTTATCTCTGATAAGATGATATATATACAGATATATATATATACACACACACACACACGCACGCACACACACACATATAAACATGAGAGAATAATGTTTGGCAGTTGGCACTCTAGCAGTTTGGACCTGATAATATCTACTATGAATTAAACAGATTCTCCATAGTGTAAACCTCATATCAGGCAAAATGAGATGAGGCAGAAATGCCAGTGGGAACCCCCACGCCAGGTGCCTGGGTGATGATTAATGGTGTCAGACAAGAAGTATCTTTGAGCTGGGCCAGTGAAGGATTCTTTTTCAGTTCCTACATCAAGCAGGAAGAGATCATTTGTAAGAAAGGGGCGTTAAAAACCCTTTCATCACTGCTACAAAAAAGAACAACTTGTTTGAACGTAAGAATCTTCCTTCCAACTGAGACCTCTCAGACAGAAAACGCAGGAGATCCCCAGCCACAGTCTTCTGCACCCACTGCCTGGTTCACAGCAAACAGCAAGTACTCCAAAACTGTACCTTCAACAAGTACAGACTGTACTTTGCTCAAGCAAAGACCAAGACTTGGTAATAAGGGGACCTGATGTAGATAGTATAGATTTTAGCTGAGCTTCGCCAGCCCTCAAAGGCCATTCTGGGTTTGAAGAAAAGCAAGAAACGGTTGAATTTGGCTTAAGTTGCTTATAGTTTGGTTAGCTGCTGAGCTAATAAAAGGAGCAGTATAAAAATAAGGGTGCAAATGGGTGAGTGGGTACAGTCCCTTCCCAGGGCCTCTCAGGTCTGCACAGACAGAGATGCTTCAAGTTCTGTAATTGATACAAATGCCGAGTGGGAAATGAGGTCAGACCAGTAAAAGGCCCCATCAGCCCTCAAAGGTGTGCCCTCATACCATGTTGCTTATTTGTGAGTGTGGGCTTGTGTGGCTGGCCTAGACCTGGCTTCTCACACCACCCTGGACTTCTCAGGAGAGGAAAGGACTGGACCAGCGAGACTCCTTCTGCAGCCTTATTAGTCACAAGTGATCCCCACTTCCCTCAGGAGGTGGAGCCCTAGACAGACAGAAACTCTCTTCTGTCCTTCACAGTTTGCTTTATATGAAGTGAGTGAACCGTAAAATAAAATGAATAATGTTTTTTTATAAAAGAGTGTGGGTTCCAACATTCTGAACAACTCTTTTTGTCATTTTTATATATTTATGAGTTAAAATACTGTATCCAGTTATCAGTATGTGTAGACTTGCACTGGCAGAAATTTCCTGCCCATTGGGGTCAAGATTCTGCAACCAAAACAGGGCAAAACAAAGCAAAGCTTTTTTTGGTGTCTGGGTGTGCCTGGACTTAAAAATATGGCAGAAAGCTCAGATGATAGAAAGCTCAGCGTTCTGGAAGTGTAGCCTTAAGTTGTGGTCATTTTTGCATTTTATAACTGTTTCCCTTAAATAGCATCGTTTCCCATCTGTTAAATAGCCCCTGATGGTAGAAGCATTGACTCAGGCATCTGAATTTCTTTATTTTTGGTTTCTCTGGAAAACTGATGACTCATTGATTGTAGAAACAATTCCCGAGTAGGAAGTTTTTAAAAGATTTTTGAGCTGGGAAGCAGCAGGATATCATGCATAGACCTTTAGGATCTGACTACCCAAATTTGAATCCCAGCCTGGCATTTTCTATCAATGTGACCTTGGGCAGGTTGCTAATGTCTCTGTGGTCCAGTCATGGTACCTGCCTTATTTGGCTATTGTGAGGATTTAAATGAATTGCTGGCTTTTGAAGTTTATAACAGTGCTTGACAAGTGTTTGCTATTACTGTTTCCAAACACAAGCCTCCTTTTCTGTGAAGAGCATACTATTGCCTCGACTGCTCAGTTTTGCCTGTTGCTGTAATGTGGAATTTTCTAAAGGAATTTGTTTCTCGGCTAGAATGATGATAGCACTGTCTGTAACCCTGGACCCAGCTTATGCATTATCTGTAATCTTGTTAGCAAAATACAAACATATTTTACTTCATTAACCTCAGCTTTCACAGAATCAGACTTTCTTCATTTGGACCTCTTCATTTTTCAGGCACATGACTAAAGGTTAAGTAAGTGGATGGCAGTCCCCTAGCTTATAGTTACGGAGTCTGAATTTGACTAGTAGTCCTTATTCTCTTAGCTCTAAGAAGTCTCCAATAAACCATAATATCCAGAGGTAAGTGCTATAGATGTAACTCTAATCTTGAAAGATCTGGTTTGTGATCATGGAGATTATCTTATCAAATACTCTAATGACACTTGTTTTTGAGTTGGAATCTTCAGCCTGTTTTTGGTTTTTGCTTTTAGAACTTTGAGAAATCTGTCAGCTGTCACAAATATGATTTCTGTCATCTGGCTCTTTCAAGCACTAAGGATCTGTCATTTCCAAATTTCATAATATAATGTGGCTATCAGTTCTTACCACTGAACTGAAGTTGGGCTTTTCATGTGCACAATGCAAAAATGAGAAACTGTAATTTGTTATTGAGTAATGAAAAGGCAAATAATAAGTTCCCGGAAGCTTTTAGGACTTGTGCTATATAATATCTGACTGTAAAACAATAAGCCTGAGTGCCTGGAGGCAGTGATGCTCACACCCAGCCATGCAAACCCAGGGCCTTCTAAAATCTAGATTTCTGGGCCTGTTTAAACTCTTGGAATTAGGATATCTAGCAGATGGAATTATTCTGAAAAATTATACAGTGTTTCTGATGAACCAGTTTCCTAAACTACACATTAAAATTGTTTTGAAACTCTGGAGTCACATCTCAAGTATTAGAATCAAAGCATTTGGGCCCTGGTAGGAATTGAACATCCTGTTCAATTGTACATTTTATGGATGAAGAAAGTAAGATTGCGAGTGGTATGGCAGTTTTAGGATCATAGAGGTTCAGAGGAGGAAGTGAGCTCATAGATGGTCTGACATGCCATTAACATTTTAGTGATGAAGAAGCTGAGAAGCAGAAGGGCAGTGTTGCTGGCCCAAGGTCACAGTCAGAGCAGCAAGCTGAGATCTCTTATAGCTCCCATCCCAGAAATGAGGGAGCTCTAAGAGGAGCTGTGCAATGTCCTTCTGGGGTTGTGGACACCTGAGGTGGAAAGAGAAATCAGAGGGCAAGGACCAAGGCCAATACACACATCAGGTTGTCCTGCAAGCATCTTTTGAACTTGTCTTACAATATTTCGCATTTAGAGAAAAAAATAATCCAAGATGTCATTTGAAGTTGGATCAATCTTTTTTTTTTGTCTTTTTGCCATTTCTAGGGCCGCAGTAGCAGCATATGGAGGTTCCCAGGCTAGGGGCCTAATCGGAGCTGTAGCTGCCGGCCAATACCAGAGCTATAGCAAAGCCAGATCCAAGCCACATCTGCCACCTACACCACAGCTCATGGCAACGCCAGATCCTTAACCCACTGAGCAAGGCCAGGGATCTAACCCGCAACCTCATGGTTCCTAGTCGGATTCGTTAACCACTGAGCCACGACAGGGACTCCAGGATCAATCTTAATCATTGTTGTCGAGGACTTAATATACTGGAGGAATAAAAAAGTTTGGCTGCGAACAGGAAGATCTGTAATCTGTTTCCACATTCGTTACTAGTACTGTGGGATCATAGGTAAGTCATTTGACATTTTCCAGCTTCAGTACCCTATCTCAGAAATTATAGGATAATATCTTCCCTAAATACTTCATAGGACCATGGTTTAGAGACAAGATGGCAGAGTAGAAGGACTTGAGCTTAACTCCCCTCATGAAAATACCCAAATTACAACTAACTGCTGAACAACCAAATAGACTGGAAGTTACCAAAAAAGATATCCTACATCCAAAGACAAAGGATCACTATGAATGTAAAAATTTTAAGAATATACAGGAAAGTACATTAAAAAGTATAACATATTTTAATCTTGTTACATGAGAAACCATTTACATAGAAGTGACTTTTTATGAAATAGAAGGATGTTAGTAAACTTAAGTTTATCACCCAGCTAGTGCCAACATTCCCCACCAATTAAAACACTAAAGTATATATGCTTTCACTATGTATTTGTTTTTAATATCACTTATTTAATGTAAATGCCTGGTCTTTACCTAGTATGACAGGCAATAGGTTTTATTGTACCAAACTATTCAGTGGCAAAAGCTGTACATAAAATAGAAGGAAAATAAATAGTTTTTCTTTTCCCAAGGATACCAGGTCATAGGGGACATTTATATGCTGCTAGATCTAAAACTATACTTATTCCTCTATTTTCTGGCCCTCATATTAAAAGATTAATGTAACAAACACTTTAAAAGTGCTTATTATGTATAAGGCACTGTTTTACACTTAACAAATGAGATTTTATTAATCCTCCTACATCAGTCAGGGTTCAACCAGGAGATAGAAACCACACAGTAATTTGAATAGTGAAAGTAAAATATACAGCATAAATAAGTCTGACAAGGTGTTGGAGTAATAAGGGATTGGCCAGTAGTAAGTAAAGGGAACTCTAAAAACTATAGGATTAGCAAATACAGGAGCTGACACTACCCCCAGGCTAAGACAGAGCTCCCAAGGTAGAAATGAACCTGAAAATGTGTTCCTCCCCAACCCAGGATTAAGATCCACTGGAGGGGGTCTGGCCATAGCACACTGGATGGCAGAGGAGATGCCAGGGTGCTTCACTGGTAAAATCTGCTGGAAATCCATCCTCTGGGGTGCTGGGGGAAGGTGATCAATATTGCTCAGGTGAGTGCTGGGGGTTTGGGGAGGCTGCTGGTGCTGCTGGCTGCTGCACACTGCAGAAGCTGGGTGCTGGAAAACTCACAACAGCCAGATGGTACCGCAAAGACTGTAGGCTCCAAGAACCTGCTGAACTAGGTGGAACTGGGAGGGAAAACTCTTGTTTCTCCTTTCTCCAGTGCTCTCTAATGACGGTATACATGCAACTGGCAGAGGAGAAGTGTTTAAAGGGCCCATCTCCATTTGTGCAGAACAAGCAAGAAAAGTTGAATTGGAGTTTTGAGGGGATAAATTGATAACTGGAACACCTTTCAACAGTTCTGTGAAATAGGTACTGCTATTAACACCATTTTATAGATGAGGAAACTAAGACACAGAAAGGTAAAACAACTTGCCCAAGGAGGATCACGTGGGCAAGCCAAGATTTGAACCCCTGTATTTTGGCTCTGACACCTCCTCTAAATTACTGCTCTATGAAGCCTGTTTTATTTCCTCACCTGTGATGCATATTCAGCATTATCTTGTGGCTTCATGGGCTAGCCTCACTATAGTCCCATTCGTCATTGTATAAAATCTTTAAACTTTAGCACAAAGTTTAAACTGTTTCCCACGTTTCTTCAGTTTTTTCTAAATTCATATATCCAAACCAAACCTCAAATATACTCCTTTACTCTCTTTTAACATTTCCTGTTGTGCTTAGGAGAGAAAATGTGAAGGAGCAGTCAGTGGATTCTCTCCGGAACGTTTCTATACATGTATACATTTATATATCTGTTTTCTGTTTTCCATCTCTCTATGCTAGTGAAGAGCCACACTACCTCTTACTTGACTATGAACATGGCCTGCTACCAGTATGGCAGTCACCAATCCAAGGTCTGGTTCATCTTGAGCACCATCGCCAAATTACCCTCATGAAGTGCAACCCTGATGATGTCATCCTCCTCCTCCCAGTGGTCCCTCAGGCACTACCCTATTAAAGCACATTCCCTGAGTTCAGCCTGCAAAGTCTTCTCTGCTGTAATCCTGACTAAACAGCTTTCTGGCCTTAACTCTCCTCTCTTCTACTATAACCGATTCTCATAGCTAAAGTGAGTGTTCAGCATTCCTCCAATGTTGTTTCCTGCCACCATTCTTGTTTCAGGTATGCATTTTACTGGAAACTTTTCTGCCCAGCTGCAGAATCAGCTCAGAAGCCATTTCTTCCACAAAGCCTTTCCTATTTTTAAATAATCTCTTACTCTTTTAAGCTCCAGAGTGCTGTGTTTTTCATATCATAGCTTTTTGGAATAGCTATTGTTCTTGACTTCTACCCTATTATTAAATCACAAGTTCCTTGAAGTTAGGGGCAATATTTTACTAACTTTTCTTTCTTTTATCTATCATCTATCTATCTATCTACCTACCTACGTACCTACGTACCTACCTACCTACCTATCTATCTTGCATTCATCCAGCTAGGTATCTCTATATGTATCTACCTAACTGATTGTATTTCTTGAAATCCAAGAAACCATCAATACAGATTTCAAGGTCTGGTTCATCAGTCAAGCTCACAAAGCTCAATCAGACTTACCTGGCATCACATTTGCTTTGAGAGGATGTTTATCAGTAACAGCAGCATCACAGAGGCTGCAGCCATCCAGATTCAGTTTCTGTCTCCTGGTCATTGCTGGGAGATGTTCCTGTCTCAGGTTTAATAGTAAATAAGTGGAGAGCAAGGTGTATCAGAGAAATCACTGGTTCTAAAGTTCATCACTTAAATGTCCTGCTAGCTACACAGCCCTGAAAGGGTCAAGGAAGTTCTGTAGCATAGTATGCTGAACATAAAGAGATTAAAAACTTTTTAAACATTTAATTTTATGTCATTTTGGATTCGATTTTTGTTTTTTTCCCTCACTCACTAAACTGTTTTCGTGCTTATCAACAGAATGCTGGGCCTCTGAGTCTCTGCTGGCTCTGCTTCTGTCTGTATATGCCCTTACCTACCTGTTTCTAATTCCTAAGCTCATTTACATCTCCAACTTGATCTTTAAAACTTTCCTAATGACCGGGGCTCATTTTCAATGCTGACAACCTGCTTGATATTTGAAAGCTTGCTTTAGCACCCTCTCTAGTTATCAGTTCTTATTGTTTGTAATTAGCCCCAGAGTAATCCGAGTGGCTAAAACAGTTACCTATGAGTAATACCCCACTAGAAGCAATACACCTGTATCTAGGAAGAAATCCCGGATCTCAATATATTGCAGACTGAATTCCCGAGCCACTCAGCAGAGGTGGCCTGTTGGAAATCATGTAGGAAAAAATAGTTTTAAAATCACATTTTATCTTTTTTCTTTTATTTTTATTAGAGTATAGTTGATTTACACTGTTGCGTCAGTCCCTGCTGTACAGCACAGCAATCCAGTGATACATATATATATACATATCTATATACATTCTTTTTCCTCATACTATCTTCCATCATGATCTATCCCAAGACATTGGATATAGTTCCCTGTGCTATACAGTAGGACTTCATTGCTTATCCATTTTATATGTAATAGTTTATATATACCAACCTCAAACTCCCTGTCCATCCCACTTCCTGTGCCCTCCCTCTTGGCAACCACAAGTCTGTTTTCTGACATACTCTATGTCAGTGAGTCTGTTTCTGTTTTGTAGATAGGTTCATTTGTGCCATATTTCAGATTTCACATATAAGTAATATCATATGGTATTTGTCTTTTTCTGACTTACTTCACTTAGTATGAGAATCTCTAGTTGCATTCATGTTGCTGTAAATGGTATTATTTTGCTCTTTTATATGGCTGAGTAATATTCCATTGTATATATGTACCACATCTTCTTAATCCATTCATCTGTTGATATAAACAAACTCTAGAGATATATTGCTGTATATATCATTAGATAATTTCCATAAAACATTGTACAACTTACACCTTTTTATGTCCATTGGTTTTCCTATGTGGCTTTTTGAAGATTTCCGAGTTTACACTAAAGTTTTGCATACGCTAAACATTCAGTAGCTATTAGTTGAATAACTGTGCAAGACACAGAGAGTTTTTGTTGTCAATTATTAGAAATCTCATTGTTTGCTAGAAAATTAACTGTAGAGCAGGGAGGTGTCTCTGAACAAGGTATTAACCAGGTGATGAGCCTTCTCCTTGAGGACACTTGCCTTTTCAAGCAGTCCTGCTTCGCACTGATTACTGTTTCTCAACTGTCATGTGAATATGAATCACTTTCCATGCAAATTAAAAATGTAGGTTTCTGGAGTTCCCATTGTGGAGCAGTGGTTGACGGATCCGACTAGGAACCATGAGGTTGCAGGTTTGATCCCGGCCCTTGCTCAGTGGGTTAAGGATCTGGCGTTGCCATGAGCTGTGGTGTAGGTCGCAGACGCGGCTTGGATCCTGCGTTGCAGTGGCTCTGGCTTAGGCTGGCAGCTACAGCTCCGATTACACCCCTAGCCTGGGAATCTCCATATGCCGTGGAAGTGGCCCAAGAAATGGCAAAAAGACAAAAAAAAAATGTAGGTTTCTGGGAATCTCATTCCCAACTGTTTTGATTCAGTAGTTCTGGAAATGGGCCCAGACATCTACACTTTTGAACCACACAGTGTGGCTCTATGCATATTGTTTGAGGACATCACTTTAAGAAATACTAAATTCATCTCTAGAGAAGGAATGTAAGTATTTAGCATTTTTTTGAGGTGCTGTCTGGTTGAACTCCAAAATATCATGTAGGAGTGTGGTGATTTTCAAAAACAATTTTTTCAAGTATAATTTTCATGCCATAAACTCACCTAGCACAGTGGACAAGCTTGTGGTTTTAGCACATTTGCTGAGTTGTGCAACCATTGCTGTGATGATTGTTACCTCTTTCCCTTTGCCTGTGTTGACCTACCACCCAGTCTATTATGCCAATTGGTGACTATGTACAATGCAGTTTCTTCTTTGGAAGGCAGCAAAGTGTTTTGGGAGGACTAGAGAGTCAAAAGACCTAACTTTGAACTTTGACTCCATCACCCAGTGGCCTGTGCTCTAGGACAAGAGACATGACTTTTCTAAGTCTCAATTACTTCATTTATAAAAATGTGAATAGTATTTAATTTCTCTTCTATAGGTCTCGTGAGGATTAAATAGGAAAAGATATTTGGGGTATAATTCATAAGTATATTAAATTATTTAATTAATGAGTACTTGTCTTTGATTCCTTAATTACTGATTTAGGAAGTGCAGGGACATTAATGAGTAAGACAGACACTATCCCTGCTCTCCCTGGTCATATGCGGGCACATGATAAAGACATTTGACTTGAGTGGGGAGTGAGGAGTCTGTGCAGGAAGGTCTGGAGAGTTTTACCCAAGGAGATAATGCTTGAGATGAGAGCCGACAGGTGAATTCAAATTAACTAAACAGGATGATGGTGGTGGTAGTATTTCAGGTGTGAGAAATGAGAGACAACATGGCAGAAGGTACGTGGTGCATTTGAACAATGTGAACCAATGCTGGGTAGCTGGAAGGTAAAGCTAAATGGAGAAGGTGGTATCAGGGAGCAGGCTCCAGACTCCACAGATCTCCACAGCCCATGTTTAGGGTCTAATCCTTGAAGGTTGTTAAGCACATGGGAAAGTCTATGTGATGTGACCAGACTTGCATTTCCAGTGCCTTCTCTGGCAAGGTTAATGGAGAGTGGAGGAAGGGCAGAGGATGCTTGAAGGCAATTTGGACGCTGATGCCACAGTTTAGATGAGAGACCTGGGTTAAGGTGGCAGTGGTAGACCTACAGCGATGCTGGTGTATTAGAAGTAGATTTAGGGTACGAGATTTATCAGATTGGCCATGGGTTATATTTGGAAGGTGTGGAGAGGGTGGTGTCTGGATGACTCTTAGATTTATAACTTGCATAATCAAATAATCGTGGTTCATTCACTAGGGTATAAACTATTACAAGGACAGAATTTGGAGGCAGAGGGGGCGATCTTGAGCATATGTAAAGCACTTAGAACTGTGTCTGATGGTCAATGAATAGTAGCCGCGATGATGATAGTGACGATTTTAAGATGCCTTCAGCATCTTAGTGGATATCTTGAGCTGTAATGAGCTGTACAAATTATGGTTGTTACTATTATTTTGGTTAAAAGGTGGAAAGCACCATATTAATTCATGTTTTAATTTCTTTAACTTATATTTCAAAGTCACTTATAGCAGTAATCCTTACTCCAACGGTATAAAGTTAGGATTTTACTGTATTAAATAGGAGCCCATGTTTCATAATCTTCCAGGTTTATTGATTGAAGCTGAAAGCTTCAACTAGATCATTCCACAGAGCTCCTCTAGGGAGTATTACATTAGAAAGATAACAGCAGGCTTGTAAATTAGTACAGTTTACTAACCCACAAGCATTTGTCACATTCTCCCCTCCTCATGAGAGAGAAGAAGGAAAATAAGCAGTCTTTCCTCAGTGCCTCCTGCCTCATGATTTGCTTGGCAGAAATTGCTACTTGCCCTATGGCTGGGCAGTTAGCTAATTTAAAGGCTGAATGAGAAAGCTCTGAAAACAGCCAGAGTGTTCTATTGAAGTAGATGGTCAGTCGATAGGGAAAAAGGAGAGTAAGCTGACTGATGAAGAAATCAGGAACACCCTTTGAAAAGAGTCTTTATGCTTTGCCAAGCTCTGATTTAAGTGGCTCTCATATTACTCGTCACCTGGTGCCCATCCAGTGTTTGTGATTACAACTTTGACAGTTCCCAGTATACCATTATTAAATCATGGCTGACATTTTTTTCCCAGTGGAACAATACTCAGATAATGTGACTTAGCTGTTTTTTTTTTTTTTTCTGTTATAAACTTAGTTGTTTCTCTACCTGTGAAGCAAAATTATAATCAGATGAATACTTACCTATTTGCAGGTACACTTCATCCCAACAGGAAATCTAGATGTTTTCAGCCAACAAACTTACATTGCTAAGGGCACATAGAGCTAGTGGTTCTTTGGTGTCTGATTTAGGTTAGCATTTTGATTTCTTCATTGATTGTGTTGGCATTGCCATGTTGAGTTACATAAACTTTGTTATTCTCATCTATAAAATAGAAATGATAATAATATTACCTCCCTCATAGGATAATTGCCAGAATCAAATGAAGCGAATGTCTGTTGTAAATAATTGCACAATGCTTTGGACAGTTCCTGCCACATGGTAAGCATCTTAGTCTGTTTGGACTGTTAGAACACTAAAGACTAGGTGGCATATAAATGAGAGGAATTTGCTTCTAACAGTTCTGGAGGCTGAGAAGTCCGAGATCAAGGCACTGGCACATTTGATGTTTGATTAGGACCTACTTCCTAGTTTACGGCCATTTTCTTGCTGTGTCTTCACAAGGTGGAAGGGGGGGAAGGAGCTCTCTGGGGTTTGTTTTAAAGGGGTGCTAATCCTTTTCATAAGTGCTCCACCTTTATGACCTAATCACCTCCTAAAGGCCTCACCTCCAAATACTATCCCATTGTGGACTGGGTTTCAACATATGAATTTTGAAGGAACAAAGATATTCAGTCTGTTTCAATAAGCATTCATTCACTGAGGGCTATACTTATTGTTAAAGAGTTCCTACCAAGCTCAACATGGCAAGCGAGAACACAAATATTTCTCCATCACTGGTGAGCACAGTGGATGGAGTATGAGCCACACTAAAAGAGTTTTTCCTCACTTATGAGATCTTGTAGTTGCTCACCATCTTTCTTTGAAATGTCTAATGCCTAGAATATGAATCTTAGAGGGCAGAGACTCCACCTCTTTAAAATCCCAGCTTCTGGCCCCATGCACTGTATAGGGTTAATCGGTGCACTCTGTGTAAATATATATATAGTACAGCGATTTGTAGGCTTTTCGTTGGTTCTCAAATCTCTGTGGAAGAGAGAAGGCAGGGTCTTCTAAAAGGAGGGAAATTGGGAGTTCCCCTTGTGGCTCATTGGTAATGAACCTGATTAGTTTCCATGAGGATGCAGATTTGATCCCTGGTCTTGCTCAGTGGGTTAAGGATCCAGGGTTGCTGTGAGCTGTGGTGTAGGTTTACAGACCTGGCTCAGATCTGGCATTGCCATTGCTGTGGCGTAGGTCAGCAGCTGTAGCTCCAATTTGATGCCTAGCCTGGGAACTTCCATATGCTGCAGGTGTGGCCCTAAAAAGCAAAATTAAAAAAATAAAATAAAAGGAGAGGCAGCAATCAATCTGAGACTGTTAATAATGTTCCCATTGTCATTTGAGGATGTGGGGGATATTTAGAAAACATGGGACTGGATCCATGACAAGAGAAATCTGATTCTTATAAAAGTGTCTTGTAATACAATGCTGACAAGTGATATCTGTAAAATACAACACCGGTTTTGTAGGTATTTCCTTGTTTGACAATCAGATTTGCCCGAAATAGGTGTGAAGTACCATGAAACAACAATTCCAACACTTTGCATAATTTTGAGATCTTTTTAAAATGATACTGTTCATTAGTGCATGACTACCGAGTTCACTGTTTACCAGCCTGAAATGAACTACAAAACTTACTCACATATATTATTTAAAAATTAAAACGTTGATTCCACAGTGTTATTGAAAAATCCAAGTCATGCTGATTTAATACTGCAAGATGGAATTAATTTTGGAAGGCATTTTTTCTAATTTGTGTAGCTTAATTCCACCGTAATAAATATGTTGTGGTGTCTAGGATAAACACTTTGTTTTGGAGGAGTATGTTCATTTTCCAAAGTCGGTGTCATCTTGTGCTCTGTCATGGACTGTGTATCCCATGTAGAGTGTCTTTTTCTCTTCTTTTACTTTTTTTTTTCTCTTTTCCATCTGAGGACAAATATCTTCCTTTACCTGCAGTCTACAGTAATTAGAGTCACCCTTAGGAAACTGGTGGTGGGTCTGTTCTCCCTAATATATTCTCCCTCCATTTCCTGCTTATGGGATTTGTAACCAGGCTCCTAAGGGTCTGCCATGGGCAGAAGCTTGTGTTTTATTTGAGGGAGAAGAGAGTTAGTAAAAAGGGACCAGAAGCTCTGGGCATGATATGTGACCATAATTTCTTTCATTGTTTGTACCCATGAGCTTCGCTAATACCAGTGAAATAGTTAACACACGTTCCAACAAAAGCGAAACCAACTTGAGGACGTCTCATCAATGCCTTTGTGTGGTGAGGGACGGGAAGTATGGGGGAATAACATTTTTATCATGTAGCTGAGAATTAGCCATGATTATTTCTTCTGAAAGCAGCTGCTTAATGACAACTCTTTTAAACTCCATCAGAAAAGAATTAGTGAAAAATCTGTAGTTATAAATCTTGTATTGAAGGGTTCCGTTTAGATGTTGACTGTTTCAGAATCACCAGCTCCGAGCTGATTTCAGACATGAGAATGCTTACTACAGACCATGACAGTCTGACTGAGGCACTACTCTAAGGCTCCTGCACGTGGCTGGGAAAGGCGTTTATAAGCAAGGGAGCCCTGCAGAGGGCCAAGTAGGGCTGAAATCCAGGTGTGACCTAAGGGTAGTCATGGAGGCAAGGAACATAAACTTGTCATTTTGCCTATGACTACCCCTAGAATGACTGTTTATGTCAATGGTGAATATAATCATAGTCTTATTAGTAATTCCTAATGTTTGTCATTGTACTCAAATATTTAGTGAGATACTTTTCATAACCGTTGCTTCATATAATTATCACAATTACCCTCTTGCTGTAATTATCATTCTCGTTTTACAAACTTGAGGCTCAAAGAGTTTGAGACATTTATCTATAGTAGAATCGGACCTTAAATCTAGGAATTATTTTTTTCCTACATACTCTGCACATACAATTCCAGCGTTAGCCCCATTAAAATATAGGGTCAGAGGGAAACACGTAGTACGTTGAAAGTCTTTGAAGTTTGATGATTGAAGAAATATTAAATTTTAGTTGTGGGTAGGGTGAGAAATATGGGAACAAAAGCATGGAAACCTTGTTTCTTTTGGGGTAATTACATAAACATATACTCATAAAAGATAGGGATATGTGATTTTAAAAGATATTTATATGAGCATATGTTCATATGTGCATGTATTTATATATACCCACCATTAATATTTATTTGAAGTATTCTGTCATATGGTCAAAGTGAGGGACTAGTGTAAATTTAAGGTACTTCTAGCTGGAGCTGGAGTCTCTCTCAATAAACACTTGCCTTCTGGCTCCAATTCATTTAAGTTTGAACTTCTGAACCCTTTCACTGGAAGCTTCCATTTATTTTGTCATGGGATCTTGGGAAATAAATACCTGTAGTCTGCTGGTACTGGTCTGATCTTTGCTTCCTTGACCCTGGATCAATAAAGGAGAGGCTACAATGGATGTTCTCGACTGTGCAAACAAACCTTAAGTGGAACAATGGAGTTTGGTTTTAACTGGACTCCAAAAAATAAATCGGACTTGATTTACAATTACAGACAAGTCTGCTGAAGAAATAACACATTGTGTACAGCATTAAACCATCCTTCTATCCCTTAAAGATAACAGGTGAAAGGGAGCATTATGAATTCCTCATTTATGAGTCTTCGCTACATTTCCAGGCATTGTGTTGGTGACTTTCTCAATTAATTCCTGCAGAGTTTATCTCCTTTTCTGTAGAGCCCATTACTTTTATGTCTGAGTCTGCCAATCACAATTTTGCATTTCCTCTCTAAGTGTGGAAATGCTCCTGCCTATGAATATTGTCCTGGCATTTGATTTCAGATTTCTGCTTCAAGTGGTATTGGGTCTAATGGCCTCTGGCACCCTGCCCCTTCTCTCAGATGTGAGGCCATTGTGTACAGTGTAGACCAATCACTCATTCGCCAGGGACCTTGAAAAGTCTCCTTCACTTTATAAAGATTGGAGAGGAGAAGAATAATAGTAAGAAAAAAAAAAGCTACATACTATATCTAAAGGATCTGAGGAAGACTTTTCCATCTTTACCTGACTCTCTTGGCCCCAGAGAACTGGCAGCAACATAATGCAACTAATAACAGTTATTTCTGTTCTGGTGCTGAATTAGATTCTTAGCTTCAAATCCTCACACAGCAGGTTTGTAGACCCTGCTGGAAGATTCTGGCACAATTTCAGTCTAGTGCAGGCAGCTTCAATAAGACATGGGCCAGGGGACTGAATGGAAGGCATATTTCCTTTTATCAAGGTTGACTGAAAAAAAGTAGCCACCAGGAGGTTCTGACAGCCCAGGAATGGGTGACCCTGCCCCAGCAGCTCTGGCCTTTGGAGCTCAGCCAGGGCAGGCGCTCGAGATGAGTCTCACCACAGCTGCAGATGCCAGAGCTCAAGATGCATAATCCAGAGCTTGACAGCTGCCAAACTAGCCCCCTGAGAGCCCAAATGAGTTGGCTCTTCTGAAGGAGATGACAGGAAGGAAGCAGAGGGATGCCGTGGCTCCTCTCCAAATACAGCATTAAAGGGAAGCTAAGAGAACATTACAGTTTCCTCTGTATTTTAAGAAACATAGGAATCATACAATTATCTTAACCCCGTCTATCATTGCAATACATGGAGGAGGGTATATGTGGGTATATGTGTCAGATGGGTAGGACCTGCCATCTCTGGTGTTATACACTGTCAGCTCTGATTCAAAAAGGCACTCTACAAAGCAGTGTATCAAGATGTGCAATTCCAAGAGTTCCGTTATGGCCTAGTAGGTTAAGGATCTGGCATTGTCACTGCAGTGGTTCAGGTTGATGCTGTGTCATGGGTTTGGCACAGCCAAAAAAAAAAAAAAAAAAAGAAAGAAAGAAAAGAAAAAGATTTTCACTTCAGGTGAAAGTCTACCTCAGTCCAAGTCCTCCACTCCTTTCCCCTGGCTTCCAAGTCAGTGGTTCAAATGAGATGATTTCATACAGATTACACACCCTGAAGGAAATTTACTTTACTATCTTATTTTTCAACTGTTTTACAGTCAGTTTAATTTGTATGGTCCATATGTCCTCCGTCCTACACAGAAGCAGCTGCATACTTAGTGCCGCTTTTCTCTTTCCAAGAGCATCAGAATAAACAGAGCATTGCAGAAAATGATAGGTGTGTGTGCATGCCATACATATACACAGACAGTGAGAGCAAGAGTGAGAGAGAGAGACAAAATGCTTTGAGTTTATAAAATACTCACCAAATAAAATGACCCTTTCACTAGTTTCTAGTCTAGCTGGGCTACAAATGTTTCTCATGGGAACTGATTATGAGCAAGGCAAAAAATCTGCATTTCTAGGCAGATGTGTGTCTAGGTGGGAGGTGGGATAAATAAGAGAACAGTTCTGCAGAGCTCCCGCTAGTCTGTGTGATTCTGCTTCATCATCATCAATTAATATTTATTGAGTGATAGATCATGGGGCTCGTGGCACTGTATGCTGTTCCAAAGGATAATATTTTATTTCCTGCCACGGGATCCTGGAGAGTTGCTACATTTCACAGCTAAATGGTAGATATTTGAACAGTTGGTTAAAGGGACTCATTCATTTATTGTTTATAAAATTACATCATAGTCTTAGGAATCAAGAGAAAACTTTTATGAGTGTGTATCATTTTTAGTGGATTATCACAGAAAATAGTATTATATATATATTATAGTAAAGACTAGCTTTTTTTCCTGGTATGAGTATAGAAAAAAACACAACTCATGAACTCCCTATTATTTTTTACCAAGGCATTCTAAAGTACTTTAGGTAAGACCTGGTGCATATTTGGAATCATTGCTGGAAAGTATGTTTATTGCAGGAATTATCATCTTTCCCTTTCAACAGTTGGGAGAACTAAGACGTTGAGCATTTTAATGATGTCCATAAACTCATATATGGAACATGGATCTGATCATGGAAGCCCTCCAAGTCAGAGCAAATTGCATAAAACATAAATTTTCCTTCACTGTGGCCCATGGGTTGCTTGTTACTGTATAGGCTTATCTCTTTCTAAATCATCCCCTCTTCCCTTTTTACACCCTGCCCTCCTACCCACCCCTCAGCCATTCACACACTCATGCACACACACTTGGTACTCTTGCCAAGCTAGACTATTCACTACCTTCTGTCTCCGTCATATATTTTCCTGCCATCAAACCTTTGCTTTTATTGTTTTCTCATCTGTAACCCCATATACTGTTATCCAAGTTCTGCTTGATTAAATCTTCGGCATCTTTAGGGAACTGCTCAAATCTCACCAGTACTCAAGGCTCTTTAAGATACCCTTCCTTCCATCACTAGTAAGCTCTCCTTTTTTTCCCCCCTTCTTCCTCTATTACAGATCTTTTAAATCACCAGTTATAACTCATGCCCTGTCTTCTTGGGATTTTCTTATGAGTTGCTGAGTATCTCATGCCATTAGTTGAGTGATCTCTTAGGCCTTAAGGTACTGGGATGATCAATCAATAAGCCAATTAATCAATCAATCAAGACAATTTGCTCACTTGTCCATTCTGAAGTAATAAAACAACACAGATCAAAGGGCATTAGAGTGAGCCTCATAGGACTATGCAATACTGTTTTTGCTGATTGGGAATTCAATTGCTTTATATGAGGTATTGTTGGAAACTCTTCAGATAATATCTGGTGCTTAGGAATATCTTGATCCTACTGAGATTTTCATTATATTGATCAATAAAAGTCATTTTTTCTTTTAAGGATTATTTTAACACCCAAATGGGAGGAATAGCTTTATCCAATTATTCTTGCCCTTATGTCCAGTTACCAGGAGGAGGTAGAACTCTAGAATCTTTTGAGTTTAGAACTTTCGTTAAGAAGCAAGAAAGAGAGAAAGAGATTGAGTCCTGTCCTCTGTTCCCAATCAAGCTCTTTAACAAACAAAACTATAAATAACTCCAATACCCAGGGCGTAGAAGGGTAAATGGAAAAGAAAGAAGGCAGATATTTTCCCATGATGATCCTGTGTTTGGCCACCTTGGAGGTTTTGTTCATTTCATTTTATCCTTTAGGGTTAAACCTGATAGAATGTATCATTTAATATCTAATAAATCATACTTAAATTAATAAATTATAAATTGATATTAGTTGATTGATGGATTAATTCAATCCGCAATATTTACTGACAACCCACGTTGTGCAGGCATAATATGAGGTACCATGAATACACTAGTGAAGGAGGTAGAGGCAGCCTGGGCCCTTACTGAGCTTGTAGACTAGTATGATAGCATTTCAGCAGGGAGCAGCCGTGGCGTGTGACCATGCCACTACTGGGGGAAGGACAGGTTGCTGTAGCGTCATGGAGAGCTACCTCACCCAGATGTGGGGGCTCAGAGGAAGGGTCACCTCATCTATGCATTGGGAATTGAAGGCAATGTATGAATTCATCGGTCAGAATGAGGAGAAGACGTGCAAGCAGAGGGAAGGGAATGAGTGAAGGCCTGGGATGAAAGAGAACACCAGGAGTGAGAAAGTCCACGTGGCTATAGAACGGAGGCCAGGTTGCACAATTCAGTGCTACCCAGATGTGAGGATTGTTTCTGTGGGATCCCATCTCCTGACCATGGAAAAGAGAAGTGGTCCTTACAACAGGGTTCTTTTTACATGGGCTGTTTTTGACCTGACTCTGAATGTGAAGCAGACATATCCACACAGACTAAAGAGGTGCTCTGATTGTTTCTCTTTAAAAAGCAACATATGCCACTGGATACAGTACCCTTCCAGAAGAGATTTTTTTTCCCTGTGTTTGTGTCTGAGCTTCTGTTTATAGGAATAGTAAAGCAGGGCTCAGGGAGTGGGGAGAAGAATAACATTTATTTTCTTATATTCTACCAGGGATGTTTACTTAGAGGCAGTTCCTGGCAATTTTTTGAGGTAATGTAAAACATGCGCTGGGGAGAGGGCTACAGAGATGATCCTTGACATTGCTGAAAAACTGTTAGATGTGAACAGAGCTGCCTGGGACTGTGCTTTGGAAATAAAATTGTATTAGAAATGGAAAGTTTCACATACTTTTGATGCCCCAAAGCAGCTTCTTGCCATCATTGCAACATTTGTCAAATAAAAGGTACACAGAAATGGCAATGCTTAGGTGCTAAATTTTCGTAGTTGTATTTGTGGTACTTTGTTAGCCTGAGGAATGCCCTCATCTAGATTATGACACAATACTTTGTGTGTAGTGGGTGTGCCAAAATATTTTTGGATTGAAGGTGAATTTTGAATGTAGCACTAAAGACTATAGATCAAAATGGAATTCAAGGAAAAACGCCAGATTTATTTTCTTTCCCATGAAGAACAATTGTTTACGTCTTTCAAATTATCCCTAGTACTGAGCAGGGTGCTGGATATGTCCTATTTGTTGACATGTTGAAGGAGTGTCATCCTAATTAAGAGTTGCATAAGAAATGTCTTCATTGTCAACAACACAATTACGGTGATGTCTTACTTTTTTTCCCCAGGTGTTTCTTTTCTTTTCTTTTTTTCCCCAGAAATATTTTATTTTATTTTTTATTTCCCCAATACATTATTATTTTTTTCTACTGTACAGCATGGTGACCCAGTTACACATACATGTATACATTCTTTTTTCTCACATTATCATGCTCCATCATAAGTGACTAGACATAGTTCCCAGTGCTACACAACAGGATCTCATTGCTAATCCATTCCTAAGGCAATAGTCAGCATGTCAGGATGGCCAAGTGGTCTAAGGCACCAGACTCAAGCTTCTGCTTCCCAGGTATTTTCATATGTACCTTTCCTAACTCGTAATTTTTAAAAAAGAGGAAAGAATATTGATAGTAAGAACAGAGAAGAATTTGTAGAATACACATTTATTTTCTAGCTCCAAGTAACGCTTTCTAATCCATGGATTGTGGAGCCATACCAGTTGGTGTTTAAACAGCATTTTACCATTAAACACAGGGGTTTAAATCCTAAGCATTGGGCTATAGAGCAAGTTCTTAAATTCTTTGAGTTTCTTACCCCAAGTTCTCTCACCGTAAGACTGTTTTCCTTCGAA
The DNA here is from genome assembly GCF_016906955.1 of Phacochoerus africanus. NCBI lineage: Eukaryota > Metazoa > Chordata > Mammalia > Artiodactyla > Suidae > Phacochoerus > Phacochoerus africanus. The sequence continues at coordinate 78,072,028 of NC_062554.1, forward strand.
ATGGAGATCATATAAATTTTATAGGATTTTTGTGATAACAGAACAAGATATGTATTTTTACTGAAAACATATACCAGGGGGTCTGCTTAGAGGACATGTTTAATTGACATCCGTGTCCTCTTCTCATCATCCTTTGCTCTGAAGAGCCAAGCTTCAGAGCAGTATACCTCAGCCTCATTAGTTTTATCTACTTATTTATTATTTTGCTAGGGGTAGATAGAACTTTGCTGTTGTAGGCTCAAGTATTTTTTTAAAAATAAGTTGTGTCAAGAAAATTATGAAATGTGCTAAATACACTCAGAAAGCATACTTTTTTCAATGGTAAAGCAAATGACACCGACATTAATTAAAGCTGCCCTGTTGTACAGAGAGAGTTCCAAAGTGAGTTAAGTATTACGTATTTTATAATTTGCTGTTCAAATTCAGAATGGCTTTGCCAGGTTGTTTGCTTTAGTGGTCCCCTTTCCCAACATTACATATGCTATTTTGTTTCTAGCAGTGAGCATGTTTAGACTGAAAACACATTTAAATGAGGGGATTCCACGGAAAGAAAAGGAACAGTCTACACAAAGGAAGAGTTATAATATGGACTAAGCACATTCACTGCTTTTTTTTTTTTTTTTTTTGCTGTGAAATTGAACCGTCAATACTTCTATCTTGATAAATTGCAGAACAGCATTCCTTTGACTCTGCTTTCTTCTCTTTTTTTTTTCTCCCTTCTTTTTATCTTTCATGTTTGTGTGCATTATTTGAAAGCCAGGTATGGATGTTACAGTAAAAGGCAAACAAAAGCTTATTGATTCTCACCATTTGTTAACATGAATGAGTATATAGTGGGGGGCATGTACGTGCATGTGAATTAATATGTAAGTTGAAATGGGAAAGTTTATGAGAAACTATCACCTAAAAGTCTCTGCCAAATTATCAAGTAGCTTTTGATAAATGTGCTAGTGTTATTCCCCAACTATCTTTATGATAATGCACATTAATAATTATTTATAAATATATGCATGATTATATAAAAAGAATGGATGTATAGACCCCAAATTTAAAATTAAGAAGTCTAGCCTGAAAAGCTGCTTGACCATGGTATCATGAGACTCTGGAATAATCTTGCAAGCTCTCATGCTGACCTGGATGAGATGCTCAGCAAATCCATTGCCGTGATCCATCCTCTCCTGCCAGTAGGTAGACAACCTAAAAGAAAGGTTTTTTTGCAAGTCACTGTCTGACTTTTCCAGACAATTCAACAATTTCTTTTTAGGGGAAAAAAAAAGCAGCATTTGTTTTCCTTCAAAGCATTTTTGTTCTATGATTGAGATGACATGGTTTTTGGACTGCTCCCTGCAGGAGGAGAAGCCAGACAGAAGGCAGCTTTCTCTCGGCTCTGGCAATTATAACAAAGTCATAAAACCCCAGGTAAATGGGAACTCTTTAAACATTTGCAGATATAAATCCGACACAGTAGGAAAGTGACCCAAAGGGAAGTGCTTATTGATCCATTTTCCCCCAAAGCTGTCAGTGACGGATGAACATCATCTAATTTAATAGGAACGGCTCCAAGCCTGCAACCTTGTAGGTACTCTCCCTGGCTTTTCTTGGATGGTTATTTGACTGTGACCAAGAAGCTTAACCTTTTCAGGTATCACTTTCCCCATCTGTTGATGGGGATAACAGTGTCCCAGCTCTGACTCTTTCCATGGAAGGCAGCTCAGGGAAAATATGTTGTTGAGTGGTATTGGAGCATAAACATATTTCTTGCCAGGTTTTGTCAGTTCATTTTCTCCTCAGTAGGGCCTTGTCCATCACTGCTGATTTCCTTCTGTCCTCGAGTACAAAGCAGCAAAGGGGAAGTTTCAAAGTTGTGGCATTCACATGTAGTCGATTGAGACAGCCACAAGAAATTCTGCCACATTGATTTATCTTGTAAGCTGCACTTTTTCTGCAGCGAGAAACTGGGGCAAAGAGCTGTGGAAGAGACATAGCTTGATCAGATCTGATGTCTTCCCTGTCAGTCTTCAGATTAAATACATCAATAAATACTTTCTAAGGCAATTCTATTGTATATGAAACTCACTTCTAAGAACTTTGGCAGGATTCCAACGATGTGTATAATGAGTGCCTGGAGAGCTCAGACAAGCCAGCTTACTACCAAGCAACCACGGCATGATTTAACTCCAGTTAGCATTACTGACATTCCAGTCTGTTTAGGAGACATGATGTAGACTCGCTGTGCTGGAGAATACTAAGGCTCACCCACGTCCAGTTCTTCTATTCTAGGGAAATACTGTGCTTCTCAGCCTCCTTGTTTGTAGGTGGGCTGTGTGGTAGCCAGTTACATGGTAGAGGGTCTGATGTGTGTCACTTTGGGGCTGGGCATTGAAGCACTGAGAAAGCTACCTCCATGCTTTCTCTGCCTGCCATGGTATCTTTGAGGGGCACACGTTGCAACAGCAGTACCACAAGGTGGAGAGAGCATGGATCTCTGAGTCCTTGAAGAGTAGAGATACTCCAGTAATCTTCATTAGACTTTCTGTGAGTGAAAAATAAACTTCTGAAAGGTTATACAGTTAAGATAATAGGGCTTCTTTTTTATATACCACAGCATAGTCCAACCTATTCTGTCTAATGGAATGTTAAAATAATAAAAATTAAATGCCAAAAGAAGACAATGACAAAGTGACTGCCACCAGAATGTAAAAGAATGTTCACCAAATGAGAAGTAAGTTCACCGAGTTTCTTTAGCAGAAGCAGGCATGAGATCAGTAGGCATGGCAGTGATCTGAGATACGGAAGATTTCAACAGGAGGAGAAAGGGGACAGGAGGAGAGATGTTCCAAGAAAGCAGTAGTGCAGTGTTGTGAGCCAACACTTCTGTGGCTGCATGAGAGAGCCCTAGTGTAGGACACTGGCCCTGCTGCCTTGGAGAGGGGAAGTGAAAGGAAGCAAAAGTTCTGATCATTAAAAATTATTTATAGGTAATTAGTGTTCTTAACTGAGAGGTGATGTTTCAAAATTTTGGATTGTAGCGTATTACCAACATTCAGGGGAGAGAATATCAGAGGACAAGTTATAACTGAACAAAGGCATAGGCCATTCTTGTGAAATCAATGTCAGCTTGAGTCTAACTCTGACCCTTGGCCCCACCCTTTGCTGGGCACCAGTGTACTTTCATTGCCCCATGTTTGGACCTGTAAATCAGTTAGTTCATACAATTGACTGACTAATTATGCTACAACATTGCTAAAGTCCCATAGAAAACAGATCTAATTTGTTTCATGCAGTTAATATTATTTTATTGAGTATGCATTATTGATTTTATGGAGTAGACAATTCTTTGGGAGATATGTTCATGAATTTGTATCAACTCCAGCACATTCTTTTAAAGCACAGAAGATGCTGGTGAGGGACTTAAAATTCAAGCCTGCATTTTGTGATTGTTAATTTTATTCCGTTGTCATTTAGATTAATTTCCTCCTAGGTTTTAGAAAACTAGTTTTATTATTTAAAGGCTGAATTGCCAGCTCCACCTTGGTTTCCTCAGCCTGGATCTTCCATAAATGGCCAGCCCTGGATCCACTGCTGCTTTCCATCTGCAGATGTAGGCCCTGTGTGCACCCCATCTTTCTGATGGTGAGGGTGATTATACCAGGCTGTGTGCTCAAAGCCTGGGGCTCTGCAGAGTTTTCTGGGCCCCTGTGGGACCTCCCTTGGAGAGTGTTACAATGTGACACAGGGTATTGGCTTTGGAGGCAGATGAGTCTGGGTTTCAATCTCAGCTCTGTCACGTATTTGCTGTGTGACTTTAGGCAGATCAGTTTACCTCTACTTGCTTGCATTCCCTCATCTGTAAAATGGTAATAATACAGGGACGGTAGGTATGAGAATAATAAGAGACGATGGGTTTGATGTTTGAAGATTACAGGCACTCAATAGGTCACTGCATGAATGAACCTAACCAGCAGTGCCGGCAAAGTGCCATGCCAGGATTTCCTGTGGCTACTCGGCTGGAATCAGTGTCGGTCTTGAGCCTATATCTTCTAGAGTTAAGGCAGGGCACCTGTAGTGGCCTCTCACATATGGCACCTTATAGCAGGCACATTCAGAATTCCCTAATATTGGGAAATGTTGCTTGTTTGACCTCTGTAGTATCTGCATCTTGAAGCTAGGGTCCTCCCAAATCCTGAGTATGAAAATCCTTAGAGTACTTTAAAAAAGAATCTCAGGGTTGTATGAAAATGACTGAAGGATTTGATATAAATTTGGCTATAAATTTGCTCTTTGAGAATTAAGTACAATTTGCTCTATTGTAGTATTCCCAAAACTTTATCCCAGGGAATATTCATTCTCTGAGATGGTCTAAATGTTCTCAGGAGGAAAAAAAATAGGATTCTAAGAATTAAAAGCATTTGGAGAACCTTGAATTAAATAATATTTCTTCCTAGTTCAGCATTTCTCAGAGCTTTTGTATGCTAATTTGCACCACGGTGTAAGCATGCAACAAATATTTGTTCCATGAATGAGTAAATAAAGGAATGGCTGAGTTAGACCTAGATTGCTCTTTCTGGATCTAGTTTTGGAGCCTCATCAGCTCCCCTTTGCCTCTCACCTCTCACTCCTTCCTTACATGGGCCTGGACAATTTGTTCTCCTTTTCCACTATTTATATATTTTTGTGGACCTGCACATCCCTGTCAAAATTTTAAAATGTGCCATGAGGATTCACAAGCATAGAAATAGCTTTCCTGAATCCTTAGCATACCAAGACCATTAATGTGGCCTCATGGCATGGATAGAGTGATCCAGATAGTTCTCAGTTGGTTTCCTCTTGAGGCCTGGCTTTCCGCCAGACTTTTAAAGCTCTTAAAAAGAGCCTGATCCTAGGTAGCAGTTGCCTGTAGTGGGTTAGTCTGCAAGCCCTGCTTCAGAAGCTCACCTGCCCCGACCTTATTCTCCTTATATATGCAGACCTGGCAACTGTCCTTTGGAAATCTCAGGGTGGCTTGCTGGCTTATTCCCCTTTTGCGCAATTAAGAGGCCATCTGAGAAACAGGCCACTGCCTCTTCTGTAGAGAGACAATGCAGAGGTTTCTCAGCAAAAGTTAAGGTATCATTCTGCTTGAATGATAGGGGCTATTAAAGCCTTTAATTCCTGTTCTTCTCATACCAGCCTGAACCACACTAATGATAATATCTCATCAGGAATTCCCCTACAGTCATTTCTCAATAGAATTTCAAAAAGAAAGTGCATAGAATTTTTTTGCTACCTGAAATTCAGCCAGACCAGACCAACAAACCTCTCCTCTCCCATGAGTAGTTGGAGATATAATGACCATTGGGTAGTAGACCATGAGGCCATTTTGAGTGGCAGCTCCTTATTATGCGGAGATTTTGGTTGGAGTCATTGTTGCCAGGTATGTGGACCTGTCACCTCATCTCTTGTGCAGAGCACATCCGTGCATGTTGAATGAGCAATAGACAGAGGAGCCACATCACTTAAGCTCAGAAGGTCCCTAAGTTGCCTTCAGGAACTTATCTTCAGAGCAAGCAACTGCTTTATGTCCTTTATGATAAAGTAACAAGTCTCATTAGAAAATGACAGCAAGTATGGCTTTGACAAGCTAGTAGAGAAGACAAGCTAGACCCACAAATTCAGAAGCAGAGGGCCCGTGTCATTAGTTGAGGCAAGGGCTTAATTATTTCTAAGTCTGGCATGAATCAGTACAGGCAGGTAGTCCACACATTTGAAGGAGGCTTCTTTACGAGCCCCCAAATGGACATATTTTCACGGATCCAAACTGGCGAGGAGAGAAATGGGCTTTTGGATGAGTTGAATCTTTGATGTGTCCTCCAAATAGCTTCCTCACCCAAGATCCAATCTGATATTAACTGTTAGACACCGATTTGTCCCTCCTTGAGAGGCCCCACACATAACTCAGTAACATGGTAAGGAGAAATAACTCAATGTATTTTTTAGTGGGAGGGTTAGGGAGAAGAAGGAACATGGTATATGGAAATCGCATGGATTTTGATCCACTATTAATGGGTCATGAAATACTAGCTATCTATTTCTAACTGATAATTTGGTGAAAAGATTCCTGAGGAAAAAGCATCCCTCCTTAGACTGATATATTTTTTGTTTTAGTCTTTGCTTTGTAGCTGACAGAACTCACAAGGGTGGTTCTTTGACCCAGCTCCAAAAGCACAGTAACTGATGCTTTGAGTGAGAGAGGAGTGATGGTTTGAAGTGGCAGTTTCATTTACAGAAAACAGAGGCTAGAAGAGGGACAGAAACAAAAGCTTTTCTTACAAGGGGCCTTTCCTCCCCTGAAGGGTGAGCTTAGAAGCCTGCAGTGGTACCCACCTCCAGCTGCACAGATCGTGCCTTTCTCCACAGTGCCTGGGCTGCCTGCTGTGGGCACAGCTCCGTGGGGAGCCAGAGTGGGTGGGAACATCCACGCAGCCTGGGGCTACAGGCTGGACATATTTCAGGAGGATGTGGTGGGAGTTAGGCATGACTTTGGATTGCAGAAAAGCTTTTGTTTTTTCAACAGATTGCATCCCACGAGTAAACAACATGCACAGACACATTTTAACACAAAATCTGCATAGATAAAGTTCAAGGCATGGACCGTATTGAATTGTCTTTGTTTTAAGTCTCTTTGTCTGGATTGATGCCTCATTTGCATATGAAAAATATGTTCTTTTTTTGCAGTGGTCACTTCCTCCTCATTTTTCTTTCAAGGGACAGCTCCAGTTTACCAGTGAGAAGCATTTGTTGAAGAGTAGAAAGAGTTGAAGAGTAGAGGGCTTAGTGGCTGAAAGGAGAGATGTCAGGGAAATTGCACGTTCTTGTTTAACATTTGAGGTTTTGGGAGTCCCCGTCATGGCACAGCGGAAACGAATCTGACTAGGAACCATGAGGTTGTGGGTTTGATCCCTGGCCCTTTTCAGTGGGTTAAGGATCTGGCGTTGCAGTGATCTGTGGAGTAGGTTGCAGACGTGGCTCGGGATCCTGCGTTGCTGTGGCTCTGGTGTAGGCCGGCACCTACAGCTCCGATTAGACCCCTAGCCTGGGAACTTCCATATGCCATGGGTAGGTCCCTAAAAAGACAAAATACAAAAAAAAAAAAAATTGAAGTTTTATTTTTAAGTTGAAGTATCTCTTTTCCTACCCCTGGTGGACCTTGAAAAAGGAGTAGAAGCTTTTAAGACAGAAGGTACTGTATTAGTTCCCAATTGTTGTGGTAACAAATTACCACATATTTAGCAGTTTAAAGAACACCCATTTATTATCTCATAGTTTGTGTAACTCAGAAGTTCAGCAGGGCATGGCTGGATTGTTTGGTTAGGGTCTCACCACGCTTAAAATCAAGGTATCAGCTGGGGCTTCAGTTCTTATCTGAAATTCAGGGCTCTCTTCCAAGCTCACTGTTGTTTGCAGAACTTAGCCCCTTGCAGTGGGAGGACTGGTCCCTATTTCCTTGACCTTCCTTCATCATCAATCCAACAATGGTGTGTCGAATTTTCTCATGCTTTAAATCTAATTGTCTCTTCTGCCCTTGGCCAAAGGGGAAGTTCTACTCTTAAGAGCTTGTGTAATCACACTGGACTCACTCAAATAATTTATATCTCACTATTTTAATGTCACTAACATTAATTACATGTTCAGTGTCCCTTTGGCCACATAAGGAAACATATGTGGCACTGGGTGGACCAAAATTCTGCCTGCTACAGGGAGGGAGAAAGAGTTTCAAGGCAGAAGGGGCAGCACAAGAAAGGTGTGGGCATGTTATATATGATTGGTATTTTTAGTATTGCTACAATCATTAGTATGATTGTTTTTTAGAAAGAATACTGGAGATAAGGAGGCTAGTTAGGAGTAACCATATGGGTCTACACTTGCCCTGACCCATCTTTCATGCTGACAAGAATGTGCTTTACTACTAGCACTAGTTAAGTGGGGACTGAAGGATCAGACAGCTTGTGTTGTTCAAGTCTTGGCTTTGCAGTTTATTAAATTTGCTACCTTGGTTAAATTATTTAATTCTACTAAGCCTGAATTTTCTTAGGTGTATAATTAAGATAGTAATAATGCCTACTTTATAAGGTAATAATAATCCCTACTTTTATACCTAACACCTACCTCGTAAGTATAAATGAGCTATGGAATATTCTGTTATATCATGAGTGGTCAACAAATGTTTTCAATTTTTATTATTACTTCCTCCTTTTTCTATATAAGAAAAACGGTTCAAAGTAATTTACATCAAGCTAAGAATGATTTGAATTTAGTTTCTGATCGCTCTCTTATACTGCCTAGCTATTTGATCATCCCTTCTTTGTGTCACAGTTTTGTCACTTTTAAAATGAAGCTGGTATTAATCACGCTGACATGTCAAAAGTAAGTTGGTGATATTAGAGCACTTTGAAATAATCACTGGTTATTTATGAAAAGGATATGATTATGTAGAAGAAGACAATCTTGGTTTCTATGAGCTCATTTTTTTTTTTTCATCAGAGTCACCCTGCAAAAAATGGAAGAAGTCCAGGAAATTTCCTGTGGGCTCATTTTTCAATAAGATGTAGAGAAAACCAATCATCATGAAGAGTGTGTTGTAAATTAACTCACTCCATAGAGTAATTGGCTTGCTAAAGGATGTGAGTTAAGAAGTGTCAAACAGTTAAACTCCCCTCCAAATCCCTTCTATCAATCTGTAGCACAAACCCCAAATACTAATATTAGAGATTTTGTGGAGTTCCCATCGTGGCGCAGTGGTTAACGAATCCGACTAGGAACCATGAGGTTGCGTGTTCGATCCCTGTCCTTGCTCAGTGGGTTAAGGATCCGGCGTTGCTGTGAGCTGTGGTGTAGGTTGCAGACTCGGCTCGGATCCCGTGTTGCTGTGGCTCTGGCGTAGGCCAGTGGCTACAGCTCCGATTCGACCCCTAGCCTGGGAACCTCCATATGCCGCGAGAGCGGCCCAAGAAATGGAAAAAAGACAAAAAAAACAAAAAACAAAAAAAACCAAACTAATATTAGAGATTTTTTTTTTTTTTTACCATATTAAGACCTAATAAGCAATGTGGTAGAGTACAAAGAACATTTAATTCAAAGTGAAAATCTGCGTTCTAGTTGGTTCTAGAACTAACTATCTCTAAGTCCTGCATCCTTTGTAGATCCCATTGGTGAATGATGTGGGTTGATCTAGGATGATCTCTATGGTTCTTTCCTTCTTTAAGATTCTATGAACTAGATGCTGAGACAGAGTGGACTCCTAAAATCTTTTCTCTTAGTGTGTAGCAGTTGGACAACCATTTTGGTGAGAACCATATGCTCCAGGAGGATTACCCTGAGGAGGTGGGCAGGAAAGCAGGCTGATGTAGGGATTCTGCAAACAACAGTGGAGACTGGCCTGGCTGGGGCCAGGGTCTGCATGAAGGGTGAAGTGAATCAACAAGGAAGATGGTCTCATGGTTAAGGTGAGAGGAAAGGCTGCCATTTAGACTCACCCACTTTCCAAGTCCTGCTGACAAGCTCTGATTAGAGATATTTATTTAGACATTTGATTTGTACTATAAAGTCACTAGCCTGTTTCTTGGGCTGATTGAATTCTTTTGTTAAAATCTTCCTCTATAAATGAGGTTAATGCTAATTTATTTGTCTGAAAGCAAGGGATGAAAATTATATAGCCTTTTGAGGTTCATTTAGCAATGAGATACATTTATTCTGGGATTATATCAACTCATCTACCTTAAAAGCAGACAAAAAAATTAATCTAATGGTGTTTATGTTACAGTTTGAGGAAAACTGGACTGGGGATCAGAAACCTAGATTTTAGCCTGAGCTCTAGCACTAAACAGATGTATGAACCTGGGCATTCAGAACCCTTCAGGGTCTTACCCCTTATTGGTGATGGGTAGCTAATAATATCTGCCTTGCCAGTCGGTAAAGCTATGTGAAGTGCTTTGAACAGTGCTTTGCATTTAGTAAATGTTCCACAACTATGAGCTGTTGTTTTTTTGGTCCTGATAGAGTACCTGGAAATTTGAAATAGTGAAAAAAAAAAAAAAGGTATTAACTGAACGAATGAATGTCAACAAACAAAGGGTGTTGTGAAGTTCAAAATAAGTCAATGTGTGAAGTGCCCTATGGGAGTAAGTATACTCTATTTGTTGAGTGAAGGGGCAGTTTCACACATGTAGCAGTAATGCAGAAAAATTCTCAAATCTTAAACATCTCTTTCTACCTAAGGAAGGTAGAGAGTGTAATTGCTGGTGAGTTACCTAGTATCAGAGCTACCTTCCCTCACTCTCCTGTCTAAAATAGAACTCCCTGTAATTACTCTCTACCCTTTATCTGGGCTTACCTTCCATCTCAGCAAGTACTGTCACCTGACAAGTCTATTTGTATTTATTATCTCATTCTCCCCTCCTCCCTTTAGGAATGTGAGATCCATGTAAGTAGGTCCTTTTGCTTGTTTTTGACTTTTCTCACCATTATGAATGGCATTTATAGGACAATATATGACACATAGTAGGCACACCAGAAAGATGTTGAATTATCTTTTGGGGATGCTTCAGGTGTGATAACGACTTTTTTTTAAATGATCAAGCCCTTTGTACCCTATTTGCTATTAAAGCCTAGTAATACATCACGTCTAGTTTTGAAGCAATAGCAATAACTTTTCTCGGTGACTCATAGTAGGTGTCATTGCATATAGATGGATCTTAAGACCAGCACCTGGAAGCTGTCTGAGATTGTTTGTTCAGTTGGGGGTGGTGAGAAGAACTGCTTCCCAAATGGATGCGCCCTCAATCCCAGTATCTACAGAGGTGTCTAAGTCAGGAGCAACACCGATAATTCTGCTCTGTGCTCCATAAAAAATTAATAACCATAAAAGCCAAATTGACTTCCTCACTAGCAAATGAACTTTACTATCTGCTTTAGCTTACAGACTCTTAGTAACCAGTATGTAAAAAATACCAACCAGGGAAAGATATTTTCCCACTTTATAGGCTTTAAAAAAAACATTTAATTCAATCTGGCACTCAGGCTGAATGTAAAACAGCTGCAAAGCAGTATTGATGGGACAACACATGATATAATTAAATATATGTATCAATCCATCAAGTGTAAGATAAAAATCAATTACATGCAAACAGATACCTTTAGGTGGGGGTGGGGAGGGAGAAAGGCAGATGTTTGCAACCCTGCTCCTACATTGTACCCAATTGGTCTCTTTTTGGAGCAATATTTCACCTGCTGCAAGATTATTCTTGATATTTTCTGAGGGCCTGCTTTGTGTAGGGCTCTGAATAAAATTTAAGAATTTTTGAGCCATGATCTGGGGCCTAAAATTCACCTGGGAGACTTGTTAAACCTGTAGATCCTTGGGCTCCTTTCTAGAGATTCTGATTATACTGATGGTGGTCCCAGTGCCATACTTAGAAAAATAGAGTCATTTGCAACCACAAGCCCTGGGTGAAAATCAAGGCCCCATCACTTAAAAATTCTATGCCTTGGGCAAGATAATGGATCTTTTTCTAAACCTCAATTTTCTCATTTGTAATTCAAGCTTCTGGAATGATAAAGTGTTCTGATACATTATCATTTAATCCTACTTTATAGGATAGAGTAGGAGTAAATGAGGCAATGTATGTGACATATTTAGCTCAGAGTCTGATAAATATTGTAGTATTGCTACTGCCAGCAGCTAAGATAGACTGAGTGCTTGCTCTCTGAGGGAGACTGTTCTAAGTGCTTTGCATGTATTCACTCTTTTAAATCTCAGGTAGGTATTGCTTTCATGCCTGTTTTATACAGGTGAGAAAACGGAGGCACAGAGAAATTAAGTAACGGTTTGAAGCCACACAGCAGTGAGGTGATAGAGCAAAGACAAGAATCCAGAGAAATAGATGTTAAAATGAAAAAAAAAAAAAAGATTGCAGGTTTGTATGATATCAAAGCCTGCATATATTATCTGCTATTATTACTTATTTTTCTCCAGAGTCCACCTATCCTTCCTTTTCTAGCTTTGCATTTGGTCCTTTTCTACTCTACACTGAAGTCATTTCGCTGGTTAATCTTTTGTTCTCCTATGTGTTCTGGCACCAGCACAGGCATTGGTGAAGGGGAACCCTTAACATAAACATTCTAAATAAGAACCTACCTCATAGCATTTAAAAAGTGCAAATAATCTGCTATTCTCTACCGCCAAAATACATGTATAAAATCAACATTAGTTGACAGATGAGAAGAATCAGCATAGGCCTTTTTTTTTTTTTGCTCAGACAGTATGTATTTCAAAAGGAATCAGTAAGGAAATATTTAAAAACTAAACTGAAAATTTAACATTGTTTATGGCCAGCCAGAGCTAGTGGAATTGTAGGTGATTTCTTTAATTTTGCCTTTTCTGAATTTTGTACCACAATGAACATACATTACTTTGCAACCAGAAATAAAATTTCTTTCTTCAAAAGTAAGGAAATACATTGAAAATGGATCCTCGCAGCATTAGTCTTGTATTTCTTCAGGCTGCTGCTCACTCCTAGGCATGCATCCTGGTCACCTCCATAGGACACTGAGAGAAAAGCTGATCAATATTTTGGTGCCAAAGGGAAGAAGGAGGGGCTGGTTTGAGAGGAAATATTTTAAAACTCTATGAGCTCTGTTAGAAGTATGCCTCAGTTCACTGACCTTGAAAATTAACCTCGGGTAACCAGAGGACTAAGCCCCAGAATAAACAAATAATCAAGAAAATTCATTTCCAATTTGAGCAAATGTTAACAACATGTTGTGTTTCCATGATGCCAAAACTTATTAATTTAATGAAAAACAACATCAGTCAAGCCATTGGAAACACACAAAAATCAATATAGGCGTTACTTTATAGATCAAGCTATGACTTTATAGATGGAATTTCTTTACTGTTCATGTGTTTACTTAGTTACCACTTGAAATAGTTAGAGGTCATTCTGGATTCTGAACAGTCACTGGTGCCTCAGAGGGAAAAATTATGAAAATACCACACTGCAAAGGGGAATATGATGAAAAAACCTCTAGTATCTTTCAGGGCCATAAAGGAACTATTGGAAACATTCCATTTTCTAATAAAGTGCTTGCTAATTTTTTTTTCTTTTTGATAGTGCAGTGCAATCTATTTACTACTAGGTTGGAAACCTTTTGGTATAAAGAAATTGTAGACTATATGGGACAATTCTCCACACCAATGATAATTCTCCCAGCTACACTGATGCGTTAAGCTGCTTATAATAAGAGTTGCTTGGTAGTTAATGGGAATAAAGTCTCTGGAACTAAGGTATTTCATAATCTTTTATATAAAAGCAGAGTTTCTAAAATGAGGAAAGATGTTATTGTAAGTTCTTGAGAATGTGGAGAGAAAAATCCTATTGTATGTGTCAGTCAAAGAAGCGATACCATACAATAATGGTATCTTCCATTTATAAATTATAATACCCTCAAATATTTGATGTGTTTTCTGATCTATTTTATCACTCTCTTCCTGTTGCAGCTCTAAATCAGGTAGGCATTTTCACCCCAGTTTGGTGAAGAAGCTAAGGCATAATTAAGTCATTTTCTCAAAGTTACTGGTAGACTAAAAATTACAACATAGGCCATTATTCTCACTAAGTTGGGACTTGCACTCTACTTTTTGTGTGTCTTGAAAATTTGTCCTCCTAGCACAAAAATATCTGTGTGAAAATAAAATCAAACAAATACTGAAAAAGAAAAAAACAAAGCAAAACAATACGGAACCCAGTTTGCTTTGTCGACATCACCTTTAATACTTAGAAATGCTCAAATCAATGAATGTGAAGTGCGGTGTTTCAAAAAATTTGGATCACTGACTACGATTTTTCTTTTTTTCTTTTTTTCTTTTTTTTTTCTTTTTTTTGTCTTTTTGCCTTTTCCAGGGCCGTTTTCTCTGGCATATGGAGATTCCTAGGCTAGGGGTCTACTCTGAGCTGTAGCTGCTGGCCTATACCAGAGCCACAGCAACGCAGGATCCGAGCCTCGTCTGCGACCCACGCCACCACTCACGGCAACGCTGGATCCTTAACCCACTGAGCAAGGCCAGGGATCGAACCTCAAACCTCATGGTTCCTAGTCGGATTCATTAACCACTGAGCCACGATGGGAACTCCCAATTTTTCTTTTTATCCAGGTACTTTGACGTCATTATGTCCGGCTGAAGTTAAGATGTAGACGGACATAGAGATGCACAGTGAAGAGTATCTGGATCAAATTATGCATTTTTAGTAGTTGTGATTTAGGTTTGAGTATAGCTTAGATGTCTGTCACCTTTAGTTTTGTACCAAAAAAGCAACCTGTGGAAATAGTATGAACACATTTAGAAACACATAGTAGAATCTCATGCTTCATTTGGGACTTTTGGAAATAGTTATTAAAAGGATTTTCCAATTTAAGTCCTTGATGATATATTTCTGAGTACCATTACCTGTTAACAGAAAAAGAGATTGAAATGAGATAAGTGGGATTCCTAACAGGCCTGATGAGGATAAGTGCTGACATTGTCTCAATGACTGGACTGACTGGGATGCAGCGCAGAAAAACAAAAATAAAAGCAAACCAAGACCCTGCTCCCATAGTCTTAGAGTCCAGTGGGTGAAGAAAGAAAAAAGAAACCCCAAAGAAATATTTGCCCCTTCAGGTGGTAGTCAGTATTGGGATGGAAAATAAACAAAGGTAAGAAGAAATCGATAATGACTGGCGGGCTCTTTCAGATGGGGGGAGGAGAAGGGGGTGGTCAGGCAAAGCCTTTTTTTATAAGGTAAAATTTTAATAATACATTTCAACCAATTAGGCTAAAAGGCTGAGTTTTTCAGAGGTGGTGAGTCTGAACAGGCTAAGTGATACATGATGGCAGAATCATGTCCTGTTCATCTTTTGTCTGCCATGCTACTTACTCTGCTGAAAGCTTCTCCTTTCTTCTCACATCTCACCCTGCTCCCCACTTTACCCAAGTGATTCTGGTAATTTCTATTTATTCCTTAGGTCTTAACTCAAATGATCCCTTTCTCAGACAAACATTGTCTTTTTAATTTTCCCCAAATACTCCATCTTTCCACTTAGGTAATCACATTTGTAATTGTGTATTTAATATCAGCCTATCCCACTTGCTTGAATTACCAGAGTGCTAAGATCATGCATCTCTGTTCCACCTTTTCATTTTCTTCTTTCTATTCCTATAAATGTGGAGATTTAAGATGGTAAAATGAGAGTTTATCTTCTCTTTGGGGGGTTGAACTCCTGTAAACACATATAATAATACAAGGTTTTTGAAGTTCAATTCTAATTACATACTGAGAGCATCAAAGATCAGTGACAATAAGTGGACTCTAGGGTGGTAAGAAAATGGTTTTAAAATATTTTCTGTTTTTGCACTGTGAAGATCTAATCAGCAATGCACTTTTTTTGCTGCTGTCATCTGCTCTTGTCAAGAACCATTTCATATAAACATATTCTGT
Source organism: Phacochoerus africanus (assembly GCF_016906955.1). Taxonomy (NCBI): domain Eukaryota; kingdom Metazoa; phylum Chordata; class Mammalia; order Artiodactyla; family Suidae; genus Phacochoerus; species Phacochoerus africanus. The sequence continues at coordinate 78,087,540 of NC_062554.1, forward strand.
TCCTGAAGTTACAAATGGCTCTTTTTTTGCTAGTAAGTTGCAGTTTATTGGGTCTGTTAGTTACACCTTCACGGGCTTACCTAGAAGAGCATTTAACAAGCTCGGTTATAAGCTACAAAGAGGAGGCTATGATGGCTTTTGGTAGGCTTAAGAAAGGGAGTGAATAAAATCATCTGGTTCACCTGTTTCTGTAGGCATTCTACTTACTAGGTAAAAAATGTATTGCATGGGGCTGGAGTAGAAAAAAAGAGACTGTTTAGGAAACTATATTAATAACCCAGACAAGAGAATAGAGTGGCTTAGGCTATAGTTGTGGAGATGTTTGGGATGTATCTTAGAAATAGGATCAAGAGGATTTATTTTATGGATTGGGTACACGTATGTGCCTGCTGATTTTCACCATGAGTAACTAACTGAATACTAGTGCCAGTTACTGAAATGGTGAAACTTAGATGGTGGGTGAATGAAATTGAGAGTTCCATTGTGGATTCTTTAAATTCTAGATGCCAAATAATACATCGAACTCTTTTTTGGACTACATTTGTAAATTGATGCATTTATTATTTCATTTAAAAATAATGCCTTGACCTCTTGGCTTTTTGTTGTTTTTGATGGTGAACTTCTAAGAAGAGAATGCTTTTGTACTTAACCTTTGTACTCTTTGTATTTCTGGGCCCTCTCAGTTACTTTGATGAATGAATATATAGTGGTTGGGACTTACATATTGCTTACTCTTCATTGTCTGTCTGTCTGCCTGCCTGCCTTCCTTCCTTCCTTCCATCCTTCCTTCTCTCTGCGCCACCTCCTTGCCTTTTTTGGTGTAAGCAAAAGTGCTAAACTGGGAATCATCATATTTGGGTATTAGTCTCTAGTAGCTTTGTCACTCTGAAAGTGCCAATGCATATTTTCTGAATCTCTATTTCTTCATTTGAAAAATGAGGCAAGTAGAGATGACCCCTAAAATTTCTTCCAGTTTGAAAATTCTATAATTTTTTCTGAGATGTGCAAATGCAGTTATACTTGTGGGTTTTACTTTGTAACTCTTTCGAGGGAAATGTATTTTTAGAAAGAGACAATTTACAAGTAATCAATTCAACTCACTCATATGAAAGGGGAGAGCAGTGAAACCCTAAGGTATGCTTCCTCAGTTATAAAATGAGACTCAAAATGGTAATAATAGCAACAATAATAACAATAACAGTAAGAAGTCCCTAAATATTTTAGTCCCAAAAGATTCTTATGGGACTAAAATGAAGTAAAACATGTGAAAGTGCCTAGCGAGGCATAAATCTTCAATAAATGTGTGCTCTCACAATGATTATTATCGTTAATTACATGTGACTTGCCGAAGGATGTCTAATATGCTAGTAGCAGACCCAGGATTCAGTTGTTTCTTTAAGAGGCACAAGCCTTCATTTTCTACTCTAGGCCCTTCCTGCCTTCTCCTCCAGCAATCAGAGCTGAATATGCTTCATACTCTGTGAAGATAGTACACTAAAGTAATTGTGAGTATATCTTAAGGGTGAGATAAAACCTGGGTTTGAAACTAGTTTATGGTACTTTTTATTGTATGACATTGGATAAGTATTAAATGTTCCTGAATTTCAGTCTCCTCATCTGTAAAACAGGGATAATAGTAATGGGTGTACCCTCGAAGATATATAGTGAGGATAAATGATGTAAGGCATGCCAGGTACTTGGCAATGTTCATGGAATGATTAAGGCCAATAAATAGTACCTGACTAATTATTTCTCTGCCATCACACTTGCTAAGGGATGGAAGTTCTCTGTATTACTTACCTACCCAGAAGTTATTGCATGTACTTTTGAAGGAAGGTCTGGCACTGCCAGTCTGGCAGACAAAGATATCAATTCAAACATTGCCCTGGTAAATATTGTCAGAGCCATTCAGTTTGCATATTAGAAGATGACAGCAGTTCTTGTGGCCTGGACAGCAACTGGCATGGCTTAAGTAGGGGGGGTGGAGGGCCCTTGGAAGGAGCTGTCTAAGAGAGAAATATAATTGTTAGATTATCCAATGTGTTTGAAAATAAAAAAAATGTTACTGGTATTTGAAAGATCTATGAAAACATTTAGAAAATATTAGTGATAGTTCATGTAAATCTAAGTAAATTAGACAAATATCTTCAAGAAAATATGAATAGTAAGGGAAATGTCATAATTGTATATCATTTGGCTTGATGAAAAATATTACATAGTCAAAATTGTTTGAACACTGATAACCTGTGTACCTCCAATAGTAGCTTCATTCTACTGAAAAGATGAGTGGAAGGAAAGAAGTTGAGGGTGGTTGTGAAGAAGAGTGAAATTCTCACTTAAAATGACAAAAAGTCAAAAAATAGTATCTATGCTTAATAAATAAGAAACAATATTTATAGTTAGAAACATTAAGGCAATTACAAGAAAAACCAGCAACAGATGTTGAAAGATGTTATTCTCGGAGAACAGGACTTGGAGTGGGAGTGGTGGAAGGAGGCTGCTAGCTTTTCTTGTGTGCACTTATATACTGTTTGACTTAAGATGATGATTTCTTAAAAAACTAGAAAAAAGAGATTATCTACACCTGTCTTTACTTTTTGTGTCTTTCCTGAATAAGGTAAATATGAGTTTTCTGTAACATATGTATAAAACTTTTTTTTTAAAAAAAGCTCATCTGGAGTTCCCATCATGGCTCAGTGGTTAACAAATCTGACTAGGAACCATGGGGTTGTGGGTTCGATCCTTGGCCTCGCTCAGTGGGTTAAGGATCTGGTGTGGCCCTGAGCTGTGGTGTAGATTGCAGACGCGGCTCAGATCTGGTGGTGTTGTGACTCTGGTGTAAGCCGGTGGCTACAGCTCCGATTAGACCCCTGATTAGACCCCTGGCCTGGGAATCTCCACATGCTGCTGGGGCGGCCCTAAAAAGGACAAAAAGACCAAAGAAAAAAGCTCATCTGATCTCTCACAGTGGTTTCAGAACCTACAAGTCCCCAACATGACGTCTAAAGATGCCTATAAAATGAACTATTGAACAATAGAATTTTTCTCACATTTAGATATAAACTTAAGGTATTATTAATATTGGAAGTGAAGTTTGTATTGATTATATCATCAATAAACTTGTATCATTAGTATTACCAAATACATCTTTGAACATAAATGCAGATTTTAAGATTTTTAAAATATGTAAATGTCATGATAACACATGATAAACTTCTTATTCTTTTACTATACTTTTAGTTCATGAAGGGCAGGATTTGAATCACTCTTACTTTTGATAACTCTTAGAGCCCAACATTGATTATAGGAATTACAAATATTTCCATTATTTACTTTAATTACATGGCATTTCTTATGAATTTAGGCAGAAAAGTAAACCTTTACATTTTATTTTAGATAATGGTCTACTTAGCCAAAAGGATAATTTGATAGGCTTGTTTTGTGGTTTTGTTTTATATTGTTCAGGAAAATATAACATTCTATAACACGTTAGTTTTATATTTATTACCAGATGCTATAATCTTAAAAACAAATTACTAGCAATTCTTATTTGTGGAAGAAAGTGAATGATATCACAGAATCATAGAATCACATGATAGGATGGTCAAAATATGTCCCCAATAATAGGAGGGACTTAGATGGTAGTTCTTACCAGAATCTGAGAAAAATTTTATTTTAAAATATTTCCTAGGTTGATTCCATTAAGACTTTAGTAAGAACTGCGTTATAAACTCAACCTATTATTTCCATGATTATAGTAAGAGCTGATGGTCCCAAATAAAGCTTAAAAGTAATATCAATGGGATTTAGTCAAGTAATTTTTAGGTATGGTAATATATTTAAAGTAATCTACTTGAATTGGGACTTCTGCTTCCATTAAAAATGAAGTAAGTGATGTGGGTTGAATTTACACTTCTACCCAAAACAACAAAAGTTGAACAAAATGTGTGAAACAACACATTTGAAGATGTTGGAGATCAGATTCTAAGCGGTGTCAATAAATTTAAAAGGATTCAAAAAATTCTCTAGCTCTAATGGAAACAAATAAATAAAATCAGTAAGTAGAACATTTAACAAATTAACAAATGAAATTATTTATATTATACAACCATTTAAATGAAATATCCTTGGATTTTAAGGGGAAACAAACTTCTCAGTTCCCACCTCTCAAGCAGAAATACCATGTTAAGTGAATAAAAATGGCCTGTATAGGAATGTGGGCAAATTAATGTGGGTACTAGAGGGATATAAAACTTATTCAGGAAATAAACACATGCTTTTGAGAAATAAAATGAATTAGAAGATGTTGAGATCTAGAAGGTTTAATGCATGGGGTAATTTTATTTTCTTCTTGAATTGCACTTATGGCCTAAAAAAATCAGTGAAATGCATTTCAGTCAGATACTACTTAAATAGGATTTAAACATCTTTAAACTAAATTTTTTTCCCATGATGGTTGTGCTTTGGAGATAAGGGGGAGAAACATTTTCAAGTTGATTCTCCCATACATGTACAGCTCACTATTATTTCTGTTCAACACGAGGATGGCTGCCATGAAACTCTTTGCTCATCCCATCCCACATCTGGGCCCCTGCTTATGTTGAAACTCCACCTGAATACCTTTCCTAGCTGTTTCCAAACTCCATCTATTTATACTTCCATCTTAGCTGCTAGGGACTTTCCTTCAATTTTTCTGACCTGCCAGTAATATTCCTTTCCCTGAACTCCTGTAGAAGTTCATATAACAGTCAAGACTAAGGGGGTACAACATGGCTTCTCTTATTCATTAATTTTAATTTAGTGGGTTTTAAATCATAGTATACATAATAATTCCTTGGAAGTGATTGTAATAATACAGGTTTGGGGCCAAATCCCTAGAAGTCCCAACCCACTAAGACTAAAGGATCAGGAATTTGCATTTAACCAAAGACCCCAGGACTGATGTGAGGATTTGCATAGTCACTTTGGGCACAAACCCTGTCTCTCTAATAGACTTCAGTAATTCAATCTAGTTTACTCACAGAGATATACCATAACCAATCCTTCTTTTATATCTTTATATCAATAACTAGAGTGCTAAGCCTATGATGAATTCTCGATAAACACTCACCAGTTTATTAGAGCAGTGCCATTACACATACATTTAATGTATGTTCTCTTCAGGTATTTTTGTTTTTTAATGATTGCATAGCCAAGTATCATAACTTAATTTTTTTTTTAGAACTTGTGATTTGGCGTCTCATTTGAATAATAGAATTTTAGAGGTGGCAGGGATTTCTAGAATTAACTTAGCTTGATTATCTCATTTTTTGATGAAGCAGTTGAGGGCATGAGAGGTTAAGCGACTTACCCAAGTTCATGCAGTGAATTAGTAAAAGCGCTGCATCTACAGAAACCAAGTCTCTGATCTCACAAACCTCATACTTTTGCTGCAGCACATGTTGTCTCTTACTAAGAAATCTGCCCAGTGTGTGTATGTTATTCTCACCCTCCAAATTCCTCCCTTCCCTCAACGGTTTCACCTTTGGTAACCATAAGATTGTTTTTGAAGTCTGTGAATTTCTGTTTTATAAACATGTTCTTTTGTATCATTTTTTATTAGATTCTACATATGAATGATATCATATGATTTTTTTGTCTTTCATCATCTGACTTTACTCAGTGTGATCATCTCTTATCGAGAACCTACTGTATAGCATAGGAAAATCTATTCAATAGTTTGTAATAACCTATATGGGAAAAAAAGAATGGGTATATTTTTACAGATGACTGATTTACTTTGCTGAACACCTGAAACTAATACAACTGTATGTCAGCTAAGACTCTAATTAAATTTTTTTTAAAAAGAAATCTTCCTAATCCAGTCATCTGTTGATGGACATTTGGATTGTTTCCATGTCTTGGCTATTGTGAATCACGCTGCAATGAGCATGAGGGTGCATGTGTCTTTTTTAAGGAAAATTTTGTTTGGATATATGCCCAAGAGTGGGATTGCTGGGTCATATAGAGGGAGGGAGTGGGATGGATTGGGAGCTTGGGGTTAATAGATAAAGACTCTTGCCTTTGGAATGGATTAGCAATGAGATCCTGGTGTATAGCACTGGGAACTATGTATAGTCGCTTATGATGGAGCATGATAATATGAGAAAAAATAATGTATACACGTATGTGTAACTGGGTCACCATGCTATACAGTAGGAAAAAAAATAATGTACTGGGGAAATAAAAAAATAAAATAAAAAGAAGAAAATTTCCCAGTAACACTAGGTAGTGATACAAGCAATAACATTTAAACACACATTTCTCAGGAAGTTAGGTGACTAAAATTTCATGTCATTCTAAAGAACTCAGTTTCTTTTGTTTATTTGGTCTGGATAATTTCGGATCAGATAATTCCTTGTTGTAGGCCTGTCGCACATGGTATAAATTTTAGCAGGATCCGTAGTCATTAATCATCGGTTGCCAATAACACCCTTTACCCTAGTGCTAATAAAAAATATCTCTAGACATTGCTGAATGTCCTCTGGGAAACAAAATCTCTCCCAGTTGAAAATCTTTGTTTGTATAGACCAGGACATAAATGCTTGGGTCTTTGGATTCTTAAATTCTTGGAGAGACTAATTAAAGAGTCTTTCAAGACAGATTTTCGTGGGAGGATGCTTTGCATTTGAAGCCATCACTAAAGATACTATACACATACACTGTAAACAAAAGACTAGGGAAGTTAAGAGTGCAGAGCAAAGTTATAAAGCAGAATTCGTACGGCATATGACGGTATGATTTAGATGGATTTCTATGGCTTTTTTATTTACATGAATTTTTATTATGCTCATTTTTATTTTATTCCACAGTGCTACAGTGCCTTATTTCTTTAAGTGGAACATTATATTATAGTATAAAGAGTGGTTTTCATCATCTGTAATCCAATGTATATATATTCTAGACTTGAAACATTTATCTTGGGGATTTTTCAAAAGTCGAGAAAAGCTGTGTAGATAAACCCTTTGGAAAATGTAAATATATATAACGCTTTGTCATATGCAATGTGTTTTATCCCCCTCCCCTAACCTCCACGCCTTTCCTTGAATATAGAAGCTTAGGTAAGCCTGTTTGATCACTTTGGTCAAGTTTGACATTAATGGAATAATTTCTTAATGGATATCAGCTCATCTTTGCTGCTGTGCTGAAGAAAATAGCATCTTTCTGCTCTTACAGGATAGGAACTTTGAATTGAAGTTTAACAGATGAACAACGCATTATCAAACAGATGCCAGAGAAACATCTCCTTAGTGTAAGTTTGAAACAAAGGATGAAAAATATTGCTTAAGGAAAAATTTATCCCAGAGAGTATCTTGTGAAATAGAAGCATTCTGAGGGGAGTGGAGGGTCGGGTTCTAGTCCATCCTCTATCTTAGGGACACTCTGTGATAATAATGGTGTTAGACTCGATGATTTTGAAAATGCATATACTGTATATTTATAGTACAAATTCCAACTATTTATATTACTCAGAATAAAATATTTTTCAGCAGAAAGAAGAAAAGTAGCACTAGAGAAATCCTAAGTAATAATGTAAACTTCATCAGGAAAAACTGTCTTCTGCTAGAGTTGAACATAGGATCTTACTTAGAGGACATACAAACATAGAAACCTCATACACGATGGTTCTAATTAAATTAAAACAAAATACTAACCTCCGATGCTTTGCTTCTTCTCTAACTTAAACAAAACACTGTATTTGCTCTTAGCGATATTCTGTTCAATTAGTGGTTTAACATTCAAAGGAAATAATACATGGCAGTGATAATATTGATGATTAACTTAAAATTTGTAAAGAAATTATTGCTATCAACAGTTTAGACTCCAAGTAGCTTGTTAACATGCAGCAGAGAATACACACCTACACTCCTGATAGCATTTTTCTTATTTAGTTCATGGCAACTAAGCACTGTCAGCCCTTAATAGGATTTACGTCAGGTTCTCATACAAGTTAGCTCCTGGCCAAAGTCTGCCATAGACAGTCAATATCTGGGTTTAATTATGCTGATGAACCAAAAAAGTCACCTTTTTGTGTGTGGGCTAAATGCTCACTGTGTGTAGGGAGACCAGCTGTTGCTCTCTTGTTATAGCCTAAAGATTGGAACAAAATGTCAGGGATCTTTTGATGCAAGCTAATTAAAGTATCAATGATTATGCACACCTTGCAAGCTTATTCTTGGATCATTGTATAACATAGAAATTTCTTTCTCATATATATTTTGACTGTGCACTTGAAGTAATGATTTAGATATAAAAGTGCCAAGAAGATCTACATATAAACCTTTGAAAGAATATTCAAACATACCGGGAGTTGTTTTTTCTTCCTTTACAAATCGAGTATGTTAATGTATGTTTCTCCTACTCACGCCAGAGGCAACTGAGTTTGGGAAAGAAAATTGCTAACGTGAATAAAACTAGGTCCTGTCAGATCATTAATGAAACCAGATGGGGATATTCTTCACTGGTGGTTTTTAGGCCTATGGTCATGAATCTGTGGATATTCCAGCTCAACTAATTGGATTAGCTTTCTTAGAAATTTGTCTCTTTAGATCAAAGTGTGATGTGTGGGCTGCTTCCTTTAGAATCTCCTGAATTTCTTAAAATGCCTATTTCTTTTTTTTTTTTTGTCTTTTGTTGTTGTTGTTGTTGCTATTTCTTGGGCCGCTCCCGCGGCATATGGAGGTTCCCAGGCTAGGGGTTGAATCAGAGCTGTAGCCACCAGCCTACACCAGAGCCACAGCAACGCGGGATCCGAGCCGCGTCTGCAACCTACACCACAGCTCACGGCAACGCCGGATCGTTAACCCACTGAGCAAGGGCAGGGACCGAACCCGCAACCTCATGGTTCCTAGTCAGATTCGTTAACCACTGCGCCACGACGGGAACTCCAAAATGCCTATTTCTTGATCTCACATCTAGATATTCTTCTTCTATAGATCTGGAGTAGAGCTTGGGAATATACATTCCGATCAAACATCTCAGGTGATGCTGATATTCCTTAAGAGCTGTCAAACCACTAACTCAGGTAGCAACAGCCAGAATTCAGTCAGGACAAATATTTTGTCTTTGCCTACTTTTCTCAGTGACCCCTCTTCTCTCTTTCATCCCCCACCATCAACTTCTCTAGGGTTCAGTCAACTGATCCCTGCTAATGAGAGCTTAAAGCATCAGATCCTCTAGTGGCATTTCTATTTTAGTAATGATAATTAATAATAATCATAATATAATAGTAGTAGTAGTATGGTAGTAATATCTGGCTCTATACATCTCCAACCTTGTGTTTCTTTATACCCACATATTTCTGCTGTCAAATGTGGCAAGACCTATTCATATTGAGAAATAACCTTGGCCCTAGACTTCTGTGTGATCACTGTAGATGAGTGGGCACATGGGGAAGTAGGAGAGCTCCTAAACTGAGATGGTTATCAAGAACTTAGGTCTACCTGGAGATGACTGTAAACCACATGACTATGTGCCATTAAAACCCAACTAAATATAAATATTCACAATTCAGTTTCCCCTTAGGTGGATGCCAAAAATCCATGCGGTCACACCAAAGCCACAGTATCCAAGGGGAGGAGGGAAGAGAGAGGGGAAATCCAGGGGAAAGAGACAGTGGCTTTAACTGATTGTAGTTAAGTATCTTCTTTTGTAAATTTTGGAAAAATATATGATGATGAGAACACATTTTAGTCTCCTGCTGTCAGCTGTTGTTCCCTTGAAGAGGCCTAGGCAGGTGAGAGGCCCTGAAACTCAAGCTTCATTAGCTTCTCAATAAACTCACATCTGCCCCATACCTAGCTCAGCGACAGAGACCTGGCTTCTTTGCAAAATAGATATATAATAAATGGATGAATGAATAGCAGAGGTATGAACTCATTCTCACGGCATTTCAGCAACATTTTATTTATTTTTAATTTAATTTAATTTTTTAAATTATTTCCCCAATACAATTTTTTTTTCTACTCTACAGCATGGCGACCCAGTTACACATACATGTACACATTCTTTTTTCTCACATTATCATGCTCCATCATAAGTGACTAGACATAGTTCCCAAAGCCACACAGCAGGATCTCATTGCTAATCCATTCCAAAGGCAATAGTTTGCATCCATTAACCCCTAGCTCCCAATCTACCCCACTCCACCTCCCCCCTTGGCAACCACAAGTCTATTCTGAAAGTCCATGATTTTCTTTTCTGTGGAAATGTTCATTTGTGCCCTATGTTAGATTCCAGATATAAGTGATATCATATGGTATTTGCCTTTCTCTTTCATTTCAGCAAAATTTTAAAGTCACATAACAATAAAATGACATTCATATTAAAAAGCAAGTTTCCTATTCATAGACTTTGTTATAAGCCTCAAAGATCAGTACTTCTAGTATAGTCCATTGTTGCTGGGGTACCTTGTTTAGCATTGCCCTAGGTTTGGAGCAAGCTGTGTAGTGATAGTTTCTCTCCAAGAACATTTCCATCTGCATAACTTCCATTCTCTGTTAAAAGGAATCCAAAAGAATGTAATGGCTATCAGGTTATTTTTTTTTTTTCCCAGATATCAAAACCCTCTGACTTAGTTAAGTTTTGTGCTCATAAGAAGAGTACTGGGTGATTATAGAAATGCTGGGATTAGAGAGAGAGGGTCACAGTTGGCTCTCTGTATCTGCACATTCTGAATCCCTGGATTCAACCAACCATGCATCGAACATGGAAGGCTCACTCTACCACACCATTTATGAGGGACTTGAGTATCCATATTTGTTATCTGTGAGGGTCCTAGAACCAATCCCCTGCAGACGATACTGAGGGATGACCATATTCATCTTTTCTGACAGTTTTCCAGTTAGATTGAGTGACATGCATCTGATGCCAGCTTTGACATGAGGACTTCCATGTCAGTTCACTAGTCAGTATCATGTAAGGGTTGAGAATGTGGTTTCTGGAATTGAAGTTCCTGGGTTCTTAATACAGTCTGATGTTTGTTTTGTGACCTTTGGCCAGTCATTTACTCCTATTGTCCCATCATATTGCATTACCTGTCAAATGGGAATGTTTCGAGGGTTAAATAAGTTAATATTGTGATTTGTTAGGAGCTCAGTAAGTACTAGCAATTACTGTCATATTCGGTCCTGTTTTTTGACACTAACTAGCTCTTGACCCTGGCAAGTGTGCTATTTATATGGACCTCAGCTTCCTCATCAGTAAATCGAGTCGTTAAATGATAGTTAAGATTCATAAAATTTTATGATGGGAGTAGTCCTGGGTAACTATACATCATACTCAGAAAAAATTAAGTCAGTTTTTTTTTTTAAGAATTACTTTGTTTATTAATTGAAAGATGAAAACCCACTCATTCTCTAGCATCTTAAAAAATAAGTGAAAAAAATCCAACGTTTGCCTCTTTTTTATTTTTTTTTTTCTCTTTGGAGACATGTAAATTGAAGAGCCAGTCTTGTTGCCTAATGAACCAAGAATCCAAACCTTGGATTTCATTACTATTATGATTCCAGATCCCACCAGAGTCTCTTATCAGATGTGGCCTCATTAAGTGCAAAGGCAATGTACTTCTCCATTAAATTGTGCTGAGCTAACTTGTGGTTGATGTGAGCCAAAATGAAATGTAATTATTTTAAGCCTGTTCCTATTGGACTGTAGTTGCACATCACAGACAGATATAAACATACAAAACTAGTTGGGAATCCTCATTTATATAGTCTCTATTCTGAGTAAGCATACTGGATATCAAGCCTAGTTAATAATGAGGCTCTGTCACTATGAAAACTAAATATAAAACGACTACAGTGTGTTATTCTCTTTTGAATATGTTACCTCTAACACTAACCAGATAGATTGGATTTTTTCCTTCATGGAAGATGAAACTCTTTATAAACAGACCTGCCAATGTGTGATCTGTACTTTTTGATAGTCTCGGATTTTGTAAACATATGTATAACCTTGAAAGAGAGAAGACACATCATTTTTACTTTGTGCTAGTCTCAGTCCATTGATAACAAATATTGACTCTGAACTGGCCCTTGTGTATCATTCTTGCTATGATTGCAAGTCACTTTCAGCAATTTACTATCTAGGAAATCTAAAAAGTTGATTATTTACAAGTTGTGGAAATTACATGGCATACCTTGGGCTGCACTCTGAGGGCAAAGAGAGGTTGTGGGGGGGGGGGCATGGGCTCAGGGTTCTGCTTTTATTGGGAATCAAAGGATGGGGGCCTAGAGATCCAAGGACTTAGTCTTTATTGGTGAATTTTAAACATAAGAGCAGGAATTTAAATTGTAGAAAAGGAAAAAGCAAGTAGCCCAATGGTTAGTTATTGGAAATCAACCAAAATCTCTAAAACAATGGAGCCTAAAGGGGAGGAGAAGGCAAAGGTTGTCTTGGCTCTTTATCTAGTCCTGTGGCTGGAAAGGGGTTTATTTGATAATGGCCATTTTGGAGTGGATGCCCCTTTGGAGTGGATGCTGCAGCAATCAAAAGTTAAATCAAGCACCTACATTAGAAAAAGAAAAACCAACTGTCAGGATTTGCACTACAACTTTCCAATAATAATTGCTAACATTTTCTCTATACCAGAAATAGTCTTAAGTGCTCTATATGTGTTAACTAACTCATTTAATCTGTTTTTACAGAGGAGGAAATAGAAGCACAGAGAGTCTATGCAATTTACTAAGATCATATAGCTAGTGAATGATAGCTGGATTCACATCCAGGAAGTCTAGTTTGAGTTTTTGGTTGTAACCATTAAACTACTACTATCTCTGGGATTCCTCCTACATCATGTTGGTTTCCTTGAGGCAGAGAGACACACTAAACACTGTACAGTGAGAACTGAACCCAAAGAATGCATGTTTGTATCTGGTGAGATTTATATCTTATTTTGTTTCTCACTAAGGAAGAACGTATCAGATGCAACCCAATTTTGAAATAGGAAAACCAGCTAATAGGTGGTTATGAAACTTGCCTGAGGTGACCTGGAGATGTTAGTGAAAGTAGAAATAGGTACAAACTTCTGACTGACTCTGTTTCTTGGCTAAAGCCACTAGAGATTGTCTTTCTAGTGACAGCCGTCAGTAGCTGTAGGGGACAGAAATGACTAGGAGATAATTAGTGATTCCACAGAGGAGTGACAGGACATGAAATGCTTGAGGGTAAAATGAAGGTTCAGGGATCTGGCTTATGGTAATAACTGTTTTGTTTTCAGTTTTCCAACTGAAAACAAAATAAATTATATATATATGTTTGTCATTTTACAGCTACACCCATGGAGGTTCCCAGGCTAGGGATCAAATCGGAGCTGCAGCTGCCGGCCTACAGCACAGCAATGCCAGATCTGAGCTACATCTGCAACCTATACCACAGCTCACAGCAACGCCAGATCCTTAACCTACTGAACGAGGCCAGGGATCGAACCTGTGTCCTCATGGATGCTAGACAGATTTGTTTTCCTCTGAGCCATGACGGGAACTCCAAAATTAATGATATATTTCAAAATGGCATTCCAAAAGACCTTACTCTTTGAAACTTGAGTTCTAAGCATCTATGTTACAGAGCTAGCTCCCATTTTTTATTCCTAATATCTTTATTTCAGAGGCAAAGACACATGGGCAATCCTCTAAACTCTTCCCTAGACTTATGGGGAAGTATCATGCTTCTATATTTTGTAAATTTTGAAAGTATAGTAATAATATTTCAGAAACAATGCTTATTTAATAGACATTACATGCAAAACAAGCTGAAATACCAATGCAGATTAGAAAATAAAAATCGTTTATAATACCATTATTCAGAAACTATCAGTATTTTTCCTATCCATATTCTACAAAGACTTTGGAATCACATGTATCTACAATTTAAAATTTTACATTTCACTTTATATGAATATTTTTCCAGATCATTACCTATTTTTAAATTTTTTTAAATTATAGTTGATTTACAATGTTTTATGGATTTCTGCTGTACAGCAAAGTGACCCAGTCATACACATATATACATTCTTTTACTCATATTATCTTCCATCATATTCTATCACAAGATATTTTTAAATTTTAGATCTGAAAATGCTATTGAATGAGTGGATAATAACTCTCTGTACATTGTACCATAGCTTACTTGATATGATCCTGTTATTGAGCACTTAGATTGCTTAAGGATATTTGTTACATTGAATAAATATTTTTATATGCAATTATTTCTTTAAATTTTTATTATTTTTATGGTAGTAATTTGTAAGATAGGCATTCATTTTCAAAGCATGTACAGTCTAAGATAAAACCTTCACTATGTATTATAAAATTATTTACAGAAACATCTTGCTGATTTTTGTTCTATCAGCTGTATAAAAGGATGTCTGTTTCACCAAATCCTCATAGACATCAAGGATTATTATGAAAAAATGTCTTAGTTACTTTAAAAGGAAAACTGTCATGTTCTATTCCATTCCCACTTCTTAAATGTTTATCATCTGTGTTGCTTCTTTTGCAAATGAATTTTCTGCTTACATCCTTTGTGTAAGATTTAAAATATTAAAGAAGTGTTTGCTACTACTGTATGTTATAGTTGAAATGTTGGAAAATCTGAACAAACTTGCTAAAAGCGAATGTACTAAATGCCAATCAAATAACTTCACAGGAATTTTAAATTTTTATTTCACCAATGTTCATCAAGACTATTTTTATGAGAAATGTGGAAATGTTTAGTCGAAACAAATAATGTGTTTGTAATATCTTATAAGAAGGTGGTAAATTATAAATAGGGCAGATCTATGGTTAACAGTTTTGGAAGGAGGAAAGTGCGTTCTGTATGTATTCCTGAGCCCCATTTACTACTCTAAGTATATAATTCATTGCTTCTGCACTCCTAGAATGCATTATAACAACTTGGAAGAGAAAACAAAGGAGTAAGAAAACAGAGCTGTACAAATACTGTCAAATCTATTTTTCCATGTCCAACCCCTTTGGGTTACACTGTTTAATGACTTCTTTGACCCCGTTCACCAAATTAGCTTTCAGTTTGTTCAAATAGATCCACAGCTTTGAAGATGTGCATTTTGTTCCCCCCTCAACCCTCTGGAGTCTCTTTTTCTTAAACAAAGGACGCTAGTATGCTTAGCTGCAAAATTTGTCTTTACTTTTCATAAATTAAAGTGAATCTTCCCAGTCTGAGTACAATAATTCCATTTGCCTTAACTCCAGTGATCTTCGGAAAAAAAAACGACAACACAGACTGTAAGGAGACTAATGATTTGTAGAAATCTGCAGGAGGCCTTGGTCCTTGGTCCAGGAGTATTACTGCTGACAATTACACAAATAGTGTTCCTATGCAATTATCCCAGCAATAACTGATAGCAAGCAAAAATTATAGAGGCCTGATGTGATTTATGCTCAGAGGTTTCTGTGTAGCACTTTGAATCAAAATGGCTATCTTTGTTTTTTTTTTTTTTCTTTTCTTTAAAGAAAAGAATCGGTCAACTCCTTAGGAGAATATAATTTTCTTCCATCTAGTTGTAAATGGCATTAGCACAGCAATCAGATGTCAAGATAAAAGATAAACATGTCTGTTCTTGGGTGAATAAATTATGAAAATACCAGGTAATGTGGTACCATCTCCCTGGATTTTGCATTTTAAAAAGCATTAACCTTGTGCAGTGTGGAGTTATGATTTCTTACACTGCTTTCTCTCTGCAATGGTCAATCAGTTGCATGATGTAAAAACATACTGTGTGTTGTCAAGTTTTTCTTTTGAAGGTAAATACATAGAACAAAATTCAATTAGGTTTTTTTTTTCATTTTTTTCATGATTAGTGCTTTGTATTATTTCCACAGTTCCTTCAATGTCACCATTCAACTGCCCTTAATTGAATACTGCTTGTGTTTACCTTTTGCCCAGAAGATTATATTTAAGGACATATGAGATACATTTTAAGCAAATCAAATTGGAAGAAAAAATTTTTTTTCCTTTTTAAAGATGCAGGTATCAATCATTTAAGAACTCTGGCAGCCATTTAGCAAACATTACATGCAACTGCAAAGTGGAAGAGAGAGAAAAACTCTTGGGCAAAAGATTCCCCTCAAATGACCCCTTCTATCAAAAAGGAGTAGAGACTGAAAGATGCAGCCTTTGGAGATTGCACAGACTCTCTTTGGCTAAAAGGGAAAAAGGCAGAACTAGACAAACAAGTCTATTTCTCTACTCCTAATGCACTAAATGGAAAATAGATTCCATTGGTTAGCTCCTCATTGGATCTTAAAGAGATAATATCACAAAAGATTGGGAATTTGGTAGCTTTTTATACAGTGTTTCAAATTTTTTTTCTGAGGGAGATGGTGCACATTTTTTGTTTATATCTATTAGAAAGACAGACAATTTAATATCTTTCTGTGCTTAAATGCTGGAGCATAAACTGCCTGGTGTATTTTTCTTGTTAAATTAATGTTTCTTAGATTAAATGTTACTTGGCATAGTCTTGCAACCTGGGCCAGTTTTATGATTAGGTGGCTTGTTGGTACTACACCCAGGTTTGAGTCCAAATCCAGGATTGGTTTTATAGGGAGGGGTGGGCTACTTATCAAACTTTCCCAGGCTGCTAATTCAGCATATATGTAGCAATCTAGCTCCTGGTTGGTCTAGCCAAAATCTTTGTCCTTCAGTCTTCCAACCAGCTTATCTCCATGTCTTTAATGAATTACCAAGAACCATCAGGCTAACACATCCAAAGAAGAGAATCAATCACCTTGCATCATGGCCATCTGAATAATTTGTTCTGTTTGACGAAGACTCCAAAGTCTATAGGTCCCCCCCCCCCCAGTTGAGACATATTACTAATTCCATATCATCACATAGTTCTCTGATTCATGTTATGATTTCTCGTGGCACTGGGAAAAACTTTCAACTATATTTCCAAGCATATTTCTTAGAGGGAATTCTTTGATATAACTATGGAATTTTGTATAGAATCCGTAGAGAGCTGATAATGTCATATTAATAGCCAGGGCATGATTTTTATGTACAAAGTCTTAAGAGATACACAAAGTGTTTAGGGTGGGGGCTAAGCAAAATCTTATTCCTAACAGGATGTGGGACCTAAGGAGTTCATAAAATCAGGAAGGAAACAAAAAATGAAAAAAAGTAAATATTTATATGCTGTTATTTTTTATGTCTTAGCCTGTTGGCATTTAGGATGATGTTGAAGTTGTCTAAAAATACATTAATAGCCAGGGGCAGTCTTTCAGTCTAATGAGACAGATGTGACCCAAACGTGGAGAAGGGGCACTCATCAGTGGAGGAGAGAGATGGACCATATGGTGTGAGATCAGCTCACATCCATCAGAATGAGCCCCTTGGTGTTCTCTGGGTTTGACACTGAGGGTATTGTGCTTTTGGGGATGTGCACATGTTTGGGTGTGGGTGTGTAGGTAGGTGCCCTGAATTGATACATAAATACACTTAAAATAGAAGAGTTCTTATGCTCTCAGCATATGCTATTTATATTTTCCTCATACTGCTACTACTTCCTTTCTCATTTTCAAAAATCAGAAAATGCAAAATATTTGTGAAGAAAAGAGGTATTTGCTTTGATTTTTTTTTTCTTTCTTTTTTAGGGCCTCACTCACGGCATATGGAAGATCCCTGACTAGGGGATTGAATTGGAGCCGTAGCCACTGGCCCATGCCACAGCCACTGCGAGGCAGGATTTGAGCCATGTCTGTGACCTATACCACAGCTCACGGCAACACCAGATCTTTTAATCTACTGAGCGAGGCCAGGGATCAAACCCACATCCTCAGATACTAGTTGGGTTCCTTACTGCTGAGCCACAATGGGAACTCCTGCTTTGACATTTATGAATAAATAGAATGTGATTGGTCTATTTTCTGGATTCTTTAGCTTTTTCCATTTTAAGTGCTTCTGTTCCCTAGGAAGCCTCTTTGCTTGAAATGTTTGCTTTGAAATATAGTCTGGTCACCAGAACAATAGGGTTTGAAACAGTATGTACAGGAAGATTTTAAGGATTATAAAAGAGTGAGAAACAGTAAGGTTTCAGTTCTAACTGTAGTTTAAAATTTTATTTGATTCTATTTGAATTCCTGAGGGGGATCTCATAATGGTGGGAAACTGCCATGGTTTGCTGATTCACATGGGCTTTAAGTCCCTTGTAGATTGGAACGTATCTCGATGTTGTTTTCCACCAAAACTTGACAGTGGGAAAGATAGCCCTTGGATAGCAGTGTGGTAGGGCCCTGCAGTTTGGCTTCCTTTCTGATAAAGGATAAGTCCTTGGTAGAAGGCACTGAATAAAAAGATAACATGCAACCCAGGTATGCTGGTGTCAAGAACCTGTGGTTTGAACGGTCAGGCGTGAACACAGTCCACTGGTTGGGGAGAACTAACACACAACTGATAGACTGAAGTCCAGTGGGAGTTATTCTCTGCTCAGCACTCCACTGGTAGCTGCATTTTTGAATCAACTAAGAGTAGTTTTTATTGATATGGTCACTTTGCTTTTAGTTCCCATTTTGAAGTGTGTTTCTTTGATGGATGTATAAGGAATCCGCTCAGACATCTCTGACAGAAGACACCAGGCAGAAGATATGGCTAGATTTTGAGCAATCTGATTCCACAAAAGAGATGACACAGACAGCTGAGTAAAACACAGCAAGCTGGTTTGTAAAGAGACCAAGCATTACGTGACAGAAACCCCTAAGTCATTGTTCAGGCTGCGTGTCTTTGAGGGTTAGAGAGGAGGCTTCTGTCTGAAAGGAGTAAAGAAAAACTCTCCCAAGGCTAAAGCACACCAGGTTGTAAAAGCTTCAAGGAGAGATTAGTTGACCCTTTGTCCTGATCTCCCCAACCTCATTTCTTTTTTCTCTTGGCAAGGACCCTCTGCTGGAATTTAAGCAGCTCCTTCACAGGTCTTGTCTATGACTTGTGCATTATTAGTTTTGAACCTTCACATACACCATTTCTAACTTACAGAGTATATTCTATGCCTGCCATTGGTATACCTACTCTATATTTTTCGCACTTCTTCAAAAATCTGGCTTAAACCTAATTCTTGGGAAGCATTTCTTAAGGAAGCCAGTCCTGCCTGTGTACTCCATGCTTAGCCTTTCATTTTCATATAAGATAAATGGACCTGGTTTAGCTTCTATAATTTGTAACCCTTGTGCTGGGGTTAAATGTTTGGTAACTCCGTATTTTGGTTACTTCTGCAACCAGTAATTGGTCTCCCCAACCATACTGTGCTGCCTGAGGAAAGGAATGAATTTATTTATGCAATGTATTCTTCCCTCCTCCCTCCATCCAGAACAGTCCAGTGGTTGGCAAATAGCAGGCCCTAAGCACATGTTATAGATTCTAAAATAAGAAGTATCTTTATGATGGAACTGCTTAGAGAAGGTGAGCACCAGGAAAGTGGGACAAAAGAGCGACTATTTAGGTTCTGTGTTCTGAGGATCTTTAGCTGTATAACAAACTATCCCAAGACGTAGGGACCTGGCACAACAATAATTTAGGGAGACTTTCAAAGGAATTGCTTAACTCGGCTCCATGTAGAATTTGCTCCATGTCCCACATGCTCCATGTGGAGCTGCCATTTAGGTAGAATTTCAAAGGAACTGTTTAACTCTGCTCCATGTGGAGTTAGATGGCCTCTGGAATCCAAATTACCTCCTTCCTAGATTGCTCCCTCATCTGATCAACAAGTTGGCTCTGGTTGTTTGCTGGAAGTTCAGCTGCAAGTGTTGGTTGGGGTCTTTGGTTTCCCTCCATATGGGTACCTCCATGAAGTTATTCATGCTTCCTCACAGCCTGATGGCTGAGTTCCAAGAGAGTGCTCCCAAAGGCAGGAGGTAAAAGCTAACTGGCCACATAAAGGCTAGATTTAGATGTGGTACAGTCTGACTTCATCAAGCACACATTCTACCTCTTTATGAGGGAGTGGCACTGTCACATTGTAGATGACCACATGGAATGGTATTTTGGCCATATTTGGAAAATACAGTCTGTAACAGCTGCTGTACTGATGAAATTACACAAATTCACGTTAAATAAAGGGAAGAAAAGTCTTGATAGTGAACTCTTCTCGAAGCTAATGATGATAGTTAACATTTATTTTTTTCATTACTATGTGTCATGCATTGGGCTAAAAGATCTATACATGATCATTCATTTGATTCTCACAACTTATGTGTTGGACACTTATTATTGTCCCCATTTTATAGACAAAGAAACTGGAGATGTAAAAAGGTAATGTAGTTTGTTCAGAGTCACAATTATTATAAGAGAAAGGCAGGATGTTAAACAAAATGGTCTAACCTCAGAATTTACACCCCTCTGTCTCTTGTTCAGTGACTGCATAGAGTGGGGCATTATAATGTAGCCCAAAGACACAAGAAATAGCAGCATCCTTAATCCAGAACCTAGGCTTGAATTCATGTGCTCGTGGGGTACTTGAAGCCTCTGTGATTTTTACATAGCATTGGTCATATGTGTTATGTCCTTTGTTTTAATCAGTCTTAAAAGAGTATGTTTCATAAATTTCTAAATCTTAAAAAAAGTAATGTGAGTCATCTCCTTTTTCCAAAGACAAGCTTACTCTCAAATATCTTACAACAAAACCAGTTAAATTCTTCCTTTAAAACCTGGAAGAGGCATGCATTGTACACTGGGGACACACCTGCTTTGGCATATGTGAGGGACTTGGTCACAATTCCAATGACTCTTGCAATCCTTATGATCTTGGGTGAATTACTAACCCCCTCCCTTCAGAGCCCATTTTCCTGGTTTGTAGAATAGGACTGATGCCTTTAAGTTTGGGAGGACAAAATAATATTCTATGTTTAATGTGTCTGGCAGTAATAGGTTTTCATCTGGTGTGATTTTCTTTAAAGGTATTTTGGGTGTTGCACAGAACTTATGCAGTAAAACATTTCCTCCTCAAGTAGCTGCTACTTTCTAAAGGTAGGACAAGTCCCCAAAGAAATCCATATGCCAAATAGCTTACATGTGGCTACATAAATGGCCCAGCTCACATCTCAATATTCAGTGACGTGCTAGGAGCCATATTTTCCTCCTTGTGTGAAAGTGTCCTGCAGATTTAGTACCCAGTAAAGAGATACAGAAAATCAGTCCAGGCAATTGCTTCTTCACTTTCTGATCAGTTCTTCCTCATCTATCCCCAGTTTTGAATACACTTAATCTTTTATGTAGACTTATATCTACTCCTCCCTACCCCCAAATCCTGCCATAAAAAGAGAGACTCAAAAGGCTTCACACAAAGACTGGTTATTAAAGTTTTTCTTCTGCCTTCTCTAATTTGCTGTTTTCTTAATTAAATCTGGGAGAGATTTTTATTTGACATTTACATCTGAGAAGCACTTTTGATTTTAAATTCTTTTAATTACTTAGGTTTTGGATGGGTTCCTTTATTATTAGCTTTCATGAGGCAGAATGTTATTTGTGTTGTTTTGTTTTGTTTTGTTTTGTCTATTTGCCATTTCTTGGGCCCCTCCTGCGGCATATGGAGGTTCTTAAGCTAGGGGTCTAATCTGAGCTGTAGCCACCGGCCCATGCCAGAGCCACAGCAACGTGGGATCCCGATCCACATCTGCAGCCTACACCACAGCTCACGGCAATGCTGGATCCTTAACCCACTGAGCAAGGTCAGGGATCAAACCTGCAACCTCATGGTTCCTAGTTGTATTCGTTAACCACTGAGCCACAACGGGAACTCCTATCTGTGTTTTTTTAAGAATGAACAAGAACACTTCTTCGTGGGAGGCAGGAGACCCCTGTGTGTAATGGAGGTGGAACTGGTAATTCTTCCAGAATTTCTTTTCTCAAGTGACTCTATCTGGACATCCTTCTATCCTTGAAGACTTAGGGCAGCTGAGATTTGAGGAAAAAGGTTAATAAAGGGTTAGGGTGAAATAAGCTTCTGATTTTATCTTTTCATCATTTTTAATGCTGAGAGACAGGGGAGCCAATAAAACTTGCTTATCATTCAGGATATTTATTAATAGTTCTTCTGGTTTTCTCTCTTTGTTCTTGGGACCTTTTATTAGAAGTAGTTTCAATTTCTCAAAATTTTAAACAAAACTCCAAATTGAGCTATACTTACTTTTCCTAGGCCCAAGTCATCTATAAACTCACCCTTTTCTTTTATGTGAGTGTTACTGACATTTAATAACTTTTTTCTTTTTGTTGTTTTAAAAATTACGTTTCATCAGCTTACAAGCAGAATTCAAGTTATTTTATAGTTTGAATTGACTGTATGAACTGCCTTGCTTTCTTGCTTGCTTTCCCTTTTAATTGTTTTGGGAATGACTGCCATCCTTTTTTGTTGATTCTCTATTTTTTACTATAGTTTCTTTGTCATTTTTTTTTTTTTTGTGGAGGTATGGAGCCTCACAGGAAAAAGAAACAAAATTGGAATATTGATCATATCCTAGTAGTTTTAGCACATCAAGATAAACACTTAACTACCTTCATTTGATTTTACAAAATGTGTCTTTTCTTTCTTCTGTCACCTCCTTTATGGTTTAAGAGATTTGCATTTACAGTTTCCCTTAGATTAGCAAGTCATATTTTTGTCTTAAGTGTGTTCATTAAAATCCCAACCAAACTCATTGTTTGAATACCAACATTTAATAAAACTATAAGTGCTTTGGTTCCATTTTCTTCCTAATTTCTTAAGACATAATGATTGACTTATACCGAAAATACTAATTTTGTCTCTTAGCCAAGTACTCCCAAATTTCCAGAAGTTAAGTCCATAGATGCTTGAGTTTTTTCCTCATTTAGATGCAGTTAATCTCTTCAGTGTTAATAGTTTAGGCTGGATCTGGTACCTAAGCGAGCCAAATGTAGCCCCTATCAATTTAGGTCTGTGTATTTTATCTCATATTCTTCATTCAAGATAACTCTAAGGAGACATAGATTTTAGTTGTAGATACTCAAATACTTCAATGACTACAGAATGCATGATGTCACCAATTTAAAGTGGGCGTGACATACTGGACTAATTCTCAACTTGCTGGCCAACTCTGATCCGTTTGTAGTGCTTGCTGGAGGCAGTGGTTTCTGAAATTACAAACAGGCTGGCATGAAAGACTGATAGGATGTCTTTCATGGAAGGAAAAATGGTAATGGTAGAGCCATATATTTGTTATCTTAATTCCAAGTACTTACTATTTATTAAGAAAACAAAAATGGGCTCCTTTTCATTTCATTTAGATGCCTCAGCTACAAAACAATATTCTATGTGAAAGGTTAACGTTAATCATTTCTGAACCTCTTAACACTTAATTTCTATATATATGGTTATAGTTAGGTCATGTAAAAAAACAACAGCATATGTAGAAGCTTATCATTATCAATGGATTACGAGCTGCAAAGTTTAATTTCTCTGACCCAACCTCATTTTATGAAACGGAAGAGTCACAGACTTGCCTTACTCCTTGGCAAGAGGTACCTCAAAGACTGCTGACATTTAAAAACCAGAGAAGCTGAACACTGACTCTGAAGAACACACTTGAATTCTAGAAAAAACATAGTCTGAACTGTATGACTGTGTTTGATGGGATCCTCTGCAAGGGAGTATACTTTGTGGTCACAGAGATGCTCTCATTTTGGAAGCAGCTGTTGATTTGAACCCACATTATTTCTGTTGCGCCCTCCAATGGTAGGCTGTTGGCAAGTATTTATTACCCTTTTTTCGATGTGTTAGTTGAATTCCTTTTCTGAGGCATAGAGCCCTGAGGGAATGTCAAGGAAAGGGGGAGAGGGAGAGGAGTCTGGGATGAGCTGTCTGGTTCTATAGCTTCCTTCTGGGCCATTAGTTGATCTATTAGATCAGCTTTTCTCAACCTTTTGTGTGTAACTTTCCTGGCAGAGTAGTTGAATTATGTGCAGCCACTTTCAGCAAGCTGCTTAGGTCAGGGGGCTTTTCTTTGGCATTTAGCTCCCACGTATTTAAACAAAACCTCAATTTGCTATGGTTTTTAACACTAGAAGCTTGTTCTCCTTATCCATTTTTATTCTTTCTTCCACTCATTGTTATTCATAACACATCTGGCTGCAGGTTATGGCATTTTTGGCTGCATTTCGCCATGCTAACCTCTGTTACCTCTCCTAGGGTTTAGGAAACAATTCCCTCTGGATTGAAATATTAATGATCATAAGTACAACAGCAACCCCTCCGCTTTTCAAGTAATGCAATTCTAAGCCGAAGGGCAGCAGCACCAATTATAACTACAGGAATCCTATATACTCTCCCAGTGGGGTACACAGATGCACACACAGGCACTCAGCTGGGCTCTGATACTTGTAACTTGATGCTTCCTTGTGCTTTGGTGTTTTGAAGCTCTAAAAGAGAAAAATGATTCTAGCAAGGAGATTTGGTTGGTGAGGGAGAATTCACTCACAACTGCTGAGCTGGCTGTATAGGAAATTGCCATGAGGTGCATGGTGGGATCTCCTCACCTCTTCTTATGACACTCAGGTGTGGACGTGAGGGAAGCCTCTTCGACACTCTCTCAGTTTCTCCTCACTCCTTTGGGCTGTTTCCAGTAATTAGAATAGTGTACCAGGGAATGTAGTAGGAAGTTTTATTTTCAACTCAACTGCCACCTGAGAGATGGCCCTCTGTGCCCAAGGGTGAAAACAAATGAGCAAAGATTATAAAATGGGTCAAGTCACGTGGTGTAGGAAGCCTTCTGGCAGAAACAGATCCACAGACTGAATCTTTTGAAGTTGACTTCTCTGCTGGACTACTCCCTAACTCCAGGCTGACAGTCAAAAGCTTTAGAGGTTTTAGAGGGTATAATCACGTTTTTGTAAAGGTCCACGAGTTCTCAACAAGAAGAAAGGAAACAGAAAATGTAGAGCAGAGCCCCAGGGAAGGAAAAATTGATGTATTTACATAAAAAGTGAAACTTAGTGCCCAGTCAAACTACAGAAAATGGGAAAACAAAGATAATTGCCAAGAAACAAAAAACCCAAACCAATTTGTGATTAAGTGACCAAGTGAGAGTTACAGATAACAACACCAAGCATTTATTGATTACCTGTGGTGTTCCACGGGCCGTTCTAAATGCCTGATGTATTCTGACTTAGGATCCCTGTAACAAATTTATTAAAAAGAGAATATTTTAATCCCCATTTTATAGTAAGGAACTGGACACACAAAAAGTTTAAATAAACTTGCTCATGGTCAACCTTCTATTCTTTTTTTTTTGTTAATGAATTTTACCTTTATTTAAAAACTTAACTATCTTTAATTTCTGATTATCTAAGAGGTATGTTTAAAGATTCTACAGTGTCTAGGGTTATTATTATAATATCATTTAAGAGCCTACAACGTTATGGCTATGAAGCCACAAATATTAGCCTGAATTTTTAGTAACTGTAAGATATTTTTTTTAAAATTTGTATTAGAATAGAGTTGATTACAATGTTGTGCCAATTTCTGCTGTACAGCACAGGGACTCAGTCTATTCTTAACCATTATACTTAAGCTTTCTCCCAAGATATGAGAATCTTTTTTAGAAAAGTTTGACACAGTTAGCCAGATGGAGAAGACTTGTTTTCAGAAATCAAGCTAGGCATATAAGTAGTATCAATAAAAGCACTCTAGCAAAAGTTTACTCCACAAAAAGAGGCTTCCTATATATTCTGGTTTAAAGATTGATTATTTCCTTAATGTAACTGATAAAATTACTTTCCTTTGCCTCCCTCACTTTGGATTTAGCTCTGGGAACAGTAAAATAATGAATTTTTAAAATATATATAATGATTTTTATTTTTTTCCATTATAGCTGGTTTAGTGTTCCGTATGCTGGAGGGGGTGTGGAGAAAAGGGAACCCTCCCGCACTGTTGGTGGGAATGTGAGCTGGTACAACTACTCTGGAGAACAGTATGGAGGTACCTTAGAAAACTCTATATAGAACTGCCATATGACCCAGCCATCCCACTCTTGGGCATATATCCAGACAAAACTTTCCTTGAAAAAGACACATGCACCTGCATGTTCATTGAAGCACTATTCACAATAGCCAAGACATGGAAACAACCCAAATGTCCATTGACAGATGATTGGATTAGGAAGCAGTGGTATATATACACAATGGAATGCTACTCAACCATAAAAAAAGAACAAAGTAATGCCGTTTGTAGCAACATGGATGGAAGTAGAGACTCTCATACTGAATAAAGTAAGTCAGAAAGAAATAATGAATTTTTATTTTCTTTTCCTTAAACCATCAGTTTCTTGAATAGGGTTTTACAAATATTCTTTAATGATTAACCTTTTGGGCTTTTGAAGAACGTTAGCTGACAAAGAACCAATTTAAAAATAAATACAATTGATGGAATAGTATTAGGATAATATTTAACATATTTGGGAATGCTCATAATCTATAAATAGTACGTCTAGTATGGATCCAATTTTGTTAAAAAATGCATGTATGTATGTGCACATATTCTAAAATACAGGAAAGATATATCTCCACTTACCTTTGAGAATATCAAGGATTTGTATGTGTTTCTTTTTTACTCTTTTGAATTTTCCAGTTTTTAATAATGACATGTATTACCGGAATAAGCAGAAAAGATGCTATTAAAAGTGAACTAAATGCAGTTAAAGCATTATGTTTTAGAAATGTTTCCAACAGATACTTAAATTATGAATTCTAATCAACCAGCATACACCTATCTCTGCTTTTTTTTTTCAATTAAATCTTCTCACTTTATAAGCAAGATAGAATATTGACTTCCTAATCTAAAATAGGATTAGTCAAGCTTCAGAAGGTCAAAATGGAACTGATTCTTTATCACACATTGCAAAGGAAACTGTTTAGCTCCCATTATAAACTTTGGATCCTTGGGGTCTCTCGCTGCCTTCTTAGTGTATATCACTATTTATTTAGGGGAAAAAACAACAGCATTGTTCATTAACAAGAGAAAAAACTATATCTCAAGGCAATCAGACTTATTTCACGTGCATTATATTCAGCTCTTGGGTTTGAATTATTAGAGCTCATTGAGAATGCCTACCTAATTAGAAATTTGAATATATATTCTTCTACTTTGCTCCTAGAATGGACAATGGAATATAGAGTAGTAAAGAACAGTATCTGAAGACCAGAAAGCTAAACTTAATGATAGTACTGTGTATTGATGTTACCATTTTCATTGATGGCATAAAAAGGGAGAATGCAAAAGGGATTGAGAAGACTTTAGAAAGCACGTTCTGACCATCACCAAAAAGACATGAAAAACGTTGAGATGTAATATGAGAGCTGGTAAAGGGAAAGGACTTCAGGAGAAGTAAAGCTACCTTGGGGTGATTCTCCTGTTGGGGGGAAGGGGTTACATCTTGGAAATTCCTCCCTCTCATAGGTTGAGACAAATTTCACCAGCAAAGGCTTTATCTCTTTACTTTGAGTCCAGAGCCACTGTGCTCTTCTAGTAATGCACACAGAAATTCCTTAAGAAATGCTGCTTCTACTGGTTAACTGGCCTTTCCAAACTATAAACCCTGGAGACAGCTTAGTTAAAAATTGATGGGCCATTCAAATTGAAAGAGGAAAACAAACAGCCAAAACAAATGAATAAGTGATGCTTCTTCATGCTCACTGCTGGTCAGAACTTGTGCAAAGGACAGGGAAATTGTCCATCTCAATTCTACTGCATGGAACTAAGACCCCCTCATCCCACCTCCTCCCATTCTTCCTATTGCATCCAAAGCAAAATATATATATATATATATATATATATATATATATATATACACATGTAGATTTTAGCCCATGATCTATATATAACTGCTGGCTTCTGGGGGAAGAATACCAGTAACCTTGCCAAACACTTGTTCTTAGGGGGCTGTGTGTTTTTTCCTTGTTCATTGTCTGTTCCTCATCCTAATCTCTTCTAGAAAAACAAATTCATGCCAACCGCAAAAATAATAAAAACATAAATATTTTAAACCAGTGTAGCAATAAATTAATTTCATGCCTATTCTAAATGGTCCTATTTATAAAAATAGAACTCCTCTAGTGCTTGGGAATAACTGTACAGATGATGCGATTTTGTTGGCTTTCTCTACGAGTTATGACATTGCTCACAGCTCTTTCCAACTGCTGCCAAAAGCTGTGTCGGTCGTTGGTTGTGGGTGTTTAACAGCCATCTGGAAGGAAAGTTGGCATCACCTAGTGAAGGCACATCTCAAATCGAGGGATTGTAGCTGCCATCTCAGTTAGTAAACACTGTAGCTTCCCCGCTGGACTGAACCTCTAATCCAGACTCCTGACATGAAGAGAAAATCATGAAGGAGGGATGAGGATAAGTACCATCTGAATGCTTTGCTGACTGGCAATTCGTTAAGGCGGGATGTTTTTCTTTTATTCCAGAACCCAATCCAGGTGAAGTACAGCCCACTTTTGTTCTTAACCTCCTTAGATAGAGCTAGTTAATTGCCGCTCATGCTTAGAAAGTGTATGTGTAGGTCTGTGATCTTTGGAAACTAGAGTTTGAAACAGTCTTTTGTAGAAATAAATGAAGGAGTAGGAGGCATAGGATTGTTTTGCTCCTTGTTTACTTTACACTTCAGTTGCCCGTTTCAGAAGCCATGGACAGTCTTCTACTGTATCTTCTATTATTTTCTGGACTCTGTTCTCTCAAAAAATGAATGTCAGGGGTCCTCTTAAACTTTGGATCTGAGGTAGCAAATGGTGGAGATTAAACAGGACACTCTTTCCAGCCCGATCACTTCTGGCTTATACAGTGATACCTCAAAGCATATGTGACCTGGTGTAATTTTTCTTATGATTATTCTCACAGATTGTTATGGTCATTCTCAGAAACCTGGAGAGTGATGATGAATAAATTCTAGCCCACTGTCACCATAGATGGTTCCTTTCAGAACAAGTAAAATGTGCTTTTGCTGTCAATAGAGTGTTCATTTCTTCTCTCTCAAGAATATTTCCTAGGAAAATGGCTGGAAAGAATTTGTCTTATACCCATCTTTTAAGCATGCATGTAATATAGGATGTTGGCATTTTAAAAGTCAAAAACTCTGAGGAGAGCATGAGCCAACAGAAAAATTGAAATTTAGAATCCACATTTGCTGCTTGAACCTGATTAGAGAGCTCTGGGTTTCAACGGTGGTCTTACATGCTCTCATCGCATATTTTGTGAAATAAGCTGACGTTATCTCTTGGCCCACTGTTACATTTTACCAGAATTCTGGGAAAAACAACTTTACAATGGGTTTGCATGTTTACGGCCATAGCCTGCTGAATTGTGGGTTCATAAAATAAATAACACAAGAGTTCTTTCGATTCAGTCTTTTCCCACAAATCTCTTTGTAGCATGGCACCCTCATTTATTTAGAAATGGAGGATTTCCCATGTGCCTTAATACACTAACATTTCTCTTGCAATTTCCGTGGGCCTCAACCAATTCTAACAAGGTGAGATGATAACAGATAAGGAGCTTCCATTGTCAAGAGAATCCTGTTCTTCCTGCTTCTTCTTTACCTGCTTTAGTTTCCAAGAAAGCACAGCATCATGGTCTCTGAGTCTCCCATAGAGACCAGCAAGGGAGCTTAATTTTCTCTAGTTCTTTTGCATCATCTCTTCTCCTGACACTCGAACATATGGAATCATTGGAAGGATCTCTATGTGACTCTTTTGGATGACCATGAACTTGTTTCCCAACTAAACCTGAAGCTTATCTTCAGTTGAGTGGATAGAGAGCCATCATTTACTCAGATTATTTCAAGGAAAAGAGTATTTAGAGTAAGGATTCAGGCAGTGCAGAATTTCAGGGAGGACACTGTGAGAGATCTGGGCCTCTCTGTTGACTAGTTGGCTGCTTTTTCTCTCCCAGGTAGACATCTCTGACAGAAGTCCTGCTTTTCTCTTACTTCCATTATACCTTTTCTACTAACTAGTTTTCTTTACTGATTCCCTCTGGTCCCTTACACTTTCAGCTTCCTCCAAGTCTTATGGTTCCAACTCTATGATTTTAGATCTCCCAAGTAACTATTCATAGTCCTTGGGTTTTCCAAAAAGTATTTCCTGAGAAGCCCTGTTCCATTTTTATTTTAAATAACAGGTCCTTGTATAGGTCAGTTGCTGAGTTTTAATTATTTGTGATTGGTTCATGTTTCCACCTCTGGGTCAAATCATCTCTGGCAAGGGTCTTAGTAAATAATATACCTTGGAATTATGAGCAGAACATTCATGGAAGAGACCATGAGCAGGGCCTGCAATGACTGATACCTGTGTACAAGATTGTTAAAATGGATCTGTTTCTGTAAGATTACTATATTTAAAAATGAGAAAGTTTTGTTTTATGCTAAACTTGGACATTTTCATAAGTGTTATATTTTGAATGACTCTTTAAGAAGAACTGTGAAATTAGAAACAAAATATTGGAATATTATGATTTGCTCCAAATCTTTTCAAATTCTATTATTTTCTTCATCTTGAGTATTCAGTTATCACTAGATTGATGCCTGTATGTTTCACTGTGCCGGACTGTATTTGTTGCTCTCTGAGGCTAGTTTTCTGCTAGTGAAGCTATGTTGAATGTGATGTTCATATTTAGTTCAGGGAAAACACATGGCCTTCTGGTGTTGCTCAGAGTAATAATGATATCATTGCACTAATTCAATTGTGTACATTTTTCTGGGTAGACAGTTTGAACTAGGCGTGGCTTTATAACACTTAGTCCAGTCTCTTTACATTTATAGGAGAGGATTTGTTCAAAGCAGATAATTAGTGTGGGTGTGGAAATTAGGAGCTAAGTCTGCTTAATTGCAGGGCAAGAATTTTTCCAATGTCCCATGCTATTTCCAATGATGGATAAACATATGGCTTTAAAGTTTATACTCATTATAAGCCCTTTAAATACAGGTAAATAGTATATAGAATGTTATGTAGATACTAACTGAAAATGTCCCAGAGATAGTAGAGATCTTTGTCACCTATGACTAGTCCTAAATCAAGATACTGGGCTTTAATTTCCTCAAATGCTTTCAATTTAAAATTTCCCTTGTATGTTTCTCTTTGGACCCAAATTCCTTTATCAGTGACTAGGTAAAAAAAGAGATAGTAATGTACTTTCCTTAGCTATGTTCTCCTCCCTGATGCTATGAATTTCTTTATCTGATCCTTAGTCCAAATATTTTAAATGATATTTTTTATACAATGCCCAGCATAGTGGCTTATTATGTAGATTCATAAAGAAAAGGCCATATTTTGTAGAGTAGGCTGTATTATTTTGATGAGGACAATATTTTTTATTTACATTTCTTTTCATAGTACTATGATCTCTTAACTACTTTTACATTTTTGTGTGTGTGTGTAGATCTCCAAATTTGATGTTTTGGTCAAACAACAGGTCATTAAATATCTCTTCCATAACATATAAGTGGAAGTCCACTTCCTTAGCAAAATCTTACTTTTAACAGGATAAATGTTTATTGTTTAGTGCCAATATGTTCTTCGAACCAAGGACCCTGCTGATACTTGAAGTCTATGTGTCAACTATAATTCGATGGAGGACGTTTTCATTTGCCCTGATATGAATAGTAATTTCTAAGGCTAGAGACCCTTTTTCTGTCTCCAAACCAATACTGAATGCAATGTTTGATAACTTTGCATTCGTACCCTGACCCATTTACTGAGTAACATAACACTGGTTTATAATCAATAAGAATTCCATCTTACAAATGCAGAAGGAATTATAGAGTCAAAAATTATCATTTTAAAAACATGTTCATAGCTCCACCTACCAGTGGGCAGGCATCAGCCCCTCCCACCAGGAGGCCTACAGCAAGCCCCCATACTCACTTCAGCCACAAAGGGGGCAGACACCAGAAGTAAGAGAGGCTACAACTCTATTATCTGTAAAAAGGTCACCACACCAAAAACCTATAAAAATGAAAAGACAGAGAACTATAACTCAGATGAGGGAGAAAGGAAAAACCCCAGAAAATCACCTAAGTGATGAGGAGATTCTCAGCCTCCAGGAAAAAGACTTTAGATTGTTGATGCTAAAGATGATGCAAGACATTGGAAATAAACTGGAGGCAAAGATGGATAACTTATAGGAAACACTGAGCAAAGAGATACAAGATATGACTTAAACAAGAAGAGATGCAAAATACAATAACTGAAATAAAAAATTCTCTAGAAGCAGCTAACAGGAGAATACAGGAGGCAGAAGAACAAATAAGCAAGGTGGAGGACAGATTAGTGGAAATTATGGATGCAGAACAGAAAAGAGAAAAAATATTGAAAACAAATGAAGAGAGTCTCAGAGAACTCTGGGACAATGTTAAACGCACCAACATCTGTATTATAGGGGTGCCAGAAGGAGAAGAGAGAGAGAAGGGGATAGAAAAAATATTCCAAGAGATAATAGCCAAAAACTTCCCTAACATAGGAAAGGAACCACCGACTCAAATCCAGGAAGCACAAGGACCATATAAAATAAACCCAAGGAGGAATACACTGAGACACATATTAATCAAACTGACCAAAATTAAAGACAAAGAGAAAATCTTGAAAGTGCTAGGGAAGAGAAACAAGTAACATAAGGTTATCAGCAGATTTTTCAGCAGAAACTCTGCAGGCCAGAAGGGAGTGGCACCATATACTTAACGTGATGAAAGGAAAAATCCTCCAACCAAGATTACTCTATCCAGCAAGGCTCTCATTCAGATTTGAAGGAGAAATCAAAAGCTTCACAGATAAGCAAAAGCTGAGAGAATTCAGCAACACTAAACCAGCCTTACAACAAATACTAAAGGAACTTCTCTATGCAGAAAAGAAAACATAGCAACAGGAAACAAAAATTCCACAAATGACAAGGCTCACCAGTAGACGTATATATACAGTAAAGATACGAAATCATCCATGCACATTTATACCACCAAAATCAGAAATCATGAGAAGAGGTGAGTACAAATGCAGGACACTGGAGATGAACTTGCAATTAAGAGAACAACAACTTAAAACAATCTCATATATATATAGACTCTTATACCAAAACTTCAGAATAACTGCAAACCAAAAATCCACAATTGATACACAAACAAGGAATCTCTGGAGAAGAAATATATCACATAGTAAATAAGTGCATAATCCACCATGAATGGGGTCATTTGACATCATTCTTGGAATGCTGAAGTCTTCTTAGATCTGATTCTGATTTCCTCTCCATCAAAGAATTTATGATAATTTTAATTAAATAATGCAACTGTACAATTAAAAAAATGCTCATAACGTTTAAAACTATTTTGATAAAAATTGTTGGAACACAGAGTAATTAGTGGATTAGGCTGATAATTCTTAAACCTGCTGATCAATGTTAATCTCACTAAATTTAGGACTGCCAGACATTATGTGCATCCTGATTGGTGTCATAAGACATATATTGCACTACCTATGAAGGTTTTTGTCAAAAATAATTGAACCTGAATTTAATTAAGCCCCTAGACTTAGCTACCAGTTCTTCAACAAATAAATAGCTAATGAAAAGAAAAGAGAAAGGGAGCTAATATAGATTAAAAGAAACCTAACATACATAACAATCAAGTGTAATGGGTAGACAATTCTAGGGTCCTGATTCAAACACATTCACTGTAAAAAGACAGTTTATTGACATCAAGAAAAACTGAGCATAGACTGGCTATTAGATTATATTTAGGAATATTTGTTAATTTTGTTAAGTATGATAACTTCTTGTGGTTATTTGAAGATATCTGTTAGAGATATATACTGATTAATCTATATGTGAAATGATATGATACTTGGGACTTTCTTTAAAATAGTTTAGTGATAGCCAAACACACAAAGTGTGGGAGGTAGATGAAATCAAGAGTAGTGTACTCTTGATAATTTTTGAAGGTGGGCGATAGGTCCATAGCAGATTATCATGCTCTTGTATTTATTTTTGTGTATGTTTCAAATTTTAAAAAATAAAAATTAAGCTGACAAAGCAAGCTTTGTCTCCTTCCTAGACTATTCAAGATTTTTAAAGCCAGAACTCATGTTTGACTTGGTGAGCAAAATAGATATTCTTCAAAATCTGACACTACTTGACACTGAAGGCTGACAACTTGTCTCTTTGGACAGGCCTGCTTTGGATAGGACTTTGTGCTGTTACTGGATGTGTGTCTATGGGCATTAACCCCTATGAACCATAGAGTTAGCATCTGCATTATGAAAATAATAGTATATACACTAAATGTTGTAATGAGGTTTAAACATAACAATGTGTATGAAACACCTGGAACAATGTCTGGCGTGTGTTCACACCTTAGTAAATGGAGATGTTACTATCTCTGCTTCATTTAACAAAGGCTGGTTAAATGTTAGGTATGTTCCAGACCTGTGCTTAATTCAGGGGACTCTATGGAGAAAAAGATGTGGCATCTGTCCATGAATCATCCTTAATTATTTAAAAAGTTGAATTATAGGGGATTTCTTTTTTGTAGATGTAAAAGGGTAAAATATTAGCAATTTTGTATGGTTCATCCTGATAACTGAAGTGAGATGTAATCATAGAGGTAGTGTGTTGCAATGGTTAAGATGATAGACTCTGGTATCAGACTCTCTGTGCTTGAAATTTGGCTCTGGAATGAAAAACTGTGTGATATGAGCAAAATCACCATTAGTGCCTTGTTCATGGTCTGTAAGATGAGGACAGAACAGTAGTTACCTTATAGGGTTTTTATGAATATTATATATAAAATATATACGACAGTACTTAGTACATAGTAAGCCCTATGTATTATTGCCATCAATGCATGTAGGAAGTAGTATGTGAAGACACCCTATTGTGGGAGGTGCAGGTTATCATATTAGGTGATAGGAGCTGGTGCTGAATGGTGATAGAAAGTTTCACAGACTAAGTGTGACATTTGAAATTGAGCAGGAAGAAGGAGCCCCTCAGGCAAAGATTACTCTAAGGACATTTTAGGCAGGGGCCTGGAAATGGAAAAGGTGAGTTTCAGGGGCAGGAGGAAGTGGAGTGGGCTTAGATCTTAGAATGTGGGTCTAAGGGAGGGAGAGGAACTGGACCTGAAACTGTCATGGTAGCCTGGGTGGTTTATGTCTTGGTAATTCAGTAGGCAAAAGGAATCACATGAAAATTTTACCTGGAGTAGTGATACCCATGCAGCAATTAGTTGGAATGGAAGGGAAGACTTGTAGGGAGTCTATAAAAAGAAACTAGAGCCTTGCTATTCAAAGTGTGGTTTCTGGACCAGCAGCATCAGTATCATCAAGGTCTGTAGGAAATAAAAACTCTTGGGCTCCACTTCATCTATGTCGTCT
This sequence comes from Phacochoerus africanus, assembly GCF_016906955.1. Taxonomy (NCBI): domain Eukaryota; kingdom Metazoa; phylum Chordata; class Mammalia; order Artiodactyla; family Suidae; genus Phacochoerus; species Phacochoerus africanus. The sequence goes on from NC_062554.1 coordinate 78,122,946, forward strand.
GTGCCATCAGAACTTGCATATTAACAAGATCTGCAGTGATTCATGAGCACACTGAAATTTGAGAAACCCTTGTCTGGAGACAGCCTAGGAGAGCCTAAGCTAAGACAGGGACAGTGGGGATAGAAAGAAGGAATAAGGGCCACTAACAGATATATTTAAGAGGTAAAACTGAAAAGATTTGACTGATAAGGTATGGAGATTGAGCAGGGGGTAATTGAAAAGGATGAATTGAGAACAAATATTTGATTCCTTATTAAGTTTTCTGGATAGATCATTAGGAATTCAGGGAAAAGGGAAGTTTAGGGGGAGAAAGGTAAGAAAAAATTCATTTTATGGCATGTTGATTTTAAACAGTCTCTGGGACATAGAAGAAGATCTGTAAAAAAAGAACTCAGGAAAATGAAGTAGCATTAATAAGAAAATCTGAAGAAAACAATTAATGTCAGGGAAACAATTAATTTAATGTATATTCTATACATGTCTTCTCTACTGTTTTCTTTGTTTGTTTTTTGTTTTTTGTCTTTTTGCTATTTCTTGGGCTGCTCCCGTGGCATATGGAGTCTCCCAGGCTAGGGGTCCAATCAGAGCTGTAGCTGCCGGCCCATGCCAGAGCCACAGCAACGCGGGATCCGAGCCGCGTCTGCAACCTACACCACAGCTCACGGCAACGCTGGATCGTTAACCCACTGAGCAGGGGCAGGGACCGAACCCGCAACCTCATGGTTCCTAGTTGGATTCGTTAACCACTGCGCCACCGCGGGAACTCCTCTCTACTGTTTTATAAAAGAACAAGGGCACATTTGAATTGGTTCTCTAGTGTGCACTAAGTACTCTAAAATTTTTTTTGAACTTGTGAAGTAAAACATTTCCAGTCCCTCTGTTAAATATAAATGCATCAAAAAAGAAATATAAGGCAAAACAGAGCTTGGTAATTTGTATGCAATTCTCCTGTATAGGCCTGGCAAGAATTCAGGCTTTGGAATTTGGAGAGGTTAGAGATTCCTGGTGATTCCTTGGCATCAATATCAGTGACGAGTTTAAAAAAAATTTCTTTTTTAAACTTCGTTTGGAAGGATGCAAAGGATTCAGATATCTGAGTTTACTATCTGCTGAGTTTAAATGAAATGCTACCCAGAGGTAGGTTTAAGAGGTTATTTAGCCAGATTGTGGACTCTCTAAATATGCAATCACACTCTCCCACCCAGAGTGGCCAGATTTAGTAAATAAAAATACAGGACCCCAGTTAAATTTGAATCTCAGATAAACATGGCTAGTATTTTAGTATAAAAAGTTATACCAAACATTTAATAGGACATACTATACTAAAGAAAAAAATCACGGTTTATTTGACATTCAAATTTAACTATGTGTCATGTATTTTATCTGGCAACTCCCTCCAATGCCCTAATTATAACAAAGAATTTTATATATATATATATATATATATATATATATATATATAAAATATAGCAAACATAAAAATATATATAGCAAACAGAAAATTATGAGCAAATATTAATATTAAAAAAATAAGCTGAGAATTTTGCAAAATATTATATAGAAATTTATAATGTTAATTCATACACATATCTGTATAACCAATTGGAAGGAAAAAAAACCAGAATAGTCTTGCTGGGAGAATTATGCCTTGATTTTTCTTCCTGCTCTTATGATAAAATTACTGGTTTATTTTTTTAACCCCTGCATACACTTTAGCACCTCATTTCATAATGTCAATACAGCGCTTAGTGTGAAGAATGTGTATCATTAAGGCATAAGTTTTCAAACTAACTGCAAATGTAGAGCTGTGAGGGTAGGCTTTGTAGAGGAGACTGATGTTAGATGCGTTTCTACTGAAGGCAATGCGAAAATAAAACTATCTTACAGGTACCATCTAGTATTTATAGAAAACTCCTCTTCAATTGGGCCTGTTTATAGAAATTCTAAGACACGGATCAGGTTTTTTCCCAAATTCAATGAATGTATTAGGCAGAAAATATGATTAAAAAATATTTGAAAGTACAAAGTATTGTGGGATCACAGAGAAATAAGGAATTATATCTGTCAAGGGTCATTTGAGAAGATTTCACAAAGGGTGGCAGGTAAGCATCATCTTAAAATACAGATTTCTAAAAAGTCTTTCAGTGTGTTATTTTTTTCTTCTGATTTTTAAGGTAATAAATGCAGAGATTTTGTAAAGCAGAAGAGAGGTTATAAAGCAGTGGAAAAAAAATGACCCTAAATCTCAAGATTTGAAATTATCTTGATATTATTATTTTGATATGTTCCCTTTCAGTCTTTTTCTGATTTTTTACATAAGATCATATTATGCAATTTCTATCCTGCTATTTCACCTAACATATGTCTTAAACATTTCTTTCTGTCATTAAAAACTTTCTGTTAACATCATTTAACAGCTAACTAAATAATCCATTATATGGATGAATAATGATTTCTAATATAATCCTCTAACTTTGGTGTTTTAGTACCTTGCAGGAGGTTTTTTTTTTTTTCTTTTATAAAATACATTGTACATTAAAAAAAATCTATAGCTCTGATCATTTCTAAGATTTAGAAGTAGAATTATTAGCTTATGTGTATAAAATAACATTAGTGATCTTGACACACATACTACCAAACTGCCTTATGAATAGATTGTCCCAGTTTAGATTTCAGGAGTCAAGAGAAGGAATGAAGGTGAGTCCTGGGGGACAGAGGTGGGACAGTGTGGTATGTGGTCAACAACAGGAATAGTTAGATTTGTTTGGAGCACAGGGCATGTGTGATAGAGGGGGTGAAATCAGGCTAAAAGGATAGTGTAGAACCAGATAATGCAAATTCTTAAATGCCACACTATTGCAGTGAGCCTTCCTTCTACAGGAAGTTGTGAGCCACAGAAGGCTTCTGACCAGGAGAAGGCCATGACTGTAGAGCTTTCTTCCAGTCAATTATAGCTTATTAAATGTTTCTGAACTTTTGGATCATGCCTGAATAATACTTAAGATCATCAGCTATCAAAATTTGAATGTCTGGCAATAAACTATGCCATTGGCTTGTCATGTTTAATGATATCATTGACATTTACCTTATTGAACATAAATTGATTTTTACACACTTCTGTCAGTGACTGTATAAAGCACCTGGAAGGTAGAAAGTGCTAGGTCAACTCTATGTCATGGAAACCTTTTAATGTGTACTCTGGTGGTATATAGAACTGTGAATGTTATAAAGATTTATTGAAGATTTAAGATGTTTCTAGGGCCTCCTTGTTTAATGATGTGCCCTGTAACCATTACTGGCTGAAAGCAGGACTGGAAGAACAAAATGCTATTAAAAAAAAAGTCGATTTGAGTATGTATTTTCTATTTACCTAAAATCAGAATACAATATACTCTTTTCCCCCAGGTTCTTTGTTTCTCTGTGACACTAAATATTTGTATGAAAAGTTAAGGAAACACATTACTCAAATATTTAGATTTATTTTTCACCTTTAGGCAAAACTGGGTGATTTTTTCTCCCATCACACAGATGCTCTCATCGAGCAAGTATATATTCAGATTAATATTGCTCAATCTGGAGATTGTCTTTTTTTGAAGAAGAGAGATGGAATCTGTTAACTACCTTTAGTGAGGCAAGCAAGCCCACAGAAGGGAAGATGAGACAGTATGACAATCACATGATTCTTACCATGGGTTGTTTCCCTGGTGTCCTTGTTTCATACATACTGGGGCTAGGAGAATGCAAACACGTCCACATTTGGAATCTCTTTAAACATTGCAGGTTCTGAGTTTAAAATTCAACTTGATCTTTTTTAGTTTTTGGATTCTGTCTCCTTCTGTCATAACATCACTTCTCGATTCAAAGGAGAAGAAAGAGATTCATAGTACCTCAAATAGAGCTTCTCTGGCATGGGCATGCATCAAGGGTAAATGAATCACAAAACTGAGCATTAACTTTTACTTGAAATAGATAAGACTTTAAAAAGTAGGGATAAAATTGCATTGCTGGTTTGAGATAGCTATTCAAGTATTTTATGGCACCTACCACCAGACATACTTGGTTAAGAGCTGAGGTCCTCCTTCCAAGTTACCACACTCACTGGAGACATTTTTTTAAAATCTAAAATGTAAATAGCCTCTCCCTTTTATACTATGCTTGACCCTGATATTAAAGCTCTATCATTTAAGTGACTAAAGGTGTATTTCTGACCAGGCTTTCTAATTTTGTCATAAAACTTTGCCCAGAATGAATTTTTGCTTAAAAGGCCAACCAATATGGCTTTCTTTTTTGGCCAATTTTAAGCAAATAAATCAGGTCAGTTCTTTTTATGACACAAAAAGGAAAAATGATAAGTTTTCTTGCTTCAAACTCTTTTATTTTTAAATTTCTACAACTGAAATGTCTCTTTTCTCCTTTAAGTACAAGTTGACAGGTCATTAATCCTTAATGTAGATTTGCACCTCTGGGTATTTTGGGGAGAAAACTCATTAAAATTCTTTTGTTTTATATGTGACTGTCCTAATAGAAATTTGGAATTCATGTTTAGAATTTGTTAAAGCGAATAGAAAGCATATAAATCCTTCTTGAAAGAGATGAAGTACACGGAATTACTTCTAACTATAGTCAGTGCTGTCACTCTTTTCTTGAATGTCTGCTGCTAACTTTTCTACAGAAAGAACATAAGTTCTGTAAGCTCTATATTTTCAATATGAATGCATTTATTTCTTTTGCATTCTCTAGGTGGGTTTTGTGCCCTATGTAATTTGCTCTAATGCTTTCCTGTATTTCTGAGAAGTATTGGCTATTTTTTAATTCCACACAGAAGTGAGGCATTGAAGAATCATCCTGTTTTTCTTTTTAAATAAATAGTCTCTTATTTAGTAAATGTTAGCTAGCAATGGTTTATATGTAGGTAGTGGAGAATGTTTTATAAGTCTTGGTGAATCTATTGTGCATTGTTTTACCACGTTGTATTTTCCACTTACTTCCTCTTTTCCCAGTTCCTTCTTCTACTGAATGTTTGAAAGCCTCCTAAATGCAAAAGACCTGCTGTGAACAAACTTACATTTCAAGCCTGTCTGGAAAGATTTTATATCTGTAAAAACCTCCCAGCTAAATTGGGGTTTGGAATTTCCTCTTCACTGATGGTCCAAAATATCTTCTACCTCTTTTTATTCCATCCATTGATAATAATACAAGAATCCATCAAGAGACATACTATGTTTTTGCTTTTAGCTTTATTTCTCTTACTTAAGTGCATCAAATTCTCCCACAGTCTAAGCTACATCCTCAGCATGCATTTGAAATCTTCATTTCTTCAGTCCATCTACACACAGTGAACATGTATGTGCTCTGTGTTGAGCCTGGTGCAAGGCCATGGAAGCACAGCAATGAGCACGGTACTCACTGTCTGTCATCTTAGGGTGGGAAAAACAGGATGTCAACACTGCTCAATTTGTCCCACGAGCAGTAAACATTACAGCTATGAGAGGAGCTACCAAGGCAATATACAGTGATATAAAGTGTAGAATAGGAACGCATAATTTCCACTGAGGCCTTCCCACTGAGAGGAGTCTTCCTTAAAGAAGTGATTTTTAAGAAAGAATGTAACAAGAATAAAGAAGGTGTATTCTAGCACTGAAAGGAGCCTGGGGCATAGCAAATGAGGAGGGTGAAATGGAAGAGTTATATCTGGACCAGATCATGCACGACTCTGTAGATCATGTTAACAAGTTTTGTCTTTAGTCCATAGCGAAGATGTAAAAAGCCATTGAGGACTTTGAGGGGGAGAGTTATAATAGATCTCTGTTTTTTAAAAGGCCAGTGTGGATGCTGAGGGGAGAATAGAAGAGAGTCTTTAGGGTATGCGTGTTGAAACCTGTGTGAGGCTATTTTGATGGTCCAGGGTGGTGGGAGCAGAGAGGAGGGGATGGATCTAGGAGATATTAATGATTTGATAAGGGAGGTGAAGGAGAGCGAGACATCCAAGATGACTGTCAGGTTTCTGACTTGCTCCCTGTGTGGATGGTGGCTGTTTTTCATTGAAATATTGCCCTGGTCTTGGGTTCATTAGATCACAAACCCCTATAGGGTCAGAGCTATGTTTCTGGAGTGAACTAATAAGCTTGAATATTAAAGTAATCAGTTCTGGTTGGCAATGTTCCCTCCTAACTCTGAATGGCCTTTACTGTTTCATGGTCATAATTTACAAATATTTACTCAAGTATTCAGAAATTCTTTCCAAAAACAGTGTCAAAGAAAATGCAAATAATGTTATTATTAGAACTTTGAAATGATAATTACAGCAATGTGTGTATTAGTCAAGAATTCTAAAGGCTCAAATCCCCCCTGTATTGTTTAACGTATTTGCATAACATTCATGAGGGTAGCTAAATTATAAATTTCCATAACAATAATAATGTGGGAAAGCAAAAAGAATTTGGCAGTTTCTAAGACACTCACCAAAATTTTTTTGTGAGAGAGAAGTCCATTTATCTTTGCACTTTGTTCTCAACCAGATGGTTAAGCAGAAGTGAGACTGGGTTCAGAAATGAGAATTACTCCAGGGCACATGTCTTCTCCACTGTCACTAAACCCTGTTTTTCATCTCTTCCCCAAATCCATCTTTACAGTCTTGGCTGTGGTGATTAAGGGGTGTGTGTGTGTGTGTGTGTGTGTGTGTGTGCCCGTGTGCCAGTCTTCTTACCTGCTTTAGCATTCCTTCTGATTTTTCCTTTGCCAGCCTGTGAAAGTAGTAACCATCCACTCCTTGGCCCATCTTTTCATCTATTTATCCATGATTCCAGCCATAGATCCCCTCCAACATTTATTTTAGAGTACATACCGCACATAAAACACTGTGCTTGTGACTTTGTGGAAGCTATATGTAATGGCTCCCCCACTTCCTTGCCTCCTGTTGTTCACGCTCTTGTGTTGTCTCCTCCCTCAGTGAATCTGGGCTTGTCTTATTTGACCAACTGAGCTTGACAGAAGTGACCACGTGCGATTTTGAAGTCTTGGTTTTAAAGGGTATTGTGTCTTCCATCTTGTTTCCTTGGATCTCTTACTCTGGGGGAGTCAGTCACCATGCTGTGAGGACCTTTGAGCTGTTTTGTAGAGGGGGCCATGTGATGAGGGACTGAGGCATGTTCTCATTCTCAAATTGTCAGCCCGGTAGGTGAGCCACCCTGGAAGTGGGTCTCCAGCCCTGCTCAAGTCTTCAGATCATTGCAGTCCCTGCTGACATCTTACTGCAACCTCATGAGATACCCAGAGCCACAAACACCCACCCAAATCACTCCCAAATTCTTTGCCCACAAACAGTGGGAAAGATAATGAATGTTTCTTGTTGTTTTAAGACACTAAGTTTTGGGATAATTCGTTATCCTGTGAAAAGATTCTTAATACTGATCGCTGTGGTTGTATTGTACTTCCTTCTATAGCAAGGAAGAGTAGTATTCACATCTCAGCCACCTTCCAGTCTATAATAAAGAAAACTTAACCAAAACTTCAGGACATAGAAATTTAGTTACAATTTGAGATTTTTGGAATTGAAAACATACAAAGATAATAAGTAGTGACAGATTTTTATAGCAATTTTCTATTTACTTATTGCAGTTTACAAAGTGTTTGCACACAGTTTAACTATAGCCCTCTGTAAATAGTGAGGATTTCAGAGGAGGAGCTAATTACTAAACTTGTACTGAGTACCCACCATATGCTAGTCAGTGAACTATGTACTGGGGTTGAAGCATAGATCAAGACTGGTCAAATTTCTCTCCTTTCACTGAAGAGGTCAGAGACCTTAAATGATTACAAGAGTCATGCTTGCTGCTAAGGTTCAAGTACTAGTTGCTATGAAAGCATAAAATAGAGGGAAGCCAAAGTAACATGAGGATAAAGAAAGGCTTCTCTGAAAATGCTATAGTTCAGTTGAGATTTATAAGATTGAAGGAATTATCTCAAAAACCGTGGTAGGTGATGGAGAGGCTGGATATTAGTACATAAAGCCCTGAGTCAAGGTAAAGCTGTCTCTGAAAAACTATAAGAAGTCAGAGATGGATGGAATAGGACAAGAAAAGGGACAAATGGTGCTCAATGATGCTGAGAAGTAGGCAGAAGCCAGCTCTTCATCACCTTAGACCATGTAGTACCACTTGCTTGTAAGAGTTAAGGGGGAAAGCTTAAAATATAAGGCTGTGTGTGGCTGAAGTAAAACTTTAAAAAATTTTTTTGAAGTATAGTTGATTTACAATGTCGTGCCAATTGGACTAAAACTTGAACAAATATTTCCTTTCTATCCCTTTCATTTTATAGAATTTACTATTTCTTTATTACAGTATCCTGGACAGTTGGAAAGCAAGCAACCAAATACTTTCTTTAAAAGGGAGGAAGGAAACTAAGATTCAGTGAAAGCAAGAAAGATTTACTTTGAGTTATAACATCACAGTAGAGCCAAAAACTTGGATGTTGGTCTACAGCTCATGGAATTCAGGTTTTATGACTCAATATTCAGAATGTAATTCATTTTATGCACTTGATTTCATTTGATCCACATGGTTGTTCCACCTGATCACTGGAAGCATCTTTAATGTATGTTGCAGAAGATATATCACAGGTTGGCTGTTAGAAAACCTGAAGGCTTGTCCAGCTACAGTCAGCCTTGTCAAATCCCTTAGGGGTCACTAGAAGGGAGTCAGGCATTTGTCAGCCTTGCATTCTCATGGCTTCAGTACCTACAGAGTGTGGAAGTAATGTCTTTATATTAAAAAAAATGACTTAGGTATTTGTCATCAGGAGCAGTTAAGTAGAGACAGCTAGGAAGAATCTATACTATTCCACAGCTAATTTGGGAAAGAACTAAAAAATGTAAAACTAGTTGGCTTCTAGTTAAGGAGTACAAATTAGGCTTAATCCCTGTAGCCTGTTTCACTGGGGGAGGGGGACTTAAGGATATGGACTGGATTTAGGACCTTTCACATAACAGAAAGAAGGTGCATAAGAGTTCCCAAGCACTCTAGAGAATGAATATTGGTGAAAAATAGTGCTGATTAAATATGGGGTCTAGGAATTCTCTTGTGGCACAGTAAGATAAGGATCCAGCGTTATCCCTACAGCAGCTCTGGTTGCTGCTGTGGCGGGAGTTCAATCCCTGGTCTGGGAACTTCCACGTGCTGCGGGTACAGCCAAAAAATTTTTTAAAATATGGGGTTTAGAGGATACAGTTACAGGCTGTTATTATTAAAAGTTTATCCTCTCACCATCTATGACACCTTGAAAGTTTGAAGGGACAAAGAAGGAGAGAAAGAGAGCTTTACATGGGATCTTTCATTTTAACTAACATCCACTGATTTATTTCTGGCAGGACAAGATTAGGAAGCCAAGGATTCTTGAAATGCTAACCAGAAACTGCTTCCCTTGGCAAAGAGAAACTATTACTTTCTTTGGAGATTAGGGGACTGAGAATAGGAGAGGGACTGATCCTTGAAAAATTGCAAAGCTGCTGAAGAGGCAGCAGCTGAACATATTTTCCTTTTATTTTTGAATGTTGCGATGTCTGAAGAAAAAGATATCAGTCATAGTACTGCCTGGCAGTGATCCAGCCAAACCTCTGGATAGCTTAGAATTCTGATGATTGGCATTTGAGTGAAGTTCCCTGACATCTAAGCTGAATCTGCTCTATTCACGTAGGCTGACTTGTGTTGGTCATTTTTTTTTTTCCTTCATGTGGGGAGGGAGAGAGGTAGCTATATGTGATACTGGGCCCTATTAGGCTTTTCAACAAGTTCTATTCCTTCTGGACCATTTAGGGAAACTCTTTCAAGCTTCAGTCCTAATAGCAGTGAAATAGTTTATGTTCTAGCATTTGGCAGATGGAGTTATTCTTATATTCTTAACATGTCTCTTTACATTTGGAGGTGTTCGTTTGTTTAACCTAGCCATCAGTCCACCTGGTCCTCTAGGGTTTCTGATCATATCTTCACCTCTGAGAAATGCCAAACTCTTGAGCAGGAAAAGGAGTTGTGCTCAAGGACCAAATGGAATTCACCTTCTATCTCTGCAATCAATTTTTGGTCTAACATCATAGAATGCTCCAAGCTTATTGAGATTTTTCTCTACAGAGGAGTTAGGATGGAAGAGGAGAAAGCAAATATTTTGTAATTTTTCTTTTCTCATTTCCTTTTTTTCCTTCCTTCTCTTTAATAAATATTTATTAAAGACATGTATGCATCAAGCATTGGGCAAAACAGTGATAAACATAACCTACTAGAGCCCTCACAGAGCTTAGAGTATAAAAGGAAACACAAATGTGAAATACGTCATTACCATCTAGTGTATTAAGAGCCATAATAGGAAATTGCAGGAACTTGGAGGACAAAGCTGTGACACCCAACTTATTTGGGAGGAAGGTCAGGAAGGGGTCAAGAAAGTTTCCATAGAGAAATGCTGTTTAAACTAAGTAATAGTGAGTTGGGTGAAATGAAGAGCTAGGCAGAATGTTTTAAGCAAGCAGAGCAGTTAAGTTGAAAAGATCCAAAATAGAGAGATAATTGGATCATGATACATTTTAAATGGATTCAAGAGATTCAAGGAGGATTTAAGAGAAGTTCATGCCAGGTGGGTGGCATTTGGTGGTCATGATGTTGTGAGAGAGGGTGTTACTGAGAGTGGGATGGGGATATTGAGAAATGGCAGTGGAAAGCGAAGCAGGGCCAATCCATGAAGAGCACAAAAGTCATGTTTCAGAAGCTCTTCAAGTGGGGGCTAGAGACTGTACTTATTCATAAGGGTATAAGGAGGACTCCTGCACTGACTTTGACATTGTCTCCTAATACCCAGGTTCACCCTGACTTCACAGAGTGGGTGCAGAGACCTGGCATTCACAGACTACTTACTGTATTGCCAGGCATTGTGCAGTGGATTATAGGCTCTGGCATCAGAGTATCTGAGTTTGAATCCAGGTGCTACCATTTATCAGTCATGTGGCCTTGGACAAGTTACATGACCTCTCCATGCCATGGAACTTCCTTATCTTTATGTAAAGCTTGGATACTAACAGCTATACCATATGCTGTTGTGAATTTTAAGATCAGTGTCCAATAGATTCTAAACATTCAGTGCATGTTCAAAATAGTTACTGTTATTATTATCCCCATTTTAAAGATGGAGAGATGGGGCTGCAAAGGGTTTCAGTTGTGTGTTATACAACACTTAGTAAAAAGAATTGAGGTTTGCATTATTCTGGTGAAGGATGCTGATCTTCCTTTTTCTGAGTAGGCATTGGACCAGGGAACAGAAGAGCAAGTCTGGGAGTGGCCAGAGCAGCAAGTGAAGTGACAGTGGTTCCACTGTCATTTGCCAGATGGCTGGGTCTTGAGACTGACAAAGTATGAGGAGGCAAGTAGCCCCATCCCATTCTTTCTTCCTCTCCTGTTGGGACTCCTCTAAGAGGTGGCAGAGATGAAGTTATTTCATGCCACATAGCCTGAACACAGAGCTCTCGTGCAGAGCTGAGGTGTTCAAAGTTAATAGAGTATTAAGAACCAGGAGATCATGCTCCAGTCCTGCCTCTCTTCCATCTGATCTAAGTGTCTCATATCTAAGAAGCTTTAAGTCCCAAATCAGTTCTGTGAATCTATTTTCATTCTTATCCGTAATCTGGCAGTGTAATATGCTTTGGCTGGACTGATTTATTTCAAGAAGCAGCTTTTGTGTTTTAAAAAGAAAAGGATGAGTATGCACTGCATATGTTGGAGCATTTGCAATTAGTTGGTGTTACTCTCTTAAGAGATTGGGAAGGGAAGGCAGACTGCCAGCCTTGGCAATCTTTTCACATTCTTTTTCATGCCAATTTACAATTTGTGACAGTGCCATGATTTTATCAGGAGGGTTTTATTGAGCTTCGGAAATTACTACTTCTTGACTTGACCAGGTAGATGCTTCCCTGGAGTCATAATACTCCTTCTTCTTCAAAAATCTTCCCATGGGGACATTTGGGATAATAATTCAGGAACCTCTGTGTGGAATAGACATTGTCACATTACCAGTTAGTGTACAAGAATTTGGCATAGGGTTTGCTATGGTGATAGAGAAATACAGTGACAGAGAAAGTCTGAATGGATACACCCTATCTTAGTTGATTAGATAAGAATGGAACTAGTTGACTAAAATAAAATTTCAATCCCCAACAATGAGGAACCTGATACATTGAAAATTCTGATCCCCAAACACTCTGTCGAGAAATTGTACTACAACTCCAGAAGGTGAGAATGGAAGGGGAGAAAATCGTAGAGGGAGACCGTGGTACAAGTGGCTTTAAGAATTAAATTCTGATTTAAAAGAGTAGATGGTTTAGTTTGGATTTCAGGCTTGATTTATAGAAACATAACTAATGGAATCCAATGTCATATGCCAGAGTCCAATTGTTAGAGTGCAATTAAGGCTATAGTGTCTGAGAGTAAATGAAGTCCTTGAATTCTGAGATGGTCAGAGAAGATTCCAAAGATGATATAAATTTTGTTTACACTTGTAAAGTGAATCAAGAAAGAAAGACTATGACCAAAAATTCCAGGAGTAGGAATGGCATGTTAAGAGAATGATAAATAGATACATATTGAGCAAAAGCCTTATGTTCAATAAAGTAAGTTGGAAATTTGTCTTAGAATAAAGTAGTGATTTTTAAATCTTTTTTTTAACCTTTTGCATTCCTCTTAGAATAGTCCCAGGGTCTTTCCTTGGGTTGGATTTTCTCCCTTGTTTTTATGCATTCACACAGAAGCCATGTTTGCTGTGTCTGGGATAAAATATGTCAGCTGATTTGAGATGAGAATTTTATTCAAGACTTTGAAGGAGGAAAAAAAATACCATATAACAATGTATCTCTTAGAAAAAAGATATTATTAACATTACATAAATATTTGGGTAATTTTCTATCAATATATAAATAGATAGGTGTTTAGATAATTGATCAAAAATCAGAAATAATTTATAAAAATGGGATCATACTGTACATGGTTTAAAAATTCTGTTCCTTGGAGTTCCCGTCATGGTGCAGCAGAAATGAATCTGACTAGGAACCATGAGGTTGCAAGTTCGATCCCTGGCCTCGCTCAGTGGGTTAAGGATCCAGTGTTGCTGTGAGCTGTGATGTAGGTTGCAGATGCAGCTTGGATCTGGCATTGCTGTGGCTCTGGCGTAGGCTGGCAGCTACAGCTCCGATTAGACCCCTAGCTTGGGAACCTCCATATGACACAGGTGTGGCCCTAAAAAAAAGACAAAAGACAAAAAAAAATTCTACTCATTATTTTTAGTGATATATAGTTTTTGTTTTTGTTTTTTTTCCTGTCTTTTTGCCATTTCTTGGGCTGCTCCCACGGCATATGGGAGGTTCCCAGGCTAGGGGTCTAATCAGAGCTGTAGCTGCCAGCCTACGCCAGAGCCACAGCAAAGCTGGATTCATTGGCTAGTCACATCTCAAGTGCCATATTTCTTATAAACTTTAATATATATGTATATGGGATTTATTTCTATAATTGCTGGGAGATCCTTCATTTTTTTTTCTTCTTAGGGCCATACCAGAGGCCTGTGGACGTTCCAGGGCTTGGGATTGAATTGTACCAGCCTATGCCACAGCCACAGGAATGCCAGATCTCAGCCATATCTGTGACCTATATGGCAGCTCGTGGCAATGCCAGATACTTAACCTACTGAGTAAGGCCGGGGATTGAATCTGCATCCTCATCGATAGTAGTCCTGTTCTTAACTTGCTGACCCACAATGGGGACTTTATGGAATCCTTCATTTTTAATTTTCTGGGTTTGCGTATGAAATTCCAGTTCTTATCCACAATGCTGTGTTTATTCAGAGTTAATTCTTAAAATTTTGTTTAAAATATTGTATCAATTGACACTCTTGGATTCAAATAGTAGAACATAACTTGAACTAACTCAGAAAAGATGGAATTTACTGGAACTATACTGGGAAATCTAATGTAAAACAGGACAGGGGAACCTCGGTTTTGGGACAGGAGGAAATAAGGAATTGAATATCTGCTTCTCTCTGCATGTTAGCCTCCCCTCACACAGTAGACTGCACATCCACATGGAGGAGAATAAGACTGCTCAAGACTCCCAAGCCTCATATCTTATAACCTTCCAGAGAATGACTGACTCTCTTCCCTTAGTTCTAGATTGAAACCATGTCTGATTGGTTTGTCTTGGTTTAGAAACCCAATCAGTTTTGAATGGAGTCCCCTGGCACATGCATGGCAATTGGGAATCTGTGCCGATGTATCTGGTGTGTTCCATGTTGAGCAAGCTGGGCAGCCACTCTCCTCTAATTGACATCAAATATATTTATAGAACTAAACTTGGTTTAAAGTATTGAGAAAAGGGGAGGGGCAGTTAAGATGCTATTTGAGATCATAAAAGTTCAGAGCATTCCAGCATGTCATTGTTTATAATTATAGAAACAATGATTGATAAATGTACAATTTATTTGCATTCATACTATCATCTTGCTTTTTAAAATCCCTTTCATATTAGCATTATGCAGAAATTCATGAGAAAAATACCTAGACTATTCATTTTAGTAATTTAGAACAAAGTGTTCAGTTTTTATCAGTTCAGCAAAAAAGATACTAAACAAGTCTCTGATAGAATAAAGTTTGCCTGCTTTCACACATGGATAACTGACCTTTAGAAAAAGAAATTTAACTTCTAAAATATTTTTCCTCTGCTCTGGGCTGTGGAAAGTAGACTATAGATGAATAGTCAAAAAGGGAGACTAATCTTAAAGTATAAGATGAGAAAAGATGCCTAAAATAGAATCTGGGAATCAGAGAATTAGAGGTGGAGCTGAACTATCTTTGTTTGGCAGGCCTGGCCACATCTATTATATTAAACTGTAGGGTGTAAGGTTTAAGAGCAGAACTTCAGGAAAATATAATTTTTTATGGATGCACTGTTGGTTCCTAAAGTGTAACTATCCACAGGGAGAAAGTAGCTGTGCTCATCAGTAGCCAGAAGAAGACAGCTGAGGATTATGCAGGTGAAATTTTGCTAAAGACAGGAGATCGTGGAAGAGTGGTTTCTGGGGGAGGAGGCACTAGACAGAGGACCAGGATCAGCTCCTACTCAGAAGGTGAGGGTGAAGAGATCAGCTTGGGACATGATCAGCTTCAGAGACAGGAGATGACATCATGGGTCACATAAACAGGACATGTCAATGAGTCAGAAAAAGAAAAAAAAATGAAGTTGGTGCAAAAGTATTAAATCTTAAACCAAATGTGAAACTGAGGCTGGCTGGTAACTGTTAAAGAATCTGTTACATGGAAAGGACAAATATATTGGACGGCAGGACTGGCATTCCAGCCGTACCGGACTAGACACATATGTCTATTGAGCTTTATTAAAATTGAGTGAAATAAAAATTCGGTTCCTGTTGCACTAGTCACATTTTAAGTTCCCGGTAGCCAAAGCTAGAGGCTATTGTTTTGGATAACACAGGTATAAATCATTTCCATCATAGCAGAAAGTTCTGTTGGACAGAACAAAGAGGCTCTGACAATGCCAGTAAACATGAAGGCTTGACTCAGCATTTACAGCATTGTTTTTCTTTTCGTAATTGGAGATTGGCCATGTTGGAAAACAGCTTGGATCATAACACTAAAATGTCATTTTAGGGCAACTGAGACTTGACATGTAGCATCACTAGAGAGACAAATACAAGGAGGGGTTTAGATATGTAACTCTGCATCCAGGGTCCTCCATTTCTTACTTCTGATGAAGTCCAGGCCCCTCTGTCGGCCACCTGGCAAGGATTTGTATTAGTTATGGTTAGCCAAACCCTGGAGTGAGTCCCTTTGCTTTCAGTCAAGGCTGCACTTAAGGCTTTATAAAACAGCTGATTAGCCAAACTATTTTTAGATGTTGCCACCCTTCCCAATGGAAATTCTTCCTGTGCCTGGGATTTAGTAGTAAAATCAGATTCTTCACCAAAGTCAGATAGACCTCTCTTTCCATATACAGGCAACTTCTGTCCTGTTCCAAGAATGCAGGTGTTTAAGATCATGAGGCTAAAGCCATATATTTTCTTGTAAAAACTTAATGTGTTCATGACAGGGATGAGGTGGGAAAGATGTTTAAAAAAATGGATTCTGTGTTTTACATTTTGGAAACATCAGTGCTTTGACTTGGTATGTTATTTTAGCTCTGATCTTCCTTGCCCTCATCAATGACTTTCCTAGGGATAGACACCTTTTTTTTTTTTTACAGTAATTGACTCCAATTTTGTTGAATTGGTGAGTAATTTGGATATGTATATTTATTTTATTTTTGCTAGATTTTGCTCTTTTTTTAAAGGGTCTTGGGGAAGAATGTCAAGACAGCTCATGGAAGCTGATTCTCTCACTGCCTGCATTGTTTCTATTTTTAACTCAACTTTTTTCTTAAATTGCATCAGCTTTCTGAGGCTATTAGGCTACTATTCAATTAGGTATTGCTTCTGTACACAATGGCACCCCAAGAGCTTTCAAGTACTCATGCAGTTTCAGAAATGTTTAATTTGCTGCCAGGGAATAGCTTAGTTCAGAGTATCATGGGGAAAGCAAAAAAAAAAAAAAGAGAAAACAGGATAGTATTTCTCACATGTAAGGATACTAAGGAAATTTAATAAGAACAATAAAAGATAACATTTGTTGTGCTCTCACCATGAGATGAGATTTGTGCATTTTATCTTAATTGACCTCAGGAAAAACTTGGGGAGGGTAATACTGTTATTCCAATTTTGCTTTTGAGGAAACTGAGGCTTGAAGAGGTAAAGTAATTTACTTATCCAATAACTCAGAGCTAGTGAGTAATTTAGGATTTGTACCCAAACTGATTCTAGAAACCACATTCTTAACCATCATTTTTTCTTAGTTGAACGAAATGACTAAGATGGTACTTAACACATCCTGTACTTTCTCAAATATGTTTTTTCTCTAATTGGACTGAAAACACACTACTTCTCCTGATTGCCTTTGAAGTTCTAATAATGCTTTAAGATCTAGATTAATTCTCATTTCCTTAAGAACACTTTTTACATTGCTCCAGCCTAAATTCACATTTTCCTCCTCTCTTAAACCTATAACATTTTATGCTTCAATTATTATGATTTTCAAAGTCAGCCTTGTGTTAGAATTTTGTGCCTATCCTGTGATCTGCTGAAGAGTTAATACTTTAGCTTGTAAAAGTTATATCTCCCTGGTGTCTAGAATTTTGTCTTGAATATAGTTGGTACTCAAAATACTTTTGTTGATGATTTTAAAAGTTTGTTAACAACTGTTGAACGTTATATTTTTCTGATTCTGAGTTGAAAGAAAAAATAAAAGGGCTTTTTTTCATAGTAACTTCAGTTTCACTTCTTTTTTTAAAATTATTAATGAATTAATTTTTCCGCTGTACAGTATGGGGGCCAAGATACACTTACGTGTATACATTTTTTTCCCACCCTTTGTCCTGTTGCAATGTAAGTATCTAGACATAGTTCTCAATGCTACTCAGCAGGATCTCATTGTAAATACATTCCAACTTGTATCTGATAACCCTAAGCTCCCGATCTCTCCCACTCCCTACCTCTCCCCCAAGGTGGCCACAAGTCTATTCTCCAAGTCCATGATTTTCTTTTCTGTGGAAATGTTCATTAGTGCTGTATATTAGATTCCAGTTATAAGTGATATCATATGGCATTTGTCTTTGTCTTTCTGACTTATTTTACTCAGTATGAGTGTCTCTAGTTCCATCCATGTTGCTATAAATGGTATTATGTTGTTCTTTTTTTATGGCTGAGAGTTTTGCTTCCTTATCTTTGAGGACAAGTTGTACTTGAAAGGTAACTTTCAGGATTATAAGCATTTATTCACCAGGTTCTAATTGTCACCTTTCAGTCTTCTAGGAGCTGAGTTTATATGATGACAGAGACAGATCGTGTCACCTTTCTCTTGGAGTTTAGAATCTAATGAAGGGGGTAGATAATCATCAGCAAGTTACTCTCTAAATATATAATTATAAATGTGCTGTGAAGGAAGCAAAGGAGATGCTAAGATGGAGTGATTGAGGAAGTGATACTTAAGGGAAGACCTGATGGGTAGGAAGGAGAGAGACTGGGATGAGCTGAGGGAAGGATGTCATTAGCAGATGGAACATCATGTGTGAGGGTCCTGAGGTAGAAAAGAACTTGAAGATTGAGTCTCTATCCACTCAAATGTTAGAGAATTGATTACACAGCAGTGGTTCCTCTGGTGCTCAGTTCTCCATCACATGTACATGGCAGACTGTATATTTATTTGTGTGGTTATAGGTTAGACCATGCCAATATTTCCATTTAAAAAATAAGCTTTAATGACCAGTTACTTAATGGGTAACTCATGATTTTTAGCCTTGTCTATCTTTGCTTTATCAACTAATGACTTACTAATCAAACTATGCAGTACTCTGTGCATTCTGGATTTTAAAAGTATTTTTTTTTATTATGCGTTATATCACATCTACCACTGTATGAGTGGGCGTTACAACTTTATATAGTGATCTTTCCTCAAATAAATCTCTCCAGTAATAAAAAAGTTGTTTTTTGAAGTTGTACATTAGGTTCAAATTATCGCTTCTTATAAAACAATCATAACATTTACTATTTATTGAGTGCTTATATGCTAGGTTCTGTGTTAACCATTTCATGCTTAGTATTTCTTTCTTTTTTTTTTAATAATTTTTTTTTATTTTCCCACTGTACAGCAAGGGGGTCAGGTTATCCTTACATGTATACATTACAATTACATTTTTTCCCCCACCCTTTCTTCTGTTGCAACATGAGTATCTAGACAAAGTTCTCAATGCTATTCAGCAGGATCTCCTTGTAAATCTATTCTAAGTTGTGTCTGATAAGCCCAATGCTTAGTATTTCTTTTGAGTCTCTATAACAAAGGTATTGGCACATTTTTCTGTAAAGGGCCAGATAGAAAATATTTTAGGGGAGCTCCCGTTGTGGCACAGCAGAAACGAATCCACCTGGGAACCACAAGGTCACGGGTTCGATCCCTGGCCTCGCTCAGTGGGTTAAGGATTTGGTGTTGCCATGAGCTGTGGTGTAGGTTGCAGATGTGGCTCAGAACTGATGTTGCTTTGGCTGTGGCATAGGCTGGCAGCTGTAGCTCCAATTTGACCCCTAGCCTGGGAACCTCCATATGCCACAAATGCGCACTTTAAAAGAAAAATGCAAAAGAAAAAAAAAGAAAGAAAATATTTTAGGCTCTAGAGGACACATTGCCTCTTTTGTAACCATTCAACTTTGCTGTTTTAGCAGAAAAGAAGCTATACACAATTTGTGAATAAATGGCTGTGGCTGTGTTATAATAAAACTTTATTTCTGGTTCCTGAAATTTGAATTTTATATACTTAAAAATATTATAAAATATTCTTTAAAAAACTGATTTAACCACTAAAAATGTGAAAATAATTCTTAGCTTACAGCTCACAGGAAAACAGGCTGGGGCAGAATTAGGGTTAGGTTGTAACTTGCCTAACCCTCCCCCGATTGAGCCCCATTTACCTGACAAAGAAGCTGAGATCAGTGAGAAGTAATTTATAGCCAGAATTGGATCCCAAGTCTGGCAGAGTCCAAGTTTTTAACCCAAATGTCTCATAGCATTAACAATTCTGTTGGGTTCATGGAATGATTTCCTAATCATTTCTGTTGTATAAATCCCGTTCCCCAACCAGATTGCCTATTTCTCATTGAAAGGAACCCTTTCTTCTATTTGTCTTATTTCTCTCTAACAGCAATGATGGGCTTGCAGCAGACATTCAAAAGTGGCTTAACTGTCCTTCAAATAGTTTATCTGAAAGTGACTCAGAACTGTAAGATTCTAGGGAATACATACAATCGTATTTCTATGGCCAGTATAATATAGTCCCCTAAAATGCTGCCCTGAAGACTGAATAGAAATATGATTAGGGAGTTCCCATCGTGGCTCAGCAGAAATGAATCCGACTAGTATCCATGAGAATGAGGGTTCGATCCCTGGCCTCGCTTAGTGGGTTAAAGATCTGGTGTTGCCATGAGCTGTGGTGTAGGTCACAGACTCTGTTTATATCTGGTGTTGCTGTGGCATAGGCTGGCAGCTGTAGCTCCGATTCAACCCCTAGCCTGGGAAATTTCATATGCCATGGGTGCGGCCCTAAAAAGCAAAATAAATAAATAAATAAATATGATTAAATTCTAGGTGCAACTCTCAGGTCACATTAGTAGACTTAGTGCCATTTTATCAGTTTTTACAGGCAAATATTGTAAAACACAAAAAAGTTGATTTCTCTTCCTTTGTGGAGTAAATTGCCCTTTAGTCTTCTAAACTTTGGGGGATTTCTTTAATTTCTTGTTTTGAAATTGTGCCTGTGGAGTCAATTAAAGGCGAATGTAAGAGCTTTTAAATCCTAAAAAATAAAAAAGAGTAATTAAATGGAAAATGCTTGAAAGGGCTTGTAATCATTAAATAATAGGTAGACAGTCTATCTTGCTGTCTTGCTGTCTCTATGTCTCTCTTTTTTTCATCTCTCTCCCTAGTTTCCTAAATATAAAATTGAAATGTGACAAAGTTTTCATAGGGATGTATTAACATCTAGAATATAGCTGATTTTTTTTTTTACCAATGGGAACTGGCTTTTTTTATGTGTCACTTTGTATTGAATTACAAGTTGATATGTTGTAAGTTAAGGCACTGGTTAGGAGGCATTTGTTATAAATTGAGAGATGTAAAATATATTTAACTGAATTATTGGTAAAAGGTATATTTAAAGCATATATACAGTCTATCACATGTCAGAATACATATCTTTTACAAACATTTCAGTTTATGATAAACTTTTAAGATGTCAGCTTAAAAGTGTGGGGGTGGATACAGTGTTTCAAAATTCTTTTGGAGATAAGGTAGCAACAATTTTTAAAGTACACTGGTTTAGAAAATTTCTTTTAAAGGGTTCCTCTGAGCTTCTTCAAGATCACTACTGATTCTCTGCCTTTAGAGATACATGTTTTACTGGACTACCCTCTCCACCTCCACATTTGCTTGAATGGTAAATGGAAGCATGAGAGGGAAAAAATAAAATGATGTGGGCGCAAGTTATGGTAGTTTTGAAATAAGTCTCTTTCACTTTCTAGTATTCTTAGGAAGAGGAATTGTTTTTTGATGTTTGCTTGGATAGGGACATGAAAGGGCTGTTTGAAGTTTCACATATTTCAGACATGCAGAAGTATGTCATTGTCGACAATGGTAAACAGCTGGAGAAGATAAATGCCTTGAACAACTGGAGAAGGGACTTAACATCACTCAGTTTAGAAATCTGGAAACGAGAAAGCATATTTTCTTAAGTACAGTGTACCTCAGCAGTATAGCTGCATAGTCTATGTGCCTATAAAGAAGACAGTCAAGTTTAAAAGTACTGTCTCTTTGCTTGTTTGTAGGGTAAGGCTGTGAGAAAAATAAGTAGAGTAGGTTCTGACCTCTGCACCTGATTTCCACAAATGATAGCGAGGATTAAAGGGAAAAGAAATGAAGTTTGACCTTAGTGGAGTCTTCTCAGGGAGAGTCGGTGGCAATAGATCCCTGGTGTTCCCCCAAAATCAATGCTGTTTCCAATTCGCACTTTCAAACTTAAACCAATTATTATTATTGTGGAGGTACAGCCTTTTCATTAGGTTTTTATGGGGAATAAAATTCCTGAATTTGGTGCAGGCTGAGTATATATTTCCATTAATTAGAAAGGTGAGAAGCAAAGAAGCCAAAACATAAGCTAGCCTAGCCAAGATTAAAGTGTTCAAGAACTGGACTAAAATCTACCTAGGTTAACACAATCCAACTTTTAACTTATACACCATTAAGTAGAATTTTAAGGTCTCTCTGGTGGATTATTTGGCCTCAATTTTTAAATTGCAACATTATTACCATCTTCTTGGAAACATGCTATCTGTAGTGATAGTAAGTATTTTGTGCTCTAAAAATGCAGTGTAATCAAATAATAAATAAACATTTGATTTTAAGAATTTAGGCTTATCTCATTTTCAGAAACCCCAGTACAAGAAAATATAAAATAAGACAACAAATGCAGATTTAAAGACTGCATTAATTGGAATTGGGAACATTTAAAATGTGATTAGATTTATAAATAATTTATTTCTGACTTAAGGGAAAAAAAGAATGTTAAGGTCCTATTACCATGAGTTGAAAAGCTGAAAAAAGACAACCA
This sequence comes from Phacochoerus africanus, assembly GCF_016906955.1. Lineage (NCBI taxonomy): Eukaryota > Metazoa > Chordata > Mammalia > Artiodactyla > Suidae > Phacochoerus > Phacochoerus africanus. The sequence continues at coordinate 78,145,220 of NC_062554.1, forward strand.
TTTGGAAATAATTTTGTGAAATTGTCTAAAATTTTAATTAATTAATTATTATTATTATTTGCTTTTTAGGGCCACACTTGCAGCATATGGAAGTTCCCAAGCTAGGGATCTAATCGGAGCTGCAGCTGCAGGCCTGCACCACAGCCACAGCAATGCAGGATCCGAGCCATGTCTGTGACCTACACCACAGCTCATGGCAATGCCAGATCCCTAACCCACTCAGTGAGGCCAGGGATTGAACCCGCAACCTCATAGATACTAGTTGGATTTGTTTCCACTGCGCCACAATGCAAACGCCCTAAAAAATTTTTTTTAATGTTTCTTTGTCTATATATATATACAAAATGATTTTTTATTTTTTCCATTTAACTGGTTTACACTGTTCTGTCAATTTTCTACTGTACAGCAAGGTGACCGAGTTACACATACATGTATGCATTCTTTTTTCAAATTATCATTGGATTAGTATAGTCTGAAGTCAGGGAGCCTGATTCCTCTAGCTTCATTTTTCTTTTTCAGGATATCTTTGGCTATTCTGGGTCTTTTGTGCTTCCCAACAAACTTTGAAATATTTTGTTAGAGTTCTGTGAAAAATGTCCTTAGTAATTTGATAGGGATTGCATTGAATCTGTAGATTGCCTTCGGTTATATTGTCATTTTGATAGTATTGACTCTTCCAATTCAAGAGCATGGTATGTCTTTCCATGCTATTTGTGTCGTCTTTGATTTCTTTCCTCAGTGTCTTATAGTTTTCAGAATACAGGTCTTTTGTCCCTTTAGGTAGGTTTACTCCTAGGTATTTTATTCTTTTGGATGCGATGGTAAACAGGATTGCTTCCCTAATTTCTCTTTCTGAACTTTCATTGTTAGTGTATAGAAATGCCATCGATTTCTGTGTATTAATTTTGTATCCTGTCCTGTGACTTTGCCAAATTCATGGATGAGCTTTAACAGTTTTATGTTAGAGTCTTTAGGGTTCTCTAGGTATAGTATCATGTCATCGCAAATAGTGATAGTTTTACTTATTCCTTTCCAATCTGGATTCCGTTTATTTCTTTTACTTCTCTGATTGCCATGGCTAGGACTTCCAAAACTATGTTGAGTAGTAGTGGCGAGAGTCGACATCCTTAGGAAGATGCAGTGTATATATATTTATATATATATATGGAATACATGCACAATGGAATACTACTCAACCATAAAAAAGAACAAAATAATGCCATTTGAAGCAACGTGGATGGAACTAAAAATTTTAAAAATATATGTACCTGGGGAGTTCTTAATTTAGTCTGTATTGAAGTATTTAAGTATTGTATTTATAAATTGATAATTGGATAAATGATATTGACTTAATTTGCTAAGTATTTGTTTGGAGGGTGTTTAGTAAAATTCAATTTCTAATGCTGAAACTTCCCACAATTTACGAAGGTATAACTCACTTCTACAGATTATAAAGCTGTATTTGAGCTTAGGATTTTTTTTGTTGTTTGCGTTTTTTGAATGGGCTGTTTTTCTTTTGGATTTTAAAGTTCATGTCCTAAGGAAAGAGCGTTAAACAAAGACTACCCTTACCACCACTTCTAATGTCGTGTATCCTTTTGTGCCTCAACTTTACAATATGTTGTCTATTCCTAAAAGGTTATTGTGAGGACAGATAAGTAATAGATTCAATGATTTTAAGTTACTCAGAATAATTAGTTTATAAATTAATATTGTATTGGCTTTCAAAAATTAAAAATCTTTGTGTATAAGTTTGACATGTCTGTGTTGTGCATATCACAGGAAAGACAAATGGTCTTTATATGTACTCACTTAAACATTACGTATGTATTTTTTTCTGGGGATCTTGTGCTGTTCTTTTGATACAATGATATAAAATTAGGTAAGGTTAAGGACTAGTGAAATTGTGTATTTTTTCCAAGGTGAGCAGTGAAGCTGAGATTGGTAAGTAAGCTTATTAGCTCTTTCTAACGTACCTGGGGAAGTTCTGTTCAGAAGAGGAAAGATAGCATTGGATGAAAATAAGACCCTGGAAAAGATGAATGTGCTCTAGAATCAAAGTTTGAAAAGACGTAGAATAGCAGTACCCAAAGCAATTCATGAAGATATGTAGGTATTAGGGCTCTTGAAAGAATGTTTTCTTGCTTAAACAGCTCATAGAATCTAGCGTCTACCAGTACCAAGAATGTTTCTATTGGAATGAACTTGACTATTACTTCCTTCCTTAAGTCAGTCTACACTGTCCAGTTCAACTCTCATGTCTAGATCTTTACCATGTGTCCACTGGAATTGAAATATGAGTGTCAATGACTTTTTTCTATTACTCAATGAATTTATTACATTTGTAGTTGTATGATGATCATCACAATCCAATTTTATAGGATTTCCTTCCCACAACCCCAGCACATTCCCCCACCTCTCCAAACTGTCTCCTTTGGAGACCATAAGTTTTTCAAAGTCTGTGAGTCAGTATCTGTTCGACAAAGAAGTTAATTGTGTCCTTTTCTCAGATTCCACATGTCAGTGAAAGCATTTGATGTTGGTGTCTCATTGTATGGCTGACTTCACTTAGCATGATAATTTCTAGATCCATCTATGTTGCTAAGAATGCCAGTATTTCTTTCCTTTTAATGGCTGAGTAATATTCCATTGTGTTTATGTACCACATCTTCTTGTCCTGTCGATGGACATTTAGATTGTTTCCATGTCTTGGCTATTGAAAATAGTGCTGCAATGAATATCAAAGTACATGTGTCTTTGCGAGTCATGGTTTTTTCCCTGGATAGATGCCCAGGAGTGGGACTGCTGGATTGCCAATAACTTTTCAATCTGACAAATAACATTCATTAAACATTGGTTATGTTTTATGGAAATCTGATTTTCTAATCCTTAAACCACCTCTCTAAGGAATATATTGTCCTGATCTTCATTTTACAATTGAAAGCACTGAGAGGTTATGTAAAGAGTGGCGCCAGGATTGAAATCAGGAAGCTCCAGAGGCCATGTTTCTCATCACTGCTTTTGCTTCAGGAGAAGCACCTGCTCACTGCTTTGTAGAGGAGAACAGGAAACACATGCTCATAATATGATTGTAGGATAAATGCAATCCAAGAACTGTATACAAGATGCAGGAATACTGCAAAAAAGGAACTGCTAATATTGCTAATGGGGTAGTTTTATACAAGGAATTTACAAAACCAGTCACATCTAGAAAACATATTGAGGATAAAGAGAAGCTTTGCAAGTGGGCCAAGTTGGGGTGCCATTCATAACTGAGGGAGGAGTATATGCCAATACAGGAGGCCTGGCATAACGAGGTGAGTTTGTGTAACTACAGGTAGTTCAGTAATGGTAAATGTTAAATGGGGCTAGAGGGGGTGGAGAGACCAGGAGGAAAGAATAAAGAGATTGGCAACAAACAGAAGAGGTGTGTCTTTTCAGCCAGAGTGAGGGGCATTAGCCATCAAAGGGTCAGATTTGTTAATTTGCTGATTGCTTAGGTGGACACATTTGTGGTGGACGGATAGGGTGGGTGAGTTAGGAGACCAATTAGGGGACAATTGTAAGAACATAGCCAAAGAAATAACAATTCTGAGGCAGGTAAACAGGTGGGTGGTGAAGCTTTTGTATTAGAGAATACAAGAGCAAGAGCCTCCTTTCCCACTTTCCCTCACTTTCTCACTGGGGAGGATAATGAGTTTGGTTGTATAGTTACTAGTTGAGTCACTTTGGTAATATTTTGTATTTCCTTTTTGTTTAGAATTTCCTTAATACACATTTTAATATGCAAGTGTTATAAATACAGTAGCCCCCCCGCCCCCATCCTTGGTTTTGTTTTCCTTGGTTTCAGTTACCCATCATCATCTGCAGTTTGAAAATATTAAATGGAAAATTCCAGAAATAAACAATCATAAATTTTAAATTGTGCACCATTCTGAGTAGTGTGAAATCTTGGGCCTTCCTGCTCCATCCTACCTGGGACATGAATCATCACTTTACCCACAGTATCCTACCTGTGGGTCACTTATTAGCCCTCTAGGTTCTCAGCTGGACCATCTCAGTAGGGCAGTGCTTGTGTTCAAGTAAACCTTATTTCACTTAATAGTGGCCCCAAAGCACAAAAGTAGTGATACTGACAATTCTGATATGCCAAAGAGAAGATATAAAGTGCTTTCTTTAAGTGAAAAGGTGAAAGTTCTTGACTTAATAAGGAAAGAAAAAAACTGAATGCTGAGGTTGCTAAAATCTGTGGTAAGGAAGAATCTTTTATTCTGAAATTGTGAAGAAGGAAAAAGAACTTCATGCTAGTTTTGCTCTCACACCTCCAACAGCAAATGTTATGGTCATGGTGTATGGTTTGTGCTTAGTTAAGATAGAAACCTTAATATTCATTGCATATCTTATTGCAGAATTTGTGTATTAAGATATTTTGAGAGATAAAGAAACCACACTTACATAACTTTCTTTATAGTATACTGTTATAATTGTTTCATGTTATTATTAGTTACTGTTTTTAATCTTTTACTGTGTCAAATTTTTAACTGAACTCTATCATAGGATGTATGTATAGGAAAAAATAGTACATGTGGCATTCAGCACTATCTGTGGTTTCAGCCATCCACTGGGATAAGGGGGGCTACTGAATTGACTCTGAAAGATCTATTTTGTGGGGACAGATACTCAGGGGAACTAGTATTGCTAATCAAACAGCCTCTCTCTATTTGTACATCCAGACTTCAGAGCTGTCTTTAAAAGAATCAGAACAGTCTGAGTAAATGCCTCCAGCTCGGGTACTACATTCAGATCCAAGATATGAAAGGAGGGGACAGGGAGGAGTGAGTAGCAGCTATAACCTTTATATTTGGCATCATGCCTTCTGAGTTGAAGACCCCACGTTCTTTAGCTGCTATTAATGCTGATTATACAGAAAATTGCACAACACTTCACTTTGGACTGGCCAATTGAGATGCCCTTTTAGGATACAAGTGGCATTACCAAATTGGTCAATTCTCAGATCAATGCAAATCCGAGAGTTCTCTTGCCGCAGACAGTGGTCTTATCATTTCAGTGCAGTCAATTAGCAGAGGTGATATTAAAATGTCCAGCTCTGTGATAGAAAGCAAATAGGCTTTGGATGATTATTAAGCAGTTTTCTCATGTGTTCCTTCTTTGCTGGAGTGGAAGGCATTAGGATTTGAATCCTGCCCACGCTCACTGTATAGAGCATATGTCATTCTCTCCATCTTTATTGCTATTCATATTGAGGTCAATTATGAGCTGCTGTTTAATGTCACCATGAAATTGTTCAATTATTTTCTCTCAGCATCTAAGCAGCTATCCTCAAAGGGATTTAGGAGGAGAGATATTAAAACTGAGGAATTCTTAGGGAGCCAGTAGCCCTAGATGGCTCTCCTTTTGTGATTCATCCCTTCTCAATTATGAGATCCAAAATGCCTGATAAGTTGTTAATAAATAACTTAGTATTCAATCTCTTCTTTGGTTAATACAGGGGAAAACAGACATAGTTCCTTTCCTTGGTGGTGGTCATAATTAAAACAGAGACGCTGTTATCTTTTTCTGGAGCCCCAAGCTCATTTTTATTCCTAAATAGGGAATTTTCTTTTTTTCATTTTAATGCTGAAATGTATGGGAGAGATAAAAACATTTTTTTCCCACAGTGAATCACAAGTATCTTTGCACAATGCCAGCTTGGATTTGTTGTTTTTTCAGTTTACAAATAAAACACCCTTGGATCTCTGTTACTATTGTCATGATTTACAGGGAGATGCACAGAAAAGTGTTTTGATAAAGAAACCAATGTCAATGCTTATCAAGAAATATCTCATGTTTCAGTTACTCCTTTCTTCTCTGTAGCCTAGTTTGGGTCTTCTGAATTTAGCCCAATTGCTCTTTATCATGTTATGCCTACTCTTGGCTCTGGAATTTGGTTATCGCTATAGCAATGCAAAACCAGCAAAGTGTGTTTTTGAGGCATTTCAGTTAGTTTCTTTGTTAACCCAAAGTATTATGTGCAAGGTATTTTGGGGTGAGAGGGAATAACTGAATTAACCAGCCAAGAACCCTCTTTCAAGGAGTCTATGGTGTAACCTGGGCAGTACACATGTAAAGGGCTAACTCTAATACAGGGCAGAATGAACTAAATGCTACAAGAGGAGCAACAAAAGGCTGTGGGAGAACAAAAGAATGGTTCTCAAAGAGTTGACTTCCTGGAAGAAAAAATCTTTGAGTTGAAACTTGAGAGTGAGAAGACATGGTACAGGCAGCATGGGGTTGAGCTTTCAGGCCAAGGGACTGCCCTAGCAGTCAGAAATGTCATATTCTATGATTTCATCTTCTTAACCTTTCCCTGCCACTGCTTTTACTCGGGCCTTCTGGGTTCTTCTCTTTCCTATTTTTGTACCCCTCTTCCAGTCTCATCCATTTTTATGTCATTCTCTGTATTGCTACACAAGAAGCTTTATAACTCACTAGTTTCATCCTGTCTCCCCTTCTTGAGAAGTACCACAGAATTTCATTGCCCCCAAAATAAAGCTCAAGATTCCTGTCCCATGATCTATGTCCTATGTCTGCATTTCATGTCTTTCTGCACTCTATGTCAGGATCACCTATTTGGCAAGCAAATATTTGCACCTATTTGTCTTTCTTTCTTTAATGCCTTCCTCTCTCATCTGCCTGTCAGATACTAAGTTCAGTTACACCCATTTCCGTTATAGTTAGAGCTCAACATCTGGTTTATTCAGTTAGTGAAGTGGAAGAGGTAGCAATTTAAAATGGTGATTAACCACCATTTTTCATATCTAGTTGTGCCCATCATATGGTAGGGATTTTTTTTAGGGGCTGTGAGAGATTATTGGTATTAATTGGTAAATAGAATTTTCCATCTTTAATGGTTATTTATGTATTTTTTGTCATTTTATAATAATGAAGCAGATACCAGAATAGGTTAATTTTGAAAAAATAGCTTAAGAAATGAAAGAACAAAAAAGTGAAGAAGCAAGAAATATCTGAGGGGAATATTAGTTGTAAGAGAGAAAGTGGCATGGTGGAGGGTGTTTTCTAACATCCCCACGTCCTTTACTAAGAAAATATGTATTTATGTGATCTTGGTCTTCACAGGAAAAGTTGAATTCATTCATTCAGTAATTATTGAAAAAAGACCAATTGTAATACACTGGCACATGCTTGCTCTGGGGCATTTGCCTATCTTTTTTTTTTCCCCTGTGTTGATGCTTTTAATGGATCCTGGTAAACCTATGCCACTGATGGATAGGAACCATATGAAATGCTAATTTGGAAGCCAGCTCAGAGGATTTTGCAAGCCTCAGTTTATTTCCTCTCTGTGCTTCAGCTTACCCAGTGCTTGATCCAGTTGGCTTCTTTTAGTTTTGACTCTCCTTTCTAATGTATTTAGGCCTGGTTAGAAGGTGTCAGACTGCATTCCTGTGCCAGGTGGGACGTCCATTGTTGTGACCCAAACCAGCTCACCGATCATGCTGTCTGGACCTGCAGCACCTTCTAAGCTCTGTCTGCCTAGGGTGGGATGGGTTGATCAGACAGATGTTCAGAGCAGCTTTGTGGATTATGTGGATTGACCAACCAGACTTAAGTCAACTTTAAGCCAATTGCCTTTATTGTATCTTCTCTCCACTCTGCTTATGTTTAACCTTTGGTTAGAGAAGATGCTTATGTGATGTTACCATCATCCCTCCTCTTTGGATCTTTCTTTCTTTTTTAAAAATCACACTTTAAAAATAATCAAACTTCTTTTTTAAGATATAAATTTTAATCTACTATGGTGTTCAGTCATAGGGGAACCATACTAAGAAGATGTAAAAAGAATTTTTTTCAAAATGACTTCCTAAAACATTAAGGTGTTATGAGGAAAAGGATGTGTGTATATATATGTACACACACACACACGTATATATATATATATATGTATGACTGGATCACTATGCTGTACAGCAGAAATTAACACAACACTATAAATCAACTATACTCTCATTAAAAAAAATTAAAGAAAAAAACTAAAATAATGACCATTAAAGTGACCTGAAGTCACATCCATTGACCTGAAGTCACCAAGGCTCTCACTGTGTGATACCCATTCTTCAGGATGATGTCTTTTCTCTTTACTGTTTTCCTTTTTCCCTCCAAGTGGACAGAGAGTAATATTTTACCAGGAGAGGTAAGTGATGCTGGTCCTTGTCTTCACCAATGTTGTGTCTAGATTGGCTTTTATTAAAAATGGAGACTGAGCCCTTTAAAGGGACATCTAGTCAACCTGGAATAGATCATGTCAGGACTTGATCCCTGAAACCCAGGAAGTCACTATGCCCTTGTGTTTATCTGATGATTTCCTGCTTTGTGAAGAGAAACTCTTTCATTTCCCAGATTTGTGATCCAACTGGTTCTTTTTCCTGTAACCCAAGGAGTCACAGTGCTATTCTAGGACTGGACTGCAGGATATTCGGGAAAGTGCCATCATTTGCTGGCTGCTAGAAATATTTGGCTCTAAATCAATTTCAGTAAAAGTCCTGACCAAAGACCAATGGCTGCATTTTGGCTTAATCAATACTGAAAGTTAAATACTTTTATGGTTTTAGAAATTTTTTTTGCCTTCAACCTCTTATATTTATATAAAAGTAATAAATATTATATTTATATTGATGAATATAGTATATCAGAAAAGTATACAACTTGCTTTAAGAAATACAGCCAGTATTCATGTTCATTGTAGAACATTTAGAAAGTAGCAATGAGGTAATCACTTGTTATCATTCAAAAGTACCTCTTTTGTGAATATTTTAGTATATGTTCTTTTAGTCATTTCTCTTCATATTTAAAATAGTCCAAAAATGTTTTCCAAAATTTTATTTCTGAGCCAGAGACCTGATCAAATTATTGTTTATCTCAAGAATCTTTACTTGCCTTCCTTTGTTTGTGGAATAGACTCAGCTTCCTTGTCCCACCTTTTAAGACCCCTCATGGCTTTCTGACTGTCCCCTTAAACCTTCAGCCCCATCCTCTGGTCTCTGTCATTTGAATAGGTGCTGCTGTGGGTATGTAGTCCCTTTGTCTCACATACCCTTCCCCATCATTACTCATCTTGCTAAGCTTGTTTAAATCCACCTTCCCCTAGAATGTCCTCAGTAAGAATCAATGCCTTTCTTCACTCTGTTTCACAACTCATTTCTTTCTATTAAGCATCTCTCTCAGTCAGCCTTACTTTAGGTCTGTGTTTGCAGGTCTGCTTCTCCACTAAATTTTAAGTCTAGATTTTATCATTCTCATAATTTGTTGTCATGACTTGTTTGTCAGTTCTTTCTACTATCCCATAATCCAAATAAAGACAAGGGCCACCTTCATAGCTTGAACATCATGTTGTCTGTGGGGGATATAAAGCATATAGACTCAGCAATATTTGAGTCCTGTTTACCCTTGTGTCATTTGTAGTTCCTAGCATGATGCTTAGAACATGATAATGCCTAAGAGATATTGGTTGAATTAAATTATTTGCTATTGACCACAAATAAGGAGCATGCATTGTTCAAACACCAAAGGGCTAAGACTTGTCCAAATTCCTTGGAACATTTTCAAAGGAAATAAGTTCATTACTTAGAAACTTATTCAGGAGTATAAAGCATTTCGAATAGAAATACATTAAGTAAATATTATTCCAGGCAGCAGTGGGTATTACAGGGTGTTCTTAGTGACCTCATAGCCACTATAACTTTTGAGATATTATTGCTCTTGCTATTTTTGTTTCCTGTTCAGCTGGCCACATCATCAAGACTAGATCAATAATTGTGTCATCAGGTATATTTTAGGCAAAGTACCACCTATTTACTTAAGAAGACCACTCAAATCTGCCCTCATTATTTTCAGTTTTATTGGTCATTTTTGTCACTTGCTTAGCTTTTCCACAATCCATGATACTTTTTTCAGATTTTACCTATTATTGTTAGAATTATCTTTCCGAGTCTACTTTTGGATAGAAAATGATTTCACTTTTTTAGTTGCCCTCTAACTGACATTGGAAGGTACATATTTTTCTCACCCTTTCTAGGATCCTAATAGGAAACAGTACTTTTTATTTTCTATCACTATGTTCAGTCTCCTAAGTCCTCCTTCCTTTAATTGTTGGGTTTTTTTTTTAAATAAAAAATCATGACTGATTATATTTTTTTCTTATTCATCATTCTTTTTTCATTTACTTTCTGGAAAAACTAATTGAGAAAAGTTAATCTTCAGATCTGTCTTTTAAAAATTCTTATTGAAGTCTCTTCTTTTGCATTCTTTAAAATGAATTTCCTAAATTATTGTTCTGTCATGGGACACATACAATGATGATTCAGTATTAGTATTAGCAAAAGTGTGTATTATTCAGAAAAAAATGAATATAGTGTGAGGGTTCTGTTCCTTCTTCTAAAGACTGAACTGGCATCTACCTTCAATGTTAGTGGAATTTTCTGGGCCTGGATCATATGCTATTTGATAAATTCTTGAATTTTGTGTAATAAGGATGATTTGTATTCAGTTGTTATAAAACACCATGCATTTTTTAAAAAATGTCTGTTGATTCTACATCCTCTACAGCCATTTCTGATGTAGCCTGGTCCTTTAATGTCCAGTTGTCTTCTAAAGTATTGCTTGATTACTTACAATATACTCAAACTGAAGTGGACTCTCAGAGGGGTACAAATGGACTATAAGAAGTTACAATTAGAGAACTTTTCATCTGCAGTTTTTTCTTTAGTTGCACTATTCTTGCTTTCTTACTACATACACTTGCTTTTTCCTTTTCATAGCAGTCTGCTTTTTTCTCACATTTGTCTGGTTAAAATTGTCTTACGCAAAAGGAGCTTTGAAACCTTCATAATTAAAAAATATAACTTTCAATCAAGGTTCAAGCTTCATGTTTATAACTTTTCCTTTGCATTTTGGCATCTCTAATATTTTCTATATACATCACATTTATGTCTATATATATTTATATACATGGTGATAAAACACACATTTTTGGGGTGTGTGTGTGTGTGTGTATCCTATTTGTGATTGGAATTTATTTTTATTTATTTATTTATTTACTTTGTCTTTTGTCTTTTTAGGGCCGCACCCACGGCACATGAAGGTTCCCAGGCTAAGGGTCTAATGGAGCTGCAGCTGTCAGCCTATGCCACAGCCATAGCAAAGCCAGATCGGAGCCACGTCTGTGACCTACACCACAGCTCATGGCAGTGCCAGATCCTTAACCCACTGAGTGAGGCCAGGGATCAAACCTGCCATCTCTTGGTTCCCAGTCAGACTTGTTTCCACTGAGCCATGACAGGAACTCTGTGATTGGAATTTAGATTGAATACCTTTTTTATAATGATTTTTATTTTTCCCATTATAATTGGTTTACAGTGTTCTGTCAATATTCTGCTGTACAGCAAGGTGACCCAGTCACACATACATGTATACCCTCTTTAGATGTGGTATATATTGAATACTTTTAAAAAGCTATTGTACTCAGGTTCTAATATGGTAATGGACTACTGTTGACAATAGCATAATCAAATATCAGTCTTTGGATTTGTGAATACAAATTTCTAACGAATGTGTGTGTGTGTGTGGCTGGTCAAAATGCTTACATTAGAAGTCTGTAGTTTAAAATAAGCCTAACCCTACTTACTCATTACATAAAAGAGATATATAGGTTTCTTCTAAATAATTTAAATTACATGAAAATAATAACATACTTTTCATTTTTTACCATTTTATATTGATACTTAAATGTCACAACATTGTAGATCACTGCTAAATCTTGGAACTGCATAGCATATGCCGTATTTATTTCTAGGACTTTACACTTGTACTCTATGGTTTGAAATCATATAAAGTGAGTCTATTCAATTCCTTCTTAATTACTAGATTCTAATAGAACTGTTTAAGGAATTCCTTACCTTTGGTGCATGGGAGATGAAAGGTGATATAAAAATGCAGTATTGTGGGATAGCTTCTATGTAATTTTGGCTCAGTGGAATGCCAGTTGGGGAATGGCAAAGGCTAATACTCAACAGATGGCAAAGTCCTAAAACCTATAATAATGGTTGCAGTTATTTTCATTACTGTCATTTGATGACACATACAATAGTGTGAAAAGGCTTGAACTGGGTAATCACAGTAAATATACTCAAAGGGACCAGATGCATTTCAAACAATCAAAATGGTGATGGATATTCAGGCCGAGTGCCACTTCTGCATATATTCTAGGTGCAATTTATTGCTAGGAATTAGAAGCAGCATTCCTTGTCACCGAGAGGAGCTCCATTTCCTCTTTTAGTAATAACAAGTAACAAAAATTGACATCTGTTGTCACACAGACAGATTATTTCACATCCTTTATGATTGTGTGTCATTACCATGCATATAAATTTAGTTTGCAGATGTTCAACGTCAGAGATCAAAATGCCAATTTTTTCCACAAAGGAGTTGCAATGGATACCGAAAACCTAAGCACTTTTGGAAATAGAGAAGTTAAATCTTTTAGAGAGAGGACAATGACAATAAAATGAGATTAGGAAGGAAGAGCATCAAAGGCCTCAGAAAGGGATGTGCAGAAGTTTCAGAAGATCTTAATATTTTTATCATCAGCTCTGTAAAATACTTAGTTTTGATTTTAATCTCCAGAGACTGTAGTTTGGGATACCTTTCTTATTTTCTTCAGTACAATGCATAAAATGAGGCTGTATTTTTTTTTCCTTGAAAGACAGAATCTTCCATTTTAAGACATTAATTAGATCATCATTGAATATTTATAATTCTTCCTGTGTCTACTATGTAAAAATAGTTCTTGGTGATTGCCTGTGAGAGCAGGGTAGCAATGACCTACAACAATGCTATTAAACGCAGTACAACCAACAACCTTACCTTTAGAGGTGCACTTTTCAGTACTCTACTCAACATCACCATTTGTTCTGTGTATATTTTACTGTAATAATTTTAGGAAATCTACATAAAACAAGAAAGAAGTTTCTTATATTCTGAGGTACAATATAAAATAAGAATGCAAAAATAATTACATTTTATGGAAAACACTTTTCCTTTTCCCTACCCCCAAGCAACCTCAAACCACAAACAGCTTCAACCAAAGGAGAGAAACCCAAGTCACTTATTTTAACAATATTGTCCCTGCTTCAAAGGCACTTTTAAAAATGTGGATATATTTTGCATTTGCCTCTGGGGATTTACCACTCAATATTAAAACACTTCCCACTGTGACATTTTTTAAACTGTCTCTTTCCTCTGCTGAGCTAACAACATAATGGGGATCAAGAAAACAGTCTGGAGCAAGCACAACATAAAATCTCTGCCAAGGCATCAGAAGCTAAGGCATGGTTTTTGACCCTCTTTTCCTAATAGGCAAAGGTATAAGAGTGCTGCCCTCTCACATTCTATCGTTTCAAAACTTGCCAAATGAATTGGCTCTGTTATATTGTAAATTGGAATTATTTACACAGGGTCCTTAATTCAAGTCTAAGTGTATATCCAATTTGATCATTGAATATATATAGAATAGTATGTGTACATCAAGAAGTGATACTGATGACAATATTTGAAGAACCTATGAGGTCATAGTCTTGGTAGGAAGCTGATTACATGAAGAGAACATGTAGGTTTTTGGAATATTGAAGATCTGCTTTCTTTTTCTTAGGTATTTTTTTCTTTTTTTTTTCATAGTTTGCATCTGTTAACCCAAGCTCCCAATCCACCCCATTCCCTCTGCCTCCCCCCGTGCAACCACAAATCTATTCTTCAAGTCCATGATTTTCTATCTTGAGAAGTAGAATGCTACTTTCAATGATTATTTTCTTGCATGTGTTTTTTGGATATAATCTACTTTAAGTAAATTTGATAATCTGAAGACATATTTTATTGAACAATTTTACTTAGAGCTTTGATTCTGGTTTTTTGGGGGACCAAGAAGCTTAAAGATATAGTAAACATTAACAAAATTAATTCAAAGAAGTTTGAACCTGAGCAATGTGAAATCACACTGAGTCCCTTTAAATTTAGTAAAAATGATTTGCCTGTCCATAATTAATACAGTACTTGTATGCATTATTGCTTAAATAGGTATTTAAATTTTACATGCTCTGGATAATTTTAGCTTAAATGAATTAAAATCACAGTTTAATTAGGACCAATGAATTGCTGAAAGAATGCATTTTGCTTCATACTTTGCCTGATGGTGTCTCTCTTTACAGTAGTCATTTACCAGTGACAAATAAAAAACGTCAATAAAGTCCTGTTTCCATCAACTAGACTAATGAACTTCATCAGTTGATCACGTGAGCAGTATAATTACTATGTACTACATTTTGCCCTTGGATATTAATGCAATAGACTTCCTTAACTTATTCTTAGGAGAACTGCCTAGGAAGACAAGAACTCAGTTTAGTTCTGGAGATAACCCTGGCTCTTTTCTTTAAAAACAGGGAACTGTATCCAGTCTTTTGGGGTAGAACATGGAAGATAGTATGAGAAAACGAATGTATATATATGTATGACTTAGTCTCTATGCTGTTCACAACACCATAAATTATACTTTAAACAAAACAAAACCTTACCATTAAATCCTCCAGGAAATAATTAAAATATACCATATATCCTAGTTGCAATAGTTTTGACACTACACTTTGGAAATATTTTGCTAGACAGTTTTGTTTTGTTATATTGATTATGACTTCATGAGATACTGATGTGGGTTGAATTGTGTTCCCCAAAAGATATGTTGAAGTCCTAACCTCTGGTACTTGTGATGTGACTGTATTTAGAACTGGGGGTCTTTGCAGATGTAAGTTAAGATGGAGCCATGATACAGTAGAGTGGACCCTTAATCCAATATGACTAATGTACTTATGAGAGGAGAAAAGACATAGGGAGAATGCCATGTAGTGACAGAAGCAGAGACTGGAGTGACAAGAGTTTCAAGTTCTAGTGCCAAAGATTGGCAGTGACTACCAGAAGCTAGGAAGAAGGTAAAGATTCTACCCAGAGTCTCAGAGGAAGTATGGCCCTGTCAACACACTGATTTAGGATTTCTACATTCCATAACTAAGAGTAAATTCCTTTTGTTTTAAGCTTGCAGTTTGTGGCATTTTTGTTATAACAGCCTAAAGAAACAAGTACAGATTTCTTACTTGAATTGTTAACCATGATAGGCTAACTGATTAGCTAGCAAGGGTATGACCAGCTATTCTCAGGGATAAATGGGAGGCTCAGAAGTCAACATGTTCATCAGGACAAACTCTCAAAAATGTAGTCAGATATATATTACAAGAATAGAAAGGAGGGTAGTGTTAAGGAAGGGGCAAAAGATGGAGAGAGAGAGGTAGAATTAAAATACAGAAATTGACATCAGCTATCCATGTGAAAAAGCCTTTTCTGGCACCTTTAAAATGTATGGGGGTAGTTCTATGTATAGTTTTCTAAGGTACCTCCATACTGTTCTCCATAGTGGTTGTACTATGTTACATTCCCACCAACAGTGAAGGAGGGTTCCCTTTTTTCCATACCCCCTCCAGCATTTGTTATTTGTGGACCATGCTGTACAGTAGAAAAAATAATAATAATAATGAAAGGTTAAAAAAATAAAAAATAAAACCAAACAATCAAACATTAAATAACCTGCCCCCCAAAAAAATAATAAAATGTAAGGGGAAAGTTCCCATTGTGGGTCAGCGGTAAAAAACCCGAACCCAGTATCCATGAGGATGCAATTTCGATCCTTGGCCTTGCTCAGTGAGTTAAGGATCTGGCATTGCTATGAACTGTGGTGTAGGTTGCAGATGTGGCTCTAATCTGACATTGCTGTTGCTGTGGCTGTGGTGCAGGAGGGCTCTGATTCGACATTTAGCCTGGGAACTTCCATATGCTGCAGGTTTGGCTATAAAAGCAAAAAAAAAAAAAGAACTGTGAGGGTTTGGTCTTTTTTGATATGCCACTTTGAAAACTTGGAAATGTTTTCAGGTATTACACATTACTACTGACAAAACTACCACAAACTTCAGATAAAATGAATTGTTAAAAAAAAGTTTGTGATGTTGTATGAATGACAAATGATTACCAACAATTTCAATAATTTACATATAAATCCAATGATATTTTCATATTTTTCAATTGATAGTTACACTAGGGGAGTTTTGGATTACCTTTAAAAATCACTTTAAGTGGGTGCAGCCTTAAAATGAGAGCCAGAGAAACAGCTATATATATTTTTATTCATTTTTGTATTATTTATATTTATTTATGTATAATTGTATAGGCAGAATTTAACCATACATCAGCCCAAAGATATGTCTCAGGCTTTCTAACCTTTCTGGGAACGGCTGATGTCCACACTAGCTAATCCAGGAAAAGCTTGGAAACAATACATTTAAACAACTAAAAAAACCAAAAACATCATTTTTGGTGATTCTTCAACCTTTTACTCTAAAACTGGAGCAGGCATCATAAATAAGAGCTTAAAAGTTCCTCTCTACACTGTGGGTGGAGAATTTAATAATTAACAGTCTAAAAATTGTCAACGGGAAGAAGAAGGAAGAGAAACACAAGTCTTAGCTAATTCACAGAAATAACAGAGGCTGATGGCATGCAAACAGATCTTGTGGGTGGGGAGGAGAGATTGTGACTGCAGTACTCTAAAATACTCTAAGCAGAGCTTAAGAGCGAAAATATTTCATGGCCCAAAGTACATTATTATTGATGACTATTTTTGGGCATTTATCTTTGAACCGGTATTCCAAAGGAAAATCCTTATCATGTGTGTAATCCTTCATTGTGTACCTGGATTTTAGTAGTCTCATGATTTTATGTGAACAGAGAATGAGCTCATTATGATACAATTTCTGCCAAGCACTCACAGCTGTTTTTTGTACTAGTTCATCATAACAAGGCTGTAGTTTTCCGATTTTGCAGTTCTAAGGGAGAACTCTCTTTGTCTTTTTACTTTATGCAAAGGAAAAACATTTTTGCAGTTAAAATAAATGAGGATATTTACCATTAAGACTTTCAAATTCCTTGGTGAAAAAGGCACTGCATTATTAAAATTTACTTGTTTGATTTAGAAGTACTGCTGTTGGGCATGGTAAGAGTTTTGAAGCTTAATATTGATTTATTTGCTTGCTAGAGTGATAGCTTTGAAGAAATCATAACATGTTACTTTAATATTGTGAGGAGAGGAGATAGAGTAAGGGCTTACAGGATCAGTAGAGAAACTTTCCTTAACTTGTAATTTCATAAGCATTCCAATGCCATCCCATTAGATGTATAAAAGTATTGACTGGGACAATTTTACCAAGAGTAAATTAATAGGCATTTATATCTTTTAGGTTATAAAGCAACTTAATCGGTTCTGCAGGCTGATAATAACTCTTGCTTTCACTTCTGTTACAGTTCAAAGGGAATATTTAAAATAGCCTATATTTATGTCTTGATTTTTTAAATTTTAGATTACTACTTATATTGTTAGTATTGTTTTCACAATGTTTCATTCGTTCATCAAATCCTTTTCCTTGTCTTGAATCATTAACCTTGCTTTGTAGATAAAGAGACACAGAGGTCAGCAGTCTTGGCAAGTGTTTTGTCTTTACTCACCGCTATTGCTGATGGTAGATAAAATTGGGAAAAAAATGCAGTCTTAATTCTTTGTTTACCTTTCCCAAAGTTAGGTCTCAATTATGCATCAGGGGACTATATGCTGCAATGAAACTGCATAAACTGAATAAACCAAAATAAAGATGAACAGTGTGTTGCCAAATTACTGTTATATTTGCATGTTTTTACCTGTAGTTATATAGATATGTGTCTACATTTATGTAATCATATGTTTGAGTTTTCATATCACTACTACCTTTTATTTGTTTGCGTGGTTAAGATCCTGGGTTTTCCTTAGTGTATAGATTTCAGAGGTTTTATTTCATCATCTGTTTATTAGTTTTACATCCCAACGTTAATAATTATAGTTGTGTTTTGAAGTATGTGTGTGCACGTTTGTTTTTTAGCCATATAAGCTTCATTTTCAATACTCTGGAAAAACTCATTGGCAAACTCAGTATAATCAAAAGCTTTCAAGCCTAATCTGTTGTCCAGGGCTTTCATGGTGCCTGTCAACAAAGAGAATCTCTGTGCTCACTCAATTTGCAAACATCTGGAGAAAAATAATGTGATAATTAGGAGGCAACATGGGTTCATCAAAAACAAATCATGCCAAACTAACTTAATTTCTTTCTTTGATTTCTTAACAAGCTGAGTGGGAACACAGTGGTATTTTTATTATAGAAAGGCATTTGATGTAGCCTCTAAACATTCCTAAAAGACCTAGAGAAAATGCAGATGAGGTAAAATGACTGGCTAATATAGGATACCTTTGAAAAAAGAAATGACCATTATTTATGTATGGTTTAATATATAATTAGGAGAGACTTTTGGGTAGACTTAATTTTATTAAATGTACCTTTATTAAGTATCTTTAGCTATTGACTTTAGTGTATATATTTTATTTCCCATCTTTTTGTTATTTTTAAAAAATCACCTTTATTGAGGTACGATTTATATAAAATAAAATGCAAACACTTTAAGTGTATGTACAGTTTTGTGAGCTTTGACAAATGCAAGCACTTGTGTAACCACTGACATAATCAAGAAGTAGAAAAGTTTCATTATCCCCTAAATTTCCCTCAATCTCTTTTTTTAAAAATTTTTTTTTATTTTTTATTTTTTTGTCTTTTTGCCTTTTCTAGGGCTGCTCCCGCGGCATATGGAGGTTCCCAGGCTAGGGGTCGAATCAGAGCTGCACGCCAAAGCCACAGCAACGCGGGATCTGAGCTGCGTCTGCAACCTACACCACAGCTCACGGCAATGCCAGATCCTTAACCCACTGAGCAAGGCCAGGGATTGAACCTGCAACCTCATGGTTCCTAGTCGGATTTGTTAACCACTGAGCCACCACGGAAACCTCAATCTCTTTTATGGTCAGTCCATTCATCCCAGGGCACCATTTGCCCTATTACTACAAATTAGTATTTCCTTTTCCAGAATAATATATACATGGAATCATATAGTATGTTTTCTTTTTTAAAAAACTTATTAAAGTTGATTTACATTGTGTTAATTTCTGCTGTACAGAAAAATGACTCAGATATATATATGTATATATCTCTACACATATACATTATTTTTCATATTTTTCCATTAAGATTTATTATGGAATATAATACAGCTCCCTGTGCTATTCAGTAGGACCTTGATGTTTATCCCTCCTATATATACTAGTTTGCCTCTGCTAATCCCAAACTCCCAATCCTTCCTTCCTCTTCTGCCTCTCTACCTTGACAAACACAAGTCTGTTCTCTATGTCTGTGGGTCTGTTTCTGTTTTGCAGATATGTTCATTTGTATTTTACTTTATATTCCACTTGCAGTATCATATATTATTTGTCTTTCTCTTTCCGACTGACTTTGCTTATATGATAATTACTAGGTCCATCCATGTGGCTGCAATTTTATCCTTTTCATGGATAAGTAATATTCCATACTTTTAAACTGGCTTTAATAATTTAATTTTTTAAAATTAATATTGGTAGTTTTATTTCTAGAAAGAAACATAAAACTCGGCTAATATTTTTTCACTGGAAAATTATGAAAATCACATATATATTATTACACATATACATATATATCTGTATCTATATGCACACAGACCTATATCACATTATAAACACACATACATAAATGTAAAATAATCCATAATTTCAGTTTCCATATACAGCTGATATTATTCTGATAATTGCTCTTTTGGACTTATTTCTGTGTATAATAAGTATGTTTTTACAAAAGCAGAAACATATTATGCTTACTATTTTTAATTTGTTTTCACTTAATAATGTATTATTAAACATAGTCCCAAGTCAGCAAATGTGCTTCTACAGCATCTTTTCTAATGACTGCATAGCATTCCAGTGTCTGGATGTGCCATATTTATTGATTGTCCTTAGTTAGATAGGTTATATCTTTGTTGTTGTTGTTTTTGTTACTATAAACCATATTGGGATAATTATACTTACAGTTAAATCTTGCTGTATAGTCATATAATAAATGAGTAGACATTGCACTATTATTACTATTTTTTGAAATATGGTCACTGTACAATATTATATGTTACAGGAATACAGTATAGTGATTCACAACTTTATTTTATTTATTTTATTTTATTTTTTTGTCTTTTTAGGGCCCCACCTGCGGCATATGGAGGTTATGGGGTCCAATCGGAGCTATAGCTGCTGGCCTACACCACAGCCACAGCAAGGTGGGATCCGAGCTGCATCTGTGACCTACACCACACCTCATGGCAACACCATGTCCTTAACCCACTGAGTGAGACCAGGGATTGAACCCACCTGTTCATGGATACTAGTCAGGTTCCTTAACCACTGAGCCATGACGGGAACTCTGATTCACAGTTTTAAAGGTTATACTCTATAGTTATTATAAAATATTGGTTATATTCCCTGTTTTGTAGAATGCATTCTTGCAGTTTATTTTATACCTAATAGTTTGTACCCAAATTGCCCCTCCCCCTTCCCTCTTCCCATTAGTTCACTCTATGATTCTGCTTTTTTTTTGTTATATTCACTAGTTTTCTGTAATTTTTATATTATATAAGCGATGTCATATAGTATTTGTCTTTCTCTGTCTGACTTATTTCACTTAGCATAATGTCCTCCAAGTCCATCCATGTTATGTTCCCTTTTCTCCACAACCTTGCTAACATCCGTTATTTGTTTTTGTTTGTTTGATAATAGCCATTCTGACAGGTAGGAGGTGATATCTCATTGTGGTTTTAATTTGAATTTTGCTGATGATTAGTGATATTGAACATCTTTTCATGTGCCTTTTGGATATCTGCTATTTCCTATTTTGGAAAATGTTTTGATATTGAGTTGCAAAAGATGTTTGTGTATGTTTGATATTAATCCCTAAACTGTCATATCATTTGCAAGTATTTTCTCCTATTATGTAAGTTGTCTTTTCATTTTGTGGATGGTTCCCTTTTCTGTGAAAAAGCTTTTAAATTTAATTAGGTTCTATTTATTTATTTTATTTCCTTTATTTTAGGAGATGACACAAAAAAATTGGTTCTATTTTTGTCAAGTAGTGTTCTGCCTATGTTTTTCTGTAGGAGTTTAATAGCATCCAGTCTTACTGGATATAGTCCATTTTGAATTTATTTTGGTTCTAATTTCATTCTTTCACATGTGGCTGTCCAGTTTTTCCAGCACCATTTATTGAGGAGACTGTCTTTTATCCATTGTATATTATTGCCTCCTTTATTGTGGATTGATTGACTGTAAGTGCATGGGTTTATTTCTGGACAATCTGTTCCTTTGATCTGTTTGTCTGTTTTTGTGCCAGTATCATACTGTTTTGATTATTGTAGCTTTGTAATATAGTCTATGGTTGGGGCGCATAATTCCTCCAGTTCTGTTCTTTCTCAAGATTAATTTCATTATTTTTAGTCTTTTGTGTTTCCATACAATTTTAAAATTATTTGTGAAAAAATGACATTGGTATTTTGATAGTGATTTCTGTGAATCTGTAGATCATCTTGGGTAGTATAGTCATTTTAACACTATTGATTCTTCCAATCCAATAGAATGGTATATCTTTCCATCTGTTTGTGTCATCTTCAATTTCTATCATCAGTGTCCTATAGTTTTCTGTGTACAGGTTTTTTCCTTTTTAAGTAGGTTTATTCCTAGGTATTTCCTTCTTTTTGATGTAATGGTAAATAGGATTGTTTCCTTGATTTCTCTTTCTGATGTTTCATTGTTAGTGTATAGAAATGCAAGTGACTTCTCTGTATTAATTTTGTATCCTGCAGCTATACCAAATTCATTGATGAGTAATGAATGGTGGCATCATTCTAGTAATTTTCGGTGGCATTTTTAGGATTTTCTATGTATAGTATCATAGACATGACATCATTGAATTAAGAATATGAAGGGTATAAAAATTTTCTGCATGTTTAATTGTCTTCTAAAAAGTTGAACCAGTTTATATTCCTGCCAGCTGTTTATGAGAGAAAGTTATATGTGTTCATATACATAGACATATACATAACCACATACGTATGTATCTCTGTCTCTATCTCTAACCATATCTATATGTATTCAAGTATTTTTTAAGAAAAAAAAGTTACTCCTTGGGAAAAATAAAACTCACTGGAAATATTTAAATAATGAAAGTTTCCATAAATATTTTAGAAACTCCATGTTTCATTATGCAGCTATGGTGAAAGAATTCCAAAGTATAGTCTTAAATTGACTTTTCTCCTATTTCTCTCTAAAGATATATCTAAAGGAGAGATTCATTTTGTGGCAATTATTGTTCTTATTGAATATTTTGAAGTAAGAATTTTTCTATGCCTCAAAGTGACATTAAATTATATTCTTTGATAATATATTAAACAAACCAAGGTCTTTTAAATGATGTTCGAGATGAAAGATTCTGTTTTGTGCTTTAATACTGCAGCAAACACAATTTCTTAGGTCTACTGTTAGATGGCTCTTATTTCTCATTCTCTTCCTTTCCTCCTTTTTTTCTTGTTGTGCCTCATTAAAATTTCAAATGAAACCGTATGACTCTGGAGTTGTTTCTGTTGGGGGGAAATGTACAAACTAGATATGTTGCAGAAATTCATCTGCATTTGAACCCTGCTATTTGTTTGACACAATGGATTTTCAGAAATGGGATTGCAGGAGCTAAATCTTTAATAAAATTGCTGTTAACTGTCCCTGCAGAAGCAGAGTAAATGGCAGCTAAACAGGAAAGTTTGAACTCTAAGCTCTGTAGCTTATTGACTGTTTAACTAACCTCTATTAAGTACATTTGTTTATCTGAAAAATATAATAATATAAACTCCTAAGGCTGTTGAGAGGATTCAACAAGATAACTTAAATAAAGTACCTGGAATCTAGTAGGCTCTCAATAAATGTTAGCTTCTACTGATATCTCTTGGTGAGCTTTCATTAGATGGTAGGGCATAACCCTTTCTATATCCTTTGCAAAAAACCCTACTCTCTTTGTTCCAAATTATTGCACCATTTTGGGGCAGTTATACCAGAACTGACAAAAAAAAAGAGCTTTTGTATCAAAATTTTTCTTCTCTTCCACCCTCTTTTTTCCTTCTTTCACTACTTCCTTCCTTCTATCTTCCCCTCCTCAGTATTTATTGTGAACCAACCTTTTTCTATACTCTGCTAGACATCAGAGAAGGTAAATGATTGGATTCCTTTCCTGAAGACCAGTGGAAGAGACAAATATTAATCAGATAATCATGCAAATAAATATAAATTTGCAAGGATACTAAGTGCTATGTAAATGAAGGTACATGGTTATAAGAGCATATAGAAGATTGGAAAGACTTCCCAAAGGAAGTTTTTGCTAAATTTAAATAAAACTCACTCTGGCTACAGTGTATCTGTAAGATTGAAGGGGAACAGAGTGGGTGAGGCTAATTCAAGTAGGAGTCTGTTATAGTAGTTGTGTGTCCAAGAGACGGTAGTCACTTCAATGGCTCAGAGAGGAATGGATGGTTTTGAGACCAGTGGTTCTCAACTGGGCCACTTATGCCTCCAAGGGTATATTTGACAGTATCTGGCTATTTATAGTTTTTGTCATCTCAGTTGAATGGGGGCAGGGTGATGATGATGCTAATGGCATCAAGTAAATAGGGATCACGGATGCTGCAAAACACTCAACAATGCACAGGTCAGCCTCCACAAAAAAAGAATGAATTATCCAGCCTCATGATCAATGGTACTGAGTCTGAGAAACTCTATTTTAAAGGCACATGAGGTAAAAACTCAGAATGTGGCTTTGGAGTAGAAATGTGGTTTCAGGAATGGAGATATTATGGGTTACTCCTAGATTTGGGCTTTATGTTACAAGGTAGATGAGAGTGTAATTCACTGAAGAATATTAATACTTCTAGGTTCTTCTGTTTATATAGAATCACTGATTCCTGTCCTTTCAAGGTCCTGTCTTTTCTTTGATAACTAACTGGAAAAAGTAGACTGGTTGGTTGTTTATATTTACACGTTAGGGTTGGGATGTGGGCATTTTGAGATATATTTTATGATAGCAGCATGGAGGTTAGGAATGGTAATGTTTGGTTTGATATTTCACTCCACTAGCTGATGTCACTGAGTTGTTGACTGTATTCACATGGCTGATACGTGTGGCACTGATTCTCAAACAGGCAAGATCAAAATAGCCATTAAATCCATCCTTTGAGAACATTAACACTCTTCTAGCAGAATTTGGATGTCCAGGTAATGACTGACAATGTAAATTAAATATTTTATTATCCTTTTATAAAGGAGTTAAAATAACTTTCACATACAAATTTCCTTTGTACTCCTTATGTCCTTGTATTGACAGGAAGAGGCCAATTTAGCTGTATTTTTTTTTAATGGAGCAATATTGGAGGCAGTGAGATAGTTGTGAGGCTTAAATTTTGCTTGCAAACTAGCAGAGGGGGCTGGAAACAAGGAGTCAGGATTTGGCCATTTGCTAATGTATTGTTTTTCCCAGAAGTGTAATCACTGTATCATTCTTTCATTTTGAAGGCCTCCTGAGATTATACAAGATATTTAATTATATATTTTTATATGTTATATCTGCATAAGAATAACTCTTTGTATTCTTTCCATGTATTGTTTTCTTCTATTTTATTTGTTTGAATTTATGCTGAACATGCTATCTAGAAGTCAAGTAGTGTCTAATTATGTGTACCTCAATTGAGGTTATCTGGACCCAGTTCCTTCTCTTCTCCTAATGCATATTTCACAGCAGGAAACTTGTAGAAGAGGGCAATTATAAAATTCAAATCTTTTCATTTTATTTCTTACCATTTTTAAGCAGAGAAAGTTTAGGAGGAACAATAGAGGTGGGATCAATGAATTCCTGTGGCATCAGTTGGTTATTTTCTCTTTTTGCAAAGGAAGTTGAGAACTTGTTGAGCTTGATTTGAGGATTCTGTCTGCTGTGGTGAATAGCTGTTCATCACATGTTCATGGCATAGTTTTGCATTTTGGAGGAGAACTAATTTCTGTTTGAAAGAAATTGGCCCTCTGTATAGTCAATACACTTTGTCTCCTTGCTCAGGTTGCCCTTGAAATATTGTTTCCCTTATTTGCTTTATGTTTGTTCAGACAAATAATGCCCAGTGCTTTTTCAGCTATTTTTTAAAATAATGAGATCAGGAGTTCCATCGTGGTGCAGCAGAAATGAATCCAACTAGGAACCATGACGTTGCAGGTTTGATCCCTGGCCTCACTCAGTGGGTTAAGGATCTGGCATTGCCATGAGCTGTAGTGTAGGTAACAGAGGTGGTTTGGATCTGGCATTGCTGTGACTGTGGCATAGGCCAGCTGCTGTAGCTCCGATTAGACCCCTAGCATGGGAACCTCCATATGCTACGGGTGCAGCCCTAAAAAGACAAAAAAAAAAATGAGATCAGTAATTTAAGTTTGCATATCCTGATTGACCCTATTTGACTACCATGTGTTCATAGGGTTAGTTGTATTTATATTAAGCAACCTCATTGACCCCTATGGATTCATTTAGCTATGAAGCAAAATCAGATAATAGCATAAAATTGGTGTGGGTGTTGGAGAGATCTCCTATCTCCCACTCTGTCTTTCAGATGGGAAACTGAGTCCCAGAAAATAGGAATAACGCCTCACATTCATATAACACCCTATAATTTACAAAATACATGGATAGACATTATTTCATGTGATTTTTTTCCCCAGCAATTCTGTGAAGTAGGCTGGGCAGGTATTATTATCCCTATTCTACCAACAAGGAGACTAAAATACAGAGAAATTGAGACTTGCCTCAACCACTTACTAGTAAGTGGTAAATCTGGATCTAAAATCTAAGACTTGAGACTGAACTTGATTAGGTGGTCTTTCCACACAATCATGCTGACGCCTGAACAGAGCTTTCCCTGGACTGCTGTTCTGTGTTGTGTTGAGACATTAGCTCTCTCAGAACTTAGTGTAGCACAGGACTATTATTATTTTCTGTAGGATCATGACATTTAAAAAGCTTTCAAGTGCAGTCTTAGAGTTTAGTGGAAGAGACAGACCCTCTAAGAAACCATCTCTCCCTCTCTCAGTCTTTGTGGTCCCTGGAATCCGACTAACACCACTTCTTTTTTTTTTTTTTCCTCCCATTGGTATCTATTTTTTTTAATAATTTTTTTTTTATTTTCCCACTGTACAGCAAGGGGGTCAGGTTATCCTTACATGTATACATTACAATTACATTTTTCCCCCAGCCTTTCTTCTGTTGCAACATGAGTATCTAGACAAAGTTCTCAATGCTATTCAGCAGGATCTCCTTGGAAATCTATTCTAAGTTGTGTCTGATAAGCCCAAGCTCCCGATCCCTCCCACTCCCTCCCCCTCCCATCAGGCAGCCACAAGTCTCTTCTCCAAGTCCATGAGTTTCTTTTCTGAGGAGATGTTCATTTGTGCTGGATATTAGATTCCAGTTATGAGTGATATCATATGGTATTTGTCTTTGTCTTTCTGGCTCATTTCACTCAGTATGAGATTCTCTAGTTCCATCCATGTTGCTGCAAATGGCATTATGTCATTCTTTTTTATGGCTGAGTAGTATTCCATTGTGTATATATACCACATCTTCCAAATCCAAATGTCTGTTGATGGACATTTGGGTTGTTTCCACGTCTTGGCTATTGTGAATAGTGCTGCAATGAACATGCGGGTGCACGTGTCTCTTTTAAGTAGAGTTTTGTCCGGATAGATGCCCAAGAGTGGGATTGTGGGGTCATATGGAAGTTCTATGTATAGATTTCTAAGGTATCTTCAAACTGTTCTCCATAGTGGCTGTACCAGTTTACATTCCCACCAACAGTGCAGGAGGTTCCCTTTTCTCCACAGCCCCTCCAGCACTTGTTATTTGTGGATTTATTAATGATGGCCATTCTGACTGGTAACACCACTTCTGACAAGGTTGGAGGTAGGGGCCTCAGTAGGTCTATGTGCTGTCTCTTCTTGTCCCAGTGATTGGCTTGAAGGTAGTCAGAAGATTCAACCAGAGAGACTTTCTCTGTGACTTCTGTGATAGAGAATTTTGCCACTCTCCTGGAACTGTACCAGGAATCAGGCAGACTGGAACTGCTGCCACCAGCTTGACTTCTCCTAAAGCTAAGACTGTGCATGAGGAGAGCTGAGAGGTAAACCGAGCTCTACTGACATCATTTGATGTCAAAACAGCCCAAACTGATTCTGCACTTGAGAATTATATGAACCAATAAATACTCCTTTTCCTTAAAATAATTGCATTAGAATGTTGTCATTTGAAGCCTGAAGAATTCTAATATATTTCTGGTCAAACAACCTAAAAATTATCTGCACTCTTTCATAAATGGTTAAATTTTTTTGATTTGTCACTTTAAAGACGTGGAGACAGGAGAGATTTGGAAATGAATGCACCAATTTGATCTAATCTCTTCCAGCTTAGGTGTGTTTTTCCTTCTACCTCTGGAAAGATGATTCATAGCCTATGAATAAAAAACCTATATCACTGTATAAAGTTTCACATAACCTATGAGTTTCCAGAAGGTGCTTTATTCATGATCCAGATCCGTTACCTGTTTTAACGCAACAAATAATTATTGAAGTGACACTGAAGTAGGCTAGGGAATAAGACATCATCCTTGCCCTCAAATTATTTGTAATTCAGTTGGTAGAAAAGATACATTATTTGTGGAAAGAAAAGTATGTACAAGTTAAAGATACATTATTTGTGGAAAGAAAAGTAGGTACAAGTCAATATATGTCTAAATGTGATATGAGTGTCACTGGGGAAGGTAAAGGAGGATGAGGGCATCAAAGAATGAAAAATGATAATCTCCATGTGACAGACAGGACTAGAGTCAAGTTTTTAGGATTTGGGCAGGTGAAGTGGAAGAAGTCCTTCCAGGAGCTGAGGCATAGCTCAGGCAAGGACTCAGACAGGAGAAAGAATGGTGATGGATGAAGTAACTCAACAGGATGCAGCAGAGGAGTAGGACGAGGAAAAATACAGCTTGGAAAATTTCGCCTATTATGTTTGAGGACAAATGTGCATCAAATCTCTTTGCTTAGGATTTGTATTAAGAAACAACAACATGATAGGAACCTTTGACTGAGTACTTGCTGTATACATGGCATTAGGTTAAACACTTCACATGAATTATTTCACTTAATAATTGTACTTTTGAGGTAGTTAATATTGTTGTCTACATCTTATTCAGAGTTTCATTTGCTTACCAAACCTGTGACTGGCCAAGGAGGAACCAACTAAGGTCCGTCTGTCTCTGAAGTGCTTGCAGTTGGTCTAGTCATGAAATTCCTTCTCTTCTCCAAGATGTACAGAGCAGTCACTTTGCAGAAGCTAGTCCATAGTCATGCGGTTCATTGAATATTCATATTTTTGGCAAGTTAACTGTTCAGAGTTACTATCTACACATTCTTAGAATAACTGGATTTCAAGAGCCTCTCTTTTAACATCAGATGCATTGTCATTTCTTTTAGACTTCAAGCAAAAGAGTGAAATCTCATGAATTAGGTTCAACTAGTAATGATTGAGAACATCAAAATAGCTAGAGATTGAGCAAATTCATTGGTAACATTATTACTTCATTTTTTTCTCCAATGAACAGGGAAGCTAACTATCATTATTCCCATTGCATGGACAATAAAACTTAGATAAAAAGCATTTAAATAACTTGCTTAAGAACATCCAGTGGGCAGAATTGTGACTTGAACACAGGCTCTTTAAAAGTCCACTTCTTTCCACTGCTTTAGGGTATTATGGCTGATGGGTATGTTTCTGAAATTTGACACTAATTAGTAAAAATATTCAAAGTATTTATTGAATATTAGTGATGATTTGACAGAAGTTAATTTTCTTTCAAACTGTAATTCTCATTTGGAATGCTCATTTGTCTGGTTATTTTTTCTATATTCTATCAAGTCAGATAACAAATATTTATTGAGTACCATTTTTAGGTAATATTATGCATCAATTTAAAAAGAACTTTTCATGAATTCTATGCTAATGGAACTTAAAATATGGTTGAGTAACAGGGTGGAAAGCAATGCCTTTCATGAACATAGGGCAAGAAATGAGAGTTGTATGGGAAGAAATTAAATGACTCTTTTGAGGCAGTACATAACCGATTGCCAAATGAATATTAAGCTCTGTGTGTTCAGAGGAAGAATATAATTATAGGTATTGGAATAGTCTGGAGAAACTTCATGGAAGAAGTATTTTAAATAAGTCTAGATGGTAGGACTTGAGGAGATGAAAGTGTTCTGACATCAGAAACAGTAAAAACTGAGAGACAGGAAAGTACGTGGTGTGCTCCAGGGAACAGTTTGTCCGAAAACTAAGCTTTAAGTATAGGAACAGTTAAGAATGAAACCACAGAAGTGGGCCAGAACCAGCCTGAAGAGGTCTTAAAAGGAAAACTAAGATTTTATGATGCAGGAGGAATGGTGGTTGGGGGGATGTTGGCGAAGAGGGGTAGAAACAGGGAGGATTTTAGTAGAGGAATTAAAACATGAGGGGAGTAGAGATAAAGATTCACTTGGTATGTAAGAGATTGGAGGAATCAGATGAAATAAAGAGGGCAAATTGGGAAGTCATTGGAAAAGATCTAGCCTCTAAAATTATAGAGAAAGAGGCAAAAGACAAATGCATTTCAAGGAAATAATCAGATAAATTCAAGTTATCTAACATTCTCTTAAACAAAGTAAACCATCATGAATAATATACAGGAGGGAGGAAAATAAGGAGATTAAACAAAGAGGATGATTAAATACAACTACAACTTGTATTGTGATTAATCATAGTTAAACACACACACAGAAGTTCCTGTTGTGGCACAGTGGAAATGAATCCGACTAGTATCCATGAGGATGCGGGTTTGATCCCTGGCCTTGCTGACTGGGTCAGGGATCTGGTATTGCCAGGAGCTGTGGTGTAATTTACAGACGCAGCTTGGATCCCACATTGCTGTGGCTGTGGTGTAGGCTGGTAGCTGCAGCTCCCAATTCACCCCCTAGCCTGGGAATCTCCACATCCTGTGGGTGCAGCCCTAAAATGTAAAAAACAAAAACACAACAGGAGGGAGTTCCCGTTGTGGCGCAGTGGTTAACGAATCCGACTAGGAACCATGAGGTTGCGGGTTCGGTCCCTGCCCTTGCTCAGTGGGTTAACGATCCGGCGTTGCCTTGAGCTGTGGTGTGGGGTTGCAGACGCGGCTCGGATCCCGCGTTGCTGTGGCTCTGGCGTAGGCCAGCGGCTACATCTCCGATTAGACCCCTAGCCTGGGAACCTCCATATGCCGTGGGAGCGGCCCAAAGAAATAGCAAAAAGAAAACAACAACAACAAGAACAACAACAACAACAAAAAATACAACAGGAATCCTGTTGTGGTGCAGTGGGTTAAGAATCTGACTTCAGAGGCTTGGATCACTGTGGAGGTGCTGTGGTTCAATCCCCAGTCCAGCACAGAGGGTTAAAGGATCTGGCATTGCCACAGCTATGGAATAGGTCAGAACTGCAGCTTGGATTCAGTCCCTGGCCTGGGAAGTTCCATATGCTGTGAGTGCTGACAAAAAGTTAAAAAACAAAAATGGAACAGCTCTAAAAGCCATTTGGTGGGGAATCAATGGGTATATTGTGGACTAGATTTTGGATAATATTAATAGATTATTATTAATTTTTACTTTCTATAATGATATCATGGTCATGTAGGAGAAAGTTCCTATTCTTAAAAGATTAGTGGTGATTGCTGAGAAGTCTCTTAATATTGGCTTCTTACTTTCAAATTGTTTGGCAAAACATTTGTATATGTATAATCTAAATGTATAACTATATCTGTGTTACATCTACATCTTGTCTATGTCTATAGTTATGTTCACACCTACATGCATAACTATACTCATTTCTATCTATATCTCTATACTTATAGCTAGATTCAGCTATAGATGCAGAAAAAGAAAATATGATATAATGTAAAAATCATAAATCTAGTTTGTATGTATACAGATGAGCACTCTGTTATTCTTTTAATTTTTCTGTATGTTGAAGATTTGGATAACAATAATTGAGCTAGACGGAAGACCAAGAAATAGGTCAGGCCTTGAAGCCCAAACCAGAAGTAGTATGAGTGGAAAGGAAGGAGCAGATGTGCAGGAAAAATTGGCAACTCTGGGTGATTTGTTTAGCCAATAGTATCACAGGAGTTCTCAAGCATGAGTCTTGACATTAAGGCCTTGCTGATTGGATGTGGTTATATTTTATATTGAGACAGGAAAGTCTTCAAGGGCAGTAGGTCGAAGAGAGTATGTATGCAGTTTCAGAAGGTTTAGTTATAAGTGACTCTGAACTTTTCAGGTGAGCACTTGTTGGAGGAGGGTGGCCCAAACTCTGAGGAAATAAAGCTGGAGCAGAGATGCCACTTTGTCATTCAGTCAAGAGGGTGATGATTGAAATCATGGAATTGGATGCAGTTTAGGAGTGAGGAAATATTCAAAAGGAAAACTGAGAAAGGTCTAGAGAAATGCCTATATTTAGGTGAGGGCAAGAAAAAGTGTTGGCCGCAGAGCAGACAGAGGAGGCCAAGTCAGAAGTAATAGGTTGGTGTCATATGGAAAAATCATGGGAGGACATGACATACAGAAGACATTCCAGAAATCTTGAACAACTGAATGAATGGAGTTTTACAGAGGAGTGAAGGTTGACAGAGTAAAAAGATATACGGCAGTCAAGAAAATTGGGAAGTAAAAAGGAAGGCATTTGGGATTAGAAGTTAAGAAATTTAAGGGGTTATGTAAACTCAGACTAGAGATTTATGGAAAGATATTGCAATGGTCAGTGGGGAGGCATGAGTTGGCATTGAGAAGAGAAGCTGAGTTGAAGATGTCTCCTAAGGACGGCTTGGAGAGAAAAACCTGGGTTAAAGTCATGGCTCTCAATTCATGGACGACTTCCCTGGGCTTCAGTTTTTATTTCCCTAAAAGAGTGGTTGGACTAAGTGATGTACAATATTTCTCCCCATACTTACATTCTATTGGCCCTTGATTTGAAAAAAGTATGTATGAGAGTTCCCATCATGGCTCAGCGGTAACAAACCTGACTAGTAGCCATGAGGATGCAGGTTCAATCCCTGGCTTCACTCAGTGGGTTAAGGATCTGGCATTGCTATGGCTGTGGTGTAGGCCAGCAGCTACAGCTCTTATTTGACCCCTAGCCTGGGAACTTCTGTATGCTGCATGTGCAACCCTAAAAAAAGAAAAAAAAGTATGTAGACAGGACTGTTCTAAGTTCCACGTTGTAGTGTCATTTTGAGAATCCTCTGTGTCCACAATTGTGTTGACCATTGAGACTATATGTAGAATTAGAAATATTTTACTCTTTTTTTTGGCAAACTCATTGATTTATAATCAATTATTGGAATAGTTAATAAATAAATACGTAAAATATTTTGATGTAAACAAAATGTGACTTAGTTGAATTGGAAAACTATGTTTTAATTTTTTAGTTCCATTATCAAAAATTATTTTTTAAAGAAACTCATAATAGGTTGGTATGCATTAGTAGCTATTTCTGGTAGGAAGTTAGGGGGAGACATACTCAGAACTCTGTACCTTTTCTCTACTACATTATAAAATGTCTATAACCTATTAGTCCAAATATGCAGAAACATTATGCAAATGGTATCATTCTGCTTAAATGACAAACCTGGAATGATAAATGCCTTCTCTGGTCAATTAACCTCTGCCAGAGCTCTCAGTGACTAAAAGATATGCTGTGGAACACAGTCTCAAGTAGCCTATAAAATATATGAATTACAAATCTTTTGAATAGGATAGTATTTTGTTAGAAATCTACCAACTCCTTTTAAATCTACAGCTCCCTATTTCTCAGAACATTTACCAGAGGCTTGAGCAGAAACTGGCTCATAAACAGTTTTCTTAACAAAGCTTTCAGATCTTTGTTATCACAAAAAGAGATAAAAAGTCTGAAATCCTATGATTCCGGCATCATCTGTTATCCTACATCAACGTCAAGCTAAAGATTTCTGGAGAGGATTTTGGCAAAGTGCAATTGTGGATTAACCCACAACATTCCATTAGATAAGTGACATAATAGGGGATTTTAAACATTGAGTCAGAGGCCTGGCCTCTAATCTTATGACTGATTTTCTCTATGACCTTCAATTAGTTGCATAATCTTTTTTCAGTTTATGAATCTGTTATCTGTGATACGTGGACACTGTTTTTGTTGGTGGTGATGGTGGTGGTGGTTTAGGAGTATAAGACATGCAAGGTGCTCTTATTTCTCATGTTTGAGGAAGATGCATTCTTCTTTACATTTCTGCTAAAAGATTTCTTTCTCTTTAAGCACACCAGACTTCTGTACATACCAAGGATGCATTAAATTGGATGAGGAAGTTCCATCCTAAAAAGAGCAAGAAACTTTTGGTAAAGAAAGTTCTGGCATACACATCATAGCAAGTGTGATGCAGCATGATTGGATATGCATAATGGTTTACACCTCTTTGAGTCTTAGCCTCTACTGTGACCTACAACTTTGTTGAATTTTGTAGACCATAAATCAGATATTTCAGAAGAATATAATCACTGTCATGCAGTTTAATTTCTTTTTGGCAATTTCTAAAACTTTCTCTACTCCAAGTCCTTCTTTCTGCAAAGGGTATCTTGCCACCCAATTGAGACCCCATGACTTTTTCAGTGTCCTGAAGGACCTTTGGCCCAGCACTTGAGTCTACATATTTTTCTTTTAAACGGCTCCTTACAATGGCTTTTAAAGATGGGCTTTAGCACACTTTGCTAGTACTTCATACTAATATTACACTCATATTTGAGGCTTTATGTCGTATAAAATTAAAGTGTTCTTTAATTATCCATTTTGCAAATTAAAAATGCTACATGTGGTGCTTCATGATTTGGTTCATGAGCATGTCCTTCATTCTTTGTAATGCCATACTCCACTCCAATGTTATGCTTTACTAGTAGCAAGCTATGATTACCCAGATGCAATATGGTGTTATCTCCAAGCCACGCTCTATGCTTCCCTTCTTCTTGGGATGCTTTTCCCACACTCTTCCTACTTAGCTCCTGCTTATTCTATACTCCTCTGTGTGGACTTTCTCTTTTGCAATTGATCTTTCCTGACCTCACTTCCTTCCTCGACTAAGCTAAGGACCTCTCAGCACATTCTCCCAATATCCTGTAGTAATTCTTTTTTTTTTGTCTCTTTTGCCATTTATTGGGCCGCTCTCTCGGCATAAGGAGTTCCCAGCCTAGGAGTCCAATCGGAGCTGTAGCCACCGGCCTATGCCAGAGCCACAGCAACGTGGGATCCGAGCCACGTCTGCAACCTACCCCACAGCTCACGGCAACACCGGATCTCCAACCCACTGAGCAAGGCCAGGGATCAAACCTGCAACCTCATGGTTCCTAGTCGGATTTGTTAACCACTGTGCCATGACGGGAACTCCAGTAATTCTTACTGTACAACTCTTGTCCTGTTTATATTTGTGTTTAAAATAGTATATCCATTAGACAGTGCTCTCCTTGAAGACATGACTGGGATTTTCTTAATCATTGTATTCCGATTACACACAATAAATGTGTGTAATGGCACACAGTAATGATAAATATGTGTTTAGATGAATTGAGCTGCTTGAAAGGAAGAATGAAATTGTAGACTTATGCAAATTTTCATGTATACTTGGTGTCCCAGTAGCTATTTTTTGGGATAGCTGGGCACTCATGTGTAACTCTGGGAAATGCTAATTGGATAAATGACTAGGATAAGGAACTATTTCTTAGTCTAGAAATAAAGGCCATATATAGATATTCACGTCTATATGAGAGAGGAAAATGGACTCGGGGGAGGTGGGCAACAAAATAAGCTTCTTAATTATGCAATATACATCTCTCAGCTAATATCCCATATAAAACAAAGAAAGGACTTCCAGGCCTTTAATGCTCCAAATTGCTATGGTAGTAGCACCATCATTCTTGGCTCTTTGAGTAGTAGGATTGCAGGGGAGAATGGCTTGACACTAGTAGGCAGATTGCCAAGGGGCTGGGAGAGTTTACTGAAGCATTTTGTTACTGACACTGAAGAGATGATTACAGATCTTGAAGCAGGAGAACCTACCATACCATGGCAGTGAGATTCATTGGTTTCCAGAGAGTTGCATTTTGACTTTTAAAAGGAGATTTTTAAAAATGATAGTCAAATGCACGTCGATGGGTTAAAAAGAATAGCCATTTTAAAAGTGAAAGGGTAAAAGCTGCTAGAGAGTGAATTCAAATCCATGCTTCTTAGCAACCAGATCAGATTTCACCCATAAAAGAAGGCTAATGCTACAATAATAATAATAATAAAAGCCACTTTGGTTCTCTAGAGAATACAAAAGCTTACTAGAGAAAAAGAACCATTTTGAGTTCTTTAGATGAAAGGCATGGCATGGATATAAAGTATTTTTATAAAAAGAGAAGGACAAGGAAGAAGTGATGTCTAGACTGGATAGGTTATCTTGAGATATATGAGAATAATTGTCAAAGTCAAAATGAGAGAAGATCATGACAACTATAATCATTAATGTATTCAGCAGTTATTTTCATTTTTTATCATAATGGATATGATTTTCTTCCCTGAATCAAAGTAAGGGATGTAAAGGGAGACTATATGGATGACTTGGCAACTCGAGAATATTTCCTGAAAAGGTTTTCACAGGGAAGAGAAATGAAAAGTTGCAAATAAAAATGTCACTAATGTATTACAGAGTTAGGTGTCATTTATCTTCATACAAAGTTTCAGTGAAATTCTACATAAGTACTTGGTTTTTAGTGATTCAACTAAGTTGAGAACATCAAGGCACTTATGCATTGTTCCTTGATAATTTAAGATCAGAAGATTCATCATAAACAAAACACCTAAAAAAGAAAAAAAAACCTCAAAACCAACAAAAGAACTATTTTTAAAAGAGGAAAGTCAGTGGCAAAAACATCACTTCTGGTGATATGATTAAAGAAATTTACTACTTAAACTAGAACTTTTATTTCCTCCAGAAAGAATTAAATGATGTCTTTTTGTGTAAATGTGAAGAAAGGGAACTCTGGGGTGTGAAAGAAATGATTCTATTAATATGCCAGAAGCAATGAATAGATTATCCTCAGGGAGATGCAAGTATACTTTTGAGTGGACACAAAAAGATTCATGGATGGGGGTAGGGGAAAGAAATGCAAATCAATGTTTTGTGGATAAACAAATAACCCAAGTTTTCAAGTAGAAAGAATAAATTTAGCAGAGAGATTTGTTGCCTTGGTTTGAACAGACTGTGATGCAGTTGTTATCTGCCCAGGTTGTTTTATCATGGTTGCATTTTCCCTTGAAGCCAGACCCCATATGGTAAGAGATGATTTAACCTTATAT
The DNA here is from genome assembly GCF_016906955.1 of Phacochoerus africanus. Classification (NCBI taxonomy): domain Eukaryota; kingdom Metazoa; phylum Chordata; class Mammalia; order Artiodactyla; family Suidae; genus Phacochoerus; species Phacochoerus africanus. Next base: position 78,181,852 of record NC_062554.1, read on the forward strand.
ATCTCACTATCATTAGGCTAATGAAATTGGTCAAGGCCACATGCATTCTAAGTCTCAGCAAAATTGAAGACAATCAAAGTAAAATGTTCTAATAGATTTTTGCTATTCTTGGAAAGAAAGAGTGAAAGAACTAAGGAGTGAATAAAAAAAATCTTCAGGTACATGGGATTCTATTTCAGAAATACTATTGAATTATTGAAAAAATTCTAAGAAATATTATTGCTTATTCAGAAATACTATTGAATTATCAAAAATAATTTAAAGAAAGATTATTGCTTATTCTACATTATTATAGAATTTTATGGCCACGGAAAAAATTTTCCTCTGATATTTGTGAAAATCCAATATGGAAATACAAAATATTATACATTTGTTTCTTAAGTGTTCCTTTTATACACAAAAATTTCCAGTTTTTAGAGTTAAGAGTTTTGAAACTTATGATGCATGGACATGGAAAATAGGTTAGTTAGTTCTGGAAAGTTTATTCTTGAACTTAGAATAACTTCTAGAAATTCTAGCCAATTTATAATTGCTAAAAATGTTGAATCAGTAGGAGTCATAATGAATGCTTTCTGACATAAGATTTATAATGACTTATGTGCAGTTGAGGGAGATATCATTTCATTTAAAATCTTTGGATAGGTTCTCAGCGCTAGTTAAGAATAATGCAAACTCATTTTAACTTTGCTGTATTAAATAATATTACAAACTGTTATGTGGATAATTCATTGAAATTACTGAAATTGCTCTTTATATAGGTAGGTAATAACTACATAATATTGTCTATAAAGTAGGGGCCACTGGTGAAAAATGCTCAAATTGCTGTCCAAAGGCTGAAGTTATGATACAGTACAGAGCAACCCTCAGTAATTAATGGAAGTACCATCTGCAATATATTACAAATGAGTCAATTTAAAGCTCTGTGTGGAATTCTCTAAACACAGTAGTAGCTACATAGACTTGGTGAAATAGAGAGTTTAGAAATTATCTGCTACATTTATCAGCTTAGGTAGTCACTGTGGATAATTTAAATCCTACAACACTTTTCCTCTCTGAGAATTAGATATGCTTGCTATGAATATTCTATATAATAGCTTTAAATTTATATATCTCTTTGCTTGATTTAGTTATATTGGCTTTAAAAAAAGGCCAAGATGGGTAGACTGGTGAGTAGTTCTCTCCCCTACATTTTACTCCCAGGTCTTAGGAAAAAAAAAGTATGCTATTAACTTTGCCAGAGCAATGCATGATGTAAAGCTTACTGATAGTTGTTAAGTAGCATCACACTGATATAATATTCTTATAACAGATAAGCAAATTCACATACAAAGTCATTCCTGCTAAGAAATTTTCTAAAATAAGAATTGGGTTATATTCAATCCAATACTGAATGAAAAGCTAATCGAAGAATTAAAATTGTAGTGTTTTGTAATTAATCACTCTTCTCAAGATGTTTAATTCTACATTTTGTGTCTAGTACTGAATGTTTTTCCAAATATAATATATCCTCATGAGTGCTCTAAGATTTGACCAAAGTGAAAAATAGCAAATAAATGTTTTGTGGAAGTAATGCAAACAGAAGTAGACAGTTTAACAGGATATTTATAAAAGTATTTTATAAGCATAGGTAATAAAACTAATTAATGTTCTTAATAAATTGTCATTTTACCAGCAAAAGAAATATGCCCAAACTCTTTAAAAATATCAAACTGATTTTTGTCTTCAATTTTTCTGTTTCCTTTTTGCCTGTGATATTAATGAGCCAAAGTTAAACCATTGATGATTATGCATAATGTGACTTCATTTTATTGTTTGAAGGTACAAACGCAAGGATTTTTCCCAGTATGTCATTATTAATAGAATTAGTGCTATTTCAACTTTTCGCTTTCAATTGCTTTGCTTTGAGTTGCTGTTTTTTTAGTAGTTGTACATGAAGTTACCACTTACAAGCACTTTAACAATTTTCTGTCATCCCAACATTAAGTTACTCATAAGTTCTGTAGTTAGCATCCACAGGGCTGGGGATTACTGGATACTCCAAGTATTAACCCATTTTAATCCTATTCTGTTCTTTCCCAATGTTCTCATGTTAGAAGCAAGTTACACCTTTTAACTGTTGTCAGGACATGAAAATAATAATTGTAATTTTAACACTTTACATTATTTCAAATGTATTTCATCAAGATGGTATTACATCTTCATGGTACAAATATCCTCCATCCCCTTTCTTACAGAGGACACTCAAATACATGTGTAGGTTACAGGAAATTCTTCAGTATCTACAATGTTGGTAAAGAGCTAGAGACTCAGATAAGCTCTGAGACTTTGTATCTGCCATTACGGAAGCTGCCATCAGATGCTTGTGGCAAACTTGAAAATTGCCTTGTACTTCCTTTTCTCTCCAGGGACTTAAGGCTGGGAAGCAGGGATTTATTCATAATTGAAATTTTTGTCTTCTAATTAATCTCTTTATTTAAAATGAACATATTGAATTAAGAAAATCTCCTTACGACGACTAAGCAAAGAATTTTAGTTTGAGGAAGGTTTAAAATATAAAACATCTCTTTCATGGCTCATCTATCTCATCACCCTCTGTACTTTTTCTAAAATTGATATATACTTATATACTAGTGTTCTTGGTCCTGTTGTCCCCTTGCACATATAAGTCTATCCTACAGTTTTGTGTCTTCAGGTCATTTTATCTGAAAGCCTCACTTCTGGCTACTCTGAGGCTTACCTGGGGTGAGTGGGATATCAGGTCACTTTACATGCTAGGCTATGATTTTTTTCACTTATGTGTTTAGTGGTGAACCTCCTTGTTTCCCAAATGTAGCAGCTGGGACAGTGACTGGAGCATGAAAACTCTCTGTTCTTGATTCCTCATGATTCTGAACTAGAAAGCACTCTTCTCAAAGATGGCAGCTGTGGGATTAGCTTTATTCTTATAAATTAACACCATGTCATCTCAACTCACCCTCAAGTCTTCTTCCTAACACAAAAAGGATTTTCATGGTGTAAAGCTAGAATTATAAAGAAGGGCCCTGAAGCCTCCTAGAAATTTTCCAGTTTGTTAGGAGGCTTTTAATATAGAATTTTTGGAGACATACTCTATTTAGATGAGCATTATAGTAGATCAAGTGCCTGGTGATGGAAGGGAAACATGGCAAATATATTGCGGAGACTATTCCATCACTTTGGCGGTAGATGTCTGGATGATTCTTTTTTGAGATTCATGTGTCTGATATGTGGAAGACTAATAAAGTTTTACAGACATTACCAATGATGAATCTTTGCACTTTCACATGCAATCAAACTCCCATGAATTCAATTAATAATGATGACATTAATATAACCATAACATATTAAAGTAAAAATAACAGTTGATGAAAACTGCAGTCAACCCAAGACATTCCCATTCATCTGACAACAAAGCTTCCTTCCCTAAAAATGTGGGAGTGTGAAAGCACATACACATTGTACCTCGGTGTTGTGCAACAACCAAATTTCTTAATAGAAGACTTAATTTCATCCTGTGTGCTCTAGTAATGAGCTGGCATTTGTTTATGAACTGGGAGCTTCAGAAACTTTAAGACACATTTAATAAGCCATTCAAAAGGATATTTAGTAGCCTTCGGTAATTTGTAAAAAGAAGTTTCCCAGGAAGTGGGGAGAGGATTTGTGATTTGCGTACAGTCTGTGGCTCATCAAGCTAACCCTGTGTGAGCTGAAAACAATGCACATATCTCACAATCACCATTTCAGTTGAACCCTCTTTTTGCAGATGGAAAGAAAATGAGGAAGTGCCTGACCAAGTTGTACTAAAGATAAATATTTTTCTTTTTCTGTGGGATATTTGTTTGATTATCTGAATTCCGAGGTTATATACTAGACCCAGTTTTCTTATGTGTTAAAGTCTTTGCTTAAGAGCATCTGTAAGTAGGGATTTCTCCCCATAGTGGAGCTGTTTATTCTAGTACAGGACAATTGTGATTGTTTGAAAGTTGAGTTGGATGGTTGGCTGAAATCTGTCTCATGGTAACTTCTATTTATTTATTTATTTGTTGATAATGATGAAGTTTGTTTTATTTTGCTATCATACGTCTGAGTGTTTTAGGCCCATGACATGGCCACATCTACAAATTTTAATTTGCAAAGCAATAGGAATGAAATTCTTTGGAGTGAGTTTATTCCTGGTTATTTGTATTATAGAGATTGTCCAGAAGATTTCTTTCCAAAGAGAGCTGCCTCTTCTTCACTATGTGATTTTCCTGGAAATGGAAATTGCCCAGGAAATGACAGGACTTATATTTATTTGCTTAGCTAGTAGGAGAGCAAGCAGACACAAAGAGTTCATCTCTGGTCCAAATCACTGATAATTTCCCCAAGACTAAGTACTGAGAACTCAAGAATTCAGAAGTTCCAACTCCTTCACTAGGTACTTTTGAAGTACCTGAATACCTAATAATTTCTTTATAGCTTTCTAACACATGTAGCGATGGCTCTTTTGCTTTCTATCATCACCATATTACTGGAGCACAAACAATATTTTGATGATGTAGTTATACTATTGGGAATTTGTTAAAATAGTGATTTGTAATCATTTTTGTCAAAAGCAGTCTAGAAGCCTTATCTGTCTGAAGCAGTCCACCAGTAGACAATTTTTAAAGAGATAACCTAAAATGCTGAATAAGACTTGCAAATAATAAAAGGAAAACGCTATGTCACTGAGGTAGAGGGAAACTTGGAGCCTGAGTGCTATACACATTTCTTCAAAGGTTATAGGAATGACAGCTATTAGCAGGCTGAAGGTACAATACTTTAAGAACTAATACAGAGCAGTCTGTGCTGCCTTTTGCCCTAACATCTCACATCACATTCCATTTAGTTAGACAGCTATTGAACTCGAAAGAACTTCAGAGTTTCTTTCAAGTTTCTTTTTCTACCTTATCCTTTTGGTGTTAAAAATATATTAAATCTCTTGGGAGCCATTTGAATTATTCTATTAAATTCTACAAGATCTTAGTAATTGTTTTCTGTCACTCCCCTCATTATCAAGACCACTTTTAAGTCTTAGAAGCAATGGCATGGTTATAAAAAAAGGAAAATAGAGATGCATCAGGATAGATAATTTGGATGAAGGCCCATTGCTCAATTATGTGTCAGAATATTGGAAGGTGACTATGGCAAGAATAGGAATAAATACATTTGTAGTATTTAAATGAGCAAAAGAAAATATTAAAGGAAATCAATATCCTGTGGAAATCATTTCATTCTACTGAATTGTGTTTTGGAAGCATTCATCTCTGGAAAGATAAAACAATTTTTTAACAATTAAAAAAATGATCCAACCAAATTTAGAATATATGCAATTACAGATCATCAAGCTGCCAAATTGAATTAACTTTTAAAATGTATATTAATTTTATCTTTTATTTATTAAAGAGTGTTATTCTTTCAGAGAGAAAGAGAATCCAAAGAAAAGATGCTTAAAAGTAATGCTTCTTACTCACACCCACCAAAGGTCGCTTTATTTATCCAAGGATAAGGACTTTCTTTCTCCCATTTATTTTTTATTGAAGTTGGACCGCAGCCTGCATAGACTTTCTTTTTCCTTTAAAGATACCGTTTTCTGCCTAATTGTGCCTAGCTTCATTTACACCCTGAAAAGAATTGTGTTTGAGCTTATAGACTCAGGAGACTCTTTCACTCAATAGCCAAACTCCAGCCATAGCCTTTTGGGATGTTTGGGTAAATGTAAGTGAAAGCTCCTTGTGTTTGTCTCTGTACTCCCTTTAAACAAAAGTTTAACGCAGGACACTATGGGGATATTTAAAGAAATTTATCTGTAGAACTGTCTTCCAGATAAAATCTGAAAAATACTTTTTGGACTGCAAAAGTGTTCATCAGTCAGCAGAATTTCCATTAGTGCCTCTGATGTTTTCAAGACACCTTCTCCCCATAATAATAGGTAAAAAACTACATCTGCTTGCAGGAGATAATGACGTTCCTTTAAAATTTTCCATAAAATCTTAACAGCTAAGGATTAAGAAGGAGAGGGCAAATCAAGGACAGAAAATTTATTTCACTTCCAATGGAATGCTGATTCAAATCAATTAGCTTGTGACTGAGGGAGATGATGAGTTTATGCCTGTACTCAGTGGGAAAAGGTTCTGTGATTGATTTTTGATGTTGGCTATGGTCATGGAGAGCAAGGCTCATATTTGAACGTAGGTTCTAATGTTGACATATTTCACCTTTAGCTTAAATCATCATCATCAGGTTGGTAAAGATCTACAATTATACTGACTTCTTTGGTTTTCTGATCTGCATTTATCTTCTCTTAATTTGGGCTGCCTAGGCCCAAATGAAGACTCAATTCATCAGACTCTAAGGCCCTTGGATCTCTATAATAAATGAAATGTTAGAATCTGAGTAATAATTGAATATTTAAGAACAGGCCATCTTTGCTAACTTGGTCCTCAAGTTCCAAAACAAGGGATGTGGTATTGATATTGTGATCATATCCATATTTTGTGTTATAGTTCTAGTTGAACAGCCTGGCTGCCTCTCCTTGGGAACCCTGTGTATTACACTCCAATACTTTTGTGTACTACTTTGGTCTACTCTCTCCTCCAGGAAACAAAGGTCATGTTTTAAACACAAACCAGAGAACTTCCAGATTCTCTGCTTTTTTTCCCCCAGTTACAATTTCTTAATAATAACGTCCCTCAGACCTTATTCTCCTCATCTTGCCTGTTGCTGGGTCTGATTCATTTCCTGTTCTGGCAAGTGTGGCTGGACTGTCTCTTGTTAACCTGCTTTCACCACAGGCTGATCTGCTGCCTGATAGCTCCCTTTCATTTAGATATTGTGCCTGTCATCTTGTAGGCTTTGAGCTACTCTAGCCTTTATTAATTTGTGGGATGAACTCATAGTGCTTCACATGCTCTTCAGCTTCATTGAATTGGTTGCTAAAATAAAATAGAGATTGGTATTTCTGTTAGATGTGATTTAAGATAGAAAAGAAATAAGGTATCTAACTGGGTGCATGTATTAATAGAGGGACCTCAAGTGACATGATACAAAGCAAATTGAAGGAATTTATTTTAAATGCAGTATTGGGTTACAAAGATTCATTGAACAAGCTCAGCTCATACCTAGAATAGAAATCCCATCCTAGACTCTCAAATTAAATAAGCAAACTTCTGCAAAAAATGAAAAGCCTGCTGAAGAAAATTAAATACAAAAGTGGATAAGATGCAGGTGGCTATTACTTAGAAAATACTCCAACTTGTACCAATGGAGATGAAGAACCTGGAGAGGAGAATGCTGATCTAGTGAAGCAGATGGTCCAAACAAACGGGAGCTGGGAAACCAAAGCAGAAAATCTGGGAGGAGAGCCAGCATCTACAATGGATTAATAACAGAGAACAAACACCTTGGCAACTGTGTCAGACAGCTAGGAACATGAATTGGCACTACTCAGCTCATTGTCTTGGATGTATCAGAAAAACTAGAGGGACCACCCATCTGTAGATGCTCATATCTACAGTTTCTGGAGTGAATTAGAGTCCTCCTGGTGCCAGGAAGCCTCTTGAAATTTGCATATAAGCCACTGCTGGTGCTATTTTTATTCAAATATATCAGCAAACTAGGGAATTATGAAAGATATTATATTAAGAAGTTGTAATCTATAGTGGGAACCTTTAAAGGAGAATCAGTAAAATGAATGCACAACTTATTTAGGGATTGACTGAGATATTGTACTTTTCACAAATAGTTATGTTTTTGGATAGATAACAGACATTTTTGAGGAGTTCTTAAAAGATAGAGAAAAGAGCACGTTAAAAACTCCCTTGTTCTGCCTGTACAGTGTTGTAAATATTAATTCAGTGAATGATTTTTTTTAAATATTTCAGTAGTGCGACTTTGATGATGAATCCTATAATTAATTCTATGCAATAAAAATTCATAATCTAACCAGATTGTATTATTATTTACTCTTTGCAATTTATTTATTGCTTGTATTTTACAGTCGTAACATAGGAGTTGGATCTTTGGCGACACGGTCTTGAATTACCCAATAACTTGCTGTGTGACTTTGGATAAGTTAGTTAGGTTCTCTGAACCTTATCTTCAGAGGGAGGCTTATAATATTTACCTCAAAAAACATATTAAAACTATGAAATGAAGTGTATATAAAGTGTTTAATATGGTTTTTGGCATGTGGTAAGCTGTCAATAGTGAAAGACAGCTTTTTTTTCTGTCAGTGCTACACATACGTAAAAATAACTGCACAATTATTTTAAAACCTTCATATTAACTAAAAATGATACCTTTAGTAATGAATTAATGATGGAATTATTATTTTGAGAATCTGACTTTCCTAATACTACAATATCAAACTTTGGACCTGGTTTGATTTTTTTTAGAGTTGTATAATAGCTGTCTCTATATGGGCTAATGGAGATATGAGGGATTATTTGGTAAATTAGACTGTGTATGCAAATAGACTTTCATACCTTGACCCCAGATAATAAGACAGAAGGCCTGAGCATTTACTTTAGATATAGCTAAATTTTCCTCCAAAAGAAGATTATACCAATTTACAATATTACCAGCCAAAAAAAAGGAAAGAAAGAAGAAAGACTGTTTCTCTGTCCTTTTATATTGCCAATTGGTGGCTAAAAATTATATCTCATCATTGTTTTCATAGACATTAATTATTAATGAGCCTGAGCATCATTTTTATATGTTATTGGCTATTTACTTAGCTTCTGTAAATTTTTGATCTTATGCTATAAATACTTTTTATTAGATTATTTGTGTTTTTCTTATTGATTTATAGAAACTTTTAAATATAGATATTGATTCATAATGTATGTTGCAAATTTTTATTGCTGATATTAATTGCCTTTTACTTTTTAATTATGTTTTATTTTAGTCCATAGAAGTTATTACTATTTATGTCAGTGTAAATCTGTTTTTTTAAGGCTTCTGACTTTTATGTCTTACTTAGAAAGATCGCAACTCCACATTTAAGGAAATTTCTGTGTTTTAAATACTTTTAAGGTTTTAAAAATGTTATTTTTATTTGAAATTGATTTTAATATCATATGAGGTAAAAATCTAAATTAATAATTAAACATAATATTTTCCCTTTAAGAATATCCAGTCATCCTTATGTAATTTTTGAGTAGTCTGTTTTCTCCCCAATTTTGTGATTTGAATATTACATCTATTAATGTATTTGTATATTTTTGTGCTTATGCCAGCAACATGATTTTCAAAAAAACATGTCTTTATGGTATGTTTTAACATAGTATAGCCAATAAAATATAAAAATGATCCTCCCCCCAATAATAATTAATGTCTATGAAAATAATGAGATATGATTTTTATGTTTAAAAGAATTCTTTATTCTTTTTTTGCAATGATAGTCTCATAATTCTCTCTCTTTTTACATTAAATGTAGAATCAGCTTGTTAAATGCTATTAAAGTTATTTAGATTATGTTGAGATTTCAATTAATTAAAAAATTAATTTCTGAAACTTTGGTATATTAATTACTGGAGTCTTCCATACAAGAACAAAGTCTTGTTTTGTCTTTAAATATCTTTAGTTAAATTTTCTAATTTTCTTGATGTAGATCTTTAACATTTTCTATAACATCTATTCCTAGGTATTTTGTAATTTTTATTATTTATAGTAATGGGATCATTTTTTATTATGTTTCTTTTTTATTTTAAGCCATTAAACCAACTAATCTATTTAAATAGTTATTTATTATTTTAAAGTAAAGCATGTACAGAATTTTAACATAAAATAAAAAATAATTATCCTTGTGTCTAGAACAGTGATATGTTGGAGACAGTTTGTATGGGCTTTTCCCCATTTCTGTGTTCAGGGACAATACAGTGATAGCTTTAAATTGGTTATGGTGGGAGTATTTCCAACACGGAAATTGTCACATGGTACAAATCAGTGTTTTGGTATTTTTCTAGAGAGCAAATTTTAATCATTTACCAACCTACTTCTGGAACAACACTACTCCACTCCAGTCCTCACCCCGGAAACAACAATTTTCATCATATTTAGCAATTTCTTCAGCTATGTGTATATATATCTAAATATCATGCTTCACTGCTAAGTTTTTTTCTTCTTTTTTTAGGTGTTTATGGTATTTACTCCCTACCCTAGGTGATGAGAAGTTCACTTTCTTACACCATCCCCCTTCTTCCCACTCCATTTTAAGTCATTATTCAGGCACATTATTATGATACAATTTTTCACATGAGCTTTATTACATCCTATAATTTTGTTTATTATATCCTATAATTTTGTTTCCATTCTTATATAATCCTTTTATTCTTATTCAAGTTAATAATTGCTTACTTTTTTCTGCCTAGTTGTCTGTGAATCGCATGACAACCAAATATGTGAAACCCTTCTCAAGGAAGTCAAACACAGTCGTAGTTAATGTCAGTTTTATTTCTTCCCTCTTGGAGGCATTCCTTCTGAAGCCTCCATCTTCCTGTTCCATTCTTCTCTCCAGGTCTATAGTACAAGTGTTATCCTTGGGTTTTCCTTCATTCTAGGAATTCCTTTTACTTCTGTCCACTGAGATTTCTTTCCTTTTTTTTATGGGCTATTCCTTCGTTGTGAAACATTCTCAATTAGTTTCCTTAAAACAGTGGGTGGGAGGTAGACTTTCTTTCTGGGGCTTTGCTGGACTAAGTATATCTTTATTCTTATGCCATACTTGAGGACAGCATTCAATTAGGGAGTCATTTTTCTCTTGAACTTTTAAAGTCATTGATTTATTACCTTGCATCTTCCAATGTCACTGCTCAAAGGTCTGATGTCATTCTTATTCCAAATTATTTGTAGCTGGCCTTTTAGTTCTCTCTGGAATCTTTTCAAATTTTTTTAAAATGCTGGACATTCTTAAATTAAAATGATATGCCTTCATTAGGCTTTTTTCTCCTTCATTTGGTAGAGCTTTTGAGAGTAGGAGTGCATGACTGGTTCCCTTTGGGGTTTTTTCAATTTTTTAAATTAATTACTGATAATATATAGAAAATCTTAAAAAAAAGTCTTTTGTTTGACCATCAGTCTTTTTTCAATTACAAAAATTTCTGTTGGTTTTCTTGGATATTTTAGGTAATCAATACTATCATCAACAAGTAATGACTTTTTTCATTTACAGTTCCATATTTCCATATATATTCCTCATTTTTTTCTTATCATATTTCATTGGCTAGAATATCTCAATCAATAAAGAATAGTGACTGTATAACAGAGATCATCCTCTTATTTACTGATTTAAATGGGAATATTCCTAATATTCTGCTATGGATGTCTGGGCTTATACTTTTCAGTTAAGAAAATTTCATTTCTAGCTTAATTAACATCAGGAAAAAATGCTAAGTTTTTGCTAATCTACTTGAGTCCATTTTTAACAACATATATGCATATTTATACATATGATTTTATATTCTTAGATAATTCATTTGAGTCTAGGATACATTATTTTGTTAAGAAACTGATGGATTTTTTTAAATGAAATTTCATACTTTCATTCTCCTGTTTTGTTATTGGGTTATGTTGGCCTTTAGAAAATTTCTGGCTAACCTTTGTTTATAAATCTGAGTATTTGAATCATTTGTTTAAATATCGCTTGTATGGAAGTTCGTGTTGTGGCTCAGCGGGTTAAGAACCCAAAGTTGTCTTTGTCAGGATTGCTTCACTCAGGATCACTTAAGGATCCAGGGTTGCCATAAGCTGCTGCATAGCTTGCAGGTATGGCTTAGATCTGGTGTTGCTGTGGCTGGCATAGGCTGGCAGCTGCAGCTCCCATATGACCCAATTCCTAGCCCTGGAACTTCCATATGCCACAGGTGGGGCCATAAAAAAAAATCGCTTGTATGAATATATTGAGATTTTTAATTAACCTAATAATACATATTCATATTTTATTAAATTTATTGCGAAGGACATTTGAGATAATGTGTAATTTCTGTCACATGCAAAATTTTTCCATATGCCTTATCTGATGGTAATAGTGTGTGCTTATAGAAGGTTTCTTTGGGGTTCCTGAGCAAAAACAGGCTGGAAATCTTTGCTCTGGGGTAGAGAAGTTTGGTGTGTTCACTTCTGGGCCTTAAATACTATTTAGTTATCTCCCTGTCCACGTTGTGGGATTTTAGTTTTCTTTTCTTTTCAGCCTGAATTTCTAGGCTAAAAGCCCTCTCCAGGAAGATTTTCCTTTGTTTGGAAATCAGCTTCTAAGGCTTTATCCTGGGACAAAAATGCCTCTGTTTCCAGCTCCTTTGGTTTTTTCACAGAGAAGGAGGTCCAGCATTGGCACAGCAGCTATTGTTTGACTGATGGTCTTTTAATTAATTATCCTGGCCATTGTCCTGCACTTTGAATTTGCTGACTCTGAGCTTAGAGTTTCTCTGGTGCTCTTTTGGGAAGAAAGGTTCTCACCTTGGCAATGGTCTCCTTTTGGGGCCATTTGGAATGAAGTTTTCTCACAGTGATTTCTGAGCCATCTTAGTCTCTCTTCTAGAAATTCTTCTGTATTTATGGTTTGTCTTTTAGGATCTATTATTTCTACCATATTGGAATTTATAAAAATATTTGTACTCAATTGGTCTTAAATTGATTTTGTCACATTCTTAAAAATAAGTTCTTAAAAAATAAATAGAAATTATCTAAAATATCTAAACATAAGAAGTAACATGATAATATCCACCCGGGTAAAGAATTAGAAGAGTATAATGACCACTTGATCTTACTGTGTATTTCTACCCAATACACCACTCTCTCCTCCAAGTGGTAATCTATAACTTCAGTTTTGTGCAAATTGTTCCCTTGCTTTTAGCAATGATTTTGCTCTAAATTTTTATGGCTGTAAACGCTATATCTAATTTTTCTTTGTACTTTATATAAATGTAATGTCTTCTTTGGCAGCTTACCTTTTTTTTTGTTTTGTTTTGTTTTTTGTTTTTTTTGTCTTTTTGCCTTTTCTAGGGCCGCTCACGTGGCATATGGACGTTCCCAGGCTAGGGCTCCAATGGGAGTTGTAGCCTCTGGCCTACGCCAGAACCATAGCAACGCCAGGTCCAAGCTGCATCTGCGACCTACACCTAAGCTCACGGCCACGCCAGATCCTTAACCCACTGAGCAAGACCAGGGATTGAACCCACAACCTCATGGTTTCTAGTGGGATTCATTAACCGCTGAGCCACAATGGGAAATCAATCGTTTTGTTTAATGTACTTTTTGTGAGATTCATCCCTGCTGATAAATGCAGTTCTAATTCATTTGTTATTTTTGCAGGTGTTAACGTATTCTACTGAATAAAAATAGTGTTCATTTTCTTGTTGGTGAACGTCTGAGTGATTTCTAGGTCTTTTAAATTTAGAAATAATACTGCTATGATTCTCTTGGTTTTCTCTTAATGTGCATGTGGGAGAATTCTTATAGTTTATATGAATAGGATTAGAATAAATGGATAATGAGATGCAGATCTTTGATTTTGTTAGTTTTTTACCCAAAGGTTGTACAAGTCCTATGTAAAAGTTTGCAAGGCTCCACCCCCTCAGCAACATTTTTAAGCTTTTTAACTTTTGGAAATATGTTGTGTATAAAGTTATGTTTCACTGTGTTTTTAATTTATAGTTTCTTGATTTTTAATAAGTTTGAGCATCTTTTCATTTATTATAGGTATTCAAATTCTTTTCTCTATTAAATGCTTCTTTATACAACAGTTGCACATTTTTTGTTTTACCTTTTAAATTTATTTGTGGCAATTTGCTGAAATAAATTTTAGGTATCAATCCTTCCTTGATGATATGTAATGAACGTCACATTTCTTTTGATTTTTGGTTCATCTTTTAATTTCTTCTGTCTCTTTCTTCAAGGTTTGTGCTTTTGCGTCCTTTTATAGATATATTTTCCAACCTTGATATCTAAAAGTTATTCTTCTATATTTTCTTCTAAAAGTTTAAAATTTTTCTTTCTTATATTTGACTGTTTAATCCAACTAGAATTGAGTTTTGGGTTATATTGCAAGGTAGTTACATGATTTTATGGATTTTTTTTCCAAATGGAAATTTGTAGCACCATTCTTTGATCAATAATTCCACCTGTTGTATATCAAGTTTACCTGTAGTATTTGTGGGTACAGTTCCTTCTGTTCCGTTTGTCTCTTTCTCATCTTTTTGCTAATCCCATTTGTGTTAATTATATTTTATATTAAGTTCTAATGTCTACAAAGTATGTCTTATCTTTTCTCAGTGCATCTTTGTATCATATTTTCAGTCCTTGAAAACCCTGAAGGTATAATGATTGTAATATGTGTTAAATTAATTAATTTTGAAAAACTGGCATCTTTAAAATATAATTATCCTACCTATGAATGAGGTCAATTCCTCTATTTTTAAAAAGATCTTCTTCAATGTCTTCTAGCAAAGATTTTATTTTTTTTCATGATGGTCACCACTTTTCTCAGATGCATTACTAGGTATCTATTATTTATTTAATTTCTTATTGTAGTGAACTTATTAAAGTCATATTTTTAACTGTTATGACTGTTATATATATGTACAATTGATTTTCTTTAAAATTATTTTATATCAGACATCTCATTAAATTCTTATTAATTTTTACAATATATATCAGTTCAGATGGCTTTCTCTGTTTACAATGTATGAATAATGACAATATTGTTTCTTCATTTCCTATTTTGATCTATTTTATTTCATTTTCTTGGCCATGGTGATTGAGAACATCCTTTTCTTGCTTTTAGGAAAGTATGAATATAGGCTTTATTGTATTGCTTATGGTTGTGTTTTTATTTTTTTAATTTTTTATTTATTTTTAATTTTTTAATTTTTATGTCTTTTTCTAGGGCTGCATCCACGGCATATGGAGGTTACTGGGCTAGGGATCTAATTGGAGCTGAAGCTGATAGCCTACGCCAGATCCGAGCTGTGTCTGCAACCTACACCACAGCTTACAGCAATGCCAGATCCTTAACCCATTGAGCAAGGCCAGGGATCGGACCTGCAACCTCATGGTTCCTAGTTGGATTTGTTAACCACTGAGCCATGACGGGAACTCCGATGGTTGTATTTTTACAAGTGCAAGGCATGCTCTTCTATTTCTAATTTATGAGTTTAAAAAAATCATGAATATCAATTTAATTTCCTATATGCTTTACCTAATCTATTAAGATGAACATATGATTTTTCTTGTTAGATGTGTTAATATGATGAAATGCATTAATAAATTTTAATTTAATTTAATCTAATTTTATTTTATTTTTCATCTTTTGTCTTTTTGTCTTTTAAGGGCTGTACTCACAGCGTATGGAAGTTCCCAGGCTAAGGGTCACACTGGAGCTACAGCTGCTGGCCTATACCACAGCCACAGCAACGCAGGATCCAAGCCGCATCTGCAACCTACACCACAGCTAGCAGCCACGCCGGATCCTTAACCCACTGAGCAAGGCCAGGGATCAAACCCATGTCCTCATGGATATTAGTCAGATTTGTTAACCATTGAGCCATGTCGGGAACTCCCATTAAGAAATTTTATAATGGTAAATGACTCTTCATACCTGAAAAGAGCTAATTTGGCATCACACATACACACACGCACATATACAAGAATATATAGTAGATATATTATTGACTTCTATGTATGTTTATTAGATCAAATGTATAAATTGCCTTGGAAACATCTGAACTGAATTCATTTTTCTTTTGTTTGCTTAATGTATCAATTATTGAAAGAGAAAGCTACTTAGAAAGCCAATAACATGATGGTGGATTTGTCAATCTCTTGTTATACTTCTTTTAATTTTTGCTTTATATGTAATTGAAGCTGTGTTGATAAATACATACAAGCTTCAAATTGGTATTGTCCTTGTCTAGATTAAAGCATTATTATTATGAGGACCCTTTTTACCACTATGCTTTTTTGAGTTAAAAATCTGTCTTTGTGATATATTTACACTTTTTGCTTTTGATGGTATTTAATTGATATATATTCTAGTCTTTTTCTTTCAACCTTTATATTTTTGAATACAACACTTTGAAACACCCCAGAGCTAGACTAAAAGAAAATTAAAATTCTCTTTGTGTATTTTTTTAACTAGAGAATTTAGTTTGTTTACATTTGTTGTGATTATCAATATATTGGAATTTAGTTTTGCTAAATTTTTGTGCTTTTTATTTGTCATGTGATTTTTACATTAAAAACATTTTTTTCCTTTTTGAGTATTCAATGTTTATCTTATTTTTCTCTTTTACTTAAAAATTTACATTCAGCCCACCTATTTTACACAGACAAACCCCACCATGCCTTTCTACATTTGTGCATGAGCACAGACATACACACACATGCTTACAGGACTAAGACCATGAGACATATTTCCTTAGCATCTCCCTTTGGAGGATGGGTTTTTAAAAAGCACAAAGTACTTGGTTTATTGGGCACAATTAGCACATAACACAGATTAATCAAAATAGGAAAAAAGGGCAATGAATCATTCCAAAGAGAAGCCTCAGCAGAAGTGGTCTCTGTTCTGGCAATAAGTCTCTGACAGACATGAGTGGGAAGTCACCCCCTGCTCCAATAAGGATTCTGACAGTGTCCATCTGGAGCAATTCTCAAGTCCTTTAGCCAAGAGCCTTCTAGAGGGTGGGCTTTTTTAAAAATTTACTTTTACACTGATTATGTATTCCTTTATAGAGCAATTTTCCCCCCAGCTTTATATGTCTGGGTTCTAAGTCTACTGCAAATGAGCCAAGGCCTTGTTCTTGTCCTCATTGGCTATTAGTAAAAATAGATTTCTTGGGCTAGCAGACACCCTTATTGTAGCCAAAAGATTAAATTATTGCTTACAATTTTCTACTTTACTCTTACTTCATTATCTTATGAGTAGTTTCCTTACTTGTCTGCAATATCAGCTATACATTTAAACATTTTTGGTGTTTTTGTAGCAGGGATATTTTGGGACTAATTGACCATCTTGCCAGAAACAGAAGCTCCAAATGCTCTTTTATTCTCCATCATTTTTCCATGCTCTTCTCTGCACAGGTAAACAAGACTTAAATTAAGGAGAGACTAAGAAACTGTGCTATGTGATGCATCAACTGAATATTGGATAGTAATAATAAGTAAACCCATTCACCTGAGATGTGTCTTCATCAGTCAGGAGCTGTGTTGCTGGTATTTTGGACAGCTATAAAAATAGAAGGAAGTGAACAATGGTTATTTTAATTTATTTTTATTACAAAACATACAGTCTTTTAGTGATATAGAAAAGTTTCATCCAGTGACTTTTGTTCTTAATGTTTTATCTACAAGGCTTGAGATTAGAATGAATTGAAAACCTCCAAATCTTATTTTCTTCTTCTTTTTTCTAATGAAGTCAGCTGAAAATATGACAAATTAAGATTTCTTAATGAAATATTAAGGCTTGCTAGGTGATTTTCATCTACATTGAAAAAGCAGATTCAATTAAGGAAGCCTCTTAAGCCACATGAGATTTCTGTAAAATTTTAAAGAATATCTTGTCATCTAAACATTCAGTCTCTTAGAATGAGCACTAATCAGGAAGACAGGCAGTCTGAGCTTTAATATCATCTTGTCATTGATGCAAGTCAGTTTCTATGTTTCAGCTTTGTCTTCTCTAATACCTATGTAACCTTACTTCCAGAGGTATGAACTATAGTGGGGTTCTTGCAGCCCTCTTCTTTTTAGGTTTGACTTTTAAAAATACTTGCCAGTCTGGGAGTTCCCATCATGGCGCAGTGGTTAACGAATCTGACTAGGAACCATTTGGTTGAGGGTTCGATCCCTGCCCTTGCTCATTGGGTTAACGATCTGGCGTTGCTGTGAGCTGTGGTGTAGGTTGCAGGCGTGGCTCGGATCGTGCGTTGCTGTGGCTGTGGCTGTGGCTGTGGTGTAGGCTGGCAGCTACAGCTCCAATTCAAGCCCTAGCCTGAGAACCTCCATGTGCCACGGGAGCGGCCTTAGAAAAGACAAAAAAACAAACAAACAAACAAACAAAACAAAAACAAAACTTGCCAGTCTATACATTACAATATAACATGCACTCTGCCATTTTTACAAATATTTTTAGTTGCCACATAACAGTATTTTTTCCATCCTTCTATTCAGTGTTGACAACATACCTGTCATTATTTATTAGTGTATATGCAATAATTAGGAAAAGAGAAATGATAGTGCTATTGTAACAAAGGTGGAAACCATTAGGACAAACCAAAGCAGCAAATATTTAGCTTTAATTAGACATTTATTGTACTGATTATGAGTTCAAATGTGAAGACGATGAACACAGTTAAAACTGCATGGATAAAATGTTGGCAACAAATCATTGAAGATTTATCCAAAAGATGAGATTTACTTTGGGATGCTATAATTTTAAGTTGTCAAATAGAATTTCTCTGTACTTGCTAGCTTTTGGGTGACTGACCTTAGAACATTTAACTTTGGTTCATCATTTCAAGTTCATATTTTGTCTTTATCATATGTTGTGATACTTGAAGGGAAATGTTTCAAAATACTTTCAGACCAGAATGTTATCAACTTTATGATCATTATCAGAACACAAGAAGCATTTTTCAATTCATTTTTGAAAATGGTTATAATGGATAAATCATAGTTAAAATATTTATCTCAGCCTCTTTTTTGTGTAGTCTATAAATTATTGAGAATGAGTATAGTTTTCTTTGGATACTCTTTCCTACTTTGACTTATTTTGGTATTATTTTCCTGGCACACAGGACAACATAACGGTCATTTATCCTCACACCCCAACTCTATTCCCTGCTCTTTTTCATTCTTCTAAAGCCAGAGGTTTTTAATTCTATTTACCCATTTTTAAGTTTTCATAATTTTATGAAGGACTTTTTTACTTTATAGAGCTCCTTGCTTTAGTCTCAACCTTTACTTGATGAAATCAAATTTCCATGTAAGAATTGGGCTGAGCTTTCTTTAAAGAACTTTAAAATTCCACAAGCAAAAAATTATTATTATCATTAAAACATAAAAAGCAAGAAAAAGCAATAACAAAATCACCTATGTCTCCATAACCAGAAACAATCAGTGCTACATTTTCATATATACTCCTCAAAGTATTTATATGTGAATATAGCCATTACATGTTTTATTTATCTTTTATACAGATATGAATGGAATCATACTTGACCTATTATTTTATAATATCTTTTTATTCATTCAACTTTTATCATATAGAGCAACCTCCATCATGGACATATCAAATTCAATTACACGGTTGTGCCAAGATTTACTATACTAATCCCCAATTATTAGAAATTTGGGAGATTTCTAAGGACATTAATTTATTAAGCAAATGTTTTGAGTATCTACTACCATGTGTATCTACTAGTCCCTATTCTAACCATGTGTATCTACTATTACCTGTTCTAGGCACGAGAGTTAGCAATAAAAGGATATGTAAATTTTTGCTCATATTTTGCTCATATTTTTGGAATGTAGCATTCAAATAATCTGTCTGGGTTACCTACTATCCCATGCTCACATAGGTACTTTAATTTGTTGTATGCAGTTGATCCTTTTTACACAACTTAAGGGAAAACATACTCTGGTTTACTTCTCCACCCTTTAGCTATACAAGTAACTGTTAGGTTTCCATGCTTTTCTTTGAGAGACTGATTGTACAGGGAATTAGCATTCATATAGAAATCTAAGAACATAGCTGGAATTATTAGTAGGTATTGACTTCAGAATCATCTTTTAATGTCACTCTTATTAAAAATAAATGCTCCTAACTGAACAGATTTTAGTACATATGCATTACTGTATAATTTTTTCTGACTTTTATAGGCTATATATGTTTTAGTAGTTGTTTTAGTGGTAGAATTTTAAAAAGCCACTTTGTACTCCAGCATTGCTGTACATCCTCCATCATAAGACAAAGCTTGACTAGATGATTTCTACAGTGCTTGCCAGTTGTGGACAGGGAAGCTTTGCATTATCATAAGAGTTCTTAAGACTGACTCAAATGACTTCAAACCTTTTTGGTATACACACATCCATGTAGTTTCTCAGCTTCCGGTTCTGATTGCCTTTAAATACGTTATACAGTTTTCTCAATCATAGGAATGGTGGAATTTTCAATTAAGTGTAGTCTATAGTAACAATCTATACTTAACTTTGATTTCTCTTCTTTATTTTCTGGGGACTGTTTGATCTCTTAAGCACACAAGGACAGCCTATCTGCCTCTCAGGAAACTTTCTTTCCTTTTTTTTCCTTCTTTTAAAATGAAAGTATACTTGATTTACAATGTTGTGCCAATTTCTTCTTTTTAGCAAAGTGACCCAGTCATACATTTTTTTTTCCTCAGACTATCTTCCATCATGTTTTATCACAAGTGATTGGATATAGTTGCCTATGCTATACAGTAGGACCTCATTGCTTATCCATTCTAAATGTAATAGTTTGTGTCTACTAACCCCAGACTCCCAGAGCATCTCCCTCTCTCCCTCCCTTGTTACCCCTTAGCAACTACAAGTCTGGTCTCCATGTCTGAGAGTCTGTTTCTGGTTTGTAGCTAGGTGCATTTATGCCATATTTTAGATTCCACATGTAAGTAGTATCAGATGGCATTTGTCTTTTTCCTTCTGACTGCCTTCACTTGGTATGAGAATCTCTAGTTCCATTCATGTTGCTACAAATGGCATTATTTCATTATTTTTTATGACTGAGTAATACTCCATTGTATATATATACCACATCTACTTAATCCATTCATCTGTCAATGGACATTTAGGTTGTTTTCATGTCTTGGCTATTGTGAATTGTGCTGCTATGAACATGTGGATACATGTATCTTTTTGAATTGAAGTCTTTTTTTGTCTGGATATATGCCCAGGAATGGCATTTCTGAATCATATAGTAGCTCTATATTTAGTTTTCTGAGGAACTTCCGTACTGTTTTCCATAGTGGTTTTGCCAATTTATGTTCTTGGGGCATTTTCCTAACTGTCAAGTTAGCCCATAAAATTTTTTTTAGAGCCATACCTGTGGCGTGTGGAGGTTCGTAGGCTAGGGATCAAATCGGAGCTATAGCTGCTGGCCTATGCCACAGCCACAGCAACATGGAATTCAAGCCATGTCTGCAATCTACACCACAGCTCATGGCAACACCAGATCCCTGACCCACTCAGTGAGGCCAGGGATCCAACCCACATCCTCAAGGATACTAATTAGATTTGTTTCCATGCCACAATGGCACCTCCTAGCCTATAAAATTTTGATAGAAGAAATTTTCAAAGGATTTTTCACTTTATCAAAAAGATGATATATCATTGGAAGTTTTCTTGCTTTCATTTCTTATAATACACAAATTACTATTTCCCTTCCATGTATGTTTGCATGGCCTGGATCAACTATTATCGTTAGGAAAATGTAGATTTAAAGTGATAATATTAACACAACAGTTACTTAACTTTGGATTCAATTTGGCTTTCATGGTAGCTTTGCTTTTTTCTTCTCTCTTGATGTATAAGTTGTTCTTCAGAGAATGATATGCCAGTAGGACAGTAGAAATAAAAGATCTCTC
Organism: Phacochoerus africanus; assembly: GCF_016906955.1. Lineage (NCBI taxonomy): Eukaryota > Metazoa > Chordata > Mammalia > Artiodactyla > Suidae > Phacochoerus > Phacochoerus africanus. The sequence goes on from NC_062554.1 coordinate 78,203,502, forward strand.
TAGCCTTTAACTCTTGGCAAGCTCTTTAAGTTGCCTTTGTATGTCCTTAATTTCTTCTGCCATTTCTCCTGGGAGAATTCAGAATTAGTGTTCAATATTTTTTTCTTCTTTTTGGCAAAAACAAACTCTATTTTCTTTTTTTTAGGTCATTCACTTCATAAGGTCAGATTCCAATTAGTATTTACATTCTTAACAGACGTTTGGGAAAGATTTTTAACTGGAGTTATAGACAAAGAGAGGAGGGACAAGCACTTATTATAGTTCAACTGTTCTGAAAATACTCTGATTTTAAAAAGGTTACAGAATGAATATAATTATCATATTATTTCTAATTTGAACTTATTCCATTAAAACCACATTCTATTGAAGGGACATATAATACAAATTTATTACTATATATTGTCACATTGAGGGATTCAGGTGAAAAGGGAAGACTCACTCTTTTGAAAATCAGTCTAGGGGGTTCCTGTTATGGCTAGGCAATAATGAGCCTGAGTAGTATCCATGAAGATGCAGTTCGATCCCTGGCCTTGCTCAGTGGGTTAAGGATCTGGTGCTGCCTTGAGTGGTGGTGTAGGTCACAGATGCAGCTCCAATTCAACCCCCCGCCTGGCAACTTCCATATGCTGTGGGCGGGCCCTAAAGAGACAAAAAAAAAAAGGAAAGAAAAAGAAAAAAGAAAATCAGTCTATCACCAGCTATTGATAGAAGGATTTGTGTGACCCATAAGGCATTCCATGAAGCATGAGGCAATGGCCACAGTGGTGGTGGTCTCATCTCTGCTAGTCTTTCCATTCCCACTCAAGTCACCTCTTTGCTTAGTCACAGACTTTGAGCTTGGGGGAAGATGCTGTAGATGTGATACTTTTGTTGGCTCCAAATCATTCCTTCTGATATCTACGGTGGTTCATTCTGTCTCTCTGAGCTGGAGATTTGGATATTCAGGTGATAATAGGAAAGAAGGGGCTTGGGATAATATTGGCTGAATGATTTTGACATATTCTCCCCAGAGAGGGGAGGTGGGTGGATGATTGGGTCTAGTAATCTAGGAAAATAAAATGCCAAGAAAGTTGTTTGGGAGATCCAAGGGGAAGAAACCAAAATTATTCAGATTGTTTTTTGCCTAGGCAGAAAAATTCAGCTATCTGTGAAGGCAAGACTCTCCACTGTATCTTTTTTGTTGTTGTTGTTCTGGAAATTGACCAATTTCTGTGTACATAAAAAAAAAAAAAGGGAGACAGTAGCATCTGATATCTAGCATCTCCATTACATAGCAATTTGCTGGCACAAATTAGATGTAAGATAAAATTTTATTGAATGAATGCTTTTAATTTAAATGATACACATCATTGGCTTCAATTTAGATTTATATCTTAGTTGCTTGTACTGGGCAGATATATATGTAGGAAATGTTGCCGGATGGACTCTTCTAGTTCATTCCTAAAAATATGAATGGTAGGGATGATTGATAGTGAATATCTAAATATTATTTTATTTTTTTATTATGGAACACGTAGTAGGTCCTTAGTAATATTTGAAGAGTAAATGAATAATAAAACTTGTTCTTAAAATACTTAATATGTGCTAGGCACTGAGTAAATTACTTTATTACATTATCTCATTTTCTTTTATCACTCTGTAAATGAAGTATTATAACCCCCATTGTAGAGCTGAAGAAATAGGCTCAAATAAATTAAGCAACTTTCCTAAGATCAGATGGTTTGTAAGTAGCAGAGTCAATATTTGGCTGAAGTTTGTCTTTTTCACTTTCCTACTATGTTCTTAACTCATCTGCATGTTATCTGTGAATCTGTAATTCTTTATCAATGGATTTATAGTTCTCTCTTTATAAATCTATTACTGGATTTGTAAATTTTGGTCCTCATTCCAGTTACATGGCAGAATAAGCATTGCGTTTCCATTGATTCAAGATTTATTGAACTTTTATGTACATGATGTTGTTGCATATAGGACATACAATCTTAGCTAGTTAAGGGGAGGAGTTTTGTTTCATTTATTTCTTAGTCTCAACATATCTACCTAACACAGCATTCTACTTATAAAAGCCAACAAACATTTGATATACAATTCCAGATTAAAAAAGCAAAAAAGAGTACCACCAAGTCCATAAGGTAGTATAAATGCCATAGAAGTGTTATAAGCAAAAATGAACTATGGATTTTAAAGAGAGAGAAATCATTGTGGGTGGGAACAGTCAGGACAGTGGCTTTGATAATTTCATAAGATTTTTTTTTTTTTTTGCTTTTTAGGGCCGTACCTGTGGCATATGGAGGTTCCCAGGCTAGGGGTCAAATTGGAGCCACAGCTACCGGCCTACATCACAGCCACAGCAACGTCAGATCCGAGCCGTATCTGCTACCCGCACCACAGCTCACAGCAATGCCAGATTATTAACCCACTGAGTGAGGCCAGGAATTGAACCCACAACCTCATGGTTCCTAGTCGGATTCTTTTCCACTGCGCCAGGATGGGAACTCCTTCATAAGATATTTTGAAGCTCTCCCATTTAGGTTTCTTTTGGTAACCCCTAACTTCTTTTCAGCAATGACTTGTAGGACACTTCCATACATGAGAAGGGTCTGAGCACTTGTATCAGGAATGACAAGAAATATGAAGGTGGAAGACGGAGTTCCCATTGTGGCTCAGTGGTTAACCAATCCAACTAGGAACCATTAGGTTGTGGGTTTGATCCCTGGCCTCGCTCAGTGGGTTAAAGATCCGGCATTACCGTGAGCTGTGGTATAGGTCGGAGACGTGGCTTGGATCTGCCATTGCTGTGGCTCTCACATAGCTGTGGCTCTGGCATAGGCTGGAGGCTACAGCTCTGATTAGACCCCTACCGTGGGAACGTCCATATACCATGAGTGTAGCACTAGAAAACACACACACACACACACACACACACACACACACACACACAAATAAGGTGGAAGACCCCTGTTCCCCTCTCAGTGGGTAAAGACAGATGGGAGGGAGTGGAGTGGGAACTACACCAAATCAGAGAGGAGGCCACAGCAGCTGAAAGGGACCAGACAGCAGGCTGGAAAATAAGATTTAGATTATCATTTATAATCAACAGTCTAACAGCAAGAGACATCCAAGAAAACTCCAATATCATAAGCTTCAGAAATTAAAAATGTCTTGGCCTCAACAATAATGTGAATGTTGGGAAAGCAGTAGTTTTTGGAGGAAAAAAACCCAGTAAAATGAACAATTCAAAATTTAATTCACTCTGCATACTCATTTTCATACAAGTGTTTGATGACTTTGGAAATACAGTATTTCTAGTAGGCACATTCATGTAGAATTTCCATGTAAATTTTGAATCAAATTAGTTACAATACTTATATGTTCATATATAAATATGTGTGTGTGTCTAAATTATTAACTCCCAATGCTATGTTTTATTCATCTTTTTAACCTTGATACTTACCATAGTGTCTAATTAATAGTAAGTGCTCAATGCGTGTTTGATTAATGAACAAATTTCCATTTACTATTTTAGTAATATTAAGAACTTAAGCAATTATTTCTTGATTTTTTTATTTGTTTATCTTATCAGAACACATTGTAACCACAGCTACAATAAACCTACTGTGATGTGAAGCGCACCACACCAAGGCAACTTTGGTTTATTCTGATAGCTGTTTATGAATGTTTATGAATGGATCCTTGTCGTTGATTTCTACAATATTCAATCAAATAGGAGTAAAACAATGATTTGAAACCCATCCTGGTTCCTATAACACCACTAATTTATAACAATTTATATATATCCAGCTCCCACTAAGTCTAACATTTTATAGCATTACATGTGATCCTGCTCTCCTGGTGCTTATAAACCCTCATAGGGAGAAAAGTCCACCAATTTAGGATACACATCAGAAAATAAAATAATATAGAATAATGTATCTGTAAAATATTGTGAGACAGAATTGTTCGATTGTATAATAATATTTAGGAGGACGTAGATTGTTTTTTGAATAGTCTAAAAGAAATGATAATTTATACAGGTAAGATTTGTATCATATTTTTAATATTTGATTGTTATGACTCATGAAAGAATGGTCGAGGGAAAGTTGGCATGAAAATATTTTTTTTCCTGCTAAATTAGAAACATTTGAACTGAACAAACTGACAACTGTGTTTGTTTGATGGCATGAAGTCAAATGACAGGCGACTTTATGAGACTATGATTTGGTGCTCCACATGATGGACTATGGAAGAAGCCTAAAAGTTTTGTAGGGTCATTAATATAGTTAGGAAAGAAGATTACCACAGTGCTACTGCCAAGGACTAAGTAGAGGTAAAAAGGGACCTAAACAGGTTTATTAATCCAGGAAACATTTCCATTTAGAAAACCTTTGGATGTCCCCATTCTTAAGGGTTGCTATTTCTTACACTCTTTATTAAAAATCAGAAGGAAAAAGCCTTGAGAGGAGTAGATTAATAATCTAGTAATAAATACATTTGTTTATTTATTTAACCAACTCAAATTTGTTCTTTATTGTGAAGTTGGCTGAGGATGCACAGTAAACCAGATGGTCTCAGCCCTGGTGAGACTCGTCATCCAGTGCTAGAAATGTGTGAGTGGTCACACTGACAAGCAATTCAGGACATTTCACAATACAGAGAGGAGTTCTGGGATGGACTTGGTGTCGTCTTCTGGGAACACATAGGAATAGCATAGCCCCACTTGGAAAAACACCCAGTGTGACTTTCTGCATCTTGCAATATTACTTGAAGTTAACTAAATTGCTCACACTATGATGATGGTAATGGCATACCATATATCTAGCATCTTATTATGTGTCAGACCTGGGAAAGTGTTTTATGTGTATTATCTCATTTTAAATTCCCCAAACTACCCTGCCGGATAGGCACAACTTTCTTTTATAGATTATTGCTATTATTTTACAGATAAGGAAAGTGAAACTTAAAAAGTTGAGTACCTGTCACAAAACTAGTCAGGAGTAGAGAAGGGCACAAACTAAAACTATACCTTAACTTTCATAACCACAGATGTGGAACTTCTGAAAGAAGACACTAAGCAGGAACATAAAGTGTGTGTGGCTAACACAACTACTGATCAAAATTAAGAACAACCCCTCCTACATTCAAGGAACTGTAATTTTTGAAAGAAAAATTACAATGGCAAACTTAAACTTTTTAGATCAATAAGTTTCAAATGTAAAACTCACTTTTTGGCATCTGAGGACAGGAAATGTAAATTTAAAATGAATTGGACAGCAGTGAAGGCACTCACTAGAACAGAAATCCTTTTCAATCATAGCAATTGAAGGCTTCATTGGCACAAAAATAATTGTGAATTATTTATATGTATGATTGAAGCAGCAATACCAGACAAGGATAAGATTCACAACCCTTCTAATAATAGGCTTGAAAGTAGGCAAACATCTTTTTAATGCAGTGCATGAACCAATTTAAGGTTAGTTTTGAAGCTTACATGTTTGATTCTTAGTTTTCCTATTTATCTTCTGTATGCCAATTTTTTTCCAGCTTAAAAATAGTTAATATTACAAGTGAAGAGAAATATCAATTTCATGAAAATCAGAGGATGTGATTTATAATATCAGTCCCTTATTTTTAAAAAAGGTGGCTAATTCCATTATACATAACAGAACCTTAGATGGAATGATCTTTTCCTCAGGTAATCTCTTTTGATTAAGAAGCTGCTCAGTGGCATAGAAAAGGACAGCAGAGTGATTGCTTCCTCTCCAAATCATGTCTGAATAATAAGCAGTCAAAGCAAGAATAACTTGGAATATTGAGGTGTCTTCATTTTGTAACCTCAGAACCTTTCATCAGTTATTTTATCCTCACAATATGGATTTGAAGTTTTTAGTTCTCTTCAAGTTACAACACACAAAATGATAGTGATGGAGAACAGCTAGGACTGAGGATGGGTCATAAAAAGCCATTTTTTTTTTCATCCTCATTACCACCAATATCAAAGTTATCATCTCCCGCATCTCCTGATTCTTAAATAACAATTGCGCTCATCAAATCCAGACTTAATCAAAAGAACTCAATCAAGTTGGATATAACAACTGCCTTGAGGGATAATTAATAGATAAAGAGCAGGGCATTAAAAATGCACTGTAAAACAAAGGAAAAAAATGTAAATGGAATTACTGACTTTGGTCCAATTAGACACAAAGTATGTAGTAACCGAAAGAAATACCACATTGAGATAAAATTCCTCAAGTCAAAAATATTGCACATTTTAAATTTCCTAGATGATAGGAAACCCTAGGTCTACTATAATATGAAAATAATTCATTGCACATGTTTCCAAATAATGAACTATGAAGTATGACTGACAAATGAATTATGCATGCTAAAACTGAGGAAAACTTTGGTATACGCAAAGTAAAAAAAGTAAAACCAATTAAGTTGTAAATTAAATAAATAAATATATAAAGAATTTTTACATAGCTTCTGATCAAAAACCTGTTCAGGAACTTGAAAATGACCTCATAAATGCTTTATGCCTCAGCTTGTACTTCCAGTTTAAATGATTATTGCATATTTTTTGAAATGGCATGTGCACGCATGTGTGCATGTGCACACACACACGCACACACACACATACACATAAAGAGGAGCTGCATAGTCTGTATTAATTTCCATGTTTGTGTTGACACGGCTGTACAAACTTGTAACGGGAACTAAAGATGTTAATTCTAAGAAAGATAGGCAGTTGCCTGTCAATTAATTCAATTAGTAACTGTTAAAACAGGTATGGTCATTGGAAATGAGTCTGGCTTAAGTTATTAGAACTTATCCATGAGCTTATTTAATTAGAATGAGAACGTGTACAGTGCTGATTTCAAACAATTATTATTTTATTTATTAAAGGAAAATTGTGCAAAATTAAAAATTTCACCTACATGTAGAAATATTTGAAAGATTATGAAGGAAAGGCTTTGGCTTTTAATTTTTCATCAGCTCTGGGCTGTAAGTCGACGTTATTGCATTGCCCTTTTGCAAATGAGAGAATTGGAAAGTGAAGTTATTTGGCCTAATGTCAAACAGAAAGCAAGCGTCAGGGTCAGGGCTTAAACCACGTCTATCTGACTTCAGATTCAGTACTTTTCGCACTAAACCACAACTGTTTTAAATCTATTCTGTATTTTAGTGTTATCCAGAAGCCGTAATTTGCAATATTTTTACTGCTGCCAGGGCTATTTCCTAAATATTCCTAAATGTGCATAATTACTAAGTACTTGGAAGATTCAACAAAAAGGTTGTGCATTATTTTCCAGCTTTATTGGGCTATAATTGAAAAATAAAAATTGTATGTGTTTAAGGTGTCAATGTGATGGTTTAATATACTTATCCATTGTAAGAATGATTACTCTATTCAAGTTAATTAACACATCCATCTTCTCACATTTTTTTTTATGTGTATGGTGGGTGATAACTCTTAAGATCTACTCTCTTAAAAGTTTTCAATGTAAAATACACTATTATTAACTATAAACACCATGATGTGCATTAGATTCCCAGAAAGTATTCATCTTAAAACTGAAAGTTTATACTCTTTGACCAACATCTTCCCATTTCCCCCATCCCTAATATCTGGTAACCACCAACGTACTTTCCGGTTCTCTGAGTTCTTTTTTCAGATTCCACAAGTGAGATTATACAGCATTTGTGTTTCTCTGGCTTAATTCATTTAGCATAATGTTATTAAGATTCATCCATTTTGTTGAAAATGACAGGGTTTCCTTCTTTTAGTGTTTGAATTATATTGCAGTGTATATTTATACAATATTTCTTTATCCATTCATTTTTTTTTTGTCTTTTGTCTTTTTTGTTGTTGTTGTTGTTGCTATTTCTTGGGCCGCTCCCGCGGCATATGGAGGTTCCCAGGCTAGGAGATGAATCGGAGCTGTAGCCACCGGCCTACGCCAGAGCCACAGCAACGCGGGATCCGAGCCGCGTCTGCAACCTACACCACAGCTCACGGCAACGCCGGATGGTTAACCCACTGAGCAAGGGCAGGGACGGAACCCGCAACCTCATGGTTCCTAGTCGGATTCGTTAACCACTGCGCCACGACGGGAACTCCTATCCATTCATTTGTTGATGAACACTTAGGTTGTTTCTATGTCTTGGCTATTGTGCACAATGCTGAAACATGAGAGTGTAGATATTTCAAGATACTGATTTCATCTCCTTTGGAGATATGCACAGTGGCAGGATTTCTAGATCATGTGGTAGTTTTATTTTTAATATTTTGAGGACCTCCATACATGTCATGCATTTTTTATCAAGTCAAGGCAGGTCTAATTAAGATCATCCATGTTATCTATTTTTATCTCTCTCAAGATGTGGTTATAGTGGTTATAGTACAGTAAGTGCCAAAGAATGGAAGAAATGGGTGCAGTATTCATATCTCTTGTGGGTGCAATGTTTCTGGGTGCTGGGAGATGAAATGTCTACCCACAAAGGATTTACAAGGCCCATGATCATCAAGGTGTGATTGCACAGAGAGCTAGAGAATTGGACCCTGGAAGTCATTTAATATACATAGAGTCACTTTTGTATGTGAGTATCAAATATTCTTGTAAAAATGAGGTAAAGAGTTCCCCATCGTGTCTGTTGGGTGAATCTTCCTTCTCTTTCCTTTGATAGCATAATGCACACAATTTTCCTTTTTGAATCCCTAGGGGGAACACACACAACATTTTACCCTGTATCCCATTGCTCTCTCTAGTTTTAGCAATTTGTCTAATTCACAAAATTATTTCATGTCTGGTCCCAACATAGATGAATTCCAAGGTCCTTTCTTTCTCAAAAATTCTGTGGATTTTCCTTTTACAATGGGCTTATTATATGTCATTACACACAAATAATAGCTAAGTTCTGCTTCTGTTACCTTCTGTTTGGGAGCTAAAAGCCTGTTTTAAATATGTTTAGTTTTCCTCAATTTCTGAAACAAAAGGTATCTCTCACAAAATTCATAAAGTTAACCTAAGACTCTAATTTATGCAAATCTGTAAGAAGTGCACTAGTTATTGGACTCATCGACTGGAGTGGGGGCAAAGTTAGCTTTCTCAAACCTAACTGAACTGAAGGGAGTCTAACCCTGTGATGCAAAGAAATAATCATGTTTCCAATGTTTGATGGCCTTAATTCATGGAGATTGTTTCCCTCTCTTGAAGCCCCTCATCCCAAACATTACTTCCTTTGAAAAGAAGATTATACATATACATTATGATTTCTGTATATGTCATATGCATATGATATGTGATATGTACACCATGCTATATATAGGTACATATAATCATATGTATATACTATTGTGAAATTGCATCTTAATATAAAGAGATATTATAGTCTTTTTGCATATCTCTGTAGCATGAAAACTTTCTCAGCTTATTGAAAATAGCAGAATACACATTTATTTCAAGGGCACATGAAACATTCTCCAGGATAGATCTCATACTAGGCCACAAGAGAAGTCTCATTTATTATTTATTTTTAATGGTTGGTTAGTATTTTGTTATGCATCATAACTTCAGGACTTAGTCTTCAGTTGTTAAGCATTTAGGATACGTTCTATTATAAACAAGTACTGGAATGATCTTTTCAAAGTCGGCAATGACCACTAGTTATCCAACCCATGACATATTCCGGCATTTGAAATGGATGCTGCATTTTCTGAGATGAACGTCCCTCTGCCTTTGATTCTCTACCTTCTGCTCTGACTTTTCCCTCCTTTCCCTTTCTCCTAAATGTTGATGGTCTCCAAGACAGTGTTCTTGACTTTTCTTTTTCTTATCTCAAAAGAATTTTCCTCTAGAAAATTCAGTTTTCCCAAATCTACATTTTAGTCTAGGTATCTCTCACAAGTTCTATAATCTCTTCCTTTATTAAATATTTTTACTTCTAACCAATGTTTAAAACCAAATTGAACTTAGCCAAGCTTATAGCAGATTTAACTTCACTAACCCAAATTCAGGGCTTTTTATAACTTCCATATTTCTTTTAAAGGTAAAAAACTATTGTCTGAATTTTCCAATGCAAAACTTCTCATGTAAACTCCTTTTTATTCATCTTTTCTTCCAACTATCCAAGTCCTTTCTTTTTCCTCTTTTCCCTCCCATTTACTCTCACTTAAACTCATCCTCCACTATTTCAATTGAAAATTAATTCCATTCATTTCACTTCTAGGTTGCCCAATATGCTTTTTTTTTTTTTTAAGGAGTTCCCATTATGGCTCAGTAGTAATGAGCCTGGCTGGTACCCATGAGAATGCAGGTTTGATCCCTGGCCCTAGTCAGTGAATTAAGTATCTGGTGTTGCCTTGAGTGGCAGTGTAGGTCACAGATGCAGCTTGGATCTGGCATTGCTGTGGCTTCAGAGTAGGCCAGCAGCTGCAACTCCAGCCCCTAACCTGGAAACTTCCATATGCCACAGGTGCAGCACTAAAATGAAAAAAAAAATTAAATTAAATTTAAAAAAGCAGTCTTTGAAATGAAAGTCAGTGGTAAAAAAATAGGGTCTGGTACATAATATATAACAATATAAAAGCAATTTGAGCATCTTTGTGATTCTTCAAGTACCTGTATCACAAAAGAGTTTTCTTGTTCAGTATAAGGGGATGGGAACAGGGGTGTCTTTGTTCCTGTTTCTCCAAGGATTTCTGGCCTGTATCATAGTTCAAGCAAACCCCCTGGGATTGCTTTGTAACACTTAGATCAAGATACAATGTAGGTACACCCAAGCTGATAGCACCTCTGATGTAGTCTGTCCTGCTGTGATGTTCCCGTCTCCCCGAATCATATCATGCTTTTTAACAAGAAAGCCCTCAAAGACTGCACTACCCTGGTCTGTAGACAAAGTCAAGCCAACCATTCCACAGATATGTGTCATTCAGCTCTAATTAATGATATATGTATTTTAGACCCCTTGTTATAATGGTAAAATATTTCTGTAAATATGTTAAATAAATAATACATACTATTTTTGTATACTGTGTCACTTAAACAAACAGTTTGATTTTTATGTGAAAAAGAAAAAAAGTTGAGTGAGTTATTATAGGAAAGTGCTATTGTGGACAAGACCACGTGTCTAAAAATTTTGTCATATTAAGCACCCAGCTGTCTTTGGCCATTGAAGCTTTCTTGGACAGATATGTACCTAAGCTTCTAAAAGCACTTTTCTGATTGCCAATAGAGTTTGGCTTCAGAGTCTCCCTCTCATATATTTGCCAGAGAGTGCAAATACTGACGCTTTTCCTTAGTTTTAGTCAGAGAAATATTTTAGATCACTGGAATGAGGAACTGTGGAAGGTTGTATAATTACCTCCCATTAAGGCCTTTAAAAACAGAATGGCTATTTATATTCCTGGAGTTCTTAATGAAGCTTTTTTTCACAGAGCAATTCTGTGATGATTTCTGAGGTCATTCGAGGTCTTGTTTTGAATAGTTCTAATGTCTTAGATAAATTTGGTTCCGAAAAATACTCCTGTTTAGAAAACTTGTGTCTGGTACTGGCTCTATCATAAAGTTATTGGATAATCTTAATTCTTTTACCACTTCTGAGGAGAGTGTTTAAGGATAAAAGGAATACTAAATGAAAACGTTCTGTTGCCGATTTAGAAAAGAACTTGAAGGAGAAGTTCAAAACTGTCTTGTCTAATTGCTTTCTAATCCCTATACAATTCAACTGCTGCAATGGTTGAGGCAAATAATAAAAGAGATTTATATTTTGAAGAAATAAAAAGCGAGGACCAAAGCCAAATGTCAACATTGTTTCATAGAGGTGACCAAAGTGGTTTCAACATTAGGTTCTAAATGATGTGGCTTATAGAGAGGTCTTTTCTCCCTTTGCAGCTTTGAGTATTCTGCACTTCTCTTGTTCCATGGTCCCCTCTACCATCTCTTTTCACATTACTTTTTCTAGCCCTAGCATCTTTCTCTTTCCCACTGGAAGAAACAAGGTGGTGGAGTGAAAAAGCACATGAAATTTGCATCATGTAGACTTGGGTTTGCATCTTTGTTTTGTTGTTGTTGTTTATTTATGTATTTATTTTGATTTTTAGGGCTGCTCCCACAGCATATGGAAATTCCCAGGCTATAGGTCAAGTTGGAGCTGCAACTGCCAGCCCACACCATAGCAACAGCCATAGCAACTCAGGATCTGAGCCCTATTGGTGACCTATACCATAGCTCATGGCAACACCAGATCCCTGACCCACTGAGTAAGGCCAGGGATCCAACCCACATCCCCATGGATACTAGATGGACTTGCTTCCACTGGAAATGCACCACAAGGAGAACTCCTGGGTTTGCATCTTTGGCACTTAGCATCAGGATTGCATTTGTTAAGTTATATATCCTCATGTGAAGACACTGAAATAAACTCTACCTCTCAAAGTTGCTATAAAATGAGATGATATCTGGAAAACATCTCAGCACAGTTTCTGACACAAAATTAGTTCTCAATAATTATTAGGCATTATTGTTCTATTTTCATAAGTTGAGTTGAAATACCACTGCCAATTTGAATATAATTTTAAGCCTGATGAAAGGGAAACAAATTGTATCTAAAAATGGAATACATAATAAATAAAAGCAAAAGATATTTGAAAGAGATCTCCCAAAATAAAAAGAAGCAAGTATTTATAATTAATACAAGCCATTTTTCAGTTGAGATGCAGGCTTTTAAACCAAGTAAATACTGGTGTTAGCATTAAGTTCTCAAATATAATTTGATGATAGATCATCCAGTGATCTTCCTAAACTGGAGGCCTCTATGGAGAAAATAGTCCAGATATATCCCTAAAAATGCAAGTGTCTATTTATCTAGGTTGTATATTTATCTAGGAAAGCCAAGTTTCACTTTCGCATGTGGTGTTTTCCAAGTTAGAGAAGCTGCATAGCATGGAAGGTAAGAATGTAGGATCTGTTTTTAATAACTTTAAATGGAATATAATCTATAAAAACATTGAATCACTATGTTGTACACATGTTATTATAAATCAATTATAAAATAAAAAGTGGAAAAGCAGAGTTCCCATTGTGGCTCAGTGGGTTAAGAACCCAACTAGTATCCATAAAGATGCAGGTTTGATCTCTGGCCTTGCTCAGTGGATTAAGGATCCAGCACTGCCACAAGCTATGATGTAAGCCACAAGCTGTGATGTAAGTCACAGATGTGGCTCGGATCCTGCATTGCTATGACTGTGGCATAGGCCTGCAGCTGCAGCTCCAATTCAACCCCTAGCCTGGGAACCTCCATATGCTGCAGGTGTGGCTCTAAAAAAGAAAAAAAAAATGAAAAAGGTCAAGGAACAATAAAAAAAGAGTGTAGATTCTGGAGCTGAGTAGTGGGGTTTGTATTCCATGTTGATCAGTTAATAGCTCTATTACCTTGGGTAAGCTACCTAACTTTGTGCTTCATGCTTTCATGTATAAATTTTGGATAATAAGAGTTCTGTACAATATGATTTGTGTGTATGTTGCATGCATGTGTGCTATTTAACTGAGTAAATACACATAAAGGAATTATAACAGTGTTTGGCGAAGAATAAGTGCTCTATTTAAGTGCTAATATTATTATCATTAGTAGTAGTAGGTTCAGGGAGATGGTGCTACATGGAAATGATTACATTTGGTAATCTTCCCAGAATTATTTTATGGCTAACACTGATTAAACATTGAATATCTTCAAAGACTAGAAAAAAATCACTATCTGAGCCTAAAATAAGGGAATCAATATTATCAGTACTTTATTCACTGATAAAGACGTTAAAGAGAGCTATAGTTTGGAAAAGCTATTTCATGTGGCAGAGTAAGGCTCTATGAACTATTTGCAGTTGCAAAAAAATACAGAATTGGGGTTGTACCTAAATTTAAAAAATAATTTTTTTCAAGGAGATATAAATCTATAGTGAAGGTGAATCACATCTTTATTTAATTATAAGATGCAACTCTAAGTTCCTGGTACACACACACACACACACACACACACACACACATACTCTCGATTCAATCCTTGCTGCAAATTTGGAAGGCAGTTATTAATATTTCTATTGTACAAAAGGTAAAACTGAAGATTGGAAAGATTTTGTGATTTGCCTAAGACACACACTGAGCATGTGGGAGATTTCTTGACTCTTTATTGGATAACTGTATCTCTCCAAAAGTACCTTCATTTCCTGAGAGCGTTATGGACCTTTGCTGTATTTTGTTATGTTCTGCAAATATATTATTTTAATATATGTGTATTTTAAAAGAAAGTTCATTCTTGTAAATCAATCTCTATTTAAAAACCAGGGTGTGTTCAGATGGAGAGCTACTGATGGTCTGAGGCTTGGAGGCAAAAGGGAGGTAAACTTACTCTAAAGGAATCCAAGGTTCTGGGCATCATAAAAGCATAAGGCCAAAGATGAGAAGCCCAGGAGAAGCTGATAAGCAGACAAACTGATAAAATGTGACCATGGCGACAGAGAGGTGGGATTGTAGCTGTGTTAATGAAGCAGGTTCTTGTCAATTTGGGGTGAATCATGCTGACAGTCAGCAGTAGGCACCAAAGAGTAAATCATGCTCTCTGGAGGCCTATCACAGAAGGGATGCAACTAATGAGATACCATGAATCACACTGATGAAGTATGAACGAACACTCATCAGGAACAATTGACCTAGAAACTAAGGCCAGTATTTCAAGGGGTATCTTACAGCCAAGCCCTATCAGAGTAGGCAGCTCCAGATGAAATATGTGATTTTTCTAAGCCAACTTAGTGACAGAGCCATCCCGACCTTTTCCTTCCACTGCTGACAGAGGTTTTTGGACATGATGTGCATGGTTAAGTTCTAAAATAGAACAAAGCTAGGGTAGGCTAAATCTCCCCAGTACTGGGTATAGAGGAGAAAATAGGACCTCTGGAGTCAGAGAGACCTAGATTCAAATCCCAACTCTTCCATTTGTTTTCTGTGAAACTGAGTATCTTGGTGTCCTTAGTAAGTTTTTTCATCTCTAAAATGAGACTAAGAATATCTACTTCCAACTGACTAACATACCATAGGTGATACCCTGGCATTCAACATCTATTTAATAAATAATGATTTTATCAGTCCCCTATTTATAGATAAGAATTGATATACTGTGCACTATTTATATTTTCCTGATTATAATTTCCTTGCATTTATTGCCCCCTTCCTAAAGTTTAAGATTCATTCATTCATTCATTCATTCAGCAATCAGGTATTGAGCATTTACAATATGCCAGGAACTGGGCCAGTTTCTAGGATTATAGAGAAAAAGGACACAGCCTCTGCTTCCACATTGCTCACTGCAGAATTAGTGGATAATTTCAATTCAATGTGATGATGACAGGATGGGAGAACCTGGGACAGGTAGGTATTGGGTCATCTATAGAGCCTCTTATAGTATGAGTATGGGGTATTCAGCTAAAGGAAGGTGAGGGTAATGATATATTTCCCCAAAAGGTTAACATATGCAAAGATATGAAGGTCCTTTGTAGACACCATGGATCTCTTTCAGGTAGGTTAAAGGCCAGTTGCAAGTTTTAAATTAGCTTCCAATTAATTAGTCAATCAACCCTAGTCAAGGCCACACATTTCTGTTTTAGTCTCTCTTTTGTCATTCATTGCTTCCCACTCTTGTTTCCATGTACATCTAATATCCCAAAGATTTCTTTGCTGCTTGGGCATAACCAAACCAAGCTCCAGGGCTAAGATCTAGAATTGCAGACACAGTCTTAGGTGTTCTTGTAAACAATTTAACCACTGTAGTCAGTGCCACAGATGTCCTAGTTAAAAAAATGTGTAAAGTTTTATTAAAGTATTAACATTTCAAAACACTTGCTTCTATACTTTACATACAACCTTAAAAAAAAGTATATTGTCTCCAGTCCATTCCAAAGGCAACATTTTGTATCTATCAATCCCAAACACTCTATTAATTCCACTTCCTTCTCCCCACCCCACAACCACAAGCCTATTCTTCAAGTCTATGATTTTTTTTTCAGTGGAAAAGTTCGTTTGTGCCTTATATTAGATTCCAGATATAAGTGATATCATACGGTATTTGTCTTTCTCTTTCTGACTCACTTCACTCAGTATGAGAGTGTAGCATTGGGAACTATGTCTGGTCACTTATGATGGGGCATGATAATGTGTGAAAATAGAATGTGTACATGTATGTGTAACTGGGTCACCATGCTGTACAGTAAAAAAAAAAATGTATTGGGGAAATAACTATTAAAAAATACAACAGACATTTAACGGGCAAAAAAAAAAAAAGTGTATTGTAGATTGAGTACCCAAAAAAGAATTACTCCCTCCTGTTCTTAAGATGTTCTGTCCTAAGCATCTCTGTGTGCTATAATGGAACTAGCTTAAGAAACACTGTTTACTTTTTTTTTTGTCTTTTTGCCATTTCTTGGGCCGCTCCCGTGGCATATGGAGGTTCCCAGGCTAGGGGTCTAATCAGAGCTGTAACTGCCAGCCTACGCCAGAGCTACAGCAATGTGGGATCCAAGCCGCATCTGTGACCTACACCACAACTCACTGCAATGCCAGATCGTTAACCCACTGAGCAAGGGCAGGGATCGAACCTGCAATCTCATGGTTCCTAGTCGGATTCGTTAACCACTGTGCCATGACGGGAACTCCTGTTTACGTTTTGTTCAAGATATTCTGTCAGAGCAAAGGATAGAATTCTGGAGTTCCTTACCTCAGTTGCCTTGTATGAACTAAAGTGAGTAGCAAAAAACTGAAGTCATTTGCATAATGATCCATCTGAGGAGGCCCAAATCAGTCCTCACCTATACAATTGCGATTTTTATTTTACCTAAGAAAAAAATGTTAGAAAAGACCTTTTGGTAAAAAGGTCCTTTGTATATTATTTGAATATATTTCCTTAAAACATTACTTTGCCTAGCAAAGTCTAAGTATACAGAAATACATAGATATACAGAGAAAATTCTGAATATGTATATTTACTTTACTGATAAAGAAAAGAAGTGATAACTGATGACTCAACATTTCAAGGGGTGCTTATTTACTTATTTAGAGCTTGGCTTTGTCTGTAGAGTTCCCAGTGCTTCTAACATATTGGTTAATTGCTTAAGTGGGTAAAAGATTTATTTAAGTAAGTCTGATACGTCATGATGTGCGGCCTTAAGACCAGAAGAAAACATAGGGATGAGATCTGTAGTTTTATACTTCGTTGTTTCAAATCTCATTATTTATTAAGAACTAGAGAAAGCTAAATCACTAAGGTCATTAATTTAAAAGACTTCTGAGCCAAATATAAGTTTACTTGTTATTCTAAAATATATGGGCCAATGCAGAAAAACTAACCCTGGTGTAAATTTATATTCTCAAGAAAATATTGGATGTCTATATTTTGTTTATTTCAAGAATCGCATTTAACTTGTAGTCTCTGAGCTAGTGCTAGAGGTGAAAACATAGCCATCTGTGGTGTCCTATCTGACAGATCAGGGTTCTCCTGACAACAGAGAGCAGTGGATTTATAAATGTGCTTTATTCTTCCTAATCTACTGTTGAGACCTAAAGAAACTAAGAGGATGATTATGAAGGGCAATTTTTGCAGAAATCCCTCATGCTACATTTAACCAGACAGATAATGAGAGATTTTCCTAAAGTTACTGTGTTAGAAGTCTTTATTCGTTTGAGAGGAAATCTATTAACGGGATTCCATTTAAGGAAAAAGTTATCAGAGCATGAATATAGAAACTGTATAGATTTTTAATAGAAATATATTTACAAGTTCATTTAAGAAAGGAAAGACCAAAAAAAAGTGATAGTTTGTTAATAGGAACAGTAGATGTTAAATAAATTATTTGCTAAGAAATTTACAGGGAAAAGCAGGGAACAGATGCCAGTGATAGATATGAATTTCCCTAGAGAGGAAAAGAACTATGATAGCGCAAAACCAGATGATTAGAATGTGAAGTGTGACAAAAGCTCCAGGCCATGTGGAGCCTGTCTCATAATTGTGATATGGAAAAGGGGAAGAGGTAAATTATTCTTCTCACCTTTGGTTTCCAAATTACTACATATTGAAAGTAAACTCAAGTATATTCAGTTCAGACTAAGAAAACCAAAGATAGATTTAGCTATGAAAACAAGATTTTTAATAAATAAATTTTATGGGAGTTTGGGTAACTTACAATGTTGCATTAGATACAGGTGTACAGAGATCTGAATCAGCCATTTCTATATATATCTACTCTTTTTCAGATTCTTTCGCTATATAGGCTATCACAGAGTATTGAATAGATTACTCTGTACTATTTAGTAGGTCCTTGTTACCAGTCAATTTTGTATATAGTAGGGTGTATACGCCAATCTTCACCTCCCAATGTATCCCTCCTCCCAACATTTCCCCTTTGGTAACCATAAGTTTGATTTCAAAATCTTTGAGTCTTTTTCTGTTTTGTGAATAAGTTCTTTTGTATCATTTTTATTAGATTCTACATGTTAGTGATTTTATATGATATTTGTCTTTCTCTTTCTGATTTACTTCACTTAGTATGAGAATCTCTAGTTCCATCCATGTTGCTGCAAATGGCATCATTTCATTATTTTTATGGCTGAGTAATATTCTATTGTATATCTGTAGCACATCTTCTTTATCCATTCCTCTATTGACGGACATTTAAGTTGCTTCCATGTCTTGGCGACAGTAAATAGTGCTTCAGTGAATAGTGGGGTGCATATATCCTTTTGAATTATGGTTTTCTCTGGGTATATACCCAGGAGTGGAATTGCTGGATCATATGGTAGTTGTACTTGGTTTTTTGAGGAATCTCCGTATTGCTTCCCACAGTAGTCGTACCAATTTACATTCCCACCAACAGCGTAGTAGGGTTCCCTTTTATCCACACCCTCTCCAGCATTTATTATTTGTAGACTTTTTGATGATGACCATTCTGACTAGTGTGAGGTAATACCTTATTGTAGTTTTGATTTACATTTCTCTAATAATCAGTGATGCTGAACATCTTTTTATGTGCCTTTTGGCCATTTTTCTGTCTTCTTTGGAGAAATGTCTATTTAGCTCTTCTGCCATTTATATATTTTGGAGTTTAATCCCTTGTCAGTCTCTTAATTTGCAAAAATTTTATCCCATTCTGTGGGTTTTCTTTTCATTTTTTAATGATTTTTTTTTTTTGCTGTGTAAATCTTTTACATTGATTAGGTCCCATTTGCTTATTTTTATTTTATTTTCATTATTATAGGAGGTGGATGCAAAAAGATATTGCTTTGATTTATGTCAAAGAGTGCTATACCTACGTTTTCCTTAAAGAATGGCCTCATGTTTAGGTCTTTAATTCACTTTGAGTTTATTTTTATGTGTGGTATTAGAGAATATCCTAATTTCATTCTTTTACATGTAGCTGTCCAGTTTTTCCAGCACCACTTATTGAAAAGACTGTCTTTTCTCCATTGTATATTCTCGACTCTTTTGTCATAGATTATTGACCATAGGTGCATGGGTTTATCTCTGGGCTTTCTATCCTGCTCCATTGATCTATATTTCTGGGGTTTTTTGGGGTGCCAATACCATATTATTTTGATGACTGAAAGTTTGTAGTATAGTCTGAAACCAGGGATCCTGATTCCTTCTGAGATAATCGACTAAACAACAAGGGAGAAATTCATCCTTTTTTCAAGCACTTTCTAAAGATGATTTTCTAAGTTTCTTAGATTGCTGATACTATTGTTTAGTAGCCCAGGAGTTAACAGGATTTTGCAGGTTATGGGTACAAAAGGAAATTATGCTGGTAGTTAGTCCAAAGTCTCGAAATACCCCACACTAGCTGGTTAGTCTAATTGCCAATATATAAGTTTACTTTTCCCTAGAGTAGGGACATTTTTTCCTTTTCCTATTTTCTGCTTTGACCTTGGACTTTGCCCTTTTACCTATCTTTATTACCCTTTTCAATTCCAGAATAGCTCTGAGAGTCTATGCAAGTTTCTCATATAGAGTCTCTGCATCTTCAGTGTGGTTTTTCTTCAGTTACATCTTAACTTCCTCTGGTGGTTCTTTATTGAAGCCCACATTGCAGCTGTTTGCACCAGTGGGCAGCACAGAAAGTGTTTAGGAACAACCGTCTCCTCTGGGTCTTTGTCTCTTATTGCTCTCACTCCACTGTTCTCAGTCAAATCATAGACTCCCATAGACCTATGGGGCCTCTGGCTGGCAATAGGTCACTTTGTCCTGATTGTTGCTTCTGCCATTTGCAACTCCCGGCTGTCACTACTTCCTCCAGCTTTGTGGTCTGCACATGAACTACTTAAAATAAATAAATAATTTTCTCTTATTGTTGTCACCTTATTTATTTAAAGTGGCCCAATAGTGGAATTGCTTGGGACTCTAGTATTATGTATATTTTATTCCTGTAGCTCTCTCCTCCCTTCATTGTTATTCACCTTCCTAGATTTATCTTTGCTTTACTTAACTTACCATATTTTGGTCTCCCCTAACATTTTAAGAAATATTTACTTTTAAATGTAGTTCACTGCAATTTTCAGCTTGGTGGACTAGAAAAATATATTCTCAAGGTGCTGAGATACTAGAAATTGTATGAAATAGGACCTGCATTTTATTTATGTATATCTTACATATTGGCCAGAATTTTATCTTAATCAAGTTAATATGTTTAATTGATGAGCAATTTCAGGTAAAGTAGGGAAAACTCCAGTCATAGAGAAATTGTCATTAGTTAAAATCTCTTTTTCCAATTTCTCTCTTAATTTGTATTTATCATAGATTAATTTTTGTTATTTTTTGTGTAAGTTGAAAATCCTTTGGTTAAGATTAATATATATTTGATTAATATATATTCAGTTAATATATATCTGTCTGAATTAGGTGAAACGTTATTTCTTGGTGGACATATCATCCAGGTCTATTTCTTACAATCTTTTAAGATTTAAATATTTCTTCAGGCATGGTGTTGTATTCATTCATGGTGTGGTTACTATCACCAACATCAGAAACCTTTCATTCAGTGCCATTTGTGGGTTTGCGTGGATTGGTAACTGCACAAAAGGAGTTAAATTCATTTCAAACATTTTGTGCTTCAGGTATTATGACAGGCATTGGAGATATTGAAAGTGGTAAAGATGTGCTGGTGGTGAAAGGAAGAGAGAGATAGTTTATTTCAGATGGATGAACTAGCAAGTACAGAAAGCATAGAGTGTGGAAAATGTATGGGCTGTGTGACATCAGATGAATACTCAGCCTCAGCTAATGTTACAAAGATAGGGAGTTTATTCCTCCAAGCCATATAATCTAAGATTGTAGATTTCAGTAAGCAAAATAAATCTCATGTTTTATAGATTATGTCCTCAAGTGATTCAAGGGTAAGTGCTAAGTAGCATACACACATGCTCAGGTAAAATGCATTTGATAACAGGAAAGCATTTACAAACAAAACAAGAAGAAAATATGTCCCTGGTAGAATTAGGAAGGTGGTGTAGATGTGTTTCAAAAAACGAAGTACTTTGTCAAGAGACTTGGTAATGACTGAGGAAAATTGTAGAATCATCATGCAGTAACCAAAGGAGAGAATTCTCATAATATAAGAGATCACTGTAAGAGTTATTGATATGAAGGGAACACCTGGAGCTGCCACTGCTAATGAGGCAGCTTCAGTTGAAAATACCTACTGTCAGCATCTTTTATAAGCAAAGAAGTGCTAAAACAGCTTCCTCATAATCCATGAGGGAAATTTCTATTAACAGAATGTTAGTGCTGGAAAAAGATTGTTATGATCTGAAGCTATCAGAAACCTTCTGAGTACTTCAACTAGGACAACCTGAAGAGAATATCTAACTCAATCCCTTATTTTACATATGAGCAAACTGAGGTTTGGAGAGGTAAAATGAGTTGCTCAAAGTCAGACAGCTGGTTAGTGACAGAGCTGGTACTAATGTCAGTACAGTGCTCTTCTCATAGGTTTTGCTGCCCCTGTCCAGTGCTTTTATATCGGTCAAATACAGCCTTTATCTGTACTCAACATTTCTGACACCAAATGTGTAGGTTTTTCACACATTGCAATTCTGACACTAACTACCCGGAGTTATTGGAGACTTCACAGGTTAAGACTCAGTCCTTCAAGACTTACTCCCACTTCAGACGCCAGCCGCAACCCCCGGGGTTGTCATCTGTACTTTTGATCAGCAGAATATAACTTGGAAGTTCCCACAATGGCCCCCCAGTTCCCGCTCAGGTTAAATAATTTTTTAGAATGGTTCACAGATCTTAGGAAAGTTCATAGAACTTGCTTTACTTACTATTACCAGTTTACTAAAAAGGATAAAGCTAAGGAAGTGCCAAATGGAAGAGAAGCATAGGGCAAGGAAAGGGGGAAGGGTGTAGACCTTCTATGTCCCTTCCCAGCACCAACCTGGTAGCTCTATGAACCCTTCATTAGAGTTTTTATGGAGATTCCATTACACAAGAATAATTGATTAAATCATTGACCATTGGTGGTTGAACTCAATCTCTAGCCCTTCTTCCCTCCTGGGAGGTTGGGGAGATGGAGGTGAAAGCTCTAACTCTAGAATCAAATGCTCTTCTGGTAAATAGCTCCCATCCTCCAGGAGTCACTTCCTTAATATAAACTCAGGTATGATTGATAAGGACTTACTATAAATAGCAAGACACCACTAATATCTCTGTCACTCAGGAAATCCCAAGGGTCCTAGAAGTTCTGTGCCGGCAACCTGGAGGAAAACCAAGTATTAATTTATTGTATTACATTAGGAGCTCTGTGCCAGGAACCAGGGAATAAGAACAAATACAGTCAGCTCTTCGTATCTGCAGGTTCCACATTTGTAAATTGTGTGCTATGATTAAGATTGTCAGTGTTGAATTTGCAAATGTGAAACCTGAGGAGGGTGGGCTGACTGTGGGAGTTGAGCATCCTTGGATTTTGGTATCTTCAGTTGGTCCTGGCACCAATCCCTTTGAATACAGAGGGACACTGTATGTATTATTATATTGCATATTATGTAGTTAAATATATAGATATTTCTGAGAGAATTAAGTGATCTTTACAAGTCACTTAGTTTCAGAGCTATAATAATGATAAAAAGCAGCCCTTTCACTTTTAAATTTGAGATCTTTCTACCATATCATACCACCTCCTGTGAATAAGTATACATTGGAATTATTGCAGGTTTGGTTCCAGATAACTGCAATAAAACAAATATCTCAATAAAGTGAGTCACAGGAGATGTTTGGCATTCTACTGCATATAAAAGTTAAGTTTCAGAGTCCTGCTGTGGTGTATGTTGTTAAGGATCTTGTATAATTTCTGTAATGTCCAGGGTTTGATTCCTGGCCCGCTTCAGTGGGTTAAGGATCTGGTGCAGCTGCAGCTATGCAGCACGGTCACAGCTGTGGCTTGAATTCGATCCCTGGCGTGGGAATTTCCATATGCCATGATGTGGCCAAAAGAGAAGGAAATATGTTAAATTTAGACTACATTATACTCTATTAAGTATGCGGTAGCACTATGTCTAAAAAAACCCAATGTACATTCCTTAACTAAAAAATTCTTAATTGATAAAAAATTTAAATCATCATCTGAGCCTTCAGGGAGTTGTAATATTGTTGCTAGTGGAGGGTCTTGCCTCATTGTTGATGATTGCTGACTGGTCAGGGTGGTGGTCACTGGAAGTTGGTGTGGCTGTGACAATTTCTTAAAATAGACAATAATGAAGTTTGCCATGCTAATTGAATCTTCCTTTTGTGAACAATTTCTCTGTAGCATGCATTGCTGTTTGATAGAATTTTACCTACAGTAGAACTTTAGAATCCACTTTTTCTAAACTCCTGCTAATGGTGGTATTTTGACCTCTTTTCATGAATCATGAATATTCTTAATGGCATCTAGAATGGCAAATCCTTTCCAAAAATTTTTAACATATTTTTCCCAGACCATCAGAGAAATCACTACATATAGCAGCTTATAGCCTTATCAATAAGTGATAAGTGATAAGACTTGAAAATCAAAATTACTCCTTGATCCATGAGCTGCAGAATGGATGTTCTATTAGCAGACATGAGACCATTAATCTAATTGTACATCTTTAGCAGAGCTCTTGGATGGCCAGATACATTGTCAATGAACAGGAATATTTTGAAAGAAATACTTTTTTTCTTAGCAGTAGTTCTCAACAGTTGGCTTAATACATCCAGTAAAGCCTGTTGTAAATAGATGTACTATTATCCAGGCTTTGTATTTCCATTTATAAAGGACAAATTAGATTGAACATAATTCTTAAGGGCCCTAGGATTTTCAGAATGGTAAATGAGCATTGGCTTCAACTTAAAGTGACCAGTGGCATTAGTTCCTAACAGGAGAGTCAGCTTGTCTTTTAAAGATTTAAAGGCAGGCATTGTCTTCTCATCTCTAGCCATGAAAGTCCTAAATTAGATCATCTTTCAACATACAGCTGTTTTATCAGCATTGAAAACCTGTTATTTAAGGTAGCTTAACCATCATGTCTAAGGATTTTGATTTCTAAGATAAAGTATATAATTGTTATTAAGGAGAGGTCACAATCCTTAAGAAACATTAGCACTGTGTCAGGCTGGATCCCAGATCGTTTAAAGACATTGCCTGTTTGGCCCCCTGATCCACTTTTGCTCAGTCTCCCTCTAGAGAAGCCCGCCCAGCTTCTACGTGCCAGATTCATTGCGGTGAGACTGGTAGAAGCTGTGCTTCTTTCTCAGAAATCTGAAAGTTGAGATCCCAAAACCATGTGGATTCTTGGGACCAGTAATCAGGAGCCAGAGGGAAGAGGCAAGAGAAGAAAGAAGCAGAAGGATAGAAGTCATGGGTGACAGGCCAGCAGAAGACTGGTCTGGTTGCGTCCTGCGGGTAGAGATAACTGATCACCTACAGCCCTATAGTTGGGTGAGCCCAGCTTGTGGAAAGGGCAAGCAAGGGCCAGAGCAAGAAATGAGGATGCAGTGTGGTTGCTCAGGATCCTGGGGAGATGCAGAGGTCAGAGTCTAAGGCCTAAAGCAAACAAAGGAACAAAAAATTCCCCTAGGTCACTCTAGGGGAATGACGGGCTCAAAGCCACGGTGGATGGTGCAAAAGAGCAAAATCTGAGTGTGTGTGCACAAGTGGGAACAGCACTCAGGAATTCAGTCATCTATAAGAGGCACAGGTTTTTGGAGAAGTAGCCTAATTATGCATCAGAAGCTCCTTTGGATCAATCAGATTCCCAAGGTGGTGGTTAGAAAATGCGTTCTGACTTTGTAGGTCTTTGGTCTGAGTCATAAATCTTTTTTTTTAAAAGGCATCCTAAATAATTCTGATACACAACTGGATTTGGGGTACACTCCTCTGGAAATTCTTTATACTACTAACAAAATAATTCAATGATTGCATTTTTGTGTTTAATGAAGACTCTGGAATGATTACAAGAGCCTACCTTCACTTTACCAAATTTCTTTGATTTATAGAAATACTATAAAAATAAGAGGCAAGAATTTCCTCTCCTATTATTATATCACCAGAAACAACCAACCAAATAAAGTTATCACTTGAAGTAAGTATGGGTGAGATCAGCATACAAATACAAAATTGAAAATAATATCATGCCCCCAGTGCTCAGTGAGTATACCTTGAGTAGTCTCTGGGCATGAATAAATAGAAGTATTGACCACTAGTCAGTAGAAATCATTGTAGCATTTTATAAAGGATGAGTGATACCTCTTCAGAAATGTAACACAAAATATGCCATTTAGAAAAATGTACACACTATTAACCTTTTTATAGTTCAAGTTATTAGAATGTGATGTTGAATATTTCAGACATCAGAGAAGATGGATTTACCATAAGACAGCTTGTTAGAACAAAAAGCATCCATGATTTCAATGGAAGATGATATGAGAAAAAGATTGAATATATATGTATGATTGGGTCACTATGCTGTATAGTATAAATTTAAAAAATAAAAAAAAGTCTGGGCACTACCCTTCACTCAGCTACTCATACAGAAAGGAATAAGGCTGTATCTTCAAATTTTCCCAAGATATAACATTCTATTATATTTGCCATTGTAATGTAGAATCTGAAGACAGAAATAGATCAGATATAGTGATATAGTGATTGGCAGAGGAAAATGCACCAATATGGATTTCATTCTTCCAGTCAGAGGCTACAATGAGCAAGCTAATTTGGGGGTTTACCATTTATATTGTGCAAATCTTTAAAGATTTATTTTTTAATTAAAAAATAAAGACAACTTCTTCCCCCCCCCCCCCGGGTTTCTAGTCTATTTTCATTTTATAGAGCATCCTAACTTATAATTCATTCAACAAATATTTATTAACACAAATTATACTCAAGGCACTGATATTTACAATGAATATCTACTTCCAAGGAATTTAGAGATTAGTAAAGATAATTAGAAAAATACAATTTTTAAAAAAGTAGAAATAATATGTTAGAAAATAATGATTATAAGAATTCAGATGAGGAGAGCTTATTTTTGTTGTGATTCATATTTGTAGAGATGGCATGTGTGTTTCATCTTGAGTTCAGGTAGGATTTGGAATTAGAAACTGGTGGGGAACAGCATTTCAGGCACGGAGAAATGAAGGAACTGGATTATATTTAGAAAAGAGTGAATAATTTAGCTTGGTGTGCAGGGCATGTGAAGGAGATTCCCTGGAAAATGGGCTGAAAAGACAGGTTGGATTTGTAATTATTCGCACCTATAGTAAGGCTCATAGGTAGTGATTTTCTACAGACCAGGACATTTGGGGGCTTGTAAATTTCTTATTTCTGCCTTTGAGGTTCATTTGCCATTAGCTGTGATCACCACAATAGGTGTGTATGTTTTCTCACACCAAGGCTTGTTTTCAGGAGGACATTTGACTGCTATCCTGGCTTTGAAATGTGGCCTTTGACATGTGATGCTGGAATGCTAATAGTTAGGTTCAGTCTTTTTACTTTCTTGGCTATTTTCTCACAGGCCATACTCTGATTTTATTAACTCTTAATCTTACCCCTTCAGTCTGTTTCAAGATGGCATATATGTTAGAAGAAAAGACCGTTGCATGGAATAAAAGAGAAAATCTAGGTCTCCTGGTACTAAGTACTAGAGATTCTGGAAGTTTAGAGCTTCATTATTTTCTTCCTAACAACCCGGCAAACCTTACAGATCTGTATCTGTAAGAAGAGATTGTATGTATTTGAAGAAGCCTTACTTTAAAGAATAAACCAGACCAAAGTCATTCATTATACTCAAAAACCAGTGTCTGTCACTGTGAAAAGAAAATTCCAAGTCATTTTCTCCAGTATACAATATTTCCTATGCCATTTATCCTATTTCCCTAGAAACCATTTTGCCTACCCCTTTTAAATCTATTAATTTTTCTCCTTCAGTGACATTTAGCATCTTCCATGGGATGTATTTGTTCTGTTAATTGTTTAAATATCTTCCAGCAAAAATAACATGAATTTATAGTGTGGGTATTCCAAAACGTGAGTTTTAAAATACTCAAATTCACCATGCTGCTTTGTCTACCTGCGTTAGGTTTATTTTGAACTGATTCTAGTCAGAACTGAAAATAGAAGAACTTTATCTTCTCATTTGTTAGACTTGTTTCCTCCCTTCCCTTTTTTTGCTAGTGGCCTTGACTTTTCTCTCTGGAGCAGTTTTTGCCTGTTTCCTTCTAAACCTGTTCTTAGATAATATTCTCCTAAATTCATTCACACAAAGGTTTAATAAACTGATGACTTTCAGTGGGTTTCTGTTAAAACAGTTATTTGCATTTAGCCACTTATGATACCCAAAGGAGTTATTTTCTAATTGGTTATGTTGTCAGAGGGGCATTCCTGGCTTCTTAAAATAAACAATGTGTTTTTTACCCTCTTCCAACCTAATCAAAAAAAGTCTTTTTTTTTTGTATTTCTAAATCTCCTTGTTAGTTATGACCTTAAATTTAACAAATTTGCCTGATACTTTATACCTACAAGATTCCTACATCTAGTTTGCATTATATTCCACTCCTTAAGTGTTTGGTGTTTTCTACTTATCTAATGAAAATTCTGTACTGCTGTCAAAATTCACAAAGCACAGTTATCATTTCACTGTGGTAGTTCAGGAAAATTTAAATTAGATTTGTACTCTTCAAAAATCACAGTCTGTTTAGGCATAAGCAAATTACATGCAAATAATGTAGAAAATGTCAGGTGTATTTGTTACACTTCAGTATGACCTTTGGGAAAATAATATTGGGAAGTGCCTGACTGTTGTAGGGCCGATGGAGAGGTCTGACAGAATAGAAGGTCATCTGCACACAGAAAAACTATGATTTTTTTAATGTAATTGTGCCTATGAGAATTGTTTTTGTGCTCTGATAAGCACAAATCCAAAGATGGTTAGCACCATGAAAATGCTAAAGACTAAGGGATAAATGACAATTTTCACCTGTTTTTAGTGCTAATCTTATTCAATTAGGGAAGAGAAGTGAATAATGTTAACAATGCTGTGTTATGAGAATGCAATTGAATCTAAGTTCCTTCAAATCAGCTTAATTTTATAAGCTTGAACTGATATTGGTCATGTCATTATTATATTTGTGGCTGAGAATGCTGCATTTTATTCTGACTTGCATGTCATGGTGAACAAATTGTGCTAATTTTTCATCCTATAAGAAGTTATTTTAAAGAAAAATGTGGACAAGAAGTTGGTAATATAGGTTTATCATAAAGAAAATCACTGCCAATATGTATAGTTTGGGAAAGTCTAAATAAAGGACTCTCCATCTCAAACAAAACAAAATGAAACAAAACAAAAAAGCTTCATTGACTTAAAATTGTGCTATATGTCACATTATCCCTCACTATCCTACCCCTTTAGTAGATTTTATAGTATGTGACCTATTCATGTTCAGGTTCTGAGGATACCATGCAGGTAACTATGATGAGGTGGGGTTGGGTGATGGTGTTTAGGGGTCAGAAAGCTTAGGTTTCACTTTTACAGGAAAGAGCACTGTCCGAATGAGCTAATAGAGGTGAGCAAGTCTTTTTGTATAACTAAAGGAAAAACAAGGGAAGAGGGAACTCCATGGAGGAGGAGTGGTAAAATAGGGAGACAGGAAAGTCAAATTTCATCACGTCTTTTCATATTGAGGAAGACTAATGTTATATATAATGTTATTCATTTTTTTCCCCATTTGGTTTAAACCTGTGAAAAGTTAACATGACATTTGAATGAGAAAAATATTATATTGAAACATAATTTTGGCCTTGTTTTTCTAAGTACAGAAACATGGTTCTTTCTGTCAAATTTATGTGCCTGAGTGTTTTCCTCAAAATGTATAGACCAGAGAATCAGAGGGAAATGGGTTTAAATATTGGCATTGCTACTTAGGAGCAAAGTGATCTTAGGCAAGTGAAATAACTGCACTGACCACCCATTTTTTTTCATTTGTGAAATCAATATAATAACCTTGATGAGATTTTTGAGGAGAGATATGACATCTGCACATGATCTACTTGAGCACTGGTAATTGTTCAATATCAGCTTGAATCATTATTATTAATATAGCTACTTTTCTTCTGACACATTCTGAAAAATATTTCTTTCTAGAACTAAGTCTATTGGTCAGACTTCACATGAATAAATGTAATTTCATTTCTCTTCATCTTTGAAATCAGAATTATTGGGCTATGCCATTTTTTTCTCAAATGGTACAAGTGTATGCATGGTTAACTTGATGTAGAAAAAGTAAGTAAAGAGAATCCTGGTCTAACCTTTTTATGTCAAGAATTTTAAAGATTCCATGTTTGAAAATGGATGTGGCTCTTTGAATAAATATACTCATTATGAAATGTGCATTATGACCTGCTTCTCTCGGCATCTTGGACAGGGATCCCTGCCTATTTTGACAGAGCTCTGCGTGTAAAAGAATATCTTTAAAATGAGCGATGGATGCTCTGGGATCTGATGTTCTCAATGTGGGTAAAATTCATTATTCAGAAACTCAATAAATAGAAATGTGAACTTCGTAAGTAATAGTAGTCATAGAACTGATTAATTTTATGCCATAAATTCCTGTACAGATCTTATGGTTGACTCAACCTTTTCAGTTAGTTTGTTTTCTCTTATTATTCAGTATACTATAAATGTATCTTGGTAACATGGTTGTCATTTTTTCCAGTTAGCACAGTATCTTAGACTGCTGCCTCTGCTCTTATTTCACATGTCCTCTTGTCCTCAGTCCAAGCCAATCTGCAGATTTCTCAAATCGAAGGTTTCTCAACAGAACTAGGAAATATAGTTAAGGAAAGAAAGCGTCACAGGTCAGTGAATTCATCTGGGCTCAGCAGGCAAAAGAGATTATGGTGACATTTAAACTTGGTGTTTGTATTTAAATTAGATAAATGGATTTATCACCTTTTAACTTTAAGACTTTGGGACTTACCAAGACTTAGTCAACCCTTAAAACAGGGTAGGGGTGGGTGGGGTGAGAGCATGCTAGAGAAGGGGAAGCATGGTTCCTCTTCTCATCCAGCTTATCATCACTGTCTTATTGAAAGACTGACATTGAGATTACAGAAAAATTTTCCTTGTTAGGACACCATTCAGAATCAGGATTTCAATTTATCAGATGGTAATCAATAAGTGTTACAGAATTGAATCATTGCTCTCAAGCACATCCTTCTAAAGATGTTCCTGGCTGATGTCCTGTCACATTTAAACTTGATATCAATTAATGTTTCAAGGCACCTTTGAATTCCATTGCTTTTATTTTGACCTCTAGTGCTTTTCCTAATGAACACATCACCTAATTCATACAGGTCATTTACGCTAAAGTATTTGTTGAATCCATGCATGTTCATATGTCATTGGAATTTTAGAATTTATTATGTCCTCTATTATCTAATATAGGAAGGGAGTCTGTAGATTGACTAACTTGATCTAGGAGGATAACTGATAAGTTTCAGAGTCGGGGGCACCTAGACTTGACTCTCTTCTATCGTGTACTAGCTGGAAAAATAAAGTAGCTTTTCTGAGCCTTAGCTTTTTCACACGTAAAATGGTCATGCTTCTACTACATAGTATTTCTGTGTAGATAAAGTAAAAAAAAAACAACAAATCTTTCAGTCAGCTTCTAAGCAGGAAACATAGGGAACATTCAGATGGGAGGTTGAGGGGAAAAACCATCTTACAAAGGTATTATGGATGAAGTCGAAGGACATCTACAATGTATTATAAAGCATCCTAGGGCTAGCGGCAGAATCACTGTTAAGGCTACATGTGAAGGAGCAATGGGAGTAAAGAGTTCACAGATACCATAAGCAGCACTGTGCTTGTAGGAGAGAGACATCTTGAGCTGCTACCTTTGGTAGAGGGACCATACCAGTTAGACCATAGCCAAACAGGAAGGAAGATCTTTATTCCCAGCCTTCCATTTCCTGCTAGTGCCTCTTAGTAGCCAAATTTACTCAGAAGGAACACATAATACAGCTGATGCAGGTCAGTCTCTAAGGAACAGAGAAGGGTGAAATAGAGAGAAAAAATAATATCCCCCCAGTCCATCTGTGTATCCATCCTGAGCATAGTGCTTGCTACTCAACACACAGGGTAACCACAGACTTTATTATCCCATTTGCAACATTGTTGAGAATGAAAAAGGGCACTATGGTTAGTCACTGCGCTGGGACAACAGGCAGAGAATAGAGCTGTGCCAGATGGAATCAAGGCTTATTGTCACCTTACTAACAGAGCATGAGAAGAGTAGGTAAATGTGAATTTCCTTCCCTTTTTCACCACTTTTTTTTTTTTTAATTCTCTCTTCTTGTAATAGAGTAATGTGGGTATTTTGAGAAAGAAGATTGGGTTATTTTAATAAAGCAATTTAGACTCATCCCTCTGTGGCAGGCTTTCTAAAGTTGGTAATTATTACTGAGTCCCTTGCCAACATCTGCCAGAAGAATGTAAACGATTTAGGTTATTTTTTAAACCTGAGACCTGATTATCTTGTTTAGTAGGCTCCCTCTGCTTAGAAATCTCATCTGAACACGGAAGACAGTAGAGGCAAGAAAGAGTCTGTTATTCAATAAGTGGAACTTACGTACTATGCACAGGGGAATTTGGTGAGCTATTTATTCCTCTCTGGCCATGGCCTTTCTGTCTTATTTATATCTCAAAACCAATTACTACACACATTGGTTGCTTGATTTGGAAGATACCTGTGATTAATATTTTTCTCTGAGTAAATATTGGTGATGGACCAGGAGTACTTTTCAATGTCATTGTATATAACACAGAATAAGAGAACAGATGAGTGCAGGGAATTGAGCTCAACAAGCATTTCAGCTTTTGCTGATAGGAACATAGAAGTTCAAAGACAAAGATAATTTTTTTAAGCCAAGAAACATCAATATGATCAAATGCGATGGAGCAGATTTGAGAACAAAGGAAGCTCTAATTGTGAAAGTTTTGTGTGGTTTGCCTTCTATGAAGTCTTGGCTGGAATTTTGAACCACATACTTGGGAAATAAATAACCTTAGTTATTTCTGCTTCTCAGTATTTCAGCTTTTCTATTTATGATTGCACTGCCCTGTTTGTGATAGCACCATCAACATCAGTGACCTGTTGTTTTTCTCTGAGGTTCCCTAAGATCAAGGGCAACATAGGCTTGAACCCACATCTGGTGCCCTTATTCCTGGCTTACTGACTTTCTCTAAACCATTACCTTTGCTCAGCTTGCGTGAGTCTTTGTGTACGTTGGCTCTTGCACTGCTCCTTTGCTATCCATCCAGCTTGAATAAGGTCTCCTCAAGGAGTGACTTACTCTTCCTCCAGAGACTTCCTTTTAGTTAACAATTAGGAGAGTCACTTGACTGTGACTCTAATTGGTTGGGGTGACATATGGCTCACTCAGCCCTAGTATTTTTCCAACCCTATTGACAGATAGGGTATATTCTTTAAGGAAAATGCTTACTAACTTTCCAGTGAAATTTTTTAAATTAAACATTTTATTGGTAAGAAAGCATTTAACCTGGTCATTTAGCCCCTTCTATGCATTCAGTGAAATCTTAACTCTCTAGAATTAAGGTGTCCTAACCATATATCATATGAAAATTTTCAACTGGGGCAGAGACAGCCTTTTAGAAGAAGGATTTTGTGTCTTTAATTGATAGAATGAGATCAGAAAGCCTCTTATACTGAAGTTGGTCACAGTTCCAATGAATGGTCAAGCTTTCCTAAAAGTACAAATTCAAGGCCTCACTAGCCTTTTTTTTTTTTTTTTTTTTTTTTAAATAATAGGTCCCTGCAAGAACTTGTAGTTCTGGCAAGTTCTTCCTGGAACTTTTTGAGGTTATCTCCTCAAAAGAGAATTGAGGGATTTATACAATTTGACACTGGTAAACACATTTTTAAAAAGTCATATGTAATTCTAAGAAAATATGTATGGGAACCAAATATATTTTTAAATTGAAAAGTGGAAGCTGAAAAAATTATATCCACTGTTATTGTCATATAAGGTAAAGCAGAAGTTCATAAATAAATTGGGTGACTTATTTATTTGTTCACTACTGCTTTCTTGGTCCTGCTATGTATTAGATGTTCCTCTAGACTTAGGGGATACAGGGGTGAGTAAGATGAGCTTGTTCTCTGATCTGATGGGATCTACATCATAAGTAGAAGAGATAGGCAATAAACAACTACAAAACAAGTAAATAAAAAATAAACTTTCAGAGAGTATCAAGTGCTAGATGGAGATTACCATGTTGGGGAATAATGGAGTGGCTGCCCTATAGGTTAAGGAGGCTCTTTTGGAGGAGGTGACTTTCAAGCCAAGATCTCAGTAACAAGGGGCACCAGCCAAGCAGTCTGGGGAGGCATCAGTGCAATTGGCAGGAATATTGTGTACAAAGCCCCTGAGGCCGGAACTAGCCTGGCACATTCCAGACAGTGGAAGAAGGTCAGGAAGCTTGAAGTGAATGGGCCTGGAGGAGAATATGCTAAGAGGCAGGAAGGACTTACAAGATCCTGTTGGGGTTTGTAAGCCGGGATAAGGAGTTCAGATTTTGTTCTAAGTGCTGTAGGATATAATTGGAGGGTTTTACATAAGGGAGTGACATGATTTGGTGAACACATTTAAGAGATACTCTGGCAGCTGAGTGGAGAAGTAATTATAAAGAAGTAAGAGTGGAAGCCTGGAGACCATTAACAGGCTATTGCACCACCAGTGAGCAATGGTGGCAGCTCGAATTAGGGTGCTAACCACATGAATGGAGGGAAAAAGGCAGAGAAGGGGAAAGTCTTGCCTTGAGAATATTTGACTTTAGAATACAGTCTACTTGAATATAATCATCAGATCATAGTTTGTTTCTTATTAACAGAACCAGACTAGCTAAGTAAGAACTCAATAGGGATTTATATGTGCCCTTGCTATACTATCTTTTCTTTCATTAGTGTTCTTGGCCTCTGGTCTAGAATAATGCTACTTAAACTTTCTCACATAAATTGTGGGCAAATTCCTTTCAATCCTCTCATAGTGAGTGTTATCCTTCCTTCCTGCATCTTTTTGTACACACTGTGGTTTACAGAATTTTGTGCTGTTTAGAAAATGGTGGTGATAATGTCTCAAGCCAAGTTGGAAGTAGGACAAGTGTGGCAGAAAAGGGATGCTTCCATCTTTATTCGATGTGGAGGATGAAATGACCCATAATGAATGAATTTCTTAGGAAAGAAGGGGATGTGAACAAACACAAATTAAATGAAACACAGACTGTAAGTGATGTGAGAGATATGTTACAGAAGCTCCTTCTTAGTAAGCTAAGCCTTTTGACAAGCCCAGTTGAGACATCTCAATTAAATATTTAGAAGGAGCTCTAAGGAAAAGAGAAAAGAAGAGGCAAGGGCGGGGCAAGGAGGAGAGAGTCTGGAGTAGAAATGGAACTTAAGCAGCGTCCACACCAGAAGGGGAAAAGATCCATGCCCTATCCACCTCAGAAAAACCCCAAACAAAACCCAAACAAATGTAATGTTTTCATCTACCAACCCAAACTATTACATTTGGAATGCATTAGCAATGAGGTCCTACTGTACAGCATAGGAAACTATATCCAATCTCTTGGGGTAGAACATAATGAAAGATAGTATGAGGAAAAGAATGTATATATATATATGTATGATTTGGTCACTATGCTGTACAGCAGAAGTTGACACAACAGTATAAATCAACTATTTACTTTTTTAAAAAAGACAAACAAACAAACTAAATGCCAGTCTCTGAACAAAGCCCAGTCAATATTTTGGTGGTAAGAGCATTAATTTAAGAGGCAGGCAGGCCTGATTTGAATCCACATTCTACATTATATATGAATACTTGAACAGAACACAGTCTCTGAGTCTCTCTTTCCTCATTTATAACATGAAGATGTAATGCTCTTCTTAGATGGAGATTTATAAAACTGGAGTGACTTTGGAAAAAAATTAATGAGCTGGTGTTTGAATCTAATTTCCATCTTTTTATCTATGTATCTTTGGCAAGAGACTTAACTTTTTCAAGCTTTGGTTTCCTTATGGGACTGATATCTATGTCATAGATTGTTGTCTAAAATGTTACCACTACTATATGTATTATAGTTGTTGGAGGGTTTTTATTATTTAAAACCTTGGCTTAAAGCATGCAATTGATAGGTACTATTTTCTTTCTGCTATTTTCTTTCCTTCAGCTCTTACATTACCACTCCTCCTCCATTACAGGTAATGTTTTATTTTCCCCCACAATATTTAAGTTTTAGTCTTCAAGTTTTAGTCTCCAAGTTTGCATAAATAAGTATATGCTTGCCTTAAACTTTTTTCTCCTAAGAAATCCTCTTTGACCTCTTCCTCTGTGTTTGGCCTCATTATTAATAGTTTCCCTCTTTGCTCTCAAGTGTCCTGGTTTTAACAACAAATTATGTTCTTATTCCATTCATGGTTCTTGTTACTCTTATAATTGCTCAATATGTAATAGGAAATACATATCTTTGGAAAACCTAGTGCTCTGGAAGGTTCAAATCAAGATTACGTTTGTAAAAGTGATTTTCTGAAACAAACAAACAACAAACTAAAAACCAGTGTCTTGTTTACTAAATAGACAATGAATTCACCAGAAAGCCCTGATGGACAGGGCACTGATGCTAACCTGTCACTCCTGGAACATTCTGGAGTGAACCAGATACTCTCCTGTGGGTAATACCTTCAAGCTGCCCATTACAAAAGTGCTTATGATGTTGGAAGACATTCATGGCTCCACTCTCTCCCGAGCTCAAATACAAGGTTGTCTCTGTGCCTCAGGTGCCATTCCATGCTTGTGGGGAGAGGCTGAACTGCCTCTTGCCACCCATGTCATGTATGTTTGTCAAAGAACCATAGCTTCCTTTGGGAAAATGAGTTCTCTGTGTCCCAACAGAAAATACAGTAGGCTTGTGCTGTGGGAACCACCAAGACGCCATTTGATTCACATCTGGCCTGATTATTTTATATCTCAGCCTGTCCATTTGGTACAGAAAAAAGTTCCTTTAAGCATTTAGTCTAGATCTAGCCCCCAGACTGTATCATAATGGAGAAACCATAAAACGTTGAATTATGAGTACTTCATTTCTGCTTAAACAAGTTATAATAACACATCTATTTTCTTCATAGATATTTAATTCAGAATTCAATTGCCTACTGTACATTTAGCAGCAAAGAAGTGGAGAGATTTATAATGTTAAAATTAACTAATGTTGGAAACTTAACATTCGCCTTACTCTCCTCATTCTCCACCACTAGGAATTCATATAAAGCAGTCACATAAAATAGCCCCTGCCATCAGATGGCTTGCTCACTTCTTAGATGTGTACACATGGAAAAAAGTTGAAGAAAATGAGAATTAGGTAAAAACAATTAAGTGCTAAATTAAGTTAAAAATGAATACTTCAGGATAGAATTGGGGATTTTTTTGATTATTCAATCAATCTAGCAGGAAAATATCTGTATATATTATTACTTTAAACCCACATATTAGACAGTTTAGACTTATAAAGCATTGGCTGTAACTTTAGATGTCTGGCAGTATCAACTTTTATTACAACTTTTCTTTTAGGAAAAAAACCATAAAATATTAATTGCTAATATTACACCAAACTTCATTTTATGTTAAATCTGGAATTAGAACAGGGTATGTTTTAATTTTTTTGACTGTGCCCGCAGTGGCATGCAGAAGTTCCCAGGCTAGGGATTAAACCTGAGCCACAGCAGTGATTCAAGCCACAGCATTGACAATGCCGGATCCTTAACATTTTGAGCCACTAAGAGACTCCTAGAATAGGGTGATTTTGATTTTTGATATGTTAGGTACATTATCCTGTAACAACAACAGCTGTAATTTAAGGTGCTAGGTCTGTGATATATACTCTCTCTCTCTTAAGATCTTCACAATCTTTGTAGGAGTTATGTATTACTATCTTCATGTCGCAGATAAGATTAGTAACTTGGTCAAAGTCATGCAGTTAGTTATTGACAGAGACAGTTTTCCTCTCTTGCTGTTACCACTGCTTTACATAATGCAGTTTGTTTACCAGAATGTACATTATTATATTTTCTTCCTAGATGTCATCATAGCTTTAGTGGATGTCGCAATTTACAGCTGACCTAAATGCTCATTGGATACCTTTTTATCCTTTACTTAGCAGATTATCATCAGACTTTATGGCATTGCTGTTTCTATCACTCCTACCTCTTAGTCTCCTAAGGGACATGTAGATATGGGACCATGTTGGTTTTCCTTGTTAAGGAATTTTGGATGTCTCTTGGTTCTGGTCTTCCAGCTTGACCTCTAATACACTAAGTATTTGGTGTTCTGCCACTGACAGAAACTAGCTGCACTCCAAGTTTTCTATAAAGGAAAAAATACCCTCATAAATGTTATGATTCAGAACATTGGAAATTTCCCAACAAATAAGATACTTTGCTTTTTTTCTTGTCTCTGGTAATATTTTTATTTTATTTATTTTATTTACTTTTTCTTTTGGCTTTGTTTAAAATTTTTCTTTTTTAATTATTTCCCCAATACAGTTTTTTTTTCTACTGTACAGCATGGTGACCCAGTTACACATGCATGTACACATTCTATTTTCTCACATTACCATGCTCCATCAAAAGTGACTAGACATAGTTTCCAGTGCTACACAGCAGGATCTCATTGCTAATCCATTCCAAAGGCAATAGCTTGCATCCACTAACCCCAAGCTCCCAATCCACCCCACTCCCTCCCCCTCTCCCTTGGCAACCACAAGTCTATTCTCCCAGTCCATGATTTTCTTTTCTGTGGAAAGGTTCATTTGTGCTTGATATTAGATTCCAGATAAGAGTGATATCATGTAGTATTTGTTTTTATCTTTCTGACTTACTTCACTCAGGATGAGAGTCTCTAGTTCCATCCATGTTGCTGCAAATGGCATTATTTTGCTCTTTTTTATGGCTGAGTCATATTCCGTTGTGTATATATACCAATTCTTCCTAATCCAACCATCTGTCGATGTACATTTGGGTTGTTTCCATGTCTTGGCTATTGTGAATAGAGCTGCAATGAACATGCGGGTGCTTGTGTCTTTTTTAAGGAAAGTTTTGTCTGGATATGTGCCCAAGAGTGGGATTTCTGGGTCATATGGTAGTTCTATGTATAGTTTTCTAAGCTACCTCCATATTGTTCTCCACAGTAGTTGTACCAGCTTACATTCCCACCAACAGTGAAAGAGAGTTCCCTTTTCTCCAACCCCCCTCCAGCATTTGTTAATTGTGGACTTATTGGTGATGGCCATTCTGACTGGTGTGAGGTGGTATCTCATATTAGTTTTGATTTGCATTTCTCTAATAATCAGTGATGTGTAGCATTTTTTCACGTGCTTGTTGGCCATCTGTACATCTTTCTTGGAAAAATATCTATTCAGGTCTTTTGCCCATTTTTCCATTGAGTTGTTGGCTTTTTTGCTGTTGAGTTGTATAAGTTTGTATGTTTTAGAGATTAAGCCCTTGTAAGTTTCATCATTTGAAACTATTTTCTTACATTCTGTAAGTTGTCTTTTTGTTTTCTTTTTGGTTTTCTTTGCTGTGCAAAAGCTTGTCAGTTTGATTAGGTCCCATTGGTTTATTTTTGCTCTTATTTCTGTTGCTTTGGGAGACTGACCTGAGAAAATATTCATAAGGTTGATGTCAGAAAATGTTTTGCCGATGTTCTCCTCCAGGAGTTTGATGGTGTCTTGTCTTATATTTAAGTCTTTATGCCATTTTGAATTTATTTTCGTGCATGGTATGAGGATGTGTTCTAGTTTCATTAATTGCATGTAGCTATCCAGGTTTCCCAGCAATACTTGCTGAAAAGACTTTTTCCCATTTTATGTCCTTGCCTCCCTTGTCAAAGATTAATTGACCATAAGTGTCTGGGTTTAGTTCTGCGTTCTCTATTCTGTTCCATTGGTCTCTCTGTCTGTTTTGTTACCAGTACCACACTGTCTTGATGACTGTGGCTTTGTAATATTGCCTGAAGTGTGGGAGAGTGATGCCTCCTGCTTGGTTTTTATTCCTCAGGATTGCTTTGGCAATTCTGGGTCTTTTGTAGTTCCATATAAATTTTTGGAGTGTTTGTTCTTGTTCTTTGAAAAATATCATTTGATAGGATAATTTGATAGGGATTGCATTGAATCTGTAGAATGCTTTGGGTAGTATGGCCATTTTTACAATATTAATTTTTCCAACCCAGGAGCATGGAATATCTTTCCATTTCTTTACATCTTCTTTAATTTCCTTGATTAATGTTTTATAGTTCTCAGGATGTAAGTCCTTTACCTCCTTGGTCAGGTGTATTCCCAGGTATTTTATTTTTTGGGGTGCAGTTTTAAAGGGTATTGTATCTGTATTCCTTTTCTAATTTTCATTGGTAGTATACAGAAATGCGACTGATTTCTGAATGTCGATCTTATATTCTGCTACTTTGCTGAATTTGTTGATCAGTTCAAGTAGTTTTTGGGTTAAGTCCTTAGGGTTTTCTATATATAGTATCATGTCATCTACATACCATGACGGTTTTTCCTCTTCTCTTCCTATTTGGATGCCTTTCATTTCTTTTGTTTGTCTGATTGCTGTACTTGGATAGGACTTCCAATACTATGTTGAATAGCAGTGGTGAGAGTGGGCTTGTTCCAGATTTTAGAGGGAAGACTTTCAGCTTTTCTCCATTGAGTATTATATTTGCTGTGGGTTTGTCATAAATGATTTTAATTATGTTAAAGAATGTTCCCTCTATACCCACTTTGGTAAGAGTTTTTACCATGAATGGATGTTGGACTTTTTTTCTGCATCTATTGAGATGATCATGTGGTTTTTGACTTTTCTTTTGTTAATGTGGTATAGGACGTTGATTGATTTGCATATGTTGAACCAACCTTGTGCACCTATGATGAATCCCACCTGGTCGTGGTGTAGGATCTTTTTGATATGTTGTTGGATTCGGTTAGCTAAAATTTTGTTGAGAATTTTTGTGCCTATATTCATCCAAGATATTGGCCAATAGTTTTCTTTTTTGGTGGTATCTTTGTCTGATTTTGGAATTAGGGTGATGGTGGTGTCATAGAATATCTTTGGGAGTGTTCCATCTTCTTCAACCTTTTTAAAAATTTTAAGGAGGATGGGTATAAGTTCCTCTTTGGATGTTTGGTAGAATTCACCTGTGAAGCCATCTGGTCCTGGACTTTTATTTGTAGGGACTGTTTTAATGACATATTCAATTTAATTTCTAGTGATTGGTCTATTCAGTTGATCTATTTCTTCTTGATTCAGTTTTGGCAGGCTTTAAGTCTCTAGAAAGTTGTCCATTTCCTCTAGGTTGTCAAATTTATTGGCATTAATTGTTTGTAGTATTCTCATATTTTTTTTATTTTGTATTTCTGTAGTATCCATTGTGATTTCTCCTTTTTCATTTCTTATTTTGTTTATTTGGGTTTTTTTCTCTCCTCTTCTTGGTGAGTTTAGCGAGAGGTTTGTCAATTTTGTTTACCTTTTCAAAGAACCAGCTCTTTGATTGATTTTATCTGTTGTTTTTTAAATCTCTATTTTATTGATTTCCTCTTTGATCTTTATGATTTCCTTCCTTCTGCTGACTTTAGGTTTTTCTTGTTCTTCTTTTTCTAATTCATTTATGTGGTGGGTTAAGTTGCTGATTTGAGATTTTTCTTCTTTTTTGAGGAAGGCCTGTATTGCTATGAACTTCCCTCTGAGCACTGCTTTTGCGGTGTCCCATAGATTTTAAGTGGTTGTGTCTTCATTATCATTTGTTTCCAGGTATTTTTTAATTTCCTTCTTGATTCCCTCATTGACCCATTGGTTTTTTTTTTTAGTAGCATGTTGTTTAGTCTCCATGTGTAGGTTTTTTTCTCATTTCTTTCCCTCTGGTTGATTTCTAGGTAATATTTTTAATAGAGCATTAAATATGGGACTTCCCAAATGTTTGCCTTAATTAATGCTCCTTAACTCATTTCTGTGCTTTTTAATTGTTTTAATATAGACATATGTACTCCTTAAAACTGAGGAGAATGACACCTTAGTGGCAGATTTGGATATGTATTCTGTAGCAACTGCTAAAATTATGAAGTTTCACAGAAATCTTGTTTTATGTTAAAAATTCACTTGTCAATATTATATTAAAATTCACTACATCTTATCTTTTTATAGAAATATATGGTTTAAAATACTTTCACATAAAACTGATGTTTTAAGAAAGATATGCAATATTTTCCTAGGGTTTGAACTAATTGAAAAACTAACTCATATTTTCTGGTGATGCACATACTTTAGTTTGAAAACCATGAAGTTAAATGAATAAAGATTATTTATTTATTCAGCAAGTATCTTTTCAATGTTCGCCCTGAGCAATGACTATTCAGGCATTGGGTACATACAGACCTACAGCCAAATTCATCAAGGATCATGCTCCTGTGGCTCTTACATCCAGGGGATAGACATTAATAAATAACTATAAGTAAGCAAAAAAAAAAATCCAAAAAACAAAAAAAACGTTACTAATCAATTCTATGATGAACATGAAGTTATTGGTAAAGGGAGTAAATGGGGTTTCTTCAGACATCATAAGTTGGAAAAGACCTATGTGACATTTTAAACTGACACCTAAAGGATAGGAAAAAGCCATCCATGCAAATATATGTTGCAGTAGTTTCTAGACATGTAGTTCCAGGTTACAACAAAAGCCCTAAGGTGGGAATGAGTGTGACTTGTTCTTTTATCAGAAAAAAAGGACAGTTGTATAGAGGTGAGTGGAGGAGGGGTGAATGATGAGGCAAGGGGACAAGACTGTCAAAGATGTTTTAGACTATGGTACCCAGAATTTGGGTTCTATTCTAAGTGTGAAAGATGTCAGTGGATTACTTGGAATGGGGGAGTGACATGATTTGATTTATCCTTTTTTTTTTCTTTTAATCCTGGTACAGAGGAACTGCAGTTATCAGTAGGTAGCTGGTAACTCTGGGGACACCAGCCTCCAACTTTTTTATTTTTTATTTTTTAAAATTTTTATTAGTTTTATTTATTTATTTATTTTTGTCTTTCTGCCTTTCCTAGGGCCGCTCCCATGGCATATGGAGGTTCCCAGGCTAGGGGTCTAATCAAAGCTCTAGCTGCCAGCCTACACCACAGCCACAGCAACACAGGATCCAAGCCATGTCTGCGACCTATACCACAGCTCATGGCAACGCCAGATCCTTAACCCACTGAGCAAAGCCAGGGATTGAACCTGCAACCTCATGGCTGCTAGTCAGATTAGTTAACCACTGCGCCATGATGGGAACTCCATAATTTATCCTTTTTAAAGATCACTCTGATTTCTGTGTGGAGAAAGGATTCTTGAGAGTAGAAATTGGAGCAGCATGACCAACTAGGTGACCTATGAAATGGTACAGGTAAGAAACAATAATGGCTGAGAAGAAATAGCAGCAGTCACTGTGATAAATTTGGGATATGTTTTAGAGGTAAAGGAAAGGACTTATTGATTACACGGACAAAGGCATTGGGATAAGGAGAAAGTTGTCAAGGATGTTAGCTTGAGCAACTATATATGTCATTTGGTAAGGTGGGGAAGGTGATTATTTGAGGAGCAAGTGAACAAATCTGCATTTTGGGAAACTCACCATCTAGGTGAAGAAGTCAAGTAGGGTACAGGAGTCAGAGAAATACTCAGGTGAGCATGCTCCATAGAGAGAGAACTGCAAATACAAAGTCCCAAGTAGGAATAAGTTTGATACTTTGCAGGACCATCCAGAGAGCCAAAGTGTCTAGAGTATAAAACCAGAGGAACACTGGTAGATAAGGTCACAGAAACTGGCTACAGGCAGGATCATTCAGGGCCTGTAGTTCATGAAAAGAGTTTGCATTTCATTCCAAGTGTGACTGGAA
Source organism: Phacochoerus africanus (assembly GCF_016906955.1). NCBI lineage: Eukaryota > Metazoa > Chordata > Mammalia > Artiodactyla > Suidae > Phacochoerus > Phacochoerus africanus. Next base: position 78,247,047 of record NC_062554.1, read on the forward strand.
ATCACTCGTGGATTTAGTCCAAGTAGCAAAGTCTGATAGGGAGAGGGTGGTGCAGGGAGCAAATGAGAAGAGGAAGGAAGAAGAATCATTTGAAGGTTATTGGAGCAAGGGATACAAGGTATAGATGTGAATGTGTGGATGAGTTCTGCACAATCGCACATTTTCCCACCCACATTTTACACGGTCTGTGAACACCCAATTGGATAGTCATAGAGGTGAAAAACCTGTTTACAATTATACATTGTATTTATAATATAATATTTGTATTGTATTTGTATTTTTTATACAAAATTAATGTGTATTTATTTGTAATATAAACACAAATATTTGTGTATAGTTTTAGTCTACACTAAATTTTCTAGAAAGACAAGTTTTTTTTTTCAAATGATTTTTATTTTTTTATCATAGCTGGTTTACAGTGTTCTATTTTCTACTGTACAGTAAAATGACCTGGTCACACATACATATATACATTCTTTTCTCACATTATCCGCCATCATGCTCCATCATAAGTGACTAGATATAGTTCCCAGTGCTATACAGCAGGATAGGAAGGCAAGTATCATATATGTTGAAGGAAATGCTGTACTTGTCCTGAACGGTGCTAATAGAGGTTCACATTTGGAAAATCAAATCATTGATGGCACTGTGGTCATCTATGATATTTAAGTGGCCAATACCTCACATCTGTATCTACATGCATTTAATTTAATTAATTTTTTTTGGCCACCGTGAGGCATATGGACTTCCTGGGCCAGGGACCAGATCTGAGCTACAATGGCAGCCTACCTGCAGCTAACCCACTGTGCCAGGCCAGGGGAGATAACCTGTGTACCAGCACTATATGAGCCACCGATCATTTTAAATTGTTATCTTATTGATTGCTCTATGCATAAGTGTCTGATACAGCATGTCTTGTAGAGTAGTATTATCACTACATTTATATATTGAAATACATCTTATGGAACACTATACTGATTTTTTTTGAAAAATAGGTAAGTTACAATATTGATGAGTTTTATTTCAGAGTGTTATTATTATATGAAGGGAGCCACGTATCTGATATGAGAACCACAGATGTAGGTAATAGTGGATAATCTGGCAAGCTAGGTTTCTGCTGATGACTGATGTTAAAGTAAATGGAATTAGACCTGATAGTCTTTTAGATTAATGTAATTTGACCAAGAACACATAACTAATTAGCCATAGATGCTGGTTTTGACCCTAGTTCAGAATTTCTCCAAAGCCCATGTTAATTTTATCACACCCATCAGTGTAAAGATTTATTTTCAGAAGTTTATTCATTGTAGTGTCTTTAAATTCTTGGCAGAAGAAAATATTTTAAGGCTGGGTCTCTGTTGGTAATAAAATAAAGTTGTCATTTCAGCCAATTTAGTGATTAAAATAATTAAATTCGGAGGGTAAGAACAGATATAATAATTGTTTGGTCCATTATGTGGAGAATAAATCCCGATTGTGTCTTTTTCACTTCTACTTGTTGAGATGTCTCATAGAAAGACTAAGTTTTATCATGGCTTTTAATTTATACTTGAAAATATGTTTCTACTTGTTTTTAATTATCTTTCTGTTAACACAAGTTTCTCTCATATTGGCTAGGTAAATGCTTCATAATTGTTACATGTAGAAAAAAACAATAGATTTTTTTACTCTAAGATTTTAAAACTAACATGTGTTTACAAGAAAAACTCTTCAGTTTTTATCCCTGACTTTCCCTTCGTAGCAATTCACCTAGTAAAGTATTCTTTTTAGTGTCAATGTTGTATCTTATGGGGTACTAACTATTATTATTCTGTAGAAGAATAGCTGAAAAGGATGTAGCTTGGCTATAATTCTCCTGTAAAAAATTATTTTTTAACAGATAAGACAGTTTTGTGAGCCATAGTTCTAGGGACTATCACAAAGCATCTTAATTTTAATGTTGTAATAATTTGCAATATATTGACAATATTTTGTTACTATATCAAAGGATTTTTTGATGGTGTGTTGACAGTGGGGAAAATATAAGTTAGAAAATGAAATCTGTCTTCTATTTGGATCACTTTGCATTGGAAATTGACATGGTATTTAAAAATTGATTTTTAACATTTCACTTTTACTGTGAGGCAATGAATAGCTTGGATTCACAACATCATGGGAGATTTCTTAATCTTCATGTTGCACCTTGCTCTTCATGGTGATTTGTGTTTGGCTTTGTCTTACGGATAGAAAGGGAAGATCCACTTACTGTGTTGAAGATATAAAAGAAATTAATTATACTGCCTGTGGTTACTATCAGCACCGAATCAAATTACTTGGTTTAGGAAATATTTCATCTGTTAAAAATCCAATATGACTCAGAGATACTGTGCCTCAACCAAATAAATGGTAAAACCTCAAGATAGATTTACTTTTCATTACTCTGCCTGTGAAAAGCAGGGCAGCATATATCCAAAAGCTTTTCTGTGAGGCACTTGAGAACCTGTCATCCTTTCTTTACCAAATTGAATTGTAAACTATTCCTGTTTAGGATTGTTTATAAGTGGTTTGAATGTTACTTAACAAGCATAATATTGTGAAGTAGTGTTCCATATTGTTTGAGAAGATTTCTATAACTTCTCTTTATCTTTGCATCAGTGTTTGACAGGTAACAAATGAAATTCCTTTTCTAAAATTAAATCCAGCTTCACTTCAGTCTTTCACCCATAAAGGATGAAACATTATTTGCTTCTTGGACAGTTCCTATACTCTATTATCTTTCATTAGTTTTATAAGTTCTGTCATAAATGTTTTAGCTTTTTGGCCTTGGTTTCTAACTGCCTATTCTAGAGATAAGTGTCTGGGTTTGATAATATAAAATCCTCAAATATTGCCTTACTTGCAATTAAAAAGTACTCTAAAAGCAGCATTAGGGTACAATATTGTCTTTCATTTCTCTGTTGTATTTAACTTTTCACATAGTTTTGCTTCTTTATGACCATGAAGAACAGTGTTTCTAGTGCATTTTGGACACCTTCTTTCACTGAAGTCATGCCCTAAACACCTGCCTTCTGCAATACCTCACCTGGATGTTAACCTGAATACTCTCCCTTCCCATGTGTTCTCTATTACAGAGGTTGGCAAGTTATGATCCTTGGGCCAAATCTATCCTGCTGCCTGTTTTTGCATGGCCTTTCAGAAAGGTGGGGATAGTTTTACATCTTTAAAAGGAAATGAAAGTAGTATTTCATGACATATGAAAATTAGATGAAAATCAAATTTCACTGTCTATAAAAATTTTTTATTGGAACATGGCCACACTTATTTGTTTATGATTTGCCCATGGCTGCGTTTGTGCTACAATAGCAGAAATGTGATGAAGACCGTCTGGCTCTCAAAGGCTTAAAATAGCCTAAGCTATCTGGCCATTTACAGAAAAAGTTTGCTGACTCCTGCTCTATTTGAATGCACTCTTTTACCACTCTCAACTCTTAATCTCCCAATATGAAAACTTCTGAATTACCTTCCAGTTTTTCCTCTTATTCAGATGCATATCCTATTGATGTATATACAAGGAAGATCTCCAGATCAGATTTCTCTTCTTTTTTCTCACTTATGGCACTTTAGCACATAGGACCTTACTGTCTGTTGCCTAGACAACTGCATTATTTCTCCATAACCCTGTTTCTCTCCAATAAAATTCAACTTTTATACTAGTATCAAAGCTGTCTTGTGGAGATCAATAAATTAGATCATTTCACTCCCCTATTAAAGATGGCATTGGGACCCTGCTTTCCACAGAATTAAGTCAAACCTCCTTAGCATTGTAACAAATCCCTTCATTCACTGGCCCTGACTTCTTCTCCAGTTTCATCTCCTTTGGCTGCCTGCACCCTCCACTCCCACTCTTGCATCCTAAATTCCCACAACACAGTACTTCTTATTGTTCCCCTGATATGTTGCTGCCTTTCATGACTCTGCCTTTGCAATGCAGCTGCCTTTTTCTTCACTGCCCTTTTAGTACTTTCTAAATAGCAAACTTGATTTAAATTTTTTGAGATTCAGCTTAAATGTCACATTTAAGAGTCCTTCTCTAGGGCCTACGAGGTAAAGTTAATTGTTCTCCGCCAGCATCTCACCTCTTCTTTGTGTTGTAATCAAATGTGAAGATATCAGAACTCTTCCTCACTTTTGGGTACTGAAACCTAGCATTTCTTATAAAGAAAATAGTAAATTTTTGTTGGCTGAGTAAATAAGTGCTCTTAAACTTTTAAAGAGGACCTTCAATTTAATTCAGCAGAGCTAACATTCTAAAATAATAACAAAAAATAAAGTCTGTTAATTCTATCTGGTCTGGAATGAAACTCTGACTCTTGTGGGTCATTATCCAAAAGACTTGGATAGGCATTTCTAACTGCTGTGGTCCTCATTATTTTATTTTGTGGTTTCTTAACTTGGAAAGTCATTAAATCAAATTCATCTGTGTATCTATTATTTCCCAAATAATTATTTATGGACTCAGTGTAAAAAGAAAGCCCTTTCTATTCCAAGTTTTGTTATTTATTTTGGCCTAATATTTACTTATTTATTTTTACTATTTTGGTAGGCAATAGCTAAAACTTCAAATTCAGCTTTCAAGAGGAGCAGGTTTATATAAATAGTTTGGGTCTATGTCTCAGTTATTCAAATTGGCCACTCCTTTGGAGAAATAGCTAAACTCCTCATATCCTATTATTCTCCTCTGGTATTCCTTTGGATTCACAGTAGTGTTTGTTAGCATCTCCAAAGAAGGCTAGACCTGAGGCTTACTGAGCTACTTTGCATGCACCTTGTAAAGACTGGTTAGATGGGAAAGAATATAAAACCAACTAAAGGAAGATTTTAAGATTATCTGTGAGTTTCATTCATCTGTTATTTTCCTGGCTCCATTTAGTGTGGATAATAATAGTGAGACAAGCTTATGATTATATAGCACTCTATACTTACTCAAAGTGCTTTCATCTACATTAAGCCTCCTGGGAGGAAAGCATGGGTGGTATTGTTATAGTAATTTTTTTCAAGTGAAACTGATGCTCAGAAAGTTGAAATTACCTGCTAAAATTCTTATACTTTGTTACCATTGTGGCTGAGGCTAAAACCTAGTTCCTGACCTCATGTAATTTTTCAGTGATTTTGTTTTCTTCATATAAAATACACACTTTTTATCAAGCTGTTGTTTCTTGGCTCTAAAGCTACCCTTCCATACTCTTTATTGTACTGGGCTAGGACTCTGCAGAGTTCTATTCTTTACCAGTTGGCTTCTTGTTGAGATTTATCAACAGGGAGGACATGGGGGAGCCTGGATATCAGGAGGGTAATATTCTGCTTGCTGCTCCTGTCAGCATATACATAGCAATAGAAGTTGAATAGAAACTTCTTTTGGCCTTTCCAGAATGAGCCTCATTATACCTCCTCGAAACTACTAGCACTAATAGGGCAATACCTCTACTCCAATTTCTGAGTCTTCACTCCCTCCTATCAGCTTCTAAATTCTGATAACCACAACCCCCTGCCCTCTATTTCTCTAGCCTTAGAGATGGTAACTTATAATTATTTGTTCATGTCACTTTAGTGTTCCCTTTGTGCTTTCTGTCTTTCAGTACCTATGAAACCAATTATCCATGCCATCTGCTCTCTGTTGAAATACTTGTTTGATTTTGGATTTCCTGACAAAATGCTGCATGGTAGACAGCATACTTAGAATCAGGAGTAGTCCCAAGAAACACATCAAAGGCAGTATTCTGGCACTGATTTGGTTATAGATGTGTCTTGAAAATAACACTGACCTCCTTGCTTAGGGTATGCTGCGACACACAATTGATTTTAAACCATTATCTGTAGAGGATCAAAATGCAATGTCCACAAAAGCAAAGTGTGGGGGCGATCAAATGGATACTGAACTTGACTTGTGTGGTAATGATAAGGACTACAAAGATTATGGGGGTGGAATGGCTTTTTATGACTACACTCGGAAGCATAAAGAAAGAAAAGAACAAGCTCATGGCTTTGAACCTTTGTTTCAAATCATGGTTAGAGAACCAGAGAACATTTGTAGCAGCCCTAAAGGATTCCCGTATTTATTTGTGCTTTAAAGTTAACATCACTAAAAACAGATACAGAATTACACTGGGATCTTCTTGCTTCATGTTCCTATAACTGGTTACCCTGAGACACCTGTAGATATATGAAGGATAGGTCCTTCTTCACAAGACCTATCCCAAATGCCTCCTATTGCCTCTAGAACTAAAACTAGAAATGTATCTCAGAATACACTAGGGGAACAAGTGTAAAATCTTACCCAGGATGAGATAATTTATATTGTGCAATTATATAAATTGTGCAATTGCACAATTTTGCCAATTTATATTGAAAGTTTCTTAGAGTTTTAAACTAAGTGGGATAACATATAACTGGAAAAGATTGAACTTACTGATGTGATAGACTTGGTAGAATTTTTTTTTTTTTAGGTAATTTATTTTTAATTTTTTTTAAAAAAAATAGTTTATTTATAGTGTTCTATCAATTTCTGCTGTACAGCACAGTGAATTAGTTTATTCTTATACTTTATACATATGATCTTCCATCATGTTCTATCCAAAGAGATTGGATAGGGTTCCCTGTGCTCTGGAGTAGGACCTCATTGCTTGATTTAGCATTTTAGTTTGTGCAGTTAAAAGTGGTTCTCAAAATTTACTTGGTTAGTTCACTGAAACTTTGATTTAATGATAGCATACATTCAGATATCAGAGGTTGAAATTCTAGAACCTACTGTGACATAATAATGAAGAAAGAATCAAAAGGCATACAGAAGTAGATATATTGTAATGGATTATCTTATGTGATTGTCACAATCAGTCTTCCCTTCATCACCACCACCACTGCTGCTATGCTTGTACACTATTTTCCCAGAGAGAGCTCAAAGGACATTCCTATAAATTAGTTATTTGAAATACATTAATGAGTAGAACACGCCTGAGATCAATGTCTTCTATAAGCCAGAGATGATGAGAGATGCTGACACTGAAATCAGCTCCCTGAATTCACTGAGGATATTGGAATTATGGAAGGGCAAGGTCCAAGTGGCAGTGCCTTTAGAGTTAAGAGCATTAGTAGAAGACAGTGGGGACAAATTAGTATAGAGTGTTTTTTTGTTGTTGTTGTTTAACTTGCATGGATTTTTTTTTCTTTCTTTCTTTCTTTTTTTTTTGCTTGTAGATAATTGCCATGGTATTTGTAGGAGAAAAAGATGCATATTACTAAAATATCACTTAAAACATAAGAGGATAAAACTCTAGGTCTGTCAGCTGGAAACCTGACTTGAGTCATCACAATAGTGGGTCCTGGTCTATCGCCAGTTTCCAGACTAAACTAGTTTGTAAACCTACTTAGAAAAGATTCAATACTCAAAGGTTGTAGGGATTACTAATGATTGTCTCTAAGTTTATACTAAATCATGAGGACCCAAAATGATATTATGATCTATCATAGAAGGAGAGATATACTGGTGGTCAAGACACAGGGCTGGGTCTAGAGTGAAGCAAGTAAAAACCCTAGGTCCTGAGATTTTACAATGCACTCACAGGTTTATTCAAGTAATACCCTGCCTGAGGTCTCAATCCTGAAGAAACAAATGGATTTGTGGACAAAGCTTATCCCCTAAGCTGGTTCATGGAACCACCCTGTGATTGTACCCTGGTGTCTGTATGCATAGTTGAAACACACTTATATGGAAACTGCTAAGTTCTACACATTGGCTTCTGACTCATGAATTGAGGGCTATTCTAGCAGGAAGGGTATGCACAAGCTTCTGGAACTTTATATCCTTGCCAGGATGTCAAACCTAAAGTAGAAATGCAGCCCTAGAAAAACTGAAGATTAGTGGTCTTATTCAAAAAACTCGAAATGGATGGTGATTTCCATTATATCTTTATTGAATTTACTAGGTTGGACTTTGAAGAAGATAGATATATCTTAGAGAATTACTGTGGATTATCTTAAATATAGTCAGGCATGGTTTCAGTTGCAGCTGTGGTTCCAGATGTGGTTTCTTTACCAAAGCAAATTATCACAGCCCCTTGAACCTGGTACAAACTATTAATCTGGAAATGCTTTTGTCTTTTTAACAATTTTCAAGTATCATGACTAGCAGTGTGCTTTTACTTCACAGGATCAACAGTTCATCTTCATACTCTTGCCTTATGGTCATCTTGTCACCCCTTCTCTCTGACTTAGTTTAGTCCTCAAAGATTATGGTGGAAGAAGGCTTGGTTGTCTAATTTGGATTTGGGAGACAGAATTTACCACATTTGAGTGTGCTGTTCTACTGTGTTTGTTGAATAACTCAAAAGAATAGCAAGAAAATGCTCCTCGACTAGAAACAGAACAGTGAAAACTGCTTTTCTGCTTGAGCCTAATGATCCATCATATCCAATAATATTTGATGTACCTGGAAATAGAGATGCTTGTGAAACTTCTGACAAACCCCTATAGGAGAATCACAGTTATGATCTCTGTGGTTTGGAGCAAAGCTATGGCTATTTCTAGGTACCTTTTTGAAAAATAGTTCCTAGAAAGCTATCAGACCTTGGTAGAGTTGGAAAGCCTGACCATGGGCTATCAAGTGACCATGAAAATGTGGCTGCCATCATGAACTGGCTATTTATTAGGCATGTGCAGCAGAGATTTATCATTAATGGAATAGTATATTTGAAATCAACCTTAAGCAATTCTGAAAGGCATAAAAAGGTATCTCAGACTTTTACCACACATGTTCCTACTATATTGCTTCTCTTCCTCCAGTACATAACTAAGGCCTCATGGGAAAATTTCTTATGACTAGTTGAGTACTGAAAAGTGCTCAATTCAGTTTAGATAAGTTCATGATCTTCTGAGAATGGTCAGAGTATGAAGATGTTTGTATTCCATATGAATGATCAACAAAGGGCATCTACTGGAGAACCGGCTCTGAATAATCATATGGGTGAGATGACCACTGCTCAGATTGTCAGTTTGCTTCTTTCCTCAGCCATTCCAATTCTTGCTCAGTGGACCCATGGACAGGGTGGCTGTGGCCATAGGAATTGAGGTTATTACTGGCCTCAATAACACAACTGTCCCCTTACCAGGACTGGTCTGATTATTGCCAGTCCTGAGTGACCAACATGACAGCCTCAAAGGCTAACACTATTCTTCAATATGGTGCCATACCCATTTGGGGAGGGAGGAACCTCACTTGGGGCAGGTTGATTACATGAGACAAATCACTTTTAACTACCTAAAAATGGAGTATTAAGATATTTTAATGACTTATTGACTTTGTTAGGTTGACTGTTACTAAGCTAGAAATTTGCATGTATCCTTGATTTTGTTTCTTTCCCTCTACAGTTATACTTACTTGGCATTACTCAACACCTTATGCTTTTCCACACCCTTGTGCTTTTGGCTGACCCAGCTTCTCTATTCTATCTAGCCAAAATATATCCAACATTGAAAACCTATCTCAAATATAGTATCACCTCCTTTAATTCCTGACGACACTTCATATGCATTTGTAGCATAGGCCCCCTTAAGATGTATTATAAGGACATATTAAAAGTGCATATTTACTTACTAAATTGTATGTCCCATGATTTGGCAACACTATCCATTATTGCATACTGCCCTTCCCTTGGCCCCCAAGTCAATGATTATCGCCTTGGTGGTTCTCAATACAGATTTAGTGAAATGAACAGAGTACACCTCTCTTACTAGTTTTTTCTTTCTTTCCCACTACATTGAATCATAATGATGTTGGAGTCTGTAGGTCAATTTGAATAATGATAGTAAAGCAATGTGTCATGTGAGAGACTTAGTCAAAAGCTTAACTCTGGGATTTGTTAGCTATGTGACCTTGAGAAAGTCACTTAACCTCCCTGAGCCTCAATTTCTTCTTTTCTAAGAGGAGGCTTCTTTTAGCACTGTAATTCTACTGTTTCAGAATTTACCTCCAAAAAGAAAAAAAATTATATTCTAGAAATAATTAACTGTAAAAATTTTTTTCCTTATTCTTTATTTTTACACAGTTTAGTATAATTGCTTCAATATTACAGATAAAATCTCTTTTTCTTTTGAAAATGATCAATGCTCGAAACTTTGCTTGGATAGGAAACATAAATCTTTAAATAATTTAATGTGCATTCATATATTAATATGCAAATTTTATGTTGAATTAATTTGAAACTGAAAATATTTATAACATGCTATTACAAAGGATTTGTCCCACATTTTGAATCACTATAGTGACAAAGAATCAAATCAGCCCATCAAGAATTAGTAATTTTTGGAGTTCCTGTTGTGGCTCAGTGGTTAATGAACCTGATTAGCATCTGTGAGGATGCGAGTTCCATCCCTCGCCTCGCTCAGTGGGTTAAGGATCTGGCATTGCTATGAGCTGTGGTGTAGGTTGTAGATGCAGCTCAGATCCCACATTGCTGTGGCCCTGGCATAAGCCAGTGGCTACAGCTCCAACTGGACCCCTAGCCTGGGAACCTCCATATGCTGCGGGTGCAGCTCTAAAAAGACAAAAAAAAAAAATTCTTAATCTTTTTCTTCACTTTGAGAAATCATCACATATGAGGAACTTAATGCCTCTTAGTTCATTCATTCAACTGACATGAAGGGAGAATGTTGTTCACTCTTTGCTTGTCCAGGTGCTTTAAACTTTGCCTTTGGGTCAAAGTAGACATTAAGAGATATGTGTGCCTGGAATTCAGGTTTTTATACTCTACTCATAAAGTTATTTTTAGAATTGCACTTGCTGAATTGATTTTATAGCATCAGTATCCCATGAGGAGTGCCATAGGAAATTAAGTCCGTTACTGATGGATTGCTAGCAAGGATATCCTTGACATTCTCTAGATCCTGCTATTTAACATAATGCCCAAAGACCACCAGCCTTGGTCTTACCCAAGAGCTTATTAGAAATTCAGAATCACTAGCCCAACTGTAGATGTTCTGAGTCAAAATCTGCCTTTAAATAAGATCCCGCCGATGGTCCATATGCCCATTAAAGTGTGAGAAGCAGGACATTGCCCAGTGGTCTTTTTTATGAGATTCCTCATAAAATTATTTTGTTATAAAATAACAATAAATTATTATTATTAATATACATAATCAAGGGGAAAAACCTATGCTTCTCTCAAACAAGAGATATTTGTGATAGTTGTCTTTTAATCTTTTGAACATTGTGAATTTTGTGGTTGATCCCATTTTCCTTTCTGCCGTGGCCACATCTTATGGCCCATGTTATATGTGTTGAGTATTGTATCATTACCTCTTTGAAAGTACCTTTTTTATCCTTTTCATTGTTCATTTGAATGTCATCCACATTTTTCCTTTGCCTTGGTGTACTGAATTTTTCAAATCCTTTGTGGAATGAAGTAATGTATAAAGAAATAAAACCAATATAAATAGCTTAAATAGGTCCAGGATTTGTTATGATTTAAACATTGCAAACCTAGACACTTCCCTCTTTGCCACCTACCCTTCTGAGCATCATAATTAATGTTCAATAAGAAGATCTTGAGATACTCTGGGGGTTACAGTTATCAGAGAAGTACTAATTATACTCAGCACACTATACTGTAGTTACTGAGCCAGAAACACAGACTAATGTGTTTTATAAAGATTTTAAACAAGAATAGAAAACCCCAAAGATTTCTGACTAAAACAGAACATTCCCTTCAATTAAAACATCTCATTTCATGAGCACACTGGTGAATATCAGTCTTTAAGTTTTTATAGACAAATTAGGTTTCTGCTCTATTTTTTTTTCTTTTTTTACTGGGTACAATAATATTCTAGGTATTTAGCCATCATTTACATTAAACACGTACTGATAAAACACATAGCAGGTAAATTCTGAGCTGATGTCAGGCTATATATCTCTACCAGCAGGCAGCCAAACAGTTGAACTTACTGCCTCAGGAAGCCATTGAGCTGACTACATATGGTGGCTGAATAATTTTATGACCAGTAATAAGGTTCACACGTTTTACATGTTAAGAGAGGGGTAATCAAGTCTTATGCTTCGGGGCATAAATTAATCACTGCAGGGGTCAAAAAAGAATCTCCTTTGCCCTATGAGCAGAATTGAATAATTAGGCAGTGTCTGTATTGATGTTTTTAAAGCCTTCTTCTTAAGGATTGGCATTGGTTTTAAGAACAATTCTGAGACTTTGTGGGGGTGTTCGAGCTCTTGATTAGAAGAGGAGGGTGGCACAAGTTGAGCAGTTCATTCTGGCAGGCAGACAGGTTGGGCAGCTTCCTGATACCACACTGTTCAACTTGATTTTCATTAAAAGCTCAAAGTGCCTGCTGTTAAAATGTCTCTAGGCAGCTGGGGCAAATGGGCCTCCTTCCCTATCTGGGAATCTTGAGGTGGATTTTTATCTGTTAATCAAGTCTCCTTGTAAGGTGGTGGTGGGAGGGTGGAGTGTTTATTAATGTGTGAGTTCATTCTCTCTCTTCTACAATTCATACTTTACATTTTAAAAAGACACATTTCTCTATGACTGGAAATTAAACCTTGAGGGTTTTTTGTTTGTTTGTTTGTTTGTTTTGGTAAAACAGACTCAAGGGGAAACTCGTTAATCAGAAGGCATTGAAGGCCAAGTGTGATCGAGTGCCTAACACATAAATCTTTGTAGGTTTGCCTACACGGTTATTGAATGAAGCATGTCATGTGGTTTTGTGATAAGGCAAGGATACTGTATTCCACAGAAAATAATTTTATTTCCTATGTCCTTCTGCTACACCCCCATATTCAGCAGTTTTGAATTTAGATAAAGTAAAATAACTTCCAAGTCATATCCCAGGAGTGTTCCTAGTTAAAGGAAAACTGAATAATGAGTCATTTCCAGATAATGACTGTATATGAGTGACCTCGATATTCAATACTCTGAGAGCAAAACAAAAACTTTATTGACATGGCAATTTATTGACTCCAGTATCCTTCCAGATATTTGTATATTTGGTTTTCTTTGCCTTTTCTCTGTGTTCATTTTGAAACCAGTCAAATATTGTGTGACTAGTCCAGCATTGGGTTAACTATAGTTGCTTATGATGCAAAATAGTATTATTATCCATCAAAGGATTAATGGTATCCTTCCTATAAGCCTAACACCGAGGCAGGCATGGAAGTTGAAATTAAGGCAACTACTTTGTCCTTTAGATACTCATAATCTGGTTGGGAACATAGGACAGACCCACTGAATACAGTTAAGCCATATTACTGTCAGGTTAGGTGTTGGTGAGGCCTATGTATGTTTAAGAAAAGGGAGATCAGCATGGTCTGGCATGATTCATGGCAGGGAGAGAGACTCTTTGGGCCTGAAGACTATGCATGTTTTGTAGGGGTGTAGGAAAAGGGGCATTGTGAATGGGCTTGAGTGTGTACACAGAGTGTGTGTGAGTGTGCGCGCGTGTGCGTGCGCACGCATGTGTGGGTATATGCACATGGTGGGCTATGCCTCACTGCAGAGTTAACAAAAGACTTGAATTCAAGAAGAAGCTGGGAATGAACTGGGAAGGAGCAGGGTATGTTTTAATGATAATAGGGAATACATTTAGGTAGATAGAGAAGAACCTGATCCCTGAAAAACTTGATGCCAGACTAAGAAATATCATACAGAAATTAGGAAATCATTGACTTTGTTGATTAGATAATTAGCATGTTGAAAACATATTTGGGGAAGAAGAATATAGTTATAGCATAGAAAGTGGATCTGAGCAGAGAGGGACTGGGGGTACTGCTTTGAGTGACATCCAGTCATGAGGCAGTTATGTTTATATTAACTGTCTTTCACATTCTGGTCTCACAGCCAGAAAGCCTATTTGATCATACTGTTTGTTTGGTTTGGTGTTTATTTTATTTTATTTTCTGAAAGCTCAAGGTTGTGTCTTGCTAGAAGAGCGAGGAGAGGTCAGGTGTGATTTACGGAATGTGTTGTAATGTAACCACAGCACTGGAATTACTTGTTAGGTACTGGATTCAAGTATCTTTATGTTTAGATTGACAGTGAACATGATTAAGTATGTATCCCTAAATCAATGTTGGATTTAGTATGCTTAATTTTAGGATCAGTTCTCTCCTTCTTCTTCCTTTTTTTTTCAGCAAAATATCCAATATTTTTGCAAGGCTATTTTTCTGAATTAAGCATACATTAAATATCTCATCTAGGTAATAAATCATTGTGCCAGTAACTATCATAATCTCACCAGATTTCATATTGCTACATTTTCATGGCACTCTAAGATAGCAAAGTAAATCAACTGCTCAGACAAATAAGCAGTTCAAACTCCTTTGAAAAGTCTGTCAATATTGGTAGAGTGCCCACTGAATGAAGAATTCTTTCCTCTTTGCCTTGGGAAGATATAAAGAATTAAATGAGTGGTTTGGCCTTGGTAAGACTGCAACAGACTAAGGGAAAAAGAAAAAGCCCGAAGTAAAAATTAAACTAAAATCTGGAGTTCCCGTCGTGGCACAGTGGTTAACGAATCCGACTAGGAACCATGGGGTTGCGGGTTTGATCCCTGGCCTTGCTCAGTGGGTCAAGGATCCAGCATTGCCGTGAGCTGTAGTGTAGGTTGCAGACGTGGCTTGGATCCCGCATTGCTGTGGCTCTGGCATAGGTTGGTGGCTACAGCTCTGATTCGACCCCTAGCCTGGGAACCTCCATATGCCATGAGAGCGGCCCTAGAAAACGCCAAAAAAACAAAAACAAAAAAAAAAAACCTAAACACACCCCTACAATAGTAATAACTCTGGATCAAATAATTACTCTGTGCAAGACAGTTCACAAACATCTCCTTTACTTCTTGTATCAGCCCTATGGATTATAGTATTAGCATCCTTAATTTTGCAGATGAGGAATCCTGAGACCAGAGAAGTTAGCTAATCTGCTCACACAACGGCAGAGCCAGAATTTAAACTGTGACTCTCTAACTTTTGAGCCAGATTTCTTTTCAGACTGCTATAATTAGTTACAAAAAAGCAAAAAAAAAAGCCAAAATTATTGTTTTTGAATTCCAAATAAAGTGATTTGGGAAGGTTAGATAGAGTCATTATCTGAAATCATGTAAAAGAAAATAATATAGATTCGGAAAGAGTCTTCAGGAGAACATTCCAGATCAGGAAAATGGCAGACTTGTAATCAGAAAACAACAGACTATGAGTATGGGGCAGTATTAAGAATAGTCATTTGAGGTGAGAGATGCAGTTGGATGTGTCCCTGAATTGGAAACATGACTGACACCTGACTTGAATATTTAGTGCTGGGCATATGTAATGTGACTGACATATACATATTGAGGTGATGGTGACTCCTGGTGCTGAGCACTGATGGGGGTACACCTGGTGAAGACAAACTAAGGGGGAAAGCAGACTGAGAGAAGGTGCTGGCCTTTCTAGGTGTTCACTTCAAATTGTTCTTTACAACTTTTCCCACAGTAGCAAAGCAATGTGAGTGCCA
Organism: Phacochoerus africanus; assembly: GCF_016906955.1. Lineage (NCBI taxonomy): Eukaryota > Metazoa > Chordata > Mammalia > Artiodactyla > Suidae > Phacochoerus > Phacochoerus africanus. The sequence continues at coordinate 78,262,571 of NC_062554.1, forward strand.
GGTGACTTCAGCCTCCTCTTTTCCACATCATACCCCCCAAAACATCAGGAAGCCTTCTCATGTCATTTTCCCCTCAAAGTAGCTCTGAATATAACTGTAATCTATAATTTCCTGTGTCAAAGTAGTGGGGAATGGAATTTAGCTAATATCATTTTTCCAAACTCTAAACTCCAAAAATGAATCAAAAAACCCCTAAAGCACCAACATTCTTTCATAATCTCATGAAAAGGTCAGTTTAACAAAAACATTTAATTAGAAAATTTATAATTAAATTTGTAATTAATTAGAGTAGATTTTGATCCAGTTTAATGTATCAGATAGCAATAATTCAAAAGAATTCTACCAGTGTATTACAGAAGTGGAACTAGTAAAGAAAGCATGTTTCTATGCTTTCTGTTGCCTTTTTTCCATTCTGAATTCCTTGGCTCTTAGAGTTAAATGGATATCATTGAGGTAAACACTTGACCCTTCAACAACATGGGTTTGAAATTTGCAGGTTATATATATGTAGGGGCTTTTTTAGTAGTAAATAACACAGTACTTCATCTGTGGCTGGTTGAATTCACATTGGGAAGAACTGCAAATATGGAGGAGCAACTCTAAGTTCTATGGGGATTTTTGACTTGGTGGAGGATCTGCCTTTACCCCTCATCATGTTCAAAGATAAACTGTATTTTTGTTGTAGGCTGATGAAAAATGAAGGGTAACTGATGAAATAAATGGGGTGGATATTCAGCTAGCATGCACCAGTGCTAAAATACAAACATACTAGTTGATAAAGAGCCACTGCCCTGAACCTTTGGACTCTCCACACCCATGTCCCTTCCTACTATCCTGGGCACTCTGGCCACTCTGGCCACTCTAGACTCTGGCCCTTCTTCCAGGATACTTTCTTCACTTCCCCGAGGTCCACTATCTAAAGAGTTGACCAGCACAGCAGGAAGGCTCCAGGACACTGCCCATTGCCCCAGCACCCATCCTTGTGTTGTACAGTTGTTAACCATTTAACATGCCAAGGTAATTGGGTTGACTGTGATTGGAAAGGTAGCTATTTCTTCTTTTACTCAAGCTGTTCTATTCCTTTCTCCCTCTACTGTTCTTCCATTATAGGCTCCCAGAGGAGCATAAAAGTACAGCTTTGGATATGATACATCCTTTCTCTTGAATTAAGGATGCCTCAAGGTATATTCATTTCCTATCTTCTTGCCCTATTTTATGACACCACTTGTGAATATGATTGAATAATGACAAACATTCTGTTTTTTATAACATTTACATCTAATTTTAAATGGCTTTGAGGGTAATAGATTCTAGATTTCCTTAATGAATATCAAACCATAAAATTTAAAAATTGTATCATGTGTGTATGCATGTGTGTGTGTACACACAAAAAGTTGCATGTTGATGTGTGTATATATACACATACACATATATTTCTATTCATTCGTTCAGGGCTTATTTTTTAAATCATAACTATTACTACTTAATATATGTATTTCAGGCACAATATTTTTTTAGGTGCTTATATCATTTCTTAGAATGTGGCACTGTTGTTATTTGTATTTCTCCTTGAAATACATTTGCCCTCTCTTAAAACAGAGTATTTATGCAGTCATATTCAATGTGAAAAGAGAATCTTTCTTGGCACATATTATATGTAAAGCAAGCACAAACTCAGATTTTGATTAAAATGTAGTTGCATGGCCTTCTAGCTCAGCTTTAATTGCATTTAAAATTTCTTTCTGCACCTGTACTGAAGATTGCAAACCAATATTAATAAAGTAGGCTTAGAGCAGTGCAGCACCGGAGCAATAGGTTCTTGACAAAAGTTATTTACCTAACTAGAGTTTCATTTCAAAGTTAACATGTCTCTGTGCTACTTGAATAAAGCACTCATCTGAAAACTCTGTCAGACACTTTAACCCAATTTAATTTATTCCCTGAAAGTTTAATCCCCTGCTGAAAAGAGTAGTTGCAAATTTTCCAGAGTCACAATCCACTGAAGTGAAAAATGTTTAATGACATCACAGGTACTGAGCTTTAAGAATTTAGTTAAAAATCTTCTCCAAAATGTAAAACAGGGGGCAAGAGTTAATAGGATATTTTATATAGTTATATTTCAATCCCATTCCAAATCTTTCTAAAGTCCCCTGCATCTCTGCCATTGAAGCTGCATGAAATGAGTTACTTAGACATCTCCAGGGACTGGGGTAGAAAAAAAAAAAAACTCTTAAATTTTAAACTGTAAAAGCAAATCTCTTCTGATCTTTGACATTTAAGTGGCTTATTCAGTCATTTTACATTTTATAAAACTCTCTTTGTAATCACATCAACCAAACAAAGCAAATTTTACACAGGCTTCTACCACACTGTACAAGAAAGCAGCTCACAGTGCACAACACAGAATGGTTTGGCACTGATGTACATCAACCCAGACTTGGTTTTATACAGTAAATTGTGCAACAGAAGTCTATTTATCGGTTATTAAAATATTTTTGGTCTGACTGCCAGAGAGTGAGGATAAAAACAGGGGAGGAGAGAAAATAAAATCTGAATTGACTTTGTTTTTGGCATAGTAGAAAGCATTTTGGTCCTCTTTATAGTCTTCTAAAAATCTAATTATTCATTTGGCAGTTACACCTCCATAGTGCAACTGGATAGTTGGTTTAAAATATGCAAAGCACAGATTTCAGATTTAATAGGAGATAATGACCGCTTTATAGCCTGTCAGGTCATGGCCTATTTGGCCTAGTTACAGAGATATTGCTTCATGGTTCAGTGCTTGAGAGCTGATGATGGCTCCAGGCCAACAAAGGTGTCATTGACATAATAGAAAGTAAGGGTTTCTCCGGAACTCTAATGAGATGCTCTGTAAAGAATAGATCAAAAATGTCATGTCTTAGCACAGCTCTGATGGGGGCAGTGAGTGGCATATCTCTCTACTATATCATCAAGAGAGAAAAGAAAGAAAGGAAGGAAGAAAGGAAGGAAGGAAGGAAGAAAGAAAGAAAGGAAAAGAAAGAAAAAAGAGAAAGAAAAATTTAAAAACCAATCATTTAAATTAAGCTTCTTCGTAAAGTTATAATTTCACATTCTAAAACTAGGATTATGGAGTTCCCGTCGTGGTGCAGTGGTTAACGAATCCGACTAGGAACCATGAGGTTGCGGGTTCCGTCCCTGCCCTTGCTCAGTGGGTTAACCATCCGGCGTTGCCGTGAGCTGTGGTGTAGGTTGCAGACGCAGCTCGGATCCCGCGTTGCTGTGGCTCTGGCGTAGGCCGGTGGCTACAGCTCCGATTCGACCCCTAGCCTGGGAACCTCCATATGCCGCGGGAGCGGCCCAAGAAATAGCAAAAAGACCAAAAATAAATAAATAAATAAAATAAATAAAACTAGGATTATTAGTGATAATCATATTGTGTTTGAAGTATTACCACTTCAAAAAGATAACAGTGAACTCTTTGCCAGAGTAACTTGGAAAGTCACCATTTGGGCAATCCCCATGGACAAGTGCATCTGCCTTGAGAGCTGGGATGTGAGCCTGTGGCCAGACTCCAGAGTCCCTGCTTTTACTTCTATGCCAAGACACCTAAAATGTGCAATTTTTCTACATGAATTTAAATTATGTAAATTAATTATTTTATACAAAATTAACCGCATGGATCAATATAGCCATTTGATAAGTTAAAAAAAAAAACAAATTAGAGCAAGTATTGTTAATATCTACCATTTATTGAGAAGGAACATGTACACACATTGTCTTTAATTCTCAAGATAATACTGAGACAAGGTATTTACATCTTCAATTCATAATGAGAAAATTTAGGTCTCAGAGATTATGGCTCTAAAGTTAATTATTATTTGGCCATGAAGCACCTGCTGTATACATAGTTGAATATTCCTATACCTAAGGACATGTTGTGTAATGACCAGTGATATGCTAGTTAGCTCTTTTGGGGAAATGATGATTCAGATTACACTTGAACTTCAAGTTCTATATCCAGGGTTGAAGAATGAGGCTACTTCTACTTGGTCAAGGTTAACTGGGTCATGCCCACTCAAGGAACTGAGTCATTATGCTTACTGTTATTGAATAGCAATAGGTAGTACCATTGTGGTAACAGCAAAACAAGCCAGGGATTTTGATGCACAACCTGAATGTTGCTTCCTGAATGTGTGATTCTAAATAGGTCTCTTTGCCGGAAGGTCCTAGTTTCCTTCATTTAACCATTGGGGTATTGGTATCTACCTCCTAGGAAGGTTGTCAGAGTTCAGTCTACTCACATAGAAACACTAGGAAATATTACTTTTAAAATTCTTCTGAATTAAACAAAAGAATGGCAGCCTCAGATGGATTAGTTAATTCAGGAAACAGATTTTCTTTAAATATTAGCTTCATTTAAACCAAATGTGAAATGAAAGAGCCATAAAATGACAAAATTAAATGAGTTTATTATAAAAAATAGTAAAACAATTACACATAATGCAAATTAATTATCTGTAAAATTATATTAAATAGTCTAAATGACTTAACAGTCTATGATTTAGCACAGTACAATAATATTATTCTCTCTGCAACTACTCGAAGCATTGCTTCCTTCTCCCTCAAATCAAGGAACACTTTTTCTCCACTATCATCTTTGTCAGTTGGAGGCTCTACAACTTTATTATAAAGTGATTTGGAGTGCCTGAACTCAAACAGAGTAACATTTTACAAAGTAGCCTATAATCTTTATATTTTACAAAAAGGTAAAGAACAAGAAATAGAAAGAAAGGCTACTGAAGAGTCATAACAATTAAATGTAATGAATGTCATGGGACTGGATCAGAAAAATTAGTGTTTACACACTTACTAATTGTTGGGACAATTTGATATTGACTATAGATTAAATTATTAAAGTATCAAGTTTAAATTTCTTGATTTTGATAGCTATGCTAATATAATAACATGTAATTTTTCTTAGGAATTGCTTTAGAACTTTAAGTAAATGGGTATGATGTCACCAACTTTCTCTGAAAATGGCTCAGAAACATACAAATATATATATATGTATATATATAAACATGTACATATATGTGAATGAAAGAGAGAGAGCAATAAAATAACATGTGATAAGCTTTTAATATCATATACATCCCACACATACACACACCCCCGCCAATCCTCAGGATATATTACAGCTCACATTACCCTGGCTTTGCTTTAGTACTCTCTGTTGAGAATCACAGACTTTCAAGGTTCATAGGAGGAGGGCAGCTCCAAAATAGTAGGATCTTTATCTATTAGAGAGTATAAAGTGTGATGTAGGTTATCTACAATGAACAGATAAATGGATTTAAATTGAGTACAATGACTTCCCTGAGATTAATTTTTAAAAATTAAAAAAATCATAGTTACCTAACAAATGCTTGCTGATGGACTTATAGACAAGAGAATCTGACAAACTTCTGCTTAAATTTGCCTTTTTAAAAATAAGTCTTCTGAAAATAGGAACTAATAAGATTTTTGGAAACAAAGCTTTTTTTCTTTCAGAGATTAAAGAAAAATTCCCTTTGTCTTACCACTTGCTTAACTGGAAACCTCTGACAGTGTTTTCATTTTTATTCTCTCTTCCCTCAGAGCAGTGGCTGTTCAGACTTAAGCTTCAGAAAGTCTGAGCTTAGGTTTGTGCACACAGTCAATCCAGGGGACCCCAAACTCTAATTGAGATGTGCTGGGTTAGTGCCTCTTTGTTTTAGGGTTAACAAATGATGTCAAATTTCATAGTATCCCTTCCTTCCACAAAATTAAGAGCAAAAATAAATCAGTTTCTTATTTTGAAGTTGACATCTTGATTTTCAGCTTCAGTAAACTCTGAAGGCAATGTGAGGTACCAGTTCTCAACAAAAGGAAATTTTGGAACTCAAGAAGAGGGGAATTAGATACCAGGAAACGCTCATTGTAGTTATAACCCTGTTCCTAACCACCTTGAGAACTTTAGCTGAGTTACTTAGCTCTATGGAACTCAACTTCCTAAGTTATGAAATAATTTTCAAGCACCCTTTCAGCTTCAGATGTTTTGTGATTCTAACTCTCAACAAACATGGATTTTAGTGATATAGAATGTGATACATAAAGCAGAAATGTCACAGTAATACTGTGTTTATTTATACTCTATCAACTCTAAAGCCAAAAATGCCTTTAAGACTCATATTTTTAAAAACAGTTTAATTTGTACTGTTAACGAACATTTTTACAGCTCAATTTGAGCCTTTGTAAACACATACATAAAACTGGTTGTATTGCTTCACATTTATAAAACCCTATTGCATTTTCCAAGCAAATGGGCATTTCTGCAAAGAAATAGCCTAGCACATGCCTAACTGCTTGTTTCAAAGCAATTATTATTTGTCAATACAAGTGTCCACTTGAATAATGCAAAGAAAATGCCCCTAGAAAGTTTGCCAGACTCTCGTTGAAGAAACTACAGCTCTTAGGATCCCATAAGCATTTTCTTTCATTACTGTCTTAGCATTAATTTTATGGGAATTCACAAGAGAAAACCCAGAAGATGGAATTAACTTTTCTGACACCTAAGAGACCACACTCATTGTTTTATTAAATTTTCTGATATCTGTAAAACCTCCAAAATACAGTTATGTTCGTTTATGCATTTTTGTTCTTATTTACTTCTCACTTTGATTTAAATGAAAATACATTTATTTGAAGATTTTTGATGTAACATTCCTGACCAATTATAATGACCTGTAGCATCGGCTCAGTTGTATTTTCCTAGAAAATTACAACCTTTTCTCTTGCATCACTGTGGATGTTTATGGAATTGCAAAAAGCCTTACAATATAAACATGTTTATCTATGCCAAAAAATGAACTGTTCATCTGTTATGGGGCAAGCTCATCTGTAAAGGAATAGCATTATGTGTGGGCAGGCATTCCATTCAAACATGCACTTATTCATTCAGCCAATATTTGTAGAGAAGCTACTTGGAACCTGGCATTTTATAAGTGTAGCGATAGTGACAAAGGAATTTTATGACTATCCCCCCCACTTCCACAGAGATAATAGTTCAGGGAAAGAAGGAAGGAAGGAAGGAAGGAAGGAAGGAGAAAGGAAGGAAGGAAGGAAGGAAGGAAGAAAAAGAGAGAAAAAAGAAAGAAAGAAGAAGAAAAGAAAGAAAGAAAGAAAGAAAGAAAGAAAGAAGAAAGAAAGAAAGAGAAAGAAAAAGAAAGAAAGAAAGAAAGAAAGAAAGAAAGAAAGAAAGAAAGAAAGAAAGAAAGAAAGAAAAAAGAAAGAAAGAAAGGAAGGAAGGAAGGAAGGAAGGAAGGAAGGAAGGAAGGAAGGAAGGAAGGAAGGAAGAAAGAAAGGGAAAGAAAAAGAAATAAAATAGTGCTACTTCCATCAACAAATAGTATAAGGTGCTCAGAGACAATCAACCATTCCTGTGGACATGAAGTTTAGGTTGGGCTAGAGGATGAGTAGGAGTTAACTAAGCAAATGAGAATGGGTAGAAAGGATGCCAGGATGGAGAAGTATCCTATGCAAGGCTCCCAAAGTTGGAAGAAAGAGAATACATTAAAAAGAGTCTGATGTGATCTGAACTCTGAGGACAAAGGGAAGAGTAGAAAAATACAACTGGAGATGTAGAAATATGTTGCAGTGACCTAGACTATTTTCCAAATAAATAAATACCTAAATCTTAAACATACCGTCTATGAGGAATCAAAATTTCACAACAGATTCTTTAGTTGGTGATGACCTCGGTGATAGTTCCTTGAGCAACAGTAGCTCCTTCCTGGTCTCTGCAGCTCATAGAAAATGTGGCTCCTAGGGGCTGCATCAGTCAGCAGGTACCACGAAGTTTCCTGGTCCATCTTCTTTTTTCAAAGAGTTCTGGGACCCTTAATGACACACTTCTGTTTGTCTTCATCATCAGGAATAGAGACAGCTGTCGGATGTCCTAGCTATGCCCTCTAGTGGCAGATGGAGTGTTACCCAGCTCTTTTGGAAAGGGTAATTAAACTCCCTCTCAGAGTTTGGAAATAAGTGTGGGAGCATACCGAGGGGAGGAAATTCTGTTCTAACAGCCTGTCTTTCTTTCAATTCTCCTGTGTTACTATCTCTCCACAGTGTTCAGAGCAGTTCACACTAATGCTGTGATAATTCATTTTAAAGTACTTTAAAGGTCAAGGGGATCTCAGAGTTCTACTTGAACACATATTTTCACCCAGCCTTTCAATTGTGACTTCTCGTACAGCATCCTCAGCCTCTTTTGCTCTCTGTTTGCTCTATTCTCTCTGTGACTCATCTCCTCTTATCACACAATCTTTGGGTGAACATCCTTCTTTTGTTTAGTGAAAATGTCCATTTAATTTCCTTGATAACAAAAAAAGCCAAGTTCTTTTCTTCTTTGGAATCTAGGCATACAACTCAATTTTACATCTGATTAAAGTCACAGCACCTAAATACAGAGGCCATATTTTCCCCTGTTTATGAGATCACTCTGCCTAAGCATCCTTTTCCCTCAGCACTTGGTTCTTTGGTATGAGATTCTACATGTCATGCTTTAAAAAAATGGAAATAAGGGGAAAGGGTAAGGAAAGACCAACGTGAAATGTAGCCCAGGCTTTTGGACAACAGGTGCATCGGGTTCCAAAGTTGGCAGTAACTAAATAAGAGGTCTGTGGAAGACAGAGTGTGTTCACCCAGTACTAGGAATCTTGCAAAGAAGAAACAAATGTTAAGGAATGGATGCTGATCCTATTGGAGAGGCTTTAGAAAAGGACAGGTTGGTTTAAGAGCTTTCAAGGAAAAAATTTCCCCATAGCCATGGTGGCCTTTGAAGTTCCCTTAGTGCATGAGTTGTGTCTTCCCTGAGCTGTGCCTAAGACCCTTTGTGGGGCCTGGTGCTCTAGGTTAGACAGGCTTTATCACGTCTTGCCCAGGCCAAGGCATCATCCAAAGACATTTATTGACTCAATGTAAAAAGGTTTTACCTAACTCCAGCATTGCCGATCTTGATGAAGTAGTGAGGGGTCTATTCTTTTTCTGGATTTTGACTCTTCTCAGAACACTGGATTTGTTGAAGAAGTTGGAGATTCTCAATTTACAGGACTTTTGCAGGAGTTCGAAGGGACCATATTTCCAGGATCTTTGCCGCTTTTTATAGTCCTGGGTTGACTGTCTGCTTTGTCCACTTTTCACCTGAGAAGAACTGAGTGATGTTGATACACTACAGCCTGATAAGAAAGAGGTCATAGGAGGATTTTTGAATGAATCCAGGATGTAAAGGACACATGGATGATATTCCCTTGAAACTAGTCTTTATCACTTCATTTATAGACTCTTTCCTCTGTCTATTGGAAAGTTTCCAGATCAATCTCTGGATAATCAGAGGGTATTGAGGCATATGTCTCAAAAATATCAAGTTATTATTTCCTTGGGAATCTGAGCTTCTGTTGGATAAAATGAATGATTAATTACTACTCAGTATGTTCTCATATACCGTTACTGTATATAAGAACATATGTATGTATAGTTTCTGGAAATAGGATTAGAAGATGAGTCAAACCTTCCTCATTTGGTCTGTTCTAGATAGGCAGGTACTTTGCTTTCACAAGCCTCCACATAATAAGCTTTATTATAGAAATCACTCATATTGGTCTCCAATTTTGATAGAAAGACTCTGGATCTGGGGTTCCTGGGATCACTCAGTGGTTAACGAACCCGAATAGTATTCATGAGGACAGGGGTTAGATCCCTGACCTCACTCAGTGGGTTGAGGATCCGGTGTTGCCTTGAGCTGTGGAGTAGGTCACAGATGCGGCTTGGATCCAGTGTTGCTGTAGCTGTGGCATAGGCTGGTGGCTACAGCTCTGATTAGACCCCTAGTCTGTGAATTTCCATATGCCACTAGTGTGGCCCTAAAAAAAAAAAAAAAAGAAAGAAAGATAGACTCTGCATCTAACCCAGCTAGTTCTACATATGCAACATTTGTCTTTTCCTTAAAGACATCAGGATTTACTGACAAATTAAAATTTCCTCATGAGTAATGAAAAAATAATGCTGAAGTGGCTTTGTTTCAGCCAAGAAATAGCTTTTCAACAGGTTATTTTAAATGTTTTGTTCACTATATTATAACAAGTACCCAGGGGTGCTCATATGGGATATTCCTTATACATTTTAAATGGAAATAATGTAAAATACTAAAAAGAGAAGCAGCTTTTGCTATGCAGACCTGCATAAGGTAACTGTAATTATGGTTTGAGAGAATGGGTTAAGTGGGGTATGTAGAAAATAATTTTTAATTTTTCATCAATGCTAATGTCTATCTGTCTAAACATATACATATTTATATGTTTATAAAGTGAGCATGAGGGAAGAGGCACTATTTTCATAGGATGAAAAAATCTTTTTCTCAGCAGCAAAAACAATAGTTCATGGCTTTTCACAAGGCATGCTTTTCCCCTGTGGTTAAAGAACCAAACACATTTTCAAGATAATTTTCATGAGAGAACCTAAGGAAAAAGAATCAAAGGGAAAACTAATTTGAATAGTTACACAAACTTGCAAGGCACTCAATTACCCATGACTCAGAACCAGCATCTAATACAATAACCATAGGGGTGAGTTGGTGTCCTGTGTTAGAAGTGACCCATCCTGCATGGGATTGAGAGAGCTCATGGAGTAACATATCTCAAATTCTTAGCCATTTCTTTAAACTGATGGAAACATACCATGTTTCTAGTACCTAAGGCTGACATGGAGTATCCAGACGAATAAGAATGTATTCTCTTGAAATTGGTATGTCAAAGATAAATTATTGCTTACATTTTCCAATATGAAACTGAAACATAATCCAAGTGGTCCCCTACCACCACCTACTGTTAAAGATGACCACAGTGTTGTTACAATTCTGCTGATTTCCATTTCTGTTTGTTTGGACCATTTGAGTGCATGTAATGTCTCCATTCAGAAGACAGAATAGCAGTGTGCATCTTGAAAGCCTTATTTTCCTTTTCATTAGAGTTTCATTACCAGGTTAAGCATGATAGCTCTCAAGTGTTCAACTCATACTATTTTCCATATTTTTATTTGTGCCACGTATGAAATCTTTTATCTTCATGAAAACCCAGTGGGTAAGGTATCATCTCTGTTTTTATAATTGGGAAAAAAGTGGCCCTAAGGGGTCATTGCTGATAATAGCAGATTTGGGATTTAGCCTTGTAATCTCTAACTGCAAAGCCCATTTTCTTAGTTTCTATGCAACACAGCCTCCAGCAACTACCAGGTGAAGGGAGCTACATGGAGTTCCTTTTCTGCTTTTCCACTGTTAGTGCAGCAGCACTGCTACTAGTGGAGCACTGCTGTGTAGCAGAAGGAAATGATATATTTTTGATGTATTAAAATACTAACCCATTTCCTTTGGCTTATCCTATATAATATAGGCACACCAAGTAATGTCAATGAAATGAAGGCTCTAAACTTGTAAGAGAAGTCTCTATGGGCCACATGTTCTACCAAAATCTTAGTTGTGGCTAAAGAATCAATGAGCCTTCACTATTGAAAACGATGTAAGTAAGAGTATAAAACATATATGCAATTTACCGAGTGCTTGCTCTATGCTAGGTCCTCCTTCCCCCCACCAAGTTACATAAAGGCATAATACACAAAGAACATCCCTCATAGAGGTTATAGGCCTCCTGGGGGGACTTTGTGAAAAAGAGCTTGACCTACCTAAAAATATCTGCATGCTTTCCCATAAACTCATTCAGAAGGGGGCTGGAGAAAGTATGAGCCTATGTAGCCTACCTTATGAGATTTTTACAATTGCTGAAATAGAAAAAAATCCTAAAATTTTTGGAGAGAGAAAAATAAAATAGAACAAAGTGAATGACTATTCTACCTAGTGTAAGGCTGTGGCCAGTAAAGACGTTTTTAGCATGGACAACTCAGATAATTTATCCCTTATGAGCTCTTTTTAAAGAATCACACAAATCTCTACAACCATAAAAATGAAAATCCAACTCAAGAGAGGGCAGAGTGAAGTATATGAAACAGCAATGAACAGAAAAAAACAGTGGAATCAGGCTGAAAGAATAACTCTAGGTAACCTGGCTGTGAAACAATGTAATGATTAAGGATGTACCACAAAATGTACATAAAAAGTAGAGGTATGATACATTCATATTTTAGAACTCTATTTCCCATTTAATAAAGATGATGTACCTGGGTGTGCTAAAAGGTATGCATCTATAAGGTATTTTGTTAATTGGAAAAATATAAAATGCAATTCATAAAATATGGCACTATGTAAACTATTTACATATGAAAAATAGTGAAAATATTTAGGAACAATATACACCAAAAATTTGAGGTTTTTCCTTTGAAGAGAGAGGTGGGGTTGTAAGGGAGCAGGAGTTGATAATACAGGTTTTTACTTTTTACTTCATAAATCCTATAGTTTAAATTTTTTAATTTTTAAAAAATTTTCAGGAGTTCCCATCGTGGCTCAGTGGTTAACGAATCCAACTGGGAACCATGAGGTTGTGGGTTCCATCCCTGGCCTCACTCAGTGGGTTAAGGATGTGGCATTGCCAAGAGCTGTGGTGTAGGTTGCAGACGTGGCTCCGATCCCCACGTTACTGTGGCTCTGGCTTAGGCCGACGGCTACAGCTGCGATTAGACCCCTAGCCTGGGAACCTCCATATGCCATAGATAGGTGCAGCCCTAGAAAAGGCAAAAAGACCAAAGAAAAAAATTTCCATTTTTTGCTTTTTTAGGTCCACACCCTCAGCGTGTGGAAGTTCCCAGACTAGGGGTTGAATTGGAGCTATTAGCTGCCAGCCTACACTACAGCTACAGCAACACCAGATCCAAGCTGATTCTGCAACCTACACTGCAGCCCACAGCAAGGCCGAATCCTTCGCTCACTGAGTGAGGCCAGGAATCAAACCCTGTCCTCATTGTTGCTCGTTGGTTTCCTACTGCTGAGCCACAACGGGAATTCTCCTCTAATGTTTAAATGATGTGATAAGCATATATTAAAATACAATTGCATGATTAAAATGATTTTAAAAATAAAAGACATACCTCGTAGAGTAACTAAGCAGTAGCTTTTTTATTTACCAGCAGTAATCATGGACAAGTTCTTTTTGGGCCTCTGAATCTCCATCTGTAAACTGAAAGTAACTCTATTGACATTAAAAGTTTGTGTGTAAATGAGTGAATGAATGTGTGTGTGTGTGGTTTAAATAAAATGCAATGCCATATGTAAAATGCTATTTACAATGCTTGGAATAGAGTGTGCCCTTAACCAATAGCAGTTAATAGTATGCAACATATATTCAACATAGCAAATTATGAAACTGCCAAAATGAAGTTATAATCACAGAGCAAGACCATTTTGTTGATTAGTTATTCACTGATGAGAGATATTGCTTAAGCATCAGGTTGTCTAAAATTTTTGTTTGGCTTAAGTATTCATATAGTTGATGAAGTAAACACATGATTTTCAAAGTAATCTTGAGATTATTTACATTGAACAGTAATAAATCAACAGTAAATGTGCAGGTTTGTAGAAATTTAAAGGCATCTTATTGCTCTTTTATAAAAGGAAATACACAAATATCTGGAGACACCTCTAGTTGGAGATGTACATGTAAAAGAGGGAAATGTTCATATAAAATCTCATAAGTCCGGGAGTATCGTTGAGGTGGCAATGAACTTGAGGAGTGGTTTATTTTCCAAAGGTGATGTCTTTCAATAATATTTTAAAAGATAATATATTGACATTATGATTGTAAGCCTATAATGAAAAGATATTATAGAAAGCAGTGAGAAAGCATGGCCCCGAGGACTAGATCTCTCCCTTTCTGTCTGTCCGTCCGTCCTTCTTCCTTCCTTCCCTCCTCTCTCTCTCTTTCTTTCTTTTGGCTGCACCCATAGTATGTGGAATTTCCCAGGCCAGGGGTCAAACGTGCTTCATAACAGCAACCAGAACCACTGTGATGACTCCCTACCCCCACCCCCAACAAGGTTCTGCCCCAGACATCTCCCTTCATATTAGATCCAAGTTCTATCTTTGTTTACGGTTGAAGGACATGACACCTCTTTGCATCTATTTTTGAATGTTCTCAAAATAAACATATACTTTAACATGCATATGTGTAATCATGTTAAGAATTGTTATAATTCTCTTCATTTGTAAAACAATTAGGCAAACAATATACATAATTTGTGGAAATGGTATCATTGGACTAGTGAGCTGGCTTCTTTGTAATGGGCACTGGCCACTTTTGGAAAATTATATTCAGTTAGGAAGTATATTCAGTTAGGAAATATATTCAGTGTTTTCGCTATTACAGGAAAAAATACTTTTTGTAGAAAAAATTTCACAATGCTTTGCCTTTTGGGAATAGAGTTAATTAGAGGTTTTCAGGTTTTTCTTTCGGAGGCATCTTATGCCATAATCTTCATCACTTCCATTATCAGTCAGATTTACAGGCATGAAAGGATCTTTAGGTAACTTTAAAAAAGAAACCCTTTTATTCTGTTTGTAAAATCAATGATAGAAAGTGTTCTGAGTGTAAGGTTTTCTTTTTTTTTTTCTTTTTTTTTTGGTCTATGATACTTTAATTCTTTTTTACTTTTTTTTTTTTTTTTTTTTTTGTCTTTTTGCTATTTTCTTGGGCCGCTTTCACGGCACATGGAGGTTCCCAGGCTAGGGGTCGAATTGGAGCTGTAGCTGCCAGCCTACACCAGAGTCACAGCAATGCAGGATCCGAGCCGCGTCTGCAACCTATACCACAGCTCAGGGCAACAACACCGGATCGTTAACCCACTGAGCAAGGGCAGGGACCGAACCCTCAACCTCATGGTTCCTAGTCGGATTCATTAACCACTGCGCCATGACGGGAACTCCAGGTTTTCTTTTTTAATGATGTTATTTATTTAGTAAGGCTCAGGACCTATTTCAGTTTTTATGTGTTTCAAAATGACAGTTCTTAAGATGTAAAGCAATACGGTAGAGTGAGAAAGCCAAGGATTCCTGATTGCATCCAAGAGTAGATGTATTAGGCTAGTTGCTCTTCTTTCTCATCTTGAATCATCTCTTTGCCCCTACTCAAACTAGCTTAAAGAAGGTCCTTAGTAGTAAATTCAAAAGTTAAGGGGCTTCTTTTCAAGTGTTTATACTTTTTTTTGACTTCTACTTGGAATTTGAATCTTATCCATGCCTGCCTTTCCTCCCACCACCTTTCCTTGGTTTACACAGTATTATTTTCTTTCTAATATCTTCTCTGTTTTTGGCTACCTAGTCTGGCTTCACCTCTGTCAGTCCTTACAGCATTGAAGTATCTTAGCTATTGTCACCAGCCTTCTTCTGTATCACCATGCTCTGGCCTCATAGTATTACCTACTCATTCTACAAAATCAACATCACTATCCTCCTCATTTCTCCAGACATTCATACCCATGTTGCTAACTTTCTTTGGATAACATCATCGGAATGACTTGCAGTCACTTCGACCTCCAAAGTCCCGCAGAGATTTAATTTCATTTTCCATCTAAGTTGTTATTTTTGTATTCCTAACAGAGGTAAGCAAACATTAATTCTCAACTTTTTCATGTTCCTGCTTAGCCAATAAATCATCCAGTTGAGTTAGTCCTACCTCTGAAATATATTTTATATCCATTTTCTCTTTCTCTTTTTTTTTTTTTTCCTGCCACTGCCTTGGTTCAGGCTCATTTACTTTCTCAAATGAAACATTGCAATTAATTATTTAATTATTCCCTCAAGTACTCCCCTACTAATCCACCTTTCAGTGTCCAATCACTGGATTCTTATAGAGCCAGGATGACCTACTTGAAAGCAAAACAGGACAAAATTTAGCAATTCCTCATTATCCCTAAGATTAAGTTTAGGTATATTCACATTTGACCCTAGAACCTTCACATATTGATGCTAGTCTGCCCTCTTCAGGTTCTACCCACCTCTTGCCGCTCTGTTTATCCTCCCTGTTAAGTTCAGAAGTAAGGAATTATTTTCCATTTTCACATTTGACACGTTCCTTCTTAGTTTTTACTTCTGCATAGTATGTTCCTTATGCTTACAAGAACTTCTTTGGCCCGTACACTGTCTGTTGAAACCCTAACTCCCCCCCCCCTTTTTTTTTTAAATCTCCCAGATCTGAGGATCATCTCCTCTATTATATATATTTTTTTTACCTTTTAACTTCAACTATGACTCCAAGAATATTGTACATAGAGTTGGTTACATCACACTGCTACTTGCTTAACTGATTTCACCATTAGATTGTAAACATTTTGAGGGCAAGGATCTTGTCTCATTTACCTTTGTATTCCTATTAGTTAACTTGCTACTAGCAGAATCTCACTATATAGTTACTGAATGAATGAAATGAATCAGTGTTGTGTATCCTGAACATATCTGGGAACTTTCCTAAGGACCCTTCCTGGTTTTTCATGATGGATATTCTCTTTTAGACATTGCCCTGTTCCTTTCCTAACTTAAGTGAAAGGGAAGGGAAGAGAGAAGAAGAATATTCAAAGCAGTGTTGAAGACTACAACCGGCTTTGATTTTGTACCCAAACTGAAATGTTCCAAAGAGGTTTATTGACTACTGGCACCAGTGAAACTCTGTCCCATCACAGCAGTGGGAGCAAATGGTTATATTGCATTTGGTAGTTGAATAGCTTAATAGCGGAACATAGCTTACTTTTTGTCAACCTGAGTTTTACTGTCTATTCAACTTGCCAGGTTTGGGGGCTGTCATAGCAGTGCTTCCAATATATTTAAATTGTTTGCTTTAGCTTTTTGTAAAAGGGGGTTGTCATATAAAGATAACTTTGCTCTCAAATCCTATTGTAAATTTTTCATTTACGTTAAATATTACCCAGTGGAATTCAGAGGTAAAACATTTGAGAATGATAATAGTTAGAAATACTAATGTGGAATATGCTTTATATCCAGGTGCTGTCCTTTAGTGCTTTAAATTGAATGTCCTGTTTAATTCTCCAAAGAGCCCTCTGAGGGAAAGGGATATTATTCTCCTACTGTCTAGAAGAAAACAAAACAAAACAAAACAAAAACAAAAAAACAAACCAGAAGTGTGAAAAAGCTAAGCAGCTTGCCCACATAATACAACTGTGAAGAATCACAGCCAGGATTGGGATTCAGGGTGTCTTTCTCTAGAACTTACACTCCTAATCACTACAGCTGTGGAGAGTGTAATTTAGAAGTAAATTTCTATTCTGCATGAAAACCAGAGGTTGCTCTGCTGTCAGAATCTTTGCATCCTCTTGATAGAGTGGTTCTTCTTGAACCCACTTCCCATTTTTTTTCCTTAACTACTTATATGCTGCTGGTAAATTTACAATAAGTCCCTTTTTACTTCTTCTTTGGGACAATTTTATTACTGCTTCATGACCCAGTGCACCAAGATGCATCTCATACAGCCCCTCTTCTTGATCAACTGTGTTGATGCTGAGATACAAGTAACAAGCTGTTACCAAGCTGTTAAATGGAAATTATCTATATAACTCCAGAGAGTAGAATATGTATTTATTTCTTTTATAATAAGGATAAATATAGAAGCTTCCATAAGAATAATGCTTATATAATTAGGCAAGTAGAGATTTCAATGTTTGACCGATCAATTAGATGTCAATTGAAACAAAACAAGCAAATACACAGACAAAAATAAACTCCAAAATTAAAAGATCTGCACTACTTTTTTTTTTTTTGCTTTTTTTAGGGCTTCACCCATGGCATATGGAGATTCCGAGGCTAGAGGTCCAGTTGGAGCTACAGCTGCCAGCCTATGCCATAGCCACAGCAATGCAGAATCCGAACTGCGTCTTCAACCTACACCACACCTTATGGCAACGCCAGGTTCTTAACCCACTGAGAAAGGCCAGGGATCGAACATGCAATCTTATGGTTCCTAGTTGGATTCGTTTCCACTGTGCCATGACGGGAACTCCAGATCTGCACTACTTTTATCAATTAATGTTTGTTATAAATTTTATATTATATCTACTCTGTTATAGGATACTAGTATATTTTGAAATGCATTTCTTTCAGTGAATTAGTAGGAAAACTTTAGTTGTTTCTACTAATTTTGTAATTTTATGATATAACATTACTAAGGAACTACACAGGTTTACAGTTTTGATATTAGAGAAAAATAGCCCCAGAGAGGACTGCCTTTATTATCAGATAGAGAGGATAGGTGGGAAACTTCAGGATCTTTCCTTGAGAAAATGTACACATTTCTATGCATCATCCCCCTTCCCAAAGAATATTTTCCTCTCAATTCCATCCCTGTAAGATTCAATATTTTGTTCTTGTTTAAAAAACAAAATGAATTTTTTAAAAGTGACTATTTTGCTATTATCAGTAACATACAGCTTGAGTGTGATCCATTTTTGGAATTATGTTTTGGCACAAACAGAATCTATAAATAGGAAACAGTGGGTGCAGAGGTAAAAAAAGGAGAGAGGTCAATTCAGGGGTTGAACAGAAGTGAAGGGAAAGTGTCTAGAACTAAAAGAAAGTTGACAGCAAAGAAGACCTCTCAATTTCTAATATTTGTCCCAAGATCAACAACAACCCATGTTACAGCCATATTTGATTCCACATAAGAGGGCTTATTCATTTTGAGTAGGTGAGAAGTTCAAGAGTTCAAAGAGTGACCTATATGAAGCTGGTCTGTTTCTCTTAGATGTGAATCCACCCCCACCATAATCTGCCTATTTTTTCTGGACCCCATCCCATCCCTAGGATCTTGAGGTCATAACATAGGCAAATGGATCCAGGCTAGCAGCCAAAAATATTTCACAGGCTTTTGTGTTAACCTAGTCAGTGTTTCAGTCTTGGCTTTTCAGAATGCATAAACCCATCATGAAACCTCATTTTCTCTCAAATGCAGTGAATTTACATGGGGCTAAACTTGCAGTGTTTCTCAAGCTCAGCACTACTGGGAAGAGTCCAGCTTCTGCTGGTATTTTTTCCCAGATAGTAATAGTCCCATCCACTCATATTGTCTCAATTTGAACTGGTCAGAGAAAAGACTAGCTAACAGTAAAGAGATCATTGATCTTCAGGATTCTTTTTTTTTTTTTTTTAATGGCTACACCTGGGCATATGGACTTTGCAGGGCCAGGGACTGAATCCAAGCTGTGGCAGCAGCAAAGGAGGATCCCTTAACCCACTGCACTAGGGCCAGGGATCCAACTCATGCCTCATCAGCAACCTGAGCCATTGCAGTCGGATTCTTAACCTACTTCACCACAACAGGGATGCCACTCTTAAGGCATTTTTGAAAAGGCAAACTTACACTAAATGACTTTGTTTTAGCTTAGAATGCCAATGCCCCTTGCATCTTTGTCCGTGGGGGAACCATCCCATGCAGGTTCCAAATATTTGGTTGTGCAATTAAGAGCAAAGATACTGTCAGGCCAGACCTCCATATGTGTCATTTGGTGGCCATCTTTCCCTAATTGTCCTCACATATCAGCTTGTGTTTCATAAACAATAGCTAAGTTTAATTGAGCTCTGCTCATGTGCCAGCTGCTGTTTTAAAGTTAACATATCTTAGGTCATTCTTTCTTTACCAGTAACCCTGTGAAGTGGGCACCATCATTACTCCCACTTTATAGATACAGGAAACTGAGGCAGAGGGAAGTTAAATGAGATGACCAAGGGCACACAGCATGGAAGTGGCAGAGCTGAGTGTAGATCTCAGGGTGACTGGCTCTAAAGTTCATGCCCTTACTCTGCAGGGATTGTTTTAGAGTCCTCGTAGCACAAATAAGTGAGCAAAAGGTTATTCTAAGGGCAGGCTTGCATCCTAGCAAGAAGCCTACATGGCTAAGTCTACAAAGAGGTCCCTGCACTGCAGCTCTAATTCCTGGTGGGCCTGAATAAAAAGAGCTCTGCAGGAGTGACCTCTCATTGTGAGAGTAGTTTGGAAGAAGACTAGAGGGTTCATGTGGCTGCTGAGTGGTAGTCAGGGTCATGTCTGAGCCAGGACTCAGAACTGGTTCTGGAGGAGCCCAGTGATAGAGATTTATTGTGAAACCTGGCTTTTTAATGTGCAGTGGGCAACTCCCTTACTGGAGAATAATCAGTCCACATCTTAAAGGGTTTATCTGTATTGGCTTGTTTGGTTCCTGTGGATTCTCAGCTGTGTTCCTTGAACCCTCCATGTCATGATCAGAAGTCACTGCTCTAACTTTAGTTTAATGAGGTTATTGCAGACATTGTATATGCTATACTTACACATAAATATAGGGGCTGTGATTAGGCCAGTGCTTATATAATTCAGCAATTACAGATTTAGATGTTTAACCAATCAGATTTAGGGTTCCTCTGAATCCTGAGCTAGCTAGAGATCTAATTCTGCCCAAAGAAGGAAGACTGGGGTCCCAGGAGAATAGTTTCTGACTATGACTCTCATAATCCAGCCTGAAGTGACTTTTCAGTCACTGCACATTTGGTTTTGCTTCTCTAGATTGGTAATTATCTATAAAATCTTGTGTATTAGTTGTCCTCATTTATGTCCCTTTACCTAGGCCACATTTGAAGTCCCTAAATGGAAAAATATTATATCTTACACATTACACAGTATGCTTCTTTCAATAATAGGTGATAATAAACATGTTATTTTATTTTGACCAGATAAAATACACTAGAGTCTCCTTGCAAAACTAACTTATGTGACTGTGGCATGGACTACCAAAAGTCCATAGAATGTCAGTTGACATATTTCTGAGAATCATATAGTTTTAAAGCTTATGGTAACTTTGAAGTAGAAAAATAACACAATGATTAATAAATTTTTTTTTAAGTGTTGGGATTTTGGTGCTGAGAAATAATTAGTTTGATTTATGTTTGAATTCAATCTGCTTTATTCATGTTAGGTGGCCTATTTCTTGAAGTCAATGTTTTTATACAGCCTTTCTGTCATGGTTAGTGGTTTTTATCCATCTACACCTCCTCTCTCCCATCATTATATAAAAACAGAAGTGGTATTTTACCACAGCTTAATAAATATTGGCTAGGTACTGAAGGTACTTTAATTCCTATGAGAAAGGGCTTGGATCTTTGTGTTGGGTATTCTCAGATACAGTGATGTAAATGCCATTTTTCTGTTCCATTTCCAGGTCACATGCGCCAATTTAACCAATGGTGGAAAGTCAGAACTTCTAAAATCAGGAAGCAGCAAATCCACACTAAAGCACATATGGACAGAAAGCAGCAAAGACTTGTCTATCAGCCGACTCCTGTCACAGACTTTTCGTGGCAAAGAAAATGACACAGATTTAGACCTGCGATATGACACCCCAGAACCTTACTCTGAGCAAGACCTCTGGGACTGGCTGAGGAACTCCACAGACCTTCAAGAGCCTCGGCCCAGGGCCAAGCGAAGGCCTATTGTTAAGACGGGCAAGTTTAAGAAAATGTTTGGATGGGGTGATTTTCATTCCAACATCAAAACAGTGAAGCTAAACCTATTGATAACTGGGAAAATTGTAGATCATGGTAATGGGACATTTAGTGTTTATTTCAGGCATAATTCCACTGGTCAAGGGAATGTATCTGTCAGCTTGGTGCCCCCTACGAAAATAGTGGAATTCGACTTGGCACAACAAACCGTGATTGATGCCAAAGATTCCAAGTCCTTTAACTGTCGCATTGAATATGAAAAGGTTGACAAGGCTACCAAGAACACACTCTGCAACTATGACCCTTCAAAAACCTGTTACCAGGAGCAGACCCAAAGTCATGTATCCTGGCTCTGCTCCAAGCCCTTTAAGGTGATCTGTATTTACATTTCCTTTTATAGTACAGATTATAAACTAGTACAGAAAGTGTGCCCTGACTACAACTACCACAGTGACACACCTTACTTCCCCTCCGGATGAGGAAGGACATGGGGGTGAGACTGAAGCCTGAGGAGTTCAAGGTCATATGACAGGGCTGTTACCTCAAGAAGAAGGTCCCATCTGTTTCCTGGAATGTGTCTACACTGCTGCTCTCGTCAACTGGCTGCAAATACGCTCGTGGAAAACAACCTGATGTAATTTCTGCCCAGTCAGCTTCATCTCTCAGTATAGTTGTAAATCACCCCAGATTCTACAGCCGCACCTGAAGACATGCTCTCACACATAGATGTACACAAACACACCCTCATACCCATTTCAGCTGGCATCTGTCATGATTCCTGTCAAGAGGGCTTTCGTTGTCTGACTCATAATTGTTTAGGATAAACAATCAAGAGAAAGGATTAACTAGACAGTGATGGGTTTTCAGCACTTGCTGTTGTGGAAATCTCCTTTAAAGTCTTGAGTACATGCTAATCAATAATCCTCACTCATGCATTTCTACTGCTTGGAGTAGCTGTACTGGTAAATACTACTGTAGGAGTATATGCTTGTTAAAGTGGAAAAAAAATGTGTCTTTAGAACTCAGTATTCTTTATTTTATGAACACAACACGTGTAGTAACTTTTTCCCAGCATATAGTAGGCACATTCAAGGTGATTCAAGATGGCTCTTTTTTCTGTGGAGGGAGCCTGTTCTCAGTAAAGATGAGCAAACATTTGGAATTTACATGTGGGCAGACACTGGATTACAGCTTTCATCACCAATCATTGGACTTTTGCAAAGTCGAGACCAGCTAAGGCTGCTTAAAACAAGTTCTGATCATTATATAAGAAGGAAAATGCCTGACAGACACCATGTAAGTTATAAGTGTCTGTCTTATCTTTACTACACATATTGTAACAAATTCAATATCCTAGTCTTCATTTGTATGAATGGTTTGTATTGTACATAGTTTAACCAAGTGTTATTTGAGCTGCTTATTAATATTAACTTGTACGTGTCTCTCTGCTTGTTATTGGTTAAAAAAGAAAAAAAGGATATGAGGAATCCATTCTATCAGTGTAGCTGTGAACTCCATTAAAAAGACAAACTTAATGTACAAAGCATTTATTCAGCTCAAGTATTGTTGAAAGCTATACATATACAACATTACAGTCTGTCTGTATTTAGATATTTTATTTCTGGACAAAATGAAATGTACATAAAAATAAAATGCTTAAAGTTGAGTTTCAATATGTACTTGTGTAAGATGGTGATTTAAATGGTTCTGACAAGAAGAATGTGCTGGAATATAGTCATGGTTTTGCATCTCATGTCTCTAAATTCGTACAGAACTATCTAAATTGCTATTAGTCGCCCAGTCAAAACAACTTAGGAGTTTCAATCTTAAGCCTGGGAAACAGTTGTGGCATTCAGCATTATACACATTTTTGGTTTTCTGTCATGCTAGTTGTTCAAGAATACCAAAAATCAATGAACGTAAGGAGATAATTGAGGTCTTGTAAATTAATTATAGCTGGTTGATTATTTTTCCTGTACAGTGTCTTTCTTTAGAAGGGAGTTGAGAAAAATGTAATTTTTATTTCCTCACAGATGTCTGAAGATTGTGACTGACTTTCCCCGATTCTACCATAATGACTCAACTGAGAAAATTATAATAGCAGTGGAGGGTGTTGATGCTCAATTTATGTATATCAAAAGGGATCAATTTATCTATATAGCATTATTTTTTGGATATTTATTTTTTATGAATAATTACTGCGTGCAATCCCAGCAAAATAAACAGAAGAAGAAACATGTAAGGTAATAACCTATTTTTAAAGTCACGAATTGGGGGATGGGGTATGAAAAGTGTCAAAGGTTAACCAAAGAAGTCGAATTAAGAACATTCACTCATTCTCATTTTCCATTCATGCTGCATAGGGATAAGTATGCTTTCATAGAGAAAACAATAGAAGGACTACAGGGGACTCAGTACCACAGAGTTATAAACTATGGACTCAATGATTTGGCTAAAGAGAGTCTTCAGTTGCCAATCAAAGTCACATTCTGGTAAATGTTCACCTCTCAAAATCCTCTTACATAGCTGGAAAGACATTCATATCAATATCAATATATTAACTAATTTACCATGGGACTTAGAAATTATTGTTAGAACAGACACATTTGGCAATAAGAGCTTCATGAGTTCCAGGTGCAGAACATAATTTCCACAGATAAATATTGTTATTCTGGGGTTTGTTTACCAAAATGATCACTTAGGAGTTAGTTCTCTCTCAGCAAAAAGGGGAATGAGTCAGAAGGCAAAAAAATATATATTTTTGATTATTTGATTAGTGTCCTGTGACTTTCATTATGTGGTCTAACCTGTCCTATAATCCAACATGCAAGATGAGATGAAAATATGCTTCGGTCTTCCCCCATCTGCCCTGGTCTCCAAAGTCCTCGTGAATATTGCTTTTATGTTTTGTAAACATAAAGGATGCAGCTCCTAATTAACATTCAATGGGTTAAGTTATTTTTCTGTAGTTTTTCTTTAGAACAAAAACAAAATAAAAATAAAATTAGCAAATCCCCAACAATGATTTCAATTTTTAAAAATCTAAGCTTTTAGCACTCTTTTTCTGGGCCTTTATTCACATATTCCGAACTCCTACGTCATCAAAACTTTTCATCTGTAATATAGAAAATCCATGATGAAATAGAAAATTGATTCAAAAATAATTTATTTGTATCCAACATACTTCTGTTTTAGACAAGCAAGCAGATGAAGGAAGATGAATATGAAGGTTCAAAAGATTAAAAACTTTGCTAGGCCAACTTGTTGCTTCAGCAAACTGGTTAGTTAAGTTTTAATTATGCTAGAAAATCATTTGTTATTTTGAAAAAATAAACTTGTAGGCACACTAAGAAAATCACTTTTTCTAGAATCTTAAGTATACTTTCACACCTTTGCTAGGATATAGAAAAAACTCCAAGGTGGAAATAGATAGCATCTGATGCAAACATGGGTTTGTCCTCATCTATTTTTATTTTCAGAAATATTTTAGTAAAAGTGAAGTTATTATAAAGAAGTGTTTATTGCAGCTTCTTGCCTCATGGAAGAAAAATGATGCAAGTCACCGGTTTATCTATTTATGATAAAAACAGTGAATTGTCATGGTATGGTTTCAGTTGGGCATTTTTGGGCTTGTGGCTCTTGTGAGAATTTCTCTGCATGAGTAGAAGTGATATAACTGTTAATAGCACAGTACTAAATTTCTGGAAGTGATTACTCTGAAAGTAATTGAAATACTTGTTAAATTTAAAACTGTAGACTGGGAATCTTCAGGTTCCTACATTTGAGCAATAAACTGTAAGCCATATTTTTGCACAGAATAGATTAAAAAAATCATGAGAAGCCTGAGAAAGTGTTTGTCTTTTCCCTTTTCCCTACTGCTTTACATGTAAGAAGCAGCTTAACCAATATAAACAGCTCTTCAGAAAAGCAATTTGCATCTCCACCATCAACTCAATGCCAAGTTTTACCCTGGAGCAAATTCAAATGGCTGTGTTTATTAACTTTTGGAACTTGGTTGATGTACTAGCATCTGACATTTATTGATAATTATTCAATTATCAGTCTATATTATATTCATTTTTATCTTTACATTTTAAGTAAAATGAAAATCATTAGATGCATTCAAAAATGAAACATTTTAAAACATTCATTTGCATAAAAATGATTGTTCTTTACCTAGTTTGTAGGTGTCAAAAAAAAAAAAATGAGTCCCTTAACACTCAGCATTGAATCCTGAAAAAATGATTGGTAGGTCAGCTTTTCTCAGGAGTCCCATGGCCTATCAGAGGATGATTTCAGGGGTTGGGAGCATAGGGGAAACAATCCTTCTCAATTTAAAACTGCAGTGTATCATTGTTTAATATCTAGTACTATTGGAAATACTTTTAAGTAACAAATTTGTAATTACTTATATTTTTACTCAGATGGTCAAGAACAGAAATCCCATGAAAGTTTTAATTTCAATTTGTTTCTGTGAACAAAGTCTAGAGAAGTCCCCTAAAAGTAGGATATTACTAGTGCCAAGTAACTGACCAAGTGTCTAAAGTTTGATGAAAAGCAGTTTAATATTAATAATTCTTCACTTATAGGGTTATGCCTTTTATTACTCCTGGACTGTAGTTTGACTATAAAGGCCCTAAAAGTGACGGATGCAGATGGTTTAGAGACTTTCTTTCATTGGCTGTAGTGGCTGTTACCATTGGTGGTGCCAAGTGTACAGTCCTGCAAATTCTACAGTGCATCAGACATACAGCCAAAGCTCAATTCACATCATCCTCCCCAACAGGTGCTGAATTTCTATTTCTTAATTCTATGTAAGGGACCTAAATAGACAACTGGAATATTACTGATTTCTGATACTCAAATTCCTTGACTCAAACACAGAAGTAAACTTGGCCATTGAGGTAGTGACTATTGAAAGAAATAATGCCAGAAAGTTGTTAGAAAGCCACTATTGTCAAATAAAAATATGGATTTACCATTGTTTACGTTTGTGCTAATATTCACTTTGCCAATTTTCTGTAATCCAGTTTTATTATTATAATTAATTTCTTTATTTGCACTTCACAAAAATTTTCAGTAGTGAGTATGGTCAAGTGACATCTCCAAGGCAGGTTGAAAATATTTCATGGACTTTTTTTTTAATGGAAGTATAGGTGACATACAACATTACATTAGTTTCAAGTGTACAATATAATTGATTTGATATTTGTATATCTTGCAAAATGATCACCACAATAAGTCTAATTAACATCCTTCATCGTACATAGTTACAATTTTTTTTCTTGTGATAACTTTAAAGATTTACTTTCTTTGCAACTTTCAAATATGGAACACAGTGCTACTATCTATAATCACCGTGATGTACATTACATCCCCATGATTTGTTTATTTGATAGCTGTAAGTTTGCTCTTTTTCACCCCTTTTACCCATTTTGCTTACCCCCAGCACTGCCTCTGGCAACCATCAATCTGTTCTCTGTATCTATGAGCTTGGTTTACTGTTGTTTTTTCTTTGTAAGATTCCACGTATAAGATAGATTTTACAGTATTTGCCTTATCTGACTTATTTCACTTAGGATAATTCCCTCAAGGTCCATCCATGTTGTCAGAAATAGCAAAAAAGATTTCATATTTTTCAAAACTGAATAATATCCCATTGTATAAACAACAATTTCTTTATTCATCCATTGACAGTCACTTGTTTCCATATTTTTTAAATGATTTTTGTTTTTTCCCATTATAGCTGGTTTACAGTGTTCTGTCAATTTTCTATTGTACAGCAAGGTGACCCAGTCACATACTACACATATACATTCCTTTGTTTCCATATTTCGGTATTGTAAACAGATGCATTGAATGTGGGGGTGCATACCTTATCAGATACAAAATTTGCAAATATTTCCTCCCAGTGAGTAGGTTGCCCTTACCTTTTGTTGATGGTTTCCTTTGCTGCAGAGAGCTTTTTAGTTGATCCAGTCTCATTTGTTTGTTTTTGCTTTCACTGTATATGCTTTGGTGTCAGATCCAAAATATCATCACCAAGACTGAAGTCCTGAAAGGTTGCCACCTATGTTTTCTTCTAAGAGTTTTATGGTTTCAGGTTTTACATTCAAACCTTTGATCCATTTTGAATTAATTTTCATGTATAGTGTAAGATAGTAGTTCAGTTTTATTCTTTTATTGTGGCTTTCCAGTTTTTCCAACACCATTTATTTAAGTTTTTTACCAAGTTTTTATTCGCATGCTTTTAGAGCTATTTTTTGGAGGCATTTTGTCCTTTAGAAGTTTCTCCAAATGATGAACGACTACATTCCTTTGTCTCTACAAGGTCTGATATTCTTTCTTGTCAAGAATGCCCCTCAAGTAGACTTATCTAATTAAAAATTTCCCCAAAGTGCCACTACAAGTCCAAAATATCCAAAAGTTCATCCATTTTTCAAAAAGGCACAAGATTTTGATCCATAGTGGGTATACATAAAGAAAGCCAGAGTTTTTTGAGGAAGGTGGAGAAAAGGTTTTAGACCAGGTGGAACCCATCTTTGCACTAAGATCACCTGAGAGGTCATAACTATAAGGTACCTATTTATTAACAACTGCTAAAACACAGGGAATCACCTGTTTTCCTCACTTTTGAACAGAAAAGGATGATTTACCATGAAACTTTAACAAGCAAAATACATGCACAATAAAGTCAGGGAGCTCAAAATGCAAAGATAGCAGAGCCAGGGCCCAAGAGCGAATTATCCTCAAATTCGAGGCCTGGCCTGAAAATAAACTCGAAGGGCTCTGTGAGTACTGGCACCTGTTTGCTCATCGGCTACAGAGTCATTGGGGCTTCTTTAGATCCCACTCTTGATTTTCTGAAGAATGGCAAAGGTTTAGAAATAACAGAAGTAAAGCTGACAAATCCATGAAATAGGAACTAATAAAAGTTTATTGCGCACACACCGAAAAGACGGTTTGCAAATTGGCAGTGCTCAAACCAAAACATGGAATGAGGCTCGAGAGTACATTGTTATAAAGCAGCTTATGTAGTGAAAAGGCAGTGACTGTTTATTCTTCACAGTGACTGGCTATAATATTAGAATTTTCTTCAGTGATAGCGAATTGGTCAGTGGTTACCTCATAACAATTTTGAGAAATAGTTTTAAGTTTTGCTTATGATTTCCAGAAGCATAAGCATGAAATGACCTAGGTCAAGTTAGTGTTGCAAAATAAGCTAAATTAAGCTTTGTTTAGATAATTGGTTTTGTCTGCTCAGGGAATTTTCAAGGCTGGTCTCCATTTGGGGTTTGATTTTAACAAGGAAATAAAAAAAGATAGTGCCTACCTGCTTTAGTGAAATGGTGCCCACTTGCCTCAGAGGTCAGAGAGGATCCCCATGGTCCCCACCCCCACCTCAGTCCACCTGTTTAAACTTAGCAAATGACCTTCTTTTCACACAATGTCTGGTGCTCTTCACGGGGCTGCATCTGTGCTGGGCCCAATGGGAGCTGAGTCTGCGCAGGCTCTTTAAGAGGTGGTCTTCATTGGTGCAGCGTGGGGTCTTATGAGCATGTGCGTGGGAGCCCCAAGCCGTTTTAAAGGCTGGAGTGCAGGTCTTAAAAGTTAGTGAGTTGAGGGCCGAGTCGGAGGTCTCCGTGGCTCAGGATTCATCCAGGATTTATGCTCCCTCAGATTGTAGGAAGTTTGTCTCAACTTTTTCTGTCTGTCTTGCTGTGCTTTCACCACTCCTTCCCCCAATGGGAAGGAGCAACTTTGCTAATACTGGTTTTTTTCCAGAGAAAATTATTCTAAGTTTAGCTCTAGACTAGGTTTGTCTGTCAGAGGAGCTGAATTCGGAATCTTTCTAGGTTGCCGTCTGAGCCTGACCTCATAAACTTTTTGTGAGAGGTAAGTAGTGGTTATTCTAATTACTTCACCCAAAAAAGAAAGAGGTGCAAATTTCTGATTACCGAACCCTTAAAAGATGAGCCATTGGCTGTGTTCCCTCATTTAAGCAACCTAGCATTAGGAGGTTGTAGAGACTCTTTGTAAGCCTGGTTGCAGTGAGGAGTCTGAGCCTGGAGGTAAGATATAACTTGTCCAAAGTGATGCAGCTCAGAAGTGATACTGGGAAAATTCCCGTCTGATCTCCATGACTCCAGAATCTGACTTTTTAAACAGTCACTTGCATTACTCTGATTTTTTAAAAAATTTCAAGTTGTATTGAAAAAACATAAAATTAGCATGCTTAATATGACCATGTAGTATGATTATATGAAAAATAATGAAAATTATATGAAAAGTAATGAAAAATTAAATGAAAGTTTCATTGAATCCATTTGTTTTTCTTCACTCTTTGTTTCTCTTTTTTGCTGGGGATGCTCAGAGTCACTTGGTCGTATGGTGGTTTCAGTCTCTGCCCTTCCTGGGCCGCCCAGACCAACCCGCTGTGGCAGCCATTCCTGTTCCCTCAACCCATTTTGTGTTCATACACATTTTTGTGTGTAAAATTGTTTTGATTTGAGGATAGAGTGTCTTTGAGCTTGCTCAGTAGGAAAGTTGTGGGTCAAGGAGGAGAAATAGAGCTGTTAATTAACTTTGAATTATCCAGTCACTGCCTTGGAATCTCTTTTTTGGGAAATCCTACTGTATGGTGAGAAAATTTCAGATCATAGCTTCCACTTTAACTCAAAAATGAGACAAGTAATTCTAATGTGGTTTTCACCTAACACTTTGTTATTTCTTACTGTGTCTTTTTGCCCTTCTGCTTCAGGCTTAATTTTTTTTTTTTTCCCCGGAGGCAAAACAAAAACCCATGACTGTATTTGCTGCATAAAGTTTAGTGGTTGGGGAGATTGGGAAGAATTGCTCAGTCTTTTTTGTGGCATATTTCTTTTTGTTTTTTCTTGTCTCTTTTTTTTTTCTTTTTTTTTGCTGTGTCATTTTAAAACACACCAAAAATCGTAACCATTTTCTTGCTTTAATTTCTTAAGTCTTTTAAAGACCCAGCTCTAAACAAAAAACAGGGATTAGAATACTATGAATACTTTAGTCTGTTGTACCCTGACCCTCTGCCTATAACAGTAATACATATTCCATTTTTTTCTTAGTTTTTCTCATGTTTTTTTCTCATGTTCAAAATTAACATTCTTTAAGGGAACCTGTGTGAAGGCAAGTTATACTCCATTGGTTTAACTAGGCTTCTGCTGAAATTGTCATGTTATAAATTTATGAGCTCTCCCTTCATTGTAAACAAAGCCTGAGTGACACCTTTTCATTTTTTCCCAGATTTTAGCGAAAAATAGAGTTTATCATTAAAAGAATATTTGTGTTTAAGTCTGTAATACTTAGTTTTCGTAACTTCAGTAAAATATTCTAAGGGATGAGTTTACACATGTAGTTTTTCATTTGTTTAGTTCACAGGTTTTCTTTCCCCTCCTTTTTTTTTCCAGATATTTGTCATATCACTCCCACAGGACCTTCTGAAGTACATGCTCCCATACACACAATTACTACGTTGAACCATGGGCTGTCCTTTACTTAGGCAACTACAGCTTTCTAAATTTAGTACTCTGCCACTTTGCAAGTTGATTTTTGAAAATTTAATGGAGCTAGTGGGTTTGACCAAAAAAGTTGTTTGCTGCTTTGTTTTCTTTTATCTTGACATAAAGTGTGTAAGATCTACATTCTATACGATACAAAAATGTTCTACAGAGTCAGTCCATCCACACTCATTAGCCTCACTCAGAATAGGAGCTCCTTATTCACACTATGAAGAAAAAGAATTCATTAGTGGAATGCAGAATTGTAAATCCCAGGTGATTCTAGGAAAGAGTCTTGTGCTCCAGGGCTTGGAGTTCTGAGAGCAGAAAGCAATTACTTTGGGATGGAATCTAGGGAAGCAGCAAGATTTGCAGTAGAGATGAGACAGCTGTGTAGAGTATCTAGGCCATTGGGAATAGGTATGAAAGGTGTTATGAGAACAGCAGAAAGTTTTCTTTTTTACCCAACAGTGGCATAAACCTGACAGAGGCCATTGTATCAGGGCCTTAAGTTTGGGATAGGAGTTGGTAGGCACCCAGGCATTGATGTGTTTGTGGGAGGCCAGTGTGGGCTGATGATGAATGAGAATCAGGTGCCATCGCCCAAGAAACACCATGTGAAAGTTTTTTGCAACCTTAGGAACAGGTTGGAAGAACCCCTAGATAGAGTGAATTGGCTTCAGTTGGCTGAGATTTTAGTGTTCCGCATACGGTAGAATTTGGGCTTAAGATAAAAATTAAGTTATAGAAGGGTAAAATTTTGTTTATTCTGCAGTTGATTATGCGACTTGAAATTAACATCTGCTAGATACTACTTCATTTGATAGAATGTCTTTATCTGTTTTGTTGAAGGCGCAGTCCTAGTACACGGATTCTGAAACAGATTTTAAAAGAGATACCTATATTGAAGGACAAAATAATTTATTAAAATGCAGGGAGGGTTTTGTGACTTTTGTGATGAAATCTATTCAGTATAATTAAGTTTATGTTGCCTCAAATAAGCTTTATAAATAATGGTTTTAGATTAAAGGGATAATTACAGAGTTTTGAAGGAGATGGAGAGAAGGTAAATAACGTTTTCAACCCACACCTTCATTCTATTTTCCCTTTTTTTTCCAGTCATTTTTTTTTCAGGTTATATATAAAGAACTTAGTTCCAAGCACTAGCACACTGAAAGGAATAGAATGTTTAGGGTATGTTACAGGGCCGTGTCAAGGGCGATGCCCGGCATTGGAAATATAAGTCAGCCTAACTCAATAGGCTTCAAGTCTAAAACTATTTCCATTATAGTCCAGTAATACTTCACACACTCCTCCTAGAAGCTCCTACTTGAGTATTTATAAAAATATTGTTTGTGGACAAGAGACATACTTTGAAAGTGTGTCCCAGGAATCCCTAAATTTCCAGAGGTGCCTCCTGAACCCTTGGAGTAGGACTTGAAAGAGGCCAAGGAGGGATGGTACTGAGCCATCTGCTTAATTTTCATCCAAGTATTCACTTATTTGACACATTTGTGGAATGCCTACTATGTGCCATGCATTCCTATAGGTCCCAGGGATAACATCAGTGAATAATACAGATAAGGTCCCTGCCCTCTCGTAACTTAGAATCTAGTGAGAGTAACAAAAGCATTCGCCAAATAATATCTTGCATGTCTGATGGTAATAAATGCTGTGAAGACGAATGAAGCAGAGAGGGTGTAGAGATTTGTTTTTTAAATATTGGTGGTTTGGAAAAGTGGCTCTTCTGTGGTGACAATGAAGAAAGTGAAGGCATTAGGTATAGAGGTATCTAGGGCACGAGCATTCCAGGGACAGGGAGGAGCAATTGTGAATGCCTGTGTCGAGGGCTGGCTTGGCATGCTTTTAAGGACAGGCAAAATGGCTAGAGTGACTAGAACAGAGTTAGCGCTGGAGAAGAACCTTAGAAGATGAGCTAAGAAAGGCAGGAGAAGTTTCACTTTACCTATGAATGTGAAAGGAAACTTGAGAGGGTTTGGAACAGATGAGTGATTTGTGATTTTTTTTTAATTAATGAATTCATTGCATTCATAGTTGTACAATGTTCATCACAATCCAATTTTATAAGATTTGTGTTTTAAGAGAACCACTCTGACTGTACTATGGGGAAAGGAATGGGATATAAAGTGAGAGGGAGGATACAGGGAGGCCAGATGTGAAGCCACTGTACTAATTCACAGAGCTGATGATGGCTCAGATTTAGGCCATATGGTAGCAATATTGGGAGTGAGATCTCATCAGATCCTGGACATAGAACCTAGGATTGACAGACTGGTTCTGATGTGTGAGAAAAATCAGTGATGCCTTCTTTATTTTTGACCTTTAGGTTACATATAAAGACAGATGCTTTAATAAAATCATTTAAAAACCTGCTTTGAAATTAGCTGGCAGTTACAGATAAGCATGTACCTTCTGATCTCTATTTAACTAAAAGTTTGTCCTATCTTTTTGGAACTTGTAGAAGGGAAAGGAATTCATTTTGTATTTTGAAAAGCCCATATATCTTTTTGGTCCATTCAGATAGTTACTTTATTGCTCTTAAAAGCATTTTGAGATTTGAAGTTTAATTCTTTAGGTGTTGCATTTTAAAAATACATGAACATTTTCATTTAAAGTGACTTATTTGTGCTGATCCAGTTGTGAAAAATCTGATGGCAAAGCTGTTTTGTGTAACTTTGGAGGGAAGAAATAAGTAGAAAAATATAACATGTAAATCTCTTCATGTTCACTTTTAAGCTCAATTCATGTATAAGCAGATTTACATGTATGTAATCTGCAAGTAGGGCATGGATTCCTGAGCTGACCTTTATGGTGGCCAAAAAATTCCCTCAATTGTATGTATATTCCCTTTTTCTTGGAGGAGAGAGCCAATTTACCATCATTATTTACAAAACAGTCTTTAAAAGTAAAAAAGGTCAAGAACAACAAAACTGGGTAATAAGACATGAACTGGACCAATGCTAATCAACAAAAGCAAATTTCGAAACATTATGGAGGATTACATTATAATTAGATCTGTTTTATGCTTAGCCACCTATAGTTAAAAATTTATTTTTGGGAGTTCCCGTCGTGGCGCAGTGGTTAACGAATCCGACTAGGAACCATGAGGTTGCGGGTTCGGTCCCTGCCCTTGCTCAGTGGGTTAACGATCCGGCATTGCCGTGAACTGTGGTGTAGGTTGCAGACACGGCTTGGATCCCGCGTTGCTATGTCTCTGGCATAGGCCGGTGGCTACAGCTCCGATTCGACCCCTAGCCTGGGAACCTCCATATGCCGTGGGAGCGGCCCAAAGAAATAGCAAAAAAACAAAAAAAATTATTTTTGATATGACCAGAAAATCTTTGCTTTAATATTAACTTCTGGATAAAAATTGAAAAAAAAAAAACCCAGTAGTTTAAAATTTTAAAATAGTACCTCATCCTAAAATGTCTGGAAACATAACTCGAAGCATACTTGAAAATCACAATTACATTAATCTATAAACCTTTCAAAATCTGAGTAGTAACATTAGACCTGAACTAATTTTTCCAGAAATGTTCAACCAAAACTCTTAAAACTGAGAATCTACAAATCACAAAACAGAAAGGCTGTAGATTGTAATAATTCATCTGTCTAAAAAATGGATTGCATACCTATGTCATTATGTCCTGACTAGTGTATTTAATCACATAGATATGCTGTCATGGGACAGTTGATTCAAAAATACTGTGCCTGGAGATTAAATATATGGAATTTATATTCACTGAGTATACGTGATGGCCGAATAGCCAGTTGTAGCCATTGGTTGATGCTGGCTTTTATGTCATTGAAAAACAATAATAAAAAGTTTAATTGTTTCACTTGTATGTGGAAATATATATTCTCTTAAGCCTCGGGATAACATTTAGTGATCTCTTGTTGCAGAATAATGTTTGTTAGTTATAATAGTCAAGTGTCTTAAATACTACACTTATTTCTAAATCTATCGCTGCTAGAGATTGATCCTGGGGAGGATATAGGTCTATGACAAAGGCCATTGCAGAGAAGAATTAGAGTATTTTCTTTACATTGATGTGTAGTTAATTTGATGACTAAATACAATGATTTTTGCATTTTCTAGCATATTTGAATAAATCCGACTTTGTGGTCACTTCCTTTATAGTTGTTAAAAGATGTTAGTCTTGGAAACAAAAGTGGAAATAAAAGTATAAAGGATCTGAAGTTGTCTTGAACTCAAATATCTGTGTGGCTAAAATTTCTGAATCAGCAATGTGCTTTGACTTGTTCTGTGTTCTTTTCAAGTAATAGTGTAGCAGGCACAGACGGTGTGCCCAGTCCCTGCTCCCCTTACCACTTCAGTTCGTACTAGCTCAACTTCAAATTGTCAGTGTCTGCATGTTTTTTCCCCCCAAAGGCTTCCTCTGTCCACTGGAGTCTGCTTTGCAGCAGGTCAGATGTGCCCAGGAAATAACGCTCTGCAGGAGCACAGGGACAGGCTTCCAACAATCACCGGAGCAGCCGATCCTCAGGTGGGATAATTTTGATGGTGGTGCTGTACACTTCTACACCAAATCCCGCAGTAGTAATTTCATGGAGCACACCTTAAATTTCTTCCCTTCTCTGTCTCACTTCTTCACTCCATTACTGATTCCTCCTATAATCACCTCCAGTATAAACTACTTTGATTCTAATCTTTGTCTCAGAAGATGCTTCTGGGAAATCCATATTAAGGAAAAAGTAGATTTCACAACTTCTGTTTGATTGTGATATTTGCTCTTGATGGTAAATGTAAAATAATCTTTCTATGAATGTAGATTTTGAAATTATGTTGAGGTTTAAAGTAGATTTTGTAATTATGTTGAGGTATGAAGTGCAATCATTTTATGTGTATAGTTCAACAGGTTTATATATAACTGTAACCGCCACCATTGCAATCAAGATAAAGAACATCTCCATCACCCTAAAAAATTCCTTCAGACCCATTTGCAGTCAATTCTCCACCAAGCTCAGTCTACCCTCAATATAGATTTGGTTTTCCTCTAGAATTTCAGATAGAAGAAATCTTTTTTTTTTTGTCTGGCTTCCTTTGCTCTGCATTGTATTTTTGAGATTTATTTTTTTCTGTGCTCTATTAATCAGTAGTTTTAATTGCCAAGTAATAATCCCATTGCAAAGAAGCACTACATTTTGTTTATCGCTTCACACTTGGGTTGGTTCCAGTTTTTGGCTATTATAAAAAAAAAGTGCTTTGAACACTTCTGTGCACAAGCCTTCATGTGGACCTGTTTTCACTGCTGTTGGTAAATACCTCAGTGGAATTGCTAGGTTGGATGATAAAGTTACGACTACATTTAAGAAAAAAATCAAACATGTTACAAAAGTAGCTTTATGTATTTTACACATCCACCAAAAGTCTGTGAGAGTTAAAGTTAGAATACTCAACACTAAGTATTGTCAGTCTTAATCTTAGCAACTCTAGTGGGTATGTAATAGTATCTCGATTGATTTAAATTGTATTTTGCATTTTTCTTATGATCCTTTATGATATTGGATGTCTTTTCAGATACTTGTTGGCTATTTAGATAACTTCTTTTTGTGAAGTGTCCATACAATATTTGCCTATTTCAAAATTATTTGAGTTTAGAAATTTTTAATATATTCTGGATACTAGCTTTTTGTTGTATGTACTACAAGTAATTTCCCTTGGTCTTAGCTTGCCTTTTAATTTTTTCTTACTAGTGTTTTTAAGAGAGAAGAGTTCAATTTATTTTTATGGTTAGCACTTTGCTGGTGTCTGCCTGAGAAATCTTTGTTTACTTGAAGTTTTAAAGTTTTTTTTTTTGGGGGGGGGAGTCTATGATGCACTTGAAGTTGGCTTTTGCTTGTGATGTGAAGTAAAGGTTGAAATATTTCCATAAAATTTTTCCAGAAACACTTATTGAAAAGACTTTTGTTCCCCATTGGATTATTGGGATAACTCTGCAAAAATTGACTGAACATATATATGGAGTTTACTTTTGAAAACTATTCTGTTCCATTGATCTATATGTCTGTACATTTTGACATGTTTTGATTGTTGTTTGTTATTTTGATATATTTTCTAAGTTTTCTTTGTCATATTTAGGGGGGATCCATGCTATATTTATAAATGTTCACCAAATATTTGAATTTTTCAGACATTTATTTACTCCAATTACGGTTAGAATATACATAATTTCAACATCTCAGATTTACTGAGATTTAGTTTAAGTCAGCATATGGTTTATTTTAGATGATGATTTACATGTACTTGAAAAGAATGTGTTCTAATATTATATAATGTCACTTACATAAAGTTGGTTGATAAGGTTTAAGCAGTCTACATCCTTACCAATTTTGTGCATGTGAGTCTTTTGTTTTTCATCTTGCTTTTATCACCTTTTGCTGCATGTATTTTGACTTTATATTATTAGACATACACACATTTGAGGATGTTATGGCTTCCTGAAAAAATAAGACTTTTTTCATTATAATTCCTGATAATAATCAGGAATCTGAAGTATATTTTAAAAATTAATATAGCCAATCCATCTTTCTTTTGATTTGGTTCTTATGGTGTACTTTTTAATCTTGTATTTGGAACCTACCCGTGGCTTTATTTCTATACTATGTTCTTTATAGACAGCCATATTTTGGATGTAGTGGATACTTTGGTTTGTCACTCATATTCTTCTTTCACTAAGACTTACTTTCTCAGCTTTTGAGAGTGTTGTCAGTGGATAGTCTTTAGCTTTCAGTTCCATTATGAATTGCCTCTCTTCTAAAAGTTTGCCTGATGTTTCTTTTGAGAAATTACATTTCTGGCTCCAGATAAAGTATCAGAAGATAAGGCTAATTTGAGTATTTTGATTCCTTGGAGAATATGCTTTCTTAGTCACCTTGATAGTCCACCTTTATTCTGATGCTTTGATGAAATTTTATGGGAAATGAAACAATTTTCTGCAAAAGCTTAATAGTTTGAGAGCCATTTGTGCTGTTAAGTTTCTTATTCCACATTACTCAGTGAAAATTGGCCTTTGTGAGTGTCATGCTATTTGGGAAAATATCATATATATTAATCTAAAAAGGATCATATTTTCTTAAAATATACCGATTCTTTAAGGAATTGACTTAGATGATAGGGAATCAACATAAAATGTCAGGACTCTATGGCAAAATCATTTACTGAGATTCTCATCTGTTGCATGGTTAGTTTCTTATTCTCTGAAAGTGATTTACCAGAGTATTTAAATAGCATACAGGAATTGTTAATTTTCAAAGGTAGTCAGTTTCCAATTTGATACCTGAGTTGAGAAAGTGGGAATATTACTTGAATGTATGTATACTGGGTCTCAATCACTATTACAGGTATTTTACATAAGTTATCTCTTAGAATCCTAAAGGTAATGCTGTGAGGTCTATACTATAGTTACAATCGATCATGTTTGTAACTGGTGAAATTGATGTTCAGAGATTTAGTCTGAGTCCAAACAAGATATTCCTCTTAAACTATTTTGGTTTTAATTTTTGGAAATAATTAAATCCATGTTAGATATAAAAAGGTTTTAGATACTAATTTCCTAATTTATCAAAAATGCTGATAAGTATTTTATTTTTCATATTAATAATGAGGTATTAAGAGATGTATATAGAACCACTGAGTTTGTGTTTGAAGGTCATGTAAGCAATTCAAATGTACATGAAATATTGAACTCTGAATACTGTTATATACAATAGTATCTGAATTATTAACATTTAAAAATACACTTGCTTTAGATATATACCTTTACTTGGAATCAAGAGGCCATGATACAACTTGTGTACTAGATGTCCACTAGCAATGTCAGAGATTTGACATAACTGGGGTTGTAACTTGAGGATCTTTTCTCTATCAATGTGATGATTTTCTGTAACATTGGCCTAAATATAAGAATAGGAATGAGTACATAGCATAGTTTGGTGTTAGTAGAACATGATATGCAAACTAACACAGCAATCTTTAATGCTGTGAAAACCAGATAAACTAGTTTTCATTTCTTTTTAACCTAAAGTGAGTAAATTGCATAGAGAGACATGTGTTTAAAAGCATTGGGATTTTCACATAAAAATAATGACATATCGCAGAATTACCTTTCAAGATAAATGCATGGTTAATCTTCTCAATCATTGCTCAACTTTATTCTACCCAGAGTGTATTTGTCTTTATTACTTGCTTGATTAGAAGTACTTGAAGAGATCAAATGGTGTTTAAAATTCTAAGCTCTTTATTTGTTGCAGTTTTTTATTTTTTAATTTTTAATGATGCACCTGTGATATATGGAAGTTCCTGGGTTAGGGGTTGAGTCAGAGCTGTGATCTGCAGGCCTACACCACAGCAACACCAGATCAGCTCTGAGCCTACTGCAACCTACTCCACAGCTTGCATCACTGCTGGATCCTTAGGCCACTGAGTGAGGCCAGGGATTGAACCTACATCCTCACAGACACTATGTCAGATTCTTCACCCACATAGTTGTGCTGAGCCACAAAAGTTGTATTTTTTAATACTTTTTATTCACTTTAGAGTAATTTAAATTCACAGGAACATTGAAGGGTAGGTACAGAGATTACTCATATACCCCTTGTTCCACACATGCATAGCCTCCCCCATTATCAATATTCCCTATTATCAGAGTGGTATGTTTGTTACAAATGATAAATCTACATGGGGACACCTAATCAAAGGCCATAGTTTATATAAAATGTTCACTCTTGGTATTGCACATTCTATGGGTTTGGAAGAAATGTATAATGAAATGTATCCAACAAATGTATAATGAAATACATCATTATAGTACACGACGGAATATTTTCACTGAATCTTGTGCGCTTGGCCTACTCATTCCTCTTTGCTCTCCAATGCCTGGTCACCAGTAATATTTTTGCTGTCTCCATAGTCTGCTTTTTTTGCAGTTCCACTTTCAAGATTCCATTTAACAAGCAAGCAATTATTGAGCATTTACAATGTTCCAGGCATTGTACTACTTGCTCAGAACACCAAGATGAATGTTTTTGAGAGTTACATTGTAGAAGAGTAAAAGCAGTTTATGTCACCATTGGTAATAGAATAACGACGTAATGTACTATGTAAGATGAATTGCTTTGGGGATGCTGATGGAAAAATACTTTGCCTGTAGATAGCGGGGGAGGGACTTTTAATATATGTTCCCCCCACCTTGTAGACCCTGTTTTGGGAGATGGAGAAGTGAGATTGGGAAAGAAGGACAGCCAATAAAGGTGGCTTATAAGTATGTAGAGGTAATTGTTATACATGGGACTGAAAAACAGCATAAAATAAGCTAAGCATCCTCTGAAAGCTGTAACACTAATGGAAATTTTAATTAAAAGCTTTTGACCTTCGTTCTAAGACAAAGAACAAGGGATTTTTGGAGGCTCGAACTGAAGATACTGCTATAGAAACAGTGATTTTAGTGAGTTCTTTCTCAAGATAAATATTTAAGAATTTTCCTAATTGATCCAATGCACTTTGAAGGTGCAACTTAAATATCAAACTGCTGTGAAACTATGTTCTCGCCTACAAATACCTCATCTTTGGGCATGTTCTATGAAGCAGGCAAATAGCTTAATAATTTGTGGCAAATTTTTGGGGTTGATATGAGAGTTTCCCAAAGTAGAAACTTTTTTGTTGATAGATTTTACATAATTTTAGAAATAAAGAATAAATTTGACAGTCACAGGATCAACCCTCACTCATGATGGCTGTCTATAAAAATGCAACTTACTGTTAGAGCCAAATCTACAAGATACTCATACCCTAGAAAGAGGTTGTTAGTCAGTGGTTGGGGAACTGCACTTCTCCACATGTTGGGACTTCCCAAGGAAGATGGAGCAAGGTAAGAAGAATTCTTACTCTTGAAAGTTAAGCTTGTTCTTCAGTAGAAGGGTACAGCAGAGTTGAACATGTTTAGTTTCTCATTACATTGTTCAGATACACCCCTCTGCTAGTCATGGTTGGAAATAAAGGAAAAGAGAAGCCAGGAGTACCTTAAGAATAGCTTTTTCTTGATGAAAATCAGTATTTGTGTTGTAATAGTGGCAGGGGAGAGATGTTTCCCCTTTTATAGGTATTATACTAAAAATATCAAGAGATAAGAAAAATG
Source organism: Phacochoerus africanus (assembly GCF_016906955.1). Lineage (NCBI taxonomy): Eukaryota > Metazoa > Chordata > Mammalia > Artiodactyla > Suidae > Phacochoerus > Phacochoerus africanus. Next base: position 78,303,748 of record NC_062554.1, read on the forward strand.
AGAGAAGAATTTGATATTTTTTTCCATTAGAAGATACATTTGGGGATTTTTATTTAGGATAGAATGAAAAAGTCCTTAATTTTATAATTACTCATGATGATGGAGGAAATCACAGTACCAAAACATCCCTTAAACTTAAAATTCCCTGTTGATTTAAAATTTGGCCATTACATTCTGAATGCCATTTTTGTTCTAATTAATACATCAGAAACACAGTTTTAATAATATATTTAATTGAACTTTGTTCCAAATAAAGCCCAATTTAACAGTATCATAACACTTCTTAATTTAGTGTCCTTAACATCATTTTCTAAATTATATTCTGTAGCACACCCAAGCAGCAAGATACTCAAAGTCAAACTAGCATGGTCAAACTAGTTGGGGAAATAGCTAAAAATAAAGTTTTATAGGTTCCCTTACTATGTTTATGAGACTTACTAAATTATTTAACACTTGAATATCAACTGTGACTCTGCTGAGAATTTCCAAAACTTACTTGCCTGCTGTCCTTTATTTCACAGACTACTTTGTAGAATCAATTTTCTTTGTATCATGCTGTGGGAAATAGTGTTTTTCAATTCTTAAAATGCTTTCACATATGTAATTTTATTTTGTTATCAACATGGTTTTCTCAGCTGACATTAGGTTGGCCCTAATATCAATGTGAGAGATGAGGAAATTGAGGCATTAGCTTCTGTCACTGTATCAAGACACAGGTCTAGAGAAACCTAGGAGTTGAACTTGAGTGTTCTGACTCAATCCATTAGCCTTTCTACTGTGGTGTTACCTATTAAATACAATGTGAAATCCATGTACAATCATTCAAAAGTGAAAATAAAATAACTTAAGCATGTTAATAAAATTGAGAAATTTACATTATACAAAATGGTATAATGTTAGAGACATTTTCTCTTATGGAACTGATGAGTTAGTTTGGAGTCATGTAAAAATGATTGAATTATAATGTTTTATACCAGATGGTTTCCTTGAACCTGAATCCAGTTAGCTTCTTTGACTTTGAGATAGGGTACTAAGGTGGCATCAATTTTCTAGAGAAACTCTGGTATCATGTGAATAGAAGAATACCACACACTCTCTCTCTTTTAAATATTAAAGCTGTTATACATTTGATTTGAAGATGAAGTGTTTATTGATATATTTTTCCACTGACTAGTGGATTAAAAACTACTATAGGAGATGTTCTTTATTGAAAATGGCGAAGGAAATAAACATGAACCTGTTTCTGACTTGGGAAAAGTGATTTCTTGTGAAACAGGAAAACGGGCCATCATGTAGACTCTCTAAACATGACTTTATAACCTCACTGATAAGAGCTTTGCTCATAAGAGCATCATCTTCTACTTATTTGTATGACACTTTATGGGTCAAACATCTTCTTTAGTTGAAGCTATACTGTGAAACATTAAGCCTGGAGGGAAGATTTTATTTTTGAACAAATTTCATGTGTCAGTTGATAGGAAAGGATGCTGTATTGGGTCCTTTCTTTTTTTGAGTGTTTTTGTTCATAGTTGCTATTTACTAGTAGCTGAAAAGTGTAGTAAAACGCATGGGATTTAGGTCTGTTTGAAATGATTTATGTGCAAGCAAATCCTGTAAAACCTCACTCCAAAGCATATTTATGGCTTTGATAGCTAGGTTTCCATTGCTCTTCAGCAGGCAAGAAGCATCTCCTTTTTTATTCAAGGCCCCCAGAGGGGAGAAAATAGTTAACATGAATTTTTGAGGATATTTTCTTAAAGTTTGCTCCTATCATTGAAGACTTCCTGAAGCAAAAATGCAATTGTGTCAGTATTTGATCCTTCATATTAATTATTTGAGGACAGTTCCCACACTCTGAAACATGTGGATTTAATTCCATAATGAGTAGACAGAAGGCTGGATCCTTTTTAAAGCAATTTAGAGGTAGAATTGGAAAGTAGGGGGAAGTTGGGAAAGATGGATTTGCTTTTTAAGCTGTTGTGGTTTAACTTAGTATAAGTCATTTTTTACCCTTCCAGTCTCAGATTCCTAATCTGTGAAAGTAGATGTGATAATACTTAGCTCTGAGGGTTTTAAGGATTAAATAAATGAAAGTTTAGAAAGTGACCCAGCATGGCTCTTGATGCATAGTGGATACTCCATGAATGCTAGCTGCTATTACTGGTTTTAGTACAGGGTATCTTTTAACCTGAGATTTTAAATATGTTAATGACAATACAGTGTTGTTTTTCAGTTTACCACAAAAGCAGGCAAATAGGCTTCTCAAGATATTTGAGCTAAACTTATTCCTAAATGACTACCCTTTTTACCTATATTTGTCCATAAATGTACCTTTTGTCTAAACAAGTAGTTCTCAACCACCTGATGTTAGATTTAGTAAGAGAGTTAGGGAGCTTTTAAAAAAAACACAGGGATATTGATATTCCTACCTTATACCACTTAAATCTTGAGGATGGAGCCCATGCATTGGTAATTTTTAAAGCCTCCTAAAATTGATTGCAGCCATAGATGAAAACCTTTGCTCTACTATCCCTCTGGCTTCAAGACTGATATGCAAATTGTCTGCAATAAGATAATCAATTTAGGTTAAGAAATGTGTGGCCTCCTAGAATGTAATACCTAATCACACTCTGTAAGCCTTCACTGTGTAGGTTAAGAACACAATTAGAAACTTATCCATTCTAAATGTAATAGTTTGCATCTACTGCTTATTCTTTGCATTTTTGCCATCAGTTGTCTCTCTTAAAATGGGGAGAGTAAATTGGTATAAGTCATTCGAAGGGCAGTTTGAAAGTCTGTACCGAAAGCCATTAAAATGCTCATATGTTTTGGCTCAGAAATCTATCAAAGAATTTATCCTTAGGTAATAATCAAAATTCTATATGAAAATGTTAAAGGACTTTTTGTTACATCTTTTAACATGTAAGAAGTCCAGGCAAAATGAAAAGGAAAAAGTTGTGTCTAATAACAGACCTTCTAAGTTACTGTGTATTTATAAACCATGGGATGTTATGTGCTTTTTAAATTTATATTTTCAAAAGGTATTGAATCGTATGAGGAAGTCTCATAGTATGACGTTACCTGAAACACTCAGGGTTATAGGCTGTGTGTAGATACCATGGTGGTGGTGCACTGTGAATGTGGCATTATATGTTTTAACATATTCAAAAGGCAATGGACTGAATGTTAAGAGAATATTGCTGGCTGTGACACTACAAGTAATTAAGAATTTCTAATCTTTTCTAGTTTTTATGTTAAATTTCTATAAGTTTGGTATTAGAAAGATGTTATAAAACTGTGTCACTTTATATAGCTCAGCAAAGACAACAGACCCCAGAGACCATAACTTAAAAGGGCAATTTTTTGTTAGTAACTGGACGAATACAGCCTGCAAGCTGCCTGCTCCATAGCTAAGAGAGCAGATCATTCCAGTCAAACAGAGGAAGATAAAAGATATTCAGAAGCCTCCACTGACCTCATGCCAAACTGAAAGGCTTTGTGTCAGTTCTATTATTCTCAAGTTCAATAGCTTTGGTAGCAGCAAATAATTTGGTTCAGATCAAACAATGAGAAACCTGATGTAGTAAAGTTTTAAACATCATAATGTGAAAAATACAACTTTAAGAAGCAATTGGCAACAAATGTCATGAGCCACATAAAGGTTCATGTTTTGGGGCTTAACACTAATCCTGAAGAAACAGTCTTAACATCTGAAAAAATTTAATGTAAAAATGTTTAGTGAAGTGTTAATTGCAGTGGAAAAATTAAATGGGAGCTAAGTAGATACTTGGAGAATCATTAAATTGATAGTTACCCATGGACTCTTGTGAAGATATTAAAAATACAACAATTTTGAAAATGCTTAAGACATTTTAAGTGAAAAAGCAGCATCTATTGATGAATTCACATAAAGGGTTTTAACAACTTTGCATAAGGAGCCCTATATAGAAAAAAGACTCTTAGGCCAATAGGGTAATACTTTTAATATTCTGTTTTACTTTTTTGAGTATCCTTTTACAAGACAACAAAGGCATCTACAAAAAAAAATGTCCATTTGCAAATTCCTTGCAGTGGGTTAACCAAAGAAATGGTAAAAGCTGAGATAGAGTGTTTAATACTTGCTGGGTTGTTCTGTGATGTAAATCTTATCCATTGGCTTTGATCTCCATTAAAAGTCAATTATGCTGAGTGAAGTAAGTCAGAGAAAGACAAATCCCATATGATATCACTTATATCTGTTAACTGATATACAGCATAAATGAACCTTTCCACAGAAAAGAAAATCATGGACTTGGAGAATAGACTTGTGGTTGCCTGGGGGGAGGGGGAGGGAGTGGGATGGGTCAGGAGCTTGGGATTAACAGATGCAAACTATTGCTTTGGGAGTGGATTAACAATGAAATCCTTCTGTGTAGCACTGAGAACTATGTCTAGATACTTAAGATGGGATGGGATGGAGCATGATAATGGGAGAAAAGAGAATGTGTAACTGGGTCCCCATGCTGTATGGGGAGGGGGGAAGAAAAATTGTGTTGGGGAAATAACAATAAAAAAAAAGTCAGGAGTTCCCGTCGTGGCGCAGTAGTTAACGAATCCGACTAGGAACCATGAGGTTGCAGGTTCGGTCCCTGCCCTTGCTCAGTGGGTTAAGGATCCGGCGTTGCTGTGAGCTGCGGTGTAGGTTGCAGACGCGGCTCGGATCCCGCGTTGCTGTGGCTCTGGCGTAGGCCGGTGGCTACAGCTCCGATTCGACCCCTAGCCTGGGAACCTCCATATGCCGCGGGAGCGGCCCAAGAAACAGCAACAACAACAACAACAACAATAACAACAAAAGACCAAAAAAAAAAAAAGAAATAAAGGAATCTCGGTGCTTTTTAGAATGTAATGATTCAGTGAGATAAAGGGACAGCAAGACAAGCTGAACTAGTTAAGGGGAAAGAACTTGAAGGCAGTGATAACTAGGAGGAGTGTAAGCCCCTTACAATTCCAAGAGACATAGAGAAAATCCTTCATATTTGGTTGTCAAAAGCCAATTTCATTTGCATTTAAAAGGCAAGATGATAGCACTTGGCACCAATTATAAAGTATAGAACTTATTATATAAGTTTGGCATCTCGGTAATGATCCAAAAGATGAGTAAAATCAGAATGACCAAACACCCCTGCCTATGCTGATATTTCTTTTACTTTTAATGGAAGAGGGTTGTAATGTCACATATAAGAGTTTATTTTCTAAAGTCAGTTCCCACCGAACAATATTTCAATATTTTATACTGTCTAATAAAGGCCAGGCACTGCCACAGGCACTCACGATACATTGATTAACACATCATAGAAAAATCCCTATACTGCCAGGACTTGTGCTTCTTTTTTTTTTTTTTTTTTTTTGACTTGTACCTCTTTTGATGTTAAAACTTCAAAAAAAATCAACAAAACCAGTGAAATACAGAAAGATTAATTACTTTTAATTGCACATCCAGTCACATTTTAGAAAAAAGTGCTTATTTTGCAGTTTCAAGATAAGCCCTCTATCAGGTCTGGGAAGAAGAGAAGATAATGTTTATATAGCTTTGAGTTACATTGGGTTCTTTTTACCAATGAGTGAGTTAAGATTGAAAATTGTACAGTTTTAAGGCCAAAAATAAAGCCCTACCAATTCTTATGGCTCAGATAATATACAGAGTGGCTGGATTAAATATAAGTATCTGGAGAGAATTTACTCCCCTCTCTGGTTGGAAAAATATGGAAGTAGATGTAGGTTACAGAAGAGCTTAGAGCTGAACAGTGAACATGCAGGTCAAAATTGACCTCATGATAATTCGTTCTTGCCCTCTAACATTATTGGTTTTATTTATTTCCAAGCCCAATGATCAGATCATGTGGTTAGAAGTCTCTTGACATCATGTGGAGAATTGGCTCTTCCTCAATTGCTATGATACACGGTAATAGCAACTAAAGTAAAACCACAGAATGCAGAAGCAAAAATCCAATGAAGTACTATAGAGATGCTGCTTTTGATTACTATTAGCTACTTACTTAATAGGGCTTTTATTAGGAAATTGTAGATGAGTATTCTCCTATAATAATGGACAAATATTCAATGGTCAAATAAAAAAAAAAGAAAAACCATTTCTTTTAGGGAGGCTCACGAGGCATATTGGTCCAGTAATGTCTTTAAGATGTCCAATAGTAAAGAAACTTCTTAACCTTTCCCTACTCAAAAGTTTTCTGAAATTTTTGCATCATGAAATCTAGTTTTTCATGTCATGTTTTCTTGTTTCAAGAAACATCAATTATCTCATAAATGTATTTTGAAAATGTTACTCTAACATGATTTAAATTTTATACTAAAAGAATAATTAAGAAAATAATGACTGGAAGTTTATAAATGGTGCATAAGACTATGTGGTAGGTGTTGAAAAACCTGAAATAATATTTTGAGGTCTTTGTAATTTTTTTTTTTCTATCAAAATGATTTGAAAGTAGTAAATAGGCTTCTAGGCCTTACAAGGCTGATGGCAATTTGTTGCACAAATTTGCACTGGTAGATAATCGAATTTTTATCACTCATTTCAAGCTGATTACACTCTTTGAAGATGTTCTACTTTTTCCCTACTTTGCATCCGAGGCACACATTAGCTGGGCAATTGCTTGTAGTTTTTGTTTTCCATTCTCTAGCTTTTAATGCCACTTGAGGATCCAAAAACTTTCAAGAAGCAGCAAAGCAAGAAAGTACTATTTTGCTTGCTAAAAGAAAATAAAACCATTTTCAAGGTATGCTTATTCCTCCAATTTCATGGATGCTAAAATCCATGAATGGGCTCCATCTCAAGGCCATCTTGAGCAGAATTATATTGCCTTACATCTAATGTTGGATTTTTCCACCTGAGAGTCTTTTTACTGGGAGAGCATTTCTTAAAGATGAGCAGCAACGTTTCCTAAGATGAGGAAAACTCAGTAATGACCTGGGTTTTAGACCCTGACAGGAAATGCTAATAGCATCAGAACTGCCTCTGAAAGACTAACAGCTTCCTATGGGCAAAATAAAACCAGACTATGCCTTTTGATTTTTGGTGCTAATTAAAATGTTAAAAAGCTAATGAGTAGATCGCTCGTCCTGAGTAGAATTGTTATCCTTTCTTATTAAAATATCATTAACATTGAAAAACTATTTATATTTCATTTGTGCAGAGAGACCACTTACTCGAGACTAAAGTTCAGATGAATGCCTGGATCATGAAGGAAATTAATACCAATCATATGCTTAGTTACTGCTAAAAATAATCCGGTAAAGGAAGTCGGCTTCAAAGTTAGACTCAAATGGCTTTAGTTAAAATTTAAACCTATTAAATAGGCCCCAAATGAATTTGTTAGACATATCAGCTATCAAAACCAAACAAAAATTAATATCAAATTGACATCTTGTATTACAGGAGAGGCATTGTGATAGATGTTGGTAAGATAGAAAGCATTATCATAGTCCCTTTCCTAAAGAGGTTATAGTGGAGGAGAAGAGAAAGCACAGTAAATAGACAGTTACAATTTGGCTAATCTTGGAGAGCAGAAGGGGAATGGTAATAATTCATGAATGTTTCCAGAGGAAGTAAATCTGAATTGAGCTTTGTTTTTTAACTTTTCACTTTTTTTAATATAATGATTTTTATTTTCCATTATAGCTGGTTTACAGTGTTCTGTCAATTTTCTACTGTACAGCTTGGTGACCCAGTTATGCATACATGCATACATTCTTTTTTATCATGCTCCATCATAAGTGACTAGACATAGTTCTCAGTGCGGTATATCAGTCACCTTTTAAAACTTGATTCATTGCTAGACTATTGCCTTTGGAACAGTAGAAAAAAATTGTGTTGGGGAAATAACAATTAAAATTAAAAAAATAAAAATAAATAAAAGGTGACTTTTATTTATTGTCAAATAGAAGTTCATGCAGTGGGGCAGGGAACATGTTGAATTCTGACAAATTGAGATTACTTAGAACGAAGGTGTAAGGGATTGGTATGGAATCAGGCTAGAGAAAGGGGCAGGAGCAGATCCCAGGGAACTTTGTATGCCAGGCTAAGGACTTGAGATTTTTATCCTGTAGGTAATGAGGGTCATTAATAAATCCTATTATGGGATGTCATGGGCTAGGCCCCATCAGCCACTTTGTTATGGTTAGGCTGGATGGCATGGTTGTTGGGAGGGGGTGAGGTAGAGAGAGAGAAAGACATGGAGAGACAGTTATAGAATTCAGCCATGCAGTGATTTGTGGCACTTGGCAGCTCAGCAATGGTGACAGTGAAGAGGATGTTGCAGTGTTCCAGGCATACTGCAGTGCTAGTAGAAGACATTCATTTTTTATTCAGAATCATTCACCATTTGGAGCTAAAGGTCAGAGGTTTTCTCTCCTTGTTCAAGGGTAGTGGTGATTCTGCTTGTGTCAGATTCATTTCTTTTTCTTTCTCTTTTTCTCATTCTCTCTCTCTTATTCTCTATTTCTCTCTCTCATTCTCTCTTCTTTTTTTGTTCTTTTTTTCCCCAGGGCAATTGTATATGAAAGTTCCCAGGCTAGTGGTGGAATCAGAGCTAAAGATGCTGGCCTACGCTACAACACCACCAGAACCAGGCCACATCTGCCGCCTACACCACAGCTCGCAGCAATGCTGGATCCTTTAACTCACTGAGGGAGGCCAGGGATCAAATCTGCATCCTCATGGATACTAGGCAATTTCTTAACCTGCTGAGCCATGACAGGAACTCTAGATTGTTCTTAAAAGACTTTTTTTGACCTTCTGTGTGTGTGTGTGTGTGTGTGTGTGTGTGTGTGTGTGTGTGGGCGCGCGCACATGTAATAAAAATTTCGGTGACCCTTTAATTCATTTATGATGTATAATTTCCTTTCACATAGCAATAGTTTATTTTTAAAAAATCATTAGTACTGATTGGGCCCTCAAGTTTTATTAATGTTCCAGTCATGATTTTTTTGGATACAAAGGGTTTTTTTTTAAGATAGGAGGAATAGAATTCAACTTACTTGAAAAGTTAAGGGGAGTTTTGGGAAAGGTTTAGAAATCAGACATCAAACTCAGACTCAAGAATTGTTGGCAAGTATGTGAGTTATAAGAACCTGAGATTATAAAGTCATAAAGTCAGCTGTTATGCTAGTTCTTCCTCCAGGCCTGCATGGTCTCTTAGCTCTGCTTTTCTCCATGTCTCAATGCTTCTGTCTAAATACTGGCTCTGTTTTTATGTGACCTGCAAGTCCCTATCACAGCTCTGTGCATTCTGTCCATTCAAGACCCCCCCCCCCAAAAAAAAAACAGCTAATGTCTCTGTTAACTCCAAAATTACAGGAAAGAAATACTAATTAACTCATCTTGAGTCAACTACTAGTCTGCTCCTGTCATTTAAGGCCAGGCTGCTAGGTCATATAAGCAAGTGCCCACTAGTGGAGATATAGAGCAGAGGGTCTAGGAAGAGAGAATGAAAAGGCTGTCCAATGAGGACATGGGGAGACAGGAAGGAAATAATGGGCACCTCTGAAGTACCAGCTGAGACTATATTCCTAAACCTGGTGTTACACTCCCACCTTTTTTCTTCGGAGTATCTAACAAATCTCTACTTAACCTAAGTTCCAGCTCCTTAATTTAGATGCTAATGAGCAGTGAAATGACCAAGCCATGGACATGAATGAGGAAAAGGTAGAGAACAAAGGTCTAAGGGGAAACGCATGAAAAAGGCAATGAACCTTAAATAATCCAGCATTACTTGGCATGTCTCTGACCTACTATCTGTAGGGCAAGAGGACTCGCTCTTCTTCCAAAACTATTGGTGTGGTTACAGGGACCCGAATTTTCCTCTGCCAAAGTAGAACAAGCTGAATTAGTTCTATGAATCTTTCCTAGAAACTGCTTGGTACTTAACCTCTCCTCACCCTCTGCTAGCAATTCAGAAGTAGTTATTTGTCTTGTTTCTATTTGTGCTGCTTTATTCTTCTCTTTACACTAACTGCACACTTAGTATATTGCTTTGCTTCCTTAATAATGAGAATATAAATGTCCTTAGAGGCAAATCAGGTCAGATTTAACTCTTTGTGCCTTTTCATGGGGACAAAAGCCTGCTGGAGTGTCTTTTCTCCTTCTGAGATGTGTGAAATAATGAAGATCTATCGGCATTGGAAGATTTTCTTTCCCCTGTGTGTAATGTAGGATTAGAATGAGGGATAGAGGGTAATCGTCTTCTCTTTACACCACTCTTAGCTTTGGGTGAAGTAGCAGTAAAGCTGCTGGCCAGGTAGTACCATTTTGATGCTGCAGTAGTGACTAAAAAATGAAGATATACTAACTAGTTTTAAGTAGCTATATATAAATTGTGGTTTCACATATAGTCTCATTTTAGGACCTACTTCCTTAAATGGTGCCATCTCCATTGGACAATTGTTTGTTCTGACATTGCCAGAAAAATAAGGGAAATTATTTATTTGTTTTTAAATAGGAACATTTCCTAACTTCAGTGTTTTTCCAAATCCTTGATGGTAGGGGTTTTGAAGCATTAGAGAATATAGGAGTGAGGCTGAGTGGCCAGTTCCCCTTGAACTAAAAGAGCTCCAGACCTAAGTGTTTTTGAATCTATGTGGAAAGTAGATAACTTTGTTTCACTTGTCAATTCTTGACCACCTCATTTCCAATTACCTCCATTTGCTTTCAACTTGACAACCTACTCCCTTAGTCCTATTTTGCCACATAAAAGCTCCGTCTTATAATTGCTGATTTAAGAATAGGACTTTCTGATCCTTTCTTTCCAACTTACGTGTCAGTAACTTTCATGACATCTGTTCTTAAGTCTTTACAGATCCTTCCAGTTTTATAGTATCCTGCCTTACCTTTAGGTCCTTAATCCATTTTGAGTTTACTTTTGTGTATGGTGTTAGAGAATGTTCAAATTTCACTCTTATATATGTCCAGTTTTCCCAGCACTGCTTCTTAAAGAGACTATTTTCCCTCCATTGTATGTTCTTGCCTCTGTCCTAGATTAATTGACCACATGTGCATGAGTTTATTTCTGAACTTTCTATCTTGTTCTCTTGATCTATATTTCTGTTTCTTTTTTTGTGCCAGTACCATACTGTTTGATGGCTGTAGCTTTATATTCTAGTCAAGGAGCCCAAGTCCTCCCATTGTATTCTTGTTTAAGGTTGCTTTGGCTTTGAGGGTTCTTTTGTGTTTCCATAAAAATTTAAAAATTTTTGTTTTAGTTCTGTGAAGAATGCCGTTGATAATAAGATAAAGATTGCATTGAGTCTATAGATTGCCTTGGGTAGTACAGTCATTTTGACAATATTGACTCTTCAAACCCAAGAGCATGGTATACTTTCCATCTGTTTATGTCTTCTTGATTTCTTTCATCAGCATCTTACAGCTTTCAAAGTATAGGTTTTTTGTCTCTATAAGTAGGTTTTTTTCCTAGGTATTTTATTCTCTTTGTGGTGGTAAACGGGATTGTTCCCTTAATTTCTCTTTCTGGTCTTTCATTGTTAGTACATAGAAATGCAAATGTACTAAATGTTGCAAATGTGTACAAATGTGTATTTTGTATCTTGCAACTTTACCAAATTTATTGATGAGCTAGAACAGTTTTCTGGTAGTGTCTTGAGGATTTTCTAAGTATTTGTGGCCCCAAATCTGCCAACAGTGATTGTTTTACTTCTTCCTTTCCAATCCGGATTTCTTTTATCTATCTTTCTTCTCTGATTGCCATGGCTGGGACTTCCAAAACTATGTTGAATGAGAGTGGTGAGAGTAGACATCCTTGTCTTGTTCCTGATCTTAGCAGAAATTCTTTCAGCCTTTTATCATTGAGAATGATGTCAGCTGTGGGCTTGTCATATATGGCCTTCATTATGCTGAGGTAGGTTCCCTTTGTCCCCACTTTCTTGACAGTTTGTAATCTTAAATGGGTGTTGAATTTTGTCAAAAGATTTTTCTGCATCTATTGAGATGATCATAAGGTTTTTATTCTTCAGTTAGGTATGTTGCATGTATCACTGATTGATTTGCAAATACTGAAGAATCCTTGCATCCTTGGGATAAATCCTACTTACTCATGAGGTATAATCCTTTTAATACAAAGTTGGTTTCAGTTTCATTGAGGATTTTTGTGTTTGTGTTCATCAATGATACTGGCCTGTAATTTTGTTTTAGTGGTATCTTTGTCTGGTTTTGGTTTCAGGGTAATGGTGGCCTTATAGAATGGATTTGAGAGTGTTGTTTCCTCTGCAAATTTTTGGAAGAGTTTCAGGATATGTATTCAGTTTTCTCTGAATGTTTGATGGAATTCACCTGTGAAGCCAGCAGGACCTGGACTTGGATATTTTGGAAGTTTTTTTTTTTTTTTTTTTTGTCTTTTTGCCTTTTCTAGGGCCGCTTCTCACGGCATATGGAGGTTCCCAGGCTAGGGGTCCAATTGAAGCTGTAGCCACCGGCCTATGCCAGAGACACAGCAACATTGGATCTGAGCTGTATCTGCGACCTACACCACAGCTCACGGCAACACCGGATCCTTAACCCACTGAGCAAGGCCAGGGATCGAACCTGCAACCTCATGGTTCCTAGTCAGATTCATTAACCACTGCACCACAATTGGAACTCCTTGGAAGTTTTTAAATCACATTTTCAATTTCAGTACTTGTGATTGATCTATTCATATTTTCTATTTCTTCCAGTTCAATCTTGGTAGGTTGTACGTTTGTAAGAATCTGGCCATTTCTAGGTTGTCCATTTTAATGGCACATAATTGCTCATAGTAGTCTCTCATGATACTTTGTATTCCCGTGGTGTCTATTTAATTTTGCCTTTTTCTAATTTTATTGATTTGATCCCTCTTTTTTTCTTTGAGTCTGGTTAAAGGTCCATCAACTTTGTTCATCTTTTCAATGAACCAACTTCTAAATGACAATATAGTTTTCAATGGAAATATAAGTAAACCTTGATTTAACACAATGACAGTGTTTAGAAAAATCATACATTTATATATCCTGAACCCAGTACTGGTGTTTCCAGAAAATCATCTATAGAGAACATAGTTTAGTTCATTTCACACTGTATTAATTGTTTAACACACTGTAACCATTACCTTTTACCAGCTACAATTACTCTTCTAATGAAAACTGATGAATTTAACAAGAAATTATTAGATCTGTTTGATCTAAGCATGAACAAGTAGTTGATGGGAAATGTTTTCTAATGAATATTTCATTCCTTTACCACTCCCTCCAGTTTTTATAATTGAATTACATGCTTCAATTTAGTTAAAGAAATAATGATTTAAAACATTGAGTGTACAAAATGCCTTAATATGTAACATTAGCTATAAGGAATTAGCTGTTTCAGACCAGAGAAAATACTGTTTGCCATTTAATTTTAATATAGCTAGTATATGAGGGAAAATCTTACTCCTTTCATAAAATTTTTCTTCCTCATTTTTATGCCTCCTAAGTATCTTTGAAATAGTATATTCATACTTTGTATTCTCCCTTTGCCACTGTTCATGTGAACCACTGTTATTTCTGGCATCCCAATTTGCTGCTTCTCTTTGTTCCTTCCCATTTTTCTTGTAGTTTCCTATCAGAAACCTCTATAAAAAGTTTAAATTTTGATTTAAATCTTTCAGTGGTCTCCCATTGCCTTTAGAATAAGGTGCTAACACCTTAGACTAGTATAAGGGGTCCTGTGGGGTCTGTTTCCTGGCTACTTCTTCGTGTCATCTTCCCTGTAGCATCCAGTGCTCCAGTAATACTGGACAGTTGATACTCTTCAAACATTTCCTGGTGTGCTTCTAAGACTTACCTCTGAATATTCAGTTTTTCCTGCTTGAATGGATATCCCCAGACTTTGCCCCACACATCACTTTATAAATTTCCTTTCATCATTCAAGAAGCAAATTAAAACATTTTGTTCGGTAGGAAGGCAAGATGTCAGTGTGCAATAAGCATAAAGTTAATCCTAAGAATACTGTAAAATAATATGTAATTTTAAACCATCTTCCATATTGAATTCTTTTTTCTTGATTTTAAACATGTTTACAGAGCCTTAAAAGAACATGTAATGGAGAGGCCTGCAGATCAATGCCCCACCCATATCCCCTCCTTCTTATCTCTTCACTGAACAGTAGAAATTTAGAGAACTAATATAACTCTGGGATTAGCACTAGATCTGTTATGGAGGAAATGTGATGTATAAGTCACAGATCCTTTGCTCCTAGGTTGGGGTCTCAATGAGGTGTTCCTCAAAAGAAGTTAAGATCCTGTAACTCACAGTGGTAATTTGCCAGATAACTCCTGTATTAACTCTATTTCCTTCTCTCTTACATTTTCCTGGGCTCATTTATTGGGATCATCTCCAAAATAAAGTACTTGAACTAAAATCTTTGTCAAACAGTCTGCTTGTGGGAGAACACATGCTAAGAGAGATACTAGAAAATACTACTTCTGCAGTGCATGGTTTTTGCATGTTGTAATCTATTAATTAAAATGTCTTAGAAGTTTCTAAATAAATAATTACAATTTCTATATAAGGATGCAAACTTAGAGCATATAAGCTCCATTCACACTCAAAGCAATTTGGTTAAAGAATAAGACAAAATAAAGTGAGGATGATCATATAAAATTAGTCACAATCTATGGGTATCTGCTATTATTTGACCCTATGGGAATATTCTCTTAACATTGTAAAAAAGCAAAATTCCTGAATCAACTTTAGTACCCATATATTACTTAGGTCTACACATATGCTTCTTACGATCTTATAACACAGTGTTTGGTCTTGGCTACATTTTGTATCTGTTTTTCTTATTTCTGCCATTTTATTCTAAAATAAAAACTTTCTATAACTCAATATAGTAAATCAAAAAGGAAAAGGAAAAAAACCTAACACTCATTGTTGCTCCCTAAAAGATAACACTATTAAAAATCTGGTGTAGCTTTCCATATAAATTTTCATACATATAGGATTATATAAATGTAGGCTAAGGCTCTTGAACTCATTTTGTGAACTCCCTTTCCAAGTGAATAGTCTGAATATTTAAATATCCTTCTATAAAATTATTTTTGATGGCTATTGGATATTTCATTTAAGATGCTTTGTTTAGTTTGATATTTCAAGTGGCACATTTCTAAGTACATAAAGTCAAATTTTGTAAACTGATACTGGTTGCAGGGTCTACCCATGGTAAGCATATCTCGACTCATAGAATCTTGGGAAATTTTACAACCTGGCATCAGAGAATAATGTAATTCAGTGCTTTAAAACTACCACAAATGTCTTTACTCAAATTTTGTGTTACTAGAAATAGCTCTTCTTTGTAATCTAATTTCAGGACAGACCCATCCCTCCCAGTCTGCTTTTCTTATTTTTCTGCCTCCATAACACATATTACTATCTGATGTATTACACAATGTTCATTTTTTATGTTTATTGTCCATTCTCTCAATAGGCTTTAAGAACCATGAATATGAGAATAGTGTGTAGCATGTGGTGGGTATTGAATAAATTTTTGAAAAGTAAAAGGTGCAACTTGAAGATGATGTTTTCTACATGGTATAACCTCTATTTATATCTCTTATCCCTCATTATAATAACAACCAACATTGTAAAATAATCACTAGGTCACATCATTTCTTCAGTTTGGGAATTTTTCTCTACAGGTTGCTTAGTTGCTAATTTTCTTGTGGTTTTTTGAACTATTTTCATGTATATCATCTGTTCATTTGCACTGGGAAAAAATCACAGAATGAAACTGGATGCTTGGAAAGAATGGACCACCAAATGTGGATGTAGAACCTGAGACCTACAGGAGTTATTTCAAAGCCCAGCATCAAAATTAGGTTATACATGTAACCATTACCACAATTAGGTTATACATGTAACCATTACAACTTTAGATACCTATCAAGTAAATATCAGTTGTAACTTGATAGGTATCTAAAGTATTTTACTTGTTAAAGTCTGCACCAAAGAGATTATTTTTCCCGTGGAATATCTTTCTAGTGAAAATAAGTGCATGAATATTTTAAAGCTTACACTTTTATTATTCTTATTTAGACTTTGGTATGTTAAAGATGTTCATATGATTGGGAGTAGGGGAGTGAAAAGAAAGTTTCATTTACTTATGCTTGGCTGTTTTAAAAAATTGATTTCCCCTTGTTTTGTGCTACTGGGGGCTATGCCAGGTGCTTGGAGAGGAGGAAATTTCTATTTCTGCTGCTCAGCTCTACCACAAGACTGGGAATTCCATGCTGAGGCTTCTTCTGATCAGCCCAGGTCTTGACATAGGAGATTTGATTATTTTCTTAGATTACTAACTAAAATTGCTTTTATTTAGCATGAAGTTATCCATCTCTCTTGAGAACCAGCTTTGGCAGTTGACTCTGCAACTTGTAGATTTGAGTCAACACACCAGGCAGATTTGTTGGAGTCTATAAAGTAAGTCCCTTGATTACAATTAGTTTGTCATAATGCAATCAAATCCCTTGCTTTACCCAGAAAAGTAATTTTCAAAAATTATGTAAGATCCAGAAAGAAAAATAAAACACATGCATTTAGATCATAAAAAATGAGAAAAATGTGTTTGTTTTACTGTGAAAATGATTTTAAAATCTTTTCGATGCTGGCACAACACAAATTCTACACCCATATATGGAGGATTAATGCCTCTGATTATCTAACCTCAACAAATACAAAGTAACAAAAACATTGATAATTGTTTTATTACAAATTTATTAACTTATATTCAAACCAAAAAGGGCACATACACAAACTTAAAATATAAGCGTCATGGTGCTGTGGGAACGAATCTGACTAGGAACCATGAGGTTGCAGGTTTGATCCCTGGCCTCACTCAGTGGGTTAAGGATCTGGCATTTCAATGAGCTATGGTGTAGGCTGGCAGCTGTAGCTCCAATTCAACCCCTAGCCTGGGAACCTCCATATGCTGGAGGTGTAGCCCTAAAAAGAAAAAAAAAAAAATCCAAAGGCTAGAAAAGAAATTTACAATGCATGGAGTCCCAAAACACTGAAACTTGGAGTATTTTAAGATTCTTATATTCAGCAGAAGACAACCCCAAGGAAAAACGGGCAAAAGATAAAAAGAAACCAAAGAAAAGGAAACCATATGTGCAATGAACATAGAAAGTTTTTTTTAAAATAGTAAACGGGAAAATAAAATAAGACATCACTGAGAGACTTTTTCAACTCCAACAAAAGGGCTGAGTTTCATAACTCTCATACATGCTGTCAGTATAAATTATTTCATTGAAAGTAATTTGGCAATATCCAGTATAATCCGGGGTGCAGATAATGAGCAGTCCGTTAATTCTACCCTGCTCATACACTCTAGAGAAAATTTCTCAAACAGCTTGCCAGCCACCAACACATAAATAGGCCTAACCTGTGGGTCCATTCATACCTATCCGATATCTGAGTATAACTATCACACAAATCATCCAGACCAGAAGAGTTGTGAGAATTGGTAAGTATGGATTCAAGCCACTAAAGAATGGAATAATCTATTTCACATTAAAAAGTCTAGCATATCTACTCATGTCTATGTTATATGTCCCCAAATACAAGTTCAGTGAAAATAAAAATAGAATTATATTACCAATTTGGGACAATCATATAATCTTGTTATCTCTGTGGCTAGAGAAAACCAGAGAAACAAGTGAGGTATATTTTTCTTCTCATTCCAAAAAGGTAGCTGAGTTTTCGTGTCCTGAATGTGGGCTTCCTTGCATCAGATTATCTTTGGGGACCTTGGTGTTTCTATAATCACAATGAGAATTTGTTTTGTCTTCAACCACTGAGAGGTTAGTTCTTTGAGTTGAAGTGGCTGAGTGTCCAGTTCTAGAAGGAAGATAGAATTGTGTCCGTTTACGTTTATCCCAGAAGCAGACACTGATTTGATTTGGGTTTGATTTGGGAAGTGCAGAAAATAACAGTAAGTGAGAGGAAAGGTGATGAGGGAAAGGAGACAAAGAGGGAGGTACATTGTTCAGTCTACTTCCACAGGGGCAACCAGAGGTTGTCTTGTAAAGTGTAAATGGGTGAACACCCAATTCAGAATCATCTCTGCAACCTCTTCTCTTTTCATCTGTCACAGAGGGTCTAGGGTATGGGGGTTGTTACTCAGCAATTTAATGAGTTGAGGCCCGTTCCTGTGGGAGAGTGGCAACTCCCTGTAATTTCCAGACTGCTATGTGGGAGGATGGCCTTTCTTGACTCAGGGAAAAAAAATTCCTGACACGGAAGTTCATCAGAGAACAATAAAATGTCTAAGATATATGGCAGTCTTATATGTTTGACAGTGTCTGCTCTAGGAATCTTTCCCATAATTGGGCAAAAGAGAAATTTGGTTGATTTGGAAATTTCAGAGACTGGCCTTCTTGCTCAGAGATTGGAAAGTGAGGACTTGGATGGCTCTGGTTTCCATGGTTACTCTGAATGAAGACCTTGAGGGCAAAGTAGAGGCTGATTCTGGGTTTGCTTGCTGGCCCCTCAGACTACTGGGCTTGCAAGGCTTCACATGTGGCAGAGAGCAGGCCCCAAGACAGCCAAGAAAGCTGGAGGAGGAACATAAATTTCAACCTTCTAAGCCCTTGTAGACTTGCATATATAGGGAGTGGGATGCCCAACCGACAAACATGATTTTGGCAGGGCTTTTGTACCATTTCTAAGTGGGGCATAGAGCCTGAATGATTTAGAAAAAAATC
Source organism: Phacochoerus africanus (assembly GCF_016906955.1). Taxonomy (NCBI): domain Eukaryota; kingdom Metazoa; phylum Chordata; class Mammalia; order Artiodactyla; family Suidae; genus Phacochoerus; species Phacochoerus africanus. The sequence goes on from NC_062554.1 coordinate 78,322,510, forward strand.
CATCTAAGGTTTCCTGCACCTAAGAGATATGGAACAAATAATAGCCATTTTCCTATTGCTGGACATCAATACATTATGAATAAAATCATGATGACCATCTTTGAATTGTATCTACGAGGCTGTCTGACAATTTTCTCAAAACTCTCTAACTGGAAATCTGGATCACAATGTGTTCACTGTTAAAGTTTTAAAATGTATTGCAAATTGTCTAAAAATGGATTATTGATTTGCGCATAGCTCCACAATGAAGTTTCAACAATGTATAAGCAGCATTTAAAAATATATCTTTTAACTACCTACAACTACTCTTAGATTCCCTGTCTTAATCTCATTTAATTTTTTTTTAATTTTTTTTTGTCTTTTTTAGAGCTGCACCTGTGGCATATGGAGGTTCCCAGGCTAGGGGTCCAATTGGAACTGTAGCCGCTGGCCTACACCAGAGCCACAGCAACGCCAGATCTGAAATGCATCTGCAACCTACACCACAGCTCAGGGCAACGTTGGATCCTTGACCCACTGAGCAAGGCCAAGGATCAAACTCACAACCTCATGGTTCCTAGTTGGATTCATTTCCCCTGAGCCATGGCGGGAACTCCATTTAAACTCTTACTTAACAAAGCAATAAAGTCATGAGTTAGCAACACAAGAAAAACTTGGCCCTTTTCGATACTCTTAATTAGACTGGTTGATTTTCTTCCCCCTTGAGAAATTTCCTGAAATTTTGGAAGAATTTTTTTTTGTCTTTTTGCCTTTTCTAGGGCTGCTCCTGTGGCATATGGAGGTTCCCAGGCTAGGGGTCTAATTGGAACTGTAGCTGCTGGCCTATGCCAGAGCCAAAGCAATGCCAGATCCGAGCCGCATCTGTGAACTACACCACAGCTCGCGGCAATGCCAGATCATTAACTTACTGAGCGAGGCCAGGGATTGAACCCACAACCTCATGGTTTGTAGTTGGATTCGTTAATCACTAAGCTACAACAGGAACTCTGATTTGCTAAACTCATTTGCTAAATGCTTTTGTATAGTATTCTTATTTGATTTAAAGTCAGGGAGTTACTAGAATTGTAATTCTATGAGTATTTTTTCTCCAGTTTTGTTCTCCATTTTCTTATTTATTTAGGTTGCGTGATAGAGAACAGATACACATAATTACATATATTTTATAAATGCCACTTTGTTGATTTACAACACTTAAAACTCCCAACAAGTAAAAAGAAAATGAGAGAAATTACATCTTTGATAAGATCAGAATCTCATCAGGAAATATTAAAATTGGCTTTCAGAATATCGTTAAACATTTGTCCAGTTATCTTTAATCTGTAAAAATGAGAGTGCGATTTGTACATGAAATTGCAATGCATTACAAATCAAAGAGGAGGATAAAATAAAACAAATAGAATGGAGACTTTTTTCGTCATCTGGTTACTCATGGGCAACTTATTTTTCAATATTGTTAGGGAAAAAAAATCTGTACCTTAAAATGAACCTGGACTTTGAAGTGAAATTAAAAAGTTTTTGTAAATTTTGTTTAGTTTTCATTCAAAAAGGGAATTCTATGAGAGACTACTTATTACTACCATTTCTAACAGTCTTGAGAAACTACTCACTGAGACAGCAATGGGTGAGGGGCTAATTATGGCAATGAGGGGAGATAGGGGATAGAAATTAATGATCTTGGAGTTCTGTTGTGGCCCAGTGATCAACAAATCCGACTAAGGACCATGAGGTTGCCGGTTTGATCCCTGGCCTTGCTCAGTGGGTTAAGGATCCAGCATTGCCGTGAGCTTCGGTATAGGTTGCAGACTTGGGTCGGATCTCCTGTCGCTCTCCAGTGCTGTTATTCTTACTCTGTGTTTGTTACTTGGGCTTGTAAAAATACCCATTTCTTTTTGAAAAAAAAATTATTAAAGTATATTTGTCTTAGAATATGCCAATTTCTGCTATACAGTGAAGTGACTCAGTCATACATAAGTGTGTGTATATGTATATGTGCATACAATTCTTTTTGGTATTATTTTCCATCATCTTCTATCCCAGGAGATTGGATATAGTTCCTTGGGCTGCACAAGAGGAATTTATTGTTTATCCATTCTAAATGTAATAGTTGGAAGATAGGCATTTATGTGTTAGCCAGAAATGCTCAAAGAATCAGATAAGACCATAGGCTTGGGAATCACAGTGACTGAACCTCAGTTGTCTCTTAATAGCTAAATTTTAAGTTCTCTTTCTTAATTGAAGTTTAGCTCATTTACAATGTTAAATTAATTTCATGCATATAGCATAGTGGTTCAGTGTATTTATAGGCATACTCCATTTAAAATTATTACGAAATAATGACTGGAATTTCTGTGTTGAACAATACATCCTTTTGCGTATCTATTTTATACATAGTAGTTTGTATCCCTTTTTTATGATGTATTTTTATTAAAATATAGTTGATTAATGTGTTGGGCTAATTTCTCCTGTACTGCAATGTGACCCATTCTTACACACACACTCCTTTTCTTAAATTATCCTCCATCATGGTCTGTCCCAAGAGACTGGATATAGTTCCCTTTGTTATACAGTAGGATCTCATTGTTGATCCATTTTAAATGTAATAGTTTGCATCTGCTAACCCTAAACTCCCTGTCCATCCCACTTCCTTTCCCCTCTGCCTTGGCAACAACAAGTCTGTGCTCTGTTTCTATTTTGCAGACAAGCTCATTTGTGCCATATTTTAGATTCCACAGATAAGTGATATCATTTGGTGTTTGTCTTTATCTTTCTGAGTGACTTCACTTAGTATAAGAATCTCTCATTGTGTCCATGTTGCTGCAAATGGCATTATTTCATTCTTTCCTATGGCTGAGTAGTATTCCACTGTATGTATATACCACATCTTCATTCATCTGTCAGTGGACATTTAGATTGTTTCCATGTCTTGGCTATTGTGAACAGTGCTGATAAGAACATATGGTGCATGTATCTTTTTGAACTGTAGTTTCCTCAAGATAGGTGCCCAAGAGTGGAATGGCTGGATCATATGGTAGCTCTGTTTTTAGTTTTCTGAGGAACCTCTGTGCTATTTCCCACAGTAGTTGTGCCAGTTTATATTTTCACTTAGGTTGTTGGAAGGTTCCCTCTTCTCCACATCCTCTCCATTATTTGTTATTTGTAGACTTGTTAATGATTACCATTTTGATGGGTGTGAGGTGGCACTCTGTTGTAGTTTTGATTTGCATTTCTCTAATAATTAGTGATCAGCATTTTTTTAATGTGCATACTGACCATCTTTATGGCTTCTTTGGAGAAATGTCTATTAAAGTGTTAGTAGTTTGTTACCTCTCAATTCCATACTGCTATACCTCTCTTGCCCCTTTCCATATCCCTGTCCTGTTACCCACTGGTTTGTTTTCTATATCTTTGAGTCTGTTTCTGTTTTGATACATAACTCATTTGTTTTATCTTTTAGATTCCACATGCAAGTGATAATTACATACAATATTTGTCTTCATCTGAATTACTTCACTAAACATAGTACTCTAGGTCCATCTGTGTGGTTGCAAATAGCAGAATTTCATTCTTTTATGGCTGAGTAATACTTGCATGTGTGTATACATATCACATTTTTTTTTCCATTTGTCTGTTCATAGACACATGGGTCATTTCCATGTCTTGGCTGTTAGAAATAGTTCTACTATGAAGGTTGAGGTGTGCGTATCTTCAAATTACTGTTTTTGATTTTTTAAAGATACATGCTCAGGAGGGGAATTGCTGGATTGTATGATAATTCTAATTTGAGATTTTTGAGGAAACATTCTGTTTTGCATAGCGGCTATACCAATTTACATTCCCAGCAATAGAGTATAAAGATTCCCTCCTTTCCACATACTCACCAACATTTCTTATTTGTAGACTTTTTGATGATAGCCATTCTAATAGATGTGAGGTGATATCTCATTATTTGATTAATATTTATTAATAATCAGCAATGGTGAGTATCCTTTATGTGCCTGTTAGCCATCTGTATGTCTCCTTTAGAAAAAAAGTCTATTCAAGTCTTCTGCCCATTTTTAAAATTGGATTCTTTGTTTTTTGATATTCAATTGTATGTGTAGTTGATATATTTTGGTTATTAACCCCTTGTTTGTCATATCACTAGCAGATAGCTTTTCCCATTTCATAGGTTGTCTTAATGTTTTGTCAATGGTTCTCTTTAATGTGCAATAGCTTTTGTTGATTATGTCATTTCCTTTGCTTTAGGAGATTGATCCAAAAATATTGCTATGTTTCATATGAAAGAGTATTCTTTCCATGTTCTTTTATAGGAATTTTATGGTTTAAGGTCTTACATTTAGACCTTTAACCCATTTGGAATTTATTTCTGTATATGAGGTTAGAGAATGTTCTAATTTCATTCTTTTACATGTAGCTGTCCAGTTTTCTCAGCATCACATATTGAAAGAGCATATCTTTTCTATATCATATATCCCTGCCAACTTTATCTTAGATCGATTATAGGAGTGTCAGTTTATTTCTAGGCTCTCTATTCTGTTCCACTGATGTATGATTTAATGCCAGTGCCATGCTGTTTTTATGCCTGTAGCTTTGTAGTATAGTCTAAAATCAAGAGGCATGATACCTCTAGCCCTGTCCTTTTCTTCTCAAAATTGCTTTGGAAATTGATTATTTTGTGGTTCTACATGAATTTTAGAAATAATTGTTCTAGTTTTGTGAAAAATATCATAGGTAATTTGATCTGGATAGCACTAAATCTTGTAGATTGCTTTTGGTAACATGGACATTTTAACAATATTAATTCTTCCTGTTTAAGAACACAGGGTCTCCTTCCTCCTATTGGCATAATCTTCCATTCCTTCATTAATATTTTATAGTTTTCAGAGTATAGGTCTTTGACCTCCCTGGTTAAGTTTATTCCTAGATACTTATTTTTAAAGTGAACACTCCATTAACATCAATGGACAGATTGAGACAGAAAATCAATAAGGAAACAGTGGTCTTAAATGATGCAATAAACCAATTGGACTTAAAGATAGCTATAGGATGTTCCATCCAAAAACATCAGAATATGGATTCTTTGCAAATGCAAAGAATCCTGAACATTCTCCAGGATTTATGCAATGCTAGGCCATAAAAGAAGTAAGTGTAAACAAATTTTGGAGCATAGAAATTATATCAATAATATTGTTTTCTGACTACAATGACAATCAATAGGTCAAAATCAATCAATATAAATCAATAACAGGAAAAAATAGGGAAAATAACAAAGACATGTAGACCAATGGATAAATGAAATAAAAAGACATCAGGAAATATCTAGAGACTAATGAAAATGGAAGCACAACTTTCCAAAACCCATGGCATACAACAAAAGCAGTTCTAAGGCATGTTTATAGTGATACAGAGTTTCATCAAAAAATAAGAAACGTCTCAGTGGTTACTAAAATTAGATAATAAAAATCACCTGGGTTGTAATGATAATTGTACAATATAAATGTAATAAAATTGAGTTAAAAATGAAAAAATGAAAAACATTAAAAAAGAAAAAGTAAACATCCTGTTTAAATTGTATTAAAAAGAATAAACTATAAATTCTTTAATCTCATTGAGCCTGTTTCTTTGTTCATAAAATGGGACAAATAATAGCAATTTCACAGGATAATTGTGAGGTTTAACAAAGACAAAAATGTGTGCATTGTCTTGTCATGGATTAAGTCTTGAAAGATGGCTATATTTTAATTTGCTGTTTTTGGTACTTTTATTACTATTACCTATTATCATTATTGTAATTCTTTACTTTGGCTAGGGATTAAATCGCTTACCAGAAATACACAGAACATCCAAGGATTCAGCTGGCCTAAGAATCAAACTTAAAATATGAATGGCAAATGATTCTCTTTACTAGTATGAGTAGAATGGTCTTTCTATTAGGTTTGTAGAAGGGAGAGTCCTATCACCATGCTGTACAGTAAAAAACTGACAGAACACTGTAAACCAGCTGTAATGGAAAAAATTAAAATCATTATATAGGAGTTCCCATTGTGGCACAGTGGTTAACGAATCTGACTAGGAACCATGAGGTTGCAGTTTCAATCCCTGGCCTTGCTCAGTGGGTTAAGGATCCGGCGTTGCCGTGAGCTGTGGTATAGGTTTCAGATGTGGCTCAGATCCCACGTTGCTGTGTCTCTGCCGTAGGTCGGTGGCTACAGCTCCAATTTGACCCCTAGCCTGGGAATCTCCATATGCCAGGAGAGTGGCCCAAGAAATGGCAAAAAGACAAAAAAATCATTATATAAATGCAAAAAAATAATTCTTGATAAGGTTTTTATGTCATTCAGACACTTAGTTAACAAATATAAGTATATAATTCATTCTTGAGAATAACTAATATAAAATAGCTCAGTGGTTACTAAAACTAGATGATAATCAAAATTACCTGAGCATTTTAGGTCACACCCCAACTCTTCTCAATTAGAATTTTCATGTGGGTTATCTGTATGATAGGAAGAATTTCTTAAGTCAGACCAGTGTGGCAACTGCTACTGTTTGAAAATTAAATTTTTAGGAATGTTATGCTTTTGGTAAAAGTTGGGTAAATATACACTGCCTCCCTCTGTGACACTTAACATTGGGCTAATTTGAGGATTAATTTTCAGAACTGGTAAGAGGAGAAAATGTTTACTCCTCTTGCCCTTTCACTTTTATAACAAGGTAGAATTTAGAGTTATTCTAATCTGATTCCCCCTACTCCATATGCAAAGTTTGCTGGAAATCTTGACTCATTCAGCAAAAGGAGTATATATCACTTCATGAATGAATCTCATTTAGTTCACAGAAATCTGTCTTTTTGGAGCCGAAAGACAACTCTTTGCAGTGTTCATAAAAATTGAGGGAGATAATCCTCTGATTTTTTTTCTGTATTTATATTTGGTATTATCTTTTATTTAAAAGCCAACAATTTACACAAAATGCTGGGAAATAAAATGCAGCTGTGGTTTGTGGGAGAGGGATGTGAGAGACATTTGACTTTTTTCCCCATTCGGTTTTCTTCAAACATTCACGGCTTTCTCTTCAGACCATACTTGAAAAATTAAATGCCTACCAGCATATAAAGTACATGAGTAAAGTACATGAGGACTCCTGTAAAATCATACCCATAATTGACTAAGTTGAATTCTTTCTGTATTATTTAATTTGCATGTTATATATGTAGTGCTTGTCTTAACTTCTCAGAAGGTGTATGTATTCCTCCAGTTTTCGTCATAGTCACAATTCTCTTGGTAATGTTTTATTTTTAAATTTTGATAGAAAGATGAGTCCAACAAATCTCTTGACTCTGCCTTCAGAAAATGATGAAGATGTGATAAATGTCAGCTTATTGTTACAGTGTAGGAATAAAGACTCAATGTTTCTGGATATGATACCTTATATTTTTCCCAAGAGGGTTTCTCATTTTTAAGAGATAGAAGTTAATTTAATGATAAATTAAAACATTTTTAAGAGATGAAAATTTTAAAACCAATCAAAACACAAATCAAAACACATCTATGTAATAATAAAATGCAGCTCATCTTGTACCTTCCAGTAATCTCCATTTTAGACTTTTACTTACTTCAAACAATATCTATGGTTATTTATTAACACATAACGATGATGTGTTCCTTTTATTTTTAATTTTTCTTTAAGAATGCCTGAAGCATGAACTTTCCTTGGGTCTTATTTTAGTATCTTTATCGTTTGTTTGTTCAGCACATTCATTATACCTGGTATATTCCATGCTATTTTCCAGTAGAATTCAGATCTTCTAACTCAGCCATATTTAGGATATAGCAAGTGATAATGTAGCTATTCAGTTTCTGTTCAGAATCTGCTATTTCTTGGTGCTGAAAGATGCAGCCCAAATCCCATTTGCAGTGTTTATTACCTCTCAGAATCTGTGAGCAAGCATCTTTCCTGGTCCTTTTACTTGTCTGTCTTGTCTATTGGCTATCCATTTTCCATTGTTGTCCCAGGTAGGCTGCCAGTGGTATATTTCTCAGCCACTTAATAACTTTACTTAGAAAGATTTATAAGAAGCCAAGTGCTGTCAAGTCCCTGAGATGTATAGATTGAGGCTTTCTTCCTCTCTTCCATCCCTTCCAACTTTACAGTATAAGTCTGTCTCCTTAATAGCACTTTGGTCTTAATAGAGTGTGTCTCTCAGGGTCCGGCATCAGCTGCTTTGTTGGAGCATAGCTTATGCTCATCTTTTCTGTGCTGAACTGCAGTTAAATAGGAGCAATTTATTTCTGCTGCTGTCAATATTACATTTCATGAACCTGAAAGTCATTACATTTTTTTTTCCCAAATTACCTTCCTCAGTTTTGTAAGGGCATTTTGTATTTGTCACAGATCATTCTTTTAGATTTGGAATGAACTGAAACTTTTTGTTACACTTCTGATTGGTATAAAAGGGTGCCATTTAGGCTAAAGATGGGCAAGAGAGGAAAACTTCACCTTTTGACTACAGAAACTGCATTGACCATACTCAAATACAAGGATAGTGATTTTGGAGCTTCTAGCTTATGCAGAAGACAGAAAAGACAGAGCTTCTCACATTAAGTAGTTTATAGTGGTAGATCATAAAGACTAGAATTATTTTTTTTCAAAAGGAATTTAAGAACTGTATCATAGGGGCAGTTTTGGAAACTATTAAGGACAATGTTTTAGTGGACATTCCAATACTGGACCCAAATGAAATAGTTTGCTTATTCTTCTGTATACATTTTGTATTGCAGTTGGACTCCTTATCATTTTCGTCTGTATGTTCCTCTATAGCAGGAATTGACAAACTATGGTCCACAAACAATTTATGTACAACTTACGAGTCAAGAATTATTTTTTATATTTTAAATGGTTGAGAAAAAACAAAAGAATAATCTTTCATAATATGTGAACATTATATGAAATTCAAATTTCAGTGTCCATAAATAGTTTTACTGGAACATGGCCAGAAATTTTTTTACCTATTGGGTTTGTGGCTCCTTTCATGCTACAGCAGCACTATTGCGTAGTTATGACAGAGACCATTGAACCCACAAAGTCTAAAATACGCACTGTTATTTACAAATACAATTTGCCAATCTCTGTTTTAGAGCACGGTGCTAGGTAACTGGACATACATATTTTTTAAATTTTCTTCTTACCATTCTATTTACACAAAACCATGTTAACTGGAGCTATAAAGTCAGGGCTGGCTCTCTGCCCATGAGGATTTGCATAAATGAATGAATTAAGTATGCAACAGTTACATATGCTCACAAGCATGTCAATCAGTATTCTGTCAGATACAACTCTTCTGTCCTTGTCTTATCTGAATCATTCCTTGGTTAGAGGATCCAAAGGTGATGGGGAGGGTCATCATTCATAAAAGACTATGGAAAAAGTTGTAGTGCAGAAAAACTCCTAGACAGAGTCTCAAGACACCTGGGATCTAATTAGAATTTACCAATGAATGATTCAGCTACATGTAATGGAGTAAGGTATTTGAGATTTTTACTTTTTTTTCATCTGCGTAGATGATGAAGGTCCACTTTAACTTGAGAGTTCCCATTCTGTATTTCCTGATCTATGAGAGGGAGGCCTAATATATTATCTGGACATCTATAATTACTGTGATTGAATTTACTGCCTAAATGACTTGTTACTACAGAAAAGTAGTTATTTTGTCCCTTAATGCGCATTATTCACCACCCCATCACCAACACCTAGCACAAAGGAGATGCTTAATCATCAGTTTTGAATTAATAGATAAATGAATACATAAATGAAATAATCATTTTTACTGGATTCTATCTTTGTGATTTGTCTTTTTATTTATGACTTTACCTTACACTTACAGAATGTGAATTAATGTGCCCTTTTGTTATCCTTCTTACAATCATGTAAGTCTCAGACAGCCTTACATAAGTTTGCTTACCCATCACAAACAAATCAGTTCATCTGGCACATGAGACCTTTAGCAGAACTCCCACACCAGGCAAATTGACTTCCCACAAGTGGAAGCTAAAAACTACAGGGAGCTGAGAAGTAGACATATAATATAGGTTTGGGGGATTAATCCAACAACTAGACAACAGTCAGTAATAAACTTTTATACTTCTGAGATTTTTCCAGAACCAGTGTTCCATGAGATGTCAAAACACAGATGAGCATATATTGGTTTTGCAGGTTTTTACATTTGGAAGCACCTGTAGCTCTAGTTTTTTCTAATTTCAGAGGGCTCCTTATTTCTAAACAGTAGCCAGGCATGCTTAAGGAGGCAAAGTACAGTCTTTGTCATTAAGAAGTCCATAATTTTGTTTGAAACTTAAGAAAATGAAAATACTTAAAAATGGACTTTGCACTGAGAGTTATGCCTTAGGAAAAGAGCAATTGTAAAGGAGCCTCTTTGATTACAGGTGGGTTTTTTGTCATTTCTGTAGAGTTAGTGCCTTGAAATATTAGTTTTCTGTGGTCTAAAGGGATATAAAAAGCTATTAATACATGTTGATCTAAGAATCATGAATCATGTTGATCTAAGAATTAGTGAAACATGAGAAATTAATAAAGATGCTTCTTAGTCAAGCAACTGTATCATATCATGAATACAATGAAGTAAATACAAATATTTGCAAAAGACATTCTTATTTAACCTCTTTGCCCTATAGTTTGAGGCAATGGCTATGAGAAGATGACAGTTATTATAAGAATAGAATGGGAAAAACAAAACAAAATTAAAAAAAACTATAATACTTTGTCTTCCAAGCTGAATATCATATTGCTCAATGCCAAAAATGATCACTTGCTGATCTGAATAAATAGTTGACTATTATTTTTACTGTCATTGTGTACCTAACCATGTAAAGTTCAATCATTATAAAATATGAAGAACAACTTTGGATCTCCCTATAACAATCCCACTTTCTAAAATGCATTTGAGATAAAAAGAGATAAATAGATGGTTATTTCTTTACTTTGGTTTTTTCTACTCATCTTGAAATGGCTGCTGTATGTGCCCTCATTTATGTAAGAGCCAAGGCAAAAAGTCAATCTGTGTTACGTTTTATTTAAAAGCCTCCTATAGGAAAAATTTAACTTTCTGCATAATACTTCTGTGTGAGCAAACTTTAAGTGACTTTCTTTCCACATTTAAAGGTTCTAGTTCTTCACCTAACTCAAGTGTTTATAGCAAAGGTGGAATAAACTAGTATGAGGATAGCTTTGATTTTGATACTGTATTCATACCAGCCTAATTTAATATTTATTATGAGTACATTGATACCATATTGCATGATAAATAAGACCTTGCCAAAGAACAGCAGATGTTAATAATGGCTAGTGTTTACTGGGAACTTCAATATACCAACAATAATTCACGTAACTTATAAGTTAAAGTATTTATTTTCAAAAGTGACAATTTGTGAATTTGGGCAGTCAGATATCAAAGCCTACGTTATGCCTAATTTGTTTCTTTATATATATATTTCTGAGTTTACTACATTTGTCACAAAATATTATTTATTAGGGTTCAACTTCCATAGCTGCACTTTCCAAACTCTATTCCCTGGAATAAGTTTGATGAGTAACTTCTATAGGAGGTTCCTTGGCTGAATATGTTTGGGAAGTGATGGGGTTAATTAATTAAATCAGTTACTCTTACTGGGCCATCTTAGGTCTTTTGCTGTGCTAATGCACAATGTAGTGCCCCAAGACTAGGAGACTGTGTGGTGCTTTCCTCTCCCAATCATACTTTGAGAAAGACTTGATTTAATACTGATTTAAGTCTGTAGTCCTGCACTGTCTAATATCATACCCATTAATCAAATGTGGCTGCTTAAATTAAAATTGATTAAATTAAATGACTTAGTTGTATTAGGCAAATGTTAAGTATTTAATATCCATAGCAGGCTAGTGGCTACTATGTTGGGCCATGCAAATACTGAACATTTTGATCTTCTCAGATATTTTTTGTCAGCATTGCTGTGGACTTTTATGCCTGCATTTCTGGCTAGAGAGAAATAATACTTTGTAGGTTACTAAACTGTACAGGCAGACATTTGGGACACTGAAGGTGATTCTTGAGATTAAAAACAATGCCTTGGGAGTTCCCGTCGTGGTGCAGTGGTTAACGAATCTGACTAGGAACCATGAGGTTGTGGGTTCGATCCCTGGCCTTGCTCAGTGGGTTAAGGATCCAGCATTGCTGTGAGCTGTGGTGTAAGTTGCAGACGTGGCTCAGATCCCGCATTGCTGTGGCTCTGGCGGAGGCCAGTGGCTACATCTCCGATTCAACCCCTTGCCTGGGAACCTTCATATGCTGCGAGAGCGGACCAAGAAATGGCAAAAAGACAAAAACAAAACAAAAACAAAAAACGCCTTTTGTCTTTTAGTTTTTCTACTAAAATAAATACTTTGATTAAAACAGAATTACATTTATAAATCACTAATTTGATATATTTATGGCAAATAAAGATTTATAGGATTTGGAACTCAGAATTTAGAATGTGTACATGTATATGTAACTGGGTCACCATGCTGTACACTTGAAAAAAAAAAAACTATTGTGGAAATAACAACAAAAAAATTATACCTAGAAGCAAATGACAACAAAGATACGACACTCCAAAATCTATGGGATGCAGCAAAAGTCGTTCTAAGAGGAAAGTATATAGCAATAAAAGCCCCCCTCAGGAAACAAAAAGCTCAAATAAACAAGCTAACTTTACATCTAAAGCAGCTTGAGAGAGAACAGACAAGACCTAAAGTTAGTAGAAGGAAAGAAATCATAAATATCAGAGAAGAAATCAATGAAATAGAAACAAAGAAAACCATAGAAAAGATCAATGAAATGAAAAGCTGGTTCTTTGAAAAGATCCACAAAATTTATAAACCCTTAGCCAGACTTATCAAGAAAAAAGAGGACTCAAATCAATAAAATTAAAAATGAAAAAGGAGAAGTAACAATGGACATCATAGAAACACAAAGGATCATAAGAGACTGATATATCCAATAAAATGTAAAACCTAGAAGAAATGAACAAATTCTTAGATAAGTACAATCTTCCAAGACTAAACCAGGATGAAATAGAAAAGATGAATGGACCAATCACAAGTACTGAAGTTGAAACTGTGGTTAAAAGCCTTCCAACAAACAAAAGTCAAGGACCAGATGGCTTCATGGACAAAATCTATCAAACATTTAGAGAGAAGGGCTAACACCTATCCTTCTGAAACTATTTCAAAAAATTGCGGAGGAAGGGATACTCTCAAACTCATTCTATGAGGCCACCATCACCCTGACACCAAAACCAAAGATACATACCACACACCCCAAAAAAATAATGACTGGCCAATTTCAGTTTAGTTCAGAAAACTAAAAATAGAACTACCATTTGATCCAGCAATCCCACTCCTGGGCATCTATCCAGAGAAAAGTTTTCCATCAAAATCACAGACATTTTATACAAATCCAAATGCATGAAACATACCCATGACTTGTAAAGACGCATATACTCTGATGTTCGTTGCAGCACTATTTTCAATAGCCAAGACAAGGAAACAAATGTCCATCGACGGAGGAGTGGATAAAGAAGTGTATGTATACACAATGGAATATTACTCAGTCGTTAAAATGAACAAAATACCAGCATTCTTAGCAACATGGATGGACGTAGAAATTATCATGCTGAGTGAAGTCAGTCATACAATGAGACACCAACATCAGATGCTTTTATGGACATGACCTAGGAACCTGAAAAAAGGACAGACTGAACTTCTTTGCAGAACAGATACAGACTTTGGAAAAACTCACGGTCTCCAAAGGAGACAGTTCATGGGGTGGGGGAATGCATTGGTGTTGTGGGATGGAAATCTTATAAAATTGGGTTGTTATGATCATTGTACAACTGTAAATGTAATAAATTAATTGAGTAATAAAAAAAATAAAAATAAAAGCAATGATCTTTAGGGATCAGGCAGGAGAGGTAAATGATGTTAAGGGGGATAGAGAACAGAGGTAAGACATGGATTGAAAGGATGGCTATAACACATGTGAGGACTATTCCCCAAATCATTACTTCTGATGCTGGTTACCAGTGTGTAAAATGTGAGTCCTAATTGCTCTAGGATAAATGGAAATCAAAATTCTACGTTCATTAAATAGGGAAACTATTTTGAATTAGGGAACATAATATATACTTAAATTGCCAAACCTGGATAACTAGAAAGCAAGACATCACCATTATCTGGAGGTAGCTGCTCTAACTTGCAAGTTTACCATCTCAGAGGTAGACCCAGTTTGGGAAGTTTCTTAAATGAAAATCTGGAAACATGTCCAATGTTTGATGGTGCTAAGTGTTATATAAAGATTTTTAAATTTACGAAGACCGACATTTCAGAGATAAAAGCAAGATTGTAGTCAGGTTGAGGGGACAGACAATGTCTTTAAAATTACTCTGTGTATCAAAGTAATGCATAAATACATTGTTTTATAATATATCTATAACTATGCAAAGTATACATTATACAAATATAATTATAGGTATGTATATTATATTTTCCTATAAAGGAAAATAGATATTTGATCCAGCCATCAACATTTCCAAACCCCTTCCCAAATTTGCAACTTGACTTGGTTGAACAGTGTGCTTCTACTTATTGATCAATTTTAGATGTAAAATTGACTTCCTATTAGAAAAGATAAAGATAACCCTCTTGTGTCCAGTTGTTTAAATCAATAACAAACATTTACATTTTTATAGCTGTGTAAGTATGTTTCTTGCTCAAATATCTTATAGATTGCATTTCAGTTTTTTTCTGCTGTTTTCCTGTAATTAATCATTGCTTTTTTTCCTTTGCTCAGGTTTCTATATTATCATCACTTATTTTTACAAAGTTTTCCATCAAAATCACAGACATTTTATACAAATCCAAATGCATGAAACATACCCATTTTCTTCCCCCATACCTATTTCCTTGGAGACATTTTTCTGGAATTTTTCCACTTTTTTGCTCTAATCTGAACTGGATGTTCTCCAGTTGTCATTCGGGGACTTCCCTGTTCTATTCCCCTAGTTGGAGCTCCCATGTTCAATGTCTGATAGTTAACTTTTCTTCTTGCTGCTATATGCCCTCATTTTGTACAAGCTGCACATCTTTCCATAGTTTATAGAGAAAGGGGAGGTGGTATTTTGTGCATATGGTCCTCGAATCCATAAAAATCTATATTACCCCCTTTCTTGAGATTTCTAGTTTCTTAGATTAATGTTTTACAATTTCACTCTGTTCAGATTTTATACATGCTTTATCAGATTTATTGCTTTATTAATGATGTATTTTAAATGGTATGTTAATTACACTTCTTTTCTCTGAATATTGTCAGTATTTAGAAATCCAATTGAACTTTAAAAATTGCATTTGAATTCAGTGGCCTTTTAAAAATGTATTGTTATTAAAATTGACAATTCAAGTAGAGCTTTTAGAGTGATTTAAAATACAGTTTATATTGTCTGTGTATAGTAATAGTTTTATTTCTTTCCAATTCTATAAAATTGTTTTTATTTATTCTTGCCACACTATATATACACTAGTAAATAAGTAACCATTTAGTAGGTAACCAGTAAGTAACTGTCCATTAATTTTTAATTCTACACCTCACCAATCCACTGGGTTTTTAGTGTTTCCAACATGAATTAACTGCCTTTTATAGTGGAGGTATGGAAAAGTAGATAATGTTGAATAAAACTGATGATAGTGGAGTGGAATATAATGTATAAAACAGATAAATTAATGCATTTAGTACAATAAATTAAACTGGAATTCAACTGTCTTTTTGTGTGTGTGCTTACTGCCTCGCCCAGTGCCTGCTATGAATCAGATAATTTGTTGACTATTCATTAAAAAGCTTGAAAAAATAAATTTCTTAAAAATTTTGAATATTTTCAATAATAATTACATTAAGAATTAAAATTATGTATTTGCATAAACACTTGTAAATATTCTAAGGTTCATTTCAGATACTAAGATAGGACTATTTAACTGGGTGCATTGTAAGTCTTCACTACCATAAAAAAAAATTCATTAAGAATGAATTTGGAGCTGTAGCTACTGGCCTTCACCACAGCCACAGAAATGCCAGATCCCAGCTGCTCTGCAGTCTGCATCACAGCTCATGTCAATGCCAGATCCTTAATACAATGAGCAAGCCCATGGATCGAACCTGCGTCCTCATGGATGTTAGTCAAATTTGTTTCCTCTGAGCCCGTACAGGAACTACGAGACAGTTTTTTTTTAATGTTAAGTCCTTTGTGCCTATTACTAAGAGGAAACTCTTTAAATCTTGTTAGATGAATGTTTACTGAATATTCATCCATAAACATGACATGATTCACAAGTAGGATATTGGTTTAATAGACATATTTCTGAGTTGGAAATATACATTGTACAAGTAATAACAGTAGGAGTCATGGAATTAAAAATGTTATAGGTGCTACAAAGAAAAATAATGACAGAAGAAGATGCTGCTGATAACAGGGAATCTTGGCCAAATTGGAATTGAAGAATTGTCAGTCTGTGATGGCTAAACATATGTGTCAACTAGATTGGGCCAGAGTACTCAGCTATTTGGTCAAATACTAGTCTAGATGTTGCTAAATAAGATTAACATTTAAATCAGCAGACTTTGAGTAGAGCAAATTACCTTCCATATATGGGTCGACCCCATCTAATCAGTTGAAACTTTTAAGAGAAAAATCCTGAGGTCCCCAAAAGAGGATTCTGCCTCCAAATTGCCTTTGAACTAAGTACCATAGCAAAAACTCTTCCCTGGATCTCAAACCTGCTGGCCTGCCTTGAAAATTTTTTAAAATTATTTTTATTTTTTCTATTATAGTTGGTTTACAGCCTTCTGTCAGTTTTTACTGTACAGAAAAGTAACCAAGTCATATATATGTATATATATATATATACACACATTGTTTTTCTCACATTATCTTCCATTATGTTTCATCATAAGTGACTAGATACAGTTCCCTGTGCTACACAGCAGGATCTCATTGCTTATCTACTCCAAACACAATAGTTTGTGTCTATTAACCCCAGACTCCCAGTCCATCCCACTCCCTCCCTTTCCACCTTGTGAACCAAAAGTCTGTTCTCCAAGTCCATGATTTTCTTTTCTGAGGAGATGTTCATTTGTGCCATATATTAGATTCCAGATATAAGTGATATCATATGGTATTTGTCTTTCTCTGACCTAACTTCACTTAGTATGAGAGTCTCTATTTCCATCCATGTTGCTGCAAATTGCATTATTTCGTTCTTTTTATGGCTAAGTAGTATTTCATTGTGTGTGTATACCACATCTTCTTAACCCATTCATCTGTCGATGGACATTTGGGTTGTTTCATGTCTTGGCTATTGTGAGTAGTGCTGCAGTGAACATACAGTGTGTGTATCTTTTTCAAGGAAGTTTTGTCCAAATATATGCCCAAGAGTGGGACTGCTGGGTTATATGGTAGTTCTATATTTAGTTTCCTGAGGTGACTCTGTACTGTTTTCCATAGTGGTTATATCAATTTACATTCCCACCAACAGCGTAGGAGGGTAACCTTTTCTCCACACCCTCTCCAGTATTTGTGGACTTGCTATTTGTGGACTTGTTAATGATGGCCATTCTGACTGGTGTGAGGTGGTATCTCGTGCTAGTTTTGATTTGCATTTCTCTAATAACTAGTTATTTTGAGCATTTTTCATGTGCTTGTTGGTCATCTGTATATCTTCTTTGGAGAAATGTCTACTCAGGCTTTTTGCCCATTTTTTCCATTGGGTTGTTGGGTTTTTTTGCTGTTGTTATATAAATTGTATATTTTAGAGATTAAGCCCTTGTCAGTTGCATTGTTTGAAACTATTTTCTCCCATCATGTAGGTTCTTTTTTTTTTTTTTAATGGTTTCCTTTGCTGTGCAAAAGCTTGTGAGTTTGATTAGGTCTCATTGGTTTATTTTTGCTTTTATTTCTGTTGCCTTGGAAGACTTAAACTTTAAGACAAGACACCATAAAACTCCTAGAAGAGAACATAGGCAAAACATTATCTGACATCAACCATACAAATGTTTTCTTAGGTCAGTCTCCCAATGCCTTGCAAATTTCTGCCTTGACATTCCCCCACTATTTTGTGAGCGATTTCCCTAAAATAAAGCTTGCTTTATCTTTATACACAGCCTTTTTGTTCTGCTTCTCTGTATAACCTAATACATAGTTCTTGAGATGCAACACTAAGGAAGTGATCTTTGAGTTTTGAAAGACAAAGGATTGATACATGAAATAGTAGGGACAGGAACACTTATATTGAATAAGTGTTGCAATTAATGTGGGAATACCAATATGTCTTCAAGACATTTTGTTTCCTTTCTTGAGTTCCCCTTGTGGTGCAGTGGAAACGAATCTGACTAATATCCATGAAGATCAGGTTCAATCCCTGGCCTCACTTGGTGGGTCCATGATTCAGTGTTGCTGTGAGCTGTGGTGTAGGTCACATATGGGTCTCGGACCATGTGTTGTTGCGGCTGTGGTATAGGCTGACAGCTGTACCTCCAATTCAACCCCTGGCCTCAGAGCTTCCACATGCCATGGGTGCGGCCCTGAAAAAAGCAAAACAAAACAAAGACATTTTGTCTCCTTTGAATATAGTCACAGAAGTGAAATTTTTGAATCATATGGTAGTTCTACTTTTAATTTATTGAGGAACTTTCATAGTGTTTTCTGTACAGAAGTATCAATTTGTATTTCCACCAATAGTGCATATTCTTTTCTCTACACCCTCACCATCTCTTACCTCTTGTCCTTATGATAATAGTCGTTCTGAAAACTGCGAAGTGATATTTGTGATTTTGATTTGAATCTTCCTTATGATTAGTGATACCAAACACATTTTCATGTACCTTTTGGCCATTTGTATGGCTTCTTTGGAAAAAGATTTTTAGTCTTATTTAATTGCATCATTTGTTTTGATTTTGAGTTGTATAGTTTCTTACATATTTTGGGTATTAACTCTGCCTCAGATACATGGTTTTCAAGTATTCTCTCCTGTTCCATAGGTTCCCATTTCATTTTGGTATTATTTCTTTTTGCTGAGCTTTTTTTTATTTTTTAATATTCGGTTGATTTATAATGCTGTGTTTCAGGTGTACAGCAAGGTGACTCAGTTATACATATACATATATCCATTCTTTTTCAGATTCTTTTACCATTTATGTGATACAGAATATTGAGCAGAGTTCCCTATGCCATAGAGTAGGTCCTGTTGATTGTTATATAAATAGTAGTGTTGTATATGTTAATCACAGACTTCTAATTTATCCTTCCACCTGTCCTTTCCCCTTTGGTAACCATAGTTTGTTTTTGAAGTCTATAATTCTGTTTTTGTTCTGTAAATAAGTTCATTTGCATAATATTTTACATTACACACATGATACCATGCTTGTGTTTCTCTGACTTCACTTAGTATGATAATTTCTAGCTGCATCCGCATTGCTGCAAATGGCATTATTTCATTATTTTTTAATGGACATTTAGTTTGCTACCATGTCTTAGAATGTTGGCTGTTGTAAATAGTGCTGCTATGAATATTGGGGTACATGAATCTTTCTGAATTACGGTTTTCTCTGGGTGTATGCCCAGGAGTAGGATTGCCATATCATATGGTAGTTCTGTTTTTAGTTTTTAAGGAACCTCCATACTGTTTTCCATAGTAGCTGTACCAATTTACATTCCCACCAGCAGTGTAGCATGGTTTCATTTCTCCACACCTTTTTAGCATTTATTGTTTGTAGACTTTTCAATTATGGTCGTTCAAACTGGTGTGAGGTGATGCCTCATTGTAGTTTTGATGTCCATTTCTCTAACAGTGATGTTGAGCATCTTTTTGTGTGATTTTTTTTTTTTTTTTTTGCCATCAGTCTTCTTTGGAGAAATGTCTATTTGGATATTCTGCCTATTTTTGATTGGATTATCTGTCTTTTGGTATAGAACTCATGAGATGGTTGCCTGTTTTGGAGATTAATCCCTTTGTCAGTTGCTTCATTTGCAAAGACTTTCTTCCATTCTGTGGGTTGTCTTTTTGTTTTGTTTATGGTTTCCTTTGCTGTGCAAACACTTTTGCTTAACTATTGTTTATTTGTGTTTCTATTTTCTTTTTTTTTGTCTTTTTTTTTTTTTTTGTTATTTCTTTGGGCTGCTCCCACGGCATATGGAGGTTCCCAGGCTAGGGGTCGAATCAGAGCTGTAGCCGCCGGCCTACACCAGAGCCGCAGCAACGCGGGATCCCAGCCGCATCTGCAACCTGCACCACAGCTCAAGGCAATGCGGAATCGTTAACCCATTGAACAAGGGCAGGGACGGAACCCGCAACCTCATGGTTCCTAGTCAGATTCGTTAACCACTGCGCCACGACGGAACTCCTGTGTTTCTATTTTCATTAATCTAGGAGGTGGATCAAAAGACAGGGCTGTGATTTATGTCAAAGAGTGTTTGGCCTGTGTTTTCCTCTAGGAATTTTTATAGTATCTGCCCTTACCTTTAGGTCCTTAATCCATTTTTGAGTTTACTTTCACATATCCTGTTAGAGAATGTTCTAATTTCATTCTTTTGCATGTAGCTGTCCAGTTTTCCCAGGACCACTTCTTGAAGAGACTGTCTTTCCTCCTTTGCATATTCTTGCCTCTTTTGTCATAGATTAGCTGACCATAGGTGTTTGGGTTTATTTCTGGGATTTCCATTGTTTTTTGCTTTTGTTTTGCTGGTTCTCTACTATTTTGATCCTGTAGCTTTGTAATATAGTCTGAGGTAAAGAAGGCCGAATATTCCAATTCCATTTTTCTTTTTCAAGATTTCTTTGGATATTCAGGGGCATTTTATTTTTCTTACAAATTAAAAACCTTTTGTTGTAGTTTGTTTGATGAAGAATGCCATTGGTATTATGATAGGGATTGCGTTGAATCAGTAGATTGTCTTGTGTAGCATAATGATTTTGACAATACTGACTCTTCCAAACCAAGAGCATGATATCTTTCCATCTTTTTGGGTCGTCATTAATTTCTTTCATTTGCATCTTAGAGTTTTCAGAGTACAGGTATTTTGCCTCCTTCGTTTGGTTTTCTCCTAGGTATATTCTTTTTGATGTTGTGATAAGTTGAAACTGTTTCCTTAGTTTCTCTTTCTGTTTTTTCATTGTTAGTGTATAGAAATGCAAGTGATTTCTCTGTATTAATTTTGTAGTCTTCAACTTTCCCAAATTCTTTGAGCCCTAGTAGTTTTCTGGTAGCATCTTTAGGATTTTCTATGTATGATATCATGTTGTATGTAAACGCTGATGGTTTTATTTTTTCTTTCCCAATTTGGGTCCTTTTATTTCTTCTGATTGCCATGGCTAGGACTTCCAAAACTATGTTGAATGAAAGTGGCAAGAATGGGCATCCTTGTCTTGCTCCTGATCTTAGAAGAGATGCTTTCAGCTTTTCACTCTTGAGAATGATGTCAATTTATCACATAAGGCCTTTATTATGTTGAGGTAGGTTCCCACTATGCACACTTTTTGTAGAGTTTTTATCCTAAATGGGTATTGAATTTTTTCAAGCTTTTTCTGTATCTATTGAGTTGATCATGTGGTTTTCATTCTTCATTTTGTTTAGCGGTGTGTCACACTGATTTGTGGATGTTGAAAAATCTTTACATCCCTGGGACGAATCTCACTTGATCATGATGTATGTTCCTTTTAATAAGTTGTATTTG
The DNA here is from genome assembly GCF_016906955.1 of Phacochoerus africanus. Taxonomy (NCBI): domain Eukaryota; kingdom Metazoa; phylum Chordata; class Mammalia; order Artiodactyla; family Suidae; genus Phacochoerus; species Phacochoerus africanus. The sequence goes on from NC_062554.1 coordinate 78,344,319, forward strand.
GTTTGCTTGTATTTTGTTGATGATTTTTGCATCCATGTTCATCAGTGATATTGGCCTGTAATTTTCTTTATTATGGTATATTTGTCTGGCTTTGATATTGGGGTGATGGTGACCTTATAGAATGAATTTGGAAGTATTCCTTCATCTGAAGTTTTTTTTGAAGAATTTCAAAAGAATAGGTGTTAACTCTTCTAACTCTTGATTGAATTAACCTGTGAAGCCATCTGTTCATGGACTTTTGTTTGGGAATTTTTAAATCAGAAATTCAGTTTCAGTCCTCATAAATGATCTGTTCATATTTCTTCCTCGTTCGGTTTTAGAAGATTCTACCTTACTAAGAATTTAGGCATTTCTTCTAGGTTGTTCATTTTATTGGCATATAGTTTCTTTTGGTATTCTCTTATGGTCCTTTGTATTTCTGTGGTGTCAGTTAGTTGTAAATTATTTTTTCCCCATCTCTAATTTTGTAGATTTAAGCCCTCTGTCTCTTTTTTTGAAAAGTCTCAGTAAAAGTTTACCAATTTAGGTGATCTTTTCAAAGAATCAGCTTTTGTTTTCATTGATCTTTTCTATTGTTTTCATTGATCTTTGCTATTGTTTTCTTCATCTTTCATTTATTTCTGCTCAGATCTTTATGATTTCTTCTACTAACTTGGGTTTTGTTTGTCCTTCTTTCTCTAGTTGCTTTACATGTTAACTGAGTTGTTTATCTGAGACTTTCCTGTTTCCTAGGGTAAGACAGTATTGCTAGAAACTTCCCTCTTAGACCTTCTTTTGCAGCATTCTGTAGATTTTGGATCATCACCATTTTCACTTTCCTTTAGTTTGATTTTCTCTTTGATTTCTTCAGTAATACATGCTGATTTAGTAATATTGTTTAGCCTCCACAAGGTTGGAGTTTTTACAGTTTTTTTTTCCTTGTACTTGTTTTCTAATTTCATAGCATTGTGGTTGGAGAAGATGATTAATACAATTTTCTTAAACTTATCAAAGCTTTCTGTGTGGCCTAGAAAATGATCTATCCTGGAGAATATTCCATGCATTTGAACTGGAGAAGAATGTGTGTTCTGTTGCTTTCAAATGGAATGTTCTATAAATATCAATTAAGTCCAACTGGCCTAATGCATCATTTAAGGCCTATGTTTCCTTATTTTCTGTAAATGCTATGTCCATTGATATAATTGGGGAGTTAAAATCCCACACTATTATGGTGTTACTGTCAACTTCTCCTTTTATAAAGGTGCTCCTATATTGGGTGCATATCTATTTACAATTGTTATATCTTCTGGTATTGATTCTTTGATCATTATATTGTATCCTTCTTTTTCCTTTGTAACTTTTTCAATATCTATTTTGTCATGTATGCATATTGATACTCCAAATTTTTTTAGATTTCCATTTACATGGAATACCTTTTTCCATCCTCTCACTTTGAGTTTGTATGTGTCCCTAGATTTGAAGTGAGTCTCTCATAGACAGCTTATATACAGGTCTTGTTTTTGTACCCATTCAGCCAGTTGATATCTTTTTGAGCATTTAATCCATTTACATTTAAGGTAATTATTGATATGTATATTCTTACTGCCATTTTGTTAATTGTTTTGGATTTGTTCTTCTTGATCTTTTTTCTTCCCTTCTACTTTTGTTCTCTTGTGGTTCAATGCCTATCCTAATGTTTTCTGGATTTCTTTTTTCTTTTTTGTGTGTATCTATTGTAGATTTGTTGTTACTATGTAGCTTTGGTTCAAAAGTCTATATACATACAATATTTGTTTTAAAATGGTGATTTCTTAATTTCAAATGCATTTTAAATATCCCACACTTGTACTCTCCTCAAGATTACTGTTTTTGATGTCATATTTATGTATGTATAATTTCTTACCTTTACTATATGTTTGCCTTTACTGGTGAGATTTCCAATTCAGAATATTCTTGCTTCTAGTTGTGACCTTCTCTTTTCTGCCTAGAAATATTCCTTTAGCATTTGTTGTAAAGCTGGTTTGGTGGTGCTGAATTCTCTTAGCTTTTGCTTGTTGGTAAGCTTTTGCTTTCTCTGTTGAATCTTTTTTTTTTTCCTCCTTCTCTGTTGAATATGAATGAGGGCCTTTCTGGGTAGAATATTCTTGGTTGTAGGTTTTTCCCTTCAACCACTTTAAATATATTGTGCCACTGTTCTGGGCTATAGGGTTTCTGCTGAAAAAATCAGCTCATAACCTTATGGGGGTTCCCTTGTATGTTATTTGTTGTTTTTCCCTTGTTGCTTTTAATATTTTCTCTTCATTTTAAATTTTGATCACTTTAATTAATGTGTCTTGGCATGTTATTCCTTGTGATTATCTTGTATGGAACTTGATGTGCTCCTTGGACTTGAGTGTTTTTTCCCCCATGTTAGGGAAGTTTTCAGCTATTAACCTCTTCATATATTTTCTCAGCCCCTTTTTCTTTCTCTTAACCTTGTTGCACTCCTATAATGTCAATGTTGGCACATTTAATGTCATTGCAATGCACTCTTAGACTCTCCTAATTTTTCATTCTTTTTTTCTTTATTCTGTTTTCTTTATTCTTTTCCACAGTAGTTTGCACCAGTCTGTCCTCCAGCCCACCTATTTTTTTTTTGCCTCATTTATTCTGCTGTTATTTATTTTAGGGTATTTTTTGATTTCAGCTATTTTATTATTTATCTCCATTTGTTCTTTAAAGCTAGCTCTTTTTTAAAACATTTCTTGTATCTTGGTCTGTGCCTCCACTTTTCCCCCTGATATATGGAAATTCTTTTTTATTTTTTTAAAAAAAGGGCTGCATTTGTGGTATATGAAAGTTCCCAGGCTATGGGGCAAATGGGTGCTGCAGCTGCCAGCCTATGCCACAGCTGCAGCATTGTGGGATCTTAGCAGTGTCTGCAGCCTGTGCCATAGCTCACAGCAACAAAAGATCCTTAATGCATTAAGTGAGGCCAGGGATTGAACCTGCAGCCTCATGGATACTAGTCAGGTTCATAACTCACTAAGCCACAGCAGGAACTCCTGGGATCATCTCTACTATCATTACTCTAAATTCTTTTTCAGGCAGATTGCCTATCTCCACTTGACTTTGTTGTTCTTTTGAGGCTTTATCTTATTCCTTCTTTTGAGGTTTTATCTTACTCCTTTAGACAAAATGAGATGGCACCCATCTCATTTTGTCTAAATTTCTGTGTTTTTGTTCTCTGTTTCTCAGGCCACATGATTGTACTTCTTCTTGACTCTGGTATCTTTCCTCTAGTGGGTGAGGTTTGTTCAGAGGCTTGTCAGGCTTTCTGGTAGGAGGGACTAGTGCCTCCCCACCAATGGGTGGAACTAGATCTTGTCTCTCTGGTAGGAAGGGCTGTGTCGAATGGTGTATTTAATGGTGGCTATGGGCTCAGGGTGACTTTAGGCAGCCTGTCTGCTCTTGGCTGGGGCTGTGTTGTCACCCTGTTGGTTGTTTCGCTTGAGATGTAGCAGCATTAGTGCCAGCAGGATGTTGGGTTAAACCAGGAATTGGTGCCAAAATGGTAACCTTCAGGAGAGCTCATGCTGATTACTGTTCCTGAAGCCTCTGCCACCAGTGTCCTTGTCCTTACAGTGATCCACAAGCGACCCTCACCTCCCTAGGAGACCCTCCAAGACCACCAGGTAGGTCTGGCTCTGGCTCCTATGAAGGCTCTCCTTGCCATGGGTCCCAGTACACATGAGTCATTGTGTGTACCCTCTCAGAGTACAGGCTCTGTTTTCCCCAGTCCTTTGGAGCTTCTACACTCAAGCCCTGCTGGCCTTCAGAGACAAATGCTCTTGGTATTCTTCTTCCTGATGCCAGATCCCTCTGGCCCCCCAAGCTGGGGAACCTGATATGGGGCTCAGAACTCTCACTCCTCTGCAGTGCATAGAAATGCAGTTGATTTTTGTGTATTGATTTTTGTATCCTGCAACTTCAACAATTTTGTTTATTATTTGCAACAGTTGATTCGTGATCTTTAGTGTTTTCATCTTAAAGCAGGCACAATTTTCCTTCTTCCTTTCCTATTTGGATGTCTTCTATTTATTTTTCCTGCCTAATACTCTTGATAGGATTTCCAGTAATATGTCGAATAGAAGTGGCTGGGTGGATGTGCTTCTCTTATCCCTAATCTTAGAGAATCGATTTGTTCTTGCTCTTGGAGGATCAATTTGATCATCCATTTAAAATAACAAGCTATAGTTTGTCATATGTTTACTATGTTGGTTTGTATTTATTCTATATCTAATTTACTGAGTTTTTAATCATGAAAGACTATTGAACTTTTTCAAGTACTTTTTCTTCATCTATTGGGATGTTTATGTGATTTTGATCTTTGTTAATATGGTGTATCACATTTGTTGATTTGCATGTGTTGTTTTGTTCTTACATTCCAGGCATAAATCCTACTTGGTCATGGTGTATGACGTTTTTAATGTGGTGTTGAATTCATTTTGCTAGTATTTTAATAAGAATTTTCCTCTCTATATACCGAATGGATATTGGTCTGTAATTTTCTTTTATTATGCTGTTTTATTTGATTTGGTGTCAGGGCAATGTTGACCTGGTGAAATAAGTTTGGGAGCATTCCCTGTTTTTTTTTTTTTTTTTCTTTTTGAAGGACTTTGAGAAGGGTTTGTGTTAATTCTTCTTTAAATATTTACTGGAATTTACCAATGAACACATATTGTCCTGGGCATTTCTTGGTTGGGACATTTTTGATTTCTGATTGAATCTCCTTATTAATGGTCGTTCATATTTTCTATTTCTTTATGATTAAATTTTAGTAGAACTTAGCCATTTTTTTCTAGGTTATACAATTTGTTGGTATATAATTGCTTATGGTAGTCTTTTATGACTCTGTCTTTTGTATTTTTGTGGAATCGGTTATACTTTTAATTGAATCTGCTCTTTTTTTCTTGGTTAATCTAGCTGAAAGTTTGTCAATATTGCGTCTTTAAAAAAAAACCCTTAGTTTTATTGAATTTTCTTTTTTCTGGTCTCTTTTATTTTTACTCTAACCTTTATTAACTTTGTGCTTAGTTTTTTCTTTTTTCTCTAATTTTTTGAAGTGTAAAGTTACCTTCTTGGTATGAGAAATTCCTCTTTATTTTGCATTTTGGAGCTAATATGTCCATAAATGTTCATAAGGTGCAGAAGGGTACAGTGGTTAGTGTTGGGGAGTGAATTAAAAAATTGAAAATAGGCTCACCCTTAAAGATAATGTACTCCACTTTTTAGGATGGAAAATCATAGTTTTTCATTATAACTACTGTTTTATTAAAAGCCAAGATTCTGGAGAATATTGGAATGCAAGTTGAAATACTGCTTTCTTGTCATTACCCCTTTAATACTTGTTTTAAATTATGGAAGCAAAATATAGATTATTGAGCAACTAATCAGTATTTAATACAGTTTATTTCATTTAATTCTTACAAGCAGCTTTGTGAAGTGGACATTGAACATTTCATTAAGTTAAAAATGCTCAGGAAGGAAAAATATTTTTTTGGGAGGATAGATACAAAGGAGAGGGACTTGAATTAAAATTCATTCAGTTCACTGCCCACTCCCTACACCCAAACCTGGTTACTTTCCAATACATTCATTTGTGGTAAAATAAAATGAGGATAACACCTAGCCCAGAAATAGTCTTTTGCCAATGTTCTAATCCAGAGGAAACTAAACTCATTCATATATATATATATATATATATATATATATATATATGTTATATATTCTGACAAATTAAAAATAATGCATACACTTCTAATACCAAAATTTCTTGAGAAATTCATATTCACCTTGATGATCTTTCTCATTTTCCTCTCTTCTGGGTCCACCAACTAGTTTCTGTTGATGCTGAAGTTCTTGTTGCCTAAATAATCATCTTCTCATGTTCTCAAGTAATTACAAGCATTTTAAATGGTTAATATTGCAATAATCAGTAATCTTTATCTTCGTATTTTCTACTTTTTTCTTTTTTTAAGTTATTTTGTTGCTCTAGATGATTAAGAAGAGGATATATTAGGTAAATTAGGATATGTTGAATGTCCATGATACTGTTTGTTAATTGTCACATCTTTAAAGTCATATTTAGAACCCTGGTACAGCTTTAAATAACTGGCCACCTGCTGCCAGGAGAATAAAAGAACTGCTCAAGACCTTCTTGTTCTCAGAATATTGCTGTAGTCCTAGTAAGATGCTAACTTTATTTATTTATTTAAGGGCCACATGTGAAGTATATGGAAGTTCCTGGGCCAGGGGTTGAATTAGAGCTATAGCTGCTGGTCTACACCACAGCCATAGCAATGCAAGATCTGTGCCTCATCTGGACCTACACCACAGCTTGGGGCAACACCAGATCCTTAACCCACCGAGCAGGGCCAGGGATCAAACCCACATCCCTATGGATTGGGTTTGTTTCTGCTGAGCCGCAATGGAGTCTCTGCTAATTTTAAAATTCAGTTATCAAATGGTTTATAAGTTAAAGTGTACAAGTCTCATCAGAAGCACTGACAATGACCAAAACCTCACTTATGGAAATAAAATTGTGTAACTTCAGGGCTACTCATCAGTATTTGTCAAGGTCCTGAGAATTGACTTACTTTAGTAAAGACTGGTTGTTCTGGAGTCCCTCATATTTAATATTATTCATTGATCCTTTATTTATTATCTACTTCCATGTTGCATTGGAGAAAATACTCATTTATTAGGATGCATACTCACAGGTATTGAGTAAATGTGAAATTAGATCACCAAAGACATGAGTAAATTGCTGCAGAAGTTTCCCAGAGTTAAAAACTTAAAACCTTAGGAAATACAGAATTTATTGCTTCAACCTTGAGACTACTCCCAGATTTTGTTCTATTGCGTATACCCCCACATTACCAATAAGATCTTGTCTGTGTTGTAACCTTGTATATAATTTCATTTAAAACCAGTATTATTAGCTCACAGAGAGGAAACGTACAAGGAACAATTGGAATAGAACTCACTAACTTAAATCATTGCCATTTTTCTTTATTTCCTTTTGTGCTGCACTCCCAAGGGCTTGAGAAATTAGCAACGTGAGCTTTAGTGGTAGATTTTCTTGTCAGAGATGTTTACCATGAAACTACATAAAGTTACCGAACTCTTGTTTTCTTACTAGATTTCCTTTCTTCATAGAAAAACAGATAAGCTACTATTGATTAAGTGTATTATAGAACAAACAATTGCTGAGAAGCAATTCAATTTTTAAAATTAATCAGGGGTGAGGGTGGGGCTTTGATTAAAACTCATGAAGTAATAAATCATATACAGTGTTTAGACAGGGCAGGAGTGTTTTTGTTTTTCTTGGTCTGCCAATCTTCAGTATTGGATATAGGATATTATACCCACAGAATATTAGTGAATTGCAATTTAAAAATTATATTAATTCTTTGCCACATGAAAAGCATTATAAAAAATGTATTTTTGTTCAAATAGCATTGCTCCCATAAGTGACAAAAATGAAAGAACTAGCTATCCCTTAATTTTAAGTAGTGTTATCTCAAGCAAAAGTAGTTCTATGATTTTGTTCTTCTTTTTAATGACCTAAGCCTCTAGTAAATGATTGATAATGTTTGCTTCACAGTTATACCAGTAAAATCTTATCATGAAATGATCTCTTCATTTTTTACGATGGATTACTTAGAATAAAATCATATTAGGCAATATCCAATATTTACCAGCATTTCCAGATATATCTGAATTAGAACAGACAGGAGGCATTTCTAGCTGCAAGTTGTTGCATTTCCATGACAGAAATTTATTTTCTATTTTCATAGCCCTTACACAAATTAGTAAGTATAAATAAGTCTAGTAGTGATGTCATCATAAATTTATGTGTATTATTTTTCATAAACCCAACCAATCTTTGGGAAGCAGACATGAAATAAACTTTTGATGTAGGACTATCATAATAGCTTTATTAACTTAGCCAAATATACACATTTATATGTACATATTTATTATACATAAATGTGTACGTTGAAAGAGATTTCAAAACCCTTTTTATCTTATTGGCCTAGAGTACTGTCGTTTCTCTAATTATTTAAATTTTAAAAATAGCTTTATGAATTAAAACCAAATAAAACAATCTTTGGAGGATTTCTGTCTGGATTTTGGAATTAATTTACTCTATGGTATAGTTTGGAAAATTTAGAGTGTACTAAGCTAACATACATTAATACCAAATTAATTTTAAATGAGTTTTGTGTTCTATTAATTGTAAGTGATTTTCAAAGATTTTCAATGTATAAAATAAGATTTTTGGAGAGTTAGCTTCTTTGAAAGTTGATTTTTGAAAACCTTTGTTAATAAGCTGTAGTTTGTTTCTTACAAAATAAGATGTTTTCAGGGATTTTATTTCTGCTATGCATAGCCTATAAACAAGTTTTGTGGTAATGGGTCCTTGTTTTATTTTAAAAGATAACTTTTGGCACATTACCAAAGCTAGCAGCACTGACCTATTAAGAACTTGGTACAATAACTTACCTTCAGATCCAATTGATATCAGATATGGATTTATAAAACAAGGAATATCACTTGGAAATACTTTATAAGTGGAATATAAAATTCTTTTCTGTAAAAAAAGAAAAAGGTAGCTAAAGAGAGGACCATAAACAAGAACTGAGAGGACATTAAAAACAATTATGATCATAAGTTAAATCCCTCAATCAGTCTTGGTTCCAGTCCAGACTGATGTGTGACAGAAGAGCATTACTACTCTGCAATTGCACTTTGTACCTGAGAACCTGTCAATCCCTTAAAACTGTGAACTGTTCAGTATGATTTATATGCCAGCCAAAGATAGGAGATCAGGAGGGAGCTTCTACACATAAGTGTCAGAGCACTGATTTTGACATATACATGTTTATTCTTCCTTTCTTTGAGCTAATTTCTTTTTAAAAAGGTGTCACCAAGCATATAATGAGAAGTAGAAGAAAAAAAAAACATGAAGATAGAGCAAATATGCATAAGCAAATTGAATTAATTAGCAGAAAAACTAAACTTTATCCCTTGCTCTAGGATTTAATATGACTTTGAGAGTACATAATCTCTGTGAGAATAATTTGGAAAATAAAAGATTGGTATTCTAGTTTGAATGTATAAAAAAGATTAAGTGTTCGGAACATAATAATAAACTCAGGAAAATAATGAAATTCACTCTGATGCTAATATGCAAGCACCGGGGGGCTCTAGGAAAAAATATAACAATAAAATAGTTTCACATTAATTATGCCATTTGACAAACTGAACATTGAGTTGCTTATGTCCAACAGTCTTTATATAGGCGATATCACACACATAGTCTGAGATGTTAAAATGCTGGAAATCTATCTTCCCAGGAGGACATTTGCCAATTAGTTTGAGACTAAAGAATTCTGTCAGGCATGAGGCTGCCCAGCAAGGTAGAGGATCAGAAACAGAAAAAAAGAAATATTTTATAAGAGAGAGCTGAAAAAATCAGTGACTCAGCTGGCAGCACAAAATGATGCTTGAAAGCAACTTTAGGATTTGGAATTTTCACAGTGAACTGCATTATAATTTTAGATGTCTGGGGAGATTTTGTTTCTGGAATTAGAGAATTGTGTAAAGATTATATTATGTGTTTATTATAGTAGCCTGCACTTAATGAAGAATCTTATCAATGGCTTTATGTTTATTACAGGGACCATGGTTGTTCAATTTCATAACTTGAAAATCAGAATATATTCCTAAATATTTAAGCATCTGTAACAGTTGGCTAGATTAATCTTTATTTTCTGTCTTTGGAGATGAAGCATAAAGATAGGTGGGGAAAAATCTTTACCCAATAAACCCAAAACCCAAAATATCAGTATAACCTTCAAGTAATTGAGCAGTTCTAACACATGAAAAGAACTAGGTTGTAAACTTTATTTGTAAGCCTAAATTAGCTACACATCTTCTAAAGAAAAACTTCTGTTCATTCTTTTTTCATCCTTGTCTAAACTCTTCAGCTATAATTCTTTGCCAAGATAGAAGCCCATGCTTGTTGAGTAAAGATGACATTCTAGCTACCCTCTGAAAACTTGGAAAGTTTGCTTGCTTTTATTGGGCCTTTGTGCTTTTTAAGTTTGTGTATCATGATATAATTAAAATTATTAATGGCAGGAGGAGCAACTGAATGACAAAGGTGGGAGAATTAAGCAATCATGAATTCACTCTGCAGTGGTAAATGAACTGAAATATTACTGATACTTCTCATGATTTTCTTAGTAAAACTGTCTACTCCCTTGGCTTAGGTGATACTACACTCTTGTCTGTTTCTTGTTGGGATAAAAAGCAGGTAAGATGTTCAGTGTATTCTAAAAACATCTAGGATACTCCTGACGATCCTGTTGGGTGATATGCAAACTGTGGAGAGATGGCCAGTAATTGGGGGCCTAGACTAACACTAATCAAGCAAGAAGTCACTACCTCTAGAAAGATATTTTTTTCTCAGTACAGACATCAACTTTATGAAGGAAAGGTCCAGAACATTTATGTGTTTGATTGTGTATCAGTCAGGGTCCAAGCAGAGAAATAAAATCAATAGGAGATATATATTAACAATTTATTTCAAAGAACTGCCTTAAAGAATTAGGAGCGCTGGCTAGGCAAGTCCAAAATCCATAGGGCAGACTGTCAGTAAGGGGAGGCATGGTTCCATAATATTTGGAGCCTTAGCTGGAAAAAATAGAATGTCTGGAGGTGTCTTGAACAACTGGGATCTGGAAACATATGGAGGCTTGGCACAATGCATGAGATATCCCAAAAGCTGGGTTCAGCTGGAACTGTGACACATTACCTCTCCATGGCTTTGACTTCTTTACCGGATGATGGCCACAAAACAGTTGAGTTTCTTGTATAATGGCTTGGAGCTCCAATTAGTGATCAAGGAAGAAGCTGTGTCGCTTTTTATGATCTCCACCCTCAGGAGAAACTGGAGGACACTTAGCCCTCTATTTGTTCCAGACTGAAACTGCAACTTGGCATACCAGAAAGTAAAAGCCAGAGTGGACTCAAACTGTTTAAAGTTGGAAAGCATTTCTCAACCCATACACAGATTAATTAGCAAAGGGTCAAAGCTCAACTGCCTCAGAGTTTAAGCATACCCTCTTACCAATTATTGGCCAACTAAGTAGCTATGTTGATCCAGGCATAACTCCTGAGAAATGATGTGTATAAATAAAAATATTACACTACCACAGAAGAGGCAGACATAACTGTACTAGTCCTGACAAGTAAATGAAAAAATAAAATATAAGCAAAAAACAAAACAGCAACAACCAGGTCAGAATCCAGAGTTTCCACAATGTACTATCTGATATGTCCAGTTTTCAATATAAATGATACATGAAAAAGGAAAGTCAAACCCATACACAGGAAAAAGACAAGGAAACCATGTTTACAGAATTTTAAGAAAGCGTGTTAATGACTCATCAAGTGAATAATATCAACAAAGAAATCTAAATCATAATAGCTAAGTGGAAATTCTGGAATTGAAAGATAAAATTACTGAAATGAAAACAATTCAGAGAGGCCTGAGAGCGGATTTGATCTGAGAGAAGTCTGAAAATCTGAAAATAGGTCAATAAAAGAGAAAGGTAAAACAGGAAAATGAGAATGAATATGCCTCAGAGACATGTAGTACATCAAGATTACCAACTACTTAGAAAAGCTGCTCCAGAAGATTAGAGAAATGCACAAAAAAATTAGCTGACAGTTTCTCAAATTTGAGAAAAATATATTAATTTACACATCCAAAAAGCTCAATGAAATCCAAGTAGGAACACACAATGAGAACAACACCTAAACAAGTGATCAAACTGTTGAATCCCAAAGACAAGGAGAAAATCTTGAAAGCAACAAGGGGAAAAGCAACTATCGCATGTAGAAAAAACACAAGAACAATTAATTTCTCATCATAAGCAAAGGAGTTCAGGAGAAGGCAATAGTACATACGTGAAGTCCTAAAATTCTATATTCAGAAAAACTACCATTCAAAAATTAAGGTTAAGGAGTTCCCATTGTGGTTCCGCAGTTAACGAACCCAACTAGTATCCATGATGATGTGTGTTCAATCCGTGGCCTCACTCAGTGGCTTAAGGATCTGGTGTTGCTATGAGCTGTGGCGTAGGTTGCAGACACAGCTTGGATCTCTTGATGCTGTAACTGTGGTATAGGCCAGCAGCTACAGCTCTGATTCGACCCCTAGCCTGGGAATCTCCATATGCCATGATTGTGTCCCTAAATTAAAAAAAAATATTAATAAAAGATACTCTCATATAAGCAAAAACTGAGAATTTGCTGTTAGTAAAACTACCTAATAAGAAATACTCAGGGAAGTCCTCAGCCTTAAAGAAAATGATTCCAGTTCACACCAAAAAATATATAATACTGATAAAAGAAATTATGTGGGAACATATAATCCAATATGAACATATTTTATATCTTTTAACTGATTATATCTTTTAACTGATTCAGAAAAAGGTATAGAAAAAAATGTTATAAAATAGTATTGGGTTCATAACCTATAAAGATATGTTAACACAAAGGCATGTAGCTATAACAGAACAAGGCTTCTGTATTTTAAAATTATTATGACTCTGAGATAGATTTTTTTCATTTAAATGTATGTTGTCATCGCTGGAATAACCACTAAGAAAATACCTTTAAAAAAAAGTATAAACCACAACAATAAATGAAAAAAGAGGAATTAATGCTGTACACTAGAGAATATATATTACACACAAAAGTAAAGTAGTAAAAAGGGAATAGACAAAAAAGAAAACATGAGTACTATACCAAACTAATGAAATACTGTTAGTTTCCCTTCTTTCTCTTCCTCCTTTTGATCCCTTTCCTTCTTCCTCCTCTTCCCCCCCTGCCCCAAATCCCCTTCTCTTTTTTCTTAGGGCACTGGCTAGTACTTGTAGTATAGCATTGACTAGAAATAGAGAGTAGTGAGAGAGTGGACAGGTTTGCCATATTCTTGATCTTATCAAGAAGCATTCAATATTTCACCATTAAATTTAACTGTAGCTATAGTTTTTTATAGATGCCTTTTATAAGTTGATGTTTGAAATATTGTGTTCATTTTCATTTCTTTTATTCTGGTAATGTGGTTAATTTACATCAGTTGATTTTCAGATGTTTTAAACATGCAATCTGGAGATAAACCTACTGGCTTGTGACATACTATCTTTTTATGTACATTACTATTGTTGAGGATTTTTAGATCTATGGTTATAATGCTATTAGTCTACATTTTACTTGTAAACTCTTCATCAAGTTTTGGTGTCAGTTGTGTTCTGGTTTTAAATAATGATTTAGGAATTGTTCATTTATACCTTATTTTCTAAAAATGTTAGTGTAAGTTGGTATTAATTCTAACTTTGATAGAGCCCACTAGCAAAGCATTTGTACCTAAGTTTACTTTGTGAGGATTTTAAAAACTTTTAATTCGAAGTAAGATTAGATTTATAAAAGAGTTGCAAAGATATAACAATTCGTGAATGCCTTTCACCCTGCTTCCGCTGATGTGAACCTATCACATACTTGGGGAACCTTTATCGTATCTAAGAAATGAACATTGGTAAACCAAAATCAGTTGTGAAATTTACTCGTGAATGTTCCAGTTTTTGCAGCAGTGTCTTATTCTTTTCAAGAATCTAATTCTTAATACCATATTGCACTTAAACATCACGGCTCTTTAGTCTCACCTAATCTGGCACACAATTTCAGTGTTTTGTTGTTGTTTGGCATTTTCCAATTACAGTGGTTAGGTACTTTGTAAATGCCCCTCAATTTGGGTTTGTCAGATGTTTTCTAATAATTAAACTAGGGTTGTCAGTTTTGGTGAAGGATAGCATAGAGATGAATTACTTTTCTCATTATATCAGGAGATTGATGATATTGATATGCTTCATGATTAGCAATGATAATCTCCATCATTTGGTTAAGATAACATTTTCCAGATTTATTCACCATTAAACTTAATAATTTTCTTCTTTTGGGGAGTCTTAAAAATTACAAATTGAACGACTTTATCAGATATAGATACTTTCTGTTTTTTCATGAATTAGTTTTGTTAAATTGTACTTCACAAAGAATTTGTCCATTTTTATGTTGTCAAATTTATTGGCACAAATTTGTTTTAAATCCCCTTTTATCTTGTTAATGTCTGTAGGATCTGTAGTAATATCCCAGCTTTCATTCCTCATGTTAATAATTGGGTTTTTTTCTCTTATTTTTTCCCCTTGATTAGTTTTGCCAATGATTTATCTATTTTGTTTTGAATAAACAACTTTTGGCCTTGTAATTCCCTAAATTGTATATTTCTATTTCATTGATTTCTTTTTATTAAATATTTTCATTTGTTTTGATTTCTTGTCCATTAAATACTTTTTCTCTTTGATTTGCTCTGGTTCTTCTAGCTTCTTAAAGTGAAAATATAGGTAATTAACTTGAGACATTTAATGCCATAAATTTCTGTCTACATGCTGCTTTGTTTCCATCCCACAGATTTTTGTATATGGTGCTTTTATTATCATTCAATTCGAAATTTTTTAAATTTAATTGTTTCTTTGCCTCATGGGTTATTTAGAAGTATTTTTTACAAGTGTCTAAAGATTTTGGGATTTTCACAGTTTGTGATATTGATTGATTTCCACTTTATTGTGCTTAGAGAATACATTTTGTAAGATATCAATTATTTGACTTTTTTTTGCCATTTTTTAATCATTATTTCCCCAATACATTTTTTTTCTACTGTACAGCATGGTGACCCAGTTATACATACATGTACACATTCTATTTTTGCACATTATCATGCTCTATCATAAGTGACTAGACATAGTTCCCAGTGCTACACAGCAGGATCTTATTGCTTAGCCATTCCAAAGACAATAGTTTGTATCTATTAACCACAAGCTCCCCAACCACCCCATTCCCTCCACCTCCCCCTTGGCAACCACAGGTCTATTCTGCAAGCCCATGATTTTCTTTTCTGTGGAAAGGTTCATTTGTGCCTTATATTAGATTCCAGATAGAAGTGATACCATATGGTATCTGTCTTTCTCTTTCTGACTTACGTCACTTAGTATGAGAGTCTCTAGTTCCATCCATGTTGCTGCAAAGGGCATTATTTTATTCTTTTTTTATGGCTGAGTAGTATTCCATTGTGTATATGTACCACTTCTTTCTAATCCAATCATCTGTCGATGGACATTTTGGTTGTTTCCATGTCTTGGCTATTGTGAATAGAGCTGCAATGAACATGCGGGTGCTTGTGTCCTTTTCAAGGAAAGTTTTGTCCAGATATATGCCCAAGAGTGGCATTGCTGGACCATATGGTAGTTCTATGTATAGATTTCCAAGGTATCTCCATACTCTTCTCCACAGTGGTTGTACCAGCTGCATTCCCACCAACAGTTCAGGAGGGTTCCCTTTTCTCCACACCTTCTTCAGCTTTTGTTACTTGTGGACTTATTAATGATGGCCATTCTGATTGGTGTGAGGTGGTATTTTTTGGTAATTTTGATTTGCATTTCTCTAATCAGTGATGTGGAGCATTTTTTTCATGTGCTTGTTGGCCATCTCTACATCTTCCTTGGAAAAATGTCTCTTCAGGTCTTTGCCCATTTTTCAGTTGCATTGTTGGCTTTTCTGATGTTGAGTTGTATAAGTTGCTTGTATACTCTAGAGATTAAGCCCTTGTCACTTGAATCATTTGCAACTATTTTTTCCCATTCTGTAAGTTGTCTTTGTTTGTTTGTTTCCTTTGCTGTGCAAAAGTTTGTCAGTTTGATTAGGTCCCTTTGGCTTATTTTTGCTTTTATTTCTGTTGCTTTGGGTGACTGACCTGAGAAAACATTTGTAAGGTTTCATGTCAGAGAATGTTTTGCCCATGTTCTCTTCCAGGAGTTTGATAGTGTCATATCTTATATTTACGTCTTTAAGCCATTTTGAGTTTATTTTCTTGCATGGTGTGAGGGTGTGTTCTAGTTTAATTGATGTGTATGCAGCTGTCCAGTTTTCCCAGCAATGCTTGCTGAAAAGACTTTTTTCCCATTGTATGTTCTTGCCTTCTTTGTCAAAGATTAATTGACCATAGGTGTCTGTGTTTATTCCTGGGTTCTCTATTCTATTCCATTGGTCTATATGAATTATTTGACATTTTTGAGACTTTATATATCAGTGTCTGGTTTATCTTGGCATATTGGTACATATGTGCTTACACAAAATTACCCTTGGGTAATTTTTTTTAGCAATTTGGTATTGTGTTCTTTGGCTTCATTAATTTTTGTGCTTTTTAAAATTAAATGTATTTACATTTAGAATTTTTGTTTTCCTTGTGATGTTCCTTTTAACATCAAGATATCCCTCTTTCTTGTAAAATTCTCTGCCTTGAAATCTACTTTGTCTGATACTAACTTAGATGTACCATTTTTCTTAGATTTACTGTCTGAATGTTATAACTTTTCCATCACTTACTTTTAAGCTGTGTTTGTCTGTCTTTAAAATGCATTTCTTGTAGAAAGCAAATGGTTTTGCAATAAATGGTTTTCTAAAGAAACCACGGTCCAGACTATTACATGCAAGGCCTCCTCCAAATGTATTTGTTTTCAGATACTGTTCCAAGGATTCTTTTCATTCTTGAAACAAATCAGAAATGGAAAAATTGTTTCAGCAGTATAGTTAGTAGAAGACTGAGAAGAAGACAATCAGTGTCAGAATAGCATTATCAAATTTACTGGGATGGTAATGAAAGTTCATGGTCATAACTATGGACTATTTGCAAAAGGGCCATAATTCTTTGAACTCCCTGGAGCTATTCACAGTAGTTTGGAGTATTGGAAGTAGTTCAATGGGCTTTATTAATTAATTAGAATATAAGCTGTTTAAGTAGACATAGTGCTATTAGGTTATAATTTCCTGCAAAATCACCTATTTTCATATTGATTCATTTAATAAACTATTGTTTTCTTGTGGATAAATTGTGAGTATATTCACAAGGTTTTCATCTTAGGAGTTGGGCATTCTTCTAAAGTAAATTATGTTATTTGCTATTTATTTTCTTCCAATGATCTTGGTAAAATGAGACTATTTCAAATATTAATCCTAGTTTTTTTAAAGACCCATTTATTAGACATATAAATTTCCAAAGTGGTATGGGTTCTGATTTATTCTCATTTTATTTGTCATTAATTTTCTTTTTTCTTTTTTTAAATGTTATTTATTTTTTTTTCCACTGTATGGCATGGGGACCAAGTTACACATACATGTATACATACTATTTCCTCCCATTGTTGTGTTGTAATATAAGTATCTAGACATAGTTCTCAATGCTACACAGCAGGATCTCATTGTAAATCCACTCCAAGAGCAATAGTTTGCATACGATAACCCCAAGCTCCTGATCCCTCCCACACCCTCTCTCTCCCCTGAGGCAGCCACAAGTCTGTTCTCCAAGTCTATGATTTTCTTTTCTGTGGAAACAATTCATTTGTGCTGTATATTAGATTCCAATTATAAGAGATATCATATGGTATTTGTCTTTCTGTTTTTTACTTATATCACTCAGTATGAGAGTCTCTAGTTCCATCCATGTTGCTGCAAATGGCATTATGTCATTCTTTTTTAAGCCTGAGTAGTATTCCATTGTGTATATATAACTCATCTTCGGAATCCAATCATCTGTTGATGGACATTTGGGTTATTTCCATGTCTTGGCTATTGTGAATTTTCTTACTAGGTTGTGCATAGACCATTCTAAATTTGCTTAAAAAAACGAGAGGGAATCAATAGTTAAAAGAGGCATTCTGTTTAGCATTAAGTAAATAAGGTGTCATAAACACTCTTCATTAGACCAAGTTTAGCATTAAATAAAATGAAAAGTTTTCTTTAACAGTTTTAAAAGCATTTGTGCCTCATTTAATCAGAGTTTTTCAGATATAAAACATTGCTGGTTACATACTAACTTGTCATTTATTTGCAATCTGGGACCACTTACTTTCAGCTGCACCTGTGGGGTTGTCTAGTACATAGTGGATGTGTGGGTTTTCATTGATCAACACACACAAACAAGTACACATACTAAAATCTATAACAGGTTCCCCTTGTTGCCCTTAGCTGGTAGATAAAAAAAATACTTCGAAGCAAAATAGAGCAGTTGGTATGACAGAAAGCATGCTGGATAACAGGATAAATATTAGGGGTATTTAGCTGTGCTGGATTGAAGATCAGTGAATTGGACTACTTAATTTCTCAAGCAAAGACACTAAAAAACAAAGAATACCCTTGAGGTAGTCTAGGAGAAATTCAAAGATCTTTTAAAGAATATGATTCATCTATTTGCTTTATTTGGGTTATTATTTATTATTTTTAATAGATTCACACATTTGGATCACAGATTTGACTTCATTTCCCTAACCATATGTGGATATTTTGTTCTCATGTAACTATTTAAAATGTGAATTTTAGAAAATTTTATGGCAAGGAGAATCTCCCTATTTTTAACCACTCAGAATTAACTAGCGAATGGGTTAGACACCTACAAATGCAGGACCAATCATTCTGGAATAAGAATCTCTCATTATAACATGAAGATGCTTACACATGTAACCAAGAAAGTATAAAAATGTTATTTGTAGAATCTAGGAGATATATAGATGTATAATGTACAATTCTTTCTACTTTGAACATTCAGAAATTTTCATAAATAATAAAAACAAAAAATTGGTTCTCATTTCTTAAAAGTTCCACAAATATCATAGCAATAGATAATCCCTTGACACAACTCCACTATTCTGCATTGTAATACATCTAGAAACCTTGTTTAAGAAATGTAGCTATTTAATTCTTACATCTAGTTTTTGTCATTCCATCCAATGAGTTTATCTTGCCAAAAATAATTGTTACCACTTCCAAAATGGAATATCCTTTCATACAGTAAATCAACACACATACATAATTATTGGGTAGTTTGGAAGAGGCATATACTTTTATTTTACCAATTATTGTGGTTAATTTTCAAGCAGGGTGTATTACTCATAAATTAGTGACGTAGTATGGGTTTCCTCCCTCTTTTTCATTTGGCTACTGAATCACATTTCAGTTGAATCCTATATTTATATTCCTTATTTATTTTAATTTTTTTTACTATATAATAATTTAGGTTTAATCAAAAGTCAACTTAGAAAGGCCATTCTGCCTAAGGGATATTTTTCCATTAAGTATTATGACATATTGGTGGCCTTGAGGGATTATTGGTTTTTGAAGAAATAGTAACAG
Source organism: Phacochoerus africanus (assembly GCF_016906955.1). Lineage (NCBI taxonomy): Eukaryota > Metazoa > Chordata > Mammalia > Artiodactyla > Suidae > Phacochoerus > Phacochoerus africanus. Next base: position 78,363,654 of record NC_062554.1, read on the forward strand.
CTGGAAATTTGCATTTTAATACAGTTCTCCTCAGCTACTCAAGCAATTTTATTTTTAAGATCTGTGACAGTTTTCAAAGCTTCAGTTAAAAAGCAATCTAGTCAAGTAGAGCTAGCATAATTTTATTACAAATAACTAAGTTTGTAATAGTTTTTTTTTCCACCTGAAAATTTTAGTTTGAGATGTTGGGGAAATCAACACCCAAATTTTATATCTGCACTAAAACCAGACTTGATAATTCAAACAAGTGAGGAAGAATTCTTTTTAAGCCTCTACTTTCAAAAATCGAGAAATAAGAAAATAGCACACCTAATAAAGTTTTTCTGATTAGTAGTTAAAAATGAATTCGATGCAAAGAAACCCTTCACAACAATTCAGGCTAACTAGGTGGTGTCTCTGGAGGAAATGATTCCTAGGATAGAAGAAGATGTTGTGAAATGAGAACGGAATCCATCACCTTTATCCTGGTATTAAATATATACTCCAAATTGCTATTGAAATTAATTGAGGATTTTGAATCAGGCTCAAGTGAGTTATTGTCACTTAAAATGGTGGCAGTGAATAGAATTGTATGGTAGCCTTAACAATTACAAATGAAATTTTCTAAAAATGACTAAGAGATTAAATAGGATGGTGTAATAGGAATACTGACTCCCACTTTTCATTTTCAGTCTGAACTGAAAATTTGATTGATTTAGTCAAATATAGATATCTGAAATGACAGGACTACAGCATAGACAATTCCTCATTTGCTAATGAGGAAATAAAATTACCATGATTTCTGTGCTCAATACATTGCGGTATATACAGTGTCTTTCCGGAAGAATGAAAACTAGAGAAGGAAAAATCAGAAAAGGGCAACTGGATTTCTAACAAATTAATGTGTGCAGTTCTTAGAATATTAAATTAGTGTTGTCATTATTATAAATGTTTATCAGGAAAATCTTACTTTGCACGTGTTGTCACTTAATTACTAAGTTATATTCCCGCAACCTTTTTGAATTTAAGTTCACATATATTTATTGATTTTCTTTAATATTTAACTCTCTCAGGATGGGGAAAATATATAAACATAAAGTAGCCCTGGTAAACAAAAATATTTTATTCCATGAGTAACCTTGATTTCTCTTAAGTTCTGTACATATTAATTTACATTTCTTTGAAAATCATAAGTCAAATGGGTAGGTATAATTCCCAGCCACATTGGGAATTGTACCCATGGTATTGCTTTTGCTAGGTGCTATTAAAAAACAAATTAACAAAGGTCTAGACTCCTATTCAAAAAGACAAAGTAATTAAAATAGATGGCTATTTCCTGGATATAGAGAAATAATTTCTTTCCCAACATAATTAAGGTCAGAGCAAGTTTTTCAGTCTAAATTATATGACTGCCTAGGTCTTTTACCTACATTCTATTGCTAGATGCTCTGGATAGTGATGTCTCTTGATGATACAATTTTCATGAACAATGTTAAACATAAAAATAAGAACCAATCTATGATGAAAATTTCATTTCCCTATGGGATATTTACTTAGAAAACTTTTAGAACACTACACAATCTTTGGAATTTTGCATTGTACTATGACTTGGAGTACATTAACAGAATTTTGGTGTATTAGAGAAGGCTTGTGTCTTGGGATTATATATAAATAGATTAATGACCTCTTTATATCCTTACAGCATAGTAATTTAATTTCTGGGTCTCGGTTTACCCATCTTTAAAATGGTGATTACTCTTACTTCTCTCTTCATGGAAGAAAGAACAGGCAGAGGATTGAACCCAGATAATAATAATGTAACAGTTGGCAATTTGGCATGGAAAATAGGCTCCAGAAATACTGAGATTTTAGGAAATATACATATATATATTTTCACACTTCCTCAAAGGCAAAGGATATTGGCACAGTACAGATTTACCTATGAAAATGCTTGAGCAAATGGCCTGAGTCTTTATTAGGAGACAAAGCACTGTTTGTTTGAACGAAATTAAAGGGATAAGAAAAATCTGAACTCTAAAATTGCTTCACAACTTAAGCTCTTGCAGTTGTCCTGACTGCCTCCTGTTTCAAGGCAAAGTCATGTTAGCACAAATCAGTCCCATCAACTCATGGGTTTCTCATAAATTCTTTTTTTGGGGGATTTCCTCTGTTTTCTCTGTGGTTGATCTTGGGGGAAAGGGCACTATAATTCTTGATAATAGTGGTTCAGCATTTGGTTAACAAGGAACAAACCATGGGGGATACTATGCACTGTACGAGGTGCTAGGTATTAATTGGTGAACAACACAGGTAAGATTTTTTTTTCCTCTCAGTGGAGAACCAATTTAAGCAAGTAATCATGCAATCAAGTTTGAGGTAAAAAAAAAATCATTGAAAGAGGAAGGGACATTTGAGAATTGGGAGATAAGAGCTAGCCATATGAAATGAGTTTTGTGGTTTCTTGAGCAGGTGGTATGGCAGAATATTTCAGGTGGAGAGCAAAAATATCTGTGAAGACTTAGTGGTGGGAAAGACCTTGGTTTATTCAAAGATCAGAATGAGACCCACTTTAGCTAAAGCATGAACCACATGTATAGTCCATGAGAACACAGAATTGCTTGTCTTTTCCCCTGTTGTACCCTGGTGCCTAGAATAATACCAAATACATACATGACCTCCAGAATTATTGGCTGAATAAATGAGTTCATATTTAGTGGACTTCCCGTGTGGCTCACAACATATTTAGTGGCCTCCTCACAGGTGTTAGAGTATTTAATAGGCTCTTGTTCCAGGTTTTACAATTTGATTCCAAGCCCTACATCCTTGAAGTACTTAAAATAACTTAAAGATACTTTTAACAGATACCTTGCTTGAAATTTATTCTTCATAAATATATGAATGTGGGAACATGTATAATTCTTTGGACCATTTGGGGAATTTGTTTGACAATGCTAGGACAAACATACTATCCATGTATATATGTCTAGAAGTTCTAATATAAAGTGTTTAAAAGAATCACAAATAACTTTTTAAAAACCATGTCTATAAAATGTCAGATAAATAGACAGAGGACAGCTTTCATCCAAGGAACAGTAATGAGAAGAACACTATGTTGGGAGTCAGGTGGAGCTGACTCTGCTTTTCCAGTAGTAGTTGTATAAGTCTAGGCAATTTTCTTAACCCTTTCTGTGGTTGAGCTTTCTCACCTATGAAATAAGTCTAATAATTCACTGAAAGCTTGAATGAATTTCATCTAAGATATGTCAAAAATGGCTTATAAAGTAGGCCAGAAAAATCCTAGATAGATGTGATTGATGCTTTCTGTAAATGTCAGGCAGGCAGATGCTTAGGAGGTGACTACATGGTATCATTTTAATCCAGGAGGAACCTTTGTGGTTTCCATGTGCATATTAAACTAGACACAAGAGTAATTAGTGTTGTTACAGGTACATGTAACAATAGAGATACAGAAAAAATGTTAGCAAATACAAGGCCTCAGCAAAAAGTCAAGGGTACTTGAAGGAGTGAAGAAAATGACCCACATATGGGCTCCAAAGACAGTCATGTATAACAGCATGGAAATTCTAATCATTTAATAACCATTAAACCTAAAAATATAAAAACTTTTTGCCTTCCTCAGTTTAATATGGTAAAGAAATATTTAAGAAGAACTTCTAGAAAGGTGAGAGATTTTTTGTGTTCACATAAACAAGGAAAACATGCTTCATCTTGCTTAGAGAGGTCAGACAAGGTTTCTGAGACAGGTGACATTTGTGTCAGACTGTGTCTTGATATGAGAGACAACTGAGATATCCTCCATGATATACTTCATAAACTACTCTGCATCTGTGATTTTTTTTATACAGCTAAACCACTTAAGTATGGTCTGAAGTTTATGTCTTCGTATATCCGTATGAATCCTTCAAATCTCTAAAATCATATGGGGCAGGAAAGCACTGGCAAAACTTGCTTGGGATCTTTGGACTAAAACTCAAAAGAGCAAAATGTGCTATCATAAACTTACTTTTTGTATTTCTTTATATCCTTCTTACCTGCATTTCAATGACCTCAACCAACTTGCTTTATTATTGAGAAAAATGAAGTTGCTGTTGATGTGAAGATCAAAGGGGAAACTCTGTCATATACTTTCCTGTTTTCTCTTGAAATTTTTAAGTTAAAAATAAAATGAAATGAAGTTGGCATCAAAGTACTAGTCCTTTTGTAAACTGATAGAAAATATTAGACCTTATTGAAGAAGGAATGTCATTTTAAATGTCAAACCTTCCTATAAAACGAGCCAATAGAATTTTCCACAGCCAGATGTAACACTAATTCATCATTTATTTAACAACAGTATGTGAGTTAGTGGATTAATGGAAAGGAATGGAGGAGAACTTGAGACATAGGACAGCCCTTATGGTTAAAATAAAAGAACTCTGAAGTTTATATAATACAGCCCTTAAACTGTACCTTGTGAGCCAAGAACTCAGAGGTGTTAACCATAAAGTTTCACACTGGTGCTATGTATCACTTAGTAAAAATAAAGACCACTTTATGTACTGCTTTATGTACTGCTATATGTACAATATTCATTTGCACTTGGAATTTATCTATTAACAATTTTAACATATATATTAAATGTGTAAAAGGTTTTCATCTTTCATTTTCACTCCCAACAGTCTTGTAAGATTTAGACTTACTCTCTAGATGAGGATACTGACTTTCAGAAAGAGTTAAGTAGTTCTGTGGTGTATAGTACAATTGGTATATGTCATACCTAGATAAATATAGGGAATGGCTGTCCTTGCTATAGTGATAGACAAAGACAATATCCATATTCTTATGAAGCTTATATTTGAGTATGTTCCTGTGATGGATGGAGGAGAAAAATACAAATGAATAAACAGGGTAATTTCAGATAGTGATAAATGCTACAAGGAGGAGGGGGCTTCTATCCCTAAGTGGTCAAGGAATTTCCCTCTGAGGAAATGACATTTGCACTGGGAAGTGTCAGCCAGGATCTGGATGGGAATGTTCCAGCTGGAAATGTGAACAAGGGCATACTGCAGCATTATTTTTCTGTCAAGTAGATCATACGATGGAGGAAAGGCTCTTTTTGAGGTCTCCATATCACGTAGCTGCTTTTGAGTTCTTGGGGTAGGCACTCCTTTTAAAACTGTGTTTATACAGTTATTTCCTATATGCATGCTCCTTACTATTCAAGAGGATCCTTGTTAACTCTGGCAATAATTCTAAGGATAAGTTTAGGTCCAGTCTTTGCTTTCTTTCTTTAAAAAAATTCTTACATTCTCTGGCAGCTGTAATACACCATGAATATTAAATTAAAATCAATTGCACACTTACTTATCCTACTCTAGAGATAAAAAGCATAAGCTAACTTAGAATTAACTTCCACTTTAAAAACATGACTTCATTTCAAAAGCTTAGGGTGCTTGCTGAGAAAGTTTGATTTCCTCATGTCTCTTCATTAGAAGTCTTGTGTGGCTGGTTTGGATAGAAATAGGGAAAATGAATCATATTAAAATGTGCATTAAGCAGACACGAAATCAACTCACTTTTTTTTCCCTTGGGTACTGGATTACCTTCAGAGTGATAGGAATCAGATCTTCTCCAAACATGTGTGTTCTCTCACTCATGATTAAGCAATGATGTTCTAAACTAGAAAGAATCTTAGTACTCTTCTGGTTAATCACACTTCAAGGACTGACTGCTACAAAGAGGGTACACTTAAAAAGTTCCAGAAGAGTCACGTGTTTGAGTAAAAGAGATCCCAGGTCTCCGTTTTATGATGAGGCCCAGGAACTTGGTCTGACTATGGAGAGGTCAGGTCTGCCCTCAGATTTGAGCATAGAGAAATGAATCTCGGGCTATTTATGGCTGTCGTGAAGTGTTACTTATGCTGATACATCTATGATTGTGCAGAAAGTGGGAGAAAAGGGGAACAATAATCCATGCCTTACAGAAGAGCTCACTGAAAAGTGAGGACATTGCATCAAGACCAGGAAGATAAGACAGAAAATTTACCACACAATATGGTTGGCTATATGATTTTTTTGGTCAGAATGGACATTTGAGATGAAGATATAAGTTAAGGGATGATTAGCAAAGGTGAGGTATTGAAGACTATAGGATGATTGGTATCATTTAGGGAGAAGGTATAAAGATGAGAAGGAGTTTCAAAGCAATATCCTAACTAACTCTGATGTTTAACAATAAAAGATGTGGATCCAGGTATAAAATGTGAGAAAAATCAGAGATGTAAAAGAGGACAAGGATTTTGTCTCATGGCAGCTGAGGAGAAACATGTTTTAAGGAGTAAGAGGTCAGTTATGTTTCACCAATGCTGATAGAGGCTTTTCTGTCCTCATCCTTCTGTTAGATTTAGCAAAAAATAGGTTGTTAGTAATTTTCAACAACTTTGGTATGTGGGTGGGGAGGGAAAAGCCATAGTAGGGTAGGTTTAGGAGTCACTAGGAAGTAATGAAATGGTACCAGGCTGTGTATTCAAGGAGCCTTCCTAGGAAATTGGCATGTGAATCTGAAATGGAAATCTCTTGAATAGTAGTTGGAGTGTTATTGTAGGAATCAATGGATATTTTATTTGGAAGATGGGATTCGGTATATACTGCAGGATGTTTTAGTAGTTTTAGACTAAATCTACTAGAGAAACAAAAAATACAAGAGGAAACAGAATCCAGGTGAAAGGACTAGCTTTAAATTGAGGAAAGCCACCTATTCCTAATTGGATTGAAAACACATATGGATAGAAAAAGAAAAAAGAAATGACAGGAAGTTGATAAGTTTATTTTCTCTGAAATATAGTTGATAGGGGAGGGGTGGAAAGACATTATGTACGTTAAGCTATTTGAGATGCAGCATTTAAAATCATCAGAATTCTACTCCAGTGGCCTCTACTGTGGCCTTGGTCTGAGCTTTCAGTCCCACCCCATTTACTGACTATATATAGAGAGTGCAGTAATTCCAAGGGGGTAACACCTACAGTAAAGCAGATATTCTTTGTCTTTCTACCCATCTCTAGGGAATGTGAAGGTTTTCAAGGCATTAAAAATTGGGGAAATGGTAATGGGAGAGAAAAAAGCCCTGTCATATATTGAATAACATCTATGAATCAGATGGTTTTCACTTGAATCCTCTAATTTTCTGTCATAAAAATTATACTTTAATTTAGGAAATTGAGACATTAAGAATCAAACTAAAAGTCATATTATTGGTAAGCAGAGTAAGATTACCCCCCCCCTTTCCCTTCAAGAGAAGGCCGATGATGTAAATCAACCAAAATGCCTTTTTCTTCCAACTTATAGCAAATTGCATAATGCCTCATAGCTCTGGAAACATGAAGTTTCTGTTAGATTTATTTAAAACATCATTTTTATTGACAAATGATTGCAAAATCCCTCTATGCAGAGGATCGTGCTCATATTTAGAACTTCGTATTGTAATACCTGTGCCTTCTTTACAAAATGTTCAGCCAAGAAATGTTTAAGCATCTATACACTAACAAATGTAAATGAGTAATAGATGAATGACAGATGAATCACGTTACTGTATCAATATTCATATAATTATATTAAAAAACCTTATCCAAATTTATTAAGAAACAATAACCAAATGTGCTCTTCCCCAAATACTCATAATTATATTTCAACACCTACTTTAAATGATTGAACTGCCAAAGAAATTATTGAGTAGATTATTTTATACATAGAAACTATTGCCCAGCATTTAGTAAATTAGTAGTTAATATTGGTTGAATAAATGAAAAATGAAAAGATACAATGCTTCAGGAACTGTTACTACTATGTAATAGCCATGACATTTCTGGAAATGATGCTGTTAGTGAGAACTATACTCTCAGATACTAGCTTTATTCATACTGGATCATCATTTGATCAGGACTTCATCATTTGTTTCTTTAGCACGTAAGGACAGAATAAAATTACAGTGGTTACAACTTAAATTGATTTAAAAAAAAAAGACTTCCACAAGTGGCAAAAGAAAGTCTATATATGAGCCTACCATTTTTCACCTTTTACTTCAAGTCAGGTATGAATGATTCATGGCACTTCTATGCCTGTGACATTTTCATTATTATAAGTTTATTTAATTATCAGTATTATGCCCCTTCCTATTAATAAAATCATATTTTACATTGACCATTCCTGGTGAATGAACTTATCACTGTCATTCAATCCACTTGGAAATCTGAACATCAGTTCTATTAAGCTGATGTGGTTAGCTATTGACAGGTTAAATAGAATACATTTTCCCAGGGCTCTGGCAACTTTTCCACGTATTCAATTGAACTCTTTTGTGCTAGTAATTGAATATATATAAAATGGATTTCTTGTTGTTTCCCATTTATTTCTTTTAGGTTCTGGAGTGCTGATAAATTCAACTACAGTGCCCACTATTTACTGTTTTTTTTTTAAGATTAATTTATTTTGCTGCTATTTCATTATAACTGCATGCATGACAAGAAATACAATAATCACTGCTTGTAAAATAACAACCGGACACACAGACTAACCACATTTGTTATTTTCTGTTAATGTTGATTGTTTCCAGTTTGTCAAAGTCCATTAGAAACATATTATGTGAGTACTAAAATTAACATTTTAATATACGCACCTATTTTGTCTTCCATTCCAGATTGAAATCTATTAATAAGACTGATGTTTTATTCCTTTTGTGCTTGAAATTGAATTCTTCATCAGTATAGATAGTAACTATTTATATGAGAAAATTAAAATTCCTCCAAACAGAAGAGGATTTCCCCTCCTAGTTAAATTAGTTGTCATGCTAAAATAGTATATTTTGCTTCATTGTTAGTTTGATTGTTTTTGACTTGGAAGATACTTACTGTGTCATGGTATTAAGATAAGATAAAAAATGAAACCCCCCCAATTTTTTTGTTTTGCTTTGGTAAATGGCTTGCCTGGAAATATTTTTTCTTTGCCACATTTTAATCCTTGCTACCTTATCTGGGGATTGGTAATCTAGTACAGAATTCTACTACCAAGGAGTCATTTTTTTAATCTCCCTTGGAGCTCATACCAGATTTCTATTTATGGTATTACCATGACAATGCATATTCCAATTATACTCTTTTAGCTCTAGTAAAAATATGTACGTGTATCTCTCTCTCTCTTTATATATATATATATATATGTGTGTGTGTGTGTGTGTGTATGTATATATATATCTTCATATTTTCAAGGGAGATGATGATATATCCTTGTCTGGAAAGATTTGACATAATGAAAAATCAGATAGCATCCCTAGACTATAAAAATTTAAATTTTAGATTAAAAAAAACCCTCTATATTGTGTCAAGTGTTTTTTTTTTAAGTTCTATTTCTCTATAATAGAAGAATGGCATTTCCTTACCTTTCATTTGAAAGTTCTACTGTAGATAATTTCTGTCATACACACAAGTAACTAGGAACTAGGACATGAAGGCCTGGGTACACTATCTTTACAAAGTCAGTATTATTACATAAGTGGCTAATCTAAGTGAATTAATGGCTAGATTCACAAGTAACTAAAAAGTTACCTGATGACCCCTATGCCTAAATAAGTCAAAGGTGTTTTTTCAGAGTTTTCCCCTTCAGTTCACATAGCACCTGATAATAAAGTCTGATATTTTATCAGATTTAAGCAATATCAGTTATATTAACATAATCATATCTTTATTGAACTGTTCATTTTCTTTCTATGAAAAAGTTATAGAATATATATTAGACTTGGGTCCTACCCTCAGGAATCTTATTTATTGGAGAAAGTATAGACAATGCATATGTATTAGTCCAAGCTAGACTTGAGTTAATATCTATAAACAGAGAAGAGCTATTAGCATATTAATTAACTAGGATCATATTTGCATTTCTTTTGACATAAAATATCTGTGTTCTAAATTAGATCTCCCTGTTATATTACTCTCTTTACTGCCTCTCAGTAAGAGATAATCAGCTTGAAGTTGACACAAGTATGTGAATAATGCTGGCTTAGATTTGGCAGAAGGAACTCATCCTGGTCAATGTTGCACAGCATGACACTTCTCTAACACAGTAGGATTGTATTTATAGTATCAGAGTGTATGCTTTACAATATGACTTTTAATAAAAGAAACGGCAATGATGAATTTTGCTTATAGCCCTTTCAGGTATTTGGACATTAATCTGTGTTTGCCCTTAATCCAAGAAAAGAGAGACGCAGACACATTTATGTATAAAGTATAAGTATGTATTTTCATTGAGAAAACAAAGGCTGTCTTAAAATTAAGTGTATGGATCAGTTCCTGGCTTATGCTGACTGAAGAACACCTCCAATGTAAGTGAATTTTGCAATGAGAAATGAGTAGAATGAATTTATCTGGTGATTGGAAAGATGGTGTATGACTACTATATGTAGAGGACAATAAGAAAAAATGCTCAGAAATGGGAAAATAATGGACACCAAAGGAGACTGAAAAGAGGCGGATATAAAAGTAACCTGAGATGTTTTGAGTAGCTGTATCTAGAGAGCACTAGAAATCTAGAATTATACTTTCATATTTTAACCATGGAGCATATGGAGTAGTATAAAGTCCTCAAACATTAGGTTAAAAGTAGTGGGTAATGGGTTATGGTATAGTATGATGGATGATTACTCTCATGCTCTATATAGTGTAACATGCCTATTTATGTTGAACTTGTTGGAAATAATAACATAGATGGGCCATATTTTTATGCAGTCAATGTAAATTTAATCATTATACGCTCACACTTTCTAACTAAAAGTGTCCTTTTCACAGATCCTCGTCAACAGTTAGAAATTCCATCAGAATTGATAAGGCTCTGTGAAAAGAACACTTTTAGTTAGAAAGTGTGAGGGTATAATGATTATATGCATATTGATTGCATAAAAATATGGCCCATCTATATTATTTCCAATGAGTCAGAAAGAGAAAGACAAATACCACATGATATCACTTACATCTGGACTCTATTATATGGCACAAATGAACCTTTCCACAGAAAAGAAAATCATGGACTTGGAGAATAGACTTGTGGTGCCGAGGGGGAGGGAATGAGATGGATGGGGTTCTTGAGGTTAATAGATGCATACTGTTGTATTTGGAATGGAGTAGCAATGAGATCTTGCTGTGTAGCACTGGGAACTTTGGTCACTTATGATGGAGCCTGATATTGTGAGAAGAATGTGCACATGTATGTGTAACTGGGTCACAATGCTCTACAGTAGAAAATTGACAGAACACTGTAAACCAACTATATTGGAAAAAAAATAAAAATCATTATATATATAAAAAAGAGACACAAACTACTATGTATTAAGTAGATAAGCAACAAGGATATATTATACAGTATAAGGGTCTATAGCCATTATTTTGTAATAAAGTGTAATATATAAAAATATTGAATCACTATGCTTTACATCTGAAACTAATATTTTAAATCAATTTTAGCGCAATTAAAAAATTTAACCATCAACCCCCCCGAAATTCCAGTCATTTGATAATGAATTCAGCAAACATGACTGGCTTATAAACAATATTATAAGTAAGAATTTCATTGGTCTGCTCTTTTTATCATCTAAAGAAAAGAAAAGCTTGAGTTTGGTATATCATTCAGCATGTAAAGACTTGTTGAATTGAAATATTCAGTAAAAATAAGGCTGATTTGATAGTGACATTTAGCTCCCAGAAGGGATTAGAGTCCATCATTTTCAGGAAGCTCCTCTTTATTACAGCAAATGTAAAGATGGACTTGCTTATTCAGTATAGTGTACAGTGTTAACCAATTGTTTTGCTTCAATACACTTACTCTTATTAAAGCTCCAGTTATTGTGAAGAGCTGTTTTTTGATTAATGTTGCTATTTCTATTTGATGGCTTTGCCTCAAGGTTGTAACTGTTTTGTGAAACAGTACAATTTAAGCTTGTTAGATTGATCAATTCCCCTATTAGATAGTCATAAACATTTACAAACACCTTTTAATCTAAAAGTTACATAATTTATTTCAGAGGATCTTTAATGTAGCACATACTAACCAGCCATCCATGTACCTGAAACTTTACTTTGATAAAAATATTTCAGTATGAAAAATGATACAGGAGCATATAGGATGTTGAAAGGTTATATGGTGGATGGATTAATGTATTATTGAATTTTATATGAGGTCTTTCATGAGTTTTTAGGAAGAGAAAAGGTGCTTTGTGGTAAATATCCTCAAAACATTATTTTGTGATATAATATATTACATGTAAAACATGACTTTGGGGTTCAAAGATAAATACCAACACAATCACAAATAGAAAATTAAGGTTATTTGTGATTTCTGCATATTTATGCAGTTAGTGCTTCTTTGAACCTGAAGGGGGACTAATGTTTGGAGAGATACATTTTGTATCCCAGCAGCTCAACTTTTCAGATGGATGATTTCATTTGGCTCATGGCTGAGGAAGATGTCAGAAATCCAGAGGAGAGCTTTGAACATTATTGATACTGTCTCATATAAATCAGTATAAATGCCTTGTAATTAATGCAAAAATTGACTGATAAAAACATAGTCAAATGTGAATGATCAGCCACTCTTGCCTAGAAACTTTGTCAGCATATGCAGTATTTATTGTAGTATATTAATCAAATGAGTCAGATTGCCAATAAATAAAGCATTACCATATTTCACAAAGGATATAAAAATGGATCTAAGATTTTTACATCATCTTAAAAGGAAAAGCAATACAAAAGTTTAATATGCTGTCTTGGTGCCGAACCCTCTGTTGACTTGAAGAAATCACTGTCATTTTCTGTGAGTGTCCCATGGTTTAATTGGTAGTATGTTAGATAGCAGAGAAAAAGAGATGCTTTGGAAGATCCATGTGACTTGATAGAACAATATTCATGTTGATTCTAAGTACTACTAACTGTTTCCTCACACAGTGATGATTTTGAAAATATCAGGACTGAACAACACAGAAAAACTCAGTAGGGTTCAGTAGTATTGCGGCTGAGATCAATCAGAACTTCATGATTCTTTGTCCATAATACATGAAATAATACTCTTGGGGAAAGGAGAAATGGATATACTGTGCAGCTAGGCTGAAGTGAGGAGAAGCATAGAGCCCCATATTTGATAATATTTTTGTGTGAAATGAAAAGAAATGCCATGGTCAGAAAAAAATATTCTCATAATGTCTAGTAACAAAATATAACAAAAGAGTAGACATATTAAAATATTTTTCTTAATTCTTACATCACTTGAACTATGGCTTTTTAAGATAATTCAACATGAAATAAGTTATAGTACGATTAATGGTAGGGAGGACACAGGCTGCATTAAATGTAGGTGATATTGTCTCTCTCATTACTCATATATGTACATATGGGTATGCATATTTTCATGTTTGTGATCACATCAAATATATGTAGTTATGTTGGCTTAATGTTTAATTATCCTTAAATGTCTAGAGCAATGAGAAAAATTTTGTAACTGGTCTCAAAATAATTTTTTTCATAACTTTTCCAAAAGGAAGTGCTTTTTTAAGTAGAAAAGTTAAAATGTCTCTATATATCATATATAAATGTTATATATACTCTTATATATGTATATATTTGAATCTGTCACTTTTACATGGGAATGTGTGATTCATCAAAGCTTCTGTAGTAGTCATGGCTTTGGTCTGAGTCTTGAGTTCTAATCCTAAATGCACCATTGATTTGTTGGATGACCATTACAGATGATTTCAAATCTTCATTGTTTTGGGAAACAATAATGCTTGGCTCTATTCCTGCATCATTATTTTTTTCTATCAAAATAATTATTTGTAATAATAGTGAAATATGCTATCATAAACGGTAACTATCATAAACAGTAACAATTGCAACCATCTTCTTTAGATTGTGATTTTTCTTTCACTTGATACTCAATTATAATACTTGCCATAATTGAAAAAGTCCTCTAAAAACTTATCTATGTTTGTCAGCTTCAATGCCTGCCTTCTTATTCACTTAAACTTGTGCATATTTGCCTTTCTCTCCAAGCAGTCACGGAAATTACTCCTGTCAAGATCATAACAACTCACATAGTGAAACAATGCTTAGTTCTCAGTTTGTAACTTACTTCACCTACCAGTGGCATATGACAGAACTGACCATTCCTTTGCCCTTGAAATAATTTTTGCCCTTGGATTTCCATCTCCTTTTGGTCTTTCTTTTATTTTCTTCTCACCTTTTTTTCAGATTCCTTCGCTTAGTCTTCCTTATCTTTTCAACCCTAAATGCTGGAGATTGCAGGGCTCAATCACTGGACCTCTTTTCTTACAGCATGCCCTCTATTGTTTTTTTAGATTCAGGGCTCTAAATGGCATTGTATTATCAAAACCAAATCAGAACACAGAACCACATAGTAATTTGAACAGAGAAAGTTTAATACAAATAATTATTATGCATAACAGAGAGTTGCCTACTAAGGGGAAAAGACTAAAGAAAACAGGAATGCAGATATAAGGAGTAGAAACTGTATCTAGGACTAAGCTTCCAAGGTAGAAATAAATATGAAAAGGACTTCTTTCCCCTAGAAATGAAGTCCAGATTTTATTGGAGTGTGTGTGGCCATGACTAAATAGATAAGGAGAGGTGCTGCATGCTCCTTACTATCTCACTGCAGAATCCTGGCAAGGGGAGCACATTCCCAGGAAGAAAAGCCCCTTCTCTGCCAGTGATCCTTCAGAATCTTCCACTTAGGAAATGTTGTCTGGTGCCACCTTTCTTTGTGGGATAGAGAAAGGTAGACATGAATCTGAAAATTTATACATTCTATAACTGATACAATTATGTCCAAGTTTTGGAATCATTAAACATACACACATATACTTATATACTTAAGTAATAAATACATACTTATAGCCCCCTTTGTATTTTCCTATATCCTGTATATGTATATAGATCTACATATTTGTAAAATGTATGTGTGTATGTATACATACACATATACCTACATACGCACATATACACACACACACTGTCTCTCTCCCTCTCCCTCCCTCCTTTCCTCCCTCCCTCCCTACATTCCAGGCTACTTCATCCACATGCCTGCCTGCCATCTTAACTTGAATGTCTAATAGACATCTCAACAGTAACATGTTTGAAACTGAACTTTGGACCTTTCCTTTAAACTTGGTTTATCCAAAATCTTCTCTATCTTGTTAAATGATAACTCCATCATCCCAGTAACTGAGTTCAGTGACTTTAAAATCATGCTTAAGTATTCCATTTCTCACTTTTAAAATCTAATCTTTAACATATCCTAATGACTCTATATTTGTAACATTTCCAAAGTTTCATTATGTCCCACCATAATCAACATGGACATGGCAAGCATCATCTTTTGCCCATTTATTTCAATATTATCTAACTTGTTTCTCTGCTTGTCCATGATTTTCTGATAACTATTCTCAATACAGTAGCTAAAGCAAATATTTTACAAATAAGTCAGGCCTGTCACTTCTCTGTTCTTCAATATCCTTCTCTCTTACACCTTCCTCTCTAAATGTTCTATAAGACCTGAAAAAAAAAAAAAAAAGATTCCACTAGGAGTATACTGATTTCCTTGCTATTCCTTGTACACTCCAAATATGTATCCACCTCAGGACCTTTAAACTTGCTGTTATTTTAGTATTTGATTAAATACTACAATCTCTGCCAACTTAAAATCTCAGTCTCCCTCACTGACCCTGTACCCATCTTGCCTTTTCCATCTTAAGTCTTTCCAAATAAATCATCAATATCTAAAACACTATAATTTATTTTGTTTATTATCTGCCTCTGATTTATAGCATTTATACTCCATGAAGGCAAATTTTTTTCTTTGTTTTTGTTCACTGATGTGTAACCAAGGTCTATCCCAGAAGAAACATTAAAAAAATATTTGTTGAATTAATAAATGAATGATTATTTGATAAGACGTTAGGAATGAAATGATATTTATATTAATCACAAAGTAGGAGTTCCCGTCGTGGCTCAGTGGTTAATGAACCCAACTTGGATCCATGAGGACATGAGTTCCATCCCTGGGTTTGCTCAGTGGGTTAAGGATCCGGTGTGGCAGTGAGCTGTGGTGTAGGTCACAGACACAGCTCAGATCCTGCATTTCTTTAGCTGTGGTGTAGGCCTGTAGCAGTAGCTCTGATGTGACCCTAGCCTGGGAACTTCCATATGCTGTGGGTGTGGCCCTAAAAAGACAAAAGACAAAAATAAATAAATAAATAAATAAAAAATCTCAAATCAATATTTAAGCTTTTGGAAAAAAGTCTATTAATATAATTAAAAGTTTTCCTTCCATAAAAGTGAAGCTAATATTTTATTGCACTTTAATGTATTATCCTTTTCTTTCTCCCTTCACCCAATATAAGTACATATGGAGACAATTACACTTTTTCAATGCTGCATATTATTGTAATGAGTTGATACTTTTTTTCAGAATAAAACTATTTTTTCTTTCTGTATTTCTGGCCTGGCACAATGCTAAATAAATCATAGTCATAAATTAATAGTTGTTATAATGTAAAGATACAACTATTTTCTGTATCCTTAATAATTTAAAAAATAGTACTGTATTATAGGTACAAATGTATCATGTTCATTGCATTGATTATAGGAGGTGATTAAATACACTTCTTATAAAGTATGCATAAAAGACATTAATATTGTTTCATGTACTCTATAATGAATATTATAAATTTATTATAATACTGTTTTCCTTTATCTTAGAAAAACTGTATAGGATAATTTAGATGCCACAGGTCTTTTAAAATACCACAAAATTAAGAACCATTTCTCCTATCCATCTTGAGATGTTCTTTCAGAGAAAGCTAAGGAATTCAAGTCATTCTACTGGCCACAAACCAAAACTAATTGTAGCACAGAAATTGTAGCCAATTATGATGTTACTTTTTCTACTGTGAGTAGTTTTATAAAGACCTAATGCATCTTGCAGCTGTCATCTTCTACCTTCTGAGATGATGCCATATTACAATTTGCTCTATTTGGTAGCAATATTTCAGAAAACCTATAGGTCTGTTCAGTTACTCTCTTCAGCTTCCAAAAAGCTGGGATTTACAAAACTGCCAAATAGTGCCATGAAAGAGAAATTTGTGAAACTCCTGGATTATGTATTAAAAAAAAACCAACTCACATAAAACCCACTGTTTCTGTTCTATTCAATTTAAACTGTGCGTCAGTTCTCTTTCTACCAGAGCTAGTGACTTGGAGTAACTATAGACCACATGTACAAGAGGGGATATATGCAAACATACCTACTTCACCATGACTTTGTACTGTTCATCAAACTCTAGTTCTAGTTCTATGATAAACACATCAAGAAAGAATTGGGGCTGGCAGGTAGCAGAATGTGGACCTGGCATGTTCCCTGCCTAACTGGCTCAGTGTATACATTTGCTGTTCTCCTTTATAATTACATGGAGTTCTACACTATAAAAAGAAAAGCAACCTACTGTTTAAAATGCATTTAGGGGGCTATGAAGGTCACAATTGAAGTGTGAATTTATTTTAGTTGGTTTGAGTTTCAATTCTAAATGCTTTCACTTTACTGTGTAAAATCTCTCTCTTGCTGTTTTGAAAATTGCACCTGTACAGAGAAAGGTCTCATTTAATTCAATATTACTTTACTTTTATATATAGTCTTTCCTTAAAATCCAGTTCTGAAAGGCTGAGTTAAATAATACTGCTTCAAAGTAAAAATTAAACATTAAAGTCAGGGAGATAAAACGCAAGTGTCCACCAAAATGATGAAATACAAAGATGGATAATTTCAATGTCATTAAGCACAAGGCCACATCTTTGGAGGTATCTTCCTTATTTTTGAGCCAGCATAGGAAGAGCTATAGCTAAAAAAGCACCTGCAGTATTGATAGATTTTTTCCCTTTCTCTTTCTTCCAAAAGTTCAGCCCCCTTCTCTAGAATTTCCATATTTAGTAAATAAAAACACATAATGCGAAGTTGAATTTGAATTTTAGATATACAGTAAATGCTTGTTTTACATAAATATGAGCTATGCAATATTTAAGACACACTTATCCTTGTAAATATATCCATATTTGATTTAACCTGATGTCCCATGTTTTACTGGAATCCTATTTTTCTTACACTCAAATATGCAGGCGGAAACATGGTGGTGGTATTTTCTGATCAATGGCTAGAGGAGAAAGTGCTGTAAATTTTTTGCTTAAGACCCTAGTCTTTAAATATAACTTATGGTATCATGATTTAAATATATTTAAATATAACTTATGGTAAAGGGAGAATGAGTATTTCTTAGAGGGAATTGGTAGCTTTTACACTCTAGAACATTCTCTGCAGGACAGACTTTCTAGAGGGAGGTTGAAATGACACCCACATATGTACATATGTGCATATTTGTCTTTAACTGTCTCTCAGGATTCTAGGTACTTGCCAGATCCATAGCTCCTTGGTACTGGCCTGACTCTCATCATACAGACACTTGCTTCTGTTCTGCAGATTCTAAACTCCAACCACCAGTTCTAATCCCCAGGACCTTGAATCACTATAAAACTCCAACTATTTACTCTTGTATGAAACACAGTAACATCAACAGCAATAGTTTTTTTTTTTTTCCTATAAACCTAATTTTCCTTTTCAGACTTTTTTTTAAAATAAAATGTCTCATTGCCAATATATTTCACTATTTTTTAAACACTTTTCTTTAACCATTCATCAGACTAAATTGATGATAAGGTATCATAGTTTTTCAGGCTGATGATACTTTCCCATTTCATATGAGGTGATTAATTCAATAGAAAATGTACTTCCCTTAACAAGTAGGCTTATCATCCAAGACAGATTTATCCATCCTATTAGGGGATTAATGGTACTGTGAACATATCAGGAACTCAAAATGCAGACCTTTCTCTGGAATACTTATCTGCTCTTGATAAACTCTACTTAATTCTACCATACCCAACATACTTTATTTACCTTACAACAGGATTAATCTGAAAATATATTACAACATTTTATCCTGTGAATTTATTTACCATTGAGAAGGATCAAAACAATATGTATGATAATGACATTTAGAAAAACCTAGTATCAGCTCATAGATAGCAGTGGGGAAGAAAAACTCTGAACCCCACTGAATACAATTAATATAATCAGAAGCTTTATAATTAAGAATAAAAGAATGAATACATGTGTAATCATCCTTAATATTGGTATCTGGCAAGCAAGCTTTTCAGGATTCATTAAAGGGTTTCACTGATACTCTGTAATAGGATGTGAGTAATAGGATTAATATAGCCATGGGCAGTGTTAGGTCAGCTGGCAATAGATCAATCCAAAAAGCAGAGCATATTAAAAGGATTATAGATTAGCAATTAGATGGCTTCACAAACAAGGAATAGTTCCTTGAACATCTCTAAAGGTTAACAGAGATAGAATATCAATTTTTTTCAGTGTGTAATCCAGTAGTGTCTGAAGATGAAAGAAGAGATGGGACTTAGGCTATGATTACGATTGACGTAATCAAACCAAACCATCCTTTAGTATCAGCATCTGGATTTCAAAGGGAAGTGATCTTAGTATAAAGTGAAGGGAACATTTGTGATATAATAATGAATAGTTTGAAGGACAAAGCTGTTAGTTGTTAGAATTCTGAGAGGCATGTCATACTCAGTTATTCAGAGCTTATACTCAGCATTAAGCTTCCAAGCATTTGTGAGATCCCTGGCATGTGTAAAGTGAATTCTCAATTTCTATGGATGAAAATCAATGCTGTGCATTACGACTACCACATCCTATTGGAATTTTAGCTTGACACATGCTTTAAATTAATCAATGGTATATAATTATCCGAGTTTCTTCTCTTTTGTTATCTACTGAGTTATTTCCAAGTGATGGTATTGTACTGATATTGATTATACAATATATAAAGTCTTGTGTAAAAAGTTACTTACATTTAGGATTTATTTATTTATTTTTTTTGTAATTTACAAATTTATGTCTAAGGAATTTGCGCCAAGGATCTCATAAAACTAAACTGTTTCCAGGAAACAGTTTTTTTTTTTTTGGGGGGGGGAATGCCTTCATAAAATGATATGAAATGATTACTGTTCAGGAATATAGAGTATATACCATTATTTATTTGGTTTAATGATCAGTGCAAAAGCCTGGGATAGATGTTTGCTATATCCCATGAAACATGAGTGTGTGGTGTGTGACTCATGTTTCTAGTGTGTGTGTGTGTTAACCCCATTATCCTGCCCTTTAGCTCCTATAGAGTCTTTGACTTTCTTGATTAGGCAGTTTGGCACTGTAAAGGGAGAAGTTTAGTGTGTAAGAGCTAAGTTTATATAGTGGCACTTTCTTATGTGGAAGCTTCTCCATGGCCTCTGAGCTCTACTCATTGCTTTGAATTGGAATTGGAGTCACAAATTTCCATGCACAGTTGACTCACGTATTCAAGTGCATAGTATTCATGTCTGACTTACTACATATAATTGGTTAAGGGTTGCAGCCTATGGGAAAGTCAGGACAACATAAAAGCTGATAGTCTTAGAGTCCTATTTCAAGTTTATTCATCAATTAATGTAGATTGAGTCAACCTTGATCAAAATTGGCATATTTTGTCTGGACATTCGATGATGCTGACACAAATTTTGGTAGGCAATTATTTGAGAAACTGAAAATATTTGAGAATTATAAGCTTATTTTAGAAAACGCAGATTTTCAGACTTGTGTAGACTTTTAGTTATTAGGATTTTTACCAAGAAGATGCTTGGCTTTTCAAAAAAAGTAGTGATTGTGGGCATGTTTAACTCAAAATGTTCAGCATTTATTCCCCTATATATTCTGTAAGATCTACCATCCTGGGATTTTTCAGATACTTTGTTCTCTAAAAACATTAGAATGGGGCTCTTTAATGCCCAGGAAATAATAAGTGAATTAATGAATGAAAAAATAGAACAAACACCAGCACAAAACTTTATCTGTTGTAATATCACTCAAAATGGTTGGGTATTTTTCATTTTAAAGTTTGCAAACTGTTACGAATATGGTATAACTAATGTAATAGTCACATTTGTAGATGTAGAATTCATATTTTGAAGCTCAGAAGACACCTAAACACTCAGGAGGTTGTGGTTCAGAACAGCTGGGATTTGGGGAGGACTTTGTGACTATTGACTTGGAGAGCAGGGCCACTTGTAGACAGTCCCCCAAATTGAAAGTCAAATGTTCAAATGTAAGGCATGAACATTAAGTTGCTTTTTATCTGGTTAGAAGTTTTATGTATATAAAATCAGGCAAGGTGATTTTGTCTATATTTATGCTACAGGATGGGGCTTTTCATTAACAGCTTTTTTTCAGAAAGTTTATGAAGTGTGAAACTAGTCTCCTCTTTTGGAAATATTTAGAATAAATTTCTGAACCACTTTGTAAGTTCTTACTGTTTTTAGGTGTATTTTGTCTTGATTAATTTTCTGTTAATTTTTTTGCATTACTAACATCGATTTCATAGAGATTTTCAGGTTTAAGTAGAATACAATTACACTTATTGTACCTTGGTGACTTTTTTTTTTTTTTTTTTTTGCTTTTTAGGGCCCCACTTAGAGCATATGGAGGTTCCCAGGCTAGGGGTTGAATCAGAGCTGTAGCTGCCGGCCTACTCCACAGCAACTTGGGATCTGAGCCGCATCTATGACCTACACCACAGCTCATGGCAATTCTGGGTCCTTAACCCACTGAACAAGGCCAAGGATTGAAGATGCAACCTCATGGTTCCTAATCAGATTCGTTTCTGCTGTGCCATGATGGGAACGCCCCTTGGTGATTTTTAAAATAATTCACATTGATATATTTTTAACCATTTCAGATTTTACAAATTTTGTATAACTTAACCGATTTCATTTTATATTTTATTTTTAATTATAATTTTATATTAAGTTAATGATTTATCTGTTAGAATGAGTATATTTAAATTAAGAATTTTTTGCTTTATAGTAACTACAATATAGGTTCTAAATTTCAGTTGTTACGTTTCTAGGTGATTCTATATTTTATTCTAGGCCTTATTTTTGAATTTATTTAGGGTAGTCTTTTAAAAAATATTGGTAGTTTTTTTGTTCATATTCTGAAATTAATATCTGGCCTTTGTGTATTATGGTGGAGAATATGGACTACATAATGATATCAATTTGATTATTAAGATTTTTGTTATAGGGTAAAAAGTTAACAATAAAAGGTTAATTATTTTTGCCTCTCACATTTAGCATATCAGTTTTATTATCAGCTTAATACTGTAAAAGGTGCTTTTTACCCTAAATCAATGAGCACATTACAAAAAGGAAATCCAGGGAAATGATTTTAAAATTCACCAAAATTTCCACTTCTCTAATGGGACTAGAGTATCATAAAATGTTTCTTAGACGATAAGCTTCATAATTAAGTTGCACAGGATGAACTGATTCAAGCAGCACCAGAAGCAGGAAAATGGGGAGACCTGGAAATAGGAGAGCATGCAAAAGGGCACTCAGCATAGAGAGCACCTTGGAGAGGAAGGGTCTCGTGTTGCCCTAGGTTTCTTCATTGGATGACTGAGTGAATGCTGATGCTCTTTATCAAGGTGCAAATACAGGTGCTTAGGAAAAGGAAGCTATCAAGTCCAGTATTAGTTATATAACTGAAATCATATAATTATTTGTATTTCTCAAAGACGTTTCAATTTATTTGAAGGATACCAGTTTATCCTCACAACAAAATAGTGCAAGAAATAAGGGAGTTAGTATCTCCTTTTCCAGGTGAGAAGCTTAATTAAAGCGATTTTTTTTTTTTAAAGTCACAGAGCAACTCAAGAGTGGACTGAGGAATCAAATTCTGGTTTCTAATTTACCAATAAAGGATTTTTATGCACTGCTACTACAAAGCACCCTTGTAACCATTTCACATTCAATTGTGCACATAGGTTGTATAAAATTTTGAAATGAAGTAGATACTCCTTCATGTCCTTTGATACATATTCATATATCTGTTAGCAATCAATCAATCTGAGAAAAAAGAATTGAAAAGGATTGACTTCTTGGCATAATATTATAAAACTTTCTAATAGAGTTCTAATATTAAAAATTCCTCATTTTTCACTTCAAAAGAAACTGCAAATGATAGCAAAGGAGAAAAAAAGTAAAGTTTTTGTACCATGACACTAGTTCTGGAGAAAAGTTATTTCTAAAGGCAAGAATTTAGCTTAACTGGTAAAATGAAAACCATTCCTTTCATTACAAATAGCTTAAATCTGTAGTCTCAAAACTCCCCCCAGCCATGAACTTCAAAGCCCTCCCAGAGCAGTCCTGGAACAGGTTTCTTATTTTCCATTTGAACTTCTTAATCGATCTTTTCCACTACCTACTATTCATGCTTGGGAAACGGAAGGAAATATGAATTTGAGTTTTAGCTGAATCAGACATAAACAAAAGCTAGGAGCTAGAGTGAAATTTGCCATTCTATCCAGCTCTTTTTTAACTAACTGTTTGAAACTTTCCTAGCTCTGTCTTCATAATAAACCAGACTGAATTAGTCAACTTGCATTTACTAAGAAGTTTGTACTTTTAAAAATGCATTTACTTGTGTAAATATGGTAATTATTTAACAAGGAACAGAAGAAAATAGGTAGTGGGAAGAAACACTGAATACATTAACTCCATTTTATCTAGTCCTTGTATGAATTATTTCAAAAAACATCCACACTTGTGATAGAGCCCACTTTACCACAGTGGTTTGTGTTCACATTTATTTCCATGAGGAGCATTACATAGGGGTTAGAACTGTATAGAGAGCAGGAAGTAGTACATGGGAAAAGCAGTTCTAACTTGAGATATGAAGGCAGAATTTATCTTTAAAAATTGCCTATAGTAATATTTCTGGAGTTCCCATCGTGGTGCAGTGGTTAACGAATCCGACTAGGAACCATGAGGTTGCGGGTTCGGTCCCTGCCCTTGCTCAGTGGGTTAAGGATCCAGCATTGCCATGAGCTGTGGTGTAGGTCACAGACACGGCTCAGATCCCACATTGCTGTGGCTCTGGCGTAGGCTGGGGGCTACAGCTCTGATTTGACCCCCTAGCCTGGGAACCTCCTTATGCCGCAGGAGTGGCAAAAAAAAAAAAAATGTCTATAGTAATATTTCTAATCCTGTATTTTCTTCTAGAATCTCATCAAACTACAAAAGTGGTAGAGTCAATTTCGCCTTCTTTTGAACCTGGTGTGGGGCTTTGTGACTACCTTGATGAATAGAATGGGGTAGAAGTGACACTATGTGATTTTAAAGATTATGTCATAAAAGGGGGATTGAACTTCCACCTGGTGCTCTCTCTCAGGAAATATATCTAGGAGCTGTAAGGTGGTAAGAAATTGGAATTCCTAAAACTGCCATGCTAGAGAGACCACAATTAGTGGCCACAAAAAGATAGCTGCCTGAAGACCCCCCCCCCCTCCGCCAGCGGTTCCAGGCCCCAGCTATTTGAATCTGCCCAGCATTAGCCGGCAGGTGTGTGAATTGAGGAAGCTTTTAGAGGATTCCCTCTCCAGTTTTCAAGCGGCCCCAGTTGACACTAAGTGGAAAAGAGACAAGCTGCCCTCTCTAAGCCCTGTAAAACTGCAGATTGGAGGAGACACTAAATACATTACTGTTTTAAGCCACTAAGTTTGGAGTGATTTGTTACACAGCATTTGATAACAAAAGATATTACATACACTTTAAATTATGTGGTATTGATTAATTAAATCCTGGCTTATCTAAGAAATAGTATCAGTTTATGCTTTATTTATGAACTTTTATTTCTCATATCTTGTCTTCCTTGTCTTTGATTTTACATCTCTATTTATGTTATACTGGGAATGTGAAAAATAAAAGTAACAAAAGGTAATTTGATTGTATTTATCTTTCTAAAAGCTCTAGTTAAGGGAGAAAGGATGGGGAGAAATACTTGCAACCTAGGATAGATTGACAGGCAGAATTTTACGTGATTTTCCATGTGGCTCAGTGATACTCCAGGCAACAAAACATTTGCTGCATGAGAGTTTGAAATCATTAAATAATTTCTACAGCAATGATCTCCAGAATTTCCCATGCAAAACCGTCGAATGAGCTTTTAAAAAGTCAGTGTCTCTCTCCTTGGACTACAATCTGTCATTGTTTTCCTCATTAGATTATAAATCTAATTAGATTGAACAATTTTTCATGTTCCATAAAAGTCCTAAATGCAAGCTCATGCAACGAGAAGATGAGATGATTATTTGACAATATGTACATGGAGTGAATTGGGCATGGCATCCTGCACAGATGCCACTAAAGACCACTGAGCCACAGAAATGCTTTTAGCTTCTCTTTCCAGTGGGACAGAGGCCCTGTCTGTCATCTATACTTTGCTGCTGTCTCCTTCCGAAGTATGGTACTTTTTCTGGCAGTAGACTAACTGCCTTCAGAACCCATTAACTCTTTCCATACCTTGGTAATAATTAACAAGGATTGGGTTTAGGAACACAGGTTCATTCCTTTAAAATAAAGCTTCTATTTAGTTCCTGATAGAGTAATTATTCTCTAATTACCAGATAGCTCTACTGACTTCTCATCATACATTTCCCTATCAGGGTTGCCACTGTGGTGGTTCACTATCACTCTGGTGCGAGCATGAGCATGCGTGCGTGCGCGTGCGCACACACACACACAAGCTTTTCTAACACCTTGGAGAAGGCATAGGTAACAATGATAAAAATGCAAAACTATTCTGATGTAAAGATACAAGAAAAAGGTTGTGTTGAAAAAGATAAAGTTCAATGTTCTCAAGTGAGACTATAACTTGGGAAAAGAAGACCCCATGGTATTATATAATTAAGAACATTTTAAGTATGTAGAGCTGCTGAATCACTAAGAAATGAATTGTTAGAGAAAGTGTAATGTTAATATTTTATTTCTAAGACCAAGTTTATGCCAAGTTTCTAATTTTCTGAAAAAAAAATACATATGCTATTAAAAGCATGATAAAGAAAATCTTAAGAGGAATAGAAGAAAATGCTACAACACAGTACAATTTTTTTTTTTTACCATTTGGCACAGAAGTCAAAAACTGGCAGGCAAGGGAGAAGGGGGCATAATCACCCACGTTACTAGCAAACATAACTTTATTCATGGAGAATATATTAGTTTCCTACAGAAACACACTTAGGAAAGCACATCTATAGTGTTTTGCAGTGTCTCCCATGCAAAAGTGGCATTTATTCTCCCTCCCTTCAGTCTGGGCTGACTTTGTGACTAGTTTGACCAACAGCATGCAGCTGAATTTGAAGCCTAGGGTTTAGAACCCTTTGTAACTTCTTCTCTTGCCTTCTTGACATCCTGAGACCGCCATATGAAGAAGCCAGGCTTGTCTCTTCTGGGGTGAGAGACCATGTAGAAACCTATGCTTAGCTGGACTACTAGCACTGGTTGTCAGGAGTGGAAGTGAGTACATATCTGAGTTTTCAGGCGCATTTAAGCTCCTAATGATTGCAGCCATTTGAGTGACCCAAAGGACTGGCATGTACCAGTATGAATAACCTGCCACTACTACTATCACCACAAACGACTGCTACACCCCAAAATCAGTGCTTAAAATATAGTTTACCAATGCACACAAATGTATAAATGGGCATCTATGCACAGGCATACACACATGAATACGTTTATAAATTTTCATAGTCTACCTCTAAATGGAGATGCAGGAAATGTGTACTAGTGTTTAGGGGATAGGGAAAGAAGGGAGACCAGTCTTTTTTTTTTTTTTTTTTTTTTTTTTTTACTGAGTATAGTCTAAGTCTTTCGAATTCTATCACATGCATTTATTATCTAGTCAGAAATTAAATAATGAAAACCATGTATTAAGATACCAAGCAGTACTATATTTTGGCAGGTTATTCTTACTGGTACATGACACATTTAAGAAAGGAATAGTGGAGATGGAATACTGTAGAATGGCTTTGCTGTGGAAATAGTAGGATTAGTTTCTGAAGTCTTTTAATCCTAAAAACTCACAAAACCTTACCAGAAAGTGAGTCAGCAGTGAGGCTTGTTAATGAGCAGTTTCTACACAATACTCAGTGATATTCTGAGGATGGGCAGATAATCAAAGTGGATGAGAAATGTTAAAATATCTTTTTACAGTATTTTAACAGTCTATTTCAAAAAAACAACAAAAATTAAAGGCCACAAAATGCACAAGCTTATACTTTGCTATTTAACATTTCTACATTGATTATTAGAATAATACACGTGTACTTCTTAGCATAGAGTGATAAATTTCATATCCAAAGCCCCAACAATATATTTGTGTGTGTGTACATGTGCCTGCCAGACTGTTCTATTTATCAAATTATTAATTAGGAAGAATGTATCAAAGAGTTTCATCATGAAATATTGCCTAATGGGAGTTGGAAAAAAGTAGAAAACACCATTGGAAGAAGTTCAAATTACTGGTGATTAGTGGAATGGGGGTAGAGAATAATTCCAAATGCAGGCAAGTAGTGAAATATATCTGTACAATTCAGCTAATTAAGGAAGATCTGTTCAAAATTATAAGAAGTGAATATAAAACATTTTCCTCCAAAGTCCTCATTATGGGGGAAAAATAAGTTGTGTTACATGTCTCTCCCTCTCCGACTTTTACTCTCACATACAACCCACCCACACCCAAACCCCTGGTTTTGCTACAGAAATAGCAGAAATGTTCCTAGGAAGTCCTGATTTATTATTTGAAATCTGTGCTTTTAACAGTCATAGATCTACAAACTGTGCTGGTCATTGAAAAACATAATTTTAATAAATGACAAGAATTACATTGCTACAGTAGTTCTTTGCAGCAAAATCATAAAATTTAATTATATTACAAAAGAAAACAATCAACTAGGAAATAATGAAAATATAGTTTACTGTTTTAAATACCTACTATGTGCAAGGTATTCTATATACATCATCTTTAATCTTTAAAACTATCATCCCTCCTTTTTTATCTCGTTTCCTAATATATTTGCCTCAAAAATATTTCACAAATCGAGTTCCTGTCATGGCACAGTGTAAACAAATCCGATTAGTATCCATGAGGATGTAGGTTTGATCCCTGGCCTCACTTAGTGGGTTGGGCGAGGTTTCAACGTTGCCATGAGCAGCAGTGTAGGTCACAGATGTGGCTTGAATCCTGTATTGCTATGGCTGTGGTGTAGGCTGACAGCTGTAGCTCTGATTTAGCCCCTAGCCTGGGAATTTCCATATGCTTCAGGTGCGGCCCAAAAAAGAAAAAAAAATTATCCCCTTCTTTCAAATTTCTACTGCTTTCACCCTCTTATAGACCACCATATCTACTACAGCCTCTAATTCCCTTGTTTCTCTTTTATCTTGCCCTCTTATTGATTCTCGACATCATTGCAAGTTGATCTCAAATCAAAGCAAATTAAAACTCTTTTAACAACTAACCATGACCCTTGGAATAAAATACAAACTACTTACTATGGAACATGTGTTTCTGAATGATCTGCCATTGCCTAGCCCTCTTACCTCATTTCATTCCACTCCCAGGGGCTGAGCTAGATTCCCTTGTATTCTCTTATTGCCTGAAAATGTCCACTCCAAACTCAGAGCCTCTGTCAGTGTTCTCTGCTTGACTTTTAAAGATAATTCTGCTATTCTTTGCATTTTTAGCTCCTTAACTCACTTAGATCATCCCATAATGGAGGGTTCTTTCTTAGCATATTATTTAAAGCAAATTGTGCCTTATCTTTTCATTATGCTCTAATTCAATAAGCAGTAGGTAATCTCCACAACACTTTGTAAAATATACACTTATAAATGTTTCTATACTCAAATTACCATTCAATTTTAAGCACAAAATAAAAACATTTTGGAAAAAAAAAATCCCCAAAACTAAAAGAGTTATCCTAATAAAATATACTTAAAAAGACATAGTAAACCCAGAATACAGGAGTGGACTAAAAACAAAATTAAGGTACTATATTTCTGTAGCAATGACCAGTTACATTTACAGTACTTAAAATAATTGAAAAGGGTACAGGTTTTCTGCTGTAAGATGAATAAGGTCTGAGAATCTAATGTAAAACATGGCAAGTATAGTTGATTATATTGCATTCTATAATTTTTATTGATGTATATTTGATGTACAATATCAGTTTTACAAGTGTACAATTTATTGATTCAGTTATTAAAGGTTTTACTCTATGGTTATTATAAAATATTGGCTGTATTCATGTGTTGTCCAATATATCCTTGTAGCTTATTTTATGCATTAATAGTTTTTACCTCTTAATTCTCTCCCTTATGTTGTCCCTTCCACTTCCCCTCTCTCCATGTGTAACCATTTCTCTGTGAGTCTGCTTCTTTTTTGTAATATTCCCTAGTGTGTAGTATGTTTTAGATTCTACATATAAGTAATACCATACAGTATTTGTCTTTATCTGATTTGTTTCACTTAGCATAATGCCCTCTAAGTCCAACCATCATGTGTCCTAAAGATGGCACCTTATAATTGCCATGAACAAAGGGCAGTTGTCATCTCAACACAGTAAAATCCTTTTAAATGTTTATTCATGTTGATACCACTCACCAAGCAATGCAACTCAAGGTGGAAGAAACTGGCTTATCTTTTGAAGTAAATGAAACGTGATGACTATCTGGAGTGACTGATTTGAATAAAGCTACTGTTACATCATCAGACATTACCAGCAATTTCTTGTTTGCTTTGAGGAGAATCTGCTTAATTTCTCAGAATGTATGATTCAATCAAAGGAGTAAAAACCTAGGAACAAGTCAAAAAGTAAAAAATGAATTAACTGGGAGTTTGCATTTGGAGTGGATAAGCAATGAGATCCTGCTGTATAGTACAGGGAACTATATCTAACCAATTGTGATAGAATATGATGGAGGATAAGGTGAAAAAAGGGATATATAGATATAGATATGTATATCTATAATGCATGTATATAAAACTGAGTTACTTTGCTGTACAGCAGAAATTGACAGAACATTATAAATCGTCTATAATACAAAATTAAAAATTCCAAATAAGCTCCAATTAATTAAAGGAAAATCCCAGATAGGACCCACTACATAGTTTTTAGGTTACGAGCATCACAATGCTAAGTGTTGGTAAGAATGAGGGGGGGAATTCCCTTAGACTGCTTTTAGAATTAAAAGTTAGTTCACACTCTTTAGAAGGCACCTGGGAATACTTGGTAAAACTGAAAATGTATACATGCTGTTCCTGGCAATCTTTGTTCTAGTGACATGCTACCCTTGCTACTGAGAGTGAGGTCTTTTGAACAGCAGCAGCATTACTTGGGAGATGGTTAGAAATGCAGTATCTCAGGCCCCATTCCAATCTTAAATCAGAACCTAGACTTTAACAAAATCCCCTGGCGATTTCTGTGAACATTAAAATTTAAGAATCACTGCCCAGAAAGTCTCTCATACAACTTTGAAGGAAATATGTATTAAGAATATTCATTTATTCTTAAAGAGACAGGTAGAAATAATACAAATGTCAGTTTGTAAAAAAATGGTTCAATGAAATGAGATGTACTCATATGACAAAATATAAAGTAGTTAAAATACATGATCTAGAGCTACACTCTCAATACTGATCATTTAAAAATATATATTAAGGTATTAAACATTAAGTTATAGGACAATAAGTACTATTTGAGAACATTTACATAAAAATACTACGTATATTAGTAGAAATATGTAGATAGAAGATATATTCTCAAATATATATCTGAATTTATGTCTGGGAAAGGAGAAAGAAGGGGGATAGAACTTGAACCTCATCCATACAGTTTTTCTTAAAAATAAGGAAACATTGACACATGTCACCATTAATTTTTTTGCTTATGTATTTGTCATAGTATCATTTTCACTTTTCTAAATGTAGTTAAAAAATAAAAATAGAAATCAAATAAAGAACATGACAATTCGCAGAAGAAATGTGAAAACCGCTGAACATATAAAAAGCTACTCAATTACCCTACTGAAATAGATGTAAAATAATGAAACACTTTTTATTAACTAGCTTAGCAAAGGAAGAAAACTTTTGATAGTTTTCAGTAAATTTAACAGACTATTCTACACTATTTGTGCCAATATAAATTTGTTCAGTTTTAAGTTTTGTTTATATCTATCAAGATTTCTTAATTTGCAAACCTCATTGATTCAATAACTGCATTTCCAGGGATTCAGTGTTTAGAAGCTAACACTGTGTGCAAAGATTTGTGTTCAGTAATGTTGATTACTTCATTGCCAAAAATAAGCTAATAAATAAAACAATATAAAAATAAAATTAGAAAATAATTGATATATATCATAGGGGATTAGTTAAAATATGGGAGGTAGATCTTTTTTGTGACATGTAGGAGAGTTCAGAGATTATGGGAGACCTTTCACTTTTTGAATTTCTATTTTAATCAACAAGAATAATTTAATGTGTTTGAACTAAGAAAATACCATTTGTCAAGATAGGTATAGCTTTTATTTCATTTATTCCCATGTAATATAAATAATAATATTTTTGTAATACACTTCCTTTAAGTAAGTGCATAATTCATCTCTCCTTATGTTAGTGAACACAGAATATCTCATTTTTGGCTTTCACAGAGGAATACCAGGAAAAAAGGAAACTTTTATTTTGATATTATTAGATTCTGAAAATGTAAATAGAAATTCTACTGTGCATTTTTAGTTATTCTCTACTCAGAATAAGGTACTTAATATCACTGTGGATACTGCTCGTTCTCCATTGTCAACAGTGAGGGAAATGAGAACCTGGACAAGGTGTAGAGTTTTATGTAGGTAGTAGATTTTGGCATTGTTTTAAGAGAAAGTATAGTCATTGTATTAAGGAATTCAGTACATGGTACATTTTCACTTATTAATATTTAAATTTTATGATTTATTTAACTTTTGAATCCTCATTAATAGTTAAGGATGATGATTTATTTAAATTGATAATATTTCATTAGAGTTTAAAATTTAACATTAATCAAATTAAATCTAAATCATTAAATTCAGTGTTATTAGAGAAGAATTATGAAGTGTCAGGAGATGAGGCATGAGTACATTCCAGAACTTATATATAAATATTTTTTACAAAATGAGCACTGACTATAGTCATTAATTGTTTTATATAAGTGTATTTGAAAGCATCAATTTCTAGAATGCAAAGGGTGGATTTGCTTGCTTATCTGCAACTATCCTAAAATATTACAGCCAAGTACTTAG
Source organism: Phacochoerus africanus (assembly GCF_016906955.1). Taxonomy (NCBI): domain Eukaryota; kingdom Metazoa; phylum Chordata; class Mammalia; order Artiodactyla; family Suidae; genus Phacochoerus; species Phacochoerus africanus. The sequence continues at coordinate 78,396,016 of NC_062554.1, forward strand.
TAAATTATTTGATGACTAGCAAATGTGGATAAAGTACAGTATACATTTCTACATGGAAACATACTTTTGGTTATAAAATTACCTTTTAAAAACTATGATGTCATGATATGATTCTCATATTTATGTAATCCTCTGTGTTATGTGTGGTCACTGCATTATTTTGTGTCCATAAATAATATTGCTTAATTGCAGCTTGCTTATAGCCAGAATTCTTTCCTTTTATAAAAGGGTAAAGAATGAAATAAAATACTATGACTTGTTCACATATTATTCTAATTTCCTGACAAGTAAATAGGAAGTGTCAACTTTAGTTTCAGTTCTTAGTTATTATGATTTCTCTTCATGTAATAAAATATCATTTTCATGAACTTAATTCTTTTCTTCTTTAGTTGCTGACCTGTCCCCCAAAACACAATTTTATAGAACATTTTGTTATATGGTACTTCAAAAATACCAGTACAGCACTACAGAATTGGCATTTTCTATGCCAAGATGTCATTCCTAATAATAGTGTGTCTGAGGAAGTAAAGCTGGGAGAAAGCTGTCAGGGTGGGGAAGGGCCAGTTTGTCTCATCTGTAAATAACTGTGATTTGTGGGATGATGATCTCATCAACAGGGCTTCTCTCTTCCCTTTCATTAGAATATTCCCCATGCAGTGAGAGGCTCTTAGGACCCCAGTGGAGAGCTGAGAGTAGTGAGTGAAAGTTCCCTGTTTAATCTTACATTTTAAAGTCATTTTTGAATATATACTCTTGCTTTCCATTGCAGAAGGTAGAGATCAGATGGTGATGAAATCCTTCTCACATCTCCTGTTGCAATTTTTCTCTTTGATAGAGTTGTTACTACTCTGTAATTCCACCTAAAACTATTTAGGTAGACACAGTTAGGTAATGGTAGAAGAGTCAGGGTCCATACTCAGGTAAGAATTTAGTGACTTACACCGTGGTTGCAGTTGCCAAACTGGGAGAATTTCTCCAATCATTAAACCACAAAGGAATTGATGAGTTAATTTACATTTTCCTGAAGCAAAATTATCAGAAGGATAGTGTCTGTGCTCCTTGGAATCACACTGCATATTGTTATCTACGATATTCATGAACACATGACATTTTCTGTAGAGAGAGAACTGTGTATGAGAGTATATGTGTGTGTGTGTGGATATGTGTATATATACACGTGTGTATATGAATGTATATATGATACATCATATAATATAACTTAATATTATGTTTTTAATACAATTTAAAAGAATGATTTCCTAAGGACCAAAAGGCAGGGACCTGCTTCAATAAAAACAGCTCCCACCAGAGACTAAAATATCAAATTTTAGGAGACTTAGGGATGGATAGCAAAATACGCCGACTACACAGTCATTTTTGTAGTTCTGATTAGAATATCAAAGTTACGTTCAAGCTATTGCCAAAGTAAATGTGAACCACATAAAGGAAATTTTTTTATATTTCCATCTCCACCTCTGCCAAGTCTAAGATTTTTTTTCATTTCTTTAGAAAAATGTAATTGGTTCTAAATAGAAAATATGGAATGGCAATGCTTTGAAAGTCTCTTTTTTTCAATGAAGAAATTAGGAAGCTTAAATACTTTGCTTTATTTCTTATAAGATTTTTAAACACTGCTTTACTGAGCTTGATGTACAACAAACTAAATGTAATTAATAAACTACACATTTACAATTTGAGTTTTGATGTATGAGTTTTACTTATGAAACTCTTTCACACAATAAAGATAGTAGGCATATCCACCACCCTACATATTTCCTCATGCCTCACCATAATCCTGCCTCTTACCCTCCTGACCTTGCCACCCCCAGTAAACACTGATCTACTTTCTATCACTACAGATTAGGTTGCATTCTCAGGAATTTTATATAAATGGAAACATACAAGCTACTTTAATTTTGTTTTAGCTTCTTTTATACAGCATAATTATTCTGAAATCTATCCATATTGCTGCTTATATCAATAGTTTTTTCCCATTTATTGCTAAGTAGTATTCCATTATTCGTATAGATCAGAATTTGTTTGTTTAATAACACACCTGCTGATTAACTTTTGGGTTGTTTCTAGTTTGGGGATAACTTGCTTTTAAATGGCACATCCAGAACTTGGATTCAGTTCCTTTGGTGTTAAACCCATGCTTTTTGTTAACATTGCCCTGTGGCCCCTCATTCTTCTTTAGTTATAAGTACGTTAAAATCTAGTTAAGCAACACAGGTTGTTTCCTAATTAAAAAACTGAAAAGTCTGCAGGCATTGTATTAGACATTAGTACTAGTCCACTCTCCAATTTCCTCCTGGTTCTAGCTGTGTCTGAAACTTAGAGTAGCACCTTCCATGCTGTACCTGGACCTCCACTTTAACAGAGTCCAAAGTCTTCCATATTTGGATTGGTTTCAAAATGCCTTTTCAAAAATTTGTGTTTTCTATTTCAACTAGGCGGGCTTCATAATTGGGAGCACACACCCCATGACCAACTTCCCCCACTTAAAAAGATCATGGCATAAATATGTACAAATTTAATTCTACTCTACTTCAATGTCTGCTTTATCAAAGCCTTAGGTGCTTACCCTTAGTCCATTTTGGTGAATTCTTGGATATTTAATGGGTTATATGTTATTTCAGTATCGAGAGTCCCACAGAAGCCTAGACCACATGAAAGATTAATATCTAGTTACTTATGATGGAGCATGTAATGTGAGAAAAAGAATGTATATGTGTATGAGTGACTGGGTCACCTTGCTGTACAGTAGAAAATTGACAGAATACTGTAAACCAGCTATGATGGAAAAAATAAAAATCATTTATTAAAAAAAATGAAACCTGCATAGTGCTGATCTGGAAACTGGAGAAACATATGGATTCCCTTGGACTGGGCCATACTTGATAATGATGAATAAAGTCACGTTATGCGAAAGTTAAAAAAAAAAAGATTAGTGAAGAATGAATGAATGTGGTGACTGTCCTTTCTTTCCTAACCATTCTAAGAGTGTATCAGAGATAACGATGATGGTAGCTAATATTTAATGAGTACTATTTGCCAGCCACTCTTTAGATTCTTTGCATGTGTGAACACATTTAATCCACATGAAAATCTTCTGAAAGATATAGTTCTGCCTTTAGAATTTCACAAATGAAGAAATTGAGGCCATCCAGGTTGGGCTCCTTAGAAAAGGCTTGGTTTAGTAATTGCCAGAGCCAAGACTAGAATTCACACTTAAACACCACACTTTATTTACCAAAGGATACCGTTCTTTAAAAAAAAGAAAATTACTGTCTACTGATTACTTACCCAACAGGTAAAAATCAGACTGGAGAAAAACTTAAAATAACACTAAGGCCATTTCAGAATGAGTGGGACAAGACATGATAAAGATAAAATTTAGGAGAGACAGGTTTACTGTCTCAGGTATTATGCAGACTATCAATATAAGAGAGGGAGTAACTTATCTTGAATAGCCCTAAAGATTAGAATTAGAAGTATTTGGCACATGTTTTCATCTAAACATGAAAAAAGTTATTTCTACCTGTCTAAAAATAATTTCAGAAATGCTTTGGTGAGAGAACAAATTGCCTACATCTGGAAGTTTCCCCACATTAGGTTGGTTGACATATTCTGGCAAGAGTTTTGTTGGTGAAATTAAATCAGGAACTAGTTAAGATACATTTGTTTTAAGGGCCTAACCATTCCAGGAATTCTCAGAAGACTGTTCCTTCTGGCTGCTGAGACTGAGAGTTATGTAATGTAACACCATGGGTATATCAGGAATGAAAAAGAAGTCAACTAGGAAAATTAAAAAAGGAAAATGATGGTAGGTGGGAAATGCCTAGGAGATGAAGAAAAAAAAATAAACTATGTCATGTAGATCTGTACCCAGTGGGGCTCTGCTGGGTAGAGTAGCCAAGACAGTTGAGCCACTAGACAGCCTTTCCCTGGTCTTTCAAATGTTCACCCGTTTAATGGTGGTTTAGGGTTGGCTTAACTTGGTTGTTATTTTTTCCACTGAGATAGCTTTTTCCTCTTTAGTTAGGAAGGCAGAGCTCTCACTCTGTTGCGGAGAAAAAGCTATTAAAAGGAAATTGTGGTATATAAAACGAAGACACTTTTTTGATCATATTTCAAAGGATTTGAAGAGAAAGACAAGAAAATCAATAAATGCATGGATTCCTTTACACTTGAAAAAGACAATTCTTTCCTTTCTAAAGTCTGTTTCTGGGTGTTCCTGCTGTGAAATCAGCCCATAACACCCAGATTTAATGGAAATTTACTTGGTAAAAGGATAAAACAGTAAACAGAACAGTGAAGATTTCAGCTCTTTCTCTCCCTTTCTACCTTTGACAAGTGATAATACCTGCAATAGAAACCATGTAATTTTCTACCTGATTATTTTTTTTAACTTAATTACTTACTTTGTTGCAGGAAGGTTGGCGTTCAATTTCATTTCTGAAGTGTAGAATCCAGTCTTTTTATTTATCATAAAACTCTAAAATATTTTGCAGATTTTTATCTATGACACAGGAACTTCTTTTTCATTGATACTTTGCTAACAAAACCCATAAAGCAAATGTTATTATATGTAATACTTCAGCAAACAGACCTTGAGCTTACAATAAAATCCTCAGTAATGTGTGAGGGCAGATCACCATTTTAGATGCTTGATGGGTTATTCTAAAAAGCAATTCATCTTAAAAATAAAGAATATTATTTGCTTGAGGGGATTTTCTCCAAACCAAATCTCATCTAAATTCTACTCTTCAGTAAGTATGAAAAGGAGACAGAGTCTCCTTAACTGCAATAGGAATTTTATCCTGATTCATCTATGTCTTTTGATTCTTGCTGGGAATACTGGACCCTGTTATTCCCTCTCCCTCTCGCTCTCTGTCTTTGAGATTCATATCCAATTTTAATTAAACAAAAATTTGAGATTACAGAGTCACATGTACTTATAAAACATAATACAGAGAGCTCCCATGTACCCTTTACTCTGTTTATTCCAATAACATTTTGCTAAACTCTACCTGAGAAACCAGGGTATTCACATTGATAGTGTGAAGATATGAAATATTTTTCTTAACACAACACTTCATGTTATTTTTTTAGCTACAAAAACTTTTTTCCTGCCCCTATTTCTTAACCCCGGGCAACCACCAATCAGTTCTCCAGTCCCATAATTTTGTCATTTCAAAAATGTCATATAAATGGAATCATATAGTGTCACAGTCTACTCATGCCATATAACAGAATATAGTAGATTGGATGGCTTAAACAATGGAAATTTATTTTCTAACAGTTCTGGAGGCTGAGAAGTCCAAGATCAAGTTGTTGGCTCATTCAGTTCCTGGTGAGAGCTCTCTTTCTGGAGAAGAGTGCCTTCTAATTGTGTTCTTATATTATGGAGAGTGTAAGCAAGCCCTAAGATATCTCTTCTTATAGGGCACTATTTCCATCATTAAGTCTCCACCCTCATGACCCCATCTAACCCTGCAAATACCATCACACTGGGTGTTAGATCTTCAACATAACAATTTTAGAGGAACACAAAATGTTAAGTCTGTAATACATTATATTGAACCTTTGAGCACTGGCTTTTTTCACTCACCACAATTTTCTGATTCATCCAAGTTTTTGTGTGTATCAATAGTTCATTTTTTATTGAGAAGCAGTATTTTCTGCTTTGGATTTGCCATGGTTTTTAAAATCACTCACCTCTTGAAGGACATCTGGCTATTTCCAGTTACTAGGTATTACAGATAAGCTGCTATAAATATTTGTGTACTGTTTTTTATGTGTGTGAATATAACTACTTTCCTCTGGAATAGATGCCCAGAAGTGCAATTGCAGGGTCATATGGTAATTGCATGCTTATGTTTTAAAGAAATGGTCAGATCGTTTTCCAGAGGGCTCTGACTTTGCACATTCATATCAGTGATCTTCCCATTTTTTAATCGTTGAATTTTGGAAGTTAAATATTCTATGTCCTCAACGTTTGTTAGATATGTAATTTGCTAACACATTTTCTTCCAGTTGTTGGCTTGTATTTTTGTCATTTTACCAGGTTCTCTATCTAAGCAAAATTTAATAATGCTATATGTCCAATTTATCAAAATTTCTTCTTGCTGTTGGTGTCAGTTGTAAGAACTCTTTGCCTAGCTCTAAATCCCAAAGATTTTTATCTACTTTATTCTTAAATTCCTATAGCTTTAATTTTACATGTAGGTCTCTAATCCATTTTGAGTTATGTTTGTATAATGTATAAGCCTTAGGTTAAGGTAAATTTGTTTTGCCTTTGGAAATCCAATTGCTTCGTCACTATTTGTTGAAAAGTTGCCTTACTTGAATTGCATAGCTTTTTTCTTAATAACAGAGAATTTTAAGTGAAGCACAGGCTTTATTTTCTTATCCCAAACTAAAATATTTTTTTTTTGTTTTTGTAGGGGGTAATTTGGTCAGATTCCTTCCACACCTCACATATGATCATATGATTTTGTACCCAGACAAAAATTGCCAAAATTGCTGGTAGTTTTCTTATTTTTTTTTTCAGTTATGTAAATTCTCACTTGTCTTATTAACAGGGACATCAGCAACTCTACCCTTTAAACTTGCACATATTTTTATATTTTATACATTTTATTTCAAAATAGAATAATTAACATAGTTCAAAATGGGATTTTGGGGGCTTTTTCAAGCCAAGTGGCATGTGATTGGTCTATTACTATCATTTCATTTTACTGCCAAACAGAATAACCTTTGGAGATTGGCCTGAAGGTGAAGCCTATGCCCTGTAGTAATGAGTCTATGTAGGCTTAAATCCTTGCAGGATTTGTAGCGGTCTTTTAACCAAGGAGTTGGGAAATTATCTTTAAAATTCGGAAAACATAGAAGTCTTTCAAACTTCTGTCCTAGATAATTGGGCTACTTGCTCTCAATCCATTCTTCCACAAAAAGCTCACAGATACCAAGATGATTTGTTCTTATTCATTAAAGTGCAGTTCATGGCTTCTATCAAATTAAAAAGGATCTTTGACATATACTTCAAATGAAAGCTGCTTTAATCTCAATAAGGGGAAGAAATAGATATGGTCCTATTTGACCTTAAAATCAGTATCTCCTGGGGCTAGTCTATTATTAATATCTGTATAATGTTTTGTTTTTCTAAAGCTTAGATTAAAGAAGGGGGAAAACTTACTTTTGAAAGCAAAGGAATGTGGAATTAGGAAGGTAAAATGATACTCTCAAGGTTCCAGTCCAGGTCTATTTATAATTTATCTTTAAAAGTCTTACAGGCACCTGCAGAATGCTAACTACATTCTAGAAATTGTTACTCCAATTGAAAGCTTTAGGAAGATCCATAAATGTATTTTCTGTTAGATTTCATGTCCAAAACCTTTTTCAGAATAGTGAAAGAAAAATGAAAATTGTGTACTTGTATTTCACAAATACACAATATATACAATCTCAGGTCCCTGAAGTTTATCTTTATTTGCAAGGTCACTTGCTCACTTTGTGAGTTATCTATGCTTCCTCTTCTCAATCACTGAAATGAATGTCTCTGTAGAAACCCAATAATCTTGAGACTGAAAGGAGTAACATATTGTCCTCAGGATAGGAAAGTTATAAGAAATAAAATGCTACATTTTTTTATGGCAGGCAACTGAGGTGGCACTTACTGGAAAAAAAATGGTTTTTTCTCCTTAGAATGGCAAGTTAATGTCATAATAGTATTACCAACTTTGTGAGTTGTTCCTTTTCAAAGTCACATCTTCAAAAAAATCTCAATAAAGGGTAAAGAAAAAACTATTTTTTTGGACAAAAATATATTAATTTTCTAGTCTGAATTTCTGGCTGTTATCTGTATAATTACTGGTTTGACTTCACATCAGTATACAGGAACTTCTTTAAAATAGTTTTTTTGTGTTAAATGTGACAGCTGCTTTGATTTTGACAGACATCCAGTGAAGTGCTTCCGATGCAATATGACAGTGCCAACCATGACGTTAATTGCATCTTTTGTTGGAAAATGCCACTCGTAACATTTCAAACAGAATCCAAAAACCAGGATAACTATTCATTTATTTCACTTTGCAATAGAACTCGGTAATACTGGCCTTCATTTTGTCTTGCTCGGTTTCATAATTGACTATTTCAACTATATGCACTGATCGTATTAGCCAGCGCTATCAGTTAACTAGACTGTTATCCACAACAGTCTACTTAAGGAGAAGATGTTAGAGTTGTATGTTGTATTTTATTTTAAGGATAAAATTAATTTGAGAAATAAATCATTATTATTGTCCCCAGAAAGTCATAAAATGTTAAATATAACTTCGACTTTGGAGACATTGATGTGAATGTATACAAAAGAATGTAATTTAATCTATTCAACTGGAATTAGAGTTTCTTGGGTTCTCTGTTGCCTCCTTTTTTTAATAGGAATATATATCTTAGCAAGAGATGATTCTTAAGGCTGAATTTTTGCATTGCATATGTGCATGTATTTCTTCATTGATATATTGATTTAATAAACATTTTAAAAATTTACTCAGTTCCAAGCACGGTGGTGAACAAAACAGTAACTTCTGCCTTCATAAGGGTTGCTTTATATCAGGTACTGCTTTAAAATAATGCATAGTTAAGATCATCAAGTGACTTGCATTTTCTTGCACCTACGGTCAGCTTTACCATTTGGGATATAATAACTTCATCTAGAATCAGAAGGTCCAAATTTGTACCCTGGAACAACTGAAATAATTTTATCATAAGTTCATTTCTTATGGCTTTGAAATGTACTTTTCATCTACCTATTACTTGGGAGTTATTTTTTTTAATCCATATTAATTTATAAGACCAACAATGCCAACATTGGGAAATTAAAATATGCTTGCCCATTTTCTGATTTGTTATTGTCATGCCAGTGGAGAAAAAATAATGCACATGACAATAATTTAATTTTGACCATAGGAAACACTTGCCCTGAACTATTGTCTTTTGGGTTCAGGAGTGATGATTAGTTGCTATTTCATAACAGCTATTTCCGTGTTGATACTGTCAGTGTATTTACAAGATTTGTATTCATACTTGTTGCTTTTTTTTTAAATTGATACCAGGAAACATTAGTCAAAATATAATAGTTAAATATCCATTATTGATGAGGACACTGGAGGAGGACATTTAGAAATAATTAAGAGTATATTGATTATCAGATGTTATTAAGATATTGAAGAGACTAAGTTTCCTCAATTTGCTATTTTGAATAATGGGACATTAATTAGCACTAAATCATATGATGCATTATTCACTTGATTACAAAAGATGCTATCAGTAGGCTGTTTAGACAGATCTGGAACATGCTTTCAGACTTAACCCATTACTTAGATATAAGGGATCTTCAAGGGTCTATACCGCCTCTGTCATGTTTTATCTTTATACTAGCCTTGGGTGAATTTGTATATTCTTAGGACTTTTAACTATTTTAGTAGCTGTCAGCTACTAAATGTACATAATACATGTACTAAAAGTACTAGATGTACATAATACATAATAAATTACATACACATAAATATATATTATGTATACATTTATAAATACATAATAAAGTACTAGACTTATGTAATTTCAAACAATTCTATATTTTCATGTTCTTTATTTTTTATTATAGCCTCTTCAAAATTGAACTGAGTTGCTCCCCCAAATTCTGTTCAATGTCTTATGTTTCTTAAATTGTTTTCCCTTTCAAGTTGCTAGCATAAAATATTCGTAATGGCTTTCCTCTAAGCCTCTCATCCTAACCTCTGTATCTTTAACAAATGGGTCGATTTTTCTATTCTCTCATATAGGTATTTTATGTTTCATTTCTACTGCCATTTTTCTGCGTCAGGCCACATTGTTTCCACACATTTATCTCTTATGTTGTCGTCCAACATAGACTTTTTCAGAATTCTCTTTATAAAATGTATAGAATTGGTCCTATTCCTCTACTGCTAGTAATTTTTTCATCACTCGTCATGTATGCCTGACATCATGGTTTCTACTCATACTTACATCTAAACCATTCTTCACATGTACCAGAAGGACATACTCAAAATGTAAACCAGAGCATGTCCCAACACTGCTTGCAAAAACAATGCTGTACGCTACCTGCTGCTTCCAGAATACAATCTTATTTCCATTCTCCAGCTGAGGGGTTATGTAGATCTGACCCAGACTATCTACCTGTCGTCTCACACTTTATCTGAGCCCCTCTGTTTTTTTGTTTGGTATGTTCCAAAACATCCTTGATAAACAGTCAACAAGGTATTTTTTAAGTACTACTCACTGGAATAGCAGAGAAAATAGTGTGCTTTGCCATCTTAAAGGGGAAGGAGAGAGATAGAAAATAATTGCTGTTAATTCACTTCACATTACTGCTAATAAAGAAAACCAGAGAAGTCATCATCACCCGGAGTTTTCATTAGTATGCTTCTGTTTTATCATAAGAGTGTGAAAATCACTGAGTTGCAAATTTTGGCATGATTCATGAGTTTGTTGGATGTATAGATGTAAATGTACAACTTCACTCATAGGGACACAGTCAAGATGCAAATACAGTAAATACATTGTCCCCATACTTCACATGAATTATGTTTCTGGAAAAAATAGATTATTCATAATTTTAGCAGACTTTAAAGTACTCATTTTAACTTTGACTTTAAAATAGTTACCCTGTGCAAGTCTTTTTTAGTACTTTTTTCTTGGTATTAATTTTGGTCTGGTTCAGTGTCTTAAGGACACTTCTCATTAATTATATTCATAGAGACACTTTCTTGTTTTACAGTTTAACATATACCAAATATTTGTTCACATGTACATAACTGGGAATTGTGTGTCAGGCAGGGATATAAGCAAGGGAGATTGAGTTGCTGCAGCCTGGCTGGGAGACTCCAAGAACACTAATAACTTCATTATCTTATATGTTCATATTACTTCCTTAAATCAATTCTTTTATTTCCTTCTCTTCCTGAGATGGGAAAACTCTTATTAGGTCTTCTAAAGTGCTAAAATACAATCAAAATAGAATATGTTCTGGAGGTAGATTAAATTGGGAGCTTGAAGAAAATATGCAGAACTTAGATTGACCCCTAAGTTTTTGTTGCATCATGTCTTTGTGTGATGGTTTTATTAGCCGTCAGCTGTAGAACTCTGCATCTTAAATAGATTTAGTGAGAATTTATCATTTTTTTTTATGTAGGACAAAAACTGAAACTAAAGGCCTGGTTGTTTATGTACTGATGTGTTAATGAAGATCCTATAGGAAAATATCCATTTGTACACAGATCTGTGAGTTGTCATATCATGATATAATATTTTTAAAACATACTTGAAATTAACCAAAGATCCTTTTATGGATTACATCAGTGGTCCACATTTACTAGATTTTGTCAGCTGAGTCGTCAGGTGAAAGTTTTTGTTACTTGTGGAAAAAAACGACAATTCTTCATCAAAATTAAATTGGAAATTTTCCAATGGGGAATTATATTTTATTTGAAATGTTTTTTAATTTAAGTTACTATTTTTGAAGAGTTTTCTTAAGGAGAATGTATAATTATTCCGTCAATTTTTCTAAGATCAACTTCTCTTTCAAATTTTCTACTTCACCTATTTATTCATTTTTATAATTAGAATACTAAGAATTTTACAGAAAGTTATCTGTCTTTACACTCATATGGGCTGTATTTGTGGATGGTTTAGGGACAGAGAATTAAATCTGCATGAAATCATCACATTTCCCTAGATGTTACCGTGAAATTGTTACTTTCCCCTGTAAATTTCCATGAAATTACAAAAATTATTTTGTCTTTGTCTTTGGGTATCTTGCTTGGAAAAATAAAGGAGACTGAGTCAATCTTTATTGTGTCTAAGTTCCTAGTATAACCAATTATTCAGGAAGCTAATATCACAAATTAAGCAGGAGGGGAAAAATGTATACTGCTTATATAAGGAAATATTAAAAGGTGAGCCTTAAATTCAGTGACAAAAGAGCCCTAACTTCTCTTTCCAGTTAATGACAGATTGGGGCATAAATAAATTGTCTACTTTGCCACTGTCATAATTAATGGTAATCACTGTAGGCAAATAATTAATATAATAACATATATTATCATTAAGATTGGCTGAATTGATGAATTAACTATAATGAAGGATACTCTTTTTTGTTGTTTATGGAAATGGCCCCTCATGTATGATTTAGAGTAAATACTTGGATTATACATACACACATACACCCCACTCCTTCTTATAGTGTTGGTATGAGAGATCTTAAAGCACAGTTTTTCCCTTCAAATTTTGAGATTATACATACCTATATTTTATTTATTTGTTTATTTATTTTTTACATCTGTATAATTTAATGTCATGTTCAGACATGTGGCTTGTATTGCCTCTCTTCACAAGATGTCTATTGTGTCCTGCTGCACTGACAATACACTTGATATATAATTTGTCTGGGCCAATGAAATGTGAGTAAAGGGGCTTTGTTCCAATAACTAAGAATGTACCTTAGAGCCATTGTATAGTTCTGCCATAATGTCTTTTTTTTCTTTGATAAGATACAATTCTCTAGCTAGGGCTGCTCCTTTATTCCAGACTGCCTGAATCCCAAAATTTAAGAGGAAAAAGGTATGCAGCCCATTCACAATGATCATGAAGTGAGAATCATTTAAACCTTTAAAACTAATTGAGAATGTAGATTTGATTGTTGCTGCAGCAAAACTTAACTCAGAGTTGACTCATACAGTGAACAAAATCAAATTTAAACATCTTTCAACTTGCTAAAATAGGAAGGAAGCCATTGATAGTTCCTATTTTTTGAATAAAAATAAAAGACAGATATATTACCATGCTATTAACCCCACTTATTTCTCATTATCTGACAATCACTCTTGACATAAAATATCCAAATGAAATGTAGCTGATCAAATTAACATAGAATCAATGGTAAAAATGAATTTTAATATTTTTATTTATTTCAAATATTCATAAAAACCTGAATTTAAGATTCTGAAGTAAGTATGACCATAGTTAACTCTTTTGAAAGTATACCTTGTTTTTTTGATATATCCTCTTTTTATAGAGTGTATTCTCATAGAGGAAAAGAAAATAGCTCTAATACCAACTATTCTATCTATAAAATAACTAGGTCCTAAGTTTTTTATTTGTTTTATAGCCAATTCTGTAAACATTTATTTGCTGCCTGCTAATATATAGCATATTAATATTTATTGACTATTAACTTGATCCCAGGAACTGCTCTAAGCACTTTCACCTTTATTGAATTCAATTTAGTCCTAAAGTGGATACTATTTTATATCCATTTTACAGTTAAGTAACATTTTACAGTAAGTTATGGGGATATATGGTAACTCATTCGCAGCACACAGCAGAGTAAGGATTTGAGCCCAGTCTGGCCCTTGAGTGCACACTGTCCTTAAACACTAGCTCCGCTGCCTTTCACACTAGTGCACTGTTTTTATGTGTCAGCCACTATTTTAGGTTTTGAGAATATAACAGTGAACAAGATGGTTAGAGTCTAAAGGTAATGGATCTACAATAAATAGTTCCGTGAAATAAATAGATGTCATCGACCATGAAATTGGTACTTTGCCCTGAAAATTTGTGGTTGAATATGCTCTAAATAATAAAGGAGGATGAAAGATACAACTGAGAAGGACGAATATGTGTGAGAAGAGGAGAACCAGGGAAGTGTGATAGCCAGAAACTAATGAAAAAGGTGTTTCAGAAAGAATGAAGTATAACAGTGTCATATGTTGATGAGTATTGAGTAATGAGTATTGAATGACCTTTGGATTTGGAAACGTGGGAATCTTTGTTGATGTTGAACGGGGTAGTTTCAATGGATTTGTATGTATAAAATCCTGACAGGGATTTAGGAGAGATTGGGAACTTGTGTTTCTACAGTTTGGAGTAGTTGATACCCTGTATAAACATTTCTCTGAAAATGGCAATTGTAGTAGCATAAACAACAGATAGTAAAAAAGTTAAAAAGAAAAATTGGAAGAAAACTTAATGAATGTCTTAGTGGAAAAAAAATGAAGAATCCTCAAAAGACAAGGACAGGAGAGTTCCTCTTGTGGCATAGCAGAAACAAACCTGACTAGTATCCATGAGGATGAGGGTTTGATCCCTGGCCTCACTCAGTGGGTCGGATCCAGCATTGCCGTGAACTGTGGAATAGGTTGTAGGCATGGCTCAGATCCCACATTGCTATAGCTGTGATGTAGGCTGTAGGCTGGCAGCTGTAGCTCCAATTTGACCCCTAGCCTGGGAACTTCCATATGCCATGGGTATGCCCCTAAAAATCAAAAAACAAAAAAAATAAAACAAAAAAACAACAAAGAAAAACCAAAAAAACATGAACGTTGGAATCCAGAAAAGTAAGGGTGTACTCAATACTCAAGCCAGGTTTGAATCTGTAGATTCCTCCTTAACTCTGGTGATAATGGAAGCATAGTTTGATAACCATAAAGTAGGAAGGGTCAGGGGACTAATCCTAGAATCTGCCCAAGTAGAAACCCTAATTAAAGATACTGAATTAAACCTGAAACCCAAGATGGATACAAACTCCAGTATAAGAAAGAACCAGAAATAACCTTATCCCCAAGTGGAAAATGAAAAAACAAAAAACAAATAGCTGTCTATTCAAACTTAGTGTTAGATGCAGAGGGTGTGGAAGGGACTTTGTTTTGAATATTTGAAAGTAGTTTCTAGATCTCACTCTAGATCTGTGCCTTTCTGATGAAGAGGAATAAAAAGCAAAAAACAACTATAAATCAAAATACTTTTTAAAACAGTACTGAGTTTGCAGTGCTTTCAGAAGCCTGGCAAGTAAAAGCATATCATTTCTAGAGGAATGCATTTTTCAACACATAACTTATAATATTAACATAAAGTACAAAAAAATGAAATGAGATAATCACAAAATATGGGAGCAACCTAGGCTCTGTGACTAGAGCTGACAAAAACAAATAATTGAAATAAATATGTAAAGCATTCAAATATCACAATATTATTATAAATTCCGTATCTTAAAGAGAAAAATATGTCAAAGGACATATTTTTGAAATATTACTAAAAATGATATAGATAGGTAAAACAGCCAAATGTCATAGGTAGGAAAAGCATCATTAAGCTTGTGAAATTCCAAAGAACTGCAAAACTGCGGCACCAAAAGATAGATATGAGAAATATGAAGGTGAGAAGACACTGAAATTAGAGTGAGCACGTCTCATATATATCTAACCAATAAATAGTAGATGAAACACATGACAGACAGTATTCAAATTTGGTGACCAAGAAACAAGACATAGATTAAGGAGACACACTAGATTTAAATATTCCATGCAAGATAAATAAAAGGATACATGGATCCAAGCATATCATAGAGATACTTAAAATATCAAGGATAAATTTAAGTTCTTAGAAGTCAGAGGGGAGTTAAAAAAAAAAACAAAATGTTTATAAGTAAATTGGCACCCCAACTAATCACTGCACAAGACAGTAAATCATATTTTCTTTGTGCTGATAAAAAAAAAAACAACTTAATCTAAAATCATATAACAAGCAGTTATTTTTTGAGAATCAGAGCTTAAAGTCAAGATAGTTTCAGACAAAGAGAAGTTGAAGACATTTAACATTAATAGAATTTACACCAAAAATTCTTCCTATAGAATATATTTTAGGGAGCTTTTTGATCTAATTTGGAAGAGTTGAGAAGCAAGAATCTGTGATGCACACAAGAAATGTGTGTTATACATAAACTTTGCATGTAGAACAACTTAGCATTTACAGGGTTACATGGAAAAAGATATAACTAAAATGCTAAATAATTATTTCATAAATTAGGAAGGAAGTGATGAGAGATAGTAGTTTGTCTTGCATTGTTTGGGAGAAGCATGTAAAGAGATACTGACAATATGGCTTTTGTGCAATACCCTGCCAGAATTACTAAAAGAATAAAAATTGAGTGTACCAATATGAAGAAGAGGAAAAAATGAAAATAAATACATTAATGAGAGGAGGGAGGAAGAAAGAAGCAAGAAAAAGTACAAAAAATGATAGGAATAAATCTAAGTGTATCAACAATCACAAAAAAATCCAATTAAAAAAACAGTGGTTCCAGATTTTAAAATTTAGCTATATTCCATCTGGGAGAGACTAACAAAAATACAAAATTAACCTTCCAGTTTTCGGTTCACATAAGGAGCTTGGAAGTTGTCACTCTGTTCTAACCAGTAAATAGCCGAACAAACTGGAAAAAAAAAAAAAAAACTTTCAGATTATTCCAAGAAGTGAGTTTACAAGGCAACCCACTGCCATAAAATTGGAGAGAGACGAGGAAACACGAAGGTTCACAACTTGCTGGAGCATAAACTCTCAAACAGAACCAGCACTGGGATAGGAAAATCTGAATTGTAATTGGTAAGCTGTTGGGGTTCAGGGTGGAAAACTCATAGAGGTAAAAACCACAAGGGGGACCCAGTCATGGGCATGGAAGGGGTAGGGACTGACTATACCATTGTGAGTTTTGTCTCCAGGAGTTACACTAGTTTGTCTTGGTGAATATTGGAGGAAAACCTGATTCTTCTAGCAGGACAGGACAGGAACCATTTTGAAGGATTCCAGATCATCCTATCCTTTTTTAAAAAAGCCTCCCCTCCAGGGAAACTATTAAGAGCCTAGACTACTGAAGTTTTATCACAGCCAAACAGATCTGATGGAAGGGAAATGCCCAAATCTTGCTCACTCTATTCCTTCCATGTGGGGGAAGGCAAATAATAAATTTCAGCCCACTGTAAATGTCCATGTGGAGGAGGCCCGATATAGGCATACTCTCCCATAAAGTGACAGGGAAAATCCAATAAGCAATTGTGAAGTTCACAGTTCAGATGCAAATGGTTATTAAAAGACTGACTTAATTATATGTGTATAATTCTTCTCCTCACCCTACACTTAATATCCTGTTAATAAAGGTCTGTTTACCCCAGTTCCTTTTATCCAGTACATCATGTTTGACTATCAAGAAAAGATTGCAAAGTATACCACAGACCAAAACCACAGCATTAGAAGCAGATTCAGTATTAGACAGGGATGTTAGAATTATCAGAATGTGAATTTAAAAAATCTATTATAATATGTGGGGGGCTCTAATGGATAACGTGGACAACATACAGGTGGTTACAATAAGCAGGGAGGTGGAAATTCTAGGAATAAAAAATTCCACTGATTAAAAGCACTGTAACAGAAATGAAGAATGCTTTTGATAGGCTCATTAGTGGACTAGACATAGCTGAAGAAAGAATCTCTGAACTTGAGGAAATGTCAGTAGAAACTTCTAAAACTGAACAGCAATAAGAAAAAACAAGTTCATGAGTTTCTTTTCTGTGGAAAGGTTTATTTGTGCCAGGTATTAGATTGTAGATATAAGTGATATCATATGGTATTTGTCTTTTTCTTTCTAACATCACTTAGTATGAGAGTCTCTGGGTCTTTGCTTTATGGTAGAAGATTGACAGAATACTGTAAACCAACTATAATGGAAACAATAAAAATCATCAAAACAAAAACAAAAAACCCCACAGAAACTGAGGGACAGATACAAGAGATGTAACATAGGTGTAATAGCAATGCCAGAAAGAGAAGAATGAAAGGAAAAGGAGATATATTTAAAGCAATAATGATGTAGAGTTTTCCCAACGACCAAACATAGACACCAAATCATAGATCCAGGAAGTTTAGAGAACACCAAGCGGGATAAATGCCAAAAAAAAAAAAATCTGTAACTTGGCATGTCAAATTCAAACTAAAGAAAATCAAATGTGAAGAAAAAAATCTTAAGCTGGAGGAGATTAAAAAATACCTATATAGGAGTAAAGATAAGAATTGAATGACTTTTCAGACACTGAACAGCAAGAAGAGAGTGAAAGAAAATATTTAGGATGTTGAGAGATTAAATAATTAAAAAACTCTTTACCCTGTGAAATTATTCTTAAAAACTGAGGGAAATATTGTACATCAACTGCATCTCAATTTAAAAAAAATGAAGGAGAAATAAAGACTTCTATAGAAAAATGTGAGGGAATTTGTTGTCATATGGACTGTCATTAGAGAAATGTTAAAAGAAGTTCTTAAGAGAGAAGGAAAATGATATGGGTCAGAAACTTGGA
This sequence comes from Phacochoerus africanus, assembly GCF_016906955.1. Taxonomy (NCBI): domain Eukaryota; kingdom Metazoa; phylum Chordata; class Mammalia; order Artiodactyla; family Suidae; genus Phacochoerus; species Phacochoerus africanus. Next base: position 78,414,246 of record NC_062554.1, read on the forward strand.
TTTCCATAAAGTAAAAATATTAGAGCAGAAATGAGTAAAGGTAAAATAAGTTTTATTTTCTTAAGTGATCTAACATCTAAGTTTGTTTAAAATAATAGCAAAAATATTTAATTATCTATTTATGAATAATAGTTCCATTTATGGTTATAAGTATGAGAAATTAGTGATGAAAATGATAGAGACAGGGGAGAGGAATTAGAATTGTTACTATAAGGGACACGCACTGCACATAACTGTATAGTGTTATTTGAAAGTGGACTTGAATTACTTGTAAATGTTTTTTACAAACTAGGCAACCAATAAAACAGGTATAAAGTATAACTGACATGCTAAACAATGAGTTAAAATGGAATTATTTGAAATGCTCAATTAAAAAAACAAAAGGCAGAAAGATAGCAGAAGACAAAAAATATGAATGTGTAACCAGGGTACAAATAAAAGCAGTAACAAATGTAGATATTAATCCAACTAGCATCAGTAATCACTTTAGATGTCAATGGCCTAACCACATCAAATAAAATACAGTGGATGTTGATATAGAAGACCCAATTACATGTTTATATGCTGTCCATAAAAAACCTGATTTAAACATAACTATAATATAGATTAAAATTAAAGGGGTATATATGGGATATGTGTGTGTGTATATATATATGCCATGTTAACACAAATCAAAATAAAGTGTAAGTAGCTAATTAATTCCAGAAAAAGAAGATTCAGGGCAAGGAAGGTTATCAGGGTGAAATGGGGCTTTACATAATACAGGGTTCAATTCTTCATGAAGACATAAAAATCATTAATATGTACGCTCCTATCAGGAGAGAATCAAAATGTGTAATGCAAAAACTGATAGAATTGCAAGGAGAAATAGATGAATCCACTATTATAGTTGGAGAGTCTAACATCTCTCTATCAGAAATGGACAGATTCACCAGGCAGAAAATCAGTAAGGATGAAGTTGAACTCAGCAGCACCATCAATCAATGAGATATAATTGACATCTATTGACTACTTCATCCAACAACAAAAGAATACACATTCTTCTGAAGCTGCCATGACACAGCCACCAAGATAAGACATTCTGGGTCATAAAACACACCTTAACAAACTTAAGAAAATAAAAATTAAACAATGTATGCTCTCAGAACACCATAGAATTAAACTGGAAACTAATAACAGAAAGATAGCTTGAAAATCCAAAAATATGGGAAGATTGAATGGCATAGCAGTAACAGCATAACAATATCAATAGCACATGGTTCAAAGAAGAAATCTCAAGAGAAATTTTAAAATATTAAGACTGAATGAAAATAAAAATACTATTATCTTTGTGGGATGCAATAAAATAACTGCTTAGAGGGAAAATTATAGCATTAAATGCATATGTTAGAGAAGAAAAATCTAAAAATTTTAAATTTCCATCTTAAACTAGAAAAAGAATGGGAAATTAAATCCAAAATAATAAGAAGAAAAGTAATAAAAATGAGAGTAGAAATCAGTGAAATTAAAAATGGGAAGTCACCAGAGAAAATCAACAAACAAAAGCTACTTCTTTGGGGAAAAAAAAATCAATACAAATTGAAAAGCCTCTCTTCATGCTAAGAAGAAATAAAACACAAATTACCAATATCAGAAATGAAAGATGAAATATAAATACATATTATGGACAGAAAGGGGATATTAATACACATATTATGGACATTAAGCAATAACAACAATATTATAAACAATTTTATGATCACAAATTTGGTAATTTAAATGAAATGGGACAAATCACTTGAAAGACAATCTCAAAACTCACAGAAGAAGAAATAGACAGTTTGATGGACATATCCTCTATGAAACTGAACCAATATTAATAACCTTCGAAAACATAAACATTAGGCTCAGATGGGTTCACTGGTGAATTCTGCCACATATTTAAGGAATACATTATACCATTTCTCCACAATCTCTTGCAAAAGATAGAAGCAGAGTTACTTCCTAACTCATTCTAAGGCCAGCATTACCCTGATACCCAAAACCAGACAAGACATTAAAGAAACTACAGACCAAGATAGCTCATGAACATGGTTGCAAAAATCAACAAAATTTTAGTAATACTTATAAACAACTTTCATCAAAAATTTGATAACCTAGATGAAATTGGCCAATTCCTTGAAGGACACAGTTTTCCAAAACTCACACAAGAAAAAACAATTCAAATAGACATAGCTATCTAAATAAATATATTTTGATTTAAAATCATAAGTTACTGGGGAGATAAATTAGGATTTTGAGACTAACATATACACACTGCTGTATATCAAGTAGGTAAACAACAAAGACCTACTGCACAGCACAGGGAACTATACTCAATATCTTGTAGTAACCTATAATGGAAAAAAATCTGGAAAAGAATGTGTAACTGGTTTTACGTCCAGTTGAAACTGAACATTGTAAATTAACTATACTTTAATAAAAAATCACTAAACTACACAGGTTTTCTTAGTATACAATGTTGAAGGTTTATTTCAGCAGGCTGTGCATTCCTGTCTAACTACCTTTGGTTTAAGGTAATTATGCAGCATCATAAAACTGTATCTCTGATAGGATGCAGTGAAGAGTAGATAGAGAACAACTCTGGAGATCAGCTGTCTCAAGCATTAACTTAATATCACATAAATTTTGTGAAGTACAGAAGTGAAAATCCTCATCTTAGATGTAAAAATGATTCCAAAAAATAAAATCAAGGAAAGTTTGCCATTTTACAGGCCTCCACAACAGTGTGGTTTTGATAACCTTTATTTATTTTTTTCTGGCATTGTGCTATATATATATAAAGCCAGCTGCAATGGACCTTGAACATCAACTGGCCTAATAGTTTACTAACAAGAAAGAAATGAGGGTCAGACCTCGCTAAATCCCCAGATTCTGTGTGACTTGCCCATTCATGTATGTTCATAGCATTTTGTATATCTCTTGGCATAACAGTATATTAAAATTTCCTTTAATTTGTTTGCTCTCCACTAGAATGAAAACTCACAGAGGGCAGTAACTATGGTGTTAGTATTGAATCTCCAGGACATACAGGGCATTTTCTTATGCAGAACTATGACGATAACCTATCATAGGATATACGTGACTTATCCTGGTATGATATGCTTTTTTTACAAGAAGAAATAAAGAATCAGGAAGTCAATCAATTTGCCCAAGATCATACACACTTTATAAGCAGTGGATTCAGGATCCAAATATGGCTTTTTTTTTTTTATCTCCCTACCTTCTCTAGGGCTGCTCCCACAGCATATGGAGGTTCACAGGATAGGAGTGTAATCAGAGCTGTAGCCACTGGCCTATGCCAGAGCCACAGCAGTGCGAGATCCGAGCCGCGTCTGCAACCTACACCACAGCTCATGGAAAATGTGGCATTTTAATTAGAGCCTGTACCTCTTAAACATTATATAAAACTATAAAAATGTTTATAAATATTATCGAAAGCAGATAAAATAAATCTAATTGAGAGAATATATTTGTAAAACACAATTATTAATACTTTTTATATCCTATGTTACTTAGTCAAATAGTCTTGGCAGAACATTTTGCACTTCATACTATTTTTAAGTTCAAATCAAATAAAAGAAATTTTACCTTTCACAGGTAAAACCTCACAATTAGGTTTTTACTTGGCCTTATCAATTTATTTGTCTAGGTCTTGTCTATTTGCATTTCTCTATATATTTTTAGCTGTACTTTTTTTGTAATAAATGAATGAAAACCAGAAAACTCCTTGGACTCCTGAGTGAAGTATCCTGATCTTTTTATCACTTGATAAATTCCCCATTCTTGAACAAACAACATTTGGCTTAACAGATTGGGTTTGAGGAAAGGGTATCCTTTTTTTTTTTGAATGAAACTAAGGAATTTCATGCCCCTGATAGTACTTTATATTTTAAAGATTTAAATAATCTTATGGGATAACAGAATCTTGTATGTTTATATGTGGAACAACTAATTTAAAAGAAAAGGTTTCCAAATTATTATCTTTTTTGTAAAATTTAAAATCTTTTTAATTCAACTAAACTTTCTGATTTTAATTTTATAAAGGCATTATTGAGGCTCTTTAATTCAATTTTTAATTTCTGCTGATAGTCTCTGATGTTCTTCCTGCTCTACCCACAACCCCCTACCTCTTTTACTAACTTGGAATTAAAGAACAGAATAACAATTAAAAGTTTTAGAAAACAGTCAAATACTAAAATGAAACAATACCTAAAAAAAGCATATTCTTTAATAATTAGCAGTATTGAGCATTTTTTATCATGCCTTTTGGGCATCTGTATGTCTTTGGAGAAATGCCTTCTTAGATTTTCTTTCCATTTTAGATTGGATTTTTTGGGGAGTTTTGGGATATTGAGTTAAATGTGTTGCTTGCATATTTTGGAAATTAATCCCTTGTCAGTTGCATGGCTTGCAAATATTTTCTCCCATTCTCTTGATTTTCTTCCTAAAATTAAGAATGAGTATTTTGAAAGATGATGAGTAAAAAATATTAAGTGCTAGTATTGATGCTTGCCAGTATGCTAAACTTTTTCCAGATCCTCCCTCCCTCCCTTCCTCCCTCATTCACTTCCTTCTTTTTTCTTTTCTTCCATTAAAAGTGTATAGTGAACATTTCTACATGTGAGACACTTTAAGTGCAGCAAGCTCCCTATTTTAATGAATTTTATGTTAGTATCAGTTATCTATTGCTGTGCAACAACTTATCCCCAAATGTATAGGTTTAGCACAGCACACATTTATTATCTTATAGATTCTGTGGACTGTGAATCTGGGCATAGGTTAACTGGGTCCTATGCCTTAGAATCTCTCACAAATATGTAATCAGTGTGGTAGTCAGGTCTGCAGTATCATCTTCATGTGGTTGCTGACAGGATTCACTTTCTGGTGGGTTGATTTCCTTTCTGGTGGTTGGTCAGAGGCCACTCTTGGAGACAGACTGCTGGTAAGACCAAGTCAGTCTTGTAACCTAGCTGTGGACGTGATATCTCATTGCTTTTCTATTCTCTACTTGTTAGATGTGAGTCAGTAAGCCTTGGCCACACTCAAGGGAAGGGGATTAGTACCCTGAAAATTGAGTAAGTGTCATGAAGTAGGATAATTGACAGCTCTCTTTGAAATCTGCTTACCACAATGTTCCAGCAGGGAACCTCACAGTCAAACTTTTCCTTTATCACTATTCTCTTTGCCTCTAGGCCTTTGCATGCACTTCCCCTCTACTTGAAATGCACTCCTATAGCTGCCTCTTCACTCCCTTTTCAGCACATTTCTTCATCTACAATGTGCAGGCCAGTGCCGTCTCTCTTGTGGTGCTATCCTTAGTTATTATCTAAAATTTTTATCGTCATTTAAAAATATTTGTATAACTGCATTTTATTGCTGACCTAATACAAAAAAATTTTTCATTCTTCTTAAAAAATATTTTTATAATCAGAATGATGAGACTTGAAGAGTCTGAAGATAACACCTAATTTCTTTTTACAGCCACTGAGTAGGTAAATTTACTTTTCCCACTGTTTTATAGGAATCTGGACAAGAAAGTTAGTCTCTTGGTCCTGAGATCTTCCTGACAATCTCACTGCTTCTCAAAAGCAAAGTGGTATTCTATTTCTTATTAATAAAGTCATCAAACGATTGTTTTAATTCATATTAAAGGCTTTGTCTTTCCTTGAATAGTAAACAAACCTGGATAAATGTTAGCAAATCTTTCAATTTGAAATTATATGTTATTCTTCTATGGTGGAAAATATATAAATAGAGCCTTTGTTTTCCCATAGATTACCCAGAATATATCCATAGGATGGAAATAATTTTGTAAAGAAGAAACTGGCTTTTTTTCAATTACTCATTGTAGAAAATGTGCTACATTTACAAAAGTAACAATATGGAGTATGAAACAAATTAACAATCATTTTGAGCTAGAGTGGTGTTTAAGAGGCCAGTTTCTTGTTAGAGTATGTTGACTTCATACACTCAGTACTGGTTAATGTAAAATAGTACTGATTGCTTTAAGACACACATTGTTTTAGAGACTAAATGCAAGTGTCTTTGTATATATATATATATATATATATATATATATATATACATGAAGTTTATTAATATATGCACATACTGCATTTAGAAGGACATTTAGAAAATAATTGAAGACAATGCATGGAAACAACCCAAATGTCCATTGACAGATGATTGGAGTAGAAAGATGTGGTATATATATACACAATACTACTCAACCATAAAAAAAGAATAAAATAATGCCATTTGCAGCAACATGGATAGAACTAGAGACTCTCATACTGAGTGAAGTAAGTCAGAAAGAGAAAGACAAATACCATATGATATCACTTATATATGAAATCTAATATATGGCACAAATGAACCTTTCCACAGAAAAGAAAATCATGGACTTGGAGAATAGACTTTTGGTGGCCAAGGGGATGGGGGAGGGAGTGGGATGGATGGGGTGCTTGGGGTTAATAGATGCAGACTATTGCCTTTGGAATGGATTAGCAATGAGATCCTGCTGTATAGCACTGGGAACTATGTCTAGTCACTTATGATGGAGCATGATAATGTGAGAAAAAAGAATGTATGCATGTATTTGTAACTGGGTCACCATGCTGTACAGTAGAAAATTGACAGAACACTGTAAACCAGCTATAATGGAAAAAAATCATATATATATATATAAATCATATATATATATATATATATAAATAGAAAATAATTGAAGCCAATGAGCTAAGCCTCTTATCAAACAACCCATTATTAACTGATGCAGAAATGGTACTTTTGAACAAGTGAGAGTATACTGTGTCCAGAGTTTGAAGGCCCACCTTACATATCTAAATGGGGCCACAAGAATGTTGAAGTATGTATCTACAAATGAAATAACAGTTGTTCTGCTTGATTTGTGATAATGAACTGCATGTAGCAACATAGTTGCCTGGATGATTATAGAGGCCACCAAAAGAATGGAAACTTACAGCACTGAGTTTTGTCTCTCCCTCAAGCACTGATTCATAATTTGATTGTGTTGATTATCTAAAATGGTCAACTATAAAAAAGTTTTCCATTCTTTTCTTAAATTTCAATAATTGAAAATTACTCCGACATTGAGATTATATTTCAAAACTGATCTTGTACTGCTTCTAACCAGACTAGTTTTTAAACTACCTTCTTACATTAAATTTCTTTTTCACCAAAATGGGAAGAGTGGTGTGTGTCAACACTTAGCAGTTTGGGTGGGTAGAGGGAAATTTAGAGGCTCACCAGAGTTGGAGCCTGAATGCCACGAAGCACAGCCCCTTCTCTGCTTTGTCAGCATTGCTGTGACTATGCTTAATCTAGAAGTGAAACTATTTGAATTAGGATTTAAAAAAAAAAGTCACACTTCGTGGAAGATGGTGGATAATGATAGTGAGCCAAGGCTTGTAGCCTCTCAGTGCTGGATGCCTGATTTCTCCTGATGGGCTTGCTCTTCTGTGCCTGGAGGGTTAGCATTAGTATTTAACAGCGTCCCCATTAAACCTCTTTGTAAAAAGGACTGCTTTCCAAGCCCTAACTTATGTGTTTATATGGGGTATGTGACAGTAAGGAACTCCTGCCATCTTAGGGAATGCCAGGGACCACACTTAAAGTTTGCGCTCCTGAAAACAACCAAATGAAAAGGCACAAACATTTCCACTTGAAAATAAGAATTTTTTTGGGGGGGGTGGGAGGATGTGCTGTTATTAAACTCAGCATGGGAGGCAATATGAACCAGGATCTTCATCAATCAGATTAACTACTTTTAATGATGAAAACAGACGAGGCACAGTGTGAAGCTGAGCAGATATTTATCAAAAACCATATTAATAACCACTTTCAGCTTATTCCTGACAGTTTCATCTGAGGTTCCATGTTTAACATTTGAGCATCATATGTTTTTGTCAGGATGAGGTTGCTCAGAGCATCAATTAATTAATTCCTTTGAAGTACAGTTCGGAAAAGTAATAAAGTAACCGTCCCTAAGGCTACAACCAGTAATGGGGAGCAACATTCTGGAGCTAGACAATTTGTTACTTCTGAGAGAAATTAAAAGAAAAGTGTCTTCTTGAGTGCACCCAAGAATAAATGCAGGTATATTTTTACAGAGCAGCATTAAGGTATATATGCTTTTATATATGTATAGACAGATACTTATTCAGTATGAATAGTGGCCTACATAGCTGAGATAGTTCTCATTTACATGCTAGTGAACAATCAGGCATATGCACACACACACAAAGAATGGCCTCTTTGATTTGCTTTATCTAAATGGGCTGTAAATAGGCAAAATTAAATATGGAAAAATAATGAGAGTTTTATATTGTTAAGATTATCAACTGTACTTAAGTGTTTGAGAAAATTAATTTGGTGGGTTAAAAAATCTCGGCTCTTGAAAATTAACACTTCACATAATGCAACTCAGAATATAGAAGAAATTTGTATCTTGTCATAGCCAGATGTAGGCTACATATATTCAGGGACATATTCTGCCATCTTCACTTTATGCAGGGCACATGAAAGGCATGGTTAATGTAGTTCTCATTTCAAATGATGTAATATCAGCTATTGGCAATCAACCAAATCACAGTAATCTCATAGAGGCTTTGTGTATGTAAGCTGTCAAGGCAAAGTGGAAAATAAAAATAAGGCAGGTGTGTGCTGATGTGGTTTCACCCCACGTGGGATATTTCTTCAGTCTGGAGGCATATTTCCTATAAATAATTTAGAATGAGCTCACTCTCTCTCTGTTACTTGAAGCTTCACATTGCCCTGTCTGCTTGCTGTTATTCAATCTTATGACAAAAGTCTGTTTCATAAATATCTAGGATGAGATGATCCACTTCGTAAAACACTCAGACTAACAAACATAGGGGCTAATGGGAAGTGGCATTTGTTGGGGGAGGTGAAGCTAGTCTAGGAGTTAGGAGGCTGGCTTAGGTGATGTAATTAAGGTGCCCTCTTAACGCTGATCTCTTACAGTCCATATATTTTACGCCCTCCCCCCTTTATTTTTCATTTCAAATTCCTACTCCAAATTTATCTATTTTTTCTTCTAATTAGCTGGACAAAAAACATAGGGGACATTGATGCTTAATCAGTACATACTCAATCCTCTAGTATAAGAATACTAGGTATTTTGTCATGTAATTATCCTTTTTTGTCAGCTGGGATTTCGGAGGTCCTTGAACTGCAGCACTCTGGAAAGCTGGTATCCAGTTCTCTAGATAGGTGTAAGTGGAGTGATGATTAAGCATTGCTGTGAGACAAATTAGGAGGTTAAATGTTAATTCACAGGAGTTTGAGTCATTAAACAAACTCTTCTCAAACTCAATGGTCAGATGTTTTTTGAATCACCCTTTGCAAACAATTATTTAGAATGTTAAAATATTCTATTGTGTAGTACTTTTAAAGTGCATTCACTTTCCTTCCTTCTTACAAAGAACCAAGACAGGATAATTTTTAAGCATATGAAGGAGAAGGTTGTCATAGAGGAAAGTGAGCCTGGGGAGAGACTGGGCTGTCTGTACCATCTGCAAGTGACACAGTTAACTTTATTTTAATTATAGAGCACCTGTGATGACAATATGAGCTGAAAGGACAATGAGTCATGGGAAAGAGTGAATGAGGGTAGGGAAAGAAGCTGAGATTCTCCACCTTTCCTGGGAGTGAGACTTTCCAAAACCTGGGACCCTACCAAACTCACTATAGTTACATGGGTGATTGATTCCAATTAATATTTTCTTTCCCACAACCTTCTCCTTCTTTGTGGAATATCTTACTACATTATCATTTTGAGTTTCTATTATAAGTATTTAGTGTATGGTAACTTGTTATAAGTCATTCTACTGTTTTGATTTGTGCTCTTTTTTTAGAGTTCCTTTTAAATTCTGTTTTGTCCTTTGTTTTATGCATTTATTTTCCTTAAAAATCACTTCTTTTTAAATCTTATATGTTTTATTCTGTTTTTCTTATAAAACATTAACATGGCTTAAATTTATTACCTAATTATTAAAGTAAGAACTGTTTATTTCATACTTATTTATTAAATGTTTATCATATTCTAAGCATTATCTACTAATGATGTACAAACTAGATTCAATTTAGAACCATCTCTAAGCCACATGTACTGGCTGTTTGTTATTCTGAGTGTGAGGCTGCATATTGTTTCTGATGGTTTTTTCCACTGGCACTACTTTGCTAGATTTCCTGTTCATATCTAATGCCAATGTCTCCATGAGATTTTTTATGTTAATTTTTAGAAAGAATCCTATGCAATTAAGTGTATTACATATATAAAATATTTGCCTCCTTAATGTGCATTGATTCACTACATGTAAGTCCTTGTGTGAACTTTTTACAAATTTTATTCTATATAATTTTCTTGATAACCCTATTAAATAGTATTACAATCTCCATTTAGACTTAAAGAATGAGAGAAACACAATCTCCAGAAAGTCACATAGCTACTAATAGTCTAGTATTAAAGGAGTGTGTGTGTGTACCATTTCAAACCTGTGTGCTTAACCCTATTTTATTCTACCTCTCTATATATGTTATAATTATTTCCAGCAGGCTTTTACTTTTAACTTTTTTAACAGTTATGTTCTCCATACAAGTAGTTTAATATTTATGTAGTCAAATACTTCCATATTTTCCTTTAGGTTAGGGCATGTACTTTTGCTTATGAAGCTTAGGGAGTCTTTACCTACTTCAATATTACATGAATATCACTTATATGTTCCCTTAGTTTAGTGTTCTAAACTTTAAAGAAAAATTTAATTACTGATACTTTCATTATGCCAATGACAGATAAAAGCTTCTCACTCAGAAATATGCACAAAAGCTCAAGCACAGAAAATTTTGATTGACACTTAAGGAAGTCCATTGGATCTCTTGAGACCTGTGCATTGAGGTCAAAATGCTACTGTTTTAGTTATTATTTTGAAAAAATTACTTAATATTTTTGAAATGCATTTTATATAAGTGTTAGAGACTGAATTGTGTCCCCACTAAAATACATATGTTGAAGTCCTAGCCCCTAATACCTCAGAACATGACTATGTTTTGTGATAAGGCCTTTATAGAGGGAGGTCATATGGGTGAACCCTAATCCAATGTCCCTGTGCCCTTGTAAAAAGAGATTAGGATTCCAACACGCACAAAGGGAAAACTATATGAAGAAACAGGGAGAAGACAGCCATCTACAAGCCACAAAAAGAAGCCACAGTAGAAACCAACAGGGTTGATGCCCCGATATCTTACCTCTAGAATTGTGGGAAGAATTATCTCTGTTGTTTGTTACCCAGACTGTGATATTTTGCTATAAGAGTCCTAGAAAACTCTTATAATCAGATAGGACCTAATTTTTTGTAGTTGTTGGCTTGTTTTGTTTCCTTTATAAATGAGTATATAATTTCAACACCACTTTTTCAGTAACACATTATGAACTTATTGGAGAAGTCACTTAAATCATATTCTAAATCCATATGGTGTGTGTATATCACTTGGTGTATATATATATATATAGACATATATACACACACACACGCACACACACACACAACTTCTTACTCTATTTTCATTCATGTGCTAAAATTCTATGCCTTAATTATCTTTGTTTTAAAAGAAGTTACAGTTTAAGAAAGACAAGTCCTCCCATATTCTTCTTCTTTCTCTTTTTCTCCTTTTTATGTCAAATAAATGGTAGAATTGCTTTTCATATTCCAAGACAATTTGGTATTTGGTTAGGGGTAGGTTAGATTAAATTTATTGTTTCACTTTAAGACAAATAACTTCTTTGGAATATTTCAGTCTTTACATCTAGGATAATGTATAAGGGTCTGTTGTACTTCTTTTTCCCCTCAATATTGCTGTTGAGTGTTCTTCCATGCTCTTGCATATTACATGTTTTGTTTATTCCTAGAAGTTTTGTATTTTTGGTGTTACCATGAATATAATTTTTCATGGTAACATTAAAGCCATTGATGATGATAAAACAGCTGATATAGTCCCAGCTTTGTCATTATCTCCTCATATTTTCTGTTTCTTTGAATCATCCTTCTTTTTTCCTTATATTTTCCTTAGGATGTTTATATTGAGATTCAGTTATATTACTGACATTAACAGTCTTTTATATGGGTGGTTCAGAATAGTTTGGCTATTATGGTCTTAGAAAACATCAGTTCTTGATTTTTTAATCATCTTTTCTCAAGACTCCTTCCTTTATATTATCTACCTTCTTTTCTGTGTTAAGAGCAAGAATTTCATACTTTCACAAGTGGCCCTTAGATACTCTCTTCCTAGATCCTAGTACCCAGCCTTTTCTTTTTTTAAGCCAGATAACTAAAGAGAAGGGAGGATGGCAGATCTCTTTTCTGCCTTGGATTCTTATTGTTACCTGGAGTTTAAGACATTGTCTTCATCCATCTTACTGAATTTTCTTTTTTTGCTCTTATATCCTCACTCCCTCCTCTACATCTGCTTCCTACATAAGCACTGACAGACTTTACATTTCTAAAACTAGAGTTGTCTCTTCAAAACTTATTTATAAGCTATTCTTTCCTTTCTTGGTGAAACAAAGGCTCTTGCTTTCTGTTTTATGGACAGTTTTAGTGGGATTAATGAGAGGCCTCATTGGGAAGCTGGGAGGGCATAAAATTGGTTACAAGGCAAGAGTAGGAAAGAAAACAAGTTTATTATTTATGTGAGTGGGAACATGGAGAAAGAGTCTAAAAATAAGTTAATCTGGGAATGCTGAGATACAATTGAAAGTCTTCAGAGAGAGTGGGTAGTTGGAAGCATCAAACTAAGGCTTAGCAAAAAGATTTTCTCCAGAACAGTATTGGGAGGTCATTCTCATTCTTGGAATTTCCCTCATTCTCTTAAAAGCCACAGGTAGTCACAAAATTTATTTTTATTTATTTTTAATCTTTTTTTAGGGCCGTACCCGTGGCATATGGAGGTTCCCAGGCTAGGGGTCATATTGGAGCTATAGCTGCCACCCTACACCACAGCCACAGCAAGGCAGAATCTGAGACACATCTGTGACCTACACCACAACTCATGGCAGTGCCAGATCCTTAACCCACTGAGTGAGGCCAGGGATCGAATCTGCATCCTCATGGATTTGTTTTTGCTGAGTCACAACCAGAATTCTGTAATCACAAAGTTTATTATTGTAATGTTTGCTATGCTTCCCCAATTTCTTTTTAAATTTGTGTCTCCATTGCCTTGCACTTGTTAAAAAAAAATTACAACTGTTTCAAACTCTTGTTCCTTTCTTCCTTCTATCAGGCCCTTGCTAAACTTGGATCAATTTTATTCACTTGTTTAAAAAAAAAAACCTTCTAATAAATTGTTTGCAGAGTAATTTATGTTTCATAGCAGACTATAGGAGCTTGCTTAATTCTTTGCTTTCTGTACATGTTAACTGGGTTCCTATGATGTACTGGGCTATTCTAGGTTTGCAGCTATGAGTAAGACAGTTTTTCTCTTCAGTTCATTCACAGTATAATAGAGGTGTCATAAAGGTTAATAAAGCTACCTTTGCAGTCAAATAAGGTATAGCACCTTACTTTGAACCCTCTGTAGCAGCAGATACACTCTATCTGCAGTTCTTGCTATTTCCAAAACAGATAAGTCCTTATCTTTTGCAAATGGTTTTTTTTTTTTTACTATAATATCTTGCTCTCTTCCAACTATAAAATATCATATTGTGTTGACAAGTGTTTCTCAAATATACATTATCAAAACTTATAATGGGCTCTCAACTCATTGCTTTTAAGACTGTTTAGCCCAGAAATCCTGTTTGTAAGTTAACCACGTGTTTCTCCTCAGATCCTCCCGGTACTTAGCTTTCCATACTCCCACCCCACAAATATTTACCACTTCCACATTGTGATCTATTTCTAAAATTATCTTTTCTGGTGGGTTTAGGAAACTTCCAAATTTCACACAGTTTTTTTTTCATATAAATAAGAAAATAGTTTTTGTTTGGCCAGCAAAGACCATGCATAAATCTGTTTGCAAGAAAATAGATCAGATATACTTAAATTGGCCCTTAGTTTCAAAGAAAGATTAATTGTAAAATTGATAACTTAGAGCAGATTTGTACTAATATTTTTTTGTGTTTGATTTCTATCTGTATTCTGTATTTTTTTCTTTTAGGTTCAAAATTTACATCATTAATGTCATATTTCTTAATTTCTTATTTTAAATCATATTTTATTACTTCTCTATTACATAGTTGTTATAAAATAATGTGAAATATATTAAATTGGAGAATTTTTTTTCATAAATCGAGCATGCCATAGTAAAAATTTGTGGTCACTATAAAACATGGACTTTAAAGAGCATGCACAAAATAAAGTGCAACATAAGCAGATAGATTATATCAAATAGAATATCTTTTAATTGTAACTAATAAGATACTTTAATTGTTACTTTAAGAGAAGTAAACTCTTCTTCACTTCTGTTCATAATGGGAATTACGGTATTATGTACATTTCCAGAAGTCAGGTTTAGATCCATCATCTCCATTATAATAATGGCATTTTGAGTTGGCTGTGAGTTTTGTGCTAGTGAGAAATCATTTGGACTGTGTGAGATAAGGGATACTAGGCTTGGGAGGACCAGATCAGTTTGGAACTTGGTTCTCGCATATAAAAACATGTCATATCAGACATATTTCTTAACTTTTCTCAGTATGAGTTTTTCAAGAGTGGAATGAGAATAAAAAAATTACTCGTCAGGCTTTGAGAAATAAATTGTTCAGCATAATGACAAACATAAATAAGTTTTATAAATTAGTGCTTCCTCAGAGTTCTCATCATGGCTCAGCAGAAATAAATCTGACTAGGAACCATGAGGTTGTGGGTTTGATCCCTGACCTCGCTCAGTGGGTTAAGGATCTGGCATTGCTGTGAACTGTGGTATAGGTTGCAGATGTGGCTCAGATACAACATTGCTGTGGCTGTGGTGTAGGCTGGCAGCTATAGCTCCAATATGACCCCTAGCCTGGGAACCTCCATATGCTGCGGGTGCAGCCCTTAAAACAAAAAAAAACAAAAACTCCCCCAATATAGTGCTTCTTTTTCCTTTAAATCATATGAGCTTATTTAGGTCCATCACCTAGGCTTGACCCTTTGTCCACATTGATGTGAATTTTCTGAACTGATACTCTTTAGTTTGGATACTTGAACCCATTTATGAAAGAGTTGGTTGCAGAGCAGTTAGGCCATGATCATCATTAATCACCATATGGTGACCTGAACAGCTAGAAATACCACTATGATAACATTTTGGTCTTTATATAACAGTTTCTTATAATGTGGTTTGTCATGTAATCTTTGCAAAATTTCTAAGGGGATGAGCAGAGCAAACGAATGAGGGGAAAAAAAAATACTGCAACACACCAACAGCCTACTTACACTCCTGCCTTAGAATAAATTAGAAGTTCCATAGCCCTGGATTACAGTGCTCATTCTTTGAATGTTAAATGTAATTCCATCAAGGAAAAATGGAGAACATGTCAACATTAATAGAACGTTGTCTCTGTCACCTCTATGGCCTCTCTTCAGGAACCCCTCCCTATTCCTGGCCTTATCTGCATGTCATAACACTTTAGATGTGTATTTTCCTGGAAAAGTTAATAAAATGAAAGCCACTCCCCCTTGGCCTTTGACTCAGGTATATTGAGAAGGCATGCTTGTGTGTTGAGGCAGCATGTCTTCAATGGGAAGCCAGGAGTTGGATCAGTTTAAAGAGCTCATAGGAGTTATGCCAGAGCTTGTAGGTGCAGAGGATACCAGTGCTAACGTTTCTTAAAGGAAAATTCTATACATAGCTCATTCTCTGCTCTGTGTTGGGGCAGAATTGAAAACTAATAGATCAGATGGTTGCTTGATAGTGACAGTATCATAGAAACTAAGAATTATTTGGTCTTTGTTTATCATTTTGGAAAATTGCTTTTTTATTGTATAAATAGTGGCAGCAGCAGTAGTAATAGTAGTAGTAATAGGTTAAATGTTTTAATATATTTTTTGGAACTCATAGATTTTTAAAAAATTAGAACAGACTTGTTAGCTGAATAACTCCAGATTATTCATGCAAGGACATTCTCTAAGTTTTATGAGTCACTTAAATGGGTTTAGATCTCCTTATGTAGGAAATGTGCCTGGGAAGAAAGAGGCTGAGCAGTTTCGGCAGAACAAGCTGGAATGGTGAGATAATATGCCATTCTTATCTCTCTCTTCAAAATGGAGGAATATTATAATCCTAGAGCCTTGGCGCCCAAGGCAGGAGTGGCACTGATTGATCATTAAAACCTTCACTGGTATTGAAGCAATATAGGCAGAAGGATATATTTTTGCATTTTTTAAATATGTAACATAAGCAGATAATTTTATGTTTCTGTTGATTATACCTGTGCTACTTCCAATAGGCCTCAAGGCATGGTAAAATTTTTAAATCTCAAAATTAAGTATTTTAAATTTTAAAAATCAGCTAAAACCAAAGTGACATGCTTTCTACTAAAGCACTATCTTCAATGTCAATTTAGATGATTCTGAAGGAATAAATGAGGCTGGTCAAGTTTATAGGAAAACATAATTTTGAAAATGTGAGAAAATACTGCGCTCCTGATAGCCTGATACACAAATTAGGCAAGCACAAAGCTAAAATAGTTTAGCCAGCTCATAGAACCATGACTCAGATCTAGGCCTATGAAAAGTCAGTATTTTTCATTTGACTCTACTTTTTCCCCTAAGGTAGAGAATTCGAAGTCACATATTTAGCTTATTCATAGTCCAGAATCCTCTCTGACGGGAAGACCAAAGAAAACCAGAGCAAAAAATTTATGTCTTGTGGCATTTTTTTAAAACCTAGAAGTACTTTTGTACTTCATCTGGTATTTTGTATCCCTTAATTTTTTATTTTGAAATTTTTATTTCAATAAGTATATTAAATATTATATTTTTGTTATCTGTATAATATTTCATTTCAAAGGGTACCATTTTTATTCTATAATGCTAATAATTTGGCTGGATGGTTTGTGTTTACTAGAGTAGAGAATTCTGGAACAAACATTCTTTCACTAAATATATAAATGGAATCTTCAGGTTAAAATGTCACATCTTTTTATGTCACTGAACAGTAAAATACATGTTTTTAATTTCATTAATATTTACTAGGTAGGAAAACATAAAATTGAGACCTCATTGACTATTACTTCAAAAACTCTTATGAGACGAAATAACTAATGTTAGAAATAAAAGTTGGGACATGACTACTAACCCTCCAAATGTAAAAGGGACTGTAAGAGGATTTTATGGTCATTGTATGTCAACAGATTAAGGAACCTAGGTGAAATGGACAAATTTTTAAAAATACATTAAATTAAAACAAACTGACAAATTAAATCTATGCTGATTTAGAAAAAAAATATCAACAGAGCTGTAACAAAGAGATTGGTTTAATACTCAAAAGTCTCCAAAGAAAAGTCCACAACGAGATGGTTTCACTGGTGAATTCTACAAAATATTTACTGGTATCAAAACAGACAGACAGACCAATGGAACAGAATAGAGAATCTGGAAATAAACCCTGACACCTATGGTCAATTAATCTTTGACAAGGGAGGCAAGAACATCAAATGGGAAAAAGAAAGTGTATTCAGCAAGCATTGCTGGGAAACCTGGACAGCTGCATGCAAAGCAATGAAACGAGAACACACCCTCACACCATGCACGAAAATAAACTCAAAATGGCGGAAAGACTTAAATATACGACAGGACACCATCAAACTCCTAGAAGAAAACATAGGCAAGACACTCTCTGACATCAACATCATGAATATTTTCTCAGGTCAGTCTCCCAAAGCAATAGAAATTAGAGCAAAAATAAACCCATGGGACCTCATCAAACTGAAAAGCTTTTGCACAGCAAAGGAAACCCAAAAGAAAACAAAAAGACAACTTTCAGAATGGGAGAAAACAGTTTCAAATGATGCAACTGACAAGGGCTTAATCTCTAGAATATATAAACAATTTATACAACCCAACAGCAAAAAAGCCAATCAATCAATGGAAAAATGGGCAAAAGGCCTGAATAGACATTTCTCCAAGGAAGATATACAGATGGCCAACAAACACATGAAAAAATGCTCAACATCGCTGATTATAAGAGAAATGCAAATCAAAACTACCATGAGATACCACCTCACACCAGTCAGAATGGCCCTCATTAATAAATCCACAAATAACAAGTGCTGGAGGGGCTGTGGAGAAAAGGGAACCCTCCTGCACTGTTGGTGGGAATGGAAACTGGTACAGCCACTATGGAGAACAGTTTGGAGACACCTTAGAAATCTATCCATAGAACTTCCATATGACCCCACAATCCCACTCTTGGGCATCTATCCGGACAAAACTCTACTTAAAAGAGACACATGCCACCCGCATGTTCATTGTAGCACTATTCACAATAGCCAGGACATGGAAACAACCCAAATGTCCATCGACAGAGGATTGGATTCGGAAGAGGTGGTATATATACACAATGGGATACTACTCAGCCATAAAAAAGAATGACATCATGCCATTTGCAGCAACATGGATGGAGCTAGAGAATCTCATCCTGAGTGAAATGAGCCAGAAAGACAAAGACAAATACCATATGATATCACTTATAACTGGAATCTAATATCCAGCACAAATGAACATCTCCTCAGAAAAGAAACTCATGGACTTGGAGAAGAGACTTGTGGCTGCCTGATGGGAGGGGGAGGGAGTGGGAGGGATCGGGAGCTTGGGCTTATCAGACACAACTTAGAATAGATTTACAAGGAGATCCTGCTGAATAGCATTGAGAACTTTGTCTAGATACTCATATTGCAACAGAAGAAAGGGTGGGGGAAAAAATATAATTGTAATGTATACATGTAAGGATAACCTGACCCCCTTTCTGTACAGTGGGAAAATAAATTATAAAAAAAAAAGCATAGAGAATTTCTTCTCAGAGAAACTAAAGATCTTTGAACAGGAAATTAAGCTGTGTATAAATAATATGTTAACAGTGTATAAATTGAAATGGAGAGGGATAGATTTGGAGTTGGTTGGAGTTCAGTACCATAGGAGGAAAGTGATATATAAATGGAAGTATTTGAGATAGAATGAGAATGTAGAAATGAAAAAAATGAGATCTCTTAGATGTTAAAATCAATAGGACTTGTTAGCCAATTTGACAGAAGAGAAAAAGAAAGGAGTCAAAACAAATCTATGGTTTTGACTATAGTACCTGAGGGGTTGGATGTTACTACTAATGAAAACGGGAAAGATGGCCAAAATATTGGCTAAAAGTAAATCCTCCAAGAAATGTCAATATTGGAAACAGAAACCAAGAGAACCTATTGATACTTATGAAGAATATGAAGAACGAAAACCCAGACATTAGACATAACTGTTGATTTTAGAGACAGAATATGATTAAAGGTGTAGAGAGAAACTTTTTGATGTTGCAGTGAGGATGAAAGTCATATACAAAAGGATACGAGGTGTTTTGCTCTAGTGTTTGGCATCAGTGTTCATTCATTCTTGGCATTATACCCCTTCTCCTTTTCACTACTCTCCACATCCAACAAAACACTTTGTATTGATTTTTGTCTAATCAAATCTCTCAAATCTTCCCACTCCTCTCCTTTCCCACAACACTTTGCCTGTATCTGGTCTACCAGTGTCTCTACTGGTAGATGCTGCAATAACATCACGGAATCCATTCTCTACATAGAAGCTAAAGTGATCCTTTAAAGCACTTATTTGATCTTAGCACTGTGTAATTAAATGTTCTTTTGATATCGTTATCTTTCTTAAGATGAAGACCAAACTCTTTAATATTTCTCCCTTAGCCATGTGATGTATCTCCCTAGCCTCATTTAGAATTACTCTTCTCCAAACATTACAATCCAGTTACACTGGTTTCCTTCGAGTTTTTCAAATGCAATAGTTACCATTATCTACTGGATTGAAATATCTATTGAGCAGAAATATTTATCAATATCACTATTTCCTTTTTGTCTCCCTCAGTACATGGAGCCTAGTGAGGTAGGAGGTTTTCAATAAATACTTGTGGAGAATATACAAGTGAGATGGTACATTACTTCTAATGATGGTGATAGTGCCCAACATCATAGAATAATAGTTTTAGAAGGCACTCAAAGTTAATAAGAGCTACTTTCAAAGCATCTTTTATGAGCAGGCTATGAGTCTTTTTGGATAATGCAAATGAATGGGAAAACTGCTGATTTTAGATATTTAAAAAATAGCAGATATGCCTGTTCTGGAGCATAATTTAAATCATTATCTGAAGATATTTATGCTCTCATGGAGTCTAACTAGTGAAATCACTTAGTATCTCATATTACCTCTTGACCTGCAATGTTTATATTTAAATTGCCACGTTGGTTCTTTTTCTAATTTCTAGGGCAAACATTGGTCTCATCAGCCTGCATGGAAATTGGTATTACTGTGTACATAAATGTACATTGTCATTGGAATAATTTAAATTCTTATTAATATTTGTATTCCTAAAAAATTAATGGCTATGGATTTCAAATTATTATAAAATATTGATTGATTTGCTGGTAATATAATTTGTTAATTGCTTAATATTTTATATATTACTTATAACAAACACAAATTTTTGTTCTGTAGGTTGTTAGTTGGCTTTCTTCACCATTTTTGCCTGTCCATGCACCCCTCTATTATGATTGTGTGTTTCTGCTCCATAGCAGCACCAGTGAGAGTGTAGAGTTCTACATTTCTGCAAGGAAGATTTGATTATATTTCTCTAATATTGCATATTTCAGTGAATAGCACCTTCAGTCTCTTGGTTGGGTAAGCAAGAATTCTCCCTTTCCTTAATCACTGCATATAGTCCACCAGCTCCAACAGCTTCAAGAGCACAGTGATTGTGGGGACTGGATAACATGATTTTCCCTTTTGTATTTCTTGACGTAAGGGTAGTAAGTAGTTTCCTGAGTTATTAATGTTAATGTCTGAATAATCTCATGTTGTTCATTTTATTTGCTTCCTAGCCTTTTCAATACTTCAGTGCTTATTAAATCCCCTGATTGAATGAATGTAGCAGATGGACTATGCT
Organism: Phacochoerus africanus; assembly: GCF_016906955.1. Lineage (NCBI taxonomy): Eukaryota > Metazoa > Chordata > Mammalia > Artiodactyla > Suidae > Phacochoerus > Phacochoerus africanus. Next base: position 78,435,468 of record NC_062554.1, read on the forward strand.
GGTTATTCTGCACTATATCTTCTCTGCTATAGTGCAGGAAACTAGAAGATTTAAGATTAAACAGACCTTCTTGACAGTTGGTTTCTGGTTAAATTCTTAAAATGGGAAGACAAGACATTTATTGAAAACTGGGAAAAAGTGAGAACCACTTTTAATTTGCTCCTGGTATTGCTTCAGGAAACAGTTAGTGAGATGGGCTAGAGAAGGGACCTGGCTCTCTAACTTGGACAGAATTAGAGAGAAATCATGGCACTCCAACAGCCTCAGCAGCTCACTGCAGATCGTCACTGAGCACACAGCAGTAGTGAGTATTCGCTCAGTCTCAGTGGTAGAATATTCAAGTCTCTGCTTCTGGCCAGAACAGCAACATGGGTGAGCTTTGCTGGCTTCTGTAGTGCCAGTGATTGGGTAGCATTTGGCTTCCCTCGTGGCAGTGGCATCTGTGGTGGTTGATACTTAAGCAGACTCAACAGCTGAGAAGTCCTGGACTTTGAGCTACTTTGTTTTTCTTGTCTAAGTATTTGTGTCATCTTCCTGTATTTGCTGTTGTCTTTTATTTATTGCTAAGCCTTTTCATTACTTTTCTATCTCATTCTCTGTATTAATGTACTCTGTATGTACTCTTTATGAATGGTTTCTGTTTTCTTTTTTTCTGCATGCTAACCAGATACTTTTTCTCCCTACATTTGAAATCATACCTCTTGGTGGGAATGTAAATTGCTACAACCACTTTGGAAAACAGTATGGATGTACCTCAGAAAACTAAATATAGAACTACCATATGACCCAGCAACCCCACTCTTAGGCATATATCTGGACAAAGCTTTCCTTAAAAAAAAAAAAAGACTCATGCACCCGCATGATCACTGCAGCACTATTCACAATAGCCAAGACATTGAAAAAACCTAAATGTCCATCAACAGATGAATGGATTAAGAAGATATGGTACATATACACAATGGAATACTACTCAGTCATAAAAAAGAACAAAGTAATGACATTTGCAGCAACATGGATGGAACTACAGAGTCTCATACTAAGTGATGTAAGTCAGGGAAATTCAAATACTATATGATATTTATATCTGGAATCTAATATATGGCACAAATTAACCTATCTACAGAAAAGAAGCTATCTCATGGACATGGAGAACAGACTTGTGGTTACTTAGGGGGAGACTGTGGGATGGACTGAGAGTTTGGGGTTGGTAGATAAAAGCTATTGTATTTGCAATGGATAAGTGATGGGATCTTGCCATATAGCACAGGGAACTATATCCAATCACTTGTGATGGAATATCATGGAGGATAATGTGAGAAAAAGAATATATGTTTTGTATGTGTGTGTGTGTATAACTAGGTCACTTTTCTGTACAGCATGAATTGATAGAACATTGTAAATTGTAAGGAAAATTTTAAAAAATCATATATGTACTACTTTATGTCAAACTTCCATTTTTAAAATGATTATAAAATTAATCATATTATGAATGTGTCATTAGTTCTTTATTTTATATTATAGTAACATTATATGAAATACAGGGTATTATATGAATAAACCTCAATTTATTTATCCAGTCTAACTTTTAGAGTGTTTCTAGTTTCTAGATATTATGCAACTTTTGCTACGAATATTCTTGTATATGTCTTTCAGTATATATATATGTATATATACACACATATATTTAAACACACACGCATTATGTTTGTTTTGTATATGCATATATACATACATTTCACTTGAATATAGAGCTAGAATTGAAAACTGGGCCATGGGTATTTGTATATTACTCATATATTAGTATTTTTCATAGTGGATATACCTATTTATATTATCAGTAGAAATATTATCTGTGAGTGTTCCTGCTCTTTCATATTCTTTCCAATACTTGTTATTTGTTCTTTTATCTACATTTTGTGCCTTAAAACAAAACAACATTGATTTTTCTTAGAAAACTAGCCATTTAGGTAAGACTAAGTGGTGCAAATTGTCTTTGATCCACTCAGCATTACCTGGGCCAACTTAGAGATGATGCCTGGAATCAGCTGAAGTTTCATTAATTTATTTAGTAACTGATGCTGGAATCCCACTGACTTGGATCTTAACTGTAAATAAGACAGAAACATATATATGGGGACTTTTTGTATGGCTGTGTGGCTTCCCCATAATGGCATGATGCCTGTATTCTTAGGGAAAATACTGAGAGAGGTAGAGATAAATAAAAAACAGAAAGAGAAAAAAAAAACAAACAGCAAAAACTCTATCAACTCTTATGACCTAGGCTCAGCTCCAGCACTGTCAATTTTACTCTGTATTATTTATTAGAGATGAATTACTAAATGTAAAGATTATATTTTAAATACTATCTATCACTATAAGAGTATATTTTACACGCTTTTACCACTTCTCTAATAGTATAAATTTCTATAAAAGTTTTTCTTCATTCATACCTTTCTAGTTTGGTTTTACTGTTTTTATGCATTTCATTGCTATGTATGTTTGAAATCATGAGAAATTATTGTTTTAAACTATTTATATTTATATGGAAATTTATCCATTTTCACAACATTTATTTATTTCTATATTATAATACCTTTATTTGGAGTTGTATTGAGGTTTGTTTTTCTCATGAGTTTCCTCACAAATTTTCTCACTTTTAATGGAAAATTTTGTTATTTTAAAACATTTTTAAAGGATATTTTTGTTGGAGTTCCCATCGTGGCTCAGTGGTTAATGAACCTGACTAGCAACCATGAAGATGCAGGTTTGATCCCTGGCCATGTTCAGTGGGTTAAGGATCTGGTGTTGCTCTGAACTATGGTGTAGGTTGCAGATGTGGCTTGGATCCTGCACTGCTGTGGCTGTGTCGAAGGCCAGCGGCTACAGCTCCAATTAGACCCCTAGCCTGGGAACCCCTATATGCCATAGGTATGGCCCTAAAAAGACAAAAAAGAAAAAAAAAGGAGTATTTTTATTGAATGTGGATTCTAGGTTAATGGTTATTTACTTTATGACCTTTAAATGCTATCATTCCATAATCTTTTGGCTTTCAGTGTTTTATTAAAAAACCCAGCTGTCCATCTCACTGGTTATCCTTTGATGATATTCCCTTCCTCATTTTCTTTTGCCTCTATTGCTTTTCTCTTTATTATTGGTTCATAGCAGTTTTACTGTGAAATATGTACCCTAGTGGGTTTTTTTTTTTTTGAACTGGTTATGTTTGGAATTCAAAGAACTTCTGATATTTGTGTTAAGATGTTTATCAATTGGCTAATATCTATAATTTTGACCAATATCTACTTTAATATTGATTCTGCCTCATATTCTGTTATCACATTTTATATCCAATTAATAATATATTTATTTTTTCTTTTGAAAAATACTTATTTTTTTATTTTAAAAATAACTTTTATATACCACATATCTTTCATTTTTTCCTGTATTTTTCATTCTTTTTATTCATGTATTTGCTTCAACCCTAGGCATTTTCTACTTACCCACTCACCACTTTTTTCACTTACCAAATTCTCTCTTCTTTTTTGTATAGTCTGCTCTTAAACACATCTGCTATTATTTATTTCTCTTTTCTTGAGTTTCTATTTAATTGCTCTCTATGAATTCCAGCTTGTTAGCCATCTTTCACATTTTTTCTAATTATAGGAACATATTAATGATAGTTATTTTAAATTCTGTCATCTAAACTGTTGAATGAAGGCCCATTAAAACAATGGCAGCTTTAGGTACTCTTCGGGTTGGTGAATGTTATATGGATTTCACAGTGTTTATTATTATTATCATGACAAAGTTAGTATTTTTAACAAAACTATGTTTTTCAGATAACCCCAATATCTGGATTATCTAAGGGTCTGATTTTACAACATGTTTTTTGTTTGTTTGTTGGGTCCTTTTCCTGCCTGACTTTATCTTTTAGAATAAATGATTAATATTTCACATAAAATAATAATTTAAGGGTTTCTGAATCATGGTATTATCACTTCCTCATTATTTTTGGTAGTTATTTTCTATAAAGTCACTGAATTAGTGAATATTGAACCAGTGTTCTAAGAGGAATTAGTGAATATTGAATTCATGATCTTAGGTTCTTGAGAGCCTCTGGTCACAATATATAATTAATCAATTGATGTAAAACCTTGTCTTACATGTGTTTCTGTTCAGAGTCCTCATTTAACATACATTGTTGATTCATTAACATTGAACTCACAGCTGACAGACTATAACTTGTTCCTCACTGAGGCTTACCCTGCATATGTATATTTCCTCCATAAGGCAAACAGCCTTTATACACTTAAAAACATGAGACAGCTTTCCGCACTGTGCTTCAGGGGTCATTTTTTACAAAAACTCACAAAAAGAGCAAAAAATTGCAAAAAAAAATTGGCACTATATATGTATCACAAAAAGAACATATGTTTATAGTTTGAGAGCTGAAACAAAAAGGTAATGTCACCTTGTTTGACCTCAACTTAGAATGTAGGCTTTGGGCAACTTTTTTTTTTTTTTTTTACCACTTTATGCATATCCACAAATGACTGAGAAAACACTTTGTGTTGATTTTTTTTGGGGGGGGAGGCACAAATAAAGTTTGATGATTAAGCAAATTTACAAATATAAAAACCTCAAATAATGAAGATTAACTAGATCTATCTAGGATAGAATTTAATTTTCCTCTTGTAGGAAAATTATCTTTGTCCAACCAGTGATTGAGATCCTTCTAGGATCTCAGTTAAAATCTTTTAGAAATGTTCTGCTTCTTTTGGTAGATGTTAAACTTTGATTTTTTTTTCATTAATACCATAATATTTTCAAAAATCTCATTTTTAGCCTGACAGCACTGATCTTTTAAATACTTACTCAGCATCTGTGCAGCTTAGGAATCCTAAAATGCCTTTAGGGGAGGCTGGGTAAATAATAGACCCTACCTTTACAGTCTCCTTATCTCCAAGATCTTAGGTCCTACCTTCCTTCTTGCTTCATTGGAGCCTCAACTTCCATTTTTTGACTTCCCTACTCCTTAAGACTTCTGCATCCTCCAACCCATGGTTTTTCTTTTTTGAACTCTATACCCTGCAATGCAAATTAGAAAAAAAGTGCTCTGAGGGAAGAAGCAGCAAATATAGAGCTTTCTTTAATACATTTTTTTTCCCACTCTGGGACCTTTGTCTCTCAAATCCTGAGCGTCTTAGTTGCTCTTTTATGCCTTGAATTTTTTTAAAAAATATTTTTCAAAGTTTACCTTTGCTCTTGATGAAGGCTCATCTGATACAAGCTTTTTTTGGCTGATAAAGCAAGTATTATATATCATTTATTACATGAATAGTGAATAGACATGGAGTTCACTTAACAAATATTTAATGATGATTATTGAAAGATATATTTTAACACCTACTATGAGCTGAGATTTGGGATGTAGCATTGTACATATAATGGCTTTTGTCAGGGAACTTAGCATCTAATGAATATAGAAAAGTTTTAAAAAGTAATGTGTTACAGTGGTGATGAGAGCAAAGATTCATTGTGCTATAGGAGTACATATGAGGAGCACTTACGGAGATGTGTGAATTCAGGGAAGAATTGTTAGAAGAAAAGACATTTAACTATAATCCTGAAAACTGAATAGAAATTACTCGGGTAGGAAGTAGGAGAATTTGTAAGGAAAGAGGAAGAGAAATTTTAGCAATGAAAAAAAATTGTTAAATATCATACAACAAAGAAATAGCTTTTAAAAGAACTAAAGAGAAAGTAGAACAAAAGAATGACAATAGATGAGGTTAAAGAGGAAAAAAGTTAACAGTGGTTCATAAGAAGACTATTAGTTCTGTTAAGAAAGCTGATCTCTATCCTAAGATTAAACCAATTCATTTAGGGGTGTAACATGACCAATAGTATAAGTTTGGTATTTAAAAATAATCATACTGATTGCATTAGTAACAATATATTGGACAAGGTAAGATTAGAGTAGAAGACTGGGCAGGAACTAAGAATAGCAAGATGAAAACCTTGGATTGAAGTATTTTATACAAAATATATAAAAACATTTTTCTTATAAAGTATTTCAACAAGCCAAGTACATACGAATAGGCAGATTATGAGGCTTCTTGCTCTCAATCTTATTCCCCAGAATTTACTGTAACTGATATCAACAGCTTGGTGAATACCATGCAATAAATTTTTAAAATGTGTATTAATACATGAAAGATCACACTGCAATTTTATTTTTTCCCAGTGAGATAACTATTGATGAAATATAAACTCCTTCTATCCATTGTTTCCTAGAAATGAGTAAATGCAAAGAGAGCAAAATTGCTTAATGATACTTGGGTGGAAAGTGTGTACGTAAGAAAGAATGCAGGAGATAGAAGGATTATTTGAAGTTGAGGATGAGAGAGAGACAAATGACAGGAGAATTTGGCAAGAGAACAGATACATCCCATGAGCATTATTAAATTATTTTTCTATGCTATTTATGTTTTCCCTTTATTTATTTTTATTTATTTATTTTTGCCTTTTCTAGGGCCGCTCCCTTGGCATATGGAGATTCCCAGGCTAGGGGTTGAATCGGAGCTGTAGCCGCTGGCCTATACCAGAGCCACGGCAATGCTGGATCTGAGCCATGTCTGCAGTTTACACCACAGCTCATGGCAACACCAGATCCTTAACCCACTGAACAAGGCCAGGGATCGAACCCGCAACCTCATGGTTCCTAGTCGGATTCGTTAACCACTGCTCCACGATGGGAGCTCCAATGTTTCCCCTTCTTGTTCTCTATTGTATCTTGAATAAAAAGTTTTCTAAAAGTTTATGAAATAAATTTGATCTGGAGGGGAAAGTTCAAAGCTTTAAATATTGCCTCAGCCTTGACTGAAGCAAAACTGAGTATGCAAAAAGCAATCCCTCATATGGATACTATCTACCTATTTATTTTCCTCCAAACACGTATATCTGTATCTGTAGTCAAAACCTCTTTGTAATCTATGCACACAAATACATGTATGTGCGTATGTGTAATTACACGAATGTATATGCCATCTATGTCCCTATATGTATCAGTGTACCTAAGTTTTTCAAATGAGTTCTTATGATTGCATAGCTTTACCAAATTTAATTTAGCCGACTGCCTTTTTTTGACTATTTAGTTTTTCTATTAAAATAATTTCTGATCATTGCTCTCAGAAAACATTGGAGGAAAATCATTGTGCATATTCATGTTACACTGTAAAGATAATGTGTGGTAGTTATACAATATTGGCATGTTTATTTGAAGATATTAGTATGTGCTGTGAATTTAATTTTTAGAAAATCTTTCCCTTATTTGTGTTCTTGGCAGAGGCATTTGAGAGTGCTGAGCATTTTCTAGTCTGAGCATTATGCTTTTGGTAAAAGTGCCACAGCAGTGAAAACATTTTCCTTCTGGAGCTAGTAAAGTTGCTTCAGAGGCAATTTGTACTGCCTGCTTTCATTTCTGGTTGCTGCATCTTTTTCTCAGCTGGAACATTTTGTTAAGGCTTCTCTTTAGGAATCTTACTGATGGTGGAGTCTTTACAACACTTACCTACCTGGTATCACAAGACATTCTCCTGTTGGCTTTGCATGTTCCTGGTTCTCTCTGTTCACCTAACAACATTTCAGTTTTTATAGATTTACCCAATTCCAACACCTTCATGGCTAATCAAGGAGAATATCACTTATAATGACTTGAATACATGTCTTGACTAAAACCAGTTTATTATTTTGATAAAGTTCCTCTCAAGAGTGAATTTATTTTATTGGAACTACATTTCAGAATTGGTCTATGAACGTTATATATACAAGCATACTTAATACAACTCAATACCAAAAGATAAAGAAGAGAATTTTACTTATAAAATGTAACGTCATTTTCCTAAATTGCTAGCATTAGAGAAAAGCATTTATGTAAATCATGTATCAAGCTGGGAAAGTATTACTATTAAATACTTAAAACTTAAGCATTTAAAACATAGTTTTCTTATAGTTAGCTTACGTGTTCAACTTTTTACCTAAAGAATTACCTATTTTTAAAATAATTTAAAATTTGGCCCTTAATAATTATAGTAGATAATGCTTTTTACTCATTATTAAACAGAGGTAGTTTCTAGGGAATGTGTTCATTACTGGAATTTTTTTTTGTTTAACATTATATATTTGGTAATTTATTATTTTCAGAACCAGTACATTGTAATGCCTTTTTGCTAAAAAATACATTCTTAATTACAATAGTTGATTAATTAAAAAAGGACTAAGATAATCTGTCAAAAATTGTAGTAAGGACATACAGTAGTTTCTAATGGGAAATCATTGATTGTTGGGCAACGGGGATCTCTTGATCTTACAACTCTTTTTTCTTTAGCATGGCCTCATAGTCTTTTGAAAGAAATGCTGTGTAACACATGAGGATATAGGTCAAAATCTCATTTGAATCACTATTAAATATTTAAAACTTATTGGTACTTTCAATAAATTATGACTGAAAATTATGTCAGGATTAATTTATACAAGGATGCAGATGAGCTTAATAACAGCGTAGTTTAAACATTTGAATTCTTTTGCAATCAACATTGAAATATATTGAATATGTCCATCAGGATGTTAGAAATTTTATATTGCAAGATTTACCATTCCACGTTTTAACTATTCATGAGAAACCTTTAATATCTGTGTGCAATCTATCTTGTTCACCATTTCGTCCAGAATGCCTCACACAATACTTTAGTCACAGCAGGTATTTAATTATAAATGAAAACAATGAGGAGGTGCAAAAGAGTTAACCACTTAGAGAGTTAACCTAGACAACTACCTAACATCTGCCTTTAAGGAATGATTTCTTTGACTTGCATAATAATGTATTAGTAGTTATTGTTAGTTCCATTTTCCACGCCAAAAAAAAATGAGTAGTATTTGCAAATTATAGTTCATTAGATTCTTACTTCATTTTTTTTTAAAGCTTTACTAGCATAAAAGTGATGAGCTGAAGGAGTGACTAACACATCTTGCATGCTTTCTAGTGCTAGGGACTGTTCTAAATTTTTACAGTTAATCTTCATGTCAAGTCTAAGATACTGTTATTCCCTCCAATTTAGAGTTTGAGTTAATATTTTAAATACTCTATCTGCATTATTATACACAATACACTTTTGAGAAAGAATGATGACTTTTGTTAAAGTTATATGCAGCTATTATTAAAAAGTGGTCCCCAAAATGCAATGGATAAAGAAAAAAATTAAGATATAATTACTTGTTAACAATTGGATAACACTGTTCTGGTTTTATCTCTAAGATATGAAAGCATAGAAATAGATCCAATTTTAAAATGTGGGATTGTTATTTCCCCAATGCAATTTTTTTCCTACTGTACAGCATAAAAAATAAATAAAAAAAATAAAAAAATAAAACCTGGGATTGCATTCTACCTGGTTTTACTATAAACCATTAAATAAATGTACTTACAAAAAGAAAATAGGATCAAACTGAAGAAATTAATTTCTGATAATTATTACTTTATAATAAAAGACATTTGCATCTAAATTTTTTTTTTTTTTTTGCTTTTTAAGGTTGTACCCATGGCATATGGAATTTCCTAGGCCAGGGGTAGAATTGGAACTACAGCTGTTGGCCTATACCACAGCAACACAGATCCTCAACCCACTGAGCAAGGCCAGGGATAGAACCCACATTCTTGTGGATACTAGTCAAATTCATTTTCGCAATGCCACAATGGGAACTCCCCATTGTGTTTCTTTTTAATATAATTTTTCAGTTTTAGTCTGCATTGAATTCTTGATAAAAATTATAAGGAAATTATCTTGCTTATATTTCTCCTCCATTTCTATAGTATATCCTTATACTTTTATTTTTGTATTGTCATACTGCCTAGTTACAGTCGTGGAATCTTAATTCTCTCCTTTATTGAATATTAGCTTTATAGTTACATGTGTCTAAAATCTATTCTCTATAGCACCTATAATCTAGGAAACTTAAGTTTGATGAATCTTTCAGTTTATCATCAAATATATGCTATATTTTGTGTCCAAGCTTGCTAAAGAATGCCATTTTGTTATTTAATTTTTAAAAGACAAATTGCCTGTATATAAAATTCTGGTGCCATCATTCTTTCTCTCAGAAATTTTTTATTTATTACTCTACTGTATTCTGAAATTGAGGATTTCTTATTATGAAAGAGGCTAAAGGAAACATTTGAAAAACATATTTGTATATGATTTACTTTATCTTTAGTTCCTCAATTTCAACTCTTTACTGTCAGAAATGTTTTTCAATAATATTTTTAAAATTATTTTGGTCCTTTTATTCCACTTTTCTGTATTTCTCCCCAGAATCACTGATTTTTTAAATTTTTTTCTTACAAATAAAATATATTCTTTGTAATATTTTTCATAAAAATATACTTTTATATGATACTGAATTAGGTAATATGAGGTAAATATTAACTATAATAAAATAGGTGAAAGTTTGTAGATGGACTTAAATAATTGGCTAACATTATAGTTCCTACATGTATAGACTAGTGTTTGTTGGGTCAACATCTTTTACTTCAGTAATAGGATGTTAATGGCATAAAAAAAGTTGAGAACATTGTTGTTTCTTATTTTGACTTGTTTTGTTGAATGATTTCTTTTATAAAGAAAGTATATCCCTTAAAAATGCTGGTAAAGTTCTGGGTTAGTCCATTTTAGCCACTGACTCAGTATGATTTGAAGGAAGGACGTCTTGGGACATTGAGGCATTTAGAACATTGAATCATCTTGGTGATCCATGTTTATTTTAGCACTATTTTTATGGGATAGATCTCTTTATCTTGCATATTTTGTTTCCAGTGATCTAAGCAATAGATTATTTTATGGCATTTTATTTAAGGGATGTTCATTCTGTAATTCTTTTGCCATAAAACTTTGCAATATCTTAATATTATCTGGTAATCTCTGGCAAATTCCAATTTTAGTAGCATTTCTGTACATCTCAATTTAAAGAGATTAAACTCTCTAGAGCTGCCCTGATTTCTGTTCTTTCTTAGAAGTCAATGCTAAGCTTCAATTCAGTGAACTGCTTAGTATTCTAAAATATTTTCTTTCTTTTGTGGTTGTTTTTTATTGTACCTACATAACCACTTACACATAAGATAATAAAATGATTCTCCTTACCCTGACCCCTGGGAAAACAAACCAAATCAAGATATTTACAAAGTTAAACTCAGCATGAATGATTTATTTGTGATCATTTTATAAATCCTTCTAAACTAGATCTTTACTCAATGTGTTCTTAAAATGAAACTTTTCCTTGTATTATATTTTTAAAGAAAAATATTGAGTTAGAAAAAGAATGAAATAAACATTTTAAAGTAAAATACATGGCAAACCTAGTATTGAAGTAAGTTTTGCAGTGTGGCTTGGGAAAGGCAAAGGAAATTCCTTCTTGTCTTTGAGAGAATAGATCCAGATTTGCATGAAGGGAAATTCAGAAAGACCTGTATCTCATACCATCCTCACATAGGAGGAAGTCATGTACATAGTTTCAGGCTGAAACTAGTGCACCATACAGAAAATTTAAGAAATAATACCATGAATTCCTGTAAAACTACCTTTATGGCTCAGCTCAGTCCAGACAATGCAGATTTTTAAGTGGTTTGTGTTATATCTAACATCCAAATTATTTTTCCTCCAGAGGCAGCAAGTATTGGAAAAGTTCACTAAAACCTACTCTTTAGTAAGAAATTAAAGAAATTCACTTTTAAGGCACCAAAATTAGTGGAGGTTTGAATGAATTTACAATTCTCTACATTAGTTTCACATTTCAAAATGACTTACACTTTGTCTATACAGAAATGCCAGCTAAAGATTCTTTTTGAGAACACTCCAAAGTCTGTATTTACTTAACAGTAACAATTACATTTCTTTAACAACATTTCTAAATCCTTTGATTTGGGGAAAAAAGAAAGTCACTGCACTATTGAACCAAGCAGTTTGTTCCAATGACAAAGGAGGCTCGGATGCTAAATGTGTTGTTGAGTTTTATGCTCAACTATTAACTCTGTTCCTAGTAAAAGATTTTTACAAAAATCTTAGTCACAATAAAAAGGTCCAACAAAATACAAATTATGTCCTATCAATGAGGACCTATAAGAGTGATGATAGAATGATAGATAAGTCACTTTAATAGTACTAAATTCACAGTAGGAACTAGGACCTGGCCACGTGCAAAGATATTCCTGTCGTGGGCTGAATTGTGTGTCCCCAAACCCACACCCCCGCCCAAATTAATATATTTAAATTCTCACCCTCAGTACCACAAAATGTAACTACATTGGGAAAGAGGGCCTTTAAAGTGGTCATAAAGGTTAAATGAAGTTATTTGGAGGATCATCTTCATGTGACTGTATTTAGATATAGGATCTTCAATGGTGATTAATGTGAGACCTGTAGGCCCCTAATCCAATGTGTCTGATGACCTTATAAGAGGAGAAAGAGAACCAGGATCCATACATATAGAGAAAAGGCTGTGTGAGAACACACCAAGAGGACTGCCAAGGCAGAAAAAGAGGTCTCAGGAGAAACCACATATGTTGATACCTTGATCTTGGAATTCAGTCTCCAAAACTGTGAGAAATAAATTTCTGTTGTCTAAGCCACCTATTTTGTGGTAATTTTGTTATGACAGACCTAGCAAACTAACACAATTTCCATCTTCCCATGAGTTTCTATTTCATGATGTTTTTTTTTTGCCCTCTTAATACGAATTAAATCATTTTCACAGTGCAAACAACTGTTTATGATACAACTAATTTTTCAAGTTTATGAGTGTCTGATGTAGCACAGATATCATGCTTAATACATTGAGGCAGTGGCTTAACTATTGCTGTGTTTCTTAAAAACTCTGTTCTTCTACAGCATATGCTTTGGTTTTTGTAGTAAGCTAAAAATTCAAGTACCTCCTGCTGAAGCTCCCTTATTAGCAGAGAAAAATCTCACACATTTTTTTTTCTTTTTAGGGCCACACCTGTAGCATATGTAAGTTCCCAGTCTAGGGGTCTAATCGGAGCTGCAGCTGCAGATCTACACCACAGCCACAGCAACATGGGATCTGAGCCACATCTGTGACCTATACCAAAGCCCATGACAATGCCAGATTCTTAACCCACTGAGCAAGGCCAGAGATCAAACCCACATCCTCATGGATAATAGTTGGGTTCTTAACCTGCTGATCCATGATGGGAGCTCCCCCCAAAATATTTTACTGAATTCATTGTCCTTACACAGCCTGAGAACATACCTCCAAAGATCTCAATAATAATATTTCACTGTCTTGGTTGGCTGCAAATTTTCACTGTATTAGTAGGCTATAATAATATATTTCTGTCTTAGTAGGCTACAAAGTTCAAGCTTAGTATGAACCTTTGACTGAATCAGTTTTAAAACTATATTGTGTAAAACCACCAATGGAATACTGTATCCTCTTAGCTCAATTAGGGGAAATACATAAGTATAAAATAGAGAGATGGCTGAATTCAGTCTTGTGGGCTTTCCTTTTATTTACCTACTTTTACTAGGTTTTGTTTTGAGACTATTGATGACCACTTAAATTACAAATAGTTTGCACTTGCAAAGTCTGATATTTTCTACTGAGAAAGTAATTAGCCATTGCTTTCATATGAAATATCTCTGGCCAAGATATAAACTTTGGTAACCATTTACTCTTTGCAATTACGACTCCTAAATTCGAATTTCTTCAGTCAGTTTTTTTTTTAAACCTAATTCCAAATATATTTGCATACATAGAGCTAGACATAATCAGAGGATGCTATCCTTCTGATTGGAGATTATACTTTGTGGCAGTTCTACACACACAGGGCTGGTCTGCTGTTGGTTATGTAAGTTGGCTTGGATTGAACAGAGGTTGCCAAATTCTATCATTTTTACTGTCTTTAGGAACATACACAAGAAGTCATCAGGCCAGAATGTGAAAAGGGAGAAGGAAATCAGTAATGTTGATTGCCTAACTTAGCTGAGACATTTGATATAAACTTTTTCTATAGCATTATATCATTCCCTTCTAGAAACCTTCTAAACAAAACTTCTAAACCTTCTAAACAATCCTTTTATACAAAGATTTGTATCTGCAATGTAAAGAAGAAACAGAAGCTTAAGATTAGCCTAAAAAAAGTTATCAAATGAGTATCTAATCCTACTTCAAGATCAATTCCTCTAGAACATTTTTAGACCAACTCAGCCAAGTGTCTCACAAATAGTTGGTAACCCATGTGCTTGCATTGTTCCTTGTGACATGTGATGTCACTGTGAGCAGTTTCAGCAGCAAGTGACCATAACAATAGAATTTGTTCCAGAATGATAAAATTGCAATTTCCTCGGTCCCTGCCCTGCTGTAGCAAAACATTGAAATGATGGGCACTTTACAAATTTATTACAGTGAAAATATGTTTTCAGAGAGAGAGAGAAAGCACATGTGCGCATGCAGGTAAAAAAGAGGGCCTGCCTCGCTTTACAACTGGTTTTATATCTGCACACTACAGACCTGAGTGGAGACCCAGTTTCTCCTGCCGCAGCCCCCTATGCTGTGTGTAAGACTGTTGCCTGATCTTTCTATGGGGCATGTTTGATCTTCTGATTTATTTCTAGCAGGATACTTTCTTTGCATGGGGAGCAGGTTATACAGAGGTGGGGTGAAGAATGGGGGACATTTCTTCTCTAGTAGGAAGTGAGCAGCCCGGTTTGAAGAAGGTGAAGGATGAGGCATTACAATGAGATATGGCCTGAGACTTTTGGGTTTAATCTCCATAAAGGGGACTTGAAGCCTATAACAATGTCAAAGAAGGAATTCTTATATAAGGAAGCATTTGGCCAGAAAAACAATATCAGATGGAATGAGTCTGCACAATTTTTTCCCCCAGTACACAAGTTGAATCCACTCAGATGGGTTCTTCTGTTAAAACTGTTTGTGTCCTGACTGACATTATTTCACAATTTCGAAGTAAAAACTGTTAGCTTTTAAGTTAGATAATGTTCTCTCTTCTGAAAGAGTTAAGTGGACTTTAAAAATCTACCTAATACTTGAGGGAAATGCTTATGTTATCTTTTGGGGTTTATTAAAAAAACAACAGTATTTATTTAGAACCCCTGTGTTAGGCACTATGCTAAATGATTTCACACATGTTAGGGTGGAGAGGGAGAAAAGCTTAAGCTGTTTATTTGGGAAACAAATCCTGTATGAGTGGATCATCATTAATATGTAAATTCACTATATTATTGCTTTTGTGGCACATTCCTTTCTTATTTATCCCTTTGAAAACTCAAAAGAGAATCATTCAAGACTCAGTTGCTTGTCATTCCTTTTTGACTAGACAAAAAGCAAAGAAAGAAATGAAGGAAGGCATTCGCTTGTGCTAAGAAAGCCTCCTTTTGGAAGCTGAAAGGGGCTGTAATTAGTTCTAAAATACCATCTTATATCCACTGTGCATATATTTTTCACAGAAGAAAATTGAACATTGGAGACCAAAGGGCCTGGAATGTAAAATGATGCAGCTAAATTCCATTTAGAAATAGTTGTAATGCAATTCCCAGTTGCTGGATTGATTTGATCTTATCTTGGGATGAAATTGAACCCTGCAATGTCACCAATATTTTCTAACTCCTCTCTGATTATTGTTATAAACAGGACAATGATTGATTTTGAGTAATTATCTGGAAAAATGAATTAGATTAAAAAATAATCTTCCTGATTATAGAGGAGCCTACTCCATTTTTGTAATTAGTCCCTTTTTAGAATGACTGATGATGTCACATTTGACTAACACAATGGATTTTTTACATGTTATTTGACTTTGCTTTGGGAAAAATACTATGTAAGTTAAAGGCCACATTTTTAGTACAGTCTCAATTGTAAGTAAAATTCTTTTGGAAGGAAGCAGCATATAATTAAAGTAGCCAGCAAATGAGAATCAGGGGGCCTGAAATATATTCTTGGCTTAGACATCAGTTATCATGAGCCCAGGTGACCTCTCTGGGTCTGATTTTTATGCATCTTTAAAATGAACACGTTCAAGAAGGAATTCTCTAGGGTCTTTTCCTCTTTGAACGCTCTGTTTTTTGTGTATTATATAATTCCATCTTACATAAATTATCTAGTTTCCATGTAGGGCTCTAAAGTAATATTGGAGAGCGATTAAGGAAAGTGTAAAGAAAAACTAGCTAATAAGGGAAATAATAGTTCTTTTATGTTTCATTGCTTATGGGAAGATGCTCTCAAGAGTAGTGCTTCTTAAATTTTAATTTACATTCAAATCTCCCAGGGATCTTGTTCAAATGCAGACCAATTCTTCTGGTTTGGGGAGAGGCCTGAGAATATGCATTATCACTAGCATATTCCAGAGTGGTGTTCTTGCTGCTGGTTCCAAAGCGCATTTTAAGAAGTGAGATTTCGATGTAAGACTGAAGTTTATAGAATCTGAGGGACAGTTTCAAATTCAGATTCCAGGATTGGCTCTGCAGATATTCAGAGACTGAGATGGGAAAAATTCAAACTCTGAATTCTTAACAATCATCCTGTGTCATACTGATGCGGTAGGTTCAGGAACCAAAACTTAAATAGTTAATTTAAGAATTATTGTCATAGGGTTATGGAAGAGGATTTATCAACTAGCCCTTCTTTGCTAAGGTTCTCTCTCTTGTTATTTTTAATTTTGTTAGAGTATAGTTTTTTACAGTAATGTGTTTCAGGTGTACAGCACAGTGAATCAGTCGTACATTTACATATATCCATAGTTTTTCAGATTCTTTTTCTATGTAGGTTATTACAGAATATTGATCCTGTGCTATACAGTAGGTCCTTATATATAAAACATACACAATCTTATATATAGTAGTATGTATATGGTAATTCCAAACTCTTAATTTATCCTCCCCTTCATGTTTCCCCTTTGGTAACCATAAATTTGATTTTGAGATCTGTGAGTTTATTACTGTTTTATAAATAAGTTCATTTGTATAATTTTTATTAGATTCCACATATAAGTGATAGCATATGATATTTGTCTTTCTCTGACTTGCTTCACTTAGCATGATAATCTTCAGTTCCATCCATGTTGCTACAAATATCATTATTTTGAGCTTTTTATGACTGAGTAATGTTCCATTGTATATATGTACCATATCTTCTTTATCCATTCTTCTCTTGATGGACATTTAGGTTATTATCATGTCTTCGATATGGTTAATAGTGATGCTATGAACACTGGGATGCATATATCTTTTCAAATTAAGGATTTCTCTGGATATGTGCCCAGAATGGGATTGCTGTATCATATGTTAGTTATAATTTTAGTTTCTTAAGGAACCTCAGTACTGTTCTCCATGGTGGAGAGCATAAGTTCTCTGGTTTACATTCATACCAACAGTAGAAGAGTGTTCACTTTCTCCCCATGCTTTCCAGCATTTATTGTTTGTAAGCTTTTTGTTGCTGGCCGTTCTGACTAGTGTGAGATGATACCTCATAGCAGTTTAGATTTGCATTTTTGCATTTCTCCAGTAATTAGTGATACTCAGCATCATTTCATGATCTTTTTGGTCATCTATTTAGATCTGCTGACCATTTTTGATTTTTTTTTTTTGATAGAGCTGAATGAGTTGTTTGTATATTTTGGTGATTAATCCCTCTTGGTTGCTTCATTTGCAAATATTTTCTCCCATTCTATGGATTATCTTTTCATTTTGTTTATGGTTTCCTTCTGCTGTGCAAAAGTTAGGTTTAATTAGGTCCCATTTATTTGTGTTTTTATTTTCAGTTTTGCTATTCTAGAAGGTGGGTCCAAAGAGAGATTGCTGCAATTTCTGTCAAAGTGTGTTTTGCCTATGTTTTCCTCCAAGAGTTTTATGCTAGTGGGCCTTAGATTTATATCTTTAATCCATTTTGAGTTTATTTTTGTGTATGGTGTTAGAGAATGTTCTAATTTCATTCTTTCACATGTATCTGTTTGGTTTTCCCAGTACTACCTATTAAAAAGACTATCTCTTCTTCACTGCATGTTCTAGCCTCCTTTGTCATAGATTAGTTGACCATAGGTGTATGGGTTTATTTTTGGGCTTTCTTTTGTTCCATTGGTCTATGTTTGTTTTTGTGTCAGTACTATACTGTTTTGATGACTGTGGCTTTGTATTATATTTTGAAGTAAGGAAGGCTGATTACTAGAGCTCCATTTTTGTTTCTCAATTGATTTAGCTATTTGAGATCTTTTGTGTTTCCATACAGATTTTAAAAGATTTGTTATAGCTCTGTGAAAAATGCCATTGTAATTCAATAGTAATTGCATTGAATCTATAAATGACCTTGGGTAGTATAGTTATTTTGACAATATTAATTCTTCCAACCCAAGAACATAGTGTATTTTTCCATCTTTTTATGTCATCTTCAATTACTTTAATCAGTGTCTTAAAAATTTCAGAGTACAGACCTTTTGCCTCCTTAATTAGATTTATTTCTAGGTATTTTATTCTTAAGCAGTGGTAAATGTGATTATTTCCTTAATTTCTCTTTCTCATTATTTGTTGTTAAAGTATACATATGCATCATATTTTGGGGCATTAATTTTGCATCCTGCAACTTTATTAAAATCATGATGATCTCTAGTTTTCTGGTAGCATCTACAGGATTTACTATATAGTATCATGTTGTCTGCAAACAGTGACAATTTTACTTCTTCTTTTCCAATTTGGATTCCTTTTATTTCTTGTTCTTCTGTGATTGCCATGGCTAGGACTTCCAAAACTATGTTGAATAAAAGCATTGAGAGTAGATATCCTTGTATTTTTCCTGATGTTAGAGTAAATGCTTTCAGCTTTCAGCTTTCCACTATTGGGTATGAGGTAACTGTGGGTTTGTGATATATACCTTTATTATGTTGAGGTAGGTTCCTTCTATGCCCACATTCTGGATAGTGTTTATTATCAGTGGATGTTGAATTTTGTTACAAGCTCTTTCTTATCTTTTGAGATAATCATATGTTTTTCAAATTCTTCAATTTGTTATTGTGGTATATTACACTGATTCATTTGTGAACATTACAGAACCCTTGCATCACTGAGATAAATCCCACTTGATCATGGAATACGATCCTTTTAAGGTAATACTGATTTTAGGTTGCTAGTATTTTTTTGAGGATTTTTACATCTGTGTTCATCTGTGATATTTTCCTATAATTTTCTTTTTTTGTGATCTTTTTGTCTGTTTTTGATATCATGGCGATGGTGGCCTCATGGAATGTGCTTGGGAGTGTTCCTTTCACTGCAATTTTTTTGGAGGAGTTTCAGAAGGATATATGTTCTCTCTTCTCAGTGTTTGATGAAATTTGCCTATGAAGCCATCTGGTCCTGGATTTTTGTTTTTGGAATGTTTTAAATCACAGTTTAAATTTCAGTACTTGTGATTTGTCTGTTCATATTTTCTATTTTTTACTCATTCAGTCTTTGAATGTTGTTCCTTTCTAAGAATTTGTCATTTCCTCTAGCTTGTCCATTTATTGATACTTAATTGCTTGTAGCAGACTCTTATGATCTTTTGTATTTCTATAGTGTCAATTGTAACATCTCCTTTTTCATTGCTAATTTTATTGATTTGAGCACTCTCCCTTTTTTTCTTGATGAGTCTAGATGAAAGTTTAATGTTTAATTTTTGAAAGAACGTCCAAGTCCTCTTTTCGAACCCAGCCACTGAAGCCACTGACTAATTTATTGCCTCATTTGTTTTCAAAATACCCTTTGAAATAAATTCTATGGTATGCTTGTATTAGTCTGTTCATTTTATAAATTATCTGTTGTTAAAAAAGCAAAAAAAAAAAAAAGAGTTCCTATTTTGGCTCAGTGGTAACAAATCTGGCTAATATCCATGAGGATGTGGATTAGATCCCTGGCCTCGCTTGGTGGGTCAGAGGTCCAGCATTGCCATGAGCTGTGGTGTAGTCTGCAGGTGTGACTTGGATCCCTCATTTCTGTGGCTGTGGGTATAGGCCAGCAGCTGTATCTCTGATTAAACTCCTAACCTGGGAACTGCCATGTGCCACTGGTGCAGCCCTTAAAAAAAAAAAAAAAAAACTATTGTCTAGTTAGGATGGTTGTTAAAGGTGTATGGGTTTTTTGTTGTTGTTGTTTTGAACTTGAAGTCTGGGAGAATTTCTACCTCTTTAAGAAGTATTTATGAAGTCACTATAAAGAAAGCATGCTGTAGTGGAGAGATCATAATAGAAGTAAAAGAGCCCAAGCTCTGATTCCATCATTTCTCACTGTCTATTGATTCATCCATTCATTCTTTCACTCATTTACTCTGTGCTTTTCTAATACCCTAAATTAGGAAATCTTGGGTATTGTCAATTAAATTAGTTATCAAATTACAAGTTAAATTAGTTAGACATACTCAACAGCATGATGATCTAGTAGGAGTTGCCAACAATGAAAATAATGATTATGGTCTAGAGAATTAAATACTAATTCACAGAATGTTTTAAAGTAGTCACTGAAGTTCTTGTTCTTTGTTCCTAAGTAAAATATTTGACATATCTGCTTCACTTATGAGCATAGTAAGAAAAAAATGTAAGGTTAGTATGTAAACTAGAAATGGTATACATATGACCATATACATGTAATTCTGTTTGGTTGTTGAAAACTTGTTAAGTGGTCATTTTCATTTTGGAGACTATAGTAGTCAAGGTTATCCAGAGAAACAGAGCCGATAGCAAATACAGATATAGATAAAAGAAGATTTATTATGGGAATTGGATCATAGAGTTAAGGAGGCCAAAAGATCCCAGGGAGTGCTGTCTACAAGCATAGACACACAGGAAAGCCAGTCATGGAATTCAATCTGAGTCTGAAAGCCTGAGAACCGGGAGATTGTAGTCTACGTCCCGGTCTGAGTTAGAAAGTTAGAGAACCAGAGTGTCTGAAGGCAAGAGAATATGGATGTCCCAGATCAGCCAGAGAGAGTGCAAATTCACCCTTCCTCCACCCTTTTTATCTCTATGGGCCTGCAAGATTTTGCTGATGCCTTTCCACATTGGGGAGGACTGTTTACTTAATTAGGTTCACCGATTCAAATGCTAATTTCTTTTATAAATTCCCTCATTGAAACATGGAGAAATAATGTTTACCAGCTATCTGTGCATCTATTAGTTCAATCACGTTGACATAAAAAAATTAAGCATCACAGAGACAGAGTGGAAAAAGACATCATTAGAACTTTATGTAAAAAAAAATTGGAAGTCAAAACTTGGTATATCACATTTGAAGTTTTAAATAACTCTATCATGTGATATAGTAATTTCTCTTTCATATATTTTGGCCAAGAACTCTCATGCCCTCCCTGTGTTCATTTACAATGTTTCATTCAACACATATTTATTTAATGGTCTCAAGCTATATACCAGAAATTGTTCTAGACTCTGAAGATAAAATAGAAAACCACCAAAATATTTTAGCAGGAAGGCTTTCAGCTTTTCTCCATTGAGTATTATATTTGCTGAGGATTTGTCATAAATGGCTTTTATTATGTTTTTATTATGTTTTATTATGTTATCTCTATATCCACTTTGGTAAGAATTTTTATGAATGGATGTTGGACTTTGTCAAATGCTTTTTCTGCATCTATTGAGATGATCATGTGGTTTTTGACTTTTGTTAATATGGTATATGATGTTGATTGATAATAATGAGAGAAAAGAATGTATACATGTATGTGTAACTGGGTCATCATGCTGTACAGTAGAAAAAATAATGTATTGGGGAAATTAAAAAAAAAGAAAACTACCAAAATAAACTTATCCTCAACTTTATCATACTATTCTAATGAGATGTATTCTGAGGAAGGGACAAACAAATTTAAACTTTCTAGCATGCCAGCTGGTGGTGCTGGGAAAAGAATAAAGCAGAAGAGAATAGGGCATGTTGTGAGGAGGGTGATGGTAATTTCTTAGGAAGGAAAGGCTTCACTGAAAATGTGACATTTGAGCAGGGACCTCAGGAAGGTGGAGAGTGAGCTTTGCAGTTCTATGGGTTCTATTGAGTTTTCAGACAGAGGAAATCGAAAGGACCTATGTCCTCATACATGTGGTGAGTTCGAAGAACCAGCAGAAGGATCAATGTGGCCAGATCACAGAGAGCAAAATTGAGGAAACAAATTCTTAGAAACTCTGTATGTCATACTAAGAATTTTGTTTTTTACTGTTAGTGAAATGGGGAGCACAAGCGTTTTTGAGGAGGTGTATTTTGTTCTTCGATTTTCATTTAGAAAGGATCACTGTGGTCTGTGTGTTAAGAATAGATACCTGGAAAGAAAGATGCATCAGAGAGTTGAACTAGAATAGGTGTTGGCAAACTACAGGCCATAGATCAAATCTAGCCAGCTTCCTGTTTTAGTAAATAAAGTTTTATTGGAACACAGACACATTTATTCAATTGCATGTTCTTGATGTATTGTACACACACACTGTGCTTGCACCCTGTGGCAGAGTCAAGTAGTTTCAATGGGACCTTATGGCCTGCAGTGCCTAAAACACTCACTCTCTGATCCTTTGCAGGAAAAAGTGCACACTGCTGAGCTAGAAGGTTATTAGGATAATCCAAGTGAATGATAGGAGCAGCTTATATCAGGGTAGGAATAGTGGAGATAATGAAAACTCTTCAGACACTGCATATATGTTGAAGGTAGAGACAACAAATGTGCTGACTGAGGAGGATAAGAGAAAAAGAATAATCAATCCTGGATGACTTTTGTGATCTGAGCAATGAGAAAGACAGATTATTGATGTGCTGATTGATTTTAGAAAGATTGATTTTATTGATTCTTAGATTGTGAGAAGGTCTGGTTTGGAGGTAGATATCATGAGTTTAGTCTTTGAGGAATTTAATAAGGTAGAAAGCTGTACATTCAAGTCTAGAATTTATCAGAGAGGTCTGAGCTCATGTTAAAAATTTGGAAGTTTGGGCAGTTTCCACTTTGGCTTAGCAGGTTAGGGACCCAAATAATAGCCATGAGGTTGTGGGTTCGATCTGGTCTCACTCAGTGGGTTAAGGATCCAGCATTGTCACAAGCTGTGACATAAGTCACAGATTTGGCTCGGATACTTTGTCGCTATGGCTGTCGTATAGGCTGGCAGCTAAAGCTCCAATTCACCCTCTAGCCTGAGAACTTCCATATGCCACAAGTGAAGCTCTAAAAAGAAAAAAAAATAGAATTTTTCGCATAAAATTCATGGATGAGGTCACAGGGAAGTGATAGTATAAAATCAAGAGGTTTTAATCTTAGAACTGAAGCTTGAGTTTCATCACTGTGAGGTCATTATATGTTGTAAACCTAGCAAAATTGAATGAGAAGGAACAGCTTGGAAAATTAGGAAAGAAAGAAGAGCACGTGAAATCCTGGATGCCCAGTGACGAAAGTGTATTAATGAGGCCATTCTCAAACTTATTACTAGTACTAATCTTTTAGATATGGGTGGAGAATTTGTTATTGGCTTAAAATACGGAGGTAGTGATAACCTTGAGGGATGTAAAATCCTGATTGGACTGGATTCAAAAGAATGGAAATAAAGGAACTGAAGACAGTTTATAGAGAAAACTGCCTAGAAATTTTCCTCTAAAAGAAGGAGAGCAGGTAAGATAGAAAAGGATGTGGTATTGGGAATTTTTTCTTATTTTGTTTGAAGATAGGAGAAGTAGAAGAATGCCGGCATGCTCTTGGGATAATTTAGTCAAGAAGGAAAATTATAACGTCCAACACAAAAAATAATTCCTGGAGTGATGTGTTGGAGCATGTGTATAACTGGAAGAAATGTCCTTTGTGAAAACACAGGCTGTTCATTCAAAGTAACAGAAGGGAAGGCAGAATGTATAGGCACAGATACAAATATGTGAATTGATTGTAGCAGCCTGGAACGTTTTCTTCTGTTGGCTTCTTTTTCTCTTTTCTTTCTTTCCTTTTTTTTTTTTTTTTTTTTTAGGTAGGAAGCAAGGTTAACAAGCTGAGGGCAAAAGTAGGAAAGAGGTCTTAGAGGTATGAGAGAAGAATGAAAGAGGAGAATGTATCTAAAAATTCTCTTAAGAGAAGGGAGGGTTTAGTGAATAGACTTCGGATAGTGGGGTATAGTAAAGCTTCTGCAGAATATCTAGGGTTAAGATTCACAAGAAGTCAGGAGTTCCAGTTGTGGGCTCAGCAGTAAAGCAGTAATGAACCCAAATAGTATACATGAGGATGTGGGTTTGATCCCTGGCCTTGCTCAGTGGGTTAAGGATCCAGCATTGCTGTGGTTTAGGTTGCAGATGTGGCTCAGATCCTGAGTTGCTGTAGCTGTGGTATAGTCTGGTAGATGCAGCTCTGATTCGACCCCTAACCTGGGAACTCCCATATGCCACATGTGCAGTCCTAAAAACCAAAAAAAAAAAAAAAGATTGACAAGAAGTAAAAAAATTATGATAATATGAAAAGTTTCTAAATATCCCATGAGAGGATAATAGTGAAATAATGGTTTAGAGCATTCAGTAAATGGACCATTGTGCAACTATTAAAATAATTTTCTACTATGCTTCATAACATGGAAAAATCCCCTCAAACAATGTTTGAGGATAGCTCTTTATATTCTAGACTGCTATTATGTCAATTTGACAAGTTGCCTAGATATTAAGACTCCAAAGACACCTTATTGGTAAGTGATGACATTGATTACACCTCAAGCCTCTCTGATTGAAAACTGATTACCACACAGTTTAAAATCACATTTTAAGTACCTGTATCACATGTAATTGAAATTTAGCTTTTATTTTTTTAAGTTCCATATTTTAAAAAAATTAAAAGCTATTATACAGTTTTTAATATGTATTCTCCATATTCTACTTGAATAATCGTTCTAACTTAAATATATAATTTTTCTTACAAACTAATAAAATTTATTCCTAATGTTCCAAGTCATCACTCTGAACTGCATTTTTATGAAGTCTATTTCTATTATTCAACACCTATGCCTTACTTGGTCAATATATTAATTGTCATTCGTATATTTAACTATTCTGAGGAAGTCTTCATATAAATCACTAATATCTTTAACATGCTAATTCATTCTTTGAAAATAGTATATAAAATGATAGAATTAAAGGATTTTGGCCTTGTATAACTAAATAGAATGTATTTAGGATTAGGCGAATCAAGAAACAAAACCAAAATTTAATGTGAGTCACTATTCTATGATGGTTTTTTAAGCAAAAATAGTTTTAATTTTCAGGTTTTAGCCTCAAAAGACTTAGGTTTACTGCACACATGAGATTTACCTTGATATTTAACAATCAGCACTCAGATGATCTTACCTAGAACTATGACCATAAATAATACCTGCCTCCACGCTGATGACTCCCAAATTCATATATTTTGTCCAGATCTCTGAGCTTCAATCACATATATTCAACTGTCTTCCTGACACCTCTCTTAGAGTAATTCAAACACATTTCATTCAAAACAGATCATTTGTACATTTTGTTACATCTACTGTGAGTATGAAGATTATTCTTATCAGACGACATTCCAGAAAATGTCGACATCACACTGAAATGATGCAGTTACTGCTTTTTAAGGACTCCCTCTAGAGGAACTCTGTGAGGGAACTTCAGTCACATCAATGTAGAATTCAATCTTGTTGGAATGAAAAGAAGAGGCACCAGACAAAAAAGACTTCTAGATCAGAGTTCCCTTTGTGGCTTAGCGGTTAATGAACCCAAGTAGGATCCATGAGGATGCGGGTTTGATCCCTGGCCTTGCTAAGTGGGTTAAGGATCTGGCATTGCCATGAGCTGTGGTGTAGGTCGAAGAAATGGCTAGGATCCCACGTTGCTGTGGCTGTGATGTAGCCTGGCAGTTGGAGCTCCAATTTGACCCCTAGCCTGGGAACTTCCATATGTGATGGGTGTAGCCTTAAAAAAAAAAAAAGACTTCAAGATAAAGAATATTACCAAAGATAAAGAAAGAGATATGCTTCATAATGAGTAAAGGGCCAATTCATCAGGAAAACATAACAATCATAAATGTGTTAACAATAGAACTTCAAAATGAAGCAAAAAGAAAAAAAGAAAAGAAGAGGCACCAGCTTTGACAAATAGTAGGGAAGTAGAAAGGAACTGGTTACTGTTCACACTGTATATAGTCCTGTATGGAACATGGTCAAGGGCGTCACATGGAACTCCTATTACAAGATGGGATTTGTGACACCTGCCCCTCAACCTCATTACTTAGAAAGGGTCTCTGGTTGTAATCTGAAATTTCCTGGTTGAAAACTACGTTCATTGGCAGAGTTTGAATAAGACAAAGCATTCCTTTTTTGCTACCTTGAGTCCAGAATGATAAGTTAATTCTTGAAGGAAATAGCACTGAACATACATCAAATTCAGCTGTTTTGATTCAGCAAGCCAAAGCAGTTATAAATGAGAATATCAGGAAATTTAGGGATGGTATACATTTTTGAAAAAGGAAAATTTCGGCAGGCTGATGAATAATGTCTATGAGTTTTCTAGATATGGAAACATTAAGATGCCCTAAGACCTAATTGTGATATTTAAAGATACATTTTTTAAAAAGCCATGAAAAAACAAAAAACCCATGTCATCCGATTACCCTCTCTATCCCCAAGTTGTCTTCTGTTTTTACAATGGAACCATCACTTGCTCAAACCAAGAATCATCCTTAATTCCTCTTACTCTCTAACTATATTTGCTTAGTGACAAGTTTGTTAATTCTGCCTCTGAAATGAATGTCTATTGAATCCACTCTTCTTTGCCTCTCCTGTCCCTCCCTAGTCCAAGCCACACTTATTTCTGGATTACTGTAACAACCTTCTAATTAGTCTGAGGACCTTACTACTTCTTCCTTTTAATGTCTCCACACACACACAAAAAAAATATATTTTTGAAAGATAATTCAGATCACATCATTTCCTTACTTAAAACTTAGTATTAATGACTTCCTATTATGCTAGAATAAAATTTAAACTCTTTATCCTGATCTGTAAGATACTGCATGCTTTCACTCTTGACTGAGTTTTTACCCATCATGCTTTCCCTAGCCTTTTCTTTTGTTGTACTGTTGTACATGGATCTTTTTTGGCCCTAGTTCCTTTGTATCTACTCTCAACTCTATCTGGAGCACTTTCCTATGGCTCTTCTTATTCCTTAGATCTTAGATGAAATGTTACACACTGAGAGAGATGTATTCTGACAGTCCTATCTGGAATAAATTTCCCACTTTGAACTTCTTTTTCCTACCAAAATATCTGCTTATTTCTCCTATAGAACCTTTCATAATCTGTGGATCTCTTGCTTATCCATGTATTTCATTGTTTATTTTGTCTCCAGTTTATAGTTTTTCACTGAAACCCCAGTATCTTATCCTATTCTTAATAAATAATTTTTGATTAAATTTTTCATTCCATGCAGAAGCTATATTTGTCTTTGATGGTTTATAGGTCCATTAGTTTCCACATGCAGTCAACTGATATTTAGATTACAGGTGATAATTGCTTTCTTAACACTTTCCTATTTCCCACTTTAAGCATGAAAAGATCTGTTTCAAGCAATTTCTAGAGCCCTTTGGTATATCAAACTTCTAAATCTTTTTTATCTTCTTTCTCCCTGAATAATTCCAGTAGAGATTTATAAGAAAACCATTTAGCTGGATACCCTGAGCTGTTTTCTCATTTTCACTCAGGTTCTTAGCTCTGGGTAGATACTTTCCCTATTTTAACTACCACCGAACAATTTTAACATCAAACAGGTAAAAATGCCAATTTACAAAGCAAAAGCGGTTTCTTTATTCTCCTTCCACCATTTGCACAGACCACATACATAAATTTGTGGAGGGTAGTAAAGACAAAAAATGAGTTGGCATCAGGGGGAAAAGGGCATAACCCAAAAAGCTCATCTCAAGTGACTGAAATCACAGCATGAGTCAGTGCATTTATTAAGATGCAGCCTAGCCAGCTAAAATAGATCATATTTTTTATCACTAACCATGTCCTTGGCAAATAAACATGACCATAGGTACTCAATTTTAATTTTAGAGATGCCATTTCCAAATGTTCAGTGACCTTTAACACAAATTCCAGAATCCCACAGAAAGGCATGATCAGAAATTATTTATCTCAAACTTCTGCCATTGAAATCATTAAAATTAAATTTTCTTTGGAGATTTAGTGAATTTATGTATAAAATATCTACTTGGTTATTCCTTTGTGTCATGGAGAGCATCATTAATGTTTTCTTTCAGATTCTGCCGTGGAATCTGGTGGGCTTAGTGGACAGAGTCAGAGCCCAGTGATGCTGGTCAACATACTAGCCCATGTTACTCTATGTAACACTTCCCCAGAGTTAGAAAACATGTTTAATTTTCTATCAACCTTCTTTTATCTATCAATAAGCACTAAAGGATCTATGAAACTTTCATTGGTCCTATGTATATATCTATATTTTGTGTCTTTATTTTAGCCACAGGAAAGGGAAGAACACCTTGTAAGTTCATAAAAGTAAAAGTAGCTATTTCCATTGCCAGAGGGGATTTGACCAAGCAAAGACAAACATTGGAGGGTAAAACCATCCTCTTACTTCTCCTCTTCTCACTCAGTCTATAAGATCACAATTCTAGTAGTAGAAACAACCAGATAATTTTTCAGGAGTCCTGAACAAGAGTTCGTTTCTCACTTTCATAAAAAAAATTCCAGGCACTCGTAGAGGGAATGCCAGCACATGTGTGACCACATAGATGGTATGTAAGACAGTAACATGAACAGTTGGAAAAGGGCAAAGGCATACTTCCCAACTTGCGTAGGACTTTCTAGTTTTCCCTTCAGCTTAGAAAAGGAGGCAGCAGATATCTGGAATATGACCTGGCTTACCACTGTAAGACAAAGGCCACACAGTTGGGTAAAAGAGCCTCAGAAAATGAGAAATGGGAACAGTTATGCTTCTGAGGTATCTGCTGTTCCATAAGACTGCAGACACAATACTTCAAATGAGTACATTTGAAGGCCACTGAATGCATCACCTGGCAGAGTAGAAGTCTACTTACTCAGAGAAGTAAGGGTACCATTAGCTTGACACACCAGGTAATGAGTCATATGTTTCATTTGCTATAGACATCAGCAGCTGATGGCATCTGGGCTTTAGGACAAGAGATGATGCATTGGAGCTTAGGGTATTTCATAAGCACCTACATACAAGGAAACTGAAGTCAGAGTAGTGGATATTATTACTTTTTCAGAATATGTAGTATGAAAAAAGGAAAGCACAGGCCAGATCTCTAAATTTGGAATCAAGGGTACCAAAAGAAAAGAGTAATCTGAATAAGGAATGCTCAGATAGGCTGACTGCCACCAACTAATGACTGAAAATATCCATTGAACTCAAAATTTGAAAATCATTAGCGATAATAATAAAAACAGATTTTGTGAAAAGGAGAAGACTTGAAGACGAGAGGAGGATCTGGTGAATAAGTGTGAGAGTAAAGGAGTAGATGAGGAAACAGGCAGCAACCATAGACCTTTCAATATATTTGACAACGGGATTTCTCATTGTGGCACAACAGAAACAAATCCAACTAGGAACCATGAGGTTGTGGGTTTGATCCCTGGCCTCACTCAGTGGGTTAAGGATCCAGTGTTGTGGTGTAGGTCGTAGACACGGCTCAGATCTAGCATTGCTGTGGCTCTGGTGTAGGCCGGTGGCTACAGCTCCGATTAGACCCCTAGCCTGGGAACCTCCATATGCCATGAGTGTGGCACTAAAAAGGACAAAAGACAAATATACATATATATGTGTATATATATATATATATACATATATATATACACATATATATTTGACAATGAATAGGAGAGATTAGGTAATTAATAGAGAAGAAAGTGGAATAAGACAATGTGTTTAAGTTTGTTAAACCATTTGTTTTAAAGAAAAATCCTGAGCATATTTTATTGTTTGGAAAGTGAAGTAGGACATAGGGAGAGTAGATAATACTGAGTAATAACACTGAGAAAATGTATCATGGCTTCTAATTTGCAAATAAAATGGCTCAGACTTTAGATTAATCTGCTTGTTGAAGGTCATAGAGGTTGAATGATCCTTTGGATAAATAGCACATCCTTATCATTCATAGTCTTTTACTCTTCTGTCATTATATTGGAGGCCTTTGTGTGTTAGGACTTAGCTTAAATTACTTTATTCCACTTGTGCTGATCAAGGATTCAAACTGTTAAATAAAAACCTGAAGTTTTTCCGAGGTTTGCTTGAAGGAGTTATGCTTCTAACTCCTGTTACTGTTTGTGAACTTCTCATTGCCCTTTACTCCAATTACAGAGGTCTACTGATTTTTTTCTTCCCCTTGTCTGTGTTAGAGCAGAGGAAAAGATAACTCTCAAGTCGGGGAAGAAAATGAAAGCACTTCTAGTCTTGGGCAATGACTGAAGGGAGATGAATGACTTTTCCAGTTCTTGGTGCTGAGTCAATTAAAGAGTAACATTCTTCACCATTTGCATGAGTTTGAGGGAAACTACATAGCAGTTTGTAGGGAATTGGAAGAAGAATAAGGCTAACTTTTTTGGTACCAATTTTAAGTTAACAGCTAGTGATAGATAACTTCTTAATCAGACACACTAGAGTGATAGCACTTAAACATCTCATTGAATCCTTAAAATTTTCTGAGGTTATTGGCAGATTTTTCAGCTGAAACTCTGCAGGCCAGAAGGGAGTGGTGTGATATACTTAACGTGATGAAAGGAAAAAACCTCTGACCAAGATTACTTTACCCAGCAAGGCTCTCATTCAGATTTGAAGGAGAAAGCAAAAGCTTCACAGATAAGCAAAAGCTAAGAGAATTCAGCAACACTCAAGCAGCCTTACAACAAATACTAAAGGAACTTCTCTAGGCAGAAAAGAAGAGACAGCAACAGGAAACAAAAATTCCTCAAATGACAAGGCTCACCAGTAAAGGTATATATACAGTAAAGATATGAAATCATTCATGCACATTTATACCACCAAAATCAGAAATCATGAGAAGAGGTGGGTACAAATTCAGGACACTGGAGATGAACTTGCAATTAAGAGACCAACAACTTAAAACAATCTCATATACATATAGACTCTTATCAAAACTTCAGAATAACTGCAAAACAAAAATCTACAATTGATAAACAAGGAATCTCTGAAGAAGAAATACATCTCATAGTAAATAAGTGCATAATCCACCATGAATGGGGTCATTTGACATCATTCTTGGAATGCTGAAGTCTTCTTAGAACTGATTCTGATTTCCTCTCCATCAAAGAATTTATGATAATTATAATTAAATAATGCAACTGTACAATTAAATAATATAGGTCTACAATTGTATTATTAATAACAATTTCTCCCCATGGTACAATGTAAAGTCTATAATATCTTGTTTATCACATCACCTAGAATGGTGTAATGCCTTTATTGAAGAATCAATAAGACGTAACAAATTGTGAGGACATATTTATGTAGTTACACTTTTTTTAACCAATTTATGCATTTTATATTTTACTTATTTTCAGAGGGTGTGTTATTTTTGTTATTCTTATCAGTTATTCTTTTTATTATGCTATATAAAATATTTAATGGTATATAAGGCTTTCTTCTTTATAAATTTTAGATGCACAATATACACAATTTTAATATAATGCTAATTTTTAAAGAAAAATTGAAATGTCATAGATAATACTAAATAGTAAAGATGAAAGCCATACAAAATGGGATAAAATATAAAATAAATTTCCTATTTGTCTCAGCATATTTTCCATTCCACTTCTCCAGAGGGAGTCACTTAATCTGTATCTTAAGATCCATGATATAATAATCTGTCTGAATGTAATTGTGTTTAAATATATGTATTTTATTTTGTAAAAAAAAATAGATGTACAAAAAAAACTACTGTGATATCACAGTAGTTCAAAGAAAAGAGCAACAGCAAAAAAGATGCAACTTTAAAAAAAATATATGGGAAACAATTTAAAAAAAGAATATATGGATTGGGGGTTTGGGACTAGCTATGCATAATATTGTATGTGGAATGGATGATCAACGGGGAGCTGCTTTATAGCACAGGGCACTCTACCCAATATTTTGTGGTAACCTATATGGGAAAAGAATCTAAATAAGAATGGATATATGTATATGAATACTGAATTACTTTGTCTTACAGTAGAAATTATCACAACATTGTAAATCAACTATACTTTAAACTTTTAAAAAAGTGAGAGAAGAATTATTAATTTAAAGAAAATTCGCATATGACCAATAGGCACATGAAAAGATGCTCAACTAATTATTAGAGAAATGCAAATCAAAACTATAATGGTACACCTCAGATTGGTCAGAATGGCCATCATTAAAATGTCTACAAATAATAAATGATGGAAAGGGTGTGGAGAAAAGGAAATTCTGTTACACTGCTGGTGGGAATGCAAATTAGTTCATCCACTCTTGAAAATAGTATGTAGGTTCCTTAAAAACTTAAAAATAGAGTTAACATATCATCCGTTAATCCCACTACTGGGCATATATCTGGAGAAAAATTTAATTCTAAAAGATAAAGGCACCCCAATATTCATAATAGCCAAGACATGGAGGCAACCTAAATGTCTGTCTATCTATCTATATATATAGTGTGTGTATGATGGAATACTGCTTGGCCATAAAAATTAAATAATGCCATTTGCAGCAACATGGATAGATCTGAAAATTATCATTCTAAGTGAAATAACTCACAAAGAGAAAATACAACATCACTTTCTTGTGGAATACAAAGAATGATACAAATGAACTTATTTATGACACAGAAACATACTCACAGACAAAACAAACTCATGGTTACCAAAGGGGAAAGTGTAGGGAAGGAATAAATTAGGGGTTTGGGACTAAAAGATACAAACTTCTATATATAAAACAAACAGCAAGGTATTACTATATAGCACAGGGAATTGTATTCAATATTTTGTAATAAGCTATAATAGAAAATAACATGAAAATAATCTATATATTTATATATGAGTCACTTTGCTGTATGCCAGAAAATAATACAACATGGTACATCAACTATACTATAATAAAAATAAAAAAGGACAATATAATGTTAATTTTTTGAAATTTTGGAATTTTAAAATAACCCACTAAGTGTTGGCTGAATAAAATTGAAATAAAATATTTTTATAGGGAGGTGTAAAGGCCTTTGGAGGCTTGAAAGCCTTCTCAAAAAAATTACAGCTTCTATTTAATAGAATTTTAAAAGCCAGTATCTCCATGAAATAACAGTGCCAATGTCTCACTAAGAAATTTGAAAGGTTTGAAGATTTTTTTTATTTGAAATTTAATAAAATTTCAAAATAAGTACTATATATTTGCTTTTTGTAAGAGTGGAAATTATCCTAATACCTGTCATGACTATACTAGTATTGACCTGGATTTTATCAACTTACGGGAAAAATAAACAGTATATAAGCTTGGGTTTTTACTTATCCTGATCCATGAAAGAAATAATCCAAAAGCCACCAATAATATTAAATTATAATAATTACATATTGTTTGGCTGATAACCACATTCATTGTTTCCTGTTCAAAAGGCTGCTATAGATTTGAATTCAATATCTTGTTTCACCATCTTCCATTAAAAAGAAATCCACAAGCATGTATAAAATTCATTTTATGCTTTGGCCCACTCATCTTTATTTTCTGTTTTTTTTTTTCACTACAGCTACAATTATAAATAGTGACAACCAGAACTGTACCTCCCTTGCCCTGAACATGATGGGGAAAGGTCTCTGGGATTTTGCTGGGTCATATTTGTAATTGAGGTGGCTGAATTATATCCAGACAGCCAAGCAGTGTGAAGTACCCCTCAATAACTGATAAAACATTCAGACTCCATACTTTATTGTAGTCATTCAATGTTAAAGCTTTGCTGTAAATTCCATGATGGGATCTCTCATTCCTTGAACTATGATTATGTAGGAAGTAGCTCTGAGATTCCCTTGTCAAATTTATCTCTGAGTAAGTGCTCCTGTTCTATTTTATTTCAATGTATGACTCCCCAACACTTAATGCATTTCAATAAAAATATTTATTTCACTATTTCAATAGCAGACTAGTTCTATGATGTTTCTGGCTGCTCACAATCTGAATAACATTGAAAACACTATAACATTACTACTTGCCATTTATAAGCTAACTATGATTTGTACAACACAATACTGTGACATGATAAAATTGGTTTTTAGAAATTTATTAGAGAACTGAGAGCAAGCTAATATTATCTGGAATAGGGATTGGAAGGGAGTACATTAATAGTTAAATGATGAAGAATTACTTAGAAAGAGTATTCCCCAACTGTCTGCCTTATTCAAGGGAAGGATCAGGTGCTCATACTTGAGGGAATTATCAACTAAGAAAAGCCTGCAAATATAAATTCAAGTTTTATAAATTGACACCAACTAAAATCACAGAAGGAAATAATGCAATTGTGTGAAACATGAGTTATTTCTATCTTTCAGTTACTCAATCCAGCTTTCCTTGTGCTTTTAAAAGTTAGCCGAAATAGGGAGTTCCTTTTGTGGCTCAGCACACATGAATCTGACTAGTATCCATGGGGATGGGGGTTCAGTTCCTGGCCTCTCTCAGTGAGTTAAAGATCTGGCATTGCCATGAACTGTGGTGTAGGCTGCAAACTCGGCTCAGATTCTGTATTGCTGTGGCTGTGGTATACGCCAGCAGCTGTAGCTCTGATATAACCCCTAGCCTGAGAACTTCCATATGCCACAGGTGTGGCCCTAAAACTGCAAAAAAAAAAAAAAAAAAAAGGAAGAAAAGTTAACCAAATTATTTAGCTTTGTTTCCTTGCTTCCTGCTACCCTCTCTGCATTCTTCCCTCCCTTCCCCCTTATCTTTCCTATTCTCTTCCCTCTTTGATTATCATATTAGAAAAGTTAGTAGCAAAGCTCAGGTTTTTGCTTTCTTATTCCAGGTAAAATTTACATTTCATATTTAAAATGTGTAAAATATGTTCTTTTCACCTTGAATCTTTCCTTCCACTTATCAAAACCCTACTTTATTTCTAAAAAGCAGAATTGAAATTAACTATAAAATTAATATTTTTCAGTAAAGTTATAACAGAAAACAAAGAGCACACTGCCTATTCCAAGGAATTCTCCAGTAATTCCTCTGGTAGAATTTCTTTTTTCTATGAAATTCCAAAACCCATTTTTGGAACTCTTTTACTATCCTATTTACCAAGTCACATAATAATCATGTAAATTTCTATCTACTGTTACAGAATTTTAGGCTAAGGCCATGTCTTAGTAGCCACTATAGCCCACAGTACATAACATAAATACATTCTAATTTTCAAAAGAATATAGTGGGCTTTGTATATCCTTTATATGATTTACAGAAATATTCCCCTAAAAATATTGGAGTGGGAAGCTGAAAAAAAAATCACTCTTCCAAATAACTAGACAGTAGTTTGAACAAGACCAATTAACCAAGAAAAAGAAAATGTGATAATGCCAAATTCAAGCATTTTGAAAAAGACTTCCCATCAAGTAAGATCTCCAACTAACTCTTAGTTTTCACAACACAGAGCACTTGATTAAAAAGGAACAATCTTATTCTGCTTCCAAAATGGAAATGTAAGAAAAAAACCTTGAAAATAAGAACCAATCCTAGATGCGTGCACTTTAATTTGGAAAGGAGTCTTGGGGTTAAAAAAAAAAGACTAATAATTTACAGTGGTATAAATTTGTATGGTTGGAGTGTATGTTATATGTCCACTTAAGCATCAGAATCATAAGTAAGAACACAAAATATAGTTATCAGTCAATATTACTACTTGGAGAAAAGTACTGCCATAAACAAGTAACAGCCAATGTTTCCATGGGCAAAAATAAAAGAATGAAAAGAGAATATTGTTTACATCATCATGGTTTACATATTTGAAAATTGATTGTTGGGAGTCAGCAGAATGAAATTCTAAAAAGCATGGGGTTTGAAGTCACTTAGACCTTGATACAAATCCCAGTTCTGCCTGTCTAACTTTGGGTAATTTAACATGAATGTTGTCAGCTATAAAGTCAAAATACTGATACTTTTTTTTTTTAATCAGGAGAGTACATAAGCTACTTACCACAGGAGCTATACACATAATCATTAAATAAATTATCATTATTTATAGGGAAAATATGACCTTGACTCCACAAAGTATCAGACAAAAATAGGCTCAAGCTATTATTCCAAGGAAGATCTCTTTGCATATATGGAAGAATTTTCTGAATCATGTTCTTAATGAAACGTCAGGACACTAAAATGAGAAGTATAACTACATACTTAAATATCACCTCCCACACCTCCATTTCTGTAACTGGCAGTCATCCCAGATTCTCTTGGGTGCACTGAGTTTGAAAAAAGAAAAAAAAAAAGTTTCCATCAATTCTTAGTGCTGCCAACTACAAAATAAAAACAAAACCAAAGTGTCAGTGTCAAACTAAGTTGACGATCAAAATGCTAAGACTGACTTAAAAAATGCTTTCTACCACATGAATGATTAATTTTAGAAAAAAAAAAAAAAGAAAATCTGCCCTGAGCACAAAAGAATGTAACCATTACTGAGCTATAAATACCCCAGGCTGAATCCGGGGATAGAGAAGAAAAGACAGTGAAACTCATGGTATCTTTAAAAAGCCCTTTTCTTACAGGGTTCTAAATCAAAAACAGATTATTCACCAAAAGCTTTTTGATACCTTGAAGGGTTTCTTTGCTGTTTCTTTGGAAGCTATCATTCACTAGTTCACACTGATGCAACATTAGCTGTCACTCAGAGATGAACTTAAAATTGCTGCCACATGGATTGAAAATCAGTCCCAGGAAGAAAGTGCCTTTGTAAACTCAGAAAACATATTTTCTTTAAAATGGAAAGGCTGACCATGTGATAAATGCTTTTCATATAATGGATAAAACCACTCTCTATTTGAAGAAGCATGCCCAAGCCCTCTGAAACCTGCAGCTCTCAGATTTTTCTTCTTCAGATCACATGCAACATTTTTTACTCGATGTCTTCAGAGAATCTACATCCTGCATTTCCTTCCTTCCTCTCCCTACTCCCTTTATTTTTCTGCTTTGAGAAAGAGCAATTAAAATAACTTTGTAAGTTAGAAAATAAGACTTTGAACAGAGATTAAAAAGGAGCTAGGGGTTATTTGGAAGGCATCAGATAGAGAAATAAAGCTTTAAAAGTGTAAAGCATTTTATGGTTGATCCATTTAATTCAGCAAGTATTTGTTGAGCACCAAACATGTGCATGGCTTTGTGTTAGGCATCATAAAAGAATATGAAAACAACAACCTGAACTGCAAGGGGCTTTAATATAGAAGGCAAATATTTTAAAATACAAAAAATGATTCCATTTATTGTTAATGTTCAGACTGATTACTTCAGGGGGAGGAGTGGATATTCCAAGAAATGAACCAATACTTTTTAATGGTCTAATAAGAGAAAGCTGAATGGAGCTTTCTATGATAAAACCATACAGTGCTGGACCTCAAGTGCAAGAAGACAATCTAAATTGAGAAAATGATCATAGGGGATGGATTCTGAGAATACTGATACTTCAGTAGGGGTTGTAATGAAAGATAAATGAGAAGTTATGGGAAACATCTAAAGAGATAAGTTTGATCTTAAACCTTAGATTTATATTACATCTTATATTTATGCTAGGAGATCTGGATTCTAAGTAATCTTTAGAATTTTGGAGACATGTAGATACATGATCAGATTTATAGCTTAAGAAGATATATAGACGGGCATATAAAGATTGACTGGAGGTAGAAGATACTGGCAAGGCCAATTTAAAGGTTATTTTCAGTAAGTAATATGTGAAAAGATATGACTGAAACACATAGCGGGGATGGAGAGAGGAGAGAACATTTTGAAATGCTTTTTGAGGGTGTAACTGACAGATCTTTTTCCTATGGAAAGACTGATTTGAAGATTATTCCAAAATTTAAGACTAATTTCCTTCAGGAGAAGTAATTTCTAATAACTAATTAGTGAGTAAATTAAAAATAACAGAACCAGTTCTTGATAGATCAAGACTGATGGCAACAAGGGGTTATGAGGTGGACAGGTTGTTCACTCATTTAACAAAATTTTGGGAGAGAATCCCATATACCATGCTGGTACCAGTCATCAGGTATATGAAAAAGAATGGACATAAAAGTATTTTAGGTTACTATATCTCACGGTAAACTTATTTATTGATTGTTGTAATTTTTCTAGCATATGGTTTGGAATTAATTAGGCATTGAAAACTGCTTTCATCCAATATAGAATTTTGATAATTCTATCTAAAAAAAAGTCTGCTTTTGCTTCAAGTTCAAATGGTTACAGAAATGTAAACAGTAAGGATAAAAGTTTAAAGTGAGAGTTTGGGGCCATCATAATAAAATGTATGATAAACTTTGGGTGTAAAAAGGGAATTCATATTTGACACAGGAGGCAAGAATATAAAATGGGTAAAAGAGTCTTTACAGCAAGTGGTGCTGGGAAAACTGGACAGCCACATGCAAATCAATGAAACTAGAACACATCCTCATTCCATGCACAAAAATAAACTCTAAATGGCTTAAAGACTTAAACGTAAGACAAAACACCATCAAAGTCCTATAAGAAAACATAGGCAAAACATGCTCTGACATCAACCACACAAATGTTTTCTTAGGTCAGTCTCCCAAGGCAACAGAAATAAAAGCAAAAATAAACCAATGGGACCTAATCAAACTGACAAGTTTTGCACAGCAAAGGAAACCAAAAAGAAAACAAAAAGACAACTTACAGAATGGGAAAAAATAGATTCCAATGAAGCAACTGACAAGGGCTTAATCTCTAAAATATATGGACAACTACACCTCAACAGCAAAAAAAATAACAACCCAATAGAAAAATGGGCAAAAGACCTGAATAGACATTTCTTCAAAGAAGATATACAGATGGCCAACAAGCACATGAAAAAATGCTCAACATCACTAATTATTAAAGAAGTGCAAAGCAAAACTTCTATGAGGTAGCACCTCACACCTGTCAGAATGGCGATCATTAACAAGTCAACAAATTACAAATGCTGAAGGGGGTGTGAAGAGGGAACTCTCCTACACTCTTGGTGGGAATATAAATTGGTACAACCACTATTGAAAACAGTATGGAGGTACCTCAGAAAACTAAATATAGAACTACCATATGATCTACCAATTCTGCTCTGGGCATATATCCTGCAAAGCTTTTCTTGAAAAAGATACATGCACCTGTATGATCATTGCAGCACTATGCACAATAGCCAAGACATGGAAACAACCTAAATGTCCATTGACAGATGAATGGATTAAGAAGATGTACATATGCACAATGGAGTACTACTCAGCTATAAAAAAAACACTAAATAATGCTATTTTCAGCAACATGGATAGAACTAGAGAGACTCATATTAAGTGAAGTAAGTCAGGAAGAGAAAGACAAATACCATATGATATCACTTATATCTGCAATCTAATATATGCCATAAATGAATCTTTCTGTAGGAAAGAAACTCATAGACTTGGAGAACAGACTTGTAGTTGCCAAAGGGGAGGGAGAAGGAGTGGGATGGACTGGGAGTCTCAGTTAATAGATGAAAGCTATTGCACTTGGAGTGGATAAGCAATGAGATCCTGCTGTACAGCACAGGGAACTATATCCAGTCACTTGTAATGGAACATGATGGAGGATAATGTGAGAAAAAGAACATATAAATATGTATGACTGGTTCACTTTTCTGTACAGTAGAAATTGACAGAACACTGTAAATCAACTGTAATGGAAAAATTAAAAATCATAAAAAATATAAAAAGGTGATGATTCTGATATTCATTATTCTTTTTTTTGAAGTTCTAGAAGTTTTATTTATACATATTTTTTTAATTCCCCAATACATTATTTTTTTTTCTACTGTACAGTATGGTGACCCAGTTACACATACATGTATACATTCTTTTTTCTCACATTATCATGCTCCATCTTAAGTGACTAGACATAGTTCCCAGTGCTACACAGCAGGATCTCTTTGCTAATGCATTCCAAAAGCAATTGTCTGCATCTATTACCCCAAGCTCCCAATCCACCCCACTCCCTCCGCCCCTTGGCCATCACAAGTCTATTCTCCAAGTCCATGATTTTCTTTTTTGAAGCAACATGGATGGAACTAGAGACTCTCATACTCATACTGAAGGATGTAAGTCAGAAAGAGAAAGGCAAATACCATATGATATCACTTATATCTAGAATTGAATATACAGCACAAATGAACCTTTCCACAGAAAAGAAAATCATTTTATGCATTATTCTTAAAAATTATATATTAGGGTCATATGATTAATATATTAGATCCTGTACTTCCCTAAACTTAAAATTTTGATGAACTAAAATTAAAGACAACAAAGAGAAAAATATGTAGTATTGCTCTTTGGTAAGTGGATCATATTTATATGTTTGACTAAACATGGAACTTTATTTTAGGGCCTACATCATGAACTTTCCCAGCATGATTTAATAAAACTGTAGTATGTGAATATATAAACTAGTGTTAAGAGTCATTACTTTCATTAAGAATATTACAGTGAATAAATTAACCCAAAACAATAAAACCTGAGCACCTGATATATGTAAGTCATTTACATATTGTAGACTCATTTGGGATAGGGAAGAATAAATGTGTTATGGTGGAGGTTTCATTAGCCTTTGCATTTCAATTGACTGAAAGCACACAATAAGAACACAAAAGCAATAAATATCATCCATAAACAAGAATATCATACAGGGTTGTGGCTTTTTTAACAAGATGTTCTGTGCCATTACACTTTAATAGTCCTGCTGAATTTTCAATACGAAAAAAGCTAAAGAGGTCTGCTGTGGTGCCATCCCTGTATGCTGCAGCCATATTTTATCCTGCTTTATTACATCACTCTGCATTCAAAGCTACGTACATGATGATGCCTCATGGGAAATGCCAAAGATGCAGCAGGAAAAGTTTAATGTAATATACTACTATCTTTTGGCATTCTGTACCTGATGTTAAGGAGCTTGGCTTAGGCCATGGGAAATAAATATTCAGTTTCAGTCACATAGTAACAGCATGTCATATCCACTGGATTTATAAGCCTGAATATTTGACAGATACAGATATTTTAAAAGTGTTTTCATTTAGCATCTTTTAGTATCCTAGTAGATACAACTGAAAGGACCAGCTCACTGAACTCTCAGAGGGAGAATAAATCCAAAGATATTTCCTTTGACAGCTGGCCAAGTGCTGCTCTATTTATACTATATTCTTTGGGGGATAAGCTTTCTTTTTAATCTTGTCTAGATTGATATTATTTTTAAAAGATCTGTCTCCTATTCAAGACCAGAATGAAAATTCTAGATTTTAGTGTAAACAATGCTGAGTTAGAAGCTTATTGGTGGTTCAACAAAAAGCTCTAGAGATCAAAGCAGTAAAAAACAAAATAACAATCTCTTTGTAATAAATGTCAGAAAAATTGCAAATGACTCAGGTATAATAGTACAAGAAAGAGCTTTGAAGACATTTTTGGGGATGGGGTAAATTAATACATGATAAATCATACTGTCAGAGTTGATAGTTTTCTCTAGAATAGAAACTCTGTAGTAGCCTTCTACAATCATGTAGTAAAGTACTAGCAGACATTCAGGATAAGGCTGGTGAGCACAATCCTGAAAATCTCAGCTCCCTGGAAGGTTGTAATTGAGATTCAACTCAGGTATTTAAACCTGAAAGACATCAAATCCC
The DNA here is from genome assembly GCF_016906955.1 of Phacochoerus africanus. Taxonomy (NCBI): domain Eukaryota; kingdom Metazoa; phylum Chordata; class Mammalia; order Artiodactyla; family Suidae; genus Phacochoerus; species Phacochoerus africanus. The sequence continues at coordinate 78,477,435 of NC_062554.1, forward strand.
AAACAACTTACGTCTGTCTCCTGGTAACACACCTGCTCACCTTGTCAGACCCCTCACTGGAAAGACACTCCTCTTCCTTCATTTCTGATTTGGCACCTCCTGATGTTTCTTGACCACCCAGCCTAAAGTAGCTCCTACTCCCAACTCATTTCCTTTTTATCACCACCTCATCTGTTGCTTTATAGTACCAAAAGCTGTAATGATTAGTATTACAGACTTTTCCATAACTGATTTTTTTCAAAGAGGAAGTGATCATGTTTTTATTTCATGACTCTACATTAGCATCCTGCCCAGTGCCTGGTGCATGATCAGGTTTAATCCATATTTTGGAAAGAAGTAAACAAGGAGAAAAGAAGGAAGGAAGGGGGAGGAAAACAAGAAGAAAAGAAGATTACACTATGTGGTTTATAACTTTTTTGTTTGTTTTATCAGCTATGTGGTTTATTACTTTTTTGTTTGTTTTATCAGATACATTAACTGAAATTAGTGTTTGACTAAAGTTGAATGACTTATTTTGGCCATCTTTTTTAAGTGAAAATAATAGCCAGAGCTGACTGATCACTGCCAAGGCTAAAAGCCCTAATTGTGAAGCTCTTTGCAAACTGCCAAGCACAACACATAGAAATTTGTACTCTATAAAGCCTTAAAGAAACGTCAGGCATTATTACTATTTGCTGAAGTTACGGATTTTTCCACTAAACATAATTGCACAACTAATGGTCTCATTCTGGTTTCCCCTCCATTGTTAAGCATGCCTGTTATAAGGAAATTGAGGATCATTCTTAAATGTATATAGTGCCTTTATTCAATTAACTTATTAATATAATGGTTGAATATACCCTTACCACAGGGCAACATAATAAGTTACATTTCTGAACAGTTATTATGAGCCTAAAACCATTCCACTATTCTAAGATCATTTTATTTTTTATCTCATTTAATCTTTACAAAGTCCTATAAGGTAACAATGAATTATTCTTATCATTGTTTTACAGTGAGTAAACTAAGGCATTGAGAGATGAAGTAACTTGCTCAAGAACCCAATTCAGTAAGAGATAAGACTTGGTTTTGAAGAGAGTATCTGGCTGCAGGGCCAGCCCTTTATTTTTTTTATTTTTTTTGTCTTTTTGTGATTTCTTGGGCCGCTCCCGTGGCATATGGAGATTCCCAGGCTAGGGGTCTATCGGAGCTGTAGCCGCCGGCCTACACCAGAGCCACAGCAATGCAGGATCCGAGCCGTGTCTGCAACCTACACCACAGCTCACGGCAATGCCGGATCCTTAACCCACTGAGCAAGGCCAGGGATCGAACCCAAACCCTATGGTTCCTAGTCGGACTCGTTAACCACTGAACCACAATGGGACCTCCAGGGCCAGCCCTTTTAACCTAGGTTCTGCAGGTCTCTTAATGGGCAATCTACATATGATTCTGCAATTACAAGGCCTGTGGAATTGCTCCCATAAATGTATCTTTAACCTAGAACTGTGTTCAATCAATAGGCATTAGAATGGTTCTCATTTGTATATTCCATAAGAATATAAAACTGCAACAGGGAGATGCCAAAATTAAAAAAATATCCAAAAGACTTTTAAAAGGATATTCAACATATTTTTAAAAACATGGTCTTGGGCTTAGTCCTGAGATTATGTCCTGCTCTCCTAAGGTCCTCATTTCATATTTGTGGTTTCACAAACTTGTCCCCTTACATGGAAGATAAAGACACTGAAGAAAACAGCAGACCACTGCAGATTAGTAGGTGACAGTTTTACTAAGCAAGGGAACGTATGAGTCTCGGGCAGCTGCACAATGACTAGATTTAGATATTCATCTGTCAGAGACCCTAACTGGGTCCAATCACATATTCATTGAAGATGGTCTCAACAACACATGGCACTCTCTCTCTCTCTCAAGGCCGTTTCCTTGAAAGAGCTCTCATGGTGGCAATGGTGGATGGAATGTGCATTCCAAGGACAGGGTTGGGGAAGAAGAGCTTCCAGTTCCCAAGGTTTAGCTTGAAGGTTAATGGCAGTCACACCACCTCGATCCCCCTCCCCCCCAAAAAGAGTATCGTGCTTAGAGAGTTTCACAGAGGAATTAATGAGTATTAGGAAGCCTAAGAGGTTTCGGTACACTACACAAGTCTCTATGATTCACCCCACTTCCTCCTACCTACTTCAAAGAGGATCTCCCCATAGTGTTGATGAGTCCAATTACTCAACAGTATGCTCTTTTAGTGTGGAGAGGATGCGAAGACCAGATGGAGAGAGCAGACTCTGCTCTATGCTATTCACATATAAACTGATCAGTTTTCAAGGCTATTCATATAATTACTGTGCTAACAAAAACCTGTTAATAGTGAGGACTAAAATGCATTGTTTTTATTCTGTGTTTTCCAGACACTGTTAATCATTTTGACATAATGACTAGATTTTCTAACATCTAATCATTATGACAAGATTTTCTAACAACTAATCCATGTCATATGTACCTGTGACCTCCATTTTACACAAGGAATTGTTTCAGAGTTATTTGGCCAATATCTCTATGTGAGCGGTGGATCTGAGATTAAAAGCCCAGTCAACCTGAATTCCAACACGAAGGTCTTATTTCCACTTGCAATATTGCTTTTCTATGGCCATAAGAGCACCCTCCACACCACCTCAAAACACCTCCTTCTCACAAGAATATGGGCATCTCACACACACACACACACTCTCTCTCTCTCTCTCTTTTCCAGACTTGTTCTTGGCTGTTTGGGACTCACTGGCTCTCTAGATCTAGAGAGGAACTACTCATTTGGTTTATCATAGGAACACTCTTAAAAAATACTTCTCAATTTCTAACATAATGAAATACAGAGTTATTTTCAGCATATTTTAGGTACATGAGTTGCATGGTATGTGGCATTATAAAACAAAAAACTATTCTATATTCCAAAACTTGCAGATTCTAAAACTAAACCCTTCAAGTGCTATAGATTTCACACATTTTATCTTCAATTATTATCAATGGATATGCCACTAAAAAATTTTGCTCATGCCCCCACTTCCTTAAGCAGGCCATTGAACACAGGAACATGACCATCACTGAGTACACTAAAATCTAATATTTCTGTCTTTGCCCTCTTTTATACCGTTAAATAACTTTTCTCCCATTCTCACAGTGCTGGTTCCAAGAGCAACTATATGGATTGTGAAAACAAAGAAACTTGCTAAGAATTTTATAAGTTAAAACTAATAAAGTACCCAAAGAACAGCAGCGTGGGAATTGGGTATTATGTGTTAGAAGTGAGGAAAAGGATGGCCAGTGCTTTCAGACAAAGTCTTCTGATAAGATAAAAGAGATGCTAATGCACATAGATTCATGGATTCTTTGTTTCTCATTTGCAGTAACTTTTAATAAAAAAAAAAAGAACCTCTGCTATTGTTAAGGATCAATGGAAACTTGATTTTAACTTCTCCTGGATCCACTAGTTAAAAGGATTTATCAAAAATTATATAGTAAATATGTTACATATTTTAAATATTTCCTGACGTTGAGCAGCTATACTTGTTCCAGTAGTTTAAATACTTTTCCTGAAAATTTTCCACACTTTGCGACTAATTTCATAGGCAAAACCCTTTAGCTTTTGTATCATTTTTTTTTTCTTTAAAAGCTTTCATAAACATCTGATTAATTCCCAACACACTTTGGTAGCCAGATGTTAACCACTCCTTTTTTTTTTTTTGGCCTTTTCTAGAGCCACTTCTGTGGCAAATGGAGGTTCCCAGGCTATGGGTCTAATCTGAGCTGTAGCCGCCGGTTTACGCCAGAGCCTCAACAACGCGGGATCCAAGCCACGTCTTCAACCTACACTACAGCTCAGGCAACCCCGGATCCTTAACCCACTGAGTGAGGCCAGGGATCAAACCCGCAACCTCATCGTTCCTAGTTGGATTCATTAACCACTGAGCTACCATGGGAACTCCAGCCACTCCCTTTTTATAAAGGATATGGGCTGAAGAAAGCAATGGTAACTTTCCCTAGATACTATGTCCCTGAGACTGTCTGGATTGCAACTGAGAAGCTGAGAAAATGGTCTGCACCTCCTAAGAGTCAAACAAGTTTTTGAAAGTGGCGGGGGGGCGGTCATTTTCAGGATTATATTTGTTTTTTAGGTATCACCCCAAATAAATGTTTGTCATTATGTGCAACTGAGCACATAAATAATCTGACATATATCACATAGTCTAGGATAATGGGAAATGGTGCAAAACTCTTGCCCAGAAGAATGAACTAGGAGAGTTGATCAGGAAAGCTTTATGGATGAAGCTGAATCGGAACATATACTTGAGGAAAAAGTGGGATATGGAATGAGGGATGCTTATGTAGGAAAAAAATGTATATTAAGACATTGTATTTCTAGCATAAGCAAAATTGAAGAGAAGGGAAAATACTGGGTAATAACAAATAAAACTATTTGGTAGTAGAAGTTGTTTTTATAGAGGAATAAAACAAAAGTACTAAAAAAATAAATCAGTAATACACAATCTAGAACTTTAAATAGCCAAAGAAAGCTTTGGGATTTTTTTTTTTTACTATGAATAGAGACACAGAGTTTTGTTGGCAGGAAGATAAGTAATTAGAATATTTTTTTTTAATTTATTTTTATTTTTTTGTTTTTTTGCCATGTCTTGGGCCGCTCCTGCAGCACATGGAGGTTCCCAGGCTAGGGGGTCTATCAGAGCTGCACCTGTCGGCCTATGCCAGAGCCACAGCAACGCGGAATCCGAGTCGCATCTGCAACCTACACCACAGCTCACGGCAACTCTGGATCCTTAACCCACTGAGCAAGGGCAGGGACCGAACCCGCAACCTCATGGTTCCTAGTCGGATTCGTTAACCACTGCGCCACGATGGGAACTCCAGAGTATTTTTATTATTTGGTTGGTAACAGTGGATGGGAACAGGAAGATGCCACTGCCCAGGGCATGACTTTAAAATATTATCTAGGCCTTTTGTCTCCTGTCTTAAGCTAGTATCACTGATCTGCAATATCTATTTTCAGTACTGTGGTTCTATAAATGCAAGTTTTGATTTATTTAAATACTAAAAAGAACAGTTAAATGTTTTTTATGGTCAATATAAACCACTAATATTTTATTGAGGTATAGTTGGTTTACAATATTATATGAATTTCAGGTGTAAAATGGTGTTTCACAATTTCTTATTGTTAAAGTCATTTAGTTATCATAAAATATGGCTATAACTCTTATACTATACAGCATATACCTATATCTTATTTACTTTATACACAGTAGTTTGTACCTCTTAGTCCCTTACCACTATCTTGGCCTCCCATTCCCTCTCCCCACTGGTAACTTGTTTGTTCTCTATTATCTGTGAGTCTCTATTTTGTGAAAAATAAGGTTCTACAAATAAGTGATAACATACAGTATTTGTCTTTATCAGCCTGACTTACTTCACCAAGCATAATATCTTCCAAGTACATCTTTGTTACTGCAAATAGTAAAATTTCATTTTTATGGCTGAGTAATATTCCATAATAGATGCACACCTGTATATGACTTCTTTATCTATTCATTTGTTGATGGACACTTAACGATGTTTTTCTATCTTGGCTACTGCAAGTAATGCTATGAACATTGGAATTAGCATATTTTTTTGGGAATATTTTTGTTTTCTTTGTATACATAACCAGGAGTGGAATTACCGGATCATATGACAGTTGTAATTAGTTTTGTAAGAAACTCCATACCATTTTCTTTAGTTGCTGTTCCAATCTACACTCCAGCCAATATGCACTAGGGTTCCCTTTTCTCTACATCCTTGCCAACACTTGTTAATTGTAGTCTTTGATGACATCGTTCTGACAGGTGTGAACTGTTATCTTACTGTGGTTTTGATTTGAAGGTCTCTGATTATTAGTGATTTTGACCATCTTTTCATGTGCCTTTTGCCCATCTGTCTGCTTCTTTGGAAAAATGTCTATTCAGCTCTCCTTCCTAATTTTTAATCAAGTTGTGTTTTTCATTTCTTTATATAAGTGGCTTACATATTTTGCTCATTAGCCCCCATCAGTCATAATTGTGCAAATATTTTCTCCCATTCAGTAGTCTGTCTTTTCATTTTAATGATGCACCAGTTTCCCGTGCTGTGCAAAAGCTTTCAAGTTTAGTTAGGTCTCATTTGTGTATTTTTACTTTTGTTTCCTTTGCCTTAGGAGACAGATCCAAATAAATATTGCTATGAGCTATGTCAAAGAGTATTATGCCTATGTTCTGTTCTGGGAGTTTTATGTTTTCCAGTCTTAGATTTAAATATTTAATCCATGTTGAGTTTATTTTTTGTATGTTGTGAAAAAAGTTCTAATTTAATTGTTTTTCACGTAGTTTTCCAACTTTCCCAGCACCACTTATTGAAGAGACTGTCTTTTATCCATGGGATATTCCTGCCTCCTTTGTTGTTGATTAATTGACCATAAGTGCATAGGTTTATTTCTGGGCTTTCTATCCTGTTCTACTGATCTACGTGTATGTTCTTGTGCCAGCACCATACTGTTTTGATTACCATAGCTTTGTAGCATACTCTGAAGTCAGGGAGTGTGATGATACCTCTAGATTTTTTCTTTTTTCTCAAAATTATTTTGGCCAGTTAAAGGTTCTTACTTTTAAATTGCCATGTATTTATGTGAAGTACAGTCGTTTACTCAACTGAATTTTAAAATTAATGAGTAGATCTCTGGAAACTTTGCATTAAACACCCTCTTTATAAGGTCTACCCTCCCATGCAAATTGTAATTTCTTTTCAAGATAAAATTAGTAGCTGACAATATTTTAATTTTTAAAATCAAACCATGCTTTGTATATTCTACTGGCACATGAGGTAGCATTGCCACTGAAGAATTCCACTCTTAGACATAACGTGCTACACACATTTGTTTAATCAAAGAGGAAAGACAGGAAGCTATTCCCAGAAAGTAGGTGGTAGTTATAGCATGAATACTGAATCCCATAAAAATATTCCTTAACTTTTACAAAAGAAACTGAAAATGTAAGAATAAAGAAGCAGATGCAGGCTTTTGGTAACCACCCAAAGTAAAAGACTGAAAGCATTTTCTCTTTAACTCTGGTCTGGTATGTTTTGAAGGGTACAGAAAAAGTGAAGTAGAATTTGCCTTCTCACAACTTCTATATTCTTCACAAACCCATGATTCATGAAATTGAAGGTCAAATAGCACCAACTTCAGGCATAGAGTTCTCATGCCCATGGAAAACTGTGCTTGAATTGAGGCTCTAGTATTTCCTTACTATGCAAAGAGCAAAGGAGTTACAAGAGACCAGGACATGGATCCCTGTGGACAACAGGAAGAGTTACAAGTAAGTTTACTTTCCTCTCTCTCCACTGAGCATAGTCTATTCACAGTGAAAACACCAATATTATATGGAAATTTTATTTCTATGTAAGAGAAGATTTATATATATTAGAAAAGATAAAAACGCTCTTCAAAGTCTCCCTTTCTTTGAAACAGACAAAAAAGAAAGGTGAAATTCATGTGAGGACTGTTCAAAGTCATCATAATCTCGGCAAAAGGGAGAAAATGAAAGTTCAAAACCATCTTTGTTTCATCAGAAATATTTTACAAATGAAATCAAGGAATATTTGCTTAGAGCAGTAAAGTCAGACTCACCAGAGAATGAAAATGATACACATGGATGTTTATAGAAAAGTGTTCTTCAGTTGAAGTAAATTTACTTTACAGAATATTGAATTTATAGGATTAAGGTGAATAACTATTAAGTTTCAGGATATAGACAGCCAGGAATGCAAGAACTTTCTACCTAAAATACATGATAAGGCATATTTTAGAAATAGCTGAGAAAACGTAACTGTTTGGTACAATGATGTAATAATCCATAGATCATCTAGAAAACATATTTACTTCTAAAATACTGTTTCATGAGCTAGAGTTACAAGCTAGCTCATTAATTTTTTAAATTCATTAGTGGTCATTTGATACTATTGGTACAATTTTTGTTTGTTTTGTTTTTTAAGGGCCACATCCGTGGCATATGGAAGCTCCTACGCTAGGGATTGAATCAGAGCTGTAGCTGTCAGCCTATGTCACAGCCACAGAAATGTGGGATCCAAGCCACATCTGTGATTTACACCACAGCTCACAGTAACCCTGGATCCCCAACACACTGAGTGAGGCAAGTGATGGAAACTGCATCTTCATGGATACTTGTCAGATTTATTTCTGCTGCACCACAACAGGAACTCTTGGTGCCAATTTTAAGTTGCAATACAATAAGATAACAGAATTTCACCAATTTTGTTAAAACACTTTTAAACAGATGGGAAGATACTCTTGCATTCTCAAAGACTATCTTCTTGACTCAATTCCCAAAAGAGTAAACTTACTTACTGAAACCTAATCTTGTGTGGAATGAAGGGTATGTCAAAGATGCTTGAATGCTGAATTTAATGTAGGAGGAGTCTCCCATTTTCTCAGAGAGGAGAATGCAATTGACCATACCCTACACCAGTTTTCCAAGTGGGAAAATAATGTCCTGTCTCATCCAGTCCAAGTCGTTGGTGAAGGATTTCTTCTCAGGCTTGAACGTGAGACTAGAATGCAGAAGGCTATTTTAAATTACAATTCTGTCATCTTTAGCTAATATAGTGTCTGACAATTAGATGAGGTGGTGTAAGCAGTGTTTACAGAGAAGAACCTGTCTGGAATCATGTTTGCACTATTTAGCTGAGTAATACCAAGAAATTTTTAACTGCTTGAAACCACAGTTTTTTCTTCCTCATGTACTGCTCAGAATCATTTTAAGTAGAACTCAGAGCTTAGTATTACTTACCAGAAAGTAAGAAATTGAACAAAAAGTATAAATCAATACCATACATACAAATATATATACACACACATATATATAAAGGCATATATGAGCACACACAAATATATTAGGTATCTGGTATTCAGTATATTGAAAGAATAAATATTGTGCACTTGGGTAAGAAACTGCTTTAGTGCTAAAAAGTGATGAGAAATATCTAAATATACATGATATACCATATGCTCCTTCCTTCAAATAATTTATATGTATATTATTTTTTATTTGCTAACTTAATCCAAGTAAAAATTCTAGGTACTATTACTACCATGCCTTTTTTATAAATAAGAAAAGGCAATGAGTAGTAACAAACAATAACAGCAACAGCAGCCATAGTTGTTGTTGCTATAGTCCAGAAAACAAGCTGTGATGTCATATGAAGTTTATGATTATGAAAAAAGGAGCTATTATAAGAAGGAATTGGCCAATCCAATGGATGGATTGAGAGAAAAATTAAAGGAGTAAAAAAAAAAAGACATTTTTGCACAGGGAATGAGCATTGAGTTTAAGCCTATGAATCATAAGCTTAAAAAAAGGCTATTCTCAGATCTATCGGAGTTAAGATACAGTGGAATTGGGTGTATCTTGAAATGGACAGTCAATAACATGCAGTTTTATTATTTATTGGTGACACTATCACTTAAGATTTTTTAAAGTATCATGACATTTGGCACAAAATATGACTCCCAAGTCAACAGATAAGAGACCCTGGAGTTGTGGAGGCCCAGAAGGAGGAGTTTTCAACTGTTTATGTTCTTTTAAAAGGGTAGTGACTTTCTGCATGTGGAGGTGAAGGATAAAATTGATTTTGTAGTGGCATATAGGAATAATACAAAGTTTTAAAGAATGTTTAAAGATAATACTTCAAAATGTTTTAAAAGTACTTTCACACACATTATCACTAAGCTCTCAAATAACATAAAAGGTGGAGCAAGACAGCTATTTCTTTCATTGCCAGGCATGAAAACTAAAGAACACAGGAACCACAGAATTTGCTCAGTCACAAATGTTGCAAGTGACAGACACCTAAATGCAACCCATGTTGCCCATCTCCTACTTAATTACTCCCCATCCCCTGTATTATATAATCTCACAAATATACGCCATTGTTCCCTTTTCCACATCAGATAATTTTCTAATTTGCAGTATAGTTTCTCTGAGGGGGCTCTTGGAAATTATAGAAATAATCATAGAATATTTAAGCTGAAATGTGCTATATAAATTAAATGGTAGGGGACTAGAAGTATGAAATAGTTCTTCTCTAAGCTTTTAGCAATGATTAAACATACTTTTTAAGAGCTGCTCTTTTGAAATTCTACTTATTTTTAAATCCAGTACTTGGCAATGCTGTTCCTTAATGGTGCCTTTTGTATTGCTTGTTTTCTCCAATCCATAAAGTCTGTTACATTATATTGGCACAAATAAATGTAGGAGATACTGTTCTTTCAAAAAGGGTGGTGTTAATTGAGGACCAGAGGGGGAAAAAGGCAGTGGGAATAAATGTGAGGATATTTTAAATCCAAGAGAAGAACCAGCTTCGTTGATTGTTGGGAATAGTCTGTCCATAAGGAAGAGCGATTTGTAATGAGGATGGATGTATCACCTAAGTGTACACGAAGCAGCAGCAGCAAGGGAGAAATTGTGATTCATGGAGAGAGCCTTTTCTTTGAACCATGCCTGTTTACAAGACTGTTTGAAGTCAGTAGCAAGCATTCTCCTATGTATTGTACAATAAGTAAAATGGCATGATGGAAACAAATATCATCAAGCTATTAGAGGTTAGAAATTGTAAGATCTTTGTTTTCTGAACAAAAGAATTTTCCACTGTCCAAATGTCTGACAAGCAGACAATGAATCCTTTACTCAGTTGAGAATTTGTTTCGGTTTCACAATCAAGATGAATTGACGCAAGATAAGAAAATTATTTTGGATGGGGAGAAAAAGGCATTTATGGATTTGGGCATATTAAAAACTAATGATTTCACTTCAGATTGTATTGAAAACCATTGAGGCACATAGAACAGTAAATGTATGAAAAGCATGATTTCTACCAACTTGCTAGATATATGTAAATAATTATGTATATTTATTTGTTTTTACCTTCTAGTAACTTCAAAGAAAATTTAAATATAAAAATATAGGAAATATTTGTTCTGAAAATGAATATTGTACTTAATAATTTACACAGAGAAAAAATTTATGGAACATAGGTATTTTTGTCTGTTAGGCTATTATGAAAAGATAAGAAATTCGATTTCCAATTAACCACCTAATGGTTACATGGCCCATTTTGTCTGGAAACACAAAAGGTCAATTCAGTGCAAGGTATAACAGGATATTATCATTAAAATTAATGACATTTCTGGTGGCAAAAATTCAAAAGTGATAAATAGCATCTGATTTTTGCTGTGTTGGCACAATGTAGGTACTGAGAAAAGTTTAGAAACCTGTGACTTCGTATTTTCAGATATATAAATAGATAAAGAGAATCATTTGGAAGTGTCTATAAATTTTAAGTAAAATTTTCAGAAGTCAAGTTTGAATCCTAGAGTTTAAATTATGTCAAGTATAAGAGGCTATTTGCTTTGTTTTGTTTTTCTTACAAACGTACCCATAGGAGCTGCAGCTGCACACCTACACCACAGCCATGGCAACACCTACCCTGAAGCTTGCTGCAATGCCAGATCCTTAACCTTCTGAGTGAGGCCAGGGATCAAACCTGTATCCTCATGGACACTATGTCAGGTTCTTAACCTGCTGAGCCTCAGCGGGAACTCCCAATTCGTTATCTGTGATCACAAGTTTCTTGGTTATTTTATCTACTGTTATTCTCCAAAAGAGATTTAGTGATATATTGTTGGTAAAGAAGATGAAAAATAAATTATAATACATTCTATGTGCTTCCTGTAGACATCACTTACCAATGATCCTTAACATTTATTACGCTTTGTTTAAATATTTTTGTTGTTAGCGATTCCTTTTTTTAATTATAGTTGATTTACAATATTTCTTCAAGATTTGTTGAACAATAAAGTGACCCAGTCACAAAATTTCCTTGTGCTGTACATTAGGAGCCCATTTTCCAACCATTCCAGATGTAGCAGTATAATTTTTAATTTTTTCATCTAACCCTAACACTAGCCTTAGCAGAACCATACACTTAAACGGAACCCTACCCCTAGCCCTAAGACTAACTCGGACCATAAACCTAAACATAACTCTAAACCTAGCCCTAACCCTAAGCCTAACAATAAGCCTGACCCTACCAGTAAACCTAAGCCTAACCCTAGCCCTAAGACTAACGCTGACCCTAAACCTAGCACTAAGCCTAAACATAACCCAAACCCTAAGCCTAGGTCTAACACTAAGCCTAACCATACCAATAAGCCTAAACCTAAGCCTAACCCTAATCCTAAGCCCTAACCCTACCTAAGCCTAACCCTAGCCCTAAGCCAAAGCCCAACACTAAGCCTAACTCTAGACCTAAGCCTAAGCCTCACCCTAATCCTAGAACTGAGCCTAAGCCTAACCTGAGCCCTAAGCCTAACACTAAGCGTAAACTTACCAATACACCTAAACCTAACCGTAGCCCTAAGACTAACTCTGACCCTGACCCTAGCCCTAAGCCTAACACAAAACTACCCCTAAACCCCCTAAACCTGAACCTAACCCTAGCCCTAAGCCTAAACCTAGCCCTAAGCCTAAGCCTAACCCCAGAACTAAGCCTAAACCTTAGCCTAACCATAACTGCTAAGCCTAAACCATGCCCTAAGCATAACCCTAAACCTAAGCCTAACCCTACCAATAAGCTTAAGCCTAAACCTAGCCTGAAGACTAATCCTGAACCTAACCCTTGCCCTAAGCCTAACCCTAACCCTAGGCCTAAAACTCAGCCTAACCCTACCAGTAAGCCTAAGCCTAACACTAAACCTAACCCTAAGCCCTAACCCTAGCCATAAACCTAACACAACACTACCCTAATCCTAAGCCTAACCCTAGACCTAAGACTAAGCCTAAAACTAAGCCTAACCCTAGACCTAAGCCTAACCCTGACACTAACCCTGACCCTAAACCTAACCCAAATGCTAAGCCTAAGTCTAACACTAAGCCTAACTCTAGACCTAAGCCTAAGCATAACCCTAACCCTAACCTAAGCCCTAACCCTAGCCCTAAGCCCTAACCCTAGAACTAAGCCTAAGCCTAACCTGAGCCCTAAGCCTAACACAACACTACCCCTAAGCCTGAGCCTAAACCTAGACATAAGCCTAAGCCTAACCTTAGAACTAAGCCTAAACTTAATCCTAACCATAACTCCTAAGCCTAAACCAAGCCCTAAGCCTAACACTAAGCATAACCCTACCAATAAGCTTAAGCCTAAACCTAGCCTGAAGACTAACCCTGACCCTAACCCTAGCCCTAAGCCTAACCCTAGGCCTAAAACTCAGCCTAACCCTACCAATAAGCCTAAGCCTAACACTAAACCTAACCCTAAGCATTAACCCTAGCTGTAAGCCTAACAAAACACTACCCTAAGCCTAAGCCTAAACCTAGACCTAAGCCTAAGCCTAAAACTAAGCCTAACCCTAGACCTAAGCCTAACCCTGACCCTAAACCAGACCCTAAACCTAGCCCTAAGCCTAAACCTAACCCAAACCCTAAGCCTAACACTAAGCCTAACCATACCAATACACCTAAAACTAACGCTAACCCTAGCCCTAAGCCAAAGCCCAACACTAAGCCTAACTCTAGACCTAAACCTAAGCCTCACCCTAATCCTAGAACTGAGCCTAAGCCTAACCTGAGCCCTAAGCCTAACACTAAGCCTAACTTTACCAATACGCCTAAGCCTAACAGTAGCCCTAAGACTAACTCTGACCCTAACCCTAGACCTAAGCCTAACACAACACTACCCCTAAGCCTAAGCATAACACTAGCCCTAAGCCTAAGCCTAAACCTAGACATAAGCCTAAGCCTAACCCTAGAACTAAGCCTAAACCTAGCCCTAACCAAAACTCCTAAGCCTAAACCAAGCCCCAAGCCTAACGCTAACCCTAGGCCTAAAATTCAGCCTAACCATACCAATAAGCCTAAACCTAACAATAACCTTAAGCCTAACCCTGACCCTAATCCTAGCCCTAAGCCTAAACCTCACCCTAACCCTAACCCTAACCCTAACTCTAACTCTAAGCCTAAACCTCACCCTAACCCTAAGCCTAACACTAAGCCTAAACGTAGCCCTAAGCCTAAGCATAAAACTAAGCCTAATCCTGACCCTAACCCAAGCCCTAAACCTAACCTAAAGCTAGACCTAAGCTGAACCCTAACACTAGCCTTAACCCTAGCCACAAGACTAACACTGAACCTAACCTTAGCCCTAAACCTAACCCAAACCCTAGCCCTAAGCCTAAGCCTAGCCCCAAATTTAACACTAATCCTAGACCTAAGCCTAACCCTAACACTAGCCCTAACCCTAGCCATAAGACTAACCCTGATCCTAAATCTAGCCCTAAGCGGTAAGCCTAAGCCTAAACTTAACCCTAGGCCTAACTCTAACCCTAAGCCTAACCCTGACTTTTTTTAATATATATTTTTGTTTTATTTTATTTTTTTATTACTCAAATGAATTTATCACATCTGTAGTTGTATAATGATCATAACAATCTGATTTCACAGGATTTCCATCCCATAACCCAAGCATTTCACCCCACCCTCCAAACTGTCTCTTCTGGAGACCATAAGTTTTTTAATGTCTGTGAGTCAGCATCTGTTCTGCAAAGAAGTTCAGTCTGTCCTTTTTTCAGATTCCACATGTCAGTGAAAGCATTTAATGCTGGTGTCTCATTGTATGGCTGACTTCACTTAGCATAATTTCTACGTCATAAATGTTGCTAAAAATGCTGGTATTTCTTTCTTTTTAATAGCTGAGTAATATTCCATTGTGTATATTTACCACTTCTTCTGGATCCACTCCTCTGTCGATGGACATTTAGGTTGTTTCCATGTCTTGGCTATTGCAAATAGTACTGCAATAAACATTGAAGTACATGTGTTTTGTGTCGTGGTTTTCTCTGGATAGATGCCCAGGAGTGGGATTGCTGGATCAAATGGAAGTTCTATGTTTAGTTTTCTGAGGAATCTCCATACTGCTTTCCACAGTGGTTGCACCAATTGACAATCCCACCAACAGTGTACTAGGGTTCCTTTTTCTCCACACCCTCTCCAGCACTTATCGTTTGTAGACTTTTGGATGATGGCCATTCTGGCTGGTGTAAGGTGGTACCTCAGAGTGGTTTGGATTTGCATTTCTCTAATAATGAGTGATGTTAAACATCTTTCCATGTGTTTTTTGGCTATCTGAATGTCTTCTTTGTAGAACTGTCTGTTTAGATCTTCTGCCCATTTTTTGATGGGGTTGTTTGTTTTTTTGGTATTGAGCTGGAGAAGGTGTTTATAAATTTTGGAGATTAATCCCTTGCAAAGATCTTCTCCCATTCTGTGGGTTGTCTTTTTGTTTTGTTTAGGGTTTCCTTTGCTGTGCAGAAACTTTTGAGTTTGATTAGGTCCCATTTGTTTATTTTTGTTTTTATTGTCAATGCTCTTAGAGGTGGATCTGAGAAGATGTTGCTGTCATTTATGTCAGAGAGTGTTTGGCCTACGTTTTCCTCTAAGAGTTTTATAGTGTCTGGTCTTATATCTAGGTCTTTAATCCATTTGGAGTTTATTTTTGTGTATGGTGTTAGGGAGTGTTCTAATTTCATTCTTTTCCATGTGGCAGTCCAGTTTTCCCAGCACCACTTATTGAAGAACCTGTCCTTTCTCCATTGTATATTCTTGCCTCCTCTGTCATAGATTAGTTGGCTGTAGGTGCGTGGGCTTAATTCTGGGCTTTCTATCCTGTTACACTGACCTATATTTGTGTCAGTACCACACGGTTTTGATGATTGTTGCTTTGTAGTAGAGTCTGAAGTCCAGGAGCCTGATTCCTCCAGCTCCATTTTTCTTTTTCAGGATGTCTTTGACTATTCTGGGTCTTTTGTGCTTCCAAACAAACTTTAAGATATTTTGTTCGAGTTGTGTGAAAAATGTCCTTGGTACTTTGATAGGAATTGCATTGAATCTTCAGATTGCCTTAGTTAGTCCTTTGATAATATTAACTCTTCCAATCCACGAGCATGGTATATCTTTCCATCTATTTGTGTCATCTTTGATTTCTTTCATCAGCATCTAATGGTTTTCAGAGTACAGGTCTTTTGTCTCTTTAGGTAGGTTTACTCCTAGGTATTTTATTCTTTTGGATGTGATGGTAAATGGGATTACTTCCCTAATTACTCTTTCTGAACTTTCATTATTAGTGTATAGAAATGCTGTCAATTTCTGTGTATTAATTTTGTATGCTGTGACTTTGCCAAATTCATGGATGAGTTTTAACAGTTTTCTGGTAGGGTCTTTAGGATTCTCTAGGTATAGTACCATGTCATCTGCAAATAGTGATAGTTTTACTTATTCCTTTCCAATTTGGATTCCTTTTATTTCTTTTACTTCTCTGATTGTTGTGCCTAGGACTTCCAAAACTATGTTGAATAGTAGTGGTGAGAGTGGACATCCTTGTCTTGTTCCTGACCTCAGTGAGAATTCTTTCAGCTTTTCACCATTGAGAATGATGTTTGCTGTGGGTTTGTCATATATGGCCTTTATTATGTTGAGGTAGGTTCCCTTATGCCCACTTTCTGAAGGGTTTTTCTCAGAAATGAGTGTTGGATTTTGTCAAAGGCTTTTCTGCATCTGTTGAGAGTATCATATGGTTTTTATTCTTCAGTTTGTTAATGTGGTGTATCACATTGATGGATTTGCAGATATTGAAGAACCCTTGCATCCCTGGGATAAGTCCCACTTGATCATGATGTACAATCCTTTTAATGTATTGTTGGATGTGGTTTGCTAGGATTTTGTTGAGGTTTTTTGCATCTATGTTCATCAGTGAAATTGGACTGTAGTTTTTTTTTTGTGGTATGTATCTTTGTCTGGTTTTGGTATCAGGGTGATGGTGGCCTCATAGAGTTTGGGAGTATCCCTTCCTCTGCAATTTTTTGAAAATATTTCAGAAGGAGAGGTGTTAGCTCTTCTCTAAATGTTTGATAGAATTCGCCCGTGAAGCCATCTGGTCCTGGACTTTTGTTTGTTGGGAGTTTTTAAATCACAGTTTCAATTTCAGTGCTTGTTATTCCTCCATTCATCTTTTCTATTTCATCTTTGTTTAGTCTTGGAAGAGTGTACTTTTCTAAGAATTTGTCCATTTCTTCTAGGTTTTCCGTTTTATTGGCATATAGTTGCATATAGTAGTCTCTTATGCTCCTTTGTATTTCTGTGATGTCTGTTGTAACTTCTTTTTCATTTTTCATTTTATTGATTTGAGTCCTCTCTCCTTTTGCTTGATAAGTCTGGCTAAGGGTTTATAAATTTTGTGGATCTTTTCAAAGAACAAGCTTTTCATTTCATTGGTCTTTTCTATGGTTTTCTTTGTTTCTATTTCATTGATTTCTGCTCTGATCTTTGTGATTTCTTTCCTTCTACTAACTTTAGGTCTTGTCTGCTTTGTCTCTCGAGCTGCTTTAGATAAAAAGTTAGCCTGTTTATTTGAGCTTTTTCTTGTTTCCTGAGGTGGGCTTGTATTGCTATAAACTTTCCTCTTAGAACGGCTTTTGCTGCATCCCATAGGTTTTGGAGTATTGCATCTTTGTTGTCATTTGCTTCTAGGTATTTTTTAATTTCCTCTTGGAATTCTTCAGTGATCCATTGGTTGTTTAGTAGCATGTTGTTTAGTCTCTATATGTTTGTGTTTTTTTGCAGATTTTTTCTTGTTGTTGATTTCCAGTCATATAGCATTGTGGTCAGAAAAGATGCTTGATATGATTTCAATTTTCTTAAAGTTACCGAGGTTGGATTTGTAGCCCAGGATGTGATCCGTCTTAGAGAGTGTTCCCAGTGCACTTGAGAAGAATGTGTATTCTGTTGCTTTTGGATGAAATGTCTTAAATATCTCTTAAGTCCATCTGGTTTAATGCTTCATTCAGGGCCTGTGTTTCCTTATTGATTTTCTGTCTGGTTGATCTGTCCATTACTGTAAGTGTGGTGTTAAATTCCCCCACCATTATTGTGTTATTGTTAATTTGTCCTTTTAAGGTTGTTAGTAGTTGCCTTATATATTGTGGTGAACCTATGTTGGGTGAGTAGATATTTAAAATTGTTATATCTTCTTCTTGGATTAATCCTTTGATCATTATGTAATGTCCTTTGCTGTCCCTTAAAATAGTCTTCATTTTAAAGTCTATTTTGTCTGATATGAGCATTGCTACTCCAGCTTTCTTTGGATCTCCGTTTGCATGAAATATTTTCTTCCATCCTCTCACTTTCAATTTGTATGTGTCCCCAGAAGTGAAGTGTGTCTTTTGAAGACAGCATATATATGGGTCTTGTTTTTATATCCATTCAGCCAGTCTATGTCTCTTGGTTGGGGCGTTTAGTCATTAACATTTAAGGTAATTATTGATGTGTATATGCTTATTGGCATTTTATTAATTGCTCTGGATTTGTTTTTGTTGCTCTTTTTTCTTTCCTTCTTTTGTTCTCTCCACTTCTGGTTTGATGACTATCTTTAGTGTTATATTTGAGTTGATTTTTCATGTTTGTTTGTGTATCAACTGTAGATTTTTGTTTTGCAGTTATTCTGAAGTTTTGATATGAGTCTATATGTATATGAGATTGTTTTAAGTTGTTGGTCTCTTAATTGCAAGTTCATCTCCAGTGTCCTGAATTTGTACCCACCTCTTCTCATGATTTCTGATTTTGGTGGTATAAATGTGCATGGATGATTTTGTATCTTTACTGTATATATACCTTTACTGGTGAGCCTTGTCATTTGAGGAATTTTTGTTTCCTGTTGCTGTCTTTTCTTTTCTGCCTAGAGAAGTTCCTTTAGTATTTGTTGTAAGGCTGCTTGAGTGTTGCTGAATTCTCTTAGCTTTTGCTTATCTGTGAAGCTTTTGCTTTCTCCTTCAAATCTGAATGAGAGCCTTGCTGGGTAAAGTAATCGTGGTCAGAGGTTTTTTCCTTTCATCACGTTAAGTATATCATGCCACTCCCTTCTGGCCTGCAGAGTTTCAGCTGAAAAATCTGCCAGTCACCTTACCAGGGTTCCCTTGTATGTTATTTGTTTCTTTTCCCTAGCTGCTTTCAAGATTTTTTTTCCTTAATTTTGGTCAGTTTGATTAATATGTGTCTCAGTGTGTTCCTCCTTGGGTTTATTTTATATGGTACTTGTTGTGCTTCCTGGATTTGAGTGGGTGGTTCCTTTCCCATGTGAGGGAAGTTTTCGGCTATTATCTCTTGGAATATTTTTTCTGTCCCCTTCTCTCTCTCTTCTCCTTCTGGCACCCCTATAATATGGATGTTGTTGTGTTTCACGTTGTCCCAGAGTTCTCTGAGACTCTCTTCATTTGTTTTCAATCTTTTTTCTCTTTTCTGTTCTGCATCCGTGATTTCCACTAATCTGTCCTCCACCTTGCTTATTTGTTCTTCTGCCTCCTGTATTGTGCTGTTAGCTGCTTCTAGTGAGTTTTTTATTTCAGTTATTGTATTTTGCATCTCTTCTTGTTTAAGTTTTATATTTTGTATCTCTTTGCTCAGTGTTTTCTGTAAGTTATCCATCTTTGCCTCCAGTTTATTCCCAATGCCTTGCATCATCTTCAGCATGGCTACGAATCTCCTTATCACTTAGCTGATTTTCTGGGGTTTTTCCTTTCTCCCTCATCTGAGTTATAGTTCTCTGTCTTTTCACTTTTATAGGTTTTTGGTGTGGTGACCTTTTTACAGATAATCGGGTTGTAGCCTCTCTTACTTATGGTGTCTGCCCCCCTTGTGGGTGAGGTTAGTATGGGGGCTTGCTGTAGGCTTCCTGATGGGAGGGGCTGATGCCTGCCCACTGGTAGATGGAGCTGATTCTAATCCCTCTGGTGCGTGGGGCTTAGTCTCTGGATGAGATTAGAGGTAGCTGTGTGCCTGAGGGTCTTTAGGTAGCCTGTTTACTGAGGGGTGGGGCTGTGATCCCACCTGGATTGTTGTTTGCCCTGGGGCTTCTCAGCACTGACTGACAGGTGGGGCCAGATTTTCCCAAAATGGCCACCTCCAGAGAAAAGCAGCTGCTGAGTATTTCTGAGAGTTTCGCCTTCAATGTGCCTCCCTCATAACAAGCCACATTCATCCCTGATTTCCCAGGATGTCCTCCAAGAACTGCAGTCAGGTTTGACCCAGATTCCTATGGAGACCTCACTCTGCCATGGGATCCAGGGCACGTGAAAGTCCATGTGCACCTTTTAAGAATGGGGTCTCTGCTTCCCCAAGTCCTGTGGAGCTCCTGCTCACAAGCCCCACTGGCCTTCAATGCCAGATGCTCAGGAGCTCTTTCTCCCAGTGCTGGATCCCTTCATGTGAGGGTTTGATGTGGGGCTCAGAACTTTCACTCCGGTAGGTGAATATCTCTCTGTGAACCAGTTTTCAGTCTGTGGAGCTTCCCACCTTGGAGGTATGGGGTTGTTTATATCGTGAAATCACCCCTCCTACCTCTTGATGTGGCCTCCTCTTTTTCTTCTGGAGTAGGATATCTTTTTTAAGGTTTCCAGTCCATTTGGGTGAGGATTGCTCAGCTTTTTGTTGTGAATTTTGTTGTTTTTTGGAGACAAGTTCCCCATATATTCTTAATGGGCTTAAAACATTATAAAACTTTGCTTAAGTGATTATTACATTTTTCTTTAACAAATCAATGTTAGTACACATATATATTTGAGGTGGCATCATAGAACATTTAATATTAACATCTTTGGGCCTAATGATTTTGAGTTTTAAGACAAAGGGAAGACACTTGGAGCATATTAACTTGGTTTTTCAAAATAGTATGACTTCATTCCTTTCCATGCTAGTCCTAAACTGTATTTTCAGCTTCATTACCTACTGGAAACTTCCATGCAGTTCTTGAATTACACTGATTATTAGCAATTCGTTCAAAATATCTACATTTTAAAGCTTCATGCTATTTATATTTTGTATGCTCATCTGTTTATGAAACTCTCAACCTTGGTACTAGGTGTGGCTCTAATTGGTCCACTATTAATTACATCACGGTTGCCACGGCAACTGATTCAGAGATATGCACATGATTTAAGATGATCTACTCAGAAACAAACCTGATTCTTATGGTCAGAAAGTTGAGAAAGAGATAAGCTCTTCCTTGTGTTGGCTGTGAAAAAGGAGTGGTAAACTCAGATATTGCAGCTCACTTGTGGTAATGAAGACATTTCTCAAGTCAGTTTGAGATAGTTTTTTGGTTACATACAACTAAAGAATTTGAATTTGTATAAGGAAATAATTGTTATATTCTCTTTAAAGCTGTGTGTCACTCTTCTACAAATAACCATTGATTTCAGAACATACTTCTATTAAATAAATATAGAGTTCAGGATAGAGATCTCGGCTGGGTATATAAAACTGGGAATGCATAGCATGTATATGACAAGTGAAGGCTTGAGATAGGATGACATCACCAAAAAAGTGAGCACAAATTTAAAAAGATGGCTAAAATGTTCCTTTGGTACACAATCACAAAAATATGAGATGGATCATGAGAAGACTGCCAAGAATCCTGAGAATGAGGAGCAGTGAGGTAGAAGGAAATCTAAGAAAGCATGCTGTCCTATTAAAAAGCAAATCAAGATGACAGAAGTGCATAATTGCTTCAAATGCAGCAGATAGATAAAATAGAAAACTGAGAAATTGTTAGATTTAGTAATGTGGAGGTCACTGGTGACGTTGAGAAGAACAAATCTGGTGGGATTTTGTAGACAAAAACTGTTAAAAGTAGGTTTTAAACAAAAGGAATGGAGAGATAGTAGAAACACCAAATACATGTCTGATGATGTTGAACACTGTTTCATTGCTTTTTGCCATCTGTATCAACACAACATCCATCTAGTGTCAAAGCTGAGCCATGAAAGGACATCATATGGAAATGACTGGCTTAATATAAAACATCTTGTATTCTTTAGTTATTTAAATTTGAAACTTAAGACCAAATTTCATGGAAATTCGAAGGGACTTTGCTTTGTGTTTACTTTTTCTTTATAGGAATATGATATAGACCATTCAAATACATGCACTAATTACATGTCCAAATACTATCTCCATAGCTACTTTACATTTTATAATGTTTTCCATACATTTTTTGTGAATAATTAATGCACTAACTAAAAAATGAGTTTTTAAAAATTTTAATTTTTAGACATTGGCCTAAATCCAAACATTGCATCACCCAAGTCTACTGCTCTGACTCAGAGACCAATTTATAAAAACTTACAATCAAAATATGTATTATTTACTTCTTGGTATTTACACAAGTGTGTTGAAAAGTTAGGTCCAGAGGCAACCATGCTATAGATTTTTATAGCAGCTTTAAACATAATTTCTAAAATGGAAGCAATCAAAAAGCCCTTCAATAGATAATGGGTAAGCAGTGGTAATCTAAACAGTGGAATTATTATTAAGTGATAAAAAGGAAATAAGATATCAAGACATGAAAAACCATGGAGGAAACCTCAATGCATATTATTCAAATGAAAGAAGCTAATCTGAAAAGGCTACACATTATATAATTTCAACTATAGGACATTCCAGAAAAGGCAAAACTGTGGAGACAGCAAAAAGATCTGAGGTTGCCAGGGGTTAGGGGAGAGAGGGATGAATAGGTGGAGGACAGAAGATATTTAGGGCCATGAGATTATTTTGTTATGATACCACATTGATGGATAGATGTCATTGCACATTGGTCAAAACCAAAAGAATGTACATCACCAAAAATACACAGCCCTGACGTAAATTTTGGAGTGTGGGTTATAATGTTATGTCAAGGTAAGTTCCTCAGTTGAAACAAACGGTACTACTGAGGTGTGGGATTTTGATAGTCTGGGAGGTTATACATGGGTGGGGATGAGAGGTGAGTGACAGCTCTCTGTACTGTCTGCTAAGTTTTGCAGTGAACCTAAAGCTTCTCTAAGAAATAAAGATTTTAAAATTAAAACAGCAACAAAAATATACATTTTATTTTCAGTGCTTGACCATGACTAGTTCCATCTCTAAGGTATTGTATTGAATTTCATTTGGAAGATTAAGAAAATCAATCAGCATTCTCAAAAGAGTTTCAAATGGTTAATTTTTAAAACGTGTAACTGCCTAAAGCTAAAAGAAAAAGTTTTCATTTTGCGGTGAACGATATTTCTTAGTTATTTCAGGAACACAATTTTCTCAGTGTATATTTGTATGCCAGCAAGTCTTAGCCTAAACCTGCTGCTTGATTTAAAAAAGACCCTCTAGGAATTCCCTGATGTCTCAGCATGTTAAGGATCCAGTGTCATCACTGCTGTTCCTCGGATCACTACTGTGGTGTGAGTTTGATCTCTTGCCTGGGAACTTCCACATACCACAAGTGCAGCCAAAAAAAAAAAAAAAAAAGAAGGACAGGCCCTCAATTACTACATTGTAAGAGAGTGTATGAAAGTCACAGTAAGTGGACTCAACTGATAGGTGTTAAAAGGGAAGTTCGATGGTGAACTATACACATAAATATCATATGATGTTCTAGGTATTGATAATTTGATTCTGTGTGTTCATAAAGGATATTTAATGTTATATCTTCCTGGGTGATATAAAAAACAGAGATTACACTTCCTCTGGTATCTAGGGAAATAAATGCACGGGGGTGTGAAATAATGCTAGGGAAAATTAGGAATGAGTATATCTAATAATCCTAAAAAAACCTGAGTTTTTATAAATATATAAATCATAAATATACTACTATGTGATCATCTTCTTGTTGGCACAATATGGACTTAGGAACTATCAAAACAGGCCTACAAAGTTGTAGACTTTCATCTATGTTATTTATTTTCTTCCTGTTCTTTCAGAAAACGTAAAATAATAATTTTAAAAATCGACACAGCAAGGATTCCTAAGCATCATTCTTTCACCCCTACTTCCAGGCTTCTCAAATCACTGACAAATATTTGAGGACATCATTACCCTGTTTAAAATTACTAGTCAGGCCATCTTAACACAATAGCAGTAAACACTAGATATGTAGCCTCCCTGGGATTATCAAGATCAGGATTTAAGAAAAAAAAAAAAAAAGAATCTGACTCCAAAGACCCTGGTGTTTTCCTGATTACATTGGAAAAAGGCTTTAAAATGAAGTGAAATGAAGGCATTAGAAGTTGAATATAAACAATTGCTAACATTGTATTTTGCTTTCTCTTATCATTTTATTTTCAGTTAATAAAGAGCATAATCTATTTGTACCTGCTTTTGCCTTAGGACGTAGAGAAAGATAATGAAAATATTTTACTATCTATTTTCAAATTATAAGCTGTTGTTTCCTAAGAAAGTCAAAACTGATGTATATTATCACATTATTGTTCTCAGGGGACTGCAGTCACCATAGTGATCGTAATTACATGGGTTCATTAACTTTATACATTCTACCTGTTATGGGGGGCTCGCATTAAGAAAATTTGCATATGCAGGAAATGAATATCATTTGCAGGGAGCTAATGTCATTAAAGATTTAGGCAGTCCCCTATCAGGCAAAGGGGCTTCCTCTGAGATAGGCTTTTCAGTCTGCCCTTTATAGTCGTTGTGGTCAAAGGTATGTCTTTCCAAATCTTGAAACTAAAACCTCTTTTCAAGGAAAATATTAGGAAGCAACAGCTATTTTAACAAGTCAGATATATGACTGGAATTTCAAATTACGGACATTAAGATTATTAGAACATACAATAAAGAAAAGTATGGTTCTGAAAAATGCAAACATTTTGACTGTTTTGTGGCACTTGCATATCATGAGTATGTGGGTCTGTGCACATGCATGCATATGTAACTGGATGGAGTGACCTGTATTTTAAAATACATGTTGTTACACATTGCTGCTTTTCTATTTTTATGGCTAATTTAATCTATTAAACTTTCAATTTTATAAAAATTCTACTATAATTTCAGAGAAGAAATCATGATAACTAACCAAACAGTAGACGTAAAAAGAAAGGGAAAAAAAATAGTGGAGTTCCCGAGTGGCACAGCAGGTAAAGAGTCCAGTCTGTCACTTCTGTGTCTCAGGTTGTTGCTGTGGCATGGATCCCTGGCCAGGAGCTTTGCACCATGGGCATGGCCAAAAAGAAAAAGAAAGAAAAAAAAAAAGGACAAGCAGGAATTTTTTTTTGGCCATGCCCATGGCATGCAGAATTTCCTAGGCCAGGGAGTTAACCCACACCACAGCAGTGACCTGAGCCACTGTAGTGACAACACCAGATCCTTAACTCCCTGAGTCACTAGGGATCTCTAAGAAGTGAACTTTTTAAATAATAAATTCAGACTTAGTCCTACCATAAATATATTCAGACATTTTGAAGGTCAGGATAATAACAAAGGTCTTCATATACCTTTTTGCTTGGGGTGGATGTTTTTGTTTGGCTAACACCAGAGTTCTGGGTAGTCTAGAGAGGAAATCTACAAGGGATATGGGTAACGAATGGGCCCTCATTCCCTCACACTCTTGTCCCAGCACTCAAGGAATGCTCAGAGGTTCTTGTTGCTGTATTCAGTTTTCCATACTAGGATCAATTTCTACTATTAAAAGCAGAACTTTTAATAACAGGAAAGCACTCATTGTGTACATAGGAAAATGGGATATTTGGCATATGGTAGATCTTTGGTAATTCCTAGGGAGCTATCTTCCAAATAATATTTTTTATACCAATTTTTATTTTTTCCATTGTAGCTGGTTTACAGTGTTCTATTTTAAATTCTCCACTGTACAGCAAAGTGACCCAGTCACACATTCATGTATACATTCTTTTTTCTCACATTATCATGCTCCAACATAAGTGACTAGATATAGTTCCCATTGCTATACACCAGGATCTCATTGCTTATCCATTCCAAAGGTAATGGTTTGCCCAAATAAGGTTTTTTTTTTAAATCCTAATTTCTTTTTTAGCTATTAAAATTCTCACAATAATAGGGAAATTACCTACTTTCTGGTACAAAATTATATCCTAGGGAATTACATTACACATGTAAATTATAGTGGATTCTTTTGCATCTGTACCTTTTTGTGTGAATTAATTCTTCAGTAGAAGTGGTGTATGTCAGTATTGAATGAAAAAAATCACTTTTTACATGCAATTTATATAGATCTCTTCAATTAGTGTTGAAAGCAACAGAGTTATCTATAACAGAGTTTATAGGTAGCTGAGAAAAATCAATTTCTTCCCATCAAATTATTCCCATGTCTCCTGAAATTTTCTCTATGAAGTTTAAAAATTCATGTTAAATATTTTATAAGAATGAATACATAAAGCAAATGAATTAAATATAATTTTCCCTTTCTTCCATCCAAACAATTTTGATCTTTTTTTAAATTATGCTCTCCTAGGGTAAAGGTAATCACCTTTTGAATCAAAATTACAACCTTATTTGCTGGCACAACATCATGTAAGCTAATTTATGCCTGCTTCTAAATGAAAAGGGTCCTAAATCAACTGGTCTTCTATTAAATGTTTGTGTACCTGCTATTAATTTTGGATATTGCAATCACTACTTGTTTTGATTTGTTGGAAAGAAATCCACAAAAGATTTTCTAGATTTTTTTTTCAAAATAGAACTGAGATGTCTTGTTTCTTGCCAAGTCCATTATCAGTTACTTATTTTGTACTGTAGAGGAAAGGCAACTTTTTAAATAAAAAAAAATGTAATTTTTTTTTTTTTACTGTGACTACTGAAATATATTGGTTGGTTTATTCCACAAATGTTTTTGAGCCTCTAATATTCTACTCCACTGCTTTGCAACCCTGGCTGTATCCTGATTCATCTAGGAAGCCAGATGTGGTAATTTTTGTGTTATTTGTACAGGTTATTCCACTATATTATAGATAGATTATATATATATATGCAGAGAGAGTGAACAATCAAATAAATGAACATATTTACCACTTCACATCATTACTATTTTTCAAATTTTCTTTTTGTGTGTGGTGAGAACATTTTAAGTTCTACACTCTTAGCAAATTTCAAGTATGAAAGTTAAAGATAGTCACAGTAATGTACATTAGATCTCTGGAGCTCATTCAACTTGCATAAGTTAAACTTTATTCCCATTAATCAACATCTTTCTATTTCCCCACCCCTAGCATCTGGCAACCATTATTCTACTCTCTGTTTCTATAAGTCTGACTAATTCGTATACCTCATATAAGTGGAATCATGTAGTATTTATCTTTCTGTGTCTGACTTATTTTACTTAGCATAATGTCCTCCAGGTTCATCCATGTTGTCACAAATGGCAAGATTTTCCTGATTTTACAGGCTAATGTTTCATTATTTTCTTAATCTATTCATCTGTCAATTGTCATTGAGTAGGAAATTTTAAAAATAGGAACACTTGGGTGCCATTTCATATTTATTATGAAAAAGTTTTAGGGGTGCTATTAGGCTCTGATTTTTTAAAAGCTTTGCAGAATTTCTCATGTTCAATAACATCTCAGAACAACTATTTTACATGTTGTAGAGAATACAGAGAACATAAATGTGGATAACAAATATTCTTTGATATCTTGGACTTTCAAGAAAAGTAGTTAAATGGAGAAAGTTAACTACACTTGAAAGCTACTCTGTAAAAAAGTCACTTTGAAAGCGATCAGCTGACTAATAAAGTGCAGATCTGGTCACGATATTTTAGTTTACCATTGTCCCCACCAGTTTCTGCATAAGTTTACTTCTCACCTCTTTGAAACCTTACCCTGTGTTAGCACGGAGGGAGTGGAAACCCTCTTCACCTGCGGCATGGTACTGACAACCAGGGAAGACAGGGACCATCCCTTGCCAGTGTGCTAATGAGCTGAAGGTGGGAGAATGGAGCTCAGGGGAGATGCCTGAGATAGACAGAAAGATAAAATAGAAAGATAAATCTGGAGCCTTATAACTAGAGTTATAAAGTTGTGTTTTAGATCTCTACAACTGTGGTTATAAGTTTGAAATAGAAGCCAGGAACACATAGATGCTACTTAAAAACCACAGAGTGATATTACCTAAAGAGAATGTATAAAAGGAAAAAAAAAGAAGAGCTCTTGAGATGGGTCACTAAATATGTAATAATTTTGAAGATAAGTAAGGAAAAGAGCCAAAAAGGAGACTGAGAAGGAGTAGTCAGGGAGGTAAAAGGAAAATCAGGAAAATGACTTCCCTGAAGATTAAAGAGAAAATCAGGAAGAGGACTTCCCTGAAGATTAAAAAAAGAGAATGGCCAGCTGTGTCCAGTGCTAATAATTTTAAGTTAAGTGCACACAGAAGAGTGTCCATTAAGTCTTACAACATAAAGATGAGTTATGGGTCTTGCAAAAAAGTCAAGTGAAGGGCGTAAAATCCTTGGTGGAGTGGCTTATAAATAAATAGGAAGAGAGAAGATGGAGAGAGCAAATGTCATACACCTTTTTGAGTTTTTGACTCTTAAGAGTACTAAAGAATTAAGTAGTAGTCATTAGGCTCAGTGTGCTGCTTGCTTTTATCTCCCTTTGGATAAATTAGGACACAAATTCTTGGTAGGTAACTTAGAAAAAATGTCCTGTCTGGTCAGATGCAGTTACAAGCCAGAGTGCAAATATTGGAGAGTAGAAAGCAGACTAGATTTCAGCTTTCATATCTTTCTTCAGCTGGAAACCTTTCAGAAGTGTAGTCCTACATTGTATAAGAAAATAAAAATTGGTTTAAGATGGGTGAGTATTATGCTGTGCTTAGTTTTTATATCAGTTTTATAACCTCTAAATATTGCACCCACTAGTTGTTTAAAATTAATCTTAATCTTTCAAGCTGCAGATCAGGGAATTGGTCCTGGAAATACTCAAGAGAGAAGTCTGGAACTGCCTTTCTGGAAGTTCAATCATGGGTTGGCTCCTTGCGAGTAAAGGTGGCAACTTGCTACTATTAAGGAGAGCAAAAGTGATTGCAAAGATCAAGGGAGTAGAAAGTGAGTTAATTTCAATTTTGAGGTAGTGATAAAACTGTGTTCATTAGATGACAACTTGTGTGGAATCAGGAACAATGTGTTTATCTTCGCATTTCCAGCACTTAGTATGGTAGGTGCTCAATCAGTATTTGTTAAATTGTACTGAAATTCCAAAGGTATAATTTAATAACCAAAAATTAACTGTAGATGAAAGGTTAGATAATGGGATAGATATGTAACTTTTTGCTTTTTAGGGCCACACCTGTGGCATATGGAAGTTCCCAGGCCAGGTGTCTAATTGGAATCATAGCTGCTGGCCTACGCCACAGCCATAGCAATGCAGGATCCGAGCCGTGTCTGCAAACTACACCATGGCTCCCAGCAATGCCGGATACTTAACCCACTGAGTGCAGCCAGGGATTCAACCTGCATCCTCATGGATACTAGTCAGTTTTTTTTATGCCTGAGTTACAATGGGAACTCCAGAAAATGGGGTAGATGTCAAGAATGGTGGTTAATAGACAAATTGGTATCGAAGTGGGCAGACCACTAGGAAATCTCTTTTCCTTAAGAGCAAATAGAATAATGTCAAATTAGCTGCTCTTAGTGAAGCTCCCTTTAATTACCCGAGGTTCTTTCTCATGTGCTATCTTAGGGTGAAAGCACTGAAGGATAATATGTTAGAGGGAAACACTATAGATTTGTCTTTTCAGATAAGTTGATAGTGTGATGGCCAGAACAAACATGATCAGTGGGTAGTAGGTCTTACTCATTAGAGATTTTAATTGGTAATGAGTCCAATAGGTTTGACACTTAACTGGAAAATGGAATTTATAGCAATAAATAGACATTCAGGTGAATAGCAGGGTAGAGGGAAGTATGACAAGAAAGCAGACAGGAATCTTGACAAGTGAGAAGAATGCTGAAGCACACAGGTGTTTGCTATTAATATGGCTGTTCGAGAGACAGAAACATGTCTGCCTTAAGAACAGGATTAAGGGCAAGACTGATGAGAGTATGGTAGGAAAGAAATTTCAGAACTCAAGTAAATGGAAGTTCATCAATGAAGGGACTCAGATACCAAAGAAAATACAGGGAACCAGTTAGAGAGTGATTGTAGTGAAGGTAAACTTGATTGTTACTGTTTTAGATTTGAAAAAGGTCTAGGACTCTTGTTATTGCATGAGCTAGAAGGATGGCAGAAGCTAAGAGGAACATAGTCTGGCATGCTGTCCTATTCATATTTCCTAGCTGTAATATTATGCCACTTTATTGCCTACATTTAGCACATTCACATAGCCTGCACTTGTATTTAATTTTCCAAAAATATTATTTCTCTTTCAAGAAAAATAATTCCTGCAAACTGGGCATTATGTGATATTTTTGCATGGATTTATGTCATTACATATTTCCACTTAGTACAGTTTTACCAATTTACTAAGTCCCAATTAGCCCTTGTTGAATTGATATATTAACTTTTCATGTCAAGTAAATTTGACCATTCTAGATTATGAGATGGAAGTGAAAAGTGTAGCCATGTTGTCTTTAAAGGGAATGAGCTAATCAAAATATATTAGATCCTGCAAATGATGCAATTTTGAATACAAAATGGGAGTTTAACAGAGATGCTATAACTATTTTTGTATATTTTCCAAAACACTTGGCTGCTGCCATCTTGATTGGCTCAAGATGTTTTGTGAAATCTATACCTTTATATTTTATGAAAGGAGAATAAAACTCCTCTCGATTGACTCGATGCATTGAAGAGAATTGCATGGGCAATCTCCCTTTATTACATTCAATGGTCCAAGGCACATAGTAGCCTAAAAATGTTCCATTTAGAAATGAAACCCTTTAGAAAGGTTCACTAATACGGCCTTCCCAGATTCATTTTTACTATCTTTTCACTAAAAAAAAAAAATGCCACTTTTAAGGGAAACTAAGTACTTCCATTATATGAACTTCATCAACAGTAAAATGACCATATGTGATTTGTTCTCCACGTCCTTTCTTACAATAAATACATTGTCCTCACAGTCTTTTAAAATAAAACTGTTGGCACACCAGGAACCTACACCTAGAGTCTGCATCTATTATAATGAATTGAGTTCCTATACAATACCTTCTCCTGATTAACATTAATTATGTGGCAAAGGAAATTGGATGATTCATAAAAGCAGAAAGTATCTGGCTTGACCACATTATACAGCAATGCAAATAAGAATTCTTAAGGCTGTTTAACAAATGACTTTTTCACTCTTCATTAAAACCCCTTGTTGCCATCCAATCTTGATTTTAGAAATTAAAGCTAACAACCAGATTGAGAGAATCAGGAAAGTGACAGCATGGGGCAAAGTCTCAAAGCCACAACTAACAGCATGAAGCAAAGTGAACCTCAAGCTATTGCTGCTCTCAGAGAAGGCTGGGGAGGGGAGGGATGCATTTGCAGGGAAACTCAATTATAGCAACCCTCAGCTATAGGAAAGTACTTGTGAATGTTGACATGAAAGCTTTTTCCCTTAATGTTTTAATTAAATACCTAGGAGCCAACGCTTCTTCTCAGTTAGTGTCAGAGCACTGCTTCTTGGTGGATAAATGTTTACAGCAAAAGCTCAGCTGAGGGTTTCTACAAACATGACTCTAAGAACTAAGAAGGCTTTTGCTGATGCACTTGAGATCAAGAAGCAGTAGTGATTATAAACTAGCAGTACAATAGCAGGATGGTTTAATCCACCCAAATGTCAGTCATTGGTTGGCGAGTTGGCAATCCCACCTTCATCTTCAGACAAAAGGGCATTGGTTAGTCATCTGTTTAATTCTCTAGCTTCAGTGTGTCATTTGGATGTTGAAGGAAAATCCCTTGATTCAGTCTGCCATTTCTGACAGCCTCCCTCTAGACCCCATTAATAAGCCTTTTAGAGAACAGAATGCAAAGTAGGCAGCAGGCAGCCCACAATCAAAATGGAGATAGAATAGACAGAGAAATGTCTCCCCTTTGTGAAGATGGTGTTTAGGTGACCTTTGTTGAAGAGAATTTTTTAAATCTAAAAACTGTTTTTCAAGATATAAAGTAGCATTTGTGGTACAGTAGATTTGGAAGGTCATTTGGAAATTGAGAATTTATGATAGGATACAGAAAAACTCAAGTGGTATTTACAAAATGTGCAAACAATGGCACAGACAGGAAGCCAGCCTGGCTTTGGGCATGCCTGGGGAATATCCTTCAGAAAACAAATATGCCAGTCTTTAATGTTGGTTTGAATCTCATTATAAAATCACAAGTGAAATGAGACACACTTTGCCTCTGAAACACTGATTCCAGAAGCAAAGCAACTGTTCTCTAATAAAGCAGTCCTGTTAAGATTTGTAGGATTTTAATGTGCTCTAAAAGCACATCATTTGTTAGATAATGGACTCTTTCTATTGAACCCATTTTCCATTTTCATGCATTAAAAATTTCTAGTTGACATGCATGTGTATGTGTGTGTACATTCTGAATAGCATTGCTTAATGTGTCACATACAGGTTGATGTATCTCGTCTCTAGAGGGGTCTCATTCCAAATAACCTTTCCACAAGCATTGCCTAGTCTAAGGAAGCATTCCACAATGCACAATTCCCAGAGACAAAAGTTCGACCAGGAATGGAGATCTTTAAAAGGAATGAGACAACTGTAATTTCTCCAATGCAAGCTCTCCATTAAACAGGCAAGGTCTTTTAGAGACAGAGATAGGGCCAAAATCTGTGTTGTGCTGGTTGTGGTATGATGCTGTGTTTTGTTGTAATCAAAGCCTGAGAAGCAAGACCACAAAAGAAGCAGAGAGATCATTTATTACCAGGGAGATCACTTTTATTTATAGAGTAGCACCAGGGAAGTCACCTATTTTTTATGCAACTAGTCCCTTAATAAAACACTAATAAAGCTTTTATGTGCTTTTATGTCTCAGTAAACCATTCAGCCATGCCTTTTAAAATATACAACGGCAAAAATAACTGTTTTCTTTTAGTAATTTGTTTATAAACTGTCCATTTATTAAAAGTTACATTAACCTGAATTAGGTAAAACAACACAAGAGTTCATAAAAATATACACACAGTGGGTACTTAAATATGATATGGCATATGCATAATTCTTAGTAAGTACTGGAAATTAGATTATTTGTATAAAAGAGAAGAGAGTGTGTGTCTGTATACACGTATGTGTTCTGACAAGTCAATTTATTTTCAGAAGAAATAGATTAGAACATTGATAGCCTTAGGCTCACCCAGGTTTTTATGCGATGCTGAGTTTCACTACCTGTTTGACTGTCCTGGAAGGGGTACTGGTAATTGTCATGTTTGTTTTGAGTACTCCCTGCAAACTCTATTTTGTAGAAGCATCTGTTCTTTGTAAAATCATGTTTAAGTGAATGAGACTGGGAAGTCATTTAGTCATTTTAATGGTAGATTTTGTCAAAGCATTTTGTTAGTAACCCAATGACAGTATTTTTTTCCTCATATTTTTCATTTATACCTTGGTCTTTGGGGTTTTAAAAACCTATTTATTTCATTAGAATGTGTCATCAATGACTGTTCAGAGAAGAGTTAGTTGCTAAAGCAACTCTAATAGAACTAAGAAAAACATCCTGTGTTCTTAGGAGAAGTAATTTATTTTTATTAGTTTTTAACAATATGTGATAACTTGTGTTACATTCAGTGAAAACATTACTGTGCCTTCACTGATGTCCTTGGTAGAAAAATGCATTTCAAAGATCCCTAATTTAACTTTATATTTGCATGTTTAGATCCATATATGAGGTGGAAACTTATCCTTCTTTTGACATCCCATGGTTTCCTTAGGGTGATCTCCTGACTTCTCAGAGATTTTAAATAGGGAAAAAGGGTTAAGTAATTAGTAAGCTGTCACTCACTATAAATCACAGGCACTGCTAGTGGAGTGAAATTTGGCTTCTCTCAATGTAAGAACCCATCCTTGCAGAAGGTTCATAGAAAAGAAAATTGAACAATGAGAATCTCCTACTACTGACATACATATGCCAAGCAGAAACTGGGTGAGAGAGAGAAACAACAGGTGTGCAGTGTCATAGAATTTCCTAAACCTTTGAGCTAGGTATTGCATATTCATTCAAATCACCACACCACCCCAACAAACCTTTCTTGTGTTAAACAATTATTGCTATAAAGGAGCATTTGGGATCTTAATCCAGTGGTTTTCACATTAGTTTTTGTAAGTATGGTGGTAATAGAACACTTTTGGTGGGGGTAACTGGGCAAAGATAGAATTAAAGAATATTATTTTCCAATCGCTTAAATTCTGTATGTACCCTTTCCAAAATTAATCTGATGCAGTGGAGAGTCTGTGTGGCTTTAACCCTCCTGCTACAACTTCACAGAGGAAAAGGGCCACTTTTACCAACTCATTCCACATCCTATTGTGGCACAATCCCAGGGTTTAATAACATCTGGGGCAACAGAAAGAAGGAAATAATCTAAAAAGCAATTATTTTTTTCTAATTGTTTATGTGCATATCTGGCTATCTTGCAAATACCTGTTCATCTGCTCACCTCTCATTTATACATCTATCTCTTCACCCATATTTTTATATACCAGTCATTTAGAGTTAAAAATCAGAACTGAGATGGGTTTAATAGTGATGCTTCTTAACATGATATTTGAAATGAAAAGCAAAGTCATCTATCTTTTTCTGACAGGAAGTGAGTCTGAATTTGAGAAAGATGTGACTAACTTTGTCACTTGGATTATTAAACATACATTTCTATAAATGGACTAAACTAAACTACAGCTCTAATTTTTTGATAAAATCATAGTTAAATAACCTGAACAATAGAATTTGGGTGTAATTACATCCTTCAAAACAATTAAACTCAAGATGAAAATTTTGGTGTCATTTTAAACATGGACAAAGGGAAACAATTTTCCTAGATTATTGTAGGGTTACCCAAACAAAATTTTGAACACCACTCTCATAGGGCTGCACTGTCTTACCCTTGTCAGGGGTCAGTCCTGAATCCAAATCTGGTCAATTGTCTCATCTCTCAGGACCTTCCTCTTCCTTCTTCCCTTCCCCTCCCACTTCTTCCCCTCCCCCCTTCCTTTATTTCTTCTCCTCCTTTGTCTTCCTTGGGAACTGGAATGATTTGTTACATTTTTAAATGGGTCCTAAGTACTTATATAACACTCTAAACTTTTCCACTCAGCAGAAGAAAACAGAAATATTTACTATCTAGTCCTTTTAAAAATGTTGACCAATCAGTGATATAGGTAATTGGCTGTTCAGTGATAACTGGTTTTCTTCCATGAATGTACAAGTTAAATTATGCTTCTGTGATCATTTGAGGACCTTTATTTTCTCTACCATTTTATAGATAAAAAATGTTAATTTTTATTTTATTCTTCTCATACTTCTGCTTTTATTTCTTGCTGTTTGCCACTGCATTTTACTTCGTGTCCTTTTGGGGACCAGACATGAAAGTGAAATTAGGTGTATAAGAGAACAACACAGTGTGAGAAAAAACTGAGTTCAGAGGAGGCTTGGGAGTTGTGTCAAACCAGGTGTCAGGTTTAATCTAGAGGAACCAATAGGGAAAGAAGGAAGTTCCAACAGAAAACAAATTAGATTCTGGAGCAATTCTAAGAATGTTTTGGCAAAAATAATAAGGTATCCTTAAGCCAAATTAATTCTTGTTAGAGTCCATTATCTCCATGAAAGCTTTGGCCCTTGTGTCTTGCCACACTAAGTCAGAAGATGGAAGAAAGTACAGACTTTTCATGAGCTGGGTGATGGAGTTCAGACTATAACATCTGGGTCTGTCTTTTTTCCATTGTATAAGATTGCCTCCTTTGTCATAGCTTAGTTGGCTTTAGGTGCATGGGTTTAATTCTGGGCTTTCTATCCTGTTCCACTGATCTATATTTCTGTCTTTGTGCCAGTACCATATGGTTTTGATGATTGTTGCTTTATAGTATAGTCTGAAGTCTGGGAGCCCGATTCCTCCAGCTCCATTTTTCTTTCTCAGTATGGTTTTGACTATTCTGGGTCTTTTGTGCTTCCAAACTTTAAGATATTTTGTTCTAGTTATGTGAAAAATGTCCTTGGTACTTTGATAGGGATTGCATTGAATCTGAGATTGCCTTGGGTAGGATAGTCATTTTGATGATATTGATTCTTCCAATCCAAGAACATGTTATGTCTTTCCATCTATTTGTGTCATCTTTGATTTCTTTCATCAGTGTCTTACAGTTTTCAAAGTACAGGTCTTTTGTCTCTTTAAGTGTGTTTATTCCTAAGTATTTTATTCTTTTGGATGTGATGGTAAATGGGATTGTTTCCCTAATTTCTCTTTCTGAACTTTCATAGTAAGTATCTCTTTCTGATCTTTCATTGTAGAAATGTAGTCAGTTTGTGTGTGTTAATTTTGTCTCCTGTGACTTTGCCAAATTCATTAATGAGGTTGAACAGTTTTCTGGTAGTGTCTTAATAAAAGCCTCTGCACAGCAAAGGAAACACTAAACAAAACAAAAAGACAACCCACAGAATGGGAGAAAACCTTTGCAAGTGAATCAACTGACAAGGGATTAATCTCCAAAATTTTTAAACATCTTCTGTAGCTCAATATCAGAAAAACAAACAACCCCATCAAAAAATGGGCAGAAGATCTAAACAGACAGTTCTCCAAAGAACACATACAGATGGCCAGAAAACACATGAGAAGATGTTTAGCATCACTCATTATTAGAGAAATGCAAATCTAAACTACTATGAGGTACCAACTTACACTGGCCAGAATGGCCATCATCAAAAAGTCTACAAGTAATAAATGCTGGAGAGGGTATGGAGAAAAAGTAACCCTATTACACTGATGGTGGGAATGTAAATTGGTGCAACCACTGTGGAAAACAATATGGAGATTCCTCAAAAAACTAAAAATAGAATTACCATTTGATCCAGCAATCCCATTCCTAGGCATCTATCCAAAGAAAACCATGACTCAAAAAGACACATATACTCCAATGTTCATTGCAGCACTATTTGCAATAGCCAAGACATGGAAACAACCTAAATGCCCATTGACGAAGGAGTGGATAAAGAAGATGTGGTACATACACACAATGGAATGTTATTCAGCCATTAAAATGAAAGAAATAATGGCATCTGCAGGAACATGTATGGATCTAGAAATTATCACGCTAAGTGAAGTCAGTCAGACAGTGAGACACCACCATCATATGCTATCACTTATATATGGAATTTAATAAAGGACACAATGAACTTTCCAGAACAGATGCTGACTAACAGACATTGAAAAATGTATGGTTTCCAAATGAGACAGGTTGGGGGTGAGGGGATGTGCTGGGCATTTGGGATGGAAATGCAATAAAATTGGTGTGTGACGATCATTGTACATCAATAAATACAGTAAAATTCATTTAGTAATAAACAAAAGAAACGTTCTATATTTTTACTAGTTGATCATTACTAGTTAATGTTTTAGCCTTCTTAGGCTCCTGGTTTTTGATGAGTGGGGAGGGATGTTCCAGAAAATCTGTTAGATTCCCTACCTGGGGAGAGCTCTAGACTTTGTCTCCATTCCTTGCAGCAAGAGCTGTGCATACTGGGAAACAATCCTTTGCTTCAGCAGTATCCCAGCTTCAGCACTAAACATTCCTCTGAGTCCTCCTTTCTCTTAATTTTCCATGATTTATTTTTGTCTCATTTATGTTTAAAAATGTTTTATTCATTATTTCTATTTCTAGGAATAAAGTAAATATGTAACCTATTAACATGCTAGTCAAAACAATTTTTTTAATACTTTTCACTAATCCTAGAAAGCTATCCTTAGAGTGGTTGCTGTGGGTTTATTTTCCTAGATTTTTTGGTAGGAATTTGCACAAGATTAAGTTGATAGTTCTATACAGTGATCTGTGTATTTTTGATATAAATGTTGAATATATTATATATCCTCTAACTGTTTGAATAACCTAACAGGATTTATCTAGGGAAATTTAGGGACATATGAAGCAAAGGCTGAAGGAAGAGATTTTCTTTTCAAGTTTATATTATCAAGCCTTTGATTATTCATTTTATAAAACCATAGAAAACAAGGTTTTCGAGTAAAATTAAAATTAATTATGGTAAGTTTTACACAAGAGCACTTGCCTTTAGTAAATGTACTTTGTTAAAACATCAGTGAAATAATGTATGAGAAAGAGAAATAATTAAAAAAAAACACAACGATAAAATCTCTGGGAGCTAAAATCAATTCCTGATGTTAACCTATTCAAAGACCTAAACTTGTTTTAAAAATCTGCAATATATTTTATTATGTCCTTATGTTTCCTTTTTGCTGACACTTTAAGAGGTGGCATCTGTCTAATAAAACACTGCAGGAAAGTAGAGCATCGTTAGAGTGATTGTGAAACATGAAATGTCATTTAGTGTGTAAGAATTGACAGTTCTTTCCTAATGAAATGTTCCACATGACTAGTTTATACTGGATAATTCACTTAATCCATTCAAAATAAATTCAGATTTTTAAAAAATGTATGTTTTTAGTAAAACACAGAAAGGTCAACACTGGGAAAAGGAAATGAATTATTTTGATAGTCTTCCTAATTCAAGCTTTGGCTGTTGTTTTGATAGCAGGGCAGGAGGCCTGTCTCTGTTATACACTGCTATAATCTCAGCATGAGAAAAGGGCATGACACATAGTAGGTCCCCCATAAATTTTTATTACGGTATTTATTAAATGTCAGCAAAAGCCCTTTGAGCTGCTTTGGTAAATTAATTCCTCTTATAAAATTAATATTCTGGTTTTGTTTTCATTAATGTGTTTCCTTTGCTAACACCACACAGCTCGCCAGGTAATAGTTATATGATTATTATATAATAATATACTATTTTATTGTGTATTGTATAATAATATACAATTTACTAAATTAAACCAAGTTTGCAGAAATAAAATTTATATTATCAAAAAATTTAGATAGTTAAAATTAAAAAAAATATATATGAAAGCCTTATAATGTAGAGCAGTAATTAGCCTTAGGCTTTTCCAACACCTACCTCATTATATTTTTTAAAAGTTGTTCTTATTTTAGTACATACACATGTTGGTGAATTTCATATCTCTAAATATTATGCTTACATCAGGCTTTCTTGATCTATCATTGTAAATGAAATTGAAATCTAACTGTGATGCACAAGAATACTTTATATTATTGTACTCCCACTCCTGTTTTCAAAGATCATTATATTTCAATTTTTAACCTACTTGTTCCTTTTTATTGTCATATTTCATATTTCTTAAAACCCTATTCTCCACCATTACTAAACAGATTCTAATGGCCTTAATGTTTCTTTTTATAAATCCTTATCCATGCACATGTTGTCTGAATGTGTTCTTCATTCTTGTAAGTTGTATTACAATACATCTTAATTTATTTCCTACATTTCACCAGTTAACAATATATTTTAAGAGGCATCCTTTTGCCATATTTACAAGTTTTAAATATAGTAACTGTTGCCACTAACTGTTTATTCATCATACCAAGAACCAAGAAAATCAATATGTGATTGATAAAGGACAGTCAATTGATGCAACAAATAGAGACAGAAATGTTGGTATTGTCTGACAAAATTAAAAAGCAGCTGTAATAATTGTGCTTCAGCAATTACAAATTTGTTTAAAACAAATGGAAAAATATCTTAGCAAATAAATTCAAAGTAAAGAAATAGAAAACATAAAGAGAAAAAATGGAAAATTTTAAAATAAAACATATATAACAGATTTTTTCAAAAACAAAATGGAAAGAAGAGAAGAAAGAATTAGAAATCTTAAAAATAGAACAATAGAAAGTATACAATGTGAAAAACAAAGAGAAGATAAACTAGGGAAGCTAAAAAGCCAGGAACCTATGCAGCTGTAACAAAAGATCTAAAAATTTCATGCCACTAGAATCCCAGAAGGAGAGGAAAAAGAGAGTGGGCTTGGAAGAAAAAAAAAAAAAAAAGCAAATCTTGAAAAAATGATGACTGAAGACTTCCCAAATGTGGCAAAAGATGTAAACCTACAAAGTCAAGAAGCTAAGAGAATGTTATACAGAATAAACACAAAGAAATTAAACACAAGACACAGGCAAACTTCTGCAAACTAAAAACAAAGATACAAATTTAAAGAAGCAGTGGAAAAAGATCACCTTACCTATGGGGAGAAAACAATTTCAAATGATGAGACTTCTCATCAGAAAAATGAGGCAGAAACATACATGACATTTTTCAAGTGCTGAAAGAGGAGAACTATTAAGCTAAAATCCTGTGTCCAGCCAAAATGTCCTTCAGGAATGAAAAGGAAATTAAGACAGTCTTAGATGAAGGAAAGCTAAAAGATTTTGTCACCAACATAAGGGCCCCCCAAAAATGGCTAAAAGAATTTCTCTAAATAGAAAATAAAGCATAAAAGATGAAACTTTGGAATGAATTTTGACATTTTAATCTCCAGAGAATTATGCTGAGTGTAAAATAGTCAACCCCAGATGGTTCTATGCTGTGGGATTTCATTAATATAACATTCTTGAAATCACAAGATCATAGAAATGTAGAATAGATTAATAATTGCCATCAGTTAAGGGAGAAGTAGGGACAGGACAGAAATGAATACAGATTTTGAGGAGCAACATGAATGATAGCCATAATAGAAAAATTCTGTATCTTGATAGTACTGCTGCCAATATCCTGACTGTGTTGTTGCACTATAATTTTGCAAGACTTTACTTTCAATTGAGGGCAACTGAGTAAAGGGTAAACAAGATTTTTCTGTGTTATATTTTATAATTGCATGCAA
This sequence comes from Phacochoerus africanus, assembly GCF_016906955.1. Lineage (NCBI taxonomy): Eukaryota > Metazoa > Chordata > Mammalia > Artiodactyla > Suidae > Phacochoerus > Phacochoerus africanus. The sequence goes on from NC_062554.1 coordinate 78,518,291, forward strand.
ATCCATAATTATTTCAAATTTTAAAAAGTTTAATTTAGAGTGTAGCTTACATATTATATGTGCAAAAAATCTGTTTTTGTTTTTAAAAACTCTACTTCTCTTCCATTTAGTCACATGTGGGCGGTGGGGGGGAGTGATTTGAGCCCTTTGTAAGTTTTTTACAGTAAAAATCATCTAAATTTTCAAAGGACAAAATAACTTTTTGTTTTGTTTGAGCTCAAGGAACAAAATATTTTCTGCACAGTTTTTGGTAAAAAAATAAAACCTGAACATGTTCAACTTCCTGGAACATGATTACCATGATTTTAAGTGTTTGAAACAAATGATTCATGGAATAGAATTTAATTACTACTATTAATAAGATAGCTTTAGCATAATTCTTTGATTTAAATGTGTATACATTTTAATTATATATTTTTAACCTCAAACTTGTTTATGGAACAGTTGTACCATTTAAATTCATGTTCTTTTTTGATTAGTTTGAGCTACCTACATATAGAGCTCAGATTTAGGATATTATAGATATTCTCCTGAGAACATCCCTTTACTATTTTCTCAGCACTGTAGGGATGTATGATTTCATCCTGTTTGAGTTTAGCTCTTGGCTGATTCATAACCACAGCCTATTATTCAAAGCCAAGATGAATTATAGGTCCTTTGGCAGCTACAATAGAGAATACACTTGCTTTAAGAAATGTTTACCATAATACTGACATTGTGTTATAGGGATTTTTATTTAGACTTCTAAGGAAAACATTTGTTACATTGTTTATAGCACCCTCTTTCCTGCCCTTGACATTAGAAACCTACTTCCTTCTACACAGACCTTTCCATTCTTCCTGATGTCTTTGGAACACTGCCAAACTATGGCAATAGTCATTGTCATGGGAGTGCTTTTGTGTGTATAACATAAACCTCTGTTTTCAGAAAGTAAACTATGTTTTGGGAAATACATGAATAAGAAAGCAGAGGATGATTAAATAAGTTGTACTTCTTAACATTGTTTTCTGAAAATGTTAGTACTTCTTTTCTAAATTCTATGAGGAGAGGATAAAATAAACTTAATCTAAATTGCTTTGGGAAATGTTTAACTAGGAATGAAGAAAATCTCCTTATGGGTTTGTAAAGAAACTAAAATCTTGATTAAAGGCGATGTTTCTTTAACTAAAATTTTAGCATCCAGTAGCAGAAAATTCTAAAATCATCTTCCCTTAGACTGAGGTTTCTTGACACTATTGACAGAAAATCCTTGGTTGGAGTCACGGAGCATCATATGTATTGTAGAATATTTAGCACCATTCCAGGGCCCCTATCCACTAGATGCTAGTAAGACCCCAAAATGTCTCCAGATGTTGCCAAACATCCCTGCGAAGAGGAGGGAAATCACCCCAGCTGAACACTGCTCCTGTAGATCATTGTCCTGTCACATGGTAGAATGGCTAAGTCAGTGCCTAAGATTTTAAGTCTTATTTTCCATGCTCAGTAGACTCTGACCATATTAACTGTGTTACAACATCTAGCTTTGCTTCCCTGTCTCATCCCTCTTGGAGCTGATGTCCCCTACTTATTCAGTCAAATTTTGCTAGTGTTTCCTTTCCATTTTCAGTATAACTCTTCCTCCTTTCCTCTTTTCAAATCTCTCACTCCTCTTTCCTTCTCCCCCACTCTCAGCTAATTTATTGTTCCTCATTCTTGATTTAAAAAGATACAACAAAGTTAAAACAATCAGGTGAGGACATTCCACTGCCTGTATTTTTTTAAAGGACGATTGTATTGTTTCCTATATAATGAATATGTTTACCCTGATCCAGCCAGAAGGCAGTCCCTCCAACGAGATTCTGAATTATATCCGCTCTCACATTCATCATTGTTCCCTGTCTTTCTTTTCTGCATCATTCATTTTACCGCTCTAATAAATTATTTCCAGTAGCATGAAAACTTTTTCTAATATCTGCCATTTTAAAAGACTAAATAAAACAAAAGCAAAATCAATTATTTTAATTTTTTTGTGGAATTTACCCCAAATTTATGCTTTATTTACAGTAGAAATTCTCAATATACTTTTCGTCTTTTAATACACATCCATATTTACTTTACATATATTTATTCTCAAATCCATTGTAAATTGACCAAATGGCACTAATTTCAAAGAAATTTATCATATTAATGGCCATCAGTGAATTTCAGATGTTAAAACCCTGTGGACACTTCTTAAACTTACTTGACTCTCCATTGTTTCAACACAGTTGCCCACTCCTTTTATAAAAACACCTTTTCTTTCCTCTTTTCCAAATCTCTCTCTTCTTGTTTCTCTCCTACCTCTCTTTACTTATTTTTATTTTCTTCATTCTTTATTTTTAATTCATTTTTTCCAATATTTATTTAAATACCAGTGATGCCATTCTGATTTATACTTCATCGTATTTCTTTCAGAGAACCTTTTATATTCATAGAATTTATCAGCTTTTGCAATTCATTGTAAGAATTATGAGCCTGCCTTGCAAGGTATAAACTCTTTGATGACTAAGACCATGATTGTTTTTCCAGAATCCAACACATTTTCTGGCATACCATAAGCCAATCAATATTTTTTGAATGACTTAATTAACTTATGGATGAATGTGACCTGAGATGAAGCTTAGCTCCCTACTGAACTCTTACTGATGCAATATTTCTGCTATTTTTGTTATCTTTCTTAGGATAATAATATATCCCATTCAAGGAAAGGAGGAATGAATTCAGAAAACAATGTTTGAGAGATGCAAATAAAAACTTATACTTTTCTCAGTTTTTCTCACTGCTTTATTCATACATATTTAAGAGAATGGATATAAGACAACAGAGGGGGAAGTAGTGGAAATTTTATCCTAGGAACTACCTCATGTATGTTTCTACGATCAAAATGTTGCTGGATAATGGTGATTGTATTGGATCACATTCCTATGTTCTCTTTCACATACAGTCTTTGCTAGTAATCTCATCTCACAGAAAGGTATAATATCTTTGATATTAATATCAAATTTCATCACGCATATGCATACACCTCCACTCTTTTGAAGAGTTTAATAAATGGGAGAGAGTTTTAGTAGAATTCTATAAAATCATAGGAAATTTGAAGAGGATGCCTAACTGCTTACAGTTTTGCCCTTTTCAATTAAACCCAACAAAATATCAAATTTTTCCATTTTAGTGAATTATCAAGTCACTAAATAACCATTTTTTATAGCTTAATTAACTGAGGTGGTTTTTAATTTGCATTTAAGTAAAATTATTTGACTTGACCTAGACACACTTTAGGGGTAATAATTCATTGAGCATGTTTATTGGGATGTTTGCAGTTTGGAAGAGACAACTCTAGAGCAAGGAGAGTCTTAGAATTTAAATATGAACCCTCTTTCAGCTTTGCCTTTTAATTAACTAATATCTCTCTTGTCTGACTGATTATATTCCAATATAATTTATTGATGAAAGATGCTTTGTTGTTTATAATTATTGTCTCATAATTTACTGGAAAGGTGTTATATATTTCTTTTCTAATCAGCACTTTTTGACTGAAACTGAATCCACTGATAATGTGAGATCTGAGAACTCTGCATACTCCAGACTCTATTCCTTAGCTCTATTGAACATCAAAATCTCCTAGGAACTTATCAAAAACAGCAATGCCCTATTTCCAGTGATTCTGATTGACTTGATTCTCTATGGCATCTATAACATAACACTGTTTAAAAGTGCCCCATATTAATGTAATGTGTAACTGGAGTTGGGAATGTTTTGCAAAGAGTTGTTCAGGAATCACCTCCATCATATTTACTGAAAGTACCTCTCCATATCAGATGATCTAAAAGAATAGCATCCTACATGATTTCTATTCCCATTAAATAGCTTGAGAATCACTGCTTTAGGTAGTCTTATTTAAACCTACCTTATGTTGGCTGATAATAGTAATAGAGATTGGCTTCTGATGTATCTTTTAGTAGCCTGTCTTCTTCCTTATTTATATGATCTCCAGAATTACACAGATCAACGCATGCAAAGTCCACATCTTTCAACTATCTTCTATCTCTGGAAATCATGGAAATCAGAGACTATAGGCATTTCTGGTGCAAAACACAGAGTTTAAGCATAATCCAAGAAAAGATATGAAAGAAGGTACAGATATAGTAGCACTGGACCCTATCATTTTATTTCCTGAGGCAGTCTTTATGACTATAAATTTCTCTTGTAGAACTATTTTTGCTGCATCCCATAGATTTTGAATTGTTGTGTTCACACTTTATCTCCAAGTATTTTTTTTATTTCTTCTTTGATTTCTTTAGTGGTCCAGTTGTTGTTTAGTAGTGTAATGTTTAACTTCTACATATTTCTGTATTTGAATTTTTTTTTTTCTTCTTAGAGTTGATACCTAATCTCACTAGCACTGTGGTCAGAAAAGATGCTTCATATAAGTTTTCTTAAATTTATTGACAGGTGTTATGCGGCTGAGTATGTAATCTCTTCTGGAGAATGTTCCATGTGCACTTGAAAATATTATGTATTATTCTGCTTTGGGATGGAAATTTCTATATATCTATTAAGTCCATCTGCTTTAATGTGTCATTTAAGATCCAGATTTCCTTATTGATTTTTCTGTGTGTGACGTCTTAAAAGTCTCTACTATAGTGTGTTACTATCAGTTTCTTTTTGTGTTGGTGAATATTTGCTTTATGGTATTTAGGTGCTCCCATTTTGGATGCACACATATTTGCAATTATTAATATTGTAACAATTTTTGGATCCTTTTATTATTATGTAATGTCTTCCTCTGCTCTTGTTAAACTACTCTTTTTAAAGTTATTTTGTCTGATATAACTGTTTCTATTCCAACTTTCTTTTTATTTCTATTTTCATGGTGCTTTTTATATCCTCTCACTTTCCATCTTCTTATGGGGGTGTGGGTCTTAACTACACCATGTTTCCATTCCTCCCACCTATCTCCTTGTGGTTCCTTATTTGCATCTTTAGTTGTGAGTAATCTGCTAGTTTTCAGGTAATTGTCATTGATAGTTGCTAGTTTAATACTTGTAAATTTGGACTGCTCATGGAGGAGATGAACTCAGAGTTTTCCTACTCTGCTATCTTGGCCATTCCCTGCGCTCTCTCCCTTAGAGGGTCCTCAGTGGGCTGCTATATAATTTGTTTTAATTTAATGAACTGAGTTTAATTAGGCTGGCATTATTTACCTCATAGGCCAGAAATAACTTATACTTCCCATCCTGTTGTAGCACTGGAATGAAGAGGCAACTGAAATTTATAGGAATTTACATGTTGCATGAGATTGGGTCAATAGGAAGTTGTCTTCACAACGGAGAGATGCAAAGTCTAATATGTAATTTGTCTTCCAAAATGAGAGTAGAGGATGCTCACTTATCCTGGATTAGTTTTTAGGGCAGAACTTAAACATTGCCACTTTCCCAGCTACCATACCTCACTTTAAATTAGTGGCATTTAATCCTGGCTGCATGTTAAAATCACTTAGAAAATTTTAAAAAATATGTGGATGCCTTCGATTCTTCTCTGCAGATTCCAATTTAATTATTCCAATAGAGGCATGAGCATCTCTGTCTTAAAATGTTTCTTAGGTGATTTTCAAGTGCAGACAATATAAATAACCATTGAGCAAAATGTTCTTGTATGATTGGGGAAATTCTTTTGTTTTGCAACAAAAGAATAATGTATCTCATTTCATATATTATAAGTTGATTCAAACAGATGCTTATAGGATGAGAAACACTTTATCTTTTTAGAACAGATTTTTAGTCAGAGCTCTTCTTCACGTCGGGTCTTTCCTCGATAACAGTTTATATATAAATGAAATCTGGTTTGAGGGTCATGATTACTTTTCTTTTTAGGGGTAAAATTTACTTTGATTCTCCAAATGTGAAAAAAAAAAATCTTAGATTCTGGTGTCATGTTAAGCAATAAAAAGGGTAGAAACTGTAAGAAGTATATAAGAAAATACTAGATGGTTCCTGCTCACAATGAGTTACTGTGTGTTTAAGATATCAGACATACATATAAGATACCATAACAATAAATTTTATTTACTACCACATAAATATACATCTATATAGTATCTATCTATCTATCTATCTATCTACTATCCTAAATTATTTAAATAAGTCCATAGTATTGACTTCTAAAAGAGGAGAAATAAAACTTTATAGGAATACACATAATGGAAACATTATTATACACCACAGTTATCAGTGGGTGTTTAATGGATAAAATTTATATAAGAAAGAAGGTTCTGAATGTTCATTTTTGGTAGAAGGCTGCAGGGGAAAGAGATGACAATCAAAACTGAAGCAGTGCGAAAAACAAGTGCAAAAGCTAGAAAGTGCCAGGTACACTTGAGGAAAAATGGATGGCTTATTTTCAAAACAGCAAAGATTTTAAAATGTTGCTTGTGATTTGTTTGATGCATATATTGAAGCCAGTTTATAGAAGACTTTGACTTCAGGTAAAGAAGTTGAAATTACCTCTAATCAAAGGTAAATTTGAAAGATTTTTTAAAAATTAAGTATATAAAAGGGAAAAAAAAAACTCCTCAAGCTTTTTTTTTGAGCCCATTGGTTAGTCACTCACACATCTTTGTATTGATATGAAATAAATTGTGGGTCCTGGCAACATAAGCCCTCTGAAAATTATATGAAAGCTGAATGTCTGGTTTATTGTCAGTCTAAAGGAAATGTTGTTATAAAGTATATTTAAAGGTCATAAAATGCTGTCAATGAAGTTTGTGATTTTTTTTTTCTCAGATGAATGTGGTTATGGAAGAAATGTTCAGACAGATGTTTAATATAAAATATCTTTCACATTTTAAAATAAACAACATATGGAGCAAGTAGCCATTTTCCTTGATGTGCTGAAGTTGAAAATAGTTCAGAACAGATCTGCTTTGATTTAGTTTATCTCTTTTGCATCACAATGCCAAGCAAGATGTTTCAGCAGATTACAGTTAATATGAGAGCATATTGTTAATTTCTTTAACTTTAAAGCTGCTTTTTAAGTATCCTGTTTTGTTCAAAGATATGGCAATGAGAGATACATTCACAGCTAGTTGAATTAAAAAAAACTTTTCTAATTGATAAAGTGATATGTGGGACTTTTATATTATGAGCAAGAAGAGAATGACATTCTGACCTGGGAAATGTTGGAATCAGAAAACATTATAAATAGGATTGATCTCTTTAATTGCTCAGATTTTGTCCAGAGAAGTAAATTGAGCTCAACTAATCTATTCTGTTCCTTTTTTAGCATATTTATGGAAAATCAGGCAATTAAATGATGAAAGAGGGAAAAAATAACTGATGAATGCATTTTATAGTCATGTATTTTTAGATAGAACTTCTAGTGTCATTTTATTGCAATAAAAAGTATTTTATAGCAACCAAAGGACATTTAACATTTATTTGCATGTTAAAAATAAAATGTATTGTTTTCTCACAATTTGGACCTACTATATTTAGCCAACAAGAATGCCAACTATATAAAATGAACATTTTGGTAGGCAATTGATGAGTATCATGTATTGGAATATATTTTCATTCAAATGTTATTTTTCTTACCCACACTGCTTTCTTGCCCTAGATAAAAAAAGTTCATGAAATATAATTTCAAAATTAGAATTATTTAATCTCAGAGATGGATGGGCCCAGAAAGTCAGCCAATATAAATATTTTGTAAAGTACCTCTGGCAAATGGACACCCAGCCTCTGCCTTTATGAACATTTATCTCAGTGTTGAAAGGGACGGCTTTTCTAAGCCACCTGTCTAATTATACAACACATCCTAACATAGTCCTTGGACAAGTGTGTCATAGAAAAAAAAAAAAACTTCCTTTTTTCTTTTTCCTGTCAAATTGGAAAATCATATTGATAAATTAAGGCAGTTCCATTGCTCTCTCAAGTTGTTCATTTCCATTCCATTTTCCCCATAGATAAACACAAGGACGATGGATGTTCCTGGCTACATTTTAGGGACCAGCATATGCTTCCCTAAATTACCCAGATAGGAGGGATCTCCCTAGAGGTAGGCCCAATTAAAGAGGTTGCTTATAGTTGGTAAATTTCTGGGAATTTTATGGTATTAAAATCTTTCTAGGAGTTCCCATGTGGCTCAGTGGTTAACAAATCCAACTAGGAACCATGAGGTTGAGGTTTCAATCCCTGGCCTTGCTCAGTGGGTTAAGGATCCTGCGTTGCAGTGAGCTGTGTTGTAGGTTGCAGATGTGGCTCAGATCCCGCGTTGCTGTGGCTCTGGCATAGGCCAGTGGCTATAGCTCCCATTTGACTCCAAGCCTGGGAACCTTCATATGCTGCGGGAGCAGCCCAAGAAATGGCAAAAAGACAAACAAAAAATCTTTCTAGACAGAGGGGAGCTAGTCATTATCAAAGGCTAGCTCTTTACACTGGCACAGGTTTTGTCTTCTCTGCTGCATCTCCACAGGAAAAGTATTTTCCTACCTAGGAAGAAGCCTTGTAACAGAAAAAGTAGGGACTTCCTTACCAGACAGATGGAAATTGAAATCTGACTCCAGCATTTACTGATTTTTGGTAATGAACAATTTATATAACCTTTATTGCCCTCAGTTTTTCTTGTGGGGAATAACAAATATGTTTTAAAGAGTAATTGTTCAGTCTGGTAACTATAATTGTATTTCTGTGCCTGTGTAGAATAAAACACTGCTTTACCTGAATCACAATCTAGGATTCTGAGTTGAGAGACAAAGAGCTTTTAATCTATACAGGTAAAAGACTATGAACTGAGTCACGAATTTGGGCTTAACTAAAACTTGCTCATAAGCTTACATTAATTTCCCTTTATATCATTTATTATTTGTAAAAGTACATCATGTTAATTTACAATTTCAAATAAAAATCCATGAAAGCATAAAAATCTATGGAATATGCATTATTTTTAAAAGAATGATTTGTATATCATTACTATCTACATACACACACACACCTATTTTTTTGGTCCTATGCGAAAAATGTTTTTAAGTTTTTATTAACTTTACTAGATTCAGAATGTAGACACAGATACAGAACAAAACAAAACTAAAAAGAACCAAACTGAGTTCCTCCTTTATATATTCTATAGAGGTAAGATGCCTGAGATGTGACTGTTCAGTAACTTGTAATTGGTCAAAAATGAACTCTGTTATTTAAGCAATGTTTTCAGAAATAGGTAATTTTTTTTTTTTACAGCTAAATGACTTCTTATACTATTCTTGAAAGAATTAAGGTTCTAAGATTAGTCAATCAATTTTTGGAAATCAGAAAATAGATGTTAGTTGGTAACGAAGATGTAAAAATTTGTTGATTTCTAATGTTCCTATACATTTTTAGTTTTCTTATAATTCTAAAATATTTTCTCTTTTTTATTTCAATTTACATCATATTTAGAATATTTTCTTCTGGTCCCTCATTCATGATTATTTTTTGAAACTTTAAAAAACTTGAGTAATAGATAAGGTATATATTTCAAACATAGTAAGACATGTTCTCATTAGTATCCTATCAAATGCATAACATAAATTTCTGTAATTCAGGGAACTGTTGTCATAGATGTTTCAATGTTATACTTACAAGTTTCAAAAAAAGACTGTCAGGCAAGAATAAATTCCTTTCTAAGAGAATGTGACATTTGAGTGTTCTAAGAGGTTATATATCATGCAGTTTCTGATGTATACAGTCCATTAAATATGGATTCAAAAATAGTTACATCAAATTATTAAAATAACTTTTGCAGATAATATGTGAGAATCAAAGACAATATACCAAGCGTTATTTTCAATCTCCCTTTATTTATTACTGACCATGATTGGACTTCTATTATAGGTAGATTTTAAAAAACAATATTCATACGCATAAGTTATAAAAAAAATTAAGACTAAAAACAGCCTGAAAAATTGTCCATTTTTTTCTTTTTTTAGATAAAGTGCCAGAGTGGAGAGAGATCCTTAGAATTAAAAGCTGTGTTCTGTGTTTTGCGATATTGCAGTCAAAATGGTCTCCATCCCATAGTAGAAGCTAAATATACTTTGGCCGAATTTTCAGTAAGAAATGCCTTCGCCTAAGACCATACAGATATCCACAGCAATGCAATATTCAGGGCCATTCTGGGCCTGACCTCTAGGCCAGATCTGTTCATGGCAATGCAAATGGTTATATTTGGTGGATAGTCTCAAAAGTTAGAGTTTGAGACACAATTGAGGCAAAAATACACACATGAAGAAAAGCTGATAATTCTCCTACTTTGATAACAGCTGGACAATGAAATGTCAATACCATTAATTCAGTTATACAGATTCATTTGCCTTAAGAATTTCCTCTGTTCTATGTGTCTAGACAAAAATATAATAGTAACAGAGAACTTTAGATCTACATTAAGACTCTTTGTTGCTCTGACTCAGCTATAAACAGTGTGATCTCAATCAAATTCCCAGAGTACTGCTTCTTCATCTACTCATGTGATATAATGGGATAACTAAAATTTAAGGAAATTTCTATTCATTCTTCACAAATCAATTCAGGTGTCACAACTCTGCATCATTTTACCTACCACCCAGGCAAGTGTAAGCATCCCTGCATGCTTTTATAATAGCATTGACACATTGTTTTATTTGTTTTCCCTACCCCTAAATAGTGAACTTCTAGAAGTGAAAGGTTATTTTGCTTTTTTCCTGTTTCCTAGTAACAGTACAGCATACAATATATGGTGAAAACTCCGTAACTATCGACTAGTGAGTGAATTAATGAATCCTCTTCCATTCATTCCACATGCCTGTGATATCCTAGATTTTAGTGTCACAATGTTGATTAAATCAGTGGATAAATTTTTGCCAGGTCTTAAGCCATGTTTCTAAACTTACATACCAGAGCATTTTTAATGTGAATTATTTTATTAGGACAAAGGATAAGTGACACAATAGGTATGTTTTCTTTTTTCTTTTTTTTTTCTGCTTTTTAGGGCTGCGACTGATGCATATGGAAGTTCCCAGGATAGGGGTCAAATTGGAACTACAGTGGCTGGTCTACACCATAGCCACAGCTACACAGGATCCAAGCCATGTCTGCGACCTACACCACAGCTCATGGCAACGCTGGATCCTTAACCCACTGAGCGAGGCCAGGGATGGAACCTGCATCCTCATGGATCCTAGTCGGGTTTGTTACTACTGAGCCATGACAGGAACTCTGGTATGTTTTCTTTAAATAAGTTTTTCTCTTGTCATGATATGCCCCTATGTTCTATGTTCATATGGATTCATTACGACTAAGTGATAAATTGTCCCTGGCTCCAAACCTATGAGCAAATAAATTCTTGTTGTTTAAGTCAAAAAAACAAAAAAGAAAGGTAAATTGTTCTTATGATTGACAGTCTTACTTTCATGAGTCAGTATAATCACTTAGGTCCCATTAATAATATACACAGTTTTTTTCTAACTAATGTTTGCCCATCCTATTTAAGTCAAGAGATTTATGGAAAAGGGGATCTATAATTCCTCAAGTATAAAACTATTTATGCACATAATTGAAGAACTTAGCTACATCAGCAAATTGATTCTAGTGCCAAACAGTAGCTAAAAGAATTTAAATAAAATGTTCAAAAGTATGGCTGATACATAATTGTTTATACTTTTGTGGAGCTTGCCTTTCCTGTACTCATTGTGAATTGTTTATGTATGTGAATAGAAAAAAATCTCAAAACATGTGCTTTGAAATATTAAAAGCAGCTATGTCTAGTGTGATTTTGGACGATTTTTACACTCTCTCAAGTGCTTTTGTTACCCATGATTTATTTCTACAATATACATGTATTATTTTTCTAATAAGATAAAATAGCATTCTCTTTCAGAAAAATAATTAAAACCCTATCACATGGTGCAAAAATGAAAATTAATGATTAGTGAACCAAAACAAGGAATTCAAAAATAGACTTAACTATACCTATAAAATTTTCATAATTAAAAATACATTATTTAAAAGGTGATTTATCAAAATTAAGCATGAAACAATATAAAATCAATTATTAAAATCATCCTTAAAATTATGACCTCCTGGTCATTACTCAAGGCCTTGAAGTCTTTAAGCCAGTAGAATTTCCCACCCTTTAAGACAGATCAGGGGCTGAGCAGGGATTTCCTAGGTTTCGCCACATGACTTTATTGTTTTAACAGAGTTTGGCTCTACTTGTTTCTTCTGCTCACAATTGGTGCTTTCTCCACCATCTGCAAGCCTTCATCCAGCTGATCAAAAATATACTAAACAACTTCCTTCTCCTTAATTGCTGCCCATGTTCTTTCCTTTGAAATTGTAGATCAGGCCCACTTCCTTGACTTAATACCACTAATTTTCTAAACCTACCATTTAATTCTTGATTCATCACATTTAGCCCACTTGGATTTCTGTAAACACATTTATTTGGATTTTATATTTATCAGCCTTAGCCTCATTGAAGAGGCTGCCCTTTGAGTCAAACCAAATCCTATGTTAACTTTTTATTCAAGGAGGGGCCAAAAATAGGGTGCGTGATTATGTAAACCTGAAGTTTTTTTTTTTTTAAGTTAATAGAGTTGGCATTGAAATAGGTAAGTGCCATGCATAAGCTATATAAAATAGTAGGTTGTCAATATAGGATATCTATTGTTATTTTAAGATCCCAGTATGATTTTTATTTTAGGCAAGTCTTATTCCCCAACACCTCCTAGATATTACTACTTATTCTTTGTTCAAAACAGAAATAGGTTTTATTCTAAACATTCTTGCTGTTATTCTTTTGTCATCAGACTAAAAAATTAGTCATATCTAGAGTTTTTTACCCTTCTTCAAACAGTAAGCTAAAAGTGCTTTATGTTTCTTGATCCAGAATTTGTCTTACATGTCAAATTTATGACTTTTTGTCCTCCTGCTTTGTTGTGATGTTGTTTCAGACCCTTGACTTCAAAGATATTTAATTTAAAATTGTACTTTCATGGTATTTTCCATGTCATAAAGTTCCAGAGGCTGTCCTTAGCTCACATTTGGACCCTAAGCCACAATATTTGTTCTCATGTTCCAATCCCTTGGCAAACTAAACATCTGCTTTATTCTCATTACAGCCTAGGTCCTTTCTGCTGACTCTGAGACCACTACTCCCTCTTCATAGCCTTGCTCATCATTCTCCCTGCCTCATATCACTTTCCCACAAGTTTGTTAATGCCTCAAGTCCTCTATTCCTCAAGATATAATATCTTTTCCATAAAGATTTATTAGGGTGACTTTGCCTTAAGCTCTTTCCTTGCTCTCAACTCCTAAAGCCCTAACTGCCAGCCCCACTTTCAGGACATCAGTTTTACCACCTGAGAAATCTCAATCTCTACTCTCTTCTCCAAGGCAGACCTCTAAACATACTTTACATATCAATGTCTTCCCCACTGCTTCTGTGACAATAGGTAGTATTGGTGATCAGTTGATCTTCAGACTTTCCAGTTCATGAATGTATGAGGTAGTAGAATTTTTAGAGTACATCCATCATTATTTTATGGCTCAGGACACTCAGAATTCATTTGACGTATACACAACTTAGTTACTTAAATGGTAGTAGATCTCCAGTCTGATTTTTAAATTGATATCTGCTAACTACATACCTCATATTAATTGAAGATGCATAATAAATATTGAGCAAATAACTTGTTAATCTGTAGATTAAAATGCCTTACTTTTAATATTCTAGGATAAAGGAAATATCTCATACATCTCTCAAGTTACTAAATATACACATGTACTCACCATTTTTTCTGAAATTATATTGCAATAATTTATTTCAGTTCTTACAGATCTTCCAACATACTGGATACCCTGCCATCTCAGGACCTTTGCACATGCAGATGCTCTACTTGTAATGTTCTTCTCTCCAAAAACTCCTTTATCTGGTGTTCAGATATTACCCTCTCGTGCAGCCTTCCATGACCCCTCTAATTAAAACTTCATCTCTTCTCCCCAAAACTTACTATTTATGTCCCTAGCTTTATTTTCCCCATTAAATACCGTATGATATGCCATATGTTTTTCAAATTTATTTGTTTACTGTTTGTTTCTCCTGTCTCAATTATAAGTTCTGGGAGGACAGAGGTTCTTCTGTTGAATTTGTTTACTATTCTGTCCCCAAAACCCAGGATATAATAGAAGTTAAGCACATGTATGTTAAATGACACTGTGCCAAGAGACAATCCTAGTCTATAGACATCACATACTTTTATGCTTATAAACATATTTAGTTCTTCAAATGGAAAAATAAATAGTACTTCTAATTTTAGTAAACCACCTTCTGACATTTAAGATCTTCCATTGCTGGCCCACATATGACAGAGAGAATAAAGGTATAGAGATGCTGAACCCATTTAATTAAAAATTGAGCCTTTTGATTTTGTCTGTCTAGATGTGAAAGTTTGAGTTGAACTTGATTCATTAAAAAGGCATTTTCTTTAAAAGCCTCTGAAAAAATCTTTTAACTAAGAACTCAAACTCAAGTTGGGAGCAGTTTGTCCTATGACTTAAATGCAAAGTTCATTTTTAAGAAGAAAAAATATGTTCTTACAGTACATTTAAATTCCAAGCCCCTGTAAATAAATTAAATTCTAAAAATAGGTAATCTTGTAATTTTGAAACAAACTTTGGGAGACAGTTGGTCATGTGGTCAGTCCCTTAATTGTTTAGATAATGTTCCCTAGCTCTGTATATCACACCATGTACTCAAAAGGGTTTCACAGATAGTTTATAATTCTCCAGGGAATGACAAACATTTTATATTCAGGAGACCTCTAGAAAATTTTCTCTGAAGTTAAGGGTATGGGGAATCATATGCTTTCTATACTCTCTAAATCTTATATTGAAACAACCCAAAAATGTCACGTTTATGAGCAATTTTGTCATTTGTGTTTATGGAGGAAACCACCTTCTTGGTTGTAGAAGTGGTTGACATGAGAATTGAAGTTTTCACATGTAAAAAATATATATAACATTTTCTTCCTATTTCAGCCTAATTTTCAGATTAAATTGGAGCAGTTATAAAATTTAATCATTTCCTTTCTAAAAGTACTTAATTTCCTCTCTAAAAATACTATTATAAAAATACTTATTTATCCTTATTATGTATTTGAACCATCCAAATACAGAGATCTATTTCTAATCAATATTATCATTGTTTAAGGTTTTGACTTATTTTTTTTCACATATTAGTGTTCTAAGGAACACCGTAGGTATGCCTAAACTTATTACTCAGAAAGTTTAAATCCATAATAAAGGACATTATTTTTGGCATATATTTTAAATTATTTAGTATGTTGTGAATTAAATTCTGAGATCGTGAATGACTTCTGCTCTTTGTCCTTTGATCTCAGAAGGTGTGTAAAAATTGTGTTATGATACTGTTTTTCAGATATAATTCATGTAATTCACATAGCATAAACTTCACCTTTTTAAAGTGTATAATTCTTTGATGTTTAGTACATTTACAGAGGTGGGCAGTCATTACCACTACCTAATAGTTTACCATTAATATCACCCCCAAGCTCATTAGCATCACTTCCAATTCTCCACCTACCCACCCCCAATATTTGGAAGCTACTCATGTACTTTCTGTCCCTGAGGATTTCTCTATTATGGACATGATGTAAGTGGAATCATACAATATGTGGTATTTTTTGACTTTATTTCAATTACTGTAATGTTTTTAAGGTTCATCATATTGTAGGGTCCATTCATGCTTCAGTGACTCATTCCTTTTAATGCTGAATAGTAATCAATTGTATGGATAAAGCACGTTTTGTTTCTCT
This sequence comes from Phacochoerus africanus, assembly GCF_016906955.1. Lineage (NCBI taxonomy): Eukaryota > Metazoa > Chordata > Mammalia > Artiodactyla > Suidae > Phacochoerus > Phacochoerus africanus. The sequence continues at coordinate 78,534,153 of NC_062554.1, forward strand.
ATTCATCACTAGATAGGTTGTTTAAATTTTTTGGATAAATACTTAATGCTTCTATGAACATATTTGTGTAAAATTTTTATGTGGGCTTATGTTTCATTTATCCTTGGTATATATCTAGGAATTTAATTTCTGTGTTATGTGGTGACTCTATGTTTAACATTTTGAGGATCCGCCATATTGTTTCCAAAGTGGCTGTACCATTTTACCCTGTTTGCATTACAATTTCTGCCTATCCTTACTAACACTTGTTACTGTCTGTAATTTGTATTAGAACAATTGTAGTAAGAAAATATAAAATGTATTTATTATGTTAAATGCAGGGAAGATTTTATGGATGTATACATAGATCAAAACTTATCAAAATTTACACATTAAATAGGTGTAGTTTATTATATGTTACACGAATTAAATTGTTAACTGAGGAAGAAATTAAATTATTCAGGGCAACAAAAACTGAAGTACTTGCTGGCAGATCTGCTCTTTAGGAAGTACTTAGGGTGTCCTTTAGGCTAAAATGAAAGGATACTAACCTGTAACTCAAATACACATGATAATACAAAGAACAGTAATAAAGATAATTTCAAACTGAAGTAGACCAGACAGATAAAATGTATGTTTCTAAGTAATTTTTTTCCTTCATACTTATAAATACACATAAAACTTAGGGCAGTGGCTCATTATAGATGAAGTAAAAACACAGAAATGAAGGAAGATAAATGCAATTGAAACACGATAGTTGCAGACTACAATACCACACTTTCAGTGATGGATGTAACAACTAGACAGAACTTAATTATTGTGAGACTTTTGTTAATTTCCAGAATTTGAAGGAGTTGGTATAGACCGTGCTTGCCAGTATTCTTTTGTTGCTTTTATGGAGAAGGAAATTTTTGGAGGTACTGATTCTATCATTTGGAAAGTGCTTCTAATATATTTTTTATACTTAAACAAAATCCTCCAACTGATACATCCTTCAGTTTTAGTTACAAATGCTGTATTTTCTGATTCCTAAAATATATGTTGTTTTACTTCTATGGCAATTTATTCCATGCCATTATATGCCATAATGACATTTGTTGCAGTAAAGTCAAACAAGACAAGACATAAATCATTGATATTTCCTGGATTCCATGCTGTAACTTAGAGATATCAACAGTGCTTCCATTGGTTTGAATATTTCAGTTCTCCAACAATAAGGGAGGCTGGTAATGTTAAACAACTGTCTACATCTTAGAATGACAGATTGTTTTTTTAACTGCCCCAAAGTTAAAAACACTTCCTTTTAAAGATGGTGTTGTGAAAATAAAAAAGAGAGCCATATTTCTATGCCACAGCTAATAGCAAGCATCACAGGAAAATGCATGTGTCTGTTTGTAGAAGGAGAAAATAGAAGAGCACACATTGAGAGATGATAACATCCTGTACTTCATTAGCATTCAGAATTGGTGCCAGGAAAGCCACTTTCATCATTTGTGGCAGCTGTGTACCACACATATCACCTGGACTGTTTTACACTGAAATGTGTCACAGCCATTTTAGAAAAATTCTGAATATTTAACCAAACAGTATCCATTTTATCAATTCTGTCTCCTAATTACTTTCACCTTTAATAAATGGTACAGAGAAATGTCCTAAGGCTATGAATCTGCAAGTACTAAATGCATTGGTAATTCTGTATAATCTAATATACTGGGCAGTGACTGCATTAAGAAATTAGAAATAGATTAGGGCGCAAATTGGAGGGCTTTATATCCACATCTATCTGCATAATAATCAAATACTCCACTCATGAACTTTAAGAAACTTTTGGAATGAAGGAACTAAAGAAACGACTCATATCTTCAGAAATTTGCTTTGGGATAAGTATAATATGGTGATTATAGCAGAGGATGAAGAGAGGGCTCTTTAAGGGACTTTCTCCCTACATGGCTATTAGAAAATTGTTTTTTTTTTAATCTTGTTTTGATTTCTTAGAAGGGCAAGATTAGTTGCAATATAGAGAAAAGTTTGGTTTAATGTAACTAATTTTAATGCAGTAAAAATTGAAACAAAATTATACTGAAAAAGCAGGAGAAAAATGAGGATGACTCAAAAAATATTTAGCAAACATCTCTTATGTAGGAGGTGAAGGACTGTGGCATTATTTCAATCTTTGAAGAATTTGAGATTAATATAATGTAGGAATCATTGCCACTCTAAAGCAGTCCTTGACTTGAGGATACTTCAATGGTATAATGACTAATTTGCACAATTCATCGATCATTATTTTCTCCTTCCTTCCTGCATGCTCCATCAGAGATTTGCTATCTTTCCATTTGTTCATTGTTTAGGAATGATTACAAAGTACTTTAAAATAAATGCATTGGTATGAATGCCAAGTATTTAAAAACATCAACAGAAGTATAGGTAGTAAAAACCAAATTATTGAATTTTATTTGAGACATTAGTGATAAATTTAATAAAGCAATTCATATAAATAATGAAAGTATATATTAAATTGCAGTTAAGAATGTAAGTATAAAAATAGTATAGAAAGCATATAAATGTGACTATTTCAAAGTTAGACTAAATGAAAATGTAAATATGACACCTGAAGTAAAGGTGTTAATGAGACAACCTAGTCCATGAAAACTGTATAGATCATAACAATGTACCAGACACAAAAGTCATCAAGAAATGGTTGATGCATTTGTTAATATTGGCTATTAAGAGTTAAAGAAGAGGAAATATATTAGATTGCTTCATACTGAAGAATTAGTTCAATAGGTGGTGGTCATATAAAAGTATACTTTATTCTAGGGCAAACTTCATTCAGACAATTACACACACACACACACACACACACACACACACACACACACACACACAAAGCACTGTGACATTGTGGAAAGAATGTTGGCTTCAGAAGGGGATGAAATGGGCCCAGTATCAGGCCATGATCACATTTGACTAACTTCAATGTAACCTTGGTGGAGTAAGCAACCTTCCTGGGTCTCAGATTTATCATTTGTGAAATTAAGATTATTTAGAAAATCAGATATCACATATCATAACCAGTGTCAAACCTCTCACAAAACTTACTGGCACAAGTGGGCAATTGATAACTGTAGGCAATTGATATTTTGCCCCTTGCAAATTAGATCTTTACTGAAAGTGCCCAAGTTGAGATGAGTTGTTATAGATGTTGGAGAAGAGGTTAAAATGAATGACTTAAATATGTTCTTCAAACTTTAATATCTTAGACCCTGATGAACTGTCTAGCATCCTTAAGGTTCTTAGACTGGCAAAAGATGGAGTTAAGATTAGAGCTGAAAAACATTGGTTTGGAATGCATACTCCTTTCAAGTCCTATTTAAGCTGTACAGAAAGACATCATTCACAGCATAAGTGCCTTCCTTCACCAACAATATTTTAATGGCGTAGTTATTAACAAACATAAAGTCAGCTAACTAGAAAGGACATTTCTGTTGAACTCAAACTGCCCCTTTCCTCTTGTTTAAGCACAGGTTTCTGAAATTTAACATGGAAAAAAAAAATCCCCAGTCACATGTTATTTCTAAAATGCATGTTTCACTTCTTGGGAAATGGGAATCATTGGATGTTAAGTAATCATTTCTAAAACTTACTGGTTTCTTTACTTATCTGAGCCATTCGCTAATTTGAAAAAAAAAAATAGACTTATTACATTTAGAATTTGAAACAGGGCAATATTTTTAAAAGGAGCAGAATTTAAAGGTGCTTGTTTTATTCCCACTTTCCTTTTACTGTATACATGCACACACACACACTCTGACATACAGAGGATTATAAAATTTGATGTTAAAGTTTTATGCAGTTTTCCAAAGTTTGAAGTCAGAAAGCTGGATAGTTATGATAATCCTTAGATATTTGATGATCTCTAGACTTTTGTTATTGAGTGTAATAAGATATCTTTATCCCCAGGATGAGGCTGCATGTCAAATGGCTTTGAAGCATTATCAACTGTTTGGGGATTTTGAGTCTTATCCAAAAAGTAGATTTAGAGATTTTACCTCATAAACTCAAATATGAAATCACACTTAATGTTCAGGGAAAGATTTAAAAAATGCAAATACCTCACAGTAGTGGGTCATTCTAAAAATGCACTACCCTGTTGTGTCTGAATCCCTCTGCAGGAGCAGCTTTTAGCTTTTGGGCTTTGATTCTTTCTCCTGAACCATGGAACTTACAGCCTACAACCACTTGCTCTATGTGCTGTTTAGTTTTCAGTCACACCTTAGGGGACGGACGCAATTCCTTAAAGAAATAACAGGGATTGAGAAAAGAGGAGGGCTCAGGAGAAAGAATCACCAACATTCAGATGTTTAGTGAAAGAAGAGATAAAAATGTAATTGCTAAAGGAGACAAAAGTAAACTTAAAAGTTTCTGCACAGCAAAGGAAACCCTAAACAAAACAAAAAGACAACCCACAGAATGGGAGAAGATCTTTGCAAATGAATCGACTGACAAGGGATTAATCTCCAAAATTTATAAACAACTTGTGCAGCTCCATGCCAAAAAAAACAAACAACCCCATCAAAAATGGGCAGATCTAAAGAGGCAATTCCCAAAGAAGACATACAGATAGCCAAAAAACACATGAAAAGATGTTCAACATCACTCATTGTTAGAGAAATGCAAATCAAAACCACTCTGAGTTACCCCCCCTACACCAGCCAGAATGGCCATCATCCAAAAGTTTGCAAATGATAAGTGCTGGAGAGGGTGTGAAGAAAAAGGAACCCTAGTACACTGTTGGTGGGATTGTCAATTGGTGCAACCACTGTGGAAAGCAGTATGGAGATTCCTCAGAAAACTAAACACAGAACTCCCATTTGATCCAGCAATCCCACTCCTGGGCATCTATCCAGAGAAAACCACAACTCGCAACGACACATGTACTCCAATGTTCATTGCAGCAGTATTTACAATAGCCAAGACATGGAAACAACCTAAATGTCCATCGACAGAAGAGTGGATCCAGAAGAAGTGGTAAATATACACAATGGAATATTACTCAGCCATTAAAAAGAATGAAATACCGGCATTTTTAGCAACATGGATGGACCTAGAAATTATCAAGCTAAGTGAAGTCAGCCATACAATGAGACATCAACATCAAATGCTTTCACTGACATGTGGAATCTGAAAAAAGGACAGACTGAACTTGTTTGCAGAACAGATACTGGCTCACAGACTTTGAAAAACTTAGGTTTTCCTCAGCAGACAGTTTGGGGGGGGGAAATGTGCTTGGGTTGTGCAATGGAAATCCTATAAAATTGCATTTTGATGATCATTGTACAACTATAAATGTAATAAATTCATTGAGTAATAAAAAAATGAAGAAGTAATAGGAAGAAATTTTTAATAAGGTGAAAGTGAGTAGATCTGTCAAATTGTACCACCTCACACCAGTCAGAATGGCCATCATTAATAAGTCCACAAATAACAAATGCCAGAGGGGGTGTGGAGAAAAGGGAACCCTCCTGCACTGTTGGTGGGAATGTAAATTGCTACAACCACCATGGAGAACAATATGGAGTTACCTTAGAAAACTATTCATAGAACTACTATATGACCCAGCAGTCCCACTCTTGGGCATATATTTGTACAAAACTCTCCTTGAAAAAGACACATGCACCCATATGTTCATTGCAGCACTATTCACAATAGCCATGACATAGAAACAACCCTAATGTCCATCAACAGATGACTGGATTAGGAAGGTGTGTTATATATACACAGTGGAATACTACTCAGCCATAAAAAAGAATGAAATAATGCCATTTGCAGCAACATGGATGGAACCAGAGACTATCATACTGAGTGAAGTAAGAAAGAGAAAGACAAATACTGTATGCTATCACTTATATCTGGAATCTAATGTATGGCACAAATGAACCTTTCCACAGAAAAGAAAATCATGGACTTGGAGACAAGACTTGTGGTTGCTGAGGGGGAGGAAGTGGGATGGATGGGGTGCTTGGGGTTAATATATGCATACTATTGCCTTTGGAATGGATTAGCAATGAGATCCTGCAGTGTAGCCCTGGAAACTATGTCTGGTCACTTATGAAGGAACATGATAATGTGAGAAAAAAGAATGTATACATGTATGTGTAACTGGGTAACTTTGCTATACAGTAGAAAATTTACAGAGCACTGTATAACACTGTATAACACTGTATAACACTGTATAACAGCTATAATGAAAAAAATAAAAATCATTATATATAAAAAATGCTCATGGAAAGTAATATTAGACAGGATTGAAATATATATAATTTTGAAATGCACAGCTATTTTTGTGGTGTTAGGGATTGGAGACTGATTTGGAAGTAGAAGTGATACATGAAACATGGTTAAGGAAGTAAAGGTACTGGTACCATGTTAAGCAATAATTATTCCAATAATTTTCCTGGAAAATATGGTAGAAATAAGACTGAAAAGATGACACAGTGTTTAAATAGGGTTTTTGTCTTGTTTTGGAAGTTGCTGTGGGAAAGACAAGACCACATTTAAATAGGAACAGAAAGATTTCCACATAAAGGGAGAAAGAAGTTTCATTTATGCAGGATGAATAAGTTCTATAGATCTAATGTACAGTCAGTCATGTGACTATAGTTAATAATACTGTAGTGTATACTTGATATTTATCATTGCTGGTAACTATGAAGGTGGTCTTAAAATAATAGCTACACCAGGGAACATAATGCTTTCCACTTAAATTTACTTAGAAAAACCTATTGGAAAGAACCATATATTAATGTGAGGAGTAAACAAGAAGCAATTTGATGTTCCTTTTAGGATGGAAGATTCTCACCCCATTAAAATTTTGAAATTTGTGGCTTCCTCATGAATAAAAATTACTCAGCCATCTGTACAAACTAAGAAAAACATGGACCATCATTAATGGTGTGTTGCACCTGCTGCATTTATGAGTGTGAAGGTAGTAGGACAAGAGCAAAAAGGGGTGGGCCTGACTGACAGTGATGGAGTGAAGTGAGGGCATAATAGAGTATGATGGAGTGTGTCCACAGGAATAGCCAGCCTAGGTAGCCTTTCCTATGACCGATGAGGACAGTGTACACTTGGACGTGGGGAGAGCTGACTGCCTTTGAGGAGGAAGGATACCCCTCACAGGGATCTGCTAAAGCGACTGTGTGTCATAAATAATTAAGGCAGGCTCAAATAGGACACATTAAATAGATTCCACTTGATAAATATAAATAATGTTGCATGGAGTGATTATTTTCCACTAATATGAATCCCATTGCTTGAAATTTAATTAAGGTTTTCCTGGAGGCAGTATAATTGTGTTTGAACCCTGGAATCTTCTCCATGTTTCTGATGCAGCTTTTATGAGCCCACAGGTAGCAGTGAGCAGAGGTTGTGTATGTCCCATTTAATCTTACATGACACTTATTATTTTATTACTGTTTCATTCACTTTGTTGTGGGCCTGTGATATAGCAGCTTTTTCTTCACATGTCATATGTGTCCTGCCTTTGTTATACTCAACAGGCTGGAGGCCACAAAGTCAGAGATCTCATTGTTCTAAGAAATGGAAAGGTATAACACAATTCCTGCCATCCCCAGATAATTGTTTTAAACTTATTCAGTGGCTGAGTGGACCCTGAATTAGGAGGATGATACCCTAGGTGGATCAACCCTTTTTCCCCTGCCTCCACTCATCCTCTCCTGCTCAGCAGTGAAGATAAAATGAACTTGAAGGTGTGGGCAGCAGGATAGTGTGGTCCTTGGAGGCACAGATAGCCATGGCAACTCCAGTAGGCCTTACAGGCTAAGATACCTTAGAAATCAGGGTGCTCAGAACCATGACAGAGCTTTGTGTGTTTCCAAGAAATTTGCTTTTTGACTTTCTAATATATATTTCCCTATTTCATCACATATATTCTTTTGTGGTTTTTTTTTTTTTTTTGTCTTTTTGCTATTTCTTTGGGCCGCTCCCGCGGCATATGGAGGCTCCCAGGCTAGGGGTCGAATTGGAGCTGTAGCCCCCGGCCTACGCCAGAGCCACAGCAACGCAGGATCCGAGCCACGTCTGCCACCTACACCACAGCTCACGGCAACTCCGGATCGTTAACCCACTGAGCAAGGGCAGGGATCGAACCCTCAACCTCATGGTTCCTAGTCGGATTCGTTAACCACTGCGCCACGACGGGAACTCCTGCTGTATTTTTTTTTTTCTTGTCAGTTTTTGGGGAGACTAAAATGAAAAGGTGCCCACTTCCTTTTCTTATTAACATAAAAGAAAGATGGCAAAAAATAAAAGCCTACTTATGGTGAATTTGCGTACAAAAAGAGAAAGAGTTTGATTGCATACTTATTTACCTTTTCTTTTTTTTTAAAGCTGCACCCATGGCATACGGAAGTGTCCAGGGTAGGGGTCACATCAGAGCTGCAGCTAACAGCCTATGCCACGGCCACAGCGACATGGGATCCAAGTCGCACCTGTGACCTACAACACAGCTTATGGCCATACCGGATGCTTAACCCACTGAGTGATGCCAGGGATCAAACCTACATCCTCGTGGATACTAGTCATGTTCATTGCCACTCAGCCATGAAGGGAACTCCTGATTGCATACTTATTTAGTGGTCTAAGCACCAAAAATTACATATCAGGGTGTTGGCAAGAAACACATTATATGACCATCAGCCACAATTATACTGAAGCAACATTTAGACCCAAGTTTAGGGCACAAAGCCTGACACCTGTATACTTATGAGAAAGTGGTAAGGATATTAGAAACCAGAACTGTCCTGAGAAACCAGTCATTTTGTTCATTCTATAACGCTCTAAATTTTTTTAAATAATAAAATTCACCTTTTTGGGGGGATCTTTGAAAGCAGCCAGTGAGCACATTTCTGAAGCTGATTTTTTGACCATTTTCTTCCAAAAATTTCCACTAGAAACTATGACATATGCTGCAGATTTTAGGCCCTATTTCCTGGTTAATGTGATAACGGAAATATTTGGAAATTATTGGAAACTTGAGAGTAGAGGACACATTTTACCTTTTCATAGAAAAAAAATAATCTCTCTTTTATGCATCATGACCATGTCTCTAAAACCAGTTGGCAAGCAAAAGGAAAAACAAAACAAGACCAAGAGGCAAGCAAAAGGAAAAACAAAACAAAAACCAAACAAACACACAAGAGAGACAAAGAAAAGCCACATTTGCTTTGCCTCAGATGCAGGGCTTAGTCCAATGCATAATGATACTTTTTGTGAGGCATTTATTATAAGTGCCATCATAAGGGGAATCTCATGTGAAAAAGTCACAGAAATTATCATGAAGGGAGGTGACATATTTTATGGGTTGGTTAGGAAAAAAATAAAATACTGCAGTTACGAAATAATTGACAGTGCTCAGGAAAAGGTAATATCATTGCTATTGAGAAGGATTTGAATATGTTTAAAGGTATCTTTTAGAAATGAACATAAATCCTAACAATAGGACTGTCAGTCAGTGAAATTTAAATTATATTTTTTTAAAAGGAGACAGAAAAGGTGGTAGAGTGTGATTGTGTGTGAGAAATATCAGGCTATCAATATATGAGAAGATATAAAGTGATCAAAATAGGAACTGCATTACTTGTTTTTGTTATTTGCTTGTCACTGCCTTTTTGTTAAAGCTGATGCCTGTATACTATTGGATCTATTCTGTTAATAAGGAAATTATTAAAATGAGAAAGCATTTGAAATAGTGATCTTATTGTGTTATAAATTTTGACACTAAACTTGGATCCCTTCTTCACTCTTACCTAAATTCCTGTTTTCATTGAAGTATCAATGATTTTAAATGCCTACTTATTTATTGTTTTCTGCAAATATCACTAGTCACAATTACTTTTTAAATGATTTTTATGTTTTCCATTATAGTTGGTTTATAGTGTTCTGTCAGTTTTCTACTATACAGCAAAGTATCCTCATAGCTGTTTGCATTCTTTTTCTCACATTATCTTCCATTACGCTCCATTACAAGTGACTATATATAGTTCTCAGTGTTCTATAGCAGGATCTCATTGCTAATCCATTCCAAATGCAATAGTTTGCATCTACTAACCCCATATGCTAACCTCAAACTCCCAATCCATCCCACTCCCTTCCCCTTCCCCGTGGCAAGTTCATACCTGTTCTCCAAGGCCACGAGTTTTTTTTTTCTGTAGAAAGGTTCATTTGTGCTGTATATTAGTTTCCAGATATAATGATAACATATGGTATTTGTCTTTCTCTTTCTGACTTACTTCACTCAGCATGAGAATCTCTAGTTCCATCCATGTTGTTGCAAATGGCATTATTTCATTCTTTTTTATGGCTGAGTAGAATTCCATTGTGTATACATACCAAATCTTCTTAATCCAGTCATCTGTCAATGGACATTTAGGTTGTTTCCCTGTCTTGGTTATTGCGAATACTGCTGCAATGAACATGTGGGTGCATGTGTCTTTTTCAAGGAAAGTTTTGTCTGAATATATGCCCAAGAGTGGGATTGCTGGGCCATATGGTAGTGCTATATTTAGTTTTCTGAGGTATGTCCATACTGTTTTACACAGTGGTTGTACCAATTTACATTCTCACCAACAGTATAGGAAGGTTCCTCTAGTCACAACTATTAACTTAAAAAAAATGTACTTTATGCTAGGTATACTTTGAAAATATTATATGCATTTATTCATTTTATTTTCTCAACATCCCTATAATTTATATTGTCATACTAATTTTACCTATATAGAATATAATGCTTAGAAGTACTGAGCTTCTTGTCTGAGGCTTCATGGAAACTATTGTGTGATTCCAGAGCTTATGTTTTTAATTGCCATAATAATATTTCTCCTGAATATAATCAACACTACAAGTTGTTTTGCTTGTTTCTTTCTGTGTAGAAGATCTTTCCCTTCACTACAGTTAGATTATGGTTGGGAACCAAGTCAACCTCTTGATGTCGTAGTATTCACATTTTAGTGGGCACTTTCCCCTTGTTCTTTCCAACAGCTGAGAGCTCCAGTACAGTCTTTCTTCTACCAGGTTTCTGTTTTTACAATAAAAGAAAGAAAACTAAGAGCTTTCATTTCTCATTGTCACCAAGCACTGCACATAGGAAGAAACACTTACTCCTTTCTGTGAAGTATGCTAACATTTCCCTAGTTGGACTAGAGCCCATTAATTTTACTTCTGCCTGGTGCCTTGACTTCTTCAAGGGCTCAGCCTTTACAGGTGTTTGGGTACAGTTCTGCTGTGGATTTTGCCTTTATCTGGGAGCAAATGTTCTGGAACATTTTGGTGTATCTTTGCATTCTATCTCTTCCCCAGTCAAGACATCACCACAGTCATTCTTCCCCTGACTGTATTTTTCTTGGCAATTACAGCAACACCCCCTCTCACGTATGCTGACAAATCATGTTAGTTTCTTAAATTCACTCAGTAATCATTAGGGATTCTCTATCATACTTTCATTCAGCACAAATTCCTAGGGAGGTTTGTTTGAACAGTGCATCCTTCTAGTGGTATATGATTTACAAAAACATTTGCTGTTTCTTAAGAGAGATAAGTTAGGTACAAGTAAATCTGCTAATGCTACCCTGTAGTCTTTTGCCACCATCTTAAATATTGACCCTCACAACTCATAATAATTGAGAAGTTGGGTAATAGTTCCCCTTTCCTAGGGGAAAGGGTGAATTTATTATTTTATCATGGTCTATTTAAATTTAAGCACAGTAATTCAATCATATAGAATTAAAATATATTTGTGCTCCTAACTGGAACTGTCTATTATATTTAGGATTTTGAAATTCCCATAAAGTGCTACTATTTTTTTTTGCATATGATTAATTTTTAATGTCTCATTTCTAATTAAACTGGAAATTTTAAATGCTTAAGCCATAGACTTTACAAAATTAGGAAAATCTTTATATATCTATAAATATGTACATATAAGCACAAAGTCATATATATAGTCCTTCCTTTAGTATATGCATATATATATACTGATATGTAAACACATTACACATACTTGTTGCCATATAAAATTATATATTCCTCCTCTTTGACTTCTTCTTTCCTCTCATTCGGAAATGAAACCTCGGTAATGCAGGGTTTTAAGCAAACGATCAACTCAGTTTTCACTTTTGTTACTCAGTTTTGAGGCTTTTAACATATACTGTTAGCCAATGAATATTCAAAGATTGGAATAAATTTATAATTAAATACATTTCAATGTATATAATATATACAATAAGTCATGTTTTTCATTCTGTGGTGCCCTTTCAATTCTCTGCATGATATTCCTGTCTAAAAGGCACTAATAGAGACATTCTGATCTTGAAAAGAAAAGTGAGGAAAATCAACATCTAAAACTCAGAAAAGTCCTGGGTAGTAAAAGGTCTTTGTTCTGCAGAGTGTTCTCCCACAGAGGAACAGAATTTTCTTTTAGCTTTTACATTTGACTCCCAGGCTCTGAAATATATTAATCAAAGCTCTTTTTTACCTTATGTTGAATCTCTTATACATGAAATCCTTTTATTTAGCAAGAAATGGAATTCTTGCCCCCAAATAATTTGATGAAAGCTGAACATTTGCCAGTTAAAAATATCTTTTTTGTTATGATGTTACAAGAAACTCCTGGTAGGCCACTGGGATAATTAGAGAAGACTGAAGGATGTTTAATGAGTTTTCCAGGGTGCATTTCAGAACACATCCTGTGTTATCACACGTTCCTGATAATTTTATCTGTCTCTCTCTCTAGATGTCAAGGTACCCTGGTGTTGGAATGCTTAAATTAGAGATCCAAGACAATATTGAAACCTAGAAAAGTTTTCCAGACATTTTTGTAAGGCTTTGTGCTCATTCATCCTCTTTCAGCTGCTCTGGGCATTATATTCTTTCTCCTGAGCTGATTAGTATAAGTCAATGAATAGCTCATTTTAGGGGAAGATGTGTTTTGCTCTTTCAGGGATTGAAAATACCATTTCCTTGGGGCTAAATGAAAAAAGGGCATGTAAGTAACACCCTTGGAAATTGTGCTGTATTTATTATGCACCTTGATGGTGTACACAAGCTTCTGTGAGGATGGATGCAGGAATTTCAAGCTAGATGTCTCAGACTAGATTCTTAAAGGGTAGATCCTCCCACAACTCAAACAAAACTAAAAAAGTGATACTATCTAGCAAAATTTCTAACAGGAAATCTGCTGAATGAACTCTGGGGGGAGATGCTGAGCTAGAAGTAATAGCAATAGCAAAAGAAAAGGAAGAGATTGGTGGTGGGCTCAGGCCTATCACTAATAGGGAGAATGGAAGGAGAAGAAGGCTTTATTTTAATGTTTAGAGTAAAAAGACCTGAGAACAAAAACAAAAGCTCCGTAATCCAAGAGGCGGTCTGTCAAGGAACCTGAACTTGAGGAATTTAAACATTTGGGCAGGATTTCAATCTAGGTGTGCTCAGAACAGAATGAGAAAGTCTTATTGGAAGTAAATGAAAATAGATACACACTACTGTGACTAGTTCCCTATAGCTCACCTAAAGGCCACCTGCTCCAGAAACAGCAACCTTAAACTGGCAGCATCAAGGTCCACAAATTGCAATAGCTTCAACAAGCTAAAAAAAAGGCATGGGAAAAAAGTAAGCCTTGCTCTCAGGCAGGTGGCATCTCCAGAAGCTGGGTGCCTCAGACCAAGCTCAGGGGCCAAATCTGGCAAGCTGTTTGTGTAAATAGAGTTTTATTAGGTCACATCTCTACTCATTATCTTTGTGTTATCTACACAATTTGCAAAGTATTGACTGCTTTTGAAGTCTGCTGTGAGACTTATTACCACAAAGACAGAGTTGAGTAGTAGCAGCAGAGACTTCATGACCTGCAAAGTCTAAAGTATTTAATAAGGTGGTTACTATTCTGCCATACATCAGATCTGCATTTCAAGCAGGAAGAAGGAGGCAGGAGAAAAATGAGGGCAGCTGTCTGCACAGGAGACAAGGGCTTAAGCCACCATCTGATTGGCCAGATTTTGATACCCCAATCTTTACATCTCTGGAAGCTGTGGGAACACAGGGAATTCAAATCCTTCATTTGCTATTACTCCAGTAAAAAAGGCAAGGCAGGGGAAGGGCTTAAAAGGGTATCGTGAGTGAACTAACCCACAATACCTGTCAAAGTTGCTATTTTGGAAAAGATGCCATGTTAATAACAGGAACTTTTTATTTGAGAGGCAATGAAAAATTTATCTTTTAATCATATCTCATGTCAAAAAAATTTCCTAGAAGACAAACATGTAGTAGATGGCATGAATTGTAGATAATTTATTATCTCAATTATTAATTCAAGGTAAAGGATAATTTTATGTTACCAGTAGAAGTCTCAGGATTGATGAGGCTAAATAACAATATATAAAAGGTGTTTCTACAAAGATAGCATTAGCTCAACAGACTGATGAAATCAGCTACTTTAAAAGTTCTAATTATTGGGCATATACAAATGCAATGAACAATGAAGTCTAACACTTCCTTCTTCGATATCAAAATTCCTTAGTTCTATTTAGATATACTGTATAGCACATTATCATTGTTATTGTTACTTTTAGTCAAACGTTGTGAATAACGTAATTTTTAAGCTGTCAAAGTGTTTTTTATAACAGTTAAAATAGTCAGCTGAAAAAAAATATTGGTATTATGAATGAAAAATACTTTATAGATATATAGAGTTATGGTTGCAATTTCATACTTAAGTATGATACTTATTTTTAGGTGAAGCAAAGTCCTGTAATAAGAGTTAAAACTCTTATTCATAAAAGCTGAATCTGGCTATTGCCATAAAATAAAAAAATATTTAAGTTTCTATTTCTAAGGCAAATACATCCTGTGTGTTTTTATCTCTTCTGCAGATATTGAGACCCATGAAATGAAAGGATAATTTATGTGTTTGGCATTTACAAAGTCTTTGAACATAAACTCTGGCTTATTTTCTCCAGGCATCTTATATTAGCTAATCCCCAAAATTCTGAGACAAAAAAACAAAAAAACAAAAAAACCCCCACACTTTGACTAATCTGAATATTTCCTCAATAATAAAGGAATATTGAGCACTGAACAGAGATGTAGGAAACAAATATTCTTAAAGGCAATTCAGTCAATTTTTGGCCTTTTAAAAGTTATAAATATTTATATAAAAGGAAGTAACATATCCTAAAGTATCTCTGCTTTAGTTGAAAAAATACAATAAAGACCAAAAAGAGTGGAAATCCTGCAGGCTGTGGTGTTTGCTAAAATGTGGCTACAAGTATAAAGCCATAATTTCTAAATAGCTGAAATCAATCAAGAAATGAAATGTTAAGTTTGACATTTTTAATAAATTACACTATTTACCTCAATGCAAATGACATAATTGAGTTAAATTAAGTAGAGGAAAAGAACAACTGAGCTGTAGCTGAATCATGTGTTAGTGTTCAAAGTTTTCTTTAAATTGTATTCAGAATTTAACTTCTGGAATGAGAGAAGTTAGATTCATTATGCAATTGAGTCAGTTATTCATTTTAAGCTAATTAATTAGGATATTCATAAATTTATCCCCATGACAATAACAGAAATTACATACTTTAAAATGAATAGCATTAACACTTATGAAAATAATTATGGTCGTGGACAGAACTATCCTGAAAAAAATTACTGATGGCTTATATCTCAAGAATAGAAAGTTGATAATTTCCTCTCATTAATATTTTATTGAAATTTTATTTAAGTCCCTAATATTAGCATTATTTTATTAAAGTGTATTAAAAATTAGAGAAGGAACTTACATCTGAAAATGGTCACTTTTTTGTACAAATAACTTTTTACATCAGTGAATAATTTAAAGCGATTTTAAAATCCTCAAAAAGTAAAAACTGTAATTAAAAAAAGACATGGAAATGTTTTAAGAACTGTGTAACAATTTCCTTTTTATTCTTAGTTTGAGAAGTTACTAAAGAACCATCAAACTAAATAACATAAAACTAATGATAATTTAAAGATATTGGCCAAGAGCAAGCAAATATTTATATTAGGGGAAATACAAACAATAAAAAATGTTTGTATTGTTGAAATGATGCTTAATTTCAGTTATTTTCAAACAGAAGTTAATTAAAGCACTGTTTTAAAACTATACAGCTCTGCAAAAATTCTGGAAAAAAACTTAAATATAATACCTGTTATTGGAATAAATGTCATGAGATGGCATTTTTTACTGATTATATCCATCTAAATGGTTAATACTTTTTAAAAACTGGCAAACAAAATACTGTTGTTGCTGAGTGCAACAATTCTGAATTAACATTGAACAACAGAATACTTTTAGAGACTTCTGCAAAGAATTTGTATTCAGTGTCGTGAACCAAAGCATTCCCTCATTCATTATTCATTCACTCAGTATATAATAATTAAACATCTGGCATGTGCCAGGCATTGTTTTAGGCTCCAGGGATATACTAGTGAACAATAAATGACCCCAGTTTTCTTTGTACTCACATTCTAGTGAATTTCTAGTGATTATAAAAGTGTTACTTCTGAACGCTAGAAAAATGTGTACAAAAGTAAGAACCTGATTAAATATTATAAAGTATCCACAATATGGAGTATGCCATTAAAAATCATTTTTGAACACTTATCAACATGAAAAACATCAAAGCATAAATTGTTACAAGTTTCATACAAAATTGTGTATATACATTATAAGTGCATATATATGAACAAATGCTAATGTATGGTTCATAAATACATGGATGTATTAATATAAGTTCTGCTTTCTATATCCTAAGTAAATGATATGTTACTTGAAATTAGTGTGTATAAAGGTCTCTATTTTCCTGCTTTATGGTAATTTACAAATTTTAAACATTTTTGAGGCACTGGTGTATTGTCTTTCACATATTTATCAAATATGTAAATTTTAAATTTTTTCAGGAAAAATTAAAAACAAATAAAGATTGGTTGAATAAAATTAGGTATAGAAAGACTAAACAATCATCAGTGTCTCTCTCTAGGCAAAGTGGTATTAAGGTAGTTTTTTATTTTTCCTTTCTCTTTATACATTTTGTATGATTCCCTTTTAAATATTATAACTTGGAAAAATCATTTTAAAAATTAATGTACTTTTTGTTTTTATTTTTTATTGTTAGCTTTTTATTCCAAATTGAAATTTAGATATAATTTGCCATAGCTGTTATGTCTCTCTCTTCATAAATACTTTACCCTATGTCTCCTTCCACTTATGTGATCGGTTTACTGTTTCATTCTCTACTGGGTTCAGACATGATTGTGTGACTTGTAGTCCATCAAGTGTAAGTGAAATAGTGATGTGTGATATAACAACAAAGTATACCAATTGTTACATGAGCTTCAAAAATAATAGGTAAAATAAACAAAGTGCACATGTTCAAAGGCTCTCTAGATAAAGAGTAAGATTACTCTTAAAATACTGATGAAAGTGCTTATGTAATAAGTGTTCTGTTGTTTGTTTGCCTTGAACCATTTATTTGTTCCCCCATAACGATTTTATAAATCTCTTCTCTTCAGGGCTAAAGATGTATAATCCTGTATTATAAAGGTTTTGTGTCTTCAAGAAGCTGAATATATGACATATCCCAGTAATTCAGTTTGTCATTTTGCTTCCCATCTGCCTTTCTTTTCATCTCTGCAAAGTTTCAGTGTTGATCCCCATGTTTCAGGTGTCAGTCAATATGAAAAGCAATCCTGGGAGGATATAGCTTTGAACTTACATAAAGGCTCTGTCTCATCAGGCTTAAGTTGTCCCAGTATTGATGACCTTAAGGGCTGTGGCTCACTGTGTGTCACAAACCTCTCTTTCTGCATGTCATTTCCAGTTAACAGAGGCATCCTGTCAACTCTGTGATAGAGTAATGCCTCTTGTAGCTCTCATTGGGGATAATTTATCTCCTGGATTCTTTCTCAGCTTTCAACATTATTTACCCCAGAAGTCATTTAAGTGCAGTTCTGAAGATCTGGAAGTGAGGTCATTACAGATGAGAGAAAAAGCTACATCATCCCTACTTTAACTACACAAGATATCTGTGTAAAAACAGATTTTATAATCTGGGGAGTCATAGAGCCCCCACAATGCACATAAGCACATAGCTCTTAATTACAAAAATGTTAACAATCAGTCTTCCCTACCCTTAAGCACATGAATACTCCCCAGGATAAAAGCTGCTGTCCTCAAGTTTTACTTTGCAGAAATCAACTGATTGTACATAAAAGTGTAACAATCATCCATCAACACAATTGCAAATTACGAAAATGTTTTGGCTGTCTCTTTCTCTCTGTTGTATTCTTTAGCGTCAATCTGTACTTTATTCTAGCACTTTAGCACCAAGCTGGCCTTTGCTTCCAGGATTTCCCAACTTCTCCTTACACTGATACTCAGACTTACTATACTTTTTAAGAGTCTTACTCTTCCCTCATCTTTGAGATTGTGGTACAGTAAAATATACATGTCCCAGAAAGGAGAATTTGTGGAAGGGGATTTTGAGGTTCTAGGCAATAAAGTGGTGAAGATATTTCTGAAAGCACTTTGGATCTTAAATTAGAATACTAATTAAGTAATACTAATATTTATTAGCAATAATTATTAAAGGAATAACTTAGAATACTATGAAGGTGGCCAATGAAGAAAAAAACTAAGAATCATCTTTCCTCTCTATCTTTCACCTTAACCTTATTTCAAAGATTTAAAATCCCAAGTCCTTCACATTTTAATACAGAAATGGCAGCCTATGTCCCTTATAAGTATTATAGTAGTCGGTTATATATTTGACTCAATAGTTCAGAAAAGTGTTGTAACTTTGTGAGATCATGTAATCCCATTTGGATGCTTGAAATATATATGAATGAATACAGCCCAGTTCAGTGCCTAACATATTGATGCATTCAAAACATAGTTGCTGAATAAAAGAACAAGTGAATGGATAAATGAATGTATGAGCTGATGTTAAGCTGTTGTAGACTTGTGGCAATCCTTAGAGATGTTTAAGTAGTGTCCTTTGGGTAGGTTACCCCTCAGCAAGCATCCAAATGGGGCTAGCTTCCAAATGGGGCTAGAATTACCAGATAGGAGAAATGTTACATTGGGACAAGGACTGAGAACAAAAACAAAATTTAACTTTCAAACATTGTGGACTTCTTTTACTTTGACAATATCAGAACAGCAACAACATAAAAGATAGTTTTCTATACCCCCATCATCAGGGACTCAGACTCCTTTAACTCACTGTTAACCATTCTTCAGAGGTTGACCTTAATGTTCACAATCCAATACAGTTGCTAGAGATAGCTCTACTTGTCACATTCAAGTTCTAGACAGCTGGATAGAGAAAGGGCATAGATGAGCACACTCCCTCCTTCTAAGAACTTACCTTCAAAGAATTAGACAACATGCCCACTTCTCTTTCACTGACCAGATATGAACATACCCAGCGGCAAGAGAAACTGATTTTATGGTCTTTGAACTAGCAGCAGTGTGTTCAGTTAGGCTTCTGTTAGGAAACAATTGAATAAAAATCTTGAGATAGTATTCTCTTGCTCATAATTCTTATTCAAATATGGACATTTAACCTTCTAATAATACCTAATATACAGTTATACATGAAACTTTAAGGATTAGCACAGAGAAGTATTGTTTTTCTGAATAATTAATTTGCTTTTAGAAAAATATTCAGTTATGTTGATATGAACTAAGCTTGTCAATTAATTATAGTTGTATAACCAGATAAAAACAAACAAGAATCTAGAATGCAAAATATTAGTATTTTATAGCTTTAGTATAGTTTTTAAAGTATGCTAGATGTGGTCTAGCCCATAAAGTGGAATCCATATCCTACTTCTATGTACTTTCTTTTGCTGTAGAGGTTAGAATCTTAAATACAGGACTAGTTTATCAGATGGCTTTGTAGCTAAAGTTCTAGATAGAAGTTTGATTCCTCAAAGTTGCATTAGGTTGGAGGGTGGAAGTGAGGGAGACACATTTTTCTGGATTTTGTTAGATAATAAACATGTCTCCTTTACTTCTTCCACAATGTTCGTTGAACCCCTCTCCCTGTTCACTACTCCTAATGTACATTAAGTCCACACACACACACACACACACACACACACACACACACACACACACACACTCCCTGTGACTTCTTAGTAGCCTCTTGATATGGTGTGTTAGCTCCTTGACAAAAGAATGAGTTGAATTGTCTGTGAAAAGGGGCATTTAAATAAAAGAGATAACCAGACAGCCCTTAATCACGCAGTTGCTATTCACCATCTTGCTCCGGGTACTTCAGAACTAATGAGTGGTTTCAAAGGGAGCTCTGATCTCAGGGTTGCTTTATGAGAAAGATTTAAAAAATTAACTTTTTTTGCTGTACAGCATAAATTGGCACAACATTGTAAATCAACTATAATAAAAAAAGTCCTGTTTTTGCCTTCCTCCTACTCCAACATTTTATTTGACTATCTGAAATACAAATTACCTTTCTATAAGCATAATTGCATAGTGAAGTAATTTTGAAAAGGCACATTTAAGTTTTAGAATAGGAAACAGAAAAAAATATTTCCACCTCCCTTTTTGGTACAAAGATTTTAAAATGTCTAAATATTACTGTTTCAGAAATGGTTCATTAAGTGATCTCCACATTTTCAGTTCAAGCCAGCTATTCCTTTTTCATTTAGGAGGGGATTAGAAACACCACCCCTCCCCTCCTCTTCCCGCCCTCAGCCCACACATTCCTCACCTCCTTATTTGCTGAGTTCATATTATAAGTTACATGGTGTTCTAGGTGCTGTAGACATAAAGAAACATGAAGGTCCTTGCCGTGAAGGAGCTCAAATTTTAATGGGGATGCAGATGTGTAAGTGGATTGATTAATTTTAACACTACACCTTAAGAGTTATAATGGATGAAATGTTATTTTCATTCCATAGAGGATGAAGGATCTAACTCTCGCGGGGAAATCACAGAGGACCAAGATGCATGTTTTTCACTTTATTAAAGTAGGAGTAATAGCCTACTAGTTACTGTCATCCAGTAGGCCTGCTTTTGCCACCTTAATACTGTCCATTCCCACATTATAGTTTCTTGGTAAGTGCTAGGAAGTAGTGTTATATAGTTAGAGTTAGGAAAACAAAAACCACTCCAGGAGGGAGGGAGGGGGGAGGCGGGGGGGGGGGGCAGGAAGGAGAGATTGATTAAAAAGCTATTAGAAGGGCTTTAAGAACAGGTTAGTAACTAGCCTCTAAGATGGTCTCCTGTGATCCCTGCCTCCTGGTATTCACATCATTGTGTGGTGTGGTCTTTTTCCACAAGGTATCATGATGATGACTGATCTGTGTGACCAACAAACTGTTGCAAAAGTGATGATTATGTCACTTTCTAGGCTGGGGTATAAAAGATACCATGCTTTTGGTTTCTCTGTCTGTCTGTGTCTCTCTCTCCTTTCACTCATTTTGGAGGGAAGCCAGCTGCCATGTTGTGGTGACCCTCAGGCAGCCTGTGGAAAGTCTCTTAGGATGAGGAACTGAGGCATTCTGTCAATAACCAGAAGGAAAGTGAGACCCTTGAGCAATGGTCGTGTGTGTGTATGCGATGGCATTGGGGGTGGATATATTAGGAAGGTGGATTCTATATCCAAAGTTGGAGCCTTCAGATGATGCTGCCTAGTCATTAGCTTGCCTCCAGTCTCATGGGAGAAACTGAGGCGGAGCAACAAGACAGCTGAACTATTTTCAGATTCCTGATCTTTAGGAATGATGTGAGATAATAAACACGTTTTGGTTTTAGCTGTGGAAACAGTTTTGGAGTACTTTGCTTCATAGAAATAGATAGCAATTTCAAAGGACCCCATGAGCATCTATGTGCTAATAGGGTGTTGAAACTACTGTTTCCTTTGGCCTTGGATCCTCTAAAAGATATTCTTAAGCCTGGAACCTGGAAAAGCTACTGGGCAGCTAGGTCCTAGAATCATGTCAGCTTCATTGTCATCAGAGCATAAACAATGTTAGAGTCAGAAGTGACAAGTTTTCTCTCTTATCTCTGTCTTTTTATCTCCTGCCATTTATCGGTAAAATTTAATAGGACCTATTTGGCTCCCTGGTTGTGGAGCCTGGAAAAGTTATATACTTTATATGAATATGTCCAGACTCCCAGCTCTGACAACTCAGAGTAGAAAATATTTATGACTGAGTGTATAACTGAGAGAAAATAACTAAAGTAACCATGCAGAATGTATTATTTATTAAATCTATTTTGTAGATGAGGATTCTATGGCTCAGGGTATGAATAACGTTTCCAAGGTCACATAGTCACAGAGGAGAATATTTCCAAAACCTCTTTCTATGAATGAGTTTAAATACTGAGAAGGCAGAGAATTAAGAATTAAATTTCTTATCTTTATTTACCATACAACTTGGCCTCAGATCACTCCTGACCATACAGAGAGGAAGTAGAACCAGAAGGCATCTCCTTTAACATGTCATCTGTAGAATGTTTTCTGTTACCTTGAAGTCATTTATAGGACTTTTAACAGATACAACATATTCTCTACAAGAGGATATATTGCCATTCAAACAAGAGCCATTGTCCAAGGAGTAGGCAGTTTATTCTTCCCTCCCCCAGAAATAAATTGTGAAACTATTGAAGCATGAAGAAGAAATGGGAGGAAAAAAGAGGTTTTATCTTTTCCAGTTTAATAATAAAAAAAGGCAAAAATCAGTAAAAATGTATCTTGAATGTTATTTTTATAAAGTTACAAACAGTTTATTTGCAATTTATTTGGTCCTGTTGATAAAACTGAGGCTGGCTACTCTTCTCTCTTCAAATAAAGGTGAATAGAGGAAGTTATTCTATTTGTGCCTACTGCTATTAGTAGAATGAACAAGACTGGGTAAAAGTCAAAAGTGGAACTGGGCTAGTGTTTCCTCTATAATTAATCTAATATTTAGTAGCCTTTAAAGTGAAAGGAACCCTACATTTGATGGAGACTCACAGGAATAATTATGGGCTTTCAATAAATGCCTGAAAGTTCACAAATTCCTCTGGGAGATAAAGTCTCTAGAAAAGCTTGCACTGTCACTTCTGTTTTATTTATTATTTTAACATATTTTATGTTTTATAGGGAAATTTTATTTCCAAAAATTGTACATTAAATCAATTCTTTAATTCAAAACTTATGGGGGGATCATTTTAATTCACTATTGACTTGATATTGTGTATTTAATTAATGTAACTTTCAAAAAATATTGCCACAAAATCATTACATGTGATCATATAATTCTCAAATTTCTATTGTGCATCCTTTAGGTCACAGGTCAACAAACTATAACCTATTGGCCAAATATGACCAGCCATATAGTTTTTTATCCATTTGTGTTTTTTAAAGTTTTATTGAAGTATAGTTGATTTATAAGGTTGCGATTATACAACAAAGCGATTCAGTTATATGTATACACATATCCATTTTCTTTCAGATTCTTTTCCCACATAGATTATCACAGAATATTGGGTAGAGTTTTCTGTGCTATAGAGCTAGTCCCCACTGTCAATCATTCTATATACCTCACTGTGTATCTGTGAATCCCAAACCCCGAGTCCATCCCTCCCACCACCCCACCATAATGTTTTTCAAAGTCTGTGCATATGTTTCTGTTCTACAAATAAATTCATTTATATCCTTTTATTTAGATTCCAAATATAAGTGATACCATATGATGTTTGTCTTTCACTGTCTAACTTCACTTAGTATGAAAAGTGAAGTTCCATCCATGTTGCTGCAAATGACATTATTTCATTCTTTTTTATATCTGATAATATTCTCCTGTGCTATATATATATATATCTCACATCTTCTTTATCCATTCCTCTGTTGATGGCCCCACAAGTTATTTCCATGCCATGGCTGTTGTGAATGGTAGTTCGAGTTTTGGTTTTTTGAGAAAGCACCATACTGTTTTCCATAGTGGTTGTTTTGGTTTACGTTACCATCAACAGTGTAAGAGGGTTCCCTTTTCTCCAAACCCTGTCCAGCATTTAATGTTTGTGGATTTTTTTGAAGATGGCCATTCTGGCTGGTATAAGGTGGTACTTCATTGTAGTTTTGGTTGGTATTTCTCTAATAAGTAGTGATGTTGAACATCTTTTCATGTGTTTTTTAGCCATGTGTCTGTCTGCTTTGGGTAAATGTCTGTTTATATCATTTTTTCATTGAGTTTTTTTTTTGTAATTGAGCTGAAGGAGGTGTTTGTATAATCTCTTGTCATTTGCTTCCTTTGCAAATGTTTCTCCCCATTCTATGAGGTTTATTTATAAATAAAAATGTATTGGAATATAGCCACACCTGATTAAAAACTGGGCCAAAGACTTTAAAAGATGCTTCAAAGGAAGATTACAGATGACAGATAAGCATGTAAAAAGCTGGCCCTGAATCATATGTCATTAGGGAAATGCAATTTTGAACAACAATGACATATGACACGCCTATTAAAATGACCAAAATCCATAACACTGAAAACACCAAATGCCGGTGAGGTTGTGGAACAACAAGAACTCTTTCTTTGCCAATGGGAATGAAAAACAGAATAGCCATGTTTGAAGTTATTTTGAGTTTCTTACAAAACCAAGCATATGCTTACCATACAACATAGCAAGTGTTTGCAAGCAGTACTTTGGTATTTATCCAAAGGTGTTGGAAACTTATACCCACAGAAAAAATACACCTGATTCTTTATTGCAGCTTTACTCATAATAGCCAAAACTTGGAAGCAACCAAGATGTTTTTTATTAAGGGAAAGGATGAATAAATTGTGGGGTAGCTGATCAGAGGAATATTACTCAACACTAAAAAGAAATGAGCCACCATGCCATGAAAAGACATGGAGGAACCTTACATGCGTATTGCTATTTGAAAGAAGACAATCTAAAAAGTTCTCTAGTGGCCAAGCGGTTACGAATATGTCACTGTCACTGCTGTGGCTCAGATTTGATCCCTAGCCTGGGAACTTCTGCATGCCGTGGGTGTGACCAAAAAAGAATAATAATTTTATAAATAAATAAATAGCTATAGAGTGTATGATTCAATTATTTGACATTCCCTAAAAGACAAACTTATTGAGACATTAAAAGATTAGTGACTGCTAGAGGTTGAAGTGGATGACTAGTTAGAGCACAGAAGATTTTTAGGGTAGTAAATATATTCTGTACGATACCATAATTTTGGAGACATATCCTTAGATATTTCTTGAAAACCACAAAATGTAAAACTCAAAGGATGATCCTTAAACTATCAACTTTAGGTGATTATGGTGTGTCAGTATAAATTCATCAGTTATAACACATGTATCATTTGGTGGAGAATGTTAATGAGGGAGCCTATGCATGTGTAAGGTCATGGCATACTTGAGAACCTCTATACCTTCCTTTCAGTTTTGCTCTGAGTGTAAAACGTTTCTAAATTTTTTTTTAAATTGCTGCAATGAATTTTTCATATTCTTTTGAGTATAATGTTCTCTCTCTCCTTCCCTCTCTCTCTCTCCTCCCCTTCCCCCTTCCTATTTTAAAAATAACATTTTACTAATATGTCCTTAAATATGGACTGCACTGAAATATGTACCTTCTGGAGCTCTGTATTTTCAGAGTTACATAGAATAACAGTGTTGGGTAGCTTTTCTTCAGCCAATGATATGCATCTATATGTGAAAATGACTCTATGGAAAACAAGCAAGAAAACATAAACAATGTAACAATAACAACATAGGAGTTCCTATTGTGGTGCAGTGGAAATGAATCAGACTAGTATCCTTGAGGATGCAGGTTCAATTCCTGGCCTCTCTCAGTGGGTCAGGGATCTGGTGTGGCTGTAGCTGTGGTGTAGGCTGGCAGCTGTAGCTCTGTATTTGACCCCTAGCCTGGGACTTTCCCTATGCCATGGGTGCATCCCTAAAAAAAAGAAAAAAAAGAAAATCAACACTATAAAACAGGCTTTGATTGGTAATGTGTATCTCTTTCTGTGGTATAAAAATACTTGACATCATTGAATGTGAAGTTGGAAAGACATGCACACAAAATTTTTCACTTTATCTGTACTCCATACTACTTTCAGGCCTACTATTCTGTGAGTTATTCAAGCAGTCTAACTGTACTTTCATTACCTCTATTGCTACCACCAATTAGCAGAGAATTCCAGACTTTATATATATACTTCCTCTGATGCCAGCTGATAATTCCCATAAATCTTGAGAGGAACATAGATGGATTTATTTGTGATGGGTGCTTGTGATATTAAGAATGGTTCTGAGGACATAGCCCAATTCAATAAGAAAGAGAACTGGCTTTATCCTAGGAAGTCGATCAGATAAGATGTTGCTGTGATTTAAGTCACTGAGCATTCTGCCTATGTTTTCCTCTAGGAGTTTTGGGTTTCAGCCCTTATATTTAGGTCTTTAATCTATTTTGAGCTTATTTTTGTATGTGGTATTAGAGAGTGTTCTAATTTTATTCTTTTACATGTAGCAGTCCAGTTTTCCCAGCACCGCTTATTAAAGAGACTGTCTTTCTTCCACTGTAGGTTCTTGCCTCCTTTGTCATAGATTAGTTGACCTTAGGTGTTTGTGTTTATTTCTGGGCTTTCTATTCTGTTCCTGTGATCTATATTTCTGGTTTTGTTCCAGTACCATATTGTTTTGATAACTGTAGCTTTGTGGTATTTTCTGTGAAGTTAGTGAGCCTGATTCCTCCATTTCCATTTTTCTATTTTAGTGTTGCTTTGGCTATTCAGGGCCTTTTGTGTTTCCATACAAATTTTAAAAATATGTTTCTTCTAGTTTTGTGAAGAATGTCATTGGTAATTTGATAGGGATTGCATTGAATCTGTAGATTGCCTTGGGTAAAAAAAAACAAAAAAACAAACCAAGGGGACCTAATTAAACTCAAAAGTTATGCCCAGCAAAGAAAACATTAAAAAAACCAAAAGACTACCCACGGAATGGGAGAAAATCTTTGCAAATGATGCAGCAGACAAAATATACAAACAACTCTTACACCTCAATAACAAAAAAACAAACAACTGAATTGAAAAATGGGCAGAAGACCTAAGTAGACATTTCTCCAAAGAAGACATATGGTAAGCCAGAAGGCACATGGAAAAATGTTCAAAATCACTAATTATTAAAGAAATGCAAGTCAAAATGACAATGAGGTACCACCTCACACCAGGCAGAATGGGCATCATGAACAAGTCAACAAATAACAAATGCTATAGAAGGTTTTGAGAAAAGGGAACCCTCCTTCACTGTTAGTGGGAATATAAATTGGTACAACGACTATGGAAAATGGTATGGAGGGTCCTCAGAAAACTAAATATAGAACTAATGTATGATCCAGCAATCTCACTCCTGGGCATATATCCAGACAGAACTTTCATTAAAAAGATAACATGCACCTCTGTGTCCCTTGCAGCACTATTCACAGTAGCCGAGACATGGAAATAACCTAAATATCCATTGACAGATAAATGGATTAAGAAGATATGGTACATATACATAATGGTATCCTATTTAGCCATAAAAGTGCAAAATAATGCCACTTGCATCAACTTGAATGCAACTAGAAATTCTCATACTAAGTGAAGTAAGTTAGAAAGAGAAAGACAAATACCATATGATGACACATACGTGAAATTTAAAATATGGCACACATGATCCTATCTACAAAACAGAAATAGATAATGGCCACGGAGAGCAGGCTTGTGGTTGCCAGGGGCAAGGGCGAGAGAGTGGGATGGACTGGAAGTTCAGGGTTAGTAGATAGAAACTGTTAAATTTGGAATGGATAAGCAATGGGGTCCTATCGTACAGTGCAGGGAACTATGTGCAATCTATTGGGATAGAATATAATGGGTGATAGCATAATAAAAAAGGGATGTACATATATGTATGACTGGGTCACTTTGCTGTATAACAGAAATTGAAGAAACATTGTAAATCAACTATACTTTAATAAAATAAAAAGAGAACTGGGTCTTTGCCTATACTCCTACCCTCATTGATCAATCATTTGATGCAGTCTGGGCCCAGGGGGAGGACATAATCTTGAGCAAAACATTTTCCTTAGGCTGAAGGCAATTTCTAGAGTTGGACTTGGCTATGGCTTACTGGACTCCAACAGTTCAGGAAGGAGAGGAATGAGTGCCTTTGTCCTGCATAAAGGGACTGGGTGGTTCACCACAGTGACCACTATATGGCCTTACAGATTTTTTAACTAAAATAGCAGAGTAAATACTTATCTGTCTCTCTGATAAGCACCAGAAATTTCCTTTTGGAAGGTCAAGAGAAAAAAGTTTTAAAAGATTAAGAGGAGTTCCCGTTGTGGCTCAGTAGAAATGAACCCAACTAGTATCCATTAGGATGTGGGTTTGATCCCTGGCCTCGTTCTGTGGGTTGGGATCCAGTGTTGCTGTGTCTGCGGTGTAGGCTACTACTGCAGCTCCTATTCGACCCCTAGCCTGGGAATTTCCATATGTCACAGGTATGGCCCTAAATACAAACAAACAAACAAAAAGATTAAAAAAGTGATTTTTCAAATATGGTAGAAAATAAGGGGAAAAAAGTATGCCATTTATTCATATCCCATTTGTCAAGAAAGTAGGATTTATATATATGATGGTTTTTATTGTTTTCCATTATAGCTGGTTTACGGTGTTCTGCCAATTTTCTACTGTACAGCATGGTTTAGGTTCACACCTTGTTTCCCTCAACTCTATCATCAAAAGTTCAGGAAATTTGAACATGTTCTCCCTACTCTCTCCTACTCCAAGTTTGTGTCCTCCTACACTAAGCATTAGTTGACATAAATTTGGACTTACTTTTCGAGGAAACTAGCTATTTCACTTTCCCGCACAGACTTCTTTTATTTGGAAACTTTTTTTTTTTTTTTTTTGGTCTTTTTGCCATTTCTAGGGCCGCTCCCGCGGCATATGGAGGTTCCCAGGCTAGGGGCCGAATCGGAGCTGTATCCTCCGGCCTACGCCAGAGCCACAGCAACTCGGGATCCGAGCGGCGTCTGCAACCTACACCACAGCTCACGGCAACGTCACATCGTTAACCCACTGAGCAAGGGCAGGGACCGAACCCGCAACCTCATGGTTCCTAGTTGGATTCGTTAACCACTGTGCCACGACGGGAACTCCTTTTTCTTTCTTTTTTTTTTGGGGGGGGGAAACTTTTTAAATTGATGACACAGTAATGAGTATAAAATGACAATAACATTAATGATGATTAAGAGGATGGTGATAGTGATAGATATGGGGGACTAAGTGACAAGTATTTGACTAAGTAGTTTGTACCCATCATCTCATGACAAGTGTATAAGGTACTTGTAATCCCCCTTTTATAGATAAACTGAACCCCAGAAATATTCAGCAAACTAATAGTATAGAGCTGATAGATAGCAGAACAGACCTTGAATAAAGATGGGTTGACTCTAATATGCCATCTTCTGGATCAGTTTACTTCTTAGCCCACTTCTTCACCACAAGCTTCCTCACCCCCCAGCACTTGCCCTTCCCCATGCCTTACCATCTTCATATACAACTACATTGTTAATGATGAGACTAAAGGGTTACATTATACAATGAAGTTATCAAGCTTTAGAGTCACAAATCTATGTTTGAAACAAAATTCTTTTATTTGATATGTGGTATAAGTAGGCAAATTATTTCACTTCTCTGAGCCTCAGTTTTCTCATCTGAAAACATGAAAAACCTACATATATATGTGTGTATATATACATGTTTATATATATATATGAAATTAACATAACATTGTAAATCAACCATAGTTCAATAAAAATAAATAAATTTCATGCCAAAATGGTTACAGAAAAGCTACCTCATAGGGAGGAGCTGAAAATTTTCTGGCACATGATGGGCACTCAATAAATAAATGATAGCTCTTGCTGTCACTAATCATACTGGCAATTATTTTGCAAAGATTAAGTAGCTGCTTTGACACCACCAAAGCCTGAGTTGGTGAAGAAGTGTACTCATATGGAAGTGATTTCCAGAATGAAGATGAAGAGGATATTGAGATTAGAATAATTTAAAGTGGTAACAGCTATGGAATTCAGAATCTTTAGAGCTGAACTATTAAAAAAATCCAGAATGATTTTTTTTAATGGAGAAGAAATATTATTCTAAGAAGGAAATTTTTATAACTGAATAAAGAATCTCAGTCCCCAAACTTAAAATGCTTCTTTGAATTATGGAAGGACATTGAAACAAATGTTAAGTTCATTCCTTTTCTATGTATTTTTAGTAAACAATCACAAATATAACATGATTTTTAAATCCTAAGGAATCAGTTACTCATAATATCAAAAAGAAACAAATTAAATGATTACTAATAACTGTTGAAATAAATTTTATACTATTTTAAAGGAAATTATGCAGTTTTAATTATTTAAGAATTGTAGAGAATGCATATTTGTTAAATAGGATGTAATATATATATATATATATATATGAACATATACATTATACATGTATGTTTCTCCCTCAAATATATAAGAAAAAAATAATGAAGACATAATGAGTGATTCTCTTTTCATGGTAGAACCACAGGCAATTTTTACTCCTTCTGTGTGTGTGTATGTAAGAGAGAGAGAGATGCTCCAAATTTCCATAAGGAACAAGACTTCAAAAAGAAAAATAAACTTTATTTAGAAAGAATCTGCCCTATGCTGATGCGCACTTGCCTTCTATGCTCCTATTTTCCCCATGTAATATCTGCTGATGTTTACCACTGTGACACAAAAGGATGCAAATATTTACTTCCTGAACAGTAGGAAGATCTTTCAAGGCATTCACTAACGGTTGTAGGCACTCTTAGAGTTAACTGATTAAGACTTGTGCATCCATAAAAAGTGCAGAAATTAAAGGAGGCCTGAAAATGTATTCATAATTAGAGAGGGGACCAGGATTGTGTTTGGGACATGATTAACTGGTAATCAGTAAAGAACAAACTGATTATTAGCTGTTCAATTGTTGTTGGTCTTAGGGGATTCCACTCAGTGGCCTAATTAAACTGAGCTTGAAGTCTTCACATCTCCATTCAGTGGCAATTTTATTATAATATTCAGTTCTTTGCATGAGATTTGCCTTCCCCCTCTTTAATCATATGTTTTGCATTTGTGTAACACCTTCCTTGATTAGTTTCTCTACAGGATTAGCTCTTGATAACTGCATGGTTTATAAAAGCAAATGTCACATATAAGACAATCTGGATATTAAGGTTTATTGTCCCTCTTGGAATTTTTCAAAAGAGAAAAACAAACAAAAGACACATACTTACTTTAATTGAAATGACTTTGGCTTTCCAAACTGTTTATTTGTTTGGCTCTGAATATTTTGTGCAGATAAGATTTCAGAAGAAAAAATGTATATCTCAGTGACTACAGTAAAATAGAAAATTATTTTACATTTTCAAGTCAAACTCAAAGGAATTTTTATTAATTGCCTTAGTCCCAGCATGTAGGTTACCCCCTAAGATAGCAGTAAGTCTTTCTGGCTCTAGGGTACCACTTAGATTAGAAATGCTCTCAGTGCTTTGAAATATGCAGCAGAAAGGATCTAAATGTGTCTTTATAGCTCAAAACAAAGTAGTGATTTACCAATTAGCCAGTTAATTTCATCAGTGTTGACTAAACTGATTTGAATAATGCAGGCCGACACATGAATTTTTGGTTACGAAGCATCTGAGTTGACTATGTAATTCATTGATAACCCAACTCAGTTACCAA
The DNA here is from genome assembly GCF_016906955.1 of Phacochoerus africanus. NCBI lineage: Eukaryota > Metazoa > Chordata > Mammalia > Artiodactyla > Suidae > Phacochoerus > Phacochoerus africanus. The sequence continues at coordinate 78,566,014 of NC_062554.1, forward strand.
ATCTCAATTTCACACTGTTTAAACTAAATTTAGGTAGAAAAAGTTGAGCTGACTCTAATATGTAGAAAGAAATCAATTTCAAAATATGTCTTACAATGAGAGAGAAGCATGTCTATTATAAAACAAAATAATGCCATAATTCCTGTGCCACATCCTTCAAGTAATAAATTTATACTAGCATCCACTTTTCACTTTCAAAAAGTACAGTATCTCTATGCTCTCTATAAGCTGATAAGTAAGCCAGTGTGGATAAAACTCAGAATAACTTTCAAAACAACTTTTAAAAATTCCAGCATATCTGTAGAATTGCTCCATTATCAACAATTACTGATATTTACTCAATGCCTCCTATATATAAAAAAGCTTTAAAATAGTTTCATTTGACTAGATTATAATTTTATCCATGAACATTTTGATAATAGATGAATTTTCACTTATCTGGAATATGCTAATGATGACAAATAGCTGAAATTTATTACAAAAGAATGTATTTACAGTATGACATATTTGCACAAACATGATAATGATGGAAATAAATGTATATTTGATGATCGGAAGCATCTTCAATTAGCAGAATTTGTGCTATCATTGTGGAAAAATATGAAGACAAGTTTAGTTGTTTGTTATAATAGGGTCTTTTATTTTTGGATTCTGAACCCACTGGAGTTTATAGTAATTAGTCTGGCTATAGGAGAAAACTATTTAATTCTAAAATTAAAATGAATCTTAAGTGATATATACTGGAAAAAGATCATTATTTTCATGAAGACACATTTAACCAGTTTTTCTCAGGTTTATATTTCTAGCACCTGGTAGGAAGAATGCATGATAGGTACTCTACAATTTTTTGTTGAATAATACCATAGAGGACGGAAAAAAATGATCAACATTGCTAATTAATAGAGAAATACAAATCAAAACTAGCAATGAGGTATCATCTCACACCAGTTAATATGACCATTACCATAAAGTCTGCAAATAATAAATGCTAGAGAGGATGTGAAAAAGAAGGAACCCTCCTACACCACTAGTGGAAATGTAAATTATTACAATCACTGTAGAGAACAGGGCCAGGGATCAGATCTAAGCTGCAGTCGAGACCTGAGCCACAGCTGTGGTAATGCCAGATCCTTAACGCATTGTGCTGGGCTGGGGATCGAACCTGTGTCCCTGTGCTCCCAAGATGCCTCCAATCTCGTGGTGCCACAGCAGGAACTCTGAAATTATTTGTCATACAAAAATGACATCAGTTTAATTACTTCGTTTTCACCTATTTAAAATAACTTGAAATGGATTTGTCAATCAGAGAACATTTTTGTTCATTAATTTAAATGTGTAAAACAATGTCCTATAAATAGGAATTTGGTAGACGTTTTAATTTATTGCTTTTGTAGAACCAGTTGTTAAATAAATTACTCATAATTTAAATTTTTACCAGATTTTTTTATAAAGCAGTATTTTAAAAACTATGACTAGGAATTCTAGTCTTCATTGTGAAGGGAGAACTCAATCTCATATCTTACAGACTTTTCATAAATTTATAGACTAATAACTAAAATGATTACTTGCAACTCAGTATAGTCTAATCTACTATAATATCCCTTATCATACGGAATACATTCTCACTTAGTTTTATAAGATTACTGGCGTTTCCAGGTTCTCCAGTATTAAAGGAAAAAAAAAAGAAACTACATTCAAAAGCTATTGCCTAGAGAGTTTTAAATGTATATCTAAACTAGAAATTAAAACTATTTTTCAACCAGATATGACAATGAGAGGAGAATATTCCTAGCTTTGCTTCGTATTTTTTTTTTTTTTTGGTAAATTCCAAGTTTGAATCAGTTTAGTTATTGTTCTTGGAATAAAACATAAAAATGCAGAATATGTATAGCTATTGGTCTTGAAAGAACAGTGTTTCATCATTGCAAATGTCCCTAAGAAACCATTTAAACAACTTTATTGATTTTTCTCTTGTTGGTACATTTGGTTCAAATACCTGCCAAGGAATTACCCCTATACTTGAACAAGAATTCTTGACCACTACAGAAGAAACTACCAAACACATGAGTTACTTTTCTTCCCTTTCTGATTATTCCAGTCAGAACTGATGTTGAGGTTGTAATACAAAGCTAAAGTACAATAAATTTGAAGAAATTTTAAAGAAGTATTATTTTTAGAGTGCCTTTTAGGTTCACAGCAAAATTGAGTGGAAAATACAGAGTCCTATATATAGGCATACCTCAGATATTGCAAGTTCTGTTCTAGACCACTGCAGTAAAGCAAATATTGCAATAAAGTCACACTGAATTCACAAAATTCACATGAATTTTTGGTTTCTCAGGGCATGTAAAATTTACGTTTACACTGTACTATAGTCTATTAAGTATGTAATATCACAGTGTTTAAAAAGTAATATATCTTGATTTTTAAATATTTTATTGCTAAAAAATGCTAACCAACATATAGGCTTTCATCAAATCATTATTTTTTTTACTGGTAGAGGGTTTGAAAGAAATATTGCAGTAATTAACCAAAATGTAAGAGACATACGAAATGAGAAAATGCTGTTGGATAAATGGCCTTTGTGGACTTGCTTAATGCAAAGTTGCCATAAACCTTCAATTTGTAAAAACAGAACAAAAAAAAGTAATACGAAGTACAACAAAGTGAAGCACAGTGAAAATGGGGTACACCTACCTATATTCCCTGCCACTGCAAATGAAACACCATCCCTTCTTTTCAGTCTCCTGCGCTAGAGTAGTACATTTGTTACAGAAGATTAGTTTACACTGACACATCATCATCGACCAATAGTTCATAGTTTAGATTAAGTCTTGGTATAGTACTTTCTGTGGGTTTATATTGGCATGTATCCTTCATTATAATACATAATTTCACTGCCTTAAAAGTCCCCTATGCTCTATTTATCCTTCCTTCCCATCTAATTCCTGACAATTACTTATCTTGTTACTGTCTCCATAGTTCTGTTTTATCCAAAATGTCATATAGTGGAGTCAAACAGTGAATAACCCTTTCATATTGGCTGTTTTAACTTAGTAATATGCTTTTAAGTTTTCTCTGTGTATTTTCATGGCTTGATGAGTCTTTCTTTTTAGCACTGACTAATATTCCATTATCTGATATAACATAGTTTCTTTATCCATTATCTTATCCTTTACCTACTGAAGGAAACCTTGTTTCCCTCTTAAGTTTTTGGCAATTATGAATACAGCAGGTTTTTTGTGAACATAGTTTTCAGTTTCTTTGAATACATATCAAGAATCATGATTGTTGGATCATGTGGTAAGAGTATGCTGAGTATAATAAGAAATTGCCAGACTATCTTCTAAAATAGCTGTGCCATTTTGCATTTCCACCATTAATGAATGAGTTTGTGATGCTCAACATTCCTGCCAACATTTAATGTTGTCAGTGTTCTAGATTTTGGACATTCTGATAGGTATGTAGTGGTGTGTCCTTATTGTTTTAATTTCAATTTCCCTGATGGCATATGGTGTGGAGTACCTTTTCATATGTAATTGCCATCTGTATATCTTTGTTGAGCTGTATGTTAGGGTGTCTGGTTCATTTTTTCATCAGATTATATGTTTTCCTATTGAATTTTAAGAGCTCTTTGTATATTTGATAGTAATATTTCATCAGATGTCTTTTGCAAATTCTCTGTTTATCTTTTCACTATCTTGAAATTTAAAGCAATTTTTAATTTAAAATTTTACTGTGGAAAATTTCAAACACATACAAAAGTAGAGAATGTTACCCTTAGCCTGAGAACTTCCATATGCTGTAGGTGCAGCTGTAAAACAAAAAAGTAGAGTGGTAGACATCCATGTGCATCTATTAATTTATGTTTATGTGTTTATCCTTATATTCTGCCCTTCCCTCCACTCTACTGAATTATTTTGAAAATACCAGATACTACTTATCTATAAAAATTTCAGAAAGTTCCTATTGCAGTGCAGCAGAAACAAATCCAGCTTGTTTCCATGAGGATGTGGGTTCGATCTCTGGCCTTGCTCAGTGGGCTGGCGATCCAGCCTTCCTGTGAGCTGTGGTGTAGGTTCCAGATGCCGCTCAGATCTCATGTTGTTGTGGTTGCAGTATGAGCCAACAGCTGCAGCTCAGATTTAACTCCTCGTTTGGGAACGCCCATCATTTTAGAAATGATAATCATAATTATTCTTTATAAAATCTTGACTAAATTCTTTATGCTCTCAAATATCCAGTTTGCGTGAGTGTGATTTTTGTCGCCCAATTTTCATTCTTTTTTTATGGTTGGTTATTTTAAGTATTCAATCAAAATCTAAACATGAGGGAGGTCCCTGGTGGCTCAGCAGGTTAAGGATTCAATGTTGTTATTGCTGTGGAGTGGGTTTCATCCTGGCCTGGAAACTTCTGTATGCTGTGTAGCCAAAAAACATAATGCAAACATTATATTTGATAAGCATGTCTCCTAAGAGTCTTTTAATTTATGTGTCCCACTCCATCTTTTTTTTCCCCTTTGAAATGTGTTTGTCAAAAACAACTGGGTAATTTTGTATTTGATATGCTTAGGTCTCAAAGTTTTTCTGATTCATATTTGAATCTTTTTAAGGAGGAATATGTTTAATCTAGTTCTGGTCAATCACGAGTACCATAATTTCCGGTTATCTTCCCTGTTAAGTGATGTTAATTCCAATTGTTCATCATGGTGATATTGTATCATTCCATTCTTTAGTTACTAAGAAAGAATTTATCTTTAGAAAGAAATGTGCCCTCATTTTGCTTCTGTGGCATGCATATGTAGAAACTGAAGGAATTGTTGATTTTTTCCTTTTCCATATGACTACAAAAATTTGTTGACTTCATATTATTTTTGAACAATGTGACTTTGTTTTATAGTACCATTAAAATTGTGAGATATTTAACACACTTTAGTCTTGCAGTGATCCTTTCAATGATATATATATATATATATATATTTTTTTTTTTTTTTTTTCTTGGTTAGGGAGAATCTTTTCCTGAGTTCCTTTGACTCAATCTTAAAAGTCTTTGAAAACTTCTTGGCTTTCTGCTATGACAAGTTGACAAGGATCACCTTATACTTTATGAAATGTGTGAAGGATTACCCATCTGTCCAAGAAACTTTGGTTACTTGTAATGTGATATGATATTGAGATGCTAATATTACAGTGGGGATGCCCATTGTACTCGAGAAGTCATGTTGAGTTTTTCAGTAGATAGTACTAGGCAACATGTAATATTGTTATTTTAAATGTACAAATTCACAATTAGGATTGCTTTTTTGTAACTTCTATAATTTTACATTTATAATTTTTCTAAGTCAAAATTTTTATTCCTAATGACATTAAAGTTATTACTTATTGTAACATATATACAAATATATCAGAATGACAACAGTCAATATTATTATTAGCAATGTGATTATGGGACTTTTTACTATTTGTTTTGATCTTAACAAAAATCTCATAAGAATATTTTTTATTTTTTATTTTATTTTTTTTGCTTTTTTGCTTCTGAATTTTGAGTCAGAAATTCAAACTCTTTTTTTGGTATGGTTTCACTTTTAGTCGTTAAAACTCTGATCCATTTTGAATTTATTTTGTATTGGTATGAAGAATAGATTTGATTAATATTTTTCCCTTATGGTTATCACCATATGAATAAACATCGATTTAGGGAAAATCGATATCTTAACAACCCATTAACACAGTGTATCTCTTCTTTTACTGGATCTTTAATTGCTGTCATCATTATTTTATAATTTCTGATTTTCAGAGCTCATGTATCTTTTTGTACTTCATTTTAATGATAATGTGAAAGGTGTTTTAAATTTCAATTTCTGACTCATTAGTGTACAGAAATGTGGCTTATTTTGCTGTATTGATCTTCTATTTTGCAGTAATGCTAAACTTCTATCATACTAATAGATTTTTTTTGTGGGTTTTATCAGATTTTCTAAAAATATGATCACATCATCTGCAAATATACTTCTTTCCTTACTTCCTGAATGCTGTTTACTTCTTTTTCTTTGCGTTGGCTAGAACCTTCACCACAGTGTTGAATAGAGATAGTGAGAGCAGATAGCCTTGCCTTGTTCCTGATCTCAGGGATAAAGCATGTAATTTCTCACCATAAAATGAGATGTTAGCTGTAGGATTTTCATGGATGTCCTTCATTAGTTTGAGGTTTTTCTTTTTCTCTTTTTTTTTTTGATGGAGTTTTATTGGAAATGGTTATTGGTTTTTATAAAAAGAAAAGTTTCCTGACCGTACTGAGGTGATCATTTTTTGTTTTTAAAATGGTTAATTGCATTGATAGTAATTTTGAATTTTACTCCAAGTTTTCCTTCTTATGATATATTTCTCTTGACATGTGTTGTCCTTTTCTGTATATTGTTGAATTCAGTTTGCTACACTTTTGTTTAGAATTTTGGCATCTATATTAATGAAGGATATCACTTGATACATTTCATTGTTTCAGAACTTCTTTGTCTAGTTTTGGAGTCAGTGTATTCCTGCTTTATAGAGTCAGTTGAGCAGCATTCAATGCTTTTTAAATTTCTGGAAGAGATTGTATAGAATTATTATTGTTCCCTTAAATGTTTAGTAGTACTCACCCATAAAACCGGTGGTCCTGGAATAATTTTTGTTAGTAGGTTTTTAACTACAAATTCAATTTCTTTAATATATATGGAACTATTCACAATGAGCTAATTTCTTCTTGAGTGAACTTTCATAATTTGTGTCTTTCAGGACCATTTTCATTTCACAAGGGCTGTCAAATTTAAAGTTATTATTGGATTTTATATTTGTAAATATCTATATAACTTGTACTGACACCACCTATGTCAAACCTGATGTTGGTAATCTGGCTAGAGGTTTATCAATTTTTATTCCTTTAATCTAAAAACATGTTTAGTTTCATTAAGTTTTTTGTATTTTTGGCCTATTTTCTTTTTCATGGACTTCCACTTTTATTCTATTATTTTACTCATTTTGCTTTGGGTTTATTTTGCTTTTTTTCCCCCCCAGTTTCTTTAGTTGTGGTTGTTTATTTGAGAAATTCATTCCTTTATCATACAGGCATTTAATGTTATAAATTCTACCCTCTTGCCCCATATACTCAGACTGCTTTAGTAACAAACACAAGCTCTAATAATTTTTCATTGTGATTTAGTTCAAAATATTTTCTTTCTGATACATTTTGTGACCCATGGATTGTTTAAAATTTTTAAAATTTATTTCCAAATGTTTCATAATTTTCCAGATATCTTTGAGGAGTCAATTTCTAATTTAATTCCATTATGGGAAGAGAATGTTCTATGTATGACTTGAATCCTTTTAAACTTATTTAAACCTATTTTATGACCTAGAATATGGTCTATCTTAATAAATGTTTCAGATGCACTTAAAAATAATATACATTCTGCTATTGTTGAGTGGAGTTTTCTATAAATGTCCATTAGCTCAAATTGGTTGAAATTGTTTCCTATAACTTTATTATCTGTCCACACTTTATATCAATTATCCAGGCAGAGATAAATTCAAATATTTGGCTACAATTATGAACTTATACATTTCTCCTGGCATTTCTTACAGTTTTTGCTCTAAGTATTTTGAAGTTTGGTTCTTAGGGGTATAAACCTTTATTAATGTTATATTTGTTTGCTTAATTGTTCTGAACCTACTTTGTGTGACACTGAATGCTCATTTTGGATAGTTATTAATATGGTCTGCTTTTATCATTTTATTTGTAACGATTTTTTCTTTTTTGCTTTTCAGAGCTGCACTTGTGGCATATTGGAAGTTCCCAGACTAAGAGTTGAATCAGAGCAGCAGCTGCCAGCCTACATCACAGCAACATGGGATCCAAACTGTGTCTGCGACATACACCACTGCTCCAGGTAATGCCAGATCCTTAACCCACTGAGTGAACCTGCATCCTCATGGATCCTTAACCCAGGGATTGAACCCACATTCTTGTGGGTACTAGTCAGGTTTGTAACCCTCTGAGCCACAACAGGAACTCCCAAAGCACATTTCTTATAGGAATTATAAAGTTGTAACTTTCTATGAAAATATCTTCTTTTTCCTTGGAGTGTTTAGAACACATTAGTATAATTATTGATACAGTTAGATTTTATTGTATTATCTTCCTATTTTTTACTTATACCATCTGTTCTTTATTTCCTTTTTCCACATTGTCTACCTTCTTTGGGATTTTTTTTATTTTTAAATTTTATTTTCTTTGTCATCTTATTAGTTCTCTTTGTTTTGTTGTTTTAGTAGTTGCTTTAGGATTTAGTGAAAACATCTTTTAACATATCACAATATACCCTCAAGTTATATCATTCATGTGTGGCATAAGAACCTTGAAAAATTTAGTGTTAGAGTAACTTTGTAACTGCAGAATTTCTGTCTCTTTTTGACTATTGGGGAAAAGTTTTGGGGTTGTGATAAAGAATGAATAGAACTTTATAACTACTTTTAGGTTTGTTGTAGTGTTGTTTCTTTTGCAGGCTAGCAGCAAGTTAATAAAGTCATATTACCTTGTTCTGCTGGTGCAAGAATTTTGGAAATAGACTGCCTTTACAATCTTCGAGAATGTCAGGAACCATCTAAAAAATACTCATGTGAATTATAGAGACTTTTACTAAGATCTTACATGTTTATGGAAAGAGAAATGTATTTCAGGCTTTCTTGAGACATTATTATATGTTATTAAATTGCAAGATTTAAATGTCTGTCTCTTGAAAATAAATATATAGATTCAAATTATGAACACATTTTTGTTCCAAGCCCATCTTAGAAATTCTCAGTTAAGATCCTATTAAATCCAGTGAACAAAGCTAATTATTTATTTCTCTAAGTGTTCCCAAAATTCCTATGGCTATGCTGCTATATATACCTTCAATTTTTCCTACATAGAATTTTAATCTACCCTTAACTATTTTGCTTTCTGCCTTGAGAGGCTGACTAGCAGTGGTTGCAGCAACAGGTTACATTGCCACTAACTTTCATATAGATTTGCTTCTGTTAATAAAAGGAAAGAAAGAGGCTGAGGTGTTAATTCCCCCATTTTAACTCTGCTTTGTCACCTCTGTCTATTTTTGTTCCCAGTGAAACATCTGTTCTCTCCAAATGGTCTTCGCTACATGACTCTCTTTACGTAACTGATTAGGTTTTCCTCTTCTTATTCTTGTAGCTTGTGATAACAGCTCATAGTCCTGGGTTACTGCACCATCCCTTTTGGTTTCTTCAAGAGCTGTCCATACCTTAGTTATAGTTAAGTGCTCTCTGAAATATCCTCCCTGCTAGGATTTTTTTTTCCTATTTTTTTTTCAGATTAGCTATTAACATCTCTCAGAACTGTAGTAATTCAAGGACTATATCTTAAGAAATCCTGAATGCTTTAAAGGGCCATGGATTATGATTCTGTGGGCATGATATTTAGTTCCAGTTCTAACAAAAACTGGTTTTGAACACTTCATTGAACACTTTAATATCTCTAGGCTTTAGTTCCTTTATTTATATAATAAAGTCATCACATTAGCTGATTCCTAGAATTCTGTTAAACAGTGATATGCTCAGATACCATTTTCTTAGCCACAACACAAAGTGCCCTATCAAGACATTTATCGTTTATAACCTCTTACTTTTCAATAAGAATTTTCATGAATTTAGTTATGCTTAAGATAGAAAACTCAGGAAACAAAGGTCAACTTTTTATTTCCACAAAATATATTTTTTTAAAAGGAAAGCTATCTAGTTTTTATTTTGAAGGCAGTATTACATTATGTTGTATTTGAAGCCTTATACACTGAGATGCAGTGTGCACTCAACCAAATGGATAAACATTGGTTGGCATTTATAAATAAGTTGTCATTAATTATAGCGAATTAATTTTGTATATTTATGGTTTAGGGAGTTCAGGTAGAGATGAAATTGTTATCGGAATTTTGGGAATCTCTAAAATACATGCATGCATACATACATTCACATACATGTATGTTTTATGTGTATACATACACACAGATATACTTAGCCCCTAATTGAACAGGGATAATTAATAAAGTCAATTGCACTTGGCCCAATTACATTGAACACATGTATATTATTAATATCAGTTAATAATTGTTTTTGTATATTTAACTGATGAAATGCACTCTTGTGTCATCCACTTGAGATTAATTGTAAAATGATTTTCTATTATTGGGATTATTATTTAACATAACTAGAGTATTAAAAAGATGATTGAAATGCTCTTGAATTGCTTATAGTTAAATAGCTTCTTTAAAGCTCTGAGTGGTATATGTATTACTTTTCTAAAGGCAAACTACTTTAGAATTATTAAAATAGCAGCAACAAAGTTGATAGTAAAATGGATAATTGTAGAAGAACTATATGATAAAAGGATTGTGATAAAGTCACAGAATCTTTATGAATGCTGCTTGCTATAACTGACAAATTACATTTGAATTATTATTTAAATTATGCTCTTCTTAAATATAGTCACGTAAACTGATTAAACACCATCTGGAAGTTTGGGGGGGAAAGTAACTACCAATCTACTTTATATTTTTTAATTAGCATTTAGTCTGAGTTATATACTTATGACTTCATTTGTATTAAATATTTATAGATCACAGCTATTGCTAAATATTTATGGCATTGGACATCATAAATTGGATTTCAAAGGCAAAGGACAAAATTGCCTGTCCTTTCTTTGACACCAATACAACTTTAGAATTGCTTTATGGGTAAGGATATTAACTATTTTTCTTATCTCAATAACTAATTCCAAAGTCCTATTTGATCTTTTGTATTTTTCTTTTTCCTTGGTCTGCTAAATTATCTTGTATACATTCTCTTTAATAGCATTCTTGAAGAGCAGTGTATCATATAGCAATTAAGATCACATTGTCTGGAGTCATATTTCTGGGTTCAAACCAAAGATTGGTAGTTGGTAAATACCTCTAAATTTCAAATTCCTTACTGCAAAATGAGAATAATAGGTTTGCTATTTGAGGATATCCCCACCCACATACACATTTACACACAAAATCCTGCAATACTACCTGTAGTGTATATGGTGAGCACTACATAGATGTCTGCTAGTCATACTGTCTCCTTCTTGGAGTTCCCTTGTGGTACGGTAGGCTGAGGATGTAGCATTTTCACTGTAGCAGCTTGAGTCCCTGCTGTGGCATAGGTTCAATCCCTGGCCTAGAAACTTCTACATGACCCACATGACCCAGGTGTGGCACAAAAACAAAAACTCCTTCTTTTATAATTCACTCATTCTCTTTTTCCTTCTTTTTTTGTTTATTCATTCTCTTTTTCCTTTGACTCTTCATTTTTGCTAATTTACCTAACCTTATATTCTGTACTTTTATTCAAGATATTTGACTCCATATTTTATCCATGCGTCTACATGAAAGAGAATTTTTAATTCTCACTATGAATTTTTATTTCCTAAAATGTAAATTTCCCCTTCATACTAAAACATAAGAACATACTAAGAAATCAAACACCTCTAAAATAACAAATGTAGAGTATTGCTGGCTGTCATTTATTTATATACTCAACTGATTTGTCCTTACTCTATGCAATCATAGTATCAAGACTTTGCCAAAAACCAAGTGCACAAGTCTTTAAATGCAAATGGTTTAGCAGTCATCATTTTCATTTTCTTAATTTTTCTCTATATTCTTTTCTTTCTTAGGATAAAGGCTTTATAAATCAAATTTTCTTGATTGCCTGTTCTGATTGTATTACACGAGGAGTATATGAGAAAGTACCCAGAAAACCATTGAGAACCTATGCTCTTGGGAGTCCTAGTATACACATATCTTGGCACTTGGATATTGGTCCTCGCTTTCTGAGCAGTGTTTGTATTAGAAAAAATGAAACTTGTGAAGTGTAGGGGCATATGTTTTTCCTTTTACATTTACAGAAAATTTATTTATATATAAATGTATAACATCGTATACTTATCTCTGTGAATTAGTGACATAAAATTAGTTTTTAAAAACTTCCAGCCTCCAGCAAAATTTTCTTCCATGGAAATCTATTCAGCGATAAAATGTGAATGCAGTGCCAGTAACTTGAGGCAATACATTCTTGGGTGTCTGAATGTCACTTCTATTGCTGTGTACTTGTTCTGAGACACTCCACCAATGAGATTAGGTAATTTTCACAGTTATTTAGGTTATTTTGGTGACCTTCTTCATAACTCATCTGAATCTACCATAACAATATCTCCTTTTCCTCTTAAAAATGTTAATGAATTTGCATTCTTTACCTGAGTCCTGTGTTTCTGAATGGCAAAGCCTCCTCTTAGGAGGGCTTATTTATATTGCTACTCTTTTGTATTTTGCTTAAGTAGTCCTGAATCTGTCTTCATTGCTCAGTAATTTAGTTAATCCTAATTGTTCTTGTCTTTAGTATCACTTCCTTCCATAGAAACTTCCTATTCTAATCATATAATGGATGATTTAAATTTTTCATTGATTCTTTAGTAGGACTAATTTAAGGTATTTTACTGAAATGCAAATATCATACTTTAAAAATTTTATGTATATGAATATATATATGTTTAAAAAGCGTAGTTGGGGAGTTCTTATTGTGGCGCATCTGGTTAAGAGCCTGACATAGTACCTATGAGGATATGTGTTCGAACCTTGGCTTTGCTCAGTGGGTTAAGGATTAAGCATTGCCTCAAGCTTTGGTGCAGGTTGCAGATGCAGCTCAGATCTGGCATTGCTGCGGCTGTGGCTCAGGGTGGCAGCTGCAGTTGTGATTCTACCCCTAGCCTGGAAACTTCCATATGCTGCAGGTGAGGACTTAAAGGGGAAAAAAAAATGTAGGTGGGAGGGGAAAAGGACATCAAGACAATTATACTACATTTTCCTGAAACTATTTTCAGCAGATATAACCATCTAAATGAGCAAATATACTGAATATATTGATCTAAAAAAAAAAAAAGATAACCTGGAAAGCCAAAACTCCTTATTTCAATGTTTAAGGCACAAATTAAAATTTATTTTATGTTTTCAGTCTTCAGTTCCTTGGTTTCTTTTTGCCTATCCATAACCAAGTAATGTAGAACAAAATATTTATATGGGATTCACAAGTTGGCCTCAGGTAGACCATGTGAAAATACTTCACTTGCCTGTCTACTAATGATTCAATAATTTGAATGAAAATGAAACATTTTGTGTAGATCCCAGATAATGAACGTAATTTATAGCCTGCTCTAAAGCTATTATTGATCACAAGTTTGTGTGCCTGACCAACAGTGAGACTAAACAATACTGAAATGTCAAAGTTCGGAGCAAAGTTTATTGCAGGAGTGCCTGTGTGGCTCAGCAGTAAGAAACCCAACTAGTATCTATAAGGATGCAAGTTCAATCCCTGGCCTTAGGGTTAAGGATCTGGTAATGCCATGAGCTGTGGTAGGTCACAGACATGGTTCAGATCCCACATTACTGTGGCTGTGGTTGTGGTGTAGGCTGGCAACTACAGCTCCAATTCAATTTCTAGCCAGGGAACTTCCATGCCACAGGTATGCCCTAAAAAGCAAAAAAAAAAAAAGATGTACAGATGGCCAATAAGCACATGAAAAAATCTCAACATTACTGATTATTAGAGAAATGAAAATCAAAGCTACTATGAGGTACCACCTCACACCAGTCAGAATGGCCATCATTAATAAGTCCACAATTAACAAATGCTGGAGGGGGTGTGAAGAAAGGGGAACCCCCCCTGCACTGTTGGTGGGAATGTAAGCTGGTACAACCACTACGGACATCAGTGTGGAGATACCTTCGAAATCTATGCATAGAACTACCATATGACCCAGCAATCCCACTCTTGGGCATATATCTGGACAAAACTTTCCTTAAAAAAGACACATGCACCCACATGTTCATTGCAGGACTATTCACAATAGCCAAGATATGGAAATAACCCAAATGTCCATAAACAGATGATTGGATTAGGAAGATGTGGTATATATACACAATGGAATACTACTCAGCCATAAAAAGAACAAAATAATGCCATTTGCAGCAACATGGATGGAACTAGAGACTCTTATCCTGAATGTAGTAAGTCAGAAAGAGAAAGACAAATACTGTATGATATCATTTATATCTGAAATCTCATATGAGGCACAAATGAACCTTTCCACAGAAAAGAAAATCATGGGCTTGCAGAATAGACTTGTGGTTGCCAAGGGGAAGGGGGAGGGAGTGGGATGGTTGGGGAGCTTGGGGTTAATAGATACAAACTATTGCCTTTGGAATGGATAAGCAATGAGATCCTGCTGTGTAGCACTGGGAACTATGTCTCGTCACTTATGATGGAGCATGATAATGCATGAAAAAAGAATGTATACATGTAAGTGTATCTAGGTCATCATGCTGTACAGTAGAAAAAAATGTATTGGGGAAATAACTATTAAAATAATAATAATTTAAAAGAAAGAAAGAAAGAAAATGTTTATTACAGGGCTGTGCAAGGAGACAGGTGTCTCCTGCCTAAAAGGCTTTCAGCAAAGCCCTGTTAAAGAGGAGTTGAGGGAGTAGTGTGGTTATTGTTGCAAATTTCATTTTGTTAGATCTCTTGTTCTTAGAGCTATCCAGGTAGGTCAGGTCAAGATGCTCCTGTAATTCTCCAACAAAACAAATGTTATTCTCTGTTCTGCAACCGTTTATCTAAAAATGTGACACTCTTAAAGGTCATAGACTTAAGATTAGGATATCCTATATATTTCAAGCTATAGGAAGAATCCTTTTGTAAAAGGTGCAAAACCAGGATGACTAAGCACAAGTGACAGAGGACAAAGTTTAAATTAAGGTTAAAATAGAATTAACAAATCAAATATGGAGCCAGATTTGTTCTTCTCTATTACAAAGCTCTGTAGGACATTCCTCCAAAATGTATATGATATTAGCACATCACTCATTATAAAGACTTGTAATGAAAGATTGGCCAGGTATTCTTTGATGTTTGGAATTAAAGGAGTTGGGAGCAGGATGTATAAAAGGAATGGAAGCATGACTACTACCTGGTGGTGTTGCAGCTATGTAAAAGGCTAGGAAACAAAGAATGAAAAGGAGAATCTTTAAGGTAAGTAAAAGGATACAGGGATATCTTTAATTTTGTTTTTCTAGACGTGGACCTTGAGGACTTTTTTCTTAATGGCAGCACTTTCTCCTGACTATGGTAATAAATTCACAGACCAATAGTAAGGCCTAGATTCACACAAATAAGTTGTTTCAGAAACTGTGGCAGTGGAAGGAGACAAGTGGCACTCAGACATATGGAATAGCCAGGTTTATTCAGCACCACTGCGGGCTCAGAGGAGTCGCCTCCAAAGTCTGAGCACCAGGGTAACTTTGTTCTGGGTAGCTTTTATACAGTATAGACTTCTGGGTCTTGTTTTTCCCCCACAAGCAGCCTGGACCTCCCCCTTCCCTGAGCAGACAGTGTTCCTGCTGAAGAAGCTGAATAGACAAGATTACAAATACGAAACTGATAAGCAAGGCTTGGAGTACTGCTAGCAGAGCTGCTAGCAAGGACATAAGGCATGTAGTTGCTACAAGATTACAAGAAGGGTGGTATGGGGGGAGCAAAGCTACTGTCAGACATGTAGCTGCCTCCTCAGCTAGTGGGGGGGTTGTTTCTTTAGGTAAAACTCTTACCTCATTCCCCCCTCTTGATGTTCAGGGTGCATCTGCACCCATCAGAATAGATCCTCACAGGGTCAAGGCAGATAATAATTAATAATAGTAATTATTAATAATAGTAAACAACAAACATAAATGGACAGCCAATTCTGCAAGCTTCATCTGTGCGTTGACTGACAAGCTTCTGGTATGGTCAGAGCAGGGCTTTGAGATTGTTGTCTCTTCCTCTGTATTGTCAGCTTTAGAGGTTTCTCCTGATCAAGGGCAGCTCTCCATTCCCCATAGTCATCAGTTGGGCCAGCCAGTTAACTCTGGAGTGATGGATCCAGGTGTCCCTCCCTGTCAGTTTGAGAGCTGTAGGGATGGTTAAGATTATAGTATAGGGCTCCTTTTTCCAGTCCTTTATCTACACCTGGTCCCCTGGTTTGTGGGGGTATACTGTTAGGCGTAAAGATATAGGTATTCTATCTGTGACCCATTTGTTTCTTTGTGAGAGTGTGAGCCCCAATCTTTGCAGTTGTCTATGTAAATCTAAGTCTCCCAATTCTCTGGTGTTTCCTCTCAAACTGATCAGTGGAGGTGGCTTTCCATATAAGATTTCAAATGGCGAGAATCCTATCCTCACTCGGGGTGAGCATCTTACTTTTAGGAGGGCTACTGGCATATCTACCCAGGGCAAGCCAGTCTCCTGACATAACTCTGCTAGAATCTGCTTAAAGGTTCAGTTCATGCATTCTACTTTCCCTGAGCTTTGAGGACGATAGCCAGAATGCAGCTTCATCCTGATCTGTAAGGCTTTTGCCATCTGCTGTACTATCTTGGCCACAAATGCTGGTCCATTTTCTCACCCAACGAATTATTTTGCAATCAAGTTATGCACTGTTGGGAGACAGAGGAGCAGAGAGCAGGAAGATATGTAAAGGCATGCCATGAGTCAGTATAGGTGTTAACTCTCTGGTTTTGGCTGAGATCCAGCACTCTGATTAATGCCCATAATTCTGCTCTCTGCGCTGACCAATCCTGAGGAATGCTTCTGCTTCCATCACTTCTGAATCAGATACCACAGCATATCCCACCATCCTTTTTCCATCCTCCATGAAGCTGCTGCCATCAGTATATAAAACCAGGTCTGGATTTTTGAAGTGGTTTATCAGTTAAGTCATGCCTGCTGGAAAATTCATCTAGTGTATCTAAGCAGTTAGAGTCTGGGGACACCACTTTATCTGGTAGAAAAGTGGCTGGGTTTGGAGTTCATACAACTTCCAGCTTTATCCACAGATTTTCGCATAATAACTCTTTGTATTGAGTCATTCGTGCATGCATGAGCCAATGGTGGCCCCTATTGTCCATCAGTACTACAACTTAATATGGGACTTTAACATTGAGGCTCTCTGTCCCAGAGTCAACTTGTCATCCTCCCTTACTAACAAGTTGGTAGCTGGCAGTGCTTGGAGGCAGGGAGGCCATTGGGCCACAACTGAGTCAATTTGCTTAGACAAATATGCCACTGTCTGCTGCCAATGTCTGAATTCTTGGTTAGGACTCCCAAGGCCATTCCATTTTTCTCATGAACAAAGATGTTGAATTTTCTGGTTACATGGGGAAGTTCTAAGGCCAGAGCTTCAGTGAGTTTGGTCTTGATTGCCTGAAATGCTGCCTCCTGGCTTGGTCCCCATCCAAGGGGAGCCTTTTCTCCTCCTTTCAGGGTCTCACATAGAGGTCTGCCCAAGTCTGAAAACCCAGGGATTCACATCTTGCAGAATCTCACTGCCCCTAAGAACTCACACACCTTCCAGCAGGTGGTAGGGACTGGAATGGCACAAACTGTGTGTTTTCTTTCAGTCCTCAGCATTCATTGGCCCCACATGATGTTAAAGCCCAAATACTTGACTTGTCTTTACAGATTTGTGCCTTTTTTCCTTGATATCTGATACCCAGCTTCCATTAGTAGGGAGAGGAGAGTTTTTGTTATTTATAGGCTTTATAGCCTGTGTGGTGCTGGCCAGCCAGAGGCCATCAGTGTACTGCAGCAAGACACAGTCTAGTTTTTGTCCAGGAAATTCAGCCAGATCAGTGGCCAGGGTGAAGCTGAAAAGAGTAGGAGTGTTCTTGAATCCTTGTGGGAGTCTTGTCCAAGTGAGTCATCCTTTGTCCCAGTGTGTGGATTTTCCCATTCAAAGGCAAAAAGGGCTGACTAGCAGGCACCACTTGCAGGCAGAGGAAGGCATCTTTTAAGTCCAGGCAAGTGAACCACTCAGCAGTGGAAGGGATCAGCTCCAGCAGGGTATACAGATTAAGTATGGATGGGTGCAATGTGATTGTGGTCTTATTTATGGCCCTTAGGTCCTGAACAGTGCAGTGGTCCTGTGTCCTCGATTTCTTTACAGGCAATGAGGGGGTATTCCAGGGGGACTCACACATTATCAAAAGTCCGTGCTCAAGCAGCCTGTTCAGGTCAGCCTGGATTCCCAGTCAAGCTTCTCTGGAATCAAGTACTGCTGCAGCTTTACCAGCTGAACTCCAGGTTTCAGATGAATCAAGATAGGAGCATGGTATTTTGCTAGACCCAGAGGGTTTCTTTCAGCCCAAACCAATGGGTATTCAATCTCTAGTTCCAGGGGAATGGTCCCTTCTTCTGGAGGGGAAGGGTGCAGGTGCCATTCTTCTTCCCTCCTTACAGCGAGTGCCGTGGTTAAAGGAGAGGGTGGTTCTGTTAATTTGAGTTGAGCTGATCCATCGGCAGAGAAGGAGATTTGAGCTCCCATTTTGGCCAGCAGGTCTCTTCCCATCAAGGGAACTGGGCAGTCAGTAGGTAAAGAAATTCATGTACTACCTCATGGCCTACTAACCGGCACTGTTAGGAACAGCAGATGGGCCTGCATGTTTGGGCACCCATGGCCCTGATGATGGTAGTTTCTTTTTCGCAATTCCTTCTAATTTCTGTAACTTTTTACAGATGTCTGATTGGGCTTGGCCCACAAAGGCAGCATTTATCATCCGTTTGTTCTCAGGGGCTTCAGGATCAAAAGGGGTGAAGACTCGAAAAGCCTTGCATACTCTCTCATAGAAGTTGGCCAGGGTTTCATGCAGCTTTTTCAGTACCTCAGTGGTCTTGGCCATGTTAGTAGGCTTTTTGCCGGCTGTCAGAGGGTCTGTTGGTATGTCTCCAAGTTATTTCTTCCCTCTTTGGTGTTATAATCCCAGTGGGGCCCCTCCTCCAGGAAGACTTCCCTTACCCAGTTTTCCTCATCTAGTTGATCCCCTGGGGCATTGGTCTGGAGCCATTTCTGGGCTGTTACAATTTGTCGGTGCTCCTCAGTGTTAAACAAAGTGAGAAGGAGCTGTGGACAGTCTATCCAGGTGGGGTGGTGTGTCTGGAAAATAGATTCTAAAAGGTTGAAAGTGCCTGAGGCTTTTCCGAGTGTGAAGGAGTGTGATGTTTCCAGTTGAGGAGGTCTGTCATGGAAAAGGGCTGGCAGTAGAAGACTGGTCCCCCCTTGTATGGTCCCATCAGGAATGATACGTTGCAGTCCATGTGCCTCCCATAAGGGCATTTGTAGCACCAGGTGGCTGCTCCCCAGTTTGACCAGAGACACTGGCTCACTGGTTCTGGTGAATCCCACTGCAGGGGCAATATCGCCTTGGGGACTTCAGGAGGAGGAGGAGGAGAAGAAACAGTGCAGTGAGCTGTGGGTAACTGGGGACCTTCAGCCCCCAAAAGAGGGGCCGGTAGCATATAGGGAGGTGGCGCAGGGGGCAAGTCCTCAGCCTCTCTTGAAAAATAGGTGGATTCTTTTCTTTTTCTTTTTTTTTTTTTTTGCTATTTCTTGGGCCGCTTCCACGGCACATGGAGATTCCCAGGCTAGGGGTCCAATCGGAGTCGCAGCCACCAGCCTACGCAGAGCCACAGCAACACAGGATCCGAGCCCTGTCTGCAACCTATACCACAGCTCATGGCAACGCCGGATCGTGAACCCACTGAGCAAGGGCAGGGACCGAACCCGCAACCTCATGGTTCCTAGTCGGATTCGTTAACCACTGCGCCACGACGGGAACTCCGTGGATTCTTTTCTTGAGGCAGAGTTTTCTTTTTGGACTGAGCTACTAGGACCTTATGCTGTCCCTGGCCTATGACGCAGAACCAAATCCAAGGAGGCCTTAACTTGTCAACTTCTAACCATTGATCAATGTATGGAAATTGGCCTGGGTGTCTAGGGTCTCCTGTTAGAACATCACATACTGCTCAAATCATGGGCACATCTAAGGACCCTTCTGAGGGCCATCTGACCCCAAACGAGGGCCACTCTAGGCTACAGAGAGTGCATAGTTTTCCAGAATTCAGTTTTACACTATAATCTCCAGAGAATCCTTTCTCAAAATTCTTAACCATACATTCTAAAATAGTGGGTTTTGAAGCTGATTTACCCATTGTGTGAGTTCCCACTCTGTCACAATGTCACAAGACAAACAGGAGGGTAGCACTCACTTTAGTCTGCCTGACTGTCCCCCACTCAGGAGTTTAAGGTGCCACTTGGCATGTGGCTGGTTCATATAAACCCTGAACCTGGACCAATCTCACAGGGAGGGAAGAGAACCCTCAGACCCTGACACAGCCTTAAAACCTTATGAGGTCACCAAGGAACTACAGGTTAGGACCCACTCAGGCTCCATAGTCTGAAGACCCTGGAGCATGTGCTCTTGTTCTCTCCAGTCACTCACACACACACACCAGAATTGACAGGCCACCAGATCCTGAGGGAACAAATCCTATCCTGAGTGACCCTCTGGTCACTGAGAGGTGATCAGTCTCTCCTTCTGCCATATGGTGGGTCCTGACTCAGGCAGGTGTCACCGGGGCACTCCACCAGTCTGACATCCTGTCCTGGAACCTGCTTCTGCTCTCCTGAGTCTGTTCAGGAAGAGGTATGAGCTGAGGCCAGTACAGTGCAAGTGAGAGTTAGGAGCTGGCAAAAGGGCCAGGCATTCACTATCTGCCTGTCACTGGGCCAGCAATTTCAGCCTTCCCGGGTTCCCCAGCAACACTGGCACAAGGGGTAAGCTCAGTAGTTGGCTTCCTGGCCAACATACCAGAAAATGTTGCAGAAACTGTGGCAGTGGAAAGAGACAAGTGGCACTCAGACATATGGAATAGCCAGGTTTATTCAGCACCACTGCGGGCTCAGAGGAGTCGCCTCCAAAGTCTGAGCACCAGGGTAACTTTGTTCTGGGTAGCTTTTATACAGTATAGACTTCTGGGTCTTGTTTTTCCCCCACAAGCAGCCTGGACCTCCCCCTTCCCTGAGCAGACAGTGTTCCTGCTGAAGAAGCTGAATAGACAAGATTACAAATACGAAACTGATAAGCAAGGCTTGGAGTACTGCTAGCAGAGCTGCTAGCAAGGACATAAGGCATGTAGTTGCTACAAGATTACAAGAAGGGTGGTATGGGGGGAGCAGAGCTACTGTCAGACATGTAGCTGCCTCTTCAGCTGCCTGGGAAGGAGGGATGGTGTTTCCTTAGGTAAAACTCTTGCTTCAGAGTAATTCACTTACTGTAGTAGGGGAGTGGAAAACTTACCATAGTGTTTAATTTGTAAATTCCCATGTCTCCTTTCGTTTTATGCCTATTTTAGTGAATTATTTTTGGGTAAAAAGTGTATTTGCTTAAAAAATACACTAAAATTGTTTCAGGGAGTTCCCATAGTGGTGCAGCGGAAATGAATCTGACTAGGAACCCTGAGGTTGTGGGTTCAAACCCTGGCCTCACAGCGGGGTTAAGGATCCAGCGTTGCCATAAGCTGGTATAGGTTGCATATGCATCTCAGATCTGGCATTGCTATGGCTCTGGTGTAGACAGGCAGCAGTAGCTCCGATTAGACCCGTAGCTGGGAACCTCCATATGCCATGGGTGTGGCCCTGAAAAGACAAAAAAAAAAAATTTCAGAAGGTGATCATGTTTTCCCTCATTAGAAATAAAAGATTAGATGCACACTTTAACTGTTATACAAAAATTATAGGTTCTCAAACCCAGAATAGTTCCCTTTATATATATATATATATATATATATATATATATATATGTATCTTCATTGACATTTTTTTCATATAATGTTGAGACTGACAGCTGTTATTAACAGGTTTTCTTTTCATTCAGTTGAAAAACCTCCTGCTGTTTTTGAAAGAGTAAGATAATTCTCTATATGGGGAACCCAAGACATGAAATTTACTATATTTTTTGTAATTCACACTTGAACTTTGGGTCCTTTCTCATATTTATATATGTGTGTGTTTATATAAGTAATGTTATGTTTGAGTTGTGTGTCTCACTCATGCTTCTTGAATGTAAAATCATCCATATGGCAAAATAAAATGAAGAAAAAAAGAATTTATGCTAATGATTCTAGGCCCCCCATAAATTATTTACTTAATTGATAAGGGAGAAAATAACTATATTAATTTGTTTACAAATAGCAATCATTATTAGCCTTAAATATTACTGCCTATGTTATAAATTCTTTCAATGGGCTCAGCTTAAAAATAAAAATGATTAAAAATGTTTTCTTAATGTAAAGAAAAACTAGGAATTAATTGTGGAGACTTGGCTATACGCTTTGTGAAAGGAAAGGCTCATTCTTACCCTATATAGTGTCTAGTTCATAATAGATGGAATTCATTAACACATCAATAAGCTGTTATCATTTAAATTTTTTTTGTATCAGTTCTGTATCATATTTACTTTGTGAAGGGAGCATAAGAGATATTGTTATATACAGACAAAAATTATTTGTCCTGCTTAGTTAAAATTATATCCTCATTTTTCACAACATTGATTCAATAATGATTTATACTCAAATAAAAAAAATTGAGAGTATGCTATGCACAGCTTTAAATGTTGATTTATCTGTCCTTCATAGCTTTCATTGAAGGTACATGCTTAAAATCACCTTATTAAAACACATTTTAAAATTACATTTTCACATTGTGCATTTAAAGTCATCTTATAAAAAGAAACTAACAGGAGTTTCCATTGTGACTCAGCAGGTTAAGAACCTGACTAATGTCCATGAGGATGCTGATCTGATCCCTGGTTTAGCTCAATGGATTAAGCATCTGGCATTGCCACAAGCTTGGTATGGGTTGCAGATGCAGCTTGGATCTGACATTGCTGTGGCTGTCATAAGGCTGGCAGCTACAGCTCTGGTTTGACCCCTAGCTGAGGAATTTTCATATGCTTCAGGTGCAGCCTTAAAAAGGAAAAAAAAAGAAAAAAGAAAAAAAAAGGTTTAGAGTGGATCTTTTTTTTTAAACTTATGCAAACTTTTAATTTTATTTTTTATTTTATATTTTTTGTCTTTTTAGGGTTGCACCCGCAGCATATGGAGGTTCTCAGGCTAGGGGTCTAATCAGAACTATGGCTGCCGGCCTATGCCACAGTCACACCAAATCGGAGCCATGTCTGCAACCTACACCACAGCTCACAGCAACGCCAGATCCTTAAACCACTGAGCGAGGCTAGGGTTCGAACCCGAACCCTCATAGTTCCTAGTCAGATTCATTTCCACTGCATCATGATAGGAACTCCAAACTTACACAAACTTTTTAAAAACTTAAGTATGATAGTAGGAGTTTGTTACAATTCTCACATTTCTTTTCCATGTTAGCAATATAAAAGTAAGCAATGTAGGATTCCTACTAAAAAAATGAGGAGGAAATCCAATTTTTCAGTTCGTCTTTATTCTATTTCCAAAAGTTGTCAGTCTCTTAGATTTTTTTACAAAATGTACATGTGTATAAGGTAGTTAGTAATAAGCATAATAAATAAGCATCTCTCTTTTTCCTTCTTTAGTTACTTTTTATTAAAGATTTATAATTTTTTTTTGTCTTTTTGCCTTTTCTAAGGCCACTCCCGTGGCATATGGATGTTCCCAGGCTAGGGGTCTAATCAGAGCTATAGCTGCCAGCCTATGCCAGAGCCACAGAAATGCGGTATCCAAGCCACGTCTGCGGGCCTACACCACAGCTCATGGCAACACCGGATTCTTAACCCACTGAGCAAGGCCAGGGTTCGAACCTGCAACCTCATGGTTCCTAGTCAGATTCGTGAACCGCTGAGTCACGACGGGAACTCCAAAGATTTATATCTTTAATAAAGCACAATTCATTATTCGTTTGTTTTTTACTCTCAAATCTTAATTTTTTTTAATATTGGAACTCATTAATCATTGAAATTAATATTGAAACACCTTTTATATTTTTTAGTTGTGCTACATTTCTTGCAGAGTAAACTGTTTTTTGGTCTGATGAAATTGTATTAAATTCAAAAGTCTACATTTATATTTAAAATGGAGCTTGTGTTTCTTTAAATTGAATGTTCATGATTATCATCTATATTATTTTCAAAATGTTGTGTAAACTCCATTTTTTTTCTTGTTGTAAGCAAGCTATTTTCTTTCATGAAGTGTGTAAAACTGTCTGCTAATACACCTGATTTAGTACCCACAGCTTTTAATAAGGCAATATTATTTAGTGTAATTGCTCTTGCAGATTTCCCAGCATTTTCCCTGTCTTGGTAATTCTATCCGTGAGTTGGTCAAATTACTTTTGCCTTTCTGAATATCTTGGAAATAAGCTATTGAAACACCATCAGCAAGGCTCAGAGTTGTGAGAACTTAGTGTTTACAGATTCAAAGTGATGCATAACAGATTTTAAACAAGGAGCCCTACTTACTTATACCTGTGGAGAAAGTAAGATGAGCTGAAGTTCTATTCTTCTGGAGTTTTATGACTTTCAGGCTCCTGGGACAATCTTACATATAAAGAAGAAGAAATACACTAACCTTAGCACCCTTATAGGCCTTAAAGAATTAATTCAAACTCATAGTGAGAGAATAACAATTACATTCAATAATAACAATGTTACTGTGAGAGATGTATCTCTCTCACCTCTTTCAGGTTTCTCTTGATGACTTTTTCCTTATAACAGGTCATATTAGGAAAAAATTATAGTCCAGATATTTTAAATAAATAATACATACAATTCCTGAAATATAGGAGTTGAGAGAATATTTCCTAATCTGTAAGAATAATGACACTGTTTGCATTCAGTTAAATGTTTGTTTTGAGAAGCAGGAAGTTTGGGACTAGACTGGAGATTTTCCAAAGACTGTTTCAGATGGGTGGCTGCTAGGTGCTCTCTGCTGTCCATAGCAACTTCCCTTCTCCAAGTGAATAATCTCACAAAGTTCAAGTCATTAAGTAGTAAGAATAAATTTACAGATTGACACATTTTTCTGAGTTCTTAATTAAAATTCACAGAACTTGAGAAAATTGAGAAATGCCCTCTCTTGACACCTTATCTACTGTTATTTGATTTGTGATTTAAATATGTGTTTAATTAGTATTAGTATGCAATATCCTAGGGAGAATTGGAGTGAATGCCCTCTGGTTGTGGGGCGATTTGGCACTTTTCAGAGGGAGGGAAATGAAAGGTTATTGATTAAAGGGCTCTGGCCTCTTCGAAAGCTTCTCTTCCTCCATGACACCTCTCAGGACGTTATAAGTCACTGGAAACACCAAGATCAGAGACAGCAGGAACCACATGTTCCCTTACTAAGATTTAGCATGTCTCTAATATAGCTATTTTTTTTTTTTAGTTTCTTATAAATAACACTTCTAGCCCTAAGTGAATTTCCTAAGTCAAAGATGGACAGAAAGTTAACACCAAGGAGCTGAGTATAAAAGCTAATAAGTGCTAGTAAGGAGTCAGAAGTTTCTATCTTTGAGTCTGTAAGTCTCTGACAGTTATTTTTGCTTATAAAGGTGGTATTATTTCTGACATCAGAAGTACACAGGTTGATTTCCAAACCAAGATGAAGCCCCTGTTTTTTTTTTTTTTCTTTAGGAATGTGTCCTTTACCAGTTCATCAAGGTTATCTTGGATAAAAATTTCTAATATAACTACTTGGTAAGGGAATACCAACACTAATGAATTAGATTAATGAGCCCCTTGACTCCAAACACTTTATATAGAAAATGTTAAATACAGAACAGAGTTAAGAGTCTAGAAACATTTTGTTACAGTGTCTTACACTGTATGTTGAAATTGAGGCTGCTCTTTGAAGCATGCACTGTAAATGTGGAATTTTGGATCAATAGTATTTCATCTCATAGAAGAGGGCTCATATGGTGATCTGTTCCCATAGGGAAAGATTACTTTGGTGTTTAAAATTTGCTACTTGACTTTACATTTTTTTTTCCCACCCCAACACAACTCCCTTAAGTTGTTACTCTGAATCTCCTTGCTGGTGCTTTTAAAATCTGACAATTAAGGTTCTGGTTCATAAGCTTATCAGGGTTTTACAAGTTATTGTTCAAGGGATACACATAGAGGTATGAATAATAAGAACTCACCCTCATATACAGTAGTGGTAAAATCCCTTTGTTCTACCTCTCTCAAAGTCACAAAAAGCAAGATTCTGTTCTTTAAATACGTAGAGCCAAACTGTGTTTTACCATGGGCAGAATCATTAGGAATCAACCAGAAGCATACCAGCCTAAAAAATTTTCACTGAAATCAAACCATAATCAGTTAGTACAATCTCAGCTTCAATCTTATAGAAATATAAATTCATTAGTGATATTTTTCCCGCTAGAAATAAATATGTGGTATAAAGCAAGAAACTTTATTTTAAATCTCTAATACTGATCACTGATGAGGACCTGTCTATAAAAACATTCTTTGTCTTATGAGTAACTACCAAACAGCATTTAGAGTTCATTTTCCTGAGAACATTTTTTTGGGGGAAGGGTCAATTGAAGTGGAGATACAAGTCATTTCATTTAGTAAGAAAAATTAAATTGGGCCCCAGGTTTTCTATCAAATGTATTTCTTATTTAAGGAAAAACCTACTCAAGGAAAGCCTTTACTGATAACTTATGAAAATGCGTATAAGGAAAAATTAATTCTAAATCAAGAGGGAAAAAACTTAATCTCTCATGTGATTATAAACGTTTACATTTGGGGACACATCAGGTTTTGTTTGAGAACTCGCTTTCTATTATTGCTTAAATTTTAGACAGACATAAATTACTGCTCTTCTTTCATTCAAGTTTATACATTATTGGGCAAAAGAAGAGAGGCATAGTTGGAGGAAGATTAGGCTCTAAAGACTGCAATGAATAGACCACATGTTAAAATGTGTCAATATTTATCAGGTTTTCAATTTGTACAGATAATCTATATGATCTGTTAATCTGTATGTACAGATAATCTGTATGATCTAAATCTCTGTTGTTATTGTGGTTTTAACAGAAGCCACTCAAGAAGATCATAATCCCAAATTTTTCAAACTCAAAATTCTACCATTTTGAATACAAATGAAATTAACCCAATTTTTCTCTGGTTTCAACATTTAGCACATGAGGCACAAAATAGATATTTAATAAATTTTCTTGTTGATGAATAGAGTGCAGTTTTATTTATCTTGGGGATATATTCCTCATAGTAGTTTTAGATACTCATAGTAAATATAAAACATTGTAGAAAGAAGTAATTAAAAAATCTTTATTTGTTGGTTCCACAGTTAATTAAACAACTCTTCTTGACCTCAGTTTTTATATCTAAAATAACCTCTTGTGCTGCAGTTATTCTCTAGAAAATGTGAAATTTCTTGATGGCTTTCATCTTTTTAATCAAGAATAAAAACTTTTTTTTCTCATCTAAAAAGTAAAATAAATAGAACAATGACTAGAACAGTGCTAATTATAAAGATAAGAATGGTGCATGGATTCTTACATACCTTTAATAATTTCACAACAGTTAAAAGCCTTTGGGTTATAATTCCAATTTTTAAAAATTAAACCAGGATGATCAATAGCAGCCACAAATGGAATACTATTGAAATTTTTTTTGGCAGTGGGAAAAATTTGTAAGATTTCTGTTCATTTTGCTATCATATAAATTAGCTAAAATTTGAATGTTATCATTTTTTGGGAGTTCTTTATGGAATCATGTTCCTATTTTATAGAAGGCAGTGTTAAACTCCCCACAGATCTAGTACACCCTAATAATGCCTTTGTCTATGGAAAAACTAGTTTACAAAAGGTAAACTAACCCAGAAGTAGATGACTTTCAAGGATGGCTAATTACATAGATTACATTTTCATTTTTTAATTTTACAATCCACAAAATAATTCCTTAAGAATCTTAGGTAGGGCCACTTCTTTAACTTCTTGTGAGAACAAAGAGAATTCTTTTTTAGACACCCCACAACATCATTGATATAAAATGTCATTACCACTAATTGGAATAAATTCTTACCTTCCTGATTGTAAGTCAGTGCTGCTCAAGATTTCCTTCTGATAATGTGGCAAGAGTAGCCTCACTTTCATCTATTAATGTCATCTCTTGTGTGCCTGCAAAATTTGCCAGAACTGATTAGAGCAGATATTAAATGATAATTGGACATTTAGTGCTCATCAAACAGAAAGTGACAGATGGGGCACTAATTAAATTATGGTTCTGACATTATTCACAATGGTTTATGACTCTTCACTGATGACCTTCATGCATCTCTTCTCCATATTTTTTCCCCCCTTTGGTAGGGAGAGAGGGATAGGACTTTGATTAATAGAAAGGAAAACTGTCTCTTTAAAACACTGAGCAAAACTGGAGATGTTTAAAATAACTAATTTTTAAAGCTATCAAGATAAAACATTGATCCTTGGTAAAATGAACAATTGTAAAACAAAAGAAAAACTTACCACGGAGCTACTGAAAGGGAAGGAAATAGCTACATATTCCTAAAAAATATTCAGACAGATTATAATAACCCTATTTATAGAAAGAGTAAAGACTTTTGTTCTGATTTGAATACAGAAAAATATAATTCCGATATCAGAAATGAGGATGCAGTGCTTTTTTATTAATGCTTTTTTATTTGTTAACTCAAGCTTGCATTACTAGTTATCTCCACCAGCTAAATGAAGAACCTTGTTGAAAGGAAAGAGGTGGGGAGAGGAATTAAAAGAAATTCTAAGCCACAGTTGCTGAACCAGAACTGCATTTCCTTTTCAATTAAAAGAGAAAACATAGTGTTGATTACTTTCTAACTTTAGTTTCTTTAATTTTACTCCAATGTTTAGTAGTCTCAAAAAAAAAAAAATCTAAAACTAAAAATCTCAATGACTTTGATGCTTAGCTTTAGTTTCCTATAGTGAGCAATCTGCTATCCAATGAATGATCACAAATTTATTTTTAAATAAATCATTTTATACTGTATCTTTCTCATAACTTCCTAGGAATTTTTCTTCTGACATAAATGCACAGCTTTAGTTAATATTAACAATGAGACTATTCTAATGACCCTGCACCCCTCCACCCCCCACACATGCTGTAAGATGAGTAACATGTGAGATGAGGGAAGGTTACTTGTTTTGACTGATCATAATCTCTTCCATATGAAAGATATAGAAAAAGTGAGTGAATGTACAATTTATTTAGAATATTTTTCCTAAATATGTTTTGGAGTTAGTCTTCAATAACCAACTGGCAAATTCAGTGTAAAGGACTAAATGAAATAGACATAGAGACAGGGTTCCAGTCCGCCAGACTATCTATGGGATTTTGTGGAATTTTATTTAACCTCTAGAGCCTTAGTTTCTTCATTGGTAAAATAGCATGGCTTTAAGAAATGTTTTCTAAGTTCTTTCATACTTAAGTACTTCTTACTTTAAAAAGTCTGTATTTGCTGTGGATTACTTTTATGCTTCATGTCAGTAGACTCAAAACATGTCAATAGCAGTTTATTTTTCAAGAAATTTTTATGTAACATATTGCCAATAGCATAATAGTTTCTGTTTTACTCAAAAAATGCAAATGTATTAGTAATATAACTAAGAGTAATGTTTAGAGAATTTTCTGGTTAATAGCAGTCTATTCAGCTATTCAAAACCTTTACAGTGCTTTTTTTTGTTGTTTTCATATTTGTTGTTGAATAATAAAAGGCTAAATATGCAGACTGCAGTTGTAGGTGGTGGAAATGCTTATGTGTGTTTATATAGGCCTTTTTATTAAGCATTCTTTTGCTAAGATATTTATCTTTCTGAATACAAGCAATGTAATAATGTCCTTTACTCTCTCATTCTGATAACTCCATTGAAGTGAACATGAGGTTATTTGTAACATATTCTTGACAGACAGAGATTATGGTTTCCTGTTACTTTTCCTAAGTGCACACAAATGTGGAATTGTGTGTGTGTGAACATTTTGGTCAGGGAACATCAGTTTCTCTTTTCTGTGATTTCTAGAATTTTCTTATTTTCCCCTTGCAAACAGAACATTTAAACTTCTTCCACCTTCTGTTACCTTTCTGTTTTCTATGATATGTAAAAACTCACTACTAACAACCACTAAGAATGTTTCTATGATTCCACCTGGAAGTTATCTCAGTATCTTAGTGCTGATAACTGAAGACTTGGGTTAAATTAAAACGCTAGGTGCTTTTGTTGCCAAAATTCAGCCTCTGTCCCCCATTGCCAAATAGAAATTCAGAGACAGTTTTGGGTGAAGGAGAAAAAGATAGTTTTATTGCTTTGCCAGGCAAAGGAAGCCACAGCAGGCTAATGCCTTAAAGACTGTGCCCTCCATTGGGAAGAACTGTGGGGAGTTTTATAGTAAAAAAGGAGAAAAAAATAGGTTTTCAGATAGGAATCAGGATTGGGGAAAACATGGATTCTTCTTTTTTGGGGGACTCTTAGTCATCAAAGCTGATGATCATGATAGTTGTCTTCTGGGTTAGAATGCCTAGAATAGCAGTACTTGAGAAAAGGGCATATTGGTCAGAGATTAGAACAAACTAAGAAAGTTCCTGAAAAACAGCATGTGCTAATGATCTTTAACTCACAGGCAACTGTGCTCAGGGTGCCTAATCTTTAACTTATGAGTGATTGTGTTTAGGGTGCAATAAAGCCAGGGAGAAGGACAAGGAAGGACTCTAAGCTGTTCAGTTTTAAAGCATTCATTTCTAAAAGAAGCATAAGGAATTTAACTTTTCTCTTAGGTGTATAAGAAGTCTACATCATTATGTGTATCCCTTAAGAAGGAACCAGGATCCTGCCCCAATTCTGTACTATTGTTTCTTGACTGTTCCTCCCTTGTCTTTGCATCCCCTTCCTTCCCTGATCAGCAAATGTACAAACCTGTCCCTTGAAACTCAGGGAAGGCTACAGTGGCTGAATGAGGCCCATTTCTTAAAAACAAGAAGTGGGGGACACAGAAAGGCTTTTGTGCCATAGAGCCCCACAGGACCCCACTCTCAGCTACACTTTCTTTACATTGTCCCACTTATTGTGACTTTATCTTCCTTATAAATAGTCCTTTTTTTTTTTTTTTGGTCTTTTGACTATCAATAGTCCTTTCTTCCTTTTACTCAAAGTATGGCTGAAAGGGCATTTTGTTGTTCTCATCATGTTTCATAAAACTTACTTATTTTGCCTACTAGCTGACCAAGTACATACATGTCTGTGTTGTTTTAACTGATCCAAGCTGAGGTGGTACATGGGATTAATGCTGAACCTTAGGCATGCCAAATCTGTTTTCACCTACAAATGAGCTGAGCTGCTACAGACATAGGATGCAGCTATGATTAGCTTGTTATTTTAAATTGTTAATTATATAATATTAAACTTTCAACATTTTGTATTTAGCTCACTGATATTGTAAATGTCAATAAATAATTTAAATATCAGTAGTTTTCATTATGAAATTTTGTATATGTTCTTCAATCTCTAAAAGACAAAAGAATAAAGACACTATCAGTGAAACCAGATGTATTAGCAAACTCAACTGGATAATTAAAATTCTAGTAAATGTATGTTCAAATTAAGAGATTATAGAAATTATTTAATGTAACATACGCAATTTGAGGAAATTGATGACCAAAACATGGAATTTTTCAGTTAAATTCAGTTAATGGTAGTTCTGGATTAAGAGTCTTTTGACCGGCTTACTTTTTAACTATCAATGTAGCAATCTTTAAATTTTCTTTAGTGACAGGAGTAATTTATTTATTTTAGATGAGATGTGATCAAGTTTTCTCTAAGTAGCCAGTTAATAAATATTTTTTAGCTTTCCAGACCAAATGGCCTTTTTTTTTGCAACTAATTGACTGTGCAGCCATAGACAGTATGCAAATAAATTAGCATGACTCTTTCCAGGGGAAGTGTATTTATAAAAATAGATGACTGGCTGAATTTGGTGAGTAAGCAGTATTTGACCAACTCTTGATCTAGACATTTTTAAGGCAACTTAATATTTTTTAAAGATACTAAGCCATACACTTAAAAATGGTTAAAAGCTAACATTTTGTTATGTATTTGGATCCATAATAAACACAACAAAACAAAAATCCTAAGCAGATCACATACATTTCACTTATCCTTTAAAAAAATTATTGTAGTTGATTTACAATGTTCTGTCAATTTCTGCTGTACTGCAAAGTGACCCAGTCATGCATATATATACTTTCTTTTTCACATCATCTTCCATCATGTTCCTTCCCCAGTGACTAGATATACTTCTTTGTGCTATATATCAGGATCTCATCTCATTGCTTATCCACGCCAAATACAGTGGATAACCCCAGACTCCCAGTTCATCCCATTCCCTCCTTCTCCCCCTTGGCAACCACAAGTCTCTTCTCTATGTCCATGAGTATGTTTCTTTTCTGTGGACAGGTTCATTTGTGTAATATATTAGATTCCAGACAGAAGTGATATCATATGGTATTTGTCTTTCTCTTCCTGACTTACTTGACTTAGTACAAGGGTCTCTAGTTCCATCCATGTCACTGCAAATGGCATTATTTTGTTCTTTTATATGGCTGTGTAGTATTCCATTGGGTATATATACCATATCTTAATCTGTTGATTTGTCAGTGGACATTGACTTTGTTTCCATGTTTTGGATATTGTGCATAGTGTTGCAGTGAAAATAGGGATGCATGTGTCTTTTACAATTAATGTTTTGTCCAGATATATGCCCAAGTGTTGGATTGCTGGGTCATATGATAGTTCTATATTTAGTTTTCTGAGGTACCTCCATACTCTTTTCCATAATGGTTGTACCAATTTACATTGCCACCAACAGTGAGGGAGGTACCCTTTTTTCCACACCCTCTCAAACATATGTTATTTGTTGACTTGTTAATGATGAACATTCTGGCCAGTTTGAGGTGGTATCTCATTGTAGTTCTGATTTGCATTTCTCTAATAATTATATATATTGAGCATTTTTTCATTTGCCTGTTGGCCCTCAATATCTTCTTTGGAGAAATGTCTATTCAGGTCTTCTGCCCATTTTTCATTTGGGTTGTTTATTTTTTTGCTGTTGATTCGTATGGCTTGTTTGTATATTTTGGAGATTAAGCCCTTGATAGTTGCATTTCTTTCAATTATTTTATCCCATTCCATAGGTTGTCTTCTTCTTTTTTAGGGTTTCCTTTGTTGTGCAAAAGCTTGTCAGTTTGCTTAGGTCCCATTGGCTTATTTTTGGTTTTATTTCTATTGCTTCTGAAGATTAACCTAAGAATATATTTGTAGGGTTGATGTCTGAGAATGTTTTGCCTATGTTCTCTTCTAGTAGTTTTATGGTGTCTCATGTTTAAGTCTTTAAGCCATTTTGAGTTTATTTTTGTGCATGTTGTGAGGGTATATTCCAGTTTCTTTGATTTACATGCAGCTGTCCAGTTTTCCCAGTACGACTTGCAGAAGAGGCTCTCTTTTTCTCATTTTATATTATTGTCTCCTTTGTTGAAGATTAATTGACCCAGGGTGTCTGGGTTTATTTTCTAGGTTCTCTATTCTGTTCTGTTGGTCTGTATGTCTATTTTCATACCAGTACCACACTGTTTTGATTACTGTAGCTTTGTAATATTTTCTGAAGTCTGGGAGTTATGCCTCCTGCTTGGATTTTTTTTTTTTTTACCCAGGATTGCTTTGGCAATTGGGGGCCTTAATGGATCTATGTAATTTTTTGGATTGTTTGTTCTAGTCTGTGAAAAATGTCAAGTGTAATTTGATAGGGATAGCATTGAATCTGTGGCTTGCATTGGCTAATATGGCCATTTCAGTGATATTAGTTCTTCCACTCCAGGAACATGGAATGTCTTTCCATTTCTTTGAATCCTCTTTAATTTCCCTAATTAATGCTGTATAGTTATAAGCATATATGTCTCTCACCTTCCTGGTCAGGTTAATTCCTAGATATTTAATTTGGGGGGGTGCAATTTTAAAAGGTATTGTATCATTACATTCCTTTTCTAATATTTCATTGTTACTATACAGAAGTGCATCTGACTTCTGAATGTTAATCTTGTATCCTGCTGCTATGCTGAATTCATTGATATGTTTGAGTAGTTTTTGTATGGAGTCCTTAGGGTTTTCTATGTATACTATCATGTCATCTGCATAGAGTGACAATTTTACCTTTTCTCTTCAAATTTGGAAATCTTTTATTTCTTTTGTTTGTCTGATTGCTGTGGCTAGGACTTCCAACACTATGTTGAATAAAAGTGGTGAGAATGGGCATTTTTGTCTTTTCCCAGATTTTAGTGGGAAGGCTTTCATCTTTTCTCCATTGAGTATTATGTTGGCTATGGGTTTGTCACAAAAGGCTTTGATTATTTTAAAGTATGTTCCCTCTCTACCCACTTTGGTAAGATCTCATGCTGTGATGACAGGGGCAGTGGTACTGATGGTCAGTGCAGCTCTCACTCTATTTTGCCCTCCTTAGTCCAGCTAGTGCACTTTTCTCCAAAACTTTGAGGTCCCTCCATCTTGGTTGATCTCCCCATTGTGGCTTCCCAAGGTTACAGTTCCTCTTTAATAGCTCCCTCTCATAAGTGCTAGTACTGTCCTGATTCCTTTTCTCTCTCTCTCTTTTTTTTCCTTTTGTTCTCCTGGTTATGTGGAGGGTTTCATGCCCTTTTTAGAGGTCTTCTGCCAGTATGCATTAGATGTTAGAATGATGCAAATCATTCTACACATTTTTTTTAAACATGTATTTGTGGAAGAAGGTGAGCACCATGTCTTACTCCTCTGCCATCTTGATCCCTTCTCACATATCCTTTTTATAACAGATAATTGCATAATTGGTACCCAAACTTAAAATGTTAGTGATGAGCAATTGCCAGTGTTTGCATTAGTAAATTTATTTGTGGAATGATTGGAATATAATGAGAAGTTCAGGGAAACCAAATGATTATAGTAGAGATTTGGGGAGAATCTTAGTTGAAAGTCTGAACTCCCTGCCGTGAGATCCCTGTGATTAGTCACATATATATTTTAGCAAAAAATAGCTGAATAAGAAAATATATTCACTGAAGAGATTTATGTTAATATATATATATATATAGTTCATTTTACACAGTTCAAAATAAAATACCTATAATAGCATAGAGGTAGTTTGGTAGAGAAGAGGTAAGATTCTTAAATAAATGTAATATTTTCCCTTGCTTTTCTTAGTCCTTATGAAAAGCCACCAGATTTTCTTTAATGTGAACCCACTCAGATGATTTCTTAAATCAATCATGCTCATTTTACTTTTATTCTTTCCCAATACCTCTTAAAATTTGGTGAGAGCTGGTTAGGTATAAATCCCTTCTCTGACTTCTATGTTTTGCTCTATAAAGTCATAAATCTTCCACAAGTCAAATGATATGATGGCCAACCTTAGATGACAAGCATACTTTCCTGAGAGTACCCAGGTCACTCTGATATCCATCTTAAATGATCAGTCTAAAAAAGGGTAGATTAAGGCAAAGAGGTAACATCTTTGCTTACATTTTTACTAAGGCACATTGATGTATTATAAACCACACAATTTAAAAAGCATAATTTGTCTTGACATATACATAAGTCTATATAAATGTCATAAAACCATCACCACAATTTAGATAATTGAACATAACTATCATCTCTGGACTTTTGTTTGTGTCATTTTGGATGCCTCCCTTCTGCTCCTTCCTGCTCCTCTTTCATCCCATCAATAGGGAACAACTGATATTGTTCATGTCAGTATAAGTTAATGTGCATTTTATAGAACTTCATATAAATAGACTCATAGAATAATTACTGTTTTTTTTTGTTTGTTTGTTTGTTTGTTTGTTTTTGCTGCACCCATGGCATGTTGAAGCTCCTGGGCCACGGATTGAACCTGCACCACAGCAATGACCCAAGCTGCTACAGTGACACCACCATATCTTTAAACCACTGCACTACAGTAGAACTCCTGTACTGTTTTTTAAAATAGTTATTAATTATTTATTTTATTAAAGTATAGTTGATTAACAATGTTGTGCTAACTTCTGTGGTATAGCAAAGTATATTATTTTTTTTCTGGTATTGTCTTCCATCATGTTCTATCCCAAGAGATTGTATATAGTTCACTGTGCTGTATAGGAGGACCTCATTGCTCATCTATTCTAAATGTAATAGTTTGCATTTATTAACCCCAAACTTCCTGAAACCAGCATCTCCCACCCCTGGAACTGGCAATCACAAGGCTGTTCTCCATGTCTCTGAGTCTGTTTCTGTTTTATAGATAGGTTCATTTGTGCCATATTTTAGATTCCACATATAAGCAATATCATATGGCATTTGCCTTTGTCTTTCTGACTTCACTTTGTATGAGAAACTCTAGTTGCATCCATGTTGCTGTACTTGGCATTAATTTTTTCTTTTATGTGTCTGAGTCATATTCCATTGTGTATATTTCTGCACTGTTTGTGACTGGCTTTTTAAACAATAAATTTTTTTGCGATTAACCTATGTTGCTAGGTGTAGCAATAGTTTGTTCATTTATGTGCTGACTTGTATTTTATATTTATTCTACAAGTTTATCCATTCACATATTTATAAATATTTTTCTAAATTTTGGCAATTATAAATAAAACTGCTATGAACATATATGTACAAGTCTTGGTAAGAATATATACTTTATTTCTTATAGATAGATACCTAGAAATGAACGAGGTAAGACCTATATTAGGTAAATTTTGCCTTTTCTTAATATTTTTTTTCTGGCTTTTTTTTTAATTACTCAAATGAATTTATCACATCTGTAGTTGTACAATGATCATAACAATCTGATTTCACAGGATTTCCATCCCACAGCCCAAGAACATCCCCCCACCCCCCCAAACTATCTCCTCCGGAGACCATAAGTTTTTCAATGTGTGTGAGTCAGCATCTGTTCTGCAAAGAAGTTCAATCTGTCCTTTTTTTAGATCCCACATGTCAGTGAAAGCATTTGATGTTGATGTCTCATTGCATGGCTGACTTCACTTAGCATGATAATTTCTAGGTCCATCCATGTTGCTAAAAATGCTGGTATTTCATTCTTTTTAATGGCTGAGTAATATTCCATTGTATATATGTACCACTTCTTCTTGATCCACTCTTCTGTTGATGGACATTTAGGTTGTTTCCATGTCTTGGCTATTGTAAATACTGCTGCAATGAACATTGGAGTACATGTGTCTTTGCGAGTCGTGGTTTTCTCTGGACAGATGCCCAGGAGTGGGATTGCTGGATCAAATGGTAGTTCTATATTTAGTTTTCTGAGGAATCTCCATACGGCTTTCCACAGTGGTTGCACCAATTGACAATCCCACCAACAGTGTACTAGTGTTCCTTTTTCTCCACACCCTCTCCAGCACTTATTGTTTGTAGACTTTTGGATGATGGCCATTCTGGCTGGTGTAAGGTGGTACCTCAGAGTGGTTTTGATTTGCATCTCTCTAACAATGAGTGATGTTGAACATCTATTCATGTGTTTTTTGGCTATCTGCATGTCTTCTTTGGAGAACTGTCTGTTGAGATCTTCTGCCCATTTTTTGATAGCCTTGTTTGTTTTTTTGGTATGGAGCTGTAGGAGGTGTTTATAAATTTTGGAGATTAATCTCTTGTCAGTCGATTCACTTGCAAAGGTTTTCTCCCACTCTGTGGGTTGTCTTTTTGTGTTGTTTGGGGTTTCCTTTGCTGTGCAGAAACTTTGAAGTTTGATTAGGTCCCATTTGTTTATTTTTGTTTTTGTTGTCAGTGCTCTGAGAGGTGGATCTGAGAAGATGTTGCTGTCGTTTATGTCAGAGAGTGTTTGGCCTATGTTTTCCTCTAAGAGTTTTATAGTGTCTGGTCTTATATCTAGGTCTTTAATCCATTTGGAGTTTATTTTTGTATATGGTGTTAGGAAGTATTCTAATTTCATTCTTTTCCATGTGGCTGTCCAGTTTTCCCAGCACCACTTATTGAAGAACTTGTCCTTTCTCCATTGTATATGCTTGCCTCCTCTGTCATAGATTAGTTGACTGTAGGTGCATGGGTTTAATTTTGGGCTTTCTATCCTGTTCCACTGATCTATATGTCTGTCTTTGTGCCAGTATCATGCGATTTTGATGATTGTTGCTTTGTAGTATAGTCTGAAGTCCAGGAGCCTGATTCCTCCAGCTCTTAATATTTTTAACTCAAGTTACTCAGTGAAAAGAACACATTGCAAGGAGTTGCAACTCACCAGTTTAAAAATACATTAGCTATGGGGGTACTAGTAACATACATTCAGTCTATCTCTTATTTTTGGACAGCTGTAATGGATGGTGCCATTCACCTAACTTGTGATCTACATCAACTATTTTCTATAGATCCTCTCTTCTTTTCTGTCTCAAGGGATTTCTCCAGTTCAGAAACTGTCAACCCATAAGCGGGAGTACCCAGACAGGGGAGGGCTGATAACACTGTGAGTCTGCCCTACAGACTTCACATTTGTCAGCTCCTACAATCATGTGAGATTAGAATAACACTTTCTCCTTCCCTTTCTCTTTTTCTCTCCATTTTCCCCTCATATATCTTTTACTGATTCTGCTCTCTGGAGAGTACTGACTGATAGCCATACATTCACATATATGTGTACATCACACATGCACACACACCATACACCTATACACAGATGTAGACAGAATGATGGGGGTAGAAAATGGCTGAATTTCATGGGAGCTTTTGCCCTTCATGGAAAAGCTCACTGACTCTCAGTAAAGAAGGTGTGATTGCCTGCTTTACATTATGTAAACAAATGCTTTTTACAGGTTATTACTGTTTCTCTCCTTGTTTTCCCTTTATTTGAGAAATCCCAATATATAAAATAACAGACTGTAAACATACTTTCAGGAAACTGTAGGATTTTCTTTTTCATTATGAAGTTTCTTTTCCAAACAAAAGAGCTTAAAAAACTTAAAAAAAAAATTAACAATGAAATTGAAAGTGTGAGTCTCCATGGAACACTCATGAGATTTTAAATACTGAAAGTCATTTCCACAAAGTGGAAGCCCACTGATACAACTGCATTCAATTCATTCTAAATTTGCTGCAACTTACAACATGGTGGGTAAGAAAAAGAAAGAAAAATGCCTATGGTTTGAGAATTTGAGCCTTGATAATGCAGAAACCTCTATTATTCTCAGAAACAAGAGACAAGCACACATCCAAAAAAAAAAAAGTAGAATCTCAAGACACAGAGGTTATAACTATTTGAATTCTGAATATAAATATATATTATTTGTAAACACTAGTCATTTGAGTAAATCAAGAAGATGGAGCTTATTTATAATACATAAAATTCATAAAACTATGATAGTGAAACTGCTCATTTTTACTATCTCAACAAATTTTATTGTTTACTGTACCTGAATTAACTCGACACAGACTGTTTTCAGTGGTTAAAAATACCCAAGCCAGTAAGCTTGTCTCTGGTTTAGTCATTTCATACACTGTTGCGAATTGTCTCACTTTGGCAAATTCCAAATCATAGCTCTAGTGGAGGACAGAACAATACACAGGGAAAAAACCTGAAAGGAGTTTTTTCATGCAAATATTGTGTAAAGTATTTAAAATAATGAATTTGTATTTTTTGAAAGTAAAATACATCTTTTTTAAAAAAAAAATTATTGGTAGTTGATTTACATTGTTCTCAGTTTCTGATGTACAGAAAAGTGACCCAGCTATAAATATATATACATTTTTTTCTCATATTATCCTCCATCATGTTCCATCAAAAGTGATTAGAGGAGTTCCTGTCGTGGCGCAGTGGTTAACGAATCCGACTATGAACCAAGAGGTTGCGGGTTAGGTCCCTGCCCTTGCTCAGTGGGTTAACGATCCAGCGTTGCTGTGAGCTGTGGTGTATGTTGCAGACGCGGCTTGGATCCAGCGTTGCTGTGGCTCTGGCGTAGGCAGGTGGCTACAGCTCTGATTAGACCCCTAGCCTGGGAACCTCCATATGCCGCGGGAGCGGCCCATGAAATGGCAAAAAGACAGAAAAAAAAAGTGATTAGATATACTTCCCTGTGCTATACAGCAGGATCTCATTGCTATAAACTATGTCTTATTAATGAAACATCTTTTGATTTATTTTTGGTACATGCGTATATTGATCAATCAAGCTTGTAAAAGAAAAAAAACTTATTGAAGTTTACTTGGGGCCAAGAACTGTTCTGTATGCTTCATAAATCAACTCACTTAACATTCAGAAGAATTCTCTGAGATCAACACTTTTATTATGCCCATTTTGTTGATAATGACCTTGAGACAGAGGTTGGCTAAGCATAAGCATAAGAGAGGTTGGCTAAGCACTTGGTCATGGAGCCAGCAAGTGGCAGAATCAGACCCTCGAACTATTAAGTCCAGACCTTAAGCACTACACTATATATTTTTATAGATAACTGTGAAGATCAATATCAACTTTTTCCGATTTTTAATCAAGGTGAGAATATATAGAGTTTAACTAAAGTCACAGTGGGATTTTTTTTAAAAAAAACATACTGAAAGCAACAGTGTGGCAGAGTCATTCCTTCCCCAGTAAAGAGGTTTGAGCTAGACTTCCAGTTAATTAGCCTTTCATATTAACAGCTTTTAAAATCTAATCATGACAGTAGGATAACAACAAACGTATTATTATATGTAAACTAGAATGAGGCATATCTAATACATGCTCTGTGAAATAATTCTTGATGAGTCAAAAAGGCTAAACATCACTCTATTCAGTGATGACTTGTGTCTCATTAAAGAGTATCTTTTATAGTACCTCCTAAATTAGATTGAATTGAGCCATCAACCCCCAAAAGGGAAATTACTTCCAGTTATAGATTCTCTCTCATAAGTAAATTTTGGTTTTCTTTCAGGCCTTGACTTCTATTTTGAGTTCTAAACATTTATTTTTTTCCCTTTTAGTATTATCAAGAGAATTCACAGAGTAACTGGCAAACTATAATCAATTTATGATTTAGTTGGCTTTTTTAATATGGAAGGGCAAAAGGTCAAACTCTGTCACATTGTGAAATAGATTAAAAATGTATGAAGGCATTTCCATCCTCTCCTTTTGAGTGTGATAATAAAAGAATGAATTAAAGTAGCTGAAATAATGATGCATTAACTTAAACTAGCATTGAACATAACAACAGTAAACGGTTTATATATCTCATGCTTTCTCACTGGATGAAGTGATATTCTCCAGCAGCTGATGGGTGAGAGGTGGTAGGATCAGGTGCCAGAGAAAATAATTAGATGTAAAGCTATCTATGTGAATTAAGGACTGTTTTTAGGGCAGGGTGACATTGCAAATGTTTCAGTAAGATGGGACATTTGGTTTCCAATGAGAACCCAATTAGTTCATTTTTACGTACAACTGAAGCAATACTTTCTTAGCTTTATGTAAAGTATACCATGCCTTCAGGTCCTTCTTCTTCCTTTTTTTTTTTTTTTTTTTCTTTTTATGGCTGCATTTGCAGCGTATAGAAGTTCCCAGGCTAGGGTTTGCAAATCAGAGCTGCAGCTGCCAGCCTGCACCGCAGCCACAGCAACATGGGATCTGAGCTGCATCTGCGACCTACACCACAGTTCACAGTAAATGCTGGATCCTTAACCCACAGAACGAGGCCACGGATAGAACCTGCATCCTCATGGATCTTAGTAGGGTTTGTTACTGCTGAGCCATTACGGGAACTCCTGGGTTCTTTTTTTTCAAGTTTTATTTATTCAGAATTGTTTCTGATTTAATCAAGTTAATTTATGTAGCTATATACATTTTATTCATTTGTTTATTGTGTAAGTTAATTTATGTAGATGTATACATTTTAATTACTTGTTTATTGTGTGAGTATACCTTAATTTATTCTTATTAGTGGATATTTGTTTTCCTCATACTTATTAATAATACTGTTAGGTACATTCTTCAAACATGAACATGTCATTTGGGGAAAATGTGCGTGAATTTAGTAGGAGTACAATTAATAAGTCATAAGAAAGTACTAACTTCACATTATAAGTGCTGAGGTATTTCCTAACATGTTTATTCCATTATACACTACTACTAGCAGTATACAAGGTTTCTAGTACTTCCACATCCTTAGTATAGTCAGTCAATGTGTATTTATTTTATCTATCCTAATAGGCATGCAGTAGATCTCATTGTAGTTCTAATTTTTATTTCCCTAACTCCTAATGAGTTCAGACAACTTTTCCTGGGTCACCTGATTGCCTGCTCTTGGGCAGTTTATATTCAAGGCTCATACCCATTCTGTTGTTATTCACTCTTTTTTTACATGAATTTGAAAGAGTTTTCTAAACAGAAATCATAATTTTAGGTTAAATATATCATAAATATTTTCTCCGAGTTTATAGATTGCCTTTAATTCTCTTAATGTTTTTTGATGAACACACATAATTTCTTTTTTTTTGAATACTATAAAATTTCTCAATCTTTTGCTTTTATGGTTATTACTGCTTATGTCCCATTCAAGGAATTTCTCCTTAACACAGAAATCATAAAATTTGCCATTTTTAGAAGTCTGTAATACTTTTGTTTTTTCCATTTATAACTATAATCCTCTGGGAATTTATTGTGTCTCATCACGTATGAGTCCAATTCTTATTTTTTAAAAATATGGATACACAATTGATCAAGCACCATTTAGTAAACTAGCTTGCTTTTCCCTCTCCCACACGGCATCACTGTTATCATAAGTCATGGGCCTGTATTTCTTTGTCTGGGCCCTCCACTCTCTTCCATTGGTATATTTGTGTATCCTTAGTCCAGTACCACACTGTCCTAATTATTTGCACAGGAGTCTTTATATTCAATAAAGTAAGTCTTTTTACTTTGTTATTCATCAAAAATGCTAGTTTTTTTAAAAAAGTATAACTGACATTTAACATATTAGTTTCAGGAGTACAGCATAATGACAATATTTTTATATATTGTGAAATGATCAATACTGTAAATCTAGTTAACATCCGTCTCCACTGTTATGATTTTTTTTCTTACATTGAGAACTTTTAAGATCTGTTCTTTTAGCTACTTCCAAATATACAATACAGTATTGCTGATCTATTCTTGACTCTTAGATATATATATTTATGTGTGTGTATTTATATATAACATTTACATGTATGTAAATGAGATGTTATGGATGGATCAATTTGTAGAGCAGTTGCATACAATACTAAATTTTCTGAACTAACATACCATATCCCACTATTTATATAGGTCACCTTTAATTTTTCTTAATGATATTTCTTAAGTTTTTTACATATAAATCTTGCACACATTTTGTTACATTTATTCATGGACACTGATGTTTCTAATGTAATTAAAATGTAAATTTAATTTTTTAAATCACTATATCCTTATTTCTAGTACATAAGGATGTGTTAATGTTCATGTGATTGAATTTATATGCAACAACCTTAATAAAATCACCTGCTAATTTTAATCTTAGGCGTATATATATTTGTATTTTTCCCAGTCACTTTATGACAATAATTAAATTATTTTTTTTTCCTTTTTATTCTTTTAACTTTTACTTATTCTTGTCTTACTACATTTGCTAAGACATGTAATACAGTGTTTGAAAGAAACAGTGACAGCAAGCATCCATTACTCATTCCTGTTAAAATCATGAGCCATTAATTTTATTTTTTAATTGTAGTTATTAATATTATTTTATGTTTTTGTTTCTTACATATAGTTTTTATTCCTCTTCTGAAATTCTCAGTATTTCTTTTTTCCTCTTCAAATATCTTAGATATAAATAATTTAAAGTCGGTTAATGGGAATACTTTGAGCTTCTGTGTATTTCTTTCTGTTGTCTCATGTCTACTTAATATTGTTCATGTCCTCTTTCACTGTATGCTTATAAATTTTTAATTGTGTTATAGATATACTTTCAGAATTGTTTGTGGCAATAATTTGTTAATTAGGATAATATCATTTTTCTTCAGAGAGATTTTGTATGTGATTCTATCAGGGAGTTAAGGCATTACCAGCACTCTGGTATCACCTTAATCTAATTTGAGAGAATTAAATGATTTGAAGTTGAGCTGTAATTGACTTTCATTTTAAGGGTGCAGTCTTTTAAGGCTCTGATCCAAAGTAAAGTTTTTTAAAAAAAACTACTTTTATTAAGCTCCGGATTCCAGCCCATTATTCTAGTCCCATGACACAACTAGACATGTTGCTCAAAGCAATACTTATTTCTCAGGAAACTGGCTGATTCCAAGACTAGAATAAGTAAGACACAGAATGAGCCTGGACTATATTGAAG
The DNA here is from genome assembly GCF_016906955.1 of Phacochoerus africanus. Taxonomy (NCBI): domain Eukaryota; kingdom Metazoa; phylum Chordata; class Mammalia; order Artiodactyla; family Suidae; genus Phacochoerus; species Phacochoerus africanus. The sequence goes on from NC_062554.1 coordinate 78,610,374, forward strand.
TAACAAATTACTCAAAAAATGATAGGGATATATCAAAAAGACAAGCCACAATTTATGAGGCTCTTACTAACCAAATATGGGATAATTTGAGCCTCAAAATCATGAAATAAACATCAATTATAAATCACTATGAATATACAAATCCATGAGTCTATAGCAACAAATACAATTAGTTAATAAGGCATAAAGTTGGGCTCTTGCTTGTAGTGGAATGCCAAATGCTATTTGGTAAATTTAGGGAGTTGGAAAATCAATATTTTGCAATTATCATTTTAAAGACTGGATCAGGCAAGAATTATCCATAAATATTCATCTATTGTTGCTAAGTTTAGGAGGAAAACTTGATAAGAAGCTGGATGTTTGTGTGGTCTTGGATATATCAGACTGCTTGTTAAGTTCAAAGAAATATAATTGTTATACAGTGAGAAATTAGACAAAACTTTGAGTAAAATTAATGTTACTAATGAGTAGTACATGAACAGGAGGACATCCTGTGCTTCCAGATGTGATGCCTTGAGGAGGACATTAAGTTGTTTATGCTTGTTTTAGCTGAGAATGAAATGAGAAAACAGGAAACAAAGAAGGATGATTCTATTTAAAAAGGAAGGAGGATTACTGTATTAGAAGTGTTAATTTGATAATAAAGAAAGTTTATGAAAATGTTCCATATTAAAGGGGGTAAGAAGACCTGACAAATAATTGAAATAGATTACACTGAATAAGATCATGTATTGGAGGGAGAGTGTTAAAAATGATATCTTTAGGTTAATTGATAAAATTAATCTAAGTATTATATCAATATTACTGAAATTGTTAATTATACTGACATCTAAGAAAATTCACATTTTTTAGGAAAGATGTACTAAAGTAATTAGAGACAAAGAGATATATTATCTTACATGCAAATATGTAGGAAAAATAAAAACTAGTATGTATATGCATATCATGTACAATATTAATAGTAACTGAATTGATGTAAAGTGTATGCATTGACTATCTTTATTCTTTTTGAAAATTTTATATATTTGAAATTATATACATATATGTTATTTTTAAGATTTTAAAAAAATTGTTGTTCAACTTGTCAGCCACCATATCAGTAAATATCTTCAGGGAAAAAGGAAACTCAAACTCTTCATTTACCCTCAATGAGCAATGTTCTCCTCTGACTACTGTCCAGCAAAATACGCCTTTTTTTTCTCAGCATTCCAATGCCTACTGAGATATTCTAGTGGTTGGGTCCAAATTATTCAGTCTATTAGTACTGGAATGAAATCAACTTCCCGTTTTATATACACAACATTTTTAGTGGAAAATTTAAGTACCAAGAAAAATTATACACAAAGTATGTAATGAGTTCCTATGTACTCAGAACTCAAGTTTTCAAATTTTTACAACTTGGCATATTTTTCTTCTTTTTAATTATTTCTTAAGAGAAAAAAATTAATAATTTCTTTTCCTTTTCCCACTTTATCCTTCCTAGGTATAGCAACTATCCTTGTTTTGCTGATTATCATTTCCTTGTATGAATAAAGTATAAAGTTCTCTTTAAGCAAAAGATAGCATTGTTTGCATTAGTTTGAATTTTATGTAAATGATGTCATACTACTGTGTCCTTCTGAAACTTTTTTTTTGTCTTCTTAGGGCCACACCCATGGCATATGGAGGTTTCAAGGCTAGGGTTTGAATTAGAGCTATAGCCATTGGCCTATGCCAGAGCCACAGAAACTCCAGACCCTAGCCATGTCTGCAACCTACATCACAGCTTATGGCAATGCCTTATTCTTAACCCACTGAGTGAGACCAGGGATTGAACCTGAGTCCTCATGCATGCTAGTCAGATTTGTTTCCACTGAGCCACAACAGGAAAAACCATGAAACTTCTTTTTAAATAAACATTATATTTATTGAATTTATTCATGCTGACACCTACTTTATTTATATCATTATACAACTATAACACAAATAATTTACCTATTTTCTTTTTTATTTTTTTAATTAATGAATTTTATTACATTTATAGTTGTACAATGATCATCCCAACCAAATTTTATAGCATTTCTATCCCAACCCCCAGTGCATATCCCCACCCCCCAACTTGTCTCATTTGGACACCATAAGTTTTTCCAGAGTCTATGAGTCAGTATCTCTTCTGCAAAGAAGTTCATTGTGTCCTTTCTTTAGATTCCACATGTAAGTGATAGCATTTGATGTTGGTGTATCACTGTCTGACTGACCTCACTTAGAATGATAATTTCTAGGTCCATCAATGTCACTGTAAATGCCATTATTTCTTTCATTTTAATGGCTCAGTAATATTCCATCATGCATATGTATGCTTCTTTATCCACTCCTCTGTCGATGAGCATTTAGGTTGTTTCCATGTCTTGGCTATTTTATAGAGTGCTGCAATGGACAATGGAGTACATGTATCTTTTCGAGTCATGGTTTTCTCTGGATAGATGCCCAGGAGTGGGATTGCTGGATCAAATGGTAGTTCTATTTTTTGTTTTCTGAGGAATTTCAATGCTGTTTTCCACAGTGGTTGCACCAATTTACATTCCTACCAACAGTGTAATAGGGTTCTCTTTTTTTCACACCCTCTCCAGCATTTATTATTTGTAGACTTTTTGAAGATGGCCATTCTGGCTGGCGTAAAGTGATACCTCATAGTGGTTTTGATTTGCATTTCTCTAATAATGAGTGATGTTTCATCTGTTTTTTGGCCATCCATATTTCTTTGGAGAATCATCTCTTTAGATCTTCTACCCATTTTTTGATGGGGTTGTTTGTTTTTTTGGTATTGAGCTGTAGGAGGTGTTTATAAATTTTTGGATAGTAATCTCTTATCAGTCACTTCATTTGCAAATTTCTCTCCCATTCTGTTGGTTGTCTTTTTGTTTTGTTTAGGGTTCCATTTGCCGTGCAGAAGCTTTTAAGTTTAATTAGGTCCCATTTGTTTATTTTTGTTTTTATTATCATTAAGAGGTGAATCTGAGAAGATGTTGCTATCATTTATGTCTGAGAGTATTTGGCCTATGTTTTCCTCTAAGAGTTTTATAGTATCCGGTCTTATATCTAGGTCTTTAATTCATTTGGAGTTTATTTTTGTGTATGGTGTTAGGAAGTGTTCTAATTTCATTCTTTTACACGTGGCTGTCCAATTTTCCCAGCACACTTATTGAAGGGGCTGTCTTTTCTCCATTGTATATTCTTGCCTCCTTTGTCATAGATTAGTTGGCTGTAGGTGCGTGGGCTTAATTCTGGGCTTTCTATCCTGTTCCACTGACCTATATTTCTGTCTTTGTGCCAGTACCATACAGTTTTGATGATTGTTGCTTTGTAGTAGAGTCTGAAGTCTGGGAGCCTGATTCCTCCAGCTCCATTTTTCTTTTTCAGGAAGTCTTTGGCTATTCTGGGTCTTTGGTGCTTCCAAACTTTAAAATATTTTGTTCGAGTTCTGTGGAAAATGTCCTTGGTAATTTGACATTGAATCTGTAGATTGCCTTGGGTAGTATAGTCATTTTGACAGTATTAACTCTTCCAATACACAAGCATGGTATATCTTTCCATCTATTTGTGTCATCTTTCATTTCTTTCATCAGCATCTAATGGTTTTCAGAGTACAGGTCTTTTGTCTCTTTAGGTAGGTTTATTGCTAAGTATTTTATTCTTTTTGATGTGATGGTAAAGGGAATTGCTTCCCTAATTTCTCTTTCTGATCTTTCATTGTTAGTATATAGAAATGCAGTTGATTTCTATGTATTAATTTTGTCTCCTGTGACTTTGCAAAATTCATGGATGAGCTCTAAGTGTTCTCTGGTAGAGTCTTTAGGATTCTCTAGGTATAGTATCATGTCATCTGCAAATAGTGATAGTTTTACTTCTTCCTTTGGTTTTGGTATCAGGGTGATGGTGGTCTCACAGAATGAGTTTGGGAGTATTCCTTCCTCTGCCTTTTTTGGAATATTTTCAAAAGTATAGGTGTTAGCTCATCTCTAAATGTTTGATAGAATTTGCCTGTGAAGCCATCTGGTCCTGGACTTTTGTTGGAAGTTTTTTGATCACAGTTTCAATTTCAGTGCTTATTATTGCTCCATTCATCTTTTCTATTTCATCTTGGTTAAATCATGGAAGATTGTACTTTTCTAAGAATTTGTCCATTTCTTCTAGGTTTTCCAATTTATTGGCATGCACTTGCATGTAGTAGTCTCTTATGATCCTTTGAATTTCTGTGATGTCCATTGTTACTTCTCCTTTTTCATTTCTAATTTTATTGATTTGAGTCCTCTCTCTCTTTTTCGTGATAAGTCTGGCTAAGGGTTTATCAATTTTATTGATCTTTTCAAAGAACCAGGTTTTAGTTTTATTCATCTTTTCTATGGTTTTCTTCATTTCTATTTCATTGAATTTTGCTCTGATCTTTATGATTTCTTTCCTTCTACTAACTTTAGATCTTGTCTGTTTGTCTCTATCTGCTTTAGATGTAAAGTTAGCTTGTTTATTTGGGCTTTTTCTTGTTTCCTGAGGTGGGCTTGTATTGCTATAAACTTTCCTCTTAGAACGACTTTTGCTGCATCCCATAGGTTTTGGAGTGTCATATCTTTGTTGTCATTTGCTTCCAGGTATTTTTTAATTTCCTCTTTGATTTCTTCAGTGATCCATTGGTTGTTCAGTGGCATGTTGTTGCTGTAAGTGGGGTGTTAAAGTCCCCCACTATTGTGTTATTGTTGATTTGTCCTTTTAAGTTTGTTAGCAGTTGCCTTATTTTTCTCATTGATTAGTAAGAATCTTTATGAATTATGGATATTATTCTTTAGTTATATAGATTTCAGATATAGTCTTCAAGTCTATGTATGTGTCTTTGGTTTGTAACACTATTTTTAATCAGAAATTTTATTTTTATTTTACTTTATTTTTTTTTAAGAGTCATACCTGTGGCACATGGAAGTTTCCAGCCTAGGCACTGAATTGAAGCTGCACTGCTGGCCACAACCACAGCCACAGTCATGCCAGATCCAAGACTTATCTGTGATTTACACCACAGCTCATGGCAACACCGGATCCTTAACCCACTGATCAAGGCCAGGGATAAAACCTGCAACCTCATGGATACTAATTAGGTTCACTATCACTGAGCCATGATGGGAACTCCAGAAGTTTTAAATTTTATACTGATTTAACTTACTTTAAAAGGTGAGCTTTTTGTGTCTTAAGTAACTTACAACAAAGGCATAAATGAATTTCACCATTTTCTTCTAAATATTTTAATGTTTTGATTTCTATATTTAAGCTTTTATTTCATTTGGGATATCTTATGGCATGAGGTCTAATACATTTTCCTATATGGATGAACAGTTATTCCCAGATCATAATACTGAGTCAACATTTGCCGCAATGATTAGTTGTATGACTTTGTTTTGTTCTGTGAATTTCAGTTTCCCCTAGGTTGTTGGTTGTGATTCTGGACATTTTGCTGTTTTCCATTAGTCTGTTAATCAACACACTTTCTTAATTAATCTCATGTCATAATATTTTTACCTCAACATCTTAAAGGAAAATAGTCTTCCTATGAGTACTATGTATCCGTAGTAATTATTATAGTCCCCCATGGATCAGACTGATGGAGCAGCCATCATATTATAACATCACAATTGTTTTTTTCCATCCATAACAAATTGTCTTTCAAAACATTTTAAATATTTAATATTAAAATAATATTAATAGATATAAAAACACATTGTTTGAATGAATTGTGAATATGTGAGTTAAACATTCTTTTCTATCTCCCTCCCCTTTCTGGTACTCTACTCATTCCTCTACAGGCTTTCATCTGTTATCATTTCTCTTTAGCCTAAAACTTCTTTTAGTATCTCTTGTAGTGGAGGTCTGTTAGAGAAAAATACCCTCAGTATTTGGCTACCTGAGATATTTGTTTTACACTGTGAAGATATGGTAAAACATGATACATGTTAAATATGATATCACTCTTATGTTCAGTTTTGCATCTATATTTGGCCCCTAGGGTTTTTCTCATTTTCTTAAAAACTCTGCTGTACATTTAAATAATGATTGCTATATTGTATCCAGGCTTTCTTTTTTGGAATGGGAGTATATCAGGTTAAACTAGATTGCCATATTGTAGGCTATAGAATTTTCCATGTCATGTTTACGGCTGCTCTTAGTCTTAGAGTTGTATGGAAAGTTTTAATGAAAATACTGCACTTGTGTAAATATGAAATATATTATCTTTGAGGAGAAGAGACATTGGCTATTTTGTAGTGCCACAGGAGAGACATTACATTCTTTTTATTAATACCAGATTTTAACTTTTTTCAACTGTTTTTTCTCTCCTGCAATTGTTAGTTCCTATTGGATACTGTAGCTCAACTTGATGGCCCACATTTATTTTCAGGACAATCAAGAAAATTTTTTCAGGCTAGGGAAGGAAATAAACTGGGTTTTGGTAGTTTTTAAAATGCAATTAATCATTTAATACATAGCCTCAAATAGAATTGTGCATAGTACAATTTATAGAAAATTTCCAAATTCTGCTACTATTATCCAAATCTGAAGTGATGTGGAAAGGAAATAATTTTAATTATGGAGACAGGTGATGGCTCTGTTTCCCAACAGGAGCACTCTCTCTCCCTCTCCTTCTCTCATTTATTTCTTCTCTTATTTCCTATATCTCTTTACTCTTTCTTCTCTGCCCAGATATTCCCAAGCCTTCCCCACAGAAAATGTACAAGCACTGAAAAGTTATTGTCAAGATATAATAATATATCCATGATACTGGTCTAAAGTTAAAAAAAAAAAAGAATACTTACAGTATTGTGGAGGATGTGGAAGGGGGGACATAGAACCACTTTGTACAACAGTTTGAAGATTCCTTGAATGATTTAAGATCCACCTGCCATATGACCCAACATACCAATCCAAAGTATTCATCCAAAGAAAGGGAAAGCTTATATATGCACAAAGTTTTGTGCACAAATGTTCATAGCAGACTGATGTGCAATAGTCAAATACTAAAAACAGCACAAATATTTATTAAATAGGAATGTATAGTCAACTCTCATATATCCATACAGTAAAGAAATATAAATAAAATCCCATATAGGTGTCTAATGTGAAGAACAGAGGAAAAAAAAAACTCTGGAAAAAATTGATGAGTTTCAATTACCTGTGAGATAATACTAAGTGATCTAATACATCTATCCCTAGAGTCATAGAAAGAAAGAAGAAAGGGAATGGGGAAGAAAACATTCAAGAAACAATTAACAAATGTCCCTTAAATTTTTGAAAAAGATCAACTTATAAATTCAGCCTAAAAGCCCTCAATAAGATGTGTAAAAAATCAAACAATACTCAACTGTACCATGATGAAAAGTAATTTTTTAAAAAGTTTTAAAAATGGCTAAAGGAAAAAAGATACATTATCTACATGGAAATGCCTAACAAAACTGAGTGGTTAATATCATCAGAAATATATATGCAAGGAAACAATGTAATAATATCTTTAAAATGATAGAAAGGGAGTGAGAAATCCTATAAATCAAGTTCTATATACCAAATTTTAAAAAATCCTTCAGAAATTAGAGTAAAGAAAATTGTGGTGAATAAGAGCAGAGAGAATATATCTTTGCTAAAAATGCCTTAAAAGAAATAGTAAAGAAAGTGTTTTAGCCTGAGGAAAACTATTAACAAAATAGAACATAGAATTTATAAGAGATGTAAGAAAAGAAGAGCACTGGTGATAAGTAGGTTGACAAAAATAATAGACTATTTTGCTTCCTATCTTAATTTCTTTATAAAGAGAACTGACAATTTTAAGCCAATAATTACTTACGGCATTTATAACTATATAAGTAAAAAATGGCAACACTAACAAAAACAATGAGATTGCTTAATAAGATTTTTGATTAATGAAATTATACTCATAAATTTCTTATAATTAATCTGAAGTAGTAAAACAGGAATTATATATAGATGGTGACATTGTAAGTGTACATATATTTTCTAAAACAAGTACTCAAAGGGCATAAAGAATTATACCTAAAGGATATAGAGGAATAAAATAAAATATTTTATTAACCTTAAGGGCAATACAAAAAGAACAGAAGGAGGGAACAAAAAGAAATAAAAGTAGATATGGAAATCAAATGACAAGATACTACACTGAAACTCCAAATGAAAGGGAGAACTGCAACATTGGTGGAGAGGGGCAGATCATAATATGCTATCTAAGAGAAACACTTGGTACAAATATGCAGTCAAGTTGAATGTGAGAGCTGGAACAATATATTTGAATCCAAGCATACACATAAGACATGTCATTTGGCTATGAAAATTTAAGAAAGAGCAGGCCTCTGGAAAGAAATATTACAGAGATAAGTTGGAAAATTTCATAATGATAGTATGCAAATCAATACAGAAGGAAGAAATAAAAATCATACATGTACAGAAAACTCATAGTAGAGATTTAATTTACATGAAGGAAAATCTGACAAGAACTAAGAGATTAGAAAAACTCACAATTATAGTGGGAGAATTTAACACCTATCTCTGAGATATAACCCTGGATGCAGGTTGTTATTTATCCTTTAAGTAACATAGATTTCTTTCATCTTGACATTCTGCAATTTATTTATTTATTTGTCTTTTTGCCTTTTCTAGGGCCGCTCCCATGGCATATGGAGGTTCCCAGGCTAGGGGTCGAATCGGAGCAGTAGCCGCTGACCTATGCCAAAGCCACAGCAACACGGGATCCGAGCCGAATCTGCAACCTACACCACGGCTTACAGCAACTCTGGATCCTTAACCCACTGAGCAAGGCCAGGGATGGAACCCGCAACCTCATGGTTCCTAGTTGGATTCGTTAACCACTGCGCCATGACGGGAACTCCTACATTCTGCAATTTAAACAACAAACTCATCGGCTATTCCTTCTGAAACTGTTCATTTCATTAGCTTTTAAGCAGATTGCCTCTTCCTATATCTACTTTTTTTTTTCCCTAAAAAGCCTAGCTGAGGTTTTAGCTCTGGCCCATACAGAAAAATCATCTCCATTTGCTTGAAGGTCTGAGAATCAAACATTGCTACATAGAATGATTATCCTCCATATTTGAAATATTGAACACATAACCCCTATAAAGAGGACTTAAAAAATACTGTCAGGGAAGGGGAAATTTTCCCCCATTCCTCAAATTCTTTTGACTGGTCTAGTAACTAATTAGATTGACAAAAGACAGATACAACAGGAGGAAAAAAAAAAAATGTATGGAAGTCTCCTAGAAATAGGACCCAACAAGTCCTATTTATACTTTTAGACAAAGAAACAGTAACTTTATAAGAAATTGATAGGAAATGGAAATTTGGGCTTTAAGTATTTAGTGAAGAATCTAAACAGAGTTTGGGTTTGAGGTAGTAAAATAGTAAAGAAGTAACAAGGTTTGTTTATGTAAGCTTTTCAACCCAGAATTCCTGTCTCTGGCAATGAAGAAGCCTCTCTACTCTTATACAAATAGTGCCATTAACCCAGAAGATTTAGATCCTGCTTTTAGGGAGACAGAAGAGGGTCAGACTTCCCTTTTTGCACTGGAAGCATTTCTCCAGTAACTTTAATTCAAGATGACAGTATGCCATTGTGGCATATTTTGGGTCGACCTCCTTTGAGGCCCAACAATACCCTAAGATATGGCTGTGTCTGTGTAGGTCTTAAAAGAGTCTATAGAGAAACAGTAATATATAGACCTTAGCAGGTTAGGATGAAATTTTAACCTGGTGTCACATTTTTCTTGCTCAGGTCTAATGGTGTTCAGAATTTGGTTTCATCAGCAGGGGTGAAAATTACAATCATGCATAGAAAGTAAATCTTTTTATTAGGTAGAACACATAAAGTGCAAAAACAATTGGTAATGCCTTTACTGACAGATACAGTAACAGTTATGAACACTGTAGAGTACTGCTATTTATTTGACATTTATTAAACAGAGTTTAATGGTAGTGACATTTAATCTAATTCATCAATTTAATAGTTTTCATGAAAATATGCCATTTATTTAAATGCTCTATGTATCTTTCCCATTCTCACTAATCATTTTTGTTCATTTGCTATTGAAGTAGGTTGTTTTGAAATAGTGCATTAGAATCAGAAGAATATAGCTTTATAAAGCATTATCGTTAAAAACCTATCTAGATTAAGAAGTAGTAAGTAATTATAATTTTATAGGATTATTTTTTCATTTGTCTCAACGATGGTAAATCATTAGGCCTGAGAAATCATCCGTATGGATCTATAGATACACGCCAGAGGTCATCTTTGGAAACATAATCATACATTATTATGAAGCCTCAATTTATAATGGGTTTTCTTCTAAAAAAATCTTTAGTAGTAATCTCTTCTAATGAACATTAATCTGATAATCATCAAGAGAGTTTTAGCTTCACATTTGTTTACCAGATCAGTAGACCCCCCAGGATGAAATAATAAGTAGACAAATGATGTTGTTCTGCTCCTTTAGGATAGATATTTTGTACCTGAGATATTTCTAGTACTGATCTAAATTCAAGTATCTAAATTAATAAGTAATCAATCAGTCAGGTTCAGGCACTTTGAAGATTTGAGCTTGAATGCATTTTTATTTCTGTTGACCGTATTTCCACTGTCTCATTGTAGGATGGTTGAAGACAGATACCCATCTTCCTGCCTGGGAGTACCCCAAGACTTGTCATAAGGAAAAGAGAATTTTTAAATATGAATTTAACTAATGTGAATATTGCATGATACAATACAAATTTTTGGTATTATTAATTTATGACTTTTTGTAAAGCTGGCCTAGTAAAATTGGTCTGATTTGAGGAATTGCTTTTCTCTAATCATCCTAGATAGATTGTTTCTGAAGGAACATGTATCGATGCTGGTGTGTCTTCAGGGAAGTCCAGCTGGCTGGCCCTGAAGTACCATTGTATGACAACATAGACCATGTAGATATTGTTGGTATCCAGGATTTCTTGGATGTTAATTGATAATAACGATTACAAATTCTCACTGTAGTATAACTTAAATAGCACATTACTTATTTACACTGAGAAACATTGCCATCAGTGTAACTTCAAGTGGTCTGGTGTTATTCTCTTTTAAAGGAGATTTTCATGGAAAGCTGAATTATCGTACATTTAAAATAATACAAGATAAATTATTTATAGGGTGTGAATATTAAAGATCTTCCAACTTTATGTGTAGATTTTATATCCGAATCCACATCAATGATAGATATTCTAGGTAGACATATTTTGCCATCTTTCACATTGGAGTCGTGAAAGATGGCAATGTTTTAGTAGATTTTCCCCATATCCACTGGTCTGCAGATAAATGTTTAACAAACTAGCTCTGGAGGAAAAAAAATCTAATTTTTAGTGTTTTCCAGTGTCTGTGGTGTATATAGTATTACCATGGCCAAGTTCAAGCTATCAACATCCCTGAATGTACAGCTGGGAAGAGATGTCAGTAGCCCAGCTCTCACAAGCCAGCCAATGCTGGCACTATCAAACCACTGCAATGGCTCTCTTTCAGATACTGCTTTATAAACTTCCACCACTGAATGATTATTATTCTTCTGAGGGGTATTTTCTTTAAATATATTCAATTATAATCACATCTTAATATTTTGAGCCTTAAAATGACTATGTTGTTTTTTTCCTGATCTCTCATACTTTTATGGTTTGATTTTCAGAAGTCATTCTTATTTCAAGTTCTTAGAGTGCTCTCATTACTTGATTTTATGTATTATCCACTCCAGACTTTCTATTATGTTTTCTTAATACTACCTGCATCAGGAGCTCTGAGAAAGGGACTTGGGATCAGCATTTTAATACATTCCTCTGTAAAAAGATGGTTAAACTTTGAGAATCTCTGTTCTGAAAGAACTGCCTTTTCCTTAAAGATGAAAGTCTATTTTAATTTAATATAGACAAAAATGCAGTCAAGATAGAAGTGGGTAATTGGAGAGTAAATAATGGTGAGAAGTTAGTTTTAGGAATTCATGAAACTGTAATCTTGACGAGCTTGACTTTGGAATAAGGACTTATGTATAGGTTTTTTTAGTTTTGTCATATAGTAAACAGATGATTTGTGATGGTAGTTCTCAATACTCAGGTACAGCAGAATCCCCTGGTGAGGTTAAATTTGTATGTAATTATTCTATATGATACTGATAAGCAGCCAGGATTGAGAACCACTTCCAGCAGGGACCCCAAATATTTTGTTTCATGACACAATAATATTTTACTGGAATCCCTATATCAATAAACAAAACGACTTGGAATTTTGAGTATTTCTCTCACTGTACTTGCCTTTTAAGCAATTTGTAAAATCTGAGCTTTGAAGAGAGCTGATGCCCTTGAAAGAAATACAGTATGATCATGAACTGGTAGTTTCTACTTCTCTTGAAAACCTAAGCTATCTAAGAGTGATCTCTGAAGCTCCCTGGGGCCCCTTGGCACACAATTTGGGAACTAGAGACTTATAGAAAAAATTTTATGAGAATATACAAAGAAATTTTTAAAAATACCAAAACAGAGTGATAAAGAGCAAAATAACTTGATGAGAGCCAGGATTTCTCATTAAGTTTTGTTTTTATTAATTTTTTCTATGATAAAAATAATGACGACAATAATAATGATAAAATAATTGGCATTTAGTGGGAACTAGCTGTGTACTAATCACTACATTTTATACCTTTTCCCATTTTTTTGTAACAAATCTGAGAAGTAGGTACAATTATCTCTTAGTTTTTAGTTCTGAAAAGTATAAGCTTTGAATTTTAGCCACTCTCCAACTAGCAAGTGACACAGGCAAATAAGAAAGATGGTTCACTTGTGAATTCATCTTGATAGGAATGTGACTTAATCATTAAGAATAACAATTAAGAATTAAGAAAATAATTGGTGGTGAGACTGTAGTCTCAGTATAAATAGGCAGATCAAAAAGTAAAACAGTGAGAAGACAGAATTCCTGTTGTAGATACAGGTCTTGTAGAACTGGATAAAAAAATAATTAAAAAATCCCACTAGTTTGGAGGCATGTGTGTGTGTGTGTGTGTGCGTGTATTCACAGGCACATGCAAACATGTCGATGTGTATATAATTATCAGATATTACACACATGTAGACAAATACATTCATAATTACCTTCATGTAACTAGGGTTATGTCCAATTGCAAATGAGAATTACAGAGGCAAAACAGTGTAAAACTGCATGGTAGAGGGGAAATAATGTGTGATAGTAGGAAAAGGAAGACAAGGAAGAGGACAGAGTAATGATAGCAGCTGCTGTCATCTTGAACCTTCCTGAACCTCTCAATCACTATTGCCCTTTAATAGTGATATTGAAACTCTTAAGCATTTCTCTTGAGATAGTCCCTGTCCAAAGCATACTGTTAAATTTCAGCACAGAGTTTGGACTAAAGACTGTTTTTCTCTTTGAAATGTCTTTTTCTTCTTAGGAGCTTTGTGTTACTTCACACATGTTGGGTTCCAGAACTGACTGGAACAAAAAAAGCAGAGTTCTTGAGTTGCTTGTTTACTGCTGAAAGCCTGCAATGACAAATGCTAATTTTACCTATGAATGAATACCAGGAAATAAAAAAAGCCATGTAATGTCAGAGATATGAGGGTCTATAATTAAATCAGTAAATATCCTCCAGACCCTTTGTTTTAAAATTTCTCTATTTTTTCATTACCTGAAAAATAAGAAACTACATGTTCTCAACTCTCCCCTTCATTTCTTCCCTGCCTTCTCCCCACACTAAAATATCTTAGTCATTAGGCTTTTGGAACATATGCTGTTAGGCTGCATTTGTACAGAAAATTGACCCACTTCTAAGAACCATGAAATGATGCTTTTGACACCTCTATGTTCACTCCAGTGCTTCATCCTATTTTCACTGCTTGATTGGGAGATATGTTATACTTTTGTACCTCTTGATGTAATGGGTACAATCCCTGACACATGACAGTCATCTAATAAATATATTTTGGATGAAATAATAAGATCCACCCACATTTAGATCTATGTTTTTGACTTAATAGTTTACACAGTGTATCTTACGTCACAGCTCTTTAATTGAGCATCTTTGGGTTAGATTTGCTCTGCTCATACAGAATTATCTAATGGCTATTAAAAGACTTGTCTAATGAGACTTTTTCTCCAATATATCAACCTCTTTGATCTTATGCTTTAATCAGCTTATCTCTAGCAGCACATGCCGAATGATGCATTATAGTCATCATTCTAGTTGCAACTGACTGCTTTCTCTGTTGTTCTCTTAGTCTGGGAATGTCTCCCCACTTCTGTCATTCTTCTCTTCTTTGCTTTCTGTTACCACCTGTCAAAACCCTCTTCTTCCCAGAAAAATCAGTGCAGACTTGCTCTTAGAGATGAGAAAAAAAAATGTTCCCTCTACCCTTCTAGGTTTTAGCTAAGGGCCCCCTGTAATAAAAAGAAAGATTAATATGAGAAAAACACACAGTTTAATAAAATGCATATCTCCTATATACATGGGACAGATGCAAAAAATTGAGTAACTCCCTGAAATAGCCCAAGTCACGACCTTAAATACCATCTCCAGCTAAAGAAAAAAGATGTTGAATAGGAGAAAAGTCTAATTATGGGAGGTTATTAACTAAAGCACAGTAAATAAGGGTATGATCCTTAGGCAGATTTAAATCCTTGTTTTCTCTGTTGATAAGAGTTCTTAGAGATTTAGACATTCTTTCCTTCCTAATTTTGAGAGAGACACACACTTATAAGTGGATATTTTCTTTATAAATGTTTATGTCTCTTACAAAAAGATAGCTTTTACTCGGTTTTCAGAGCTTCCCCCTTGTCTGCTATTTTTTTTTTTTTTGAATTAACATTTCAAAATACACCTTATGCTAAAGAGGATATTTTGGGGTGGCATATTCTACTCTTATGCTCTTCCTATGAAGATTTCAGCTATTTCAGTGAGTTAATTTTTCTGGGTCTCTCACGTGTGTGTGTGTGTGTGTGTGCAGTTAAAATTTTGTTTTACTTTCTCCTGTTAGTCTGTCACATGCCAACTTAATGAAGATCAGCCAAAAGGACCAAGAAGGGCTGAAGAAAATTTCTTCCTCTTCAGCAAGTCTTAGGCCTGCTTCCAGCAACTTATTTGTTGGTCAGATGCTATTTCTCCTGTCAGATGATGTTTATAAAATCAGCAGGGTCACTGGGCTTCTTGAATACATAGAATTGCTATTAAAAAACAAAACAAAACACAGTAATTCCAGAGATAGCAATTTGTAAAAAAGAGAAAATTGGAAAAGGAGGTTCAACTTCCTGCCATATGTGGCCCAAATGGTAAAATGTTTTAATGTAGATCGAAGTTGATTGCCTCACTTGATGTGTCTTTCTACATATTCCTTTTGTGTATGATCATGCCAGTAGTGGGTAGTGGAGGCATAGAGGGGACCTGAATAGGTAATGACGCTAATTTGCCTCATGCAGGAAGAGTGCAAAAGTGCCCTTCTACATTTACCGTGTTAGAGAGGAAAGGTGGTGGGGAATTTGCTTTAGAAATACATGATAAAAAGGAGAATTGATCTTTGCCTATGTTTGTCCTCTTTTGTTGTTGTGGGAACAATATTGAATGCTTTCTGGCAACTACTAATCAATTGCTGTCTTCCTCCTGACAATCTTTTCTATCACCGTTTGGTACTCTTTTATCTCTTTTCTCAGTACATGCTATATTAGTACTATTCATTCACTCAGACATTTATTGAGTGCTTACCTATGGTCCACTGTGCACTAGTTGTCATGGGGAGTAAATATATGTACCGAAGAAGAAAAAATATAGTTTCTGCCTTAAAGAAGGTATTAATCATTCTCTCATCAACACAATCTATTGAAACCTCTTTAACGTGGTTATGAGGATTGAAGTAAATATATATGCATATGTATATTTTTTTCTAAGTAGAAATATATATTAGGGTGGAGCAAGATGGCAGAGGAGTAAGCGGTTGTGCTCACCTTCTCCCACAAACATATCAAAAAAACACCTCTACATGTAAAATGACTCACACAGAACATCAACAGAATGCTGGCAGAAGAACTTAAACCTCCAAAAATGGCAAGGAACTCTTGATGTAACTGGGTAGAACAAAAGAAAAAGAGAGAGAGAAAAGGAATCAGGATGGGACTAGCATTCCTGAGAGGGAGCTGTGAGGGAGAAAACGAACCCAAATCCTGGGAAGCCATCTAAATGATGGAAAGATTAGCTGAGTTGGAGAGACCTCAAAGTCACCAAGAAAAGCGTAGCAGCTGGACCAAGAACAGCAAAGCTGAGTGATAGCTGCACAGATCATCTGAACCACTGTCTCAGACACCACAGCCTGAGAGACTCAGGCGGGGGGCTGGGCGCTGAGACTTAGGCTCCGGAGGTCAGTCCCAAGGAGAGGACTGGGGTTGGTGGTATGGAAACAGCCTAAGGGCCTAAGGAGCAGTGCTCCATGGGCAGGGGAGTGGCTTGCCACAGACTGGAGAGGGGAACACCATGGCAGAGGGAACCCAGGAGAAAGTCCAGACCCACAGGAGAGGCAAGGCGCCATTGTTGGGGAGGGCAAGAGGAGGAGGGGCAGACAGCCTGCACCAGAGCGTGCGCATACGGGTAGGCTCTCAGAGGGTGGGATGGCTCTGGTGCAGGCTTTGGTCAGCAAGAAGCCTCTTGCTTGTTTAGGGGAGACTGGGCAATTCTTGTTCAGGCTACCAGTGGCCAGGAACCTCTTGTATGGGCTAAGGGCATCAGGGGACTAAGTGCGACATGCTGCCTCTTGCACAATCTCTAAGTGGAAGGGACAGACCAGGGTGGTCATCTCAGAGGCCAAAGAGAGGCATGGCTTGCTACCACTGGGGGCCTGTGTGTGAGTGGGCTCCACCTGTGACCCCAGTCACCTCAGGGGTTGGCCAAAAAGAAAAAAAAAAAAAGGGCACTGCAACTAAGCACCGTACACTGTTGCTCTTACTCCCCTGGGAACACACCCACCCTGCAACTGCCACTGCCAAATGCTCTGGGTGACACCCAGACACTTGGTCACTGTCCCATCCCAAGACCCTATAACTAGGAGCAGCTGGCACAGCACCTCCTGCATGGGATTACTGGGACAGGATGCTTCTTGCATGGTCTGTAGGTGGCAGGGGAAAACTGTCTCAGTTACCTCTGATGCCAGAGGTGGGCATGGCCCGCCACCACTGGGGGTACCTGAACAAAAATCACTTATAGCCCCAACCACCTCAGAGGGCACCACGGAGAAGGACATTGTGACAGAACACCACCTGTTGTTGCTCTTGCTTCCCTGGGAGAACCCCTGCCCTGTTGCTGCCACTGCCAAATGCTCTGGACGGTGCCCAGATGATTGATCACTGTCCCTTCCCCGGGAACCTACAACTAGGAGCAGCTTGTGCAGCACCTCCTCGTGTGACTAAGCAGGATGAGGTGCTTCTTGTATGGTCTATAGGAAGTGGGGGCAAATCACCACAGTTATCTCTGGCTCCAGAGGTGGGAATGGCTAGCCACCACTAGGGGTCCATGAACAGGTACCACTTGCAGCCCCAATCACCTCAAGGGCACCACAGAGGAGGGCATTGTGACTGAACACCACCTGTTGGTGCTTTCATGCCCCTGGGAACACACCGGCCCTACTGCTGCCACTGCCAAACACACTGGGGAGTACCCACATACCTGATTTCTCTTACTTCCCAGTATCCTGGAACTAGGAGCAGCCTATACAGCAGTTCCTATGTGGGCTAAGTAAGACGGGCTGCTTTATGCATAGTCTACAGATGGTGGGGGCAAACCACCACAGTTATCACTGACTCTAGAGACAGTCATGGCCTGCTCTCACTAGGGTTCCCTGAACAGGAACCACCTGTGGTTCCAGTCACCTCAGAGGAGGGCATTGCAATCGAACACAAGCTATTGTTGCTCTCACTCCCCAGGGAACTCACTCACCCTGTTGCTGCTACTGCCAAATGCTCTGGTCACCTTGTAGATCTGCCTAGAGCTCATTACCACTTCCCAGGGCCCTGCAACTAGGAGTAGCCTATGCCACCTTCCGGCAGGTCCCTGCTGCTGTTGAGAGCCCAACAACCAGGCACTGACTGCTGGCCCTATCCATTGACTCCTTCTCCCTGAAAACACACTAAGCATCCTGGGGATAACAGCCTGCCTACACCAGAGAGACAGCAAATATTCAAGTTCCCATGCCAAAAATAAATAGTAACCCCCCAAAATACAAAGGGGTACTCTTGCTTAGAAGTAGCCTTACAAGACTACAGTTTGGCTTCCCCAAATTCACAGAAAAAAAAAAAAAAAACACAAGCAAGATGAAGAAGCTCAGAAACCATTACCAGTTAAAGCAATAAGAGAAGTCAGCAATGAAACAGACCTCTGCAGTCAGACAGACATTGAGTTCAAAAGGGAGATAGTAAAAATGCTGAAGGAATTAGGAGAGGATATGAATAGTAATGCAGATTATTTAGAAAGGAACTAGAAAATATGAGGAGGAGCCAAGAAAAACTAGAAAATTCATTTACAGAGATGCAGAATGAACAATGCAGAGGAATGAATTAGTGACATGGAAGACAGAATAATGGAAATCACCCAAACCAGAGAGCAGACAGAAAACCAAATGGAAAAACATGAAACCAATATAAGAGACCTATGGGATAATATAAAGTGGGCCAATCTACACATAAAAGGAATTCCAGAAGGAGAAGAAAAAAAAAAGGGGATTGAAAATATATTTGAAGAAATTATGGCTGAAAACTTTCCAAATCTAAAGAATACTAATATCAAGATACAGGAAGAACAGAGGGCTCCAAACCAGGGCCCACAGCAAGACATATTATAATAAAAATGGCAAAAGTTAAAGAGAAGATTCTAAAGGCAGCAAAGAGAAAAGCAAAGCATTAATTATAAGTGAACTCCCATAAGGCTATCAGCTGATTTCTCTAAAGAAACACTACTGGCCAGAAAGGGGTGGCAAGATATATTTAAAGTGCTAAAAGGAAAAAAATTGTAAGCTAAAATACTTTATCCATCAAAAATATCATTTAAAATAGAAGTGGAAATAAAGAATTTCTCCAACAAACAAAAGCTAAAAGTGTATAGCAACACTAAAACCATTCTAAAAGAAATACTGAAAGGGCTTCTCCATATTAAAAAAAAAAAAAAAGAATTAGGATGGAGAAAACCACAATTGGAAAGCAATCTCTTAAATAAACCAGCATACAGATCTAAACATGAGGGGTTTTTTTGTTTGTTTGTTTGTTTTAAAAAGACATAAAAATCATACAGTGTGGGGAAGGAAAGTATGAAAATATAGTTTCTTTTGTTATTTTAATGATGTGTTTGAGCATATATAACTATCAGGCTAAAGCAAGCAGATATAGGAAGGGGTTAACACACTTAAAAAACAGGGCAAACACAAATCAAAACCTAACATTCACAAAAACTGAAAACTACTCAACCATAAAATAAATGGAAACCATCCAACCAAAAAAAGAAAAGAGCAACATAGAATCAAATGGAAAACAAGGTTTAAAATAGCAATAAATACATATCTAGCAATAATCAAATATCAAAATATCTTTTAAAATTGCACTCCCAAAAATGAAATACCTGGGAATACACATGACCATGGAGGTGAAAGACTTTTATGCTGAGAACGACAAAACATTAATCAAGGAAATTAAAGAAGATATAAAAGAAAGATATTCCATGCTCCTGGGTTGGAAAAATTAATATTGTAAAAATGGCCATCCTACCCAAAGCAATCTACAGATTCAATGCAATCCCTATCAAATTACCCATGACATTTTTCACAGAACTAGAACAAACAATCCAAAAATTTGAAGGAACCACAAAAGACCCAGAATTGCCAAAGCAATTCTGAGGAACAAAAACCAAACAGGAGGCATAACTCTCCCAGACTTCAGGCAATATTACAAAGCCACAGTCATCAAGACAGTATGGTACTAGTACCAAAACAAACATACAGACCAATGGAACAAAATAAAGAACCCAGAAATAAACCCAGATACCTATGGTCAATTAATCTTTGACAAAGGAGGCAAGAACATAAAATGGGAAAAAGACAGTCTTTTCAGCAAGCATTGCTGGGAAACCTGGACAGCTGCATGCAAATCAATGAAACTAGAACACACCCTCACACCATGCATGAAAATAAAATCAAAATGGCTGAAAGACTTAAATGTAAAACAAGACACCATAAAACTCCTGGAAGAGAACATAGGCAAAACATTCTCTGACATCAACAACTTTCCAAATGTTTTCTCAGGTCAGTCTCCCAAAGCAACAGAAATGAAAGCAAAAATAAACCAATTGGACCTAATCAAACTGGCAACTTTTGCACAGAAAAAGAAACTCAAAAGAAAACAAAAACAAAAAGACAATTTACAGAATGGGAGAAAACAGTTTCAAATGATGCAACTGACAAGGACTTGATCTCTAAAATATGTAAGCAACTTACACAACTCAACAGCAAAAAAGCCAACAACCCAATGGAAAAATGGGCAAAAGACCTGAATATTCAGACCTTTCTCCAAAGAAGACATACAGATGGCCAACAAGCACATGGAAAAATGCTCAACATCCCTGATTATTAGAGAAATGCAAATCAAAACTACCACAAGACACCACCTCACACCAGTCAGAATGGCCATCAGTAGTCCATATAACAAAGAAAGGAACCAGTAGGAAAAGGGCAGGGAAAAATCAGAGTGACTTTGAAAATTTAGTAAACAAGAATGTTAGGGACAGAGAAAAGAGATACTTGAAGTCAGCTGCTGAACAGATTTTGAGAAGAAAGAGAATGAAGAGAAAATTTAGGATATAATTAGAAAGCATGCAGTATCTTGACCCTGCTGCTCTCTTCAAAAGGCATCAACAAACAAATACATGCTTAAGTTATGTTTAATGTATTCCAGATGAAAATTAGCACAGTTGCAAGGTTGAACAATGTATTAAGGTTATTTGGATGCCAAAAAATGGGAAAGCTTTTTACTCATATGATATTAAGCAGCTGTCTGCAGCTTTTGTGACAATTTATTCATCAACTTGGCTGATGACCTTTTTACTTCTCTAAAAATTTTGAGGAAAACTTCGGCCAACATTTATGAGAGTATTTTTATTTTAAACAATTATAAAACATACCTAGGTCTCATCTTCAGAAATTCCAGTGCAATAGTCTGTGTATGGCCCAAGAAGCTATTTTCTAAAAGTTTCCCAGGTGATTTTAACGAATATCTGGTAACTAGAACCACTGCCGAATGTTCTGACAGATTTCATGCGAGGGAAAATTGCCAGAAAATGTGACCTGGTATTATTGGGTGTCTGTGCTGGATATAAAATGTCAGCAGAAAAGGTTTGCCTGATTTTAGTGAACCTATGCATTCTGAAACCAATATTGAAACTAATACTTTGCTGAATTTTCATTTGTGTTTTAATTAATTACACGACATTTTTTTTGATTTTCTGTATAGTTTGTCTTCATTGACACTTTTAAAAACCCCTCTTCTCCTCCCCCCCCCCAAATTATAGAGCTATTAACCAATGTTCTCTTGTGATATTTTCTATATAGTATCAGTTTATAGTCTTGTGTGTGAGATAGCAGGAGACAGAGTGAAGGAATGAGTGCCATTTATCATTACTTTTGAAATTAGCATCATGACACTTTTACAAAATGAATTGATATGTTTTGCAAATATTTATCTTTGCTGTAATGATTTAAAAAACAGATTTTTTTTTGAAAATCTGAAAGAATTCTCTAGTAATCCAACTGGATTTGCCTTCATAAAATAATTGTTTTTCTATAACTGTTTTTCAAATTTTGACTGTCATGATAGTCAAACATTCTGCCTTTTTCAATAATCATTTTTAAATATAAAATTATTCATTCATACATATTTTCAAAGCACTAATTTATGTAAAATTTTATATAATGTCTTTACTCCAAATATACAGTTACAGTCTTTTGAATTCGTAATGTTAGTCTTTTTTCTTTTTTTTTCTAGTTTGTCAGTGATTATCCCATTTTATCAATCTTTTCAGAGAAGCAGGTCTTCAGTTATCTTTTTTTTTTCTTTTTTAAACTGCATTTTCCCCTATATACTAATTGACTTAATAAAAGAATCTTGGCCATTGAAGTTTTCATTTTAAGATATTAAAAAATGGGGTTTCCCATTATGTCTTAGTGGGTTAAGAACCTGACATAGTACCTGTGAGGATACAGGCTCAATCCCTGGCCTTGCTCAGTGGGTTAAGGATTCAGCGTTGCTGCAAGCTGGGTAATAGGTCACAGATATGGCTCAGATCTGGTGTTGCTGTGGCTCTGGCATAGGCCAGCAGCTGCAGCTCCAATTGGACCCCTAGTCTGGGGACTGCCATATGTCACAGGTGAAGCTTAAAAAGAAAAAAGAAAATATATTAAAAAACTAACATGCTGTAGGTAATATAAAGAATTAATTTATAAAACATTTATCTTAAGTATTTTTAGTTATTACTGTTTAATAGACATGGACCACAAATTTATAATTATAATCTCCTCATTAGGTTTTTGTACTATTTTTTGATTGGCTTTTCCCTCTCTCTTGTGGTCTGTGTTCTAAGCTTAATTTATTTATTATCACTCAAATGGGATTTAAAAAATTTTTAAATATGTATGTATATTACATGAGCATTCATACACAAATGTATTAATTTTTATGTAGATGAATTCAGATGATTTTTTTAATAATTTAACCAAGGTTAATACAAAATCACAATTGCATAGTTAAGGCCCCAGACAATAAAATCACACAGTTTAAAAGACCAGCAATGAATTTCTCCTTTCACATTATATTCCTTGCCAGTATTTCATATAGCACCATTTTAATACTTTCTTTGTACTTGTAATCTTTAAATTTTTTTTATATCACATTCTTTTCTTCATCAGTCAAATACCATTGTGACTTAACCATTACTTAGTTAATAATGTATCACTGACTCACTCCAAATCATTTAATCTAAACTCACTTCACAAGTGCTTTGTTATGTAAAACATTTGTGCATTTGTATATGAATTTTCACTATGCTCAGTTAAAACCAGTTAGTTTTCTCTGGGCATAGCTTTTAAATACTGGGAACATAGAAAATGCATAGTTAAATATTTGCTTTAGAGTTGAGAAGGCTAAGACTCAGACATTTTGATTCCTCACCAAATATCACACAGCTGGATGGTCAGAGGCCAAGAATAAACTATCACTAGCTCCCAGCTGTTTAACTTTACATACAGTCACAGATGAATACAAAATTATAAATGTATACAGTAGTTGAAAACATTTAAAAGTAAGAGATTCCCAGTGCTACACAGCAGGATCTCATTGCTAATCCTAGTCACTTATTATGGAGCAGGATAATGGGATAAAAAAGAATGTATACATGTATGTGTAACTGGGTCACCATGTTGTACATTAGAAAAAAATGTATTGGGGAAATAACAATAAAAAAGTTAAGAAATAAATAAAAAGAGATTTCCCAACGTTTCTAGAGATACTATATAGGTGCTAATCAAAAAATTAGAAATGAAACTTCAAGTAAAACAGTGATTTTTTTGTGTTCATGTGATATGATTATAATTCTTGTCACATTTGATTTAAATCAAATTATCCTCAGATTTTCTTTTGTCTGATATTGTCTTATAATTTCATTGCTTTTTGTTCTTTATGGTCCTTTAAGATACAATTTTTATGCAGTTGATAATTTTATTGGTCAACCAAAGCATTCTTAAAATTTTGATATTTCATCAATAATCTAAAAAGTATCATAGCTCTGTATCATGCCTTCAGATTCCATCAATATTACTTAGACTCAATTTGTACATGTGGCTTTGGTTTCCCTTAGTATAAGGATTCCAAGTGAAACCAGATGAAAGAGTATGTTAGGAAATTTAAAATAAATTTTATTGGAGTATAGTTGAGTTATAAATTATGTTAGTTTCAGGTGCATAGCAAAGAAAATCAGCCATACGTATATATATCAGTTCCTTTTCACATTCTTTTCCCATATAGGTTATTACACAATATTGAGTAGATTACTCTGTGCTATACAGTAAGTCCTTGTTACTTTTCTATTTTATATATAGCAGTGTGTATATGTCTATTGTAACCCCTAATTTATACCTCCTTCCTATGTTTCCATTTTGGTAAACATATATATTTGGTTTTAAAATCTTTAAGTCTATTTCTGTTTTATAAGTTCTTTTGTATCATTTATTTATATCATCATATTAGTGATCTCATATGATGTTTGTCTTTTTCTGACTTCACGTAATATGATAATTTCTAGGTCCATCCATGTTGCTGCAAATGGCATTATTTCATTCTCTTTTATAGCTGAGTCTTTTGAAATGAAATTTACTTATAAAATATCATCCTAATTTTCTGAATACCTTGTAAACTCTTTTTCACTCTCTTTCTGAATGGCTGTTGTTCTATCTCCCTCTCTCTGTCTCATTCTCTCTTCCTTGTTGGTATGTAAACTTCCTTGCAAATATTCTTATGAGAAGAAATTCTTTGCCTATCAATTATTAAGGCCTCATTTGTAGGGTGTATAAAAAGAAGAGCAAGTGTGAAGACAAGGTCCACATTATGACTTTTTTACTTCATTAAATAATCGGTTGTATTAAATGGTATTCTCCAGAATGTTGTAATAGGTTTCTTTTAAGCTTCACATAAACTTAAAATTATCTATTCATGTGATTTTCAGTGTTAGTACAAGAGATTGTAACAAGCCACAGCTTTCATCATTATGGGAAAGGTAGTTAGATATTAAGAGTTCCCAGCCATGAATGTGACTCATTCTTTGTCTAACTCATCTGAGAGCCAAAATAAAATTCTGGAATCACATTCAATAATTTTCAAAAAAAAAAAGGCATAGATACAGACCTTGATTGGCAATGATAGACTATAGTCCCCAGTTGACATAGTTATTTACAGTTGACAGTCTGACACAAATACAGATTAAATAGAAGCTCTAACAGCAGTCAGTTTCAAAAAAATCATTTTTTTCTTGATTCTCAGCCAGTTAGGAGTCTTACCTATCTTTGTCAAATGTAACAAATTCATTTAGGGCCACAATGAGGAGGGTTAAACTTACATAATTGCACCAGTACATTAAGACCATCCATCAGTTCTAAATGCCTGCCATTATTTGGGTGACTTTTGATTTACCTTTTTTTTGATTCATCACTTTTCAAATACAAAGTAATTGTAGGATTCCAAACTTTTGACCTTTACAAAATGTCAAAAGAGGGGAAAATGCTTTCTATAATGCCAGTAGGTGGTTTCTTGACAAATTAGGTAGTGATTTGTCTCTTTACCTTAGTTCAGAACATTTTGATAACTAACTGGATTCCCTTAAAAGAAAACAAAACAAGAAGTGCCTCCTTTCTCAACTGGATTATTTGAATAGCTCTGAATGAATAAGATTTATTTTACCTAGGGGAACCCTTTATCATGTATTGCCTGGCAAAATTCTGGTTTATGCCAGTTTCTTGGCATGATTATTAATAGTTCCCCTTTCACACTAAGAATTGAACCAGTTTAGTTGATAAATTATATTATCACTCTATTACCAATTCTATTAGTCAGGCCTCTCCAGAGAAACAGAACAAGTAGGATATATAGATACAGAAAGATATAGAGATTTATTTCAAATAAATGACTTGAAGCTATTGTGGAGGCTGGCAAGTTTAAAATCCATAGACAAACAGTGCAGAAACTCTGGAGCAGGATCTGAAACTACACTCTCACTTTTGTTTTTAAGGCCTTTTGACTGCTTGGATGAGGCCCACCAATGTTACCAAGAACAATCTCCTTTACTTGAGGCTAACTAATAATAGAGGTTAACTACATCTATAAAATACCTTCCCAGCAATACCTATAATAGTGTTTGATTGACTAGCCAGGTCCTATAAGCCTAGCCAAGTTGACACATATAGCTAACCATCACACAATATACAAAAATGTATTTCTATACCTAATATTGAGCTATCAAAAAATAAGAAAATGACCCCATTTGCAATAGCATCAAAAATAATAAAATACAAAGGAATAAATTTAATATTAAATAAATTAATAAATTAAATATGTATACTGCTGCTCATTTGTAATGGTGGTACAGAATTAAAGTTGGCTACAAAAGAGGAAAACAGCCCTTTTGTGCCATTTATTCCTCCTTATTCATTGGAAAACCTGTATCTTTCAGGATAATTCACACATCCTTTGGGGAAATACCTTGGCCTTCTACCTGTATTCTTTGCAAGTTAAAAACTGTCTTGTCTGAGGTAGCCTGATACTGCAGAAGGTTGGCAGCTTTTCGAAGCAGTGAATTGCAGTTAAGAATGAAGAAGCCTCTCTAGTTGTTTGGTTTGGTTGGTTGGTTGGTTTGTTGTTTTGTTGTTTTTATTAGCATTATTATCCAGACTGGGATGCCTCCCCCAAAAAACATGTTCACATCTGTGTCTGACTTTGATGCTGGTGGACTGGCTGGCTGTGTTCCTTGGTCTATTTGGTTTTTTTTTTTTCTTTTGGCTTTTTGCTATTTCTTTGGGCCGCTCCCGTGGCATATGGAGCTTCCCAGGCTAGGGGTTGAATCGGAGCTGTAGCCACCGGCCTACGCCAGAGCCACAGCAACGCGGGATCCCAGTCGCGTCTGCAACCTACACCACAGCTCACGACAACGCCGGATCGTTAACCCACTGAGCAAGGGCAGGGACGGAACCCGCAACCTCATGGTTCCTAGTCGGATTCGTTAACCACTGCGCCACAACGGGAACTCCCTCCTTGGTCTATTTGTACCCATGTCTTATAATTCCATTTAAGATACAAATTGAAAGAACACTTCAGGGTTAAACTACTTAAGAAGCTGGATGTAAAACTAGTGTAAATACCTGAACTCCTGGCTTCTTTGCAGCCTGGGAAACTCTATTTTGTCTTCTGGGGTTATACAAGAGAATGTTTCAGATGATAACAAATACTCAGTCTTACTCATGCTTGCCTGCTCTCCAGAATAAAGCTGTGCTACTCCTTTGGATGAGGCCAGTGTAGTGCTTCTGTCTCATGTATATACTATTCTCTATAAAATACTCTACATAAAAGAAGTCTGGTTAGCCTGAAGCTACCATGTGAAGAGAGCCATTGTGAAACCACATAGAAACAGGAAGAGTGGCTGAGGAAACAGAGCTGTTTGCATCTTCCCAGCCCAATCACTAGAAGTGTTAGCGAAGACAGCTTCAAAGAAGACTGTACCCTAGCCACCATTTAATTAAAACTCAATCTGATCCCAAGAAACAGTTGCCTAACTTATCCCTGTAACCTCAGACTTTTGAGAAAAATGGATGATGTTACTGTTTTAAGCCACTATTTAGGGGTGATTTTGTATACAGCAATAGATAATCAGAACTATAAGCCAAATGAAAACCAGCAAAGACTAAAGAATAGTGAGCCTTGAGATGGATCCAAGTGGGCATATTTAAATTATTAAAAAGGAAGATCCACCCATGTATAGTCCAAAGAACAAAAAATTATACCCAGTCTTGGAGTCCCAGTCTCATCTACTTGTTTTGTGGATGACAGCTTATTTAAAAACTTAAATTAAAAAACTAAATCCATTGTTTGAAATCCAAACTTATCAAGCAAATTTAGCAAATGGTTCTAAGAACCTGAACTTCTAACCACTATAGTTCCTCACTGAAGATTAACACATTGAAATTCTGGTTTTACTTTTCTTGAAAAAGACACATGCACCTGTATGTTTATTGCAGCACTATACACAGTAGCCAAGACACGGAAACAACCCAAGTGTCCATCAATAGATGATTGGATTAGGAAGATATGGTGTATATATACACAATGGAATACTACTCAGCCATAAAAAAGAACAAAACAGTGCCATTAGCAGCAACATAGATGGAACTAGAGACTCTCATACTGAATGAACTATGTCAGAAAGAGAAAGACAAATACCATATGATATCACTTCTATTTGGAGTCTAATATATGGCACAAATGAACCTTTCCACAGAAAAGAAAACCATGGAATTGGAGAGTAGACTTGTGGTTGCCAAGAGGGAAGGGAAGGGAGTGGGATGGATTGCGAATTTGGGGTTAAGAGATGCAGACTATTGCCTTTGTAATGGATAAGCAATGAGATCCTGCTGTGTAGCACTGGGAACTTTGTCTAGTCACTTATGATAGAGCATGATAATATGAGAAAAAAGAATTTATACTTGTATGTGTAACTGGGTCACTATGCTGTACAGTAGAAAACTGACAGAACACTATAAACTAGCTACAATGAAAAAAATAAAAATCATTATTGTTAAAATGTTAAAATGAAATTCTGGTTTTATACATCAATTTAAATTTGATAACACAATAGGACCTTGCATTTTTTTTTTAAATACCTGAACTCCAGCTATTTATTAATTCTAATGCTTAATTTGGGTTGAATACAAGAAATACTTTGCTGTTTTATGATTACTATTAAAATGGGAACCATAGTTCAGAATAGAGGAGGGCTGTTTGTTTTTTGTCTTTTTTGTTTTCTTTAACAATATAGCAGCAAACCCTAGAGTCAAAAATCTGGCACACATACACTTTAAAATCTGAAAGCACATATATGGTAAAGCAATACCATTAAAATGGAGGAGTCAGATTGTTATGATCATTATACATCTACAGATGTGATAAATTCATTTGAGTAATTAAATAAATAAAAACAAAAACAAAATAAAACGGTGGAGTCAACTATTCACAGATAGAATTAAAGACTGCCAAAATAAATTCAATGGAAATGAATTTACTTTTTACTGTAATCCAAGCTAATTATAAATTTTTGCAAGTGTGACAGGCATTTCTCTGGGGAAGAACTGGAAATTATAGAAATGTGGAACTGGCCTCTTCATGTCTTTACACCCATCTTAACATGGTGTTTAAACACCTAAATCTCATGTTCTTTCAAATTTTATAAAACTCCCTAGAAACTGGTCCACTAAACCAAATTGTTTTAGTTTACCAAAAAGAGGAAAACTGAAACAAATCCCTTTGTTTCTGTCCTCTTTGAGAACATTTTAGTTGGTTCATGAAGAGACATGAAGACAGGTTTTGACCACAATGTGTGAACCAATATCTACAAATTTGAACATAGTAGAATTTGAATAGAATTAAAGTTAACATTAGACTTAGTTTCTTTGTCCTCCTGTATCTTCTCTCTTCTGAAATTCCCTTTTTTTACCCATGACTCAGTTATCTAAAGAAAATCTTAAAATTATTTCAAACACAAGCCTAAAATCAAATTTGAGATTACCACATTAAGACAATCCACAGTCAGGGTTCCCACTGTGGTGCAGTGGAAAGGAATCCCACTAGTATCCATTAGGATGTGGATTTGATCCCTGGCCTCACGCAATGGGTTGGATCTGGCATTGCCATGAGCTGCAGTATAGGCTGGCAGCTGCAGCTCCACTTTGACCCTAGCCTGGGAACTTCCCTATGCTGCAATGTGGCCCTAAAAAAGCAAAAAACTAAAAATGAAAAATAAATAAGACAACCTACAATCAACATCAACCTTGTGAGATTTGCCTACTTCCAAATATAAGAATTTACCTTGAGTTTCCATTAGTTTTCCTATGCCTAGTGGTCCTAGCCTTTTAGATAGCCTTCTATTTTATCTGCACAGCAATGAAAAGATTGAGTCTTTCTTACCCTGATATATATATATAACTTTCTCAAACTTATATACATAAAGTCTAAATGAGACACTGCTTTCCTGAAAGACATTCCAGTGTGATATTTCTGTTTGGATTTCATAGATATGGTAGAGAAAGTGATGACTGTCTTAGGCAGACAGAACAGTTTATTTCTATAATGAGGTACCCTGGGTTTCTTCACTTGTGGTATAGCTCTTGCTGAGTAATGTCTAATTTATATTCATTTTCTGTTGTCTATGACATAAGTAGCTTTCATAAATCTTAATTTCTTTGATCATTTTTTTTCTCAGAAAATATCACAGGGGGAAATGAAGGGTTTTCTTTGTTAGTATGTAAACTTTCTGATTCAGATACATAACTAAGTATTCTAGTCAGTGTCCAGAGCTTTCAGAAATCTGGGACAAGATGAAATGTATAGCTTGGTCAGAAGAGGATCAAATGCTTGTGTTGCACTTTGAATTTATAAGGGAAAGCAAAATGGATTGTCACTTTAAAACATAGAATTCCTTCAAGAATCTTTCTATGGTATAATCTAAAGCAGTGTCATCTCTGACTTTGTTGCTCCATAGTTTAGTTGGCTCTTAAAATTACAATTGTTTTTGATAAAAGAACTTGTCTACTTGACAACTTTGGTAGAAAAACAGAAAACAGAGATAAGAATGACAAAGAGAAAGAAGCAGGAAAAAACAAAGTGACTAATATAGAATTTAGAATTTGTAGGCTTAGCTCAAAACCCCCAAGAGCCAATTAATCCAAATGATATTTATAATTGAAACTACAATTGCAAACCATAGTTTTCATTCTCTCTATGAGTTTCAGTGGTTGTTCTCAACATGATATAAGGAGTAAGCTAAGATTTTTAAGGTAAAATTGTTAATATGTATTTGGATATATTTCCTTCTGAAAAGATTCTTTTGGGGGAAAATTGGAAAACAGACTTAATGAATACATAGAAAAACTAAGAAAGGAGGAAAAAAGGATTTGGTTGGTATAGAGCTCCTTCCACACAACTACCTTCTAGTTAGGTATTGGAGTTTTTCCTCTTTAATTGGGGTTCTGGGGTTCTATTTATTTCCCATATGAATAATTTGCTACCATATTTAATTTCCTAACCCATTGTTTCTACATGTTTTGCTGTTAAATTATTTAGTTCAATTATCACTAGATAATTCTTTCTAAAGTCTGCTTTAGTCATGTGGGCTTCTGCTCTGAAAATTCCATTGGCTTTATTTTGCCTATAAAATAAAGACTCCTCTGCTGGGCATCTTCAGGTGAAGCCCTACCACACAGACCCTGCCTTTAACACAGGTCGTCAAAGCTGGACTAGCAGCTTACCATCCTTGGGAATGTTTTAGGAATGGAAATTCTGAGACTCCATTCCAGACTTTTAAGTCAGACACTGTGGCAGTGGGGCTTAGCAATCAGTGTTTAACCCTTTTTTGGTGCTTAATTATTTTAAAGTCTGAGAACTACTGCTATTCTAGCTCCTAAATGTGCTCTGACTATACTAAGTTCCTCAATCTAGTTCATCCATCATCTTCATATTATCACCAGTTGCAGCACTGAGTTTTCATATATCCTCTATATCCACATAATGTCTGTTTTTTAATGCTTTTTAAATTTATGCATATTTTATAAAAATTTACCTTAAAATTTATTTAAAAATGAAACTGCATCAGTACCAGCATTAAAATCAGTAGTTCTGATTATAAATAAAATGTGATTATGAAAATAAATATGATATTCAGGGCTTATTGATGTAGGGGTGGGGGTTAGAAAGGGAAGTAGGTATAGTTATTAAAGGTAAAAATGGAGGACTCTTGATTTGAAAGAACTGTTATGTACCTTGACCATGGTGGTAGGAACATAAATCCACACATGTGATAACATTGCATGAAACTGGTTACACATGTGCACACGTGAGTACAAGTAAAACTGGGGGGAATTTTCAATAAGATAGGTGAAATCCATCAATTTCACTATCCCGGTCATGTGTAAGAACTGTGTTATAATTTTTGAAGATGTAACCTGTGAACTGGAGATTGCTGTCTGACTCTCCAAGGATTGAAAATGAGCCATTGTAGCTGCTGGCCATCAACACCCCTTGAGAGGAGCTCAGGGTAGAGATCAGGAGTGAGGCACTCTGTGCTCTGGGAAAACTGGCAGAACAGGTATTCAGATAGTTAGCTATTTTCAGTGGAAGATTTTATGAGCCCAGTTCTTGCATTTCCTTGAATCTAGAAAAGCACTAAAATACTTCATAGGGACATCTGCTCCTGTGAGTAGCAGCAACCTTCTGTAAAAATGTGTGCTTGTTTGCATGTACCTCCTTTCTTCACTGAAGTCACATACGCACTGATATTTCTCTCCACCTCTTTGGAACGATTTTTCAGAGCTATCTGAAATGCTGCCTCCTGGGCTATCATCCTCATTTTTCTCCAGTTAAAACTTAAGCTCAACTTGTAAGATGTCCATATTTTTAAGTCGCCATCTCATTGGAGGAAACTCAGTGAAGTATATATGAGATTTCTGTATTGCTGCCTATTTCAGGTACATTCCATGTATATCAATAACACCAACGTTATGTAAAAATGTATGGATCAGATAATGATTGAGCTGTCAATCTACAGACTTTGAAAAGGCTCAAGTAAGGGAGGATCTCAGGGTAGACAGAAGTTGATTATGTAGATGATCCTAACACGTGTATACATATGCATGCAAGTCATTATCATTTTTACGTTAAGCAGAGAAAAATGATCAAATCTGATTAAGAGTGGAAGATATAATTGATACTGAGCAGCACATTTGCTAATTATCTTTTCTCTCCCTTGAGTACAGCAAACAAAGACCAAGTGAACCAGACTAGTGTCATATGG
The DNA here is from genome assembly GCF_016906955.1 of Phacochoerus africanus. Taxonomy (NCBI): domain Eukaryota; kingdom Metazoa; phylum Chordata; class Mammalia; order Artiodactyla; family Suidae; genus Phacochoerus; species Phacochoerus africanus. The sequence goes on from NC_062554.1 coordinate 78,643,100, forward strand.
CTATAGGCTAATAAAAAGTGAAAATGAGGTCAGATGTATTGTATTTTGTGTACTTTAAATAGCAGCGAGACATTGCCTTGACTATTTAAAATCTGATGGGAAAAATACTCATTGATCTCTGTCCTCTGGTAGGTTTATTGATACATAAAATGTGGAGGGTGAGGGAACTATGCAAAGCACAGAATCTCTGTGTGTTTCCTGCATTTGACTGCTGTGAGAACTCTCTGGGGGGAGCTCCACAAATGCTGCCAGGAAAGAAAGCAGCATAGACTTTTCTAATTAAAAGAGCCCCTTGTTTTAGGAAGCATATCAATGAAGCCCTTGGTTTAAATTCTATTTGAACAACTACCTAGTAATTTGGAATGCTCATCAGGAACTATGTGTCATTAAGCAACACAATGTGACTTTGTAAAGAATTCGTTTTAGAAATTACATTCTATTCTCTACTTGTCTTTTCTGGGTGGAGAACCTAATAGTCACTGGGGAAGTTACTTTACTCCTTGGATTCTGCTCCTGTATTTATTATTAGTGTGAATGCAAGTCTCCTTTCTTATTTTTCCCTTGTTAAAAATCCTTGGAAATATATTTAAAAATTCCTAAATATACTAATTAAAATTTTAATTGTGTATTTCAAGCCAACATTTGCTAATTGTTGGGAAGAGCATGATTTGGGTAGAATCAGAAACTGAGAGAAGTGCTGTTTTAATGTACTGTATTACTGAGTCTAAGTAAAGTATGATACATGTGACTCGCATGACTATCATTGGCATACCCCCCAGACACAGTCATATTCATATCCATGCTTTTGTTCTCATCCTCAAAATTAGTATCCTTCTTTATTTCTCTGTGCTTATCTTTTTTGACAAATTAACAAATAGTAATATCCTCCCATGCACCTGTAAAACAAAGAATATTGCTCACCATCCAGTTCTAAAGAGATTAAGTCATTAGGCACTATGGTTGCTGACTGGCAGTTCCCCCTTAGAGGATTCCAGGATAAGGTGCTCTGTACTTTGGAAAAACAGACCTTTCGGTAGTTAGATATATAGCTCAGGAAGAATTTTAATGAACTCAGTTTGTTTTACCTTCCCATACATGAAAAAACACTAAAGTCATTAACTGAGGTATATGTTCCTAGTGACTAACAGTAATCTTTTATTGAATTGTATGCTTGACTGCACGTATTCTCCAGTGAAATATATGTGTATATATATATATATATATATATATATATGTGTGTGTGTGTATATACATATATGTATACATATTTCTCCCCTCAGAGCTACTGAAAGGCCATTTCTGGACTATAATTCTCAGTAATATCCTGAATAAAATTTAAATTCACAACTTTTAAATTTTGGATTTTTTTTAGCCGACACAATTTTTTTTCTAAGAGAACATAGAAATTGACTAAAACTATAGTTTTTCAACCATGGTCATTTCTTATTCTTTTATTGACTTAGATAACTAACTTTATTTCTAATTACCTAATTTTCTACTCCAGTATGATCATGTGCCAAAAATCAAAATTCAGTATGTATATCCAGTAATGATAAATATACATTATATTTTATGACTTTGCTAAGATAAGAATGGAATAATATGAAGATAGAAAAAAATAAAATATTTTCCCTCAAAATAGCCATTGTTCTTAGAAATAGGTCAAACTGCCCTATTGTAGCAGTAGGTAGTAGTAGGGAAGGGCCAGAAATGCATGCCTTCTCTTTGCCATATCCTCAATGCAGTGCCCTGATATCATATAGAAACTAACTTCTCTTCTGTTCAACATACTAAATTATTTATATCTCACAAATATAACTCTTACAAACACCGACTTTTCTGTAGAAAAATAATCATTCCTAAAACTGAATTCCAAGAAATTAAAGACTTGCTACTAATTAAATGTATAAAAAATGAAACACATCTCCCTGACTCTATTGCAAATATCCATTTTAAGTAATTTGTTTCTTCAGAATACAACATCTTTGAAAATTCTCAAATTCATCTTTGACATTTCTAGAACAACAAAGTAATATATCATCTGCAGATAAAATAAACAAAGCAGAGGGAAAAATAAGCCATTTGTTATACACTTTGAATATTTTGATAAAATTAATAACTAGTTTACTATCTCCTGACCTATATGAAAAGCCTAAGGGCAAATAAATACGGTAGCAATGACTATGTATCTCTGTTAACTCAACAAAACTTGCAATAAGAGTACCTTTATCTTTTATTATTTTAACTCTTAATTGTTTCTCACTCTAGGTAAAAAGAATCTTTACCCATTCTTTCATTTCTAGATTTAGTGGACAGTAGGTACTGTGTTTTTGTAGTTTCTATATTATGGATTCTCATCCAGGAGTAGCTGGTGGTTTGCACAGAGAGGCAAACCTCAAGTATAAAATGTTGTGATAAGCAATATTACTGAGACATCACATGAGTGCTGAGAAGCACAGGAAAGGTCCATTTAACATAACTGAGGTGGAGCTCAGAAATCTTACAGTAATATCTGGCACTTGTTCAAATATAATGATAGACATTAGCCAAGTATAAACTTAAGTAGAGCATGATGTCAAGAAATTAAGTTAAAAAGTATCCTGGCACAGTACAAAAACTGCAAGCAGTTTGTATAACTGAAGTTTTGGATATAGGACGAACAAGATAAAAGAAGAACCCAGACATGTATGTGGGATGTAGGACATGAATACTTCTGTATATCACATTATGAGATACTGAAGAAAATGAGAAGCTGTTGATTTAGAGCAGAGAAAAGAAATAATTAGATTTATGCTTTAGAAAGTTTAGTGTAGTTGCATTTTAACCTGTACTGCTGGCTCGATCTAGTCCTAGCCTATCTCAGTACCCTCATTCCATAGAACTTTCCTTTTTATTATTCTAAACTCCAGCTCACATTGTTAATCATAAAGCTCCTGAATTCCAACAAGTTCATTATTGCTTTAAGGTTAATACCCATATTGTTTCCTCTTCTTATAACACTCTCACCTCATCTCACCCCTAAGTCCTTTACCTAAATAACTCCTACTCATCACTCGTATTAAGTGGGCTTGTAAGGGTTTAAGATGAGGCTCCATCAATAGGTGTCACTTTAGCATGAGAATTATTTTGAGCTAAAGGCAATCAAGACCTTGTGGGTTCAAGAAGAACTACTGTCCCTTGCTTAACTAATAATTTAATAATTTTTCTACCCCAAAAAAACTTCTTAGGAGAGAGAAATTTTATCTCAGTGCCCCCATCAAAATGACAAGGCAAATATCTAATTTCCAAACAAGTCTTCTTCTTACCATTATGTGAAGAACCCCTTTGTCCTTGGAAGCTCCAGACCTCTGTTCCATCTTTTAGCTCAAGATGACATGTGCACTTCACTTCACTTTTCTCTCTCTGTTCCTCCATGTTTACATACTTAATTCATCCTACAGTTATCATGGTGATAGCTTCTTTCCTGGAACAGGTCCTTTATCTACAATCTTTAGGCAGTTAGGGGGAGGGTCAAAGGTTCTTTTTGAGTCTTTGGGGCCTTATAAATAATCAGCCTAAATTAATCTTCATGCCAAAGAGTTTGGGGTGGCAAATTTTGCTCCCCTACAGTATGCATTTAATTTAGGTTTATTTATTTTCCATGTCAAATGAAGAAATAAAAGTATAAGCTGGGAGATGTTTGTGATTGGGAAGCAAGGATTAAAAAATGCAAATTAAAAAGTGTTGCATTAATCTTCTTAAAAAAAGGAATGATAAGGGAATGAACATGTAGAAAGGAAGAATGAATTTAGCAAATACTTGGTATTAAGATCTAATAACTGACTTGCAATTGGTGGTGAAGGAAAAGTTGGAGTCAAGGAGAAGTTGGCCCTCAGATTTCTGCCTGAGGAACTGGCTCGTTGGCGATGATGAAATGACATGAGGAAGATGAAAGACAAAAGCTGGCTGGCTCTGCTACTGGAGGTGACAACTAGATTAATCAAAATGAGTCAGTGATAATCATTAGGGTTTCTAGTTTTAGGTCTCAGGAAACAGAAGAGTTATCTGGTATCATCTCTTTAGCCTATCCTTTTGTTTGCATTTAACTCATAAAATTATTAATCTTTTACTTTTAAACTGCCTCAGTCATTTCACAGCAAAGTGTACAAGTTGTGGAAAACATATGGTTGAATTTTGTCTTTTAATCAATCCTAAAAGTTTTCTTTTTTCCTTTTCATAGATGAAATCCTATTTGCATTTATTTAAATAAATGTATTTTTTCACTAATATAAATCTCTTGTTTTAAGTTTCCTCTTAAAATTTTTTTGCTCTTTTCTTTGTTTCATTTTTCTATATGACTTTTTACTAATAGTACACAACTTTAAAACGCTTAAGTTTCCATTTCTCAATTTATCAAATGAAAATAAAAAGTGTGATGTATAGATTAAGGTTTCAAACTCTTTATCTTTGTTTCTGGGTTCAAATCCTATCTACTCTCTTCGTAGTGTTCAGTTTAAGGCAGATCATTAATCTCTGTGACTTTTTCCTTTCATTTGTAAAATCAGGATAATAATATGCCCAATGATCTTAGGTATTTGTGTAAAGCACCCAAAACTCTGCTCCTGGATTTCTTGTGTGATTATGGTAGCCAGCATTATAGCAGAAGATGATGTTTACCTAATTTTCAATTTATTCATCACTTGCACATATGATTTATGTGGTAATGCTTTCCATATATTCATTCTTTTGTTAATTGAATATTTACTACCTACAGCCTACTAAACATATCATGTTTATATTAATACGAATGATAGGTATCATTATCCTCAATTTGTAGATAAAAAAATTGTTAGTTGTAGTAAATTCCACAACTGAAAAAAAAAAAAGAAGACTTGATATTAAGATCCAGATCTCTACCTAGCATCAAACTTTCGATCTTTCCTTTTGCCTTCATATTTACTTAAGAAAATTATTGGTAACTAGTAGATCTTGTAAGTCTTGGATCATGTCTGCATAAACATACTATAAACTCACTGAAGGTAGGATTACTTCACATGCTTTTCTGATTATGTACTTAAGTGCTTGTATAGTGCTAATCCTGTAAGAGAAAATCAATAAATGCCTAACAAATAAAGTTGCAAAATATTTATTTATGACCGTTATTTATGCTAAAGGTTAATGATGTTTTTACTGCCTGAAAAGAAGAAAACCCTTATGCATATCTTCTAAAAGATATGCCATGAAGACTTTTTTATTTCATATATATTATAAACTTAAAGCTTAATATTTTCTTCAAATAGACTTTAAAAGGTTGAATTTGGCATCTAGTAAAAGGTTATTTTGGAGGTAATTAAGTGAGGTTGTGAACTGTGTACAGAGGGTAATTATTTCACCAAAAATATCAATGTTCCCTAAAACTTCATTCCTAACTTTATAAGTACTCTTTTGAGTATTCAAGTTTTTCTAGCCTAGACCTATACATATAATAGTGTTTCCAAGGGTAAGACAGTGTGACGACATGTAATATGCAGATTAATGACTTCTCTCTCCTACTGATTAAATCTCTTACTAAAATGGGATTCAAGGATTATTTTCATTTTTAAAGTAAACTAAACCCAAGTTATTTGCAGCAATGACCATGACAATAATAACACAAATCTCATTGTATATAATATAAAATCTTAAAATTTTATCTTATTAATTGAAAACTAAAATCACTTGAAGAGAGATTTAAGGATTAATTTTTAAATTATTTTTTAATCTGCTTTTTCATTTTTCATTATAGTGCAATGAAAGTTTATAATGAAAAACACCATTCTTAACCTTTAATAATTTTTCATTTTTCAATATATTTAATCCTAAGAGATCAAAGGTACTATAGACCAGAATACAGAAATTTATTGCCTACTAGTTTTTACACCATACATTATATAATTAAAATGTTAAAACACATCAAATTCAAGACAGTGTTATTTACATAAAGAATTGTCCAATGATCCATTAAAGTAGAAATTGTACTAGATGCAGAAGGAGGAAATTTTTAGTTTGGAAATGGACTCAGCCTAATCAGATTGTACATGTGCAAAATGCATGAGTCAGACTACTTATTTGATAATAACGCTTCATATTCTCAAATTTCTTTTATGTTGGAAAAATAGCTGACTTAGAATATAAATACACTTATTTCAAAGTCCTTAATTTACCCCTGTCTGGCTATTACTATTGGAAAATATTTAACTGAAGGAGGTAGTAGTCAATTAATATAAATTCAAGCACTATCTTAAGCTTGATATTTCTAAAGTAACTTAGAGTCTACTAATCTGATAATAACTACATTGACAAAACCAACTTGCTTGCAGTCCTAAAATAATGTGGTTGTTACCAAATGGTAGTATAAAAAAAGAATGAGCCTGTGTCCCAAAGATTTTCAGCCATTTCCTACTAAAAGTATTTGCTTGTTCATGAGAACCAGACCATTGACAGAAATCAAATTAAGGTGTTGCTTTCTGAATCAAAAGCTGTTGTTTAAATGGCCTCATGGTGCCATCATTAACTTGAGAGAAAAATGAGCAAAGCACAGAGGCCAGAAAGTTAAAGGAATATAGTATTTAGGCTTAAGACTATTTCTGAATGAGAATACTTGACTGTTGACATTAGCACATGGATCTGAAAGAAAAAATGTCTTACTTCTGAAGAGTTTTTGACGAAAATCACAATGTTGGCTATACAAGTCAATTGTACACATAAATTTCCTCCTTGGCTGGTATGACTTGTTTGCAGAAAGGCACACACTTGAATATTTAGTCTGAGAGAAATGTGCAGGCTCACGAAGGATATATTCCCATGAGCCAATCCCTGTTATGTTCCCTAAGGATATATATGATACTAGAAAACTTTCCCAAAGTAAACCAAAAGTTACAGGTGAAAAAGAATAAGGAAATTCTCCCGAAGAGCTGAACCCGGGACTACCCTATCAGCTCATCAAAGAACTCATTCTATTCCCAGAACAAGAAATTGTCTCAATGACCATCCAAAGGATTTCATTATTATCAGTCATTCTAGTGTTTGTCATTTTTCTGTTTTCTGATGTGAATTTTTAATGTGCTTCTCTTATTTCTCTTCCATGGTTGTATCTGGGTATGCTGGGGACAGACAGAGTGCTCATGTTTTATTATTTTCTGGGTCATAAAAACAACATTCACATCTGATAGATTGGCTATGCGTCTAATCTGGATTTGGATATAGATGCAGTGGCTAAATGGACTTGGGTAATTGTCTCCTTGGTAATGGGGGGCAGGAGTGACTGTATATTGTATAAAGGCACACACTAGAATATGTAGATATTCCAAGGATAGAATATGGTGGACAGCTATTCATACCCCAATATTTACTCCTCTTCTCTTTCATAGGAAGAAAATCTTTAATTTTTAGCTGGACAGATGGTTGCCAAGAATAAAAACTCCTTTCCTAGTGTCTTCTGTAGCTAGATGGCACTAATAGCCAAAGTTCTTATGAATGAAATGTGAAAGAAAGTGTGCTTATGGTAGCCAAGCGAAAGGCAGCAAAGTAACTCCCTCTCTTCTACATTCTTTGACAGAACTCTAGCTTTGAGAGGTCTGCAAGTTGGAAGTTTACATCTATAGATGACCTCATGGACAAAAGTTTACATACCATCTCCGAACCAGTAAGGGTGAGTTTAATCTTGTTTAACATGAGCTCTCATTTAATATGTACTTGTGGGAAAGTCTTTCTCTATCTAATGTACTAGGTAAAGGGAGAGTAAGTTGAGTCAAAAAAAAAAATATTGTATGAAGAAAAAGTGGCCATTGTGAAGTCTCAGAAACCAAGAAGAAATATAGTGCATTGAGAATGTTTAGAATAAGTGGTGATAACTGTATCAAGAAAAGGAAAGCAAATCTTACATGGAGAATTACAGAGTCCAAGGTATTTTGTGGGGATGAGGGCAGATGGAGTCATATCTGCTTCAAGCCTGAGAAATAGCTGGGTGTTAGATTTTACTTTTAAAGCCAAGAAAGTAAATCAGAAGCTTATAAGTAAGAGCTATGATTGCTGACAAAATTAGATGCAATCCCTGAGAACCTCAGCAAGTTCACCTTTTGCTTTTCACTGCAACGCCTTTCCAAGTATCTCCATGATTGTCTAAGAGGTTTGTTGTTATCTTTTCTACTCTCTAACACAAATGTGACTTGGTTGTTTGGAGGAGTGAATATTCACACTTAGATTTCTCACTCTCCCAAGTAGATTTTGCCTACCTTATTCTCCTGGAATCCCTCTAGATTTCCCAACTTCCCAGTCTAAATAAACTCATGTGTCTATACACATGTACCCATACATAACTAATTCTTGAAAAATTAATTTTCATTTCTGATAAACAACAGAGCTAGGTTTCTAAAAACGATTGGAATGCTTAACACATTACATTGTATATATTTGTTTAGGTTTCTGCCTCTGTGAGATTCTAAAGGCAAAGACAATGTTTAATTGTTTCTGATTCAATAACTCCTAGGAATATGGCATGTACACAGTCATAGCAATTATGCATTTTTGGTTTTATAGGCCCATTTATATTCCCCACATGACCTCCTTATTGCCATAAATCTTCAGACTATTATAGAAATTCAAACATTTATTCATCTTATAATGCATCTCCCAAACTGACTCTGATAAATTTATTGACTCACAATACTACTCTTCAGAAAATAGATCTCAGTTTTTGTAAGTAAATGTAATTGCCATGCACATAGGGTATACAACAGAAAGATTTCCAAATGGTACTGAATGAATGGAAAATAGAAGAAGTATTTTCTTCAACCTGATTTCGCTTAAGTTACACTTTTTCTAAACTTCAATTTATAAATAGATTTCTTGAAATTGTACTTTATATATTGTTCCTTCATCTGTTCCACTGTTCATTTATTCTTGAGTTGTTTGCTTTGGAATTTTACTTGCGGTACTCATGGTACTTCACTATTCTATTTCATCCATTCTCATAAAGGTCAGCTGTAACTTGCCAAACGCTATTACAATTAAAACCTTGAAATATTTCATCATATTGTAAAAATTTCTTTTCTTTTGCTTTTCTGACATGGTATCTTAGATCTGTTCTCTTTATTCCTCTCCTTTCCTCTTACTATATATTCTTCTTTCTCCTTCTTATACCTCCACTCCAAGGGCTCAGCACTAGAGCATTTTTTAACCTCTGTTTCTTAAGTATGTTTTAGCACTTTATGTCTCTCAAGGAATTTGTCCATTTCACCTAAATTGTTAAATTTATTGGCAGAAAATTGTGCATAATATTTTATCATCCTTTTAATATACATAGGATTATAAAATATCACCTCTCTCATTTCTGACCCTGATAATTCTTATTTTCCCCTACCCCCTTTTTACTTGGCTACGAGTTAGTTCCCTTGACAATGAGGAAAGGAGTGGGTGAATAAACACTACTGCTTCCCCATTCTCAGTGGGGCAATGATGAAGCATGTTCCACAGTGGCTCAGAATTTTCCTGGCAGAATTGAGCCTAGTTGTTCAATCCTCCTATTGCCTGCACATTTTTTTTCCTCTCTTCTCTGTTGTACTTTCTTCACTACCTCATTGGTGTTTGTATCATGGTTGGCTTCTAAAGAACCAAAAATAAGACAAAGTTCAAAACCAATATCAAGAGAATTCAGGTATTAAGTAAAATTAGGCAAAACTAGAAATGATACCATCCCCTAAAATATCAAAATTAGCAAAACTATATTACATAAAAAATTCTTACTGAGAGTTCCCATGGTGCAGCAGAAATGAATCCAACTAGGAGCCATAAGGTTGTGGGTTCAATCCCTGGCTTTGCTCATTGGGTTAAGGATCTGGCATTGCTGTGGCTGTGGTATAGGCTGGCAGCCATAGCTCCCATTAGACTCCAAGCCTGGGAACCTCCATATGCTATGGGTACAGTCCTAAACGGCAAAAAAAAAAAAAAAAAAAAAAAGAAAAGAAAAAAAGAAAAAAGAAAAGAATGCTGCCTGCCGCAAAAAAAATTCTTACCATGTTATATACAGAAGTGCCCAAGGGTGATAGTCATTTCTTCTAAGAACAAACTCTTTGTAGTATACAATATGAAATACTAGGCAGAAATGATAAAGTCATTTTAGTCTCACAGACTTTGATTCTTTTATGCACAAAATTATGGAAAATAGTGATCTTGCTCAAAAATTACTTCATATCTCAAATGAGATTGTCTCTAAGTCATGTATTTTTTATGGAAGTTTATGGTATACAGAATTTAATTGTATCATTTATGCTGTTTAAAAACTTAGTTCCTTAATTTTACTTTTGAAGACAAAAGTTTTGTAACTCATCCATATCTACTCGTAATCCATCCATAAATGACAGAAAATCAGGAATACAACTAGGAAAGGGCTCAAAAGTTCCAATTTCTAAGTCAAATTATTCCTATGTTATCATACAGTATTTCTCTTTTAGTGATCAAGGTAGTTTATTATTTTATACCATCTGAAGAATGGATCTATGCAGAGTTTTCTTTGAGACCATGAGAATGTATACATAGGTTATATAGAGAGCATAGTGGTAGATGATAGGAACATGTATTTGAATTCAGAAGAATAACCCAACATTAGTAGACATGGTAAATTGGTTCATCTAAGCCTTTGCTTTTTCAGTTCCTTAAACATTTTTCTGAAGGAAATGTAAATTTCAGAATTAAAAGAACATCATGTTTACTTAAATGGATGAGACTAGTGAAAAATGAATAAAATGGGCAGCAAGATGAGAAATGTTTATTTGTATAGAATAATACCAAATGTTATCACAATCACTGAAGAAACTATGTTGTGGCTCTTTGGGGAAATGAATAAACTTATTTTTAAAATGACCAACAATATACCTTCATTTTTCTTTTTACCATAATATGTAATCCTAGCTCACTGGGGATATTAGCTGCTACCAATCTATATTTTTTATTAAAGAGTCAAGGAAAAAAAAAAACTTCATTAAGCTGTATATGTACAGGTAATTATATTTCATCATTAAAAATAATTATTTTGAAATGTATTAAAATTTTGCTTATAAGTTGTAAAAATTTATCCTTTCCTTTATTCTGGAGTTGTTTTATTTTAAAGTTTGGAGAGACAATGTTGATAGGAAACAAAGCTCCAAAATATTTTTAATAACTTGTAGGAGTTCTTTATATGTTTTAAAGTGAGATGGGTTTAGTCCCCAATGATAATCTCAAGAGAAAACAAAACATAGTTATAGGTCAGAGTAAGCTGTTCCAGTTTATTGGTACCCTGCTTTATTTACAGCAGAAACTCTTAACTTCCCATAGAATGCATTCAAAACGAAAGCAGCTTAACAGAACAAACTCATCTCCATAAATTCTGGTTTATAAGCAGGCCACTGTCATCTATTCAGATGTCGTATTTTTCATAAGTAGGAAAGGCAGAAATATAACCATATGAATTTGATTCTGTTGACTATTACAATACCAAACCAAATTACATGAGGGAAGGATGAACAGCTGATTTCTGCTTACAGATGTTTTTTGTTTGTTTGTTTTGTTTTGTTTTGTTTTTGTCTTTTTGCCATTTTATCGGGCTGCTCTCGCGGCAGATGGACTTCCCAGGCTAGGGGTCCAATCGGAGCTGTAGCCACTGGCCTACACCAGAGCCACAGCAACGCGGGATCCAAGCCGAGTCTGCAACCTACACCACAGCTCACAGCAACAACGGATCATTAACCCTACTTACAGAGTTCTTAATGAGATCATTCAATTCTAAATTTCTAAGAAGGACCTATCCAATTGGCATTCACTTGTGTTTTAGAGACACTCTAAATGTATAATATTTTGAAAATTCAAAATAAAATAGGTTTAAATATATGTAAATACATGTATATGGTTATATAAATATATGTATTTCCTAATCCTTCCATCAAAACATTCACAAATACTAATGAGCATATAGAGTTCCTGAGTTATAATTTCTAAATACAATCCTCCATTAAAATGTTTCAGGAGTCCTATTTTTTAAAAAGTAATATTTTGCAATGAAATAATAAAATACTTTCTGAGATAGAAAATGCGTAAGATGATGCTGGACATTTATTTGCCACCAGAAAATAAGAAAGCTACCTAAGACTAATAGCCCTGTGACAAAAGTGCATAAAAGCCAACATGAAGGGGCTTACATGGACCAATGATGGATCAATTTGATCATCATAAAAAAATAATGAATGCAATTGATTTTCAAACCATTGATATAAAACTAATGAGTATAATTATAATTCTTAAGAAATGGAAAGACAAAAAAAAAATCTGGTTACCATCGAAAGGATTAGATTTCCAAATCCTTTTCTCTTAAAATAAGTAATTAAAAAGAAAATTTAACCATGTATCTTTCTATTTGTCTATGAACTCCATTTCAGTGTAGTAGCTTAATAGCACCAGTTGACAGAAGCAACTACATAATTTGAGGAATCCAGTGCAAAATGAAAATGCAGGGCCCCTTGCTCAAAAATTATGATTTCAAGATGGCTACCTCAGAAAATAAGCCAACCATGTAGTCCCTCAGAACATGGGGTTCTGTGTGATGTATAAGTTGCAGACCCATAAAAATGGCTCTGAAATGAAACAGAAGAATTTCTGCTAATAAATTTGGAAAAAAATTCTGAATTTGATAAATTGTCATTTAGCAATAAAGTAATAGATTAAGTGATAAGTTTGATACAAAAAAAAAGATAGGAGCTCCCATCATGGCTCAGCAGAAATGAATCTGACTGGCAGCTGTGAGTACACAGTTTCGATACTTGGCCTGCTCAGTGGGTTAAGGATCTAGTGTTGCTGTGAGCTGTGGTGCAGGTCATAGATGTGGCTCGGGTCTGGCATTGCTGTGGCTGTGACGTAGGCCAGGCGTTACAGCTCTGATTTGACCCCTAGCCTGGGAACCTCCATATGCTCTGGTGTATCCCTTTAAAAAAGACAAATAAATAAATAAATAAATAAATAAATAAATAAAAAATGATGGTGAAACCTAATAGGTGAAATTATCATGAATTGTTTCTACTGATTAACCTTAGCATCTCAAAAGTAGGAGACCCAAGTGTCCTGTGCCTTATGTGATGCAATAGGAAGTATAGAACATAACTATAAGCAACAACTGACCTGATAATACCTTCCAGGAATGGAAGGCATGATAAAAAGAGATCACTATTTTTTTTTATATGTGTGTCTGCCAGCTCTGTATTTTATCTTTCAAGAGAGTAAGAACACTGTGATTTAAAGATTTATCATAATCTAAAATAAAACTAGGACTAAACATTAAACTTGGCCTTAACTAAACATTTATACTCTCAGCTATTAACATATTCACCAAAAATTTATTGAGCACCTACTACCTGCTGTCTGTGGTAGATTTAGTATCTGCAAAGATGAAAAGTAAGAAAAAAAAAAATGGACGGGCAGGCAAGTCAAGAAAATAAACAATTGCGATAAAATGTAAAGTTCTTTATAAAAAGTAGAAAATATGTAGTTATCAATATTGTATTATACACTTAAAATTTTCTAAGAGAGTAGTCTTAAGTGTTCTCACCATTAAAAAATAAAGAATAGCTATGCGATGGGTATACTAATTAGCTTATGCATAAGTACATTAAAACATCAAGTTGTACACTTTATATATACACAATTTTTGCATATGTATTTGTATATTATACATATGTATATTAAAACATCAAGTTGTACACTTTACACATACACAATTTTTATTTGTCAACTATACCTCTACAAAGCTGAGAAAAATAGCAAAGAGGGAGGAAGTTCCTTTAGATTGAGATATATTTAAGAAATAAATTAACCAAATGCAACTTATATACCTGTTTCTTATTTGAAATAATTAACCATTAAAAGACAACCAAAATTTTAATATAGATTTAACAGATAATTCCAAGGAATTATTATAAATTTTATTAAATAGGACAATGGAATTGAATATGACAGAATGAAAAAGTGAATATTCCAAGTAGGATAATTTTAAGTGTGACCAGTACCTTTTGAAAAGCTTAAATGTGAAGATGAGGACATAACACTTCTGTGGTCTTTTGTACAAGCACTCCTCTCACTGCCTTAGCATGTGTGTAGAAATTTTCAACCATGTAGAATCATCATGTAGAAGAAATGACCCAAGGAGGTCCTTGTTTGAAATCGTTGACCTTAAATATACATGCCTTAATGGTGTTGCTGTTGTGGTGTGACAGAAATGAATCTGACTAGTATCCCTGAGGATTTGTGTTTGATCCCTGGCCTCACTCACCAAGTCGGGGATCCGGTGCTGCTGTCAGCTGTGGTGTAGGTTGCAGACATGGCTCATATCCCACACTGCTGTGGCTGTGGCGAAGGCCAGCAGCTGTAGGTCCAATTGGACCCCTATCCTGGGAATTTCCATATGATGTGGTTGCGGCCCCAAAGAGCAAAAATGTATATGTCTGTCTTAAATAGCATTAAATGTACTATGAAATGACTTGAAATTTTTGGCTGCAGACTTGAGAGATGTAATGGTAGGAATCAGATAGTAAGATTAAAATTATGTTCTCAGGGTGTTCCTGTCATGGTGCAGCAGAAACGAGTCTGACCAGGAACCATGAAGCTGTGGGTTCGATCCCTTGCCTCACTCAGTGGGTTAAGGATCCGATGTTGCCATGAGCTGTGGTGTAGGTTGCAGATGCAGCTCAGATTTGGCATTGCTGTGGCTGTGCCCTAGGCTGGCAGCTGTAGCTCTGATTAGACTCCTAGCCTGGGAACTTCCATATGCCGAGATTACGGCCCTAAAAATGCCAATAAGAATAATAAATCAAAATTACGTTCTCAAATAGTGGGGAAGGTAGTTTACGGACATGTTTCTTCTCTTTTGGATGTCAATTATAATAGAGAAATGATTCAATTGTGAAAAAAAACAGATTTCTTCAGTAGTCTTCATGCTCATCAGTAATACACATTCTTAAAACTGTAATGTTTAGAAGAAAATACTGACTTGATTTTGGCATTTCCTCTTTAAGCCATGTATCTAAATTATCAATAAAGGGCTCATGAGAGCAGAAACACCAAATGGGGGGAGGTTATGTGTAGTAAATTCTTAATTTTCATAGACAATGTGGATTTTTAGAGGTAGAGTAGTGCCAAGGCAGGAAAATCAGAATGGAATTGACAATAATTGGCACCCATATGAGCTGTTAAATTATTTTTTACAGACAACAATGGTACTTAAAAGGGTGAGAAATATTTCCCTTACATTGAAATACAGAGACATCAAACAGTTTTTTTACTTATTTTATTCTCCAAAGAAATTACACTAATACATGTAAGCAAGATAAACACACACACATATATATACACATATATACATATACATACACATATGTATGTATATATATGTATGTGTATATATATATATGTGAAACTATAACTATTGATTATCAATCTCCATTTGCTTTTCTCATAGCCCCTGACAATCAGTATTGTACTCCTTGCTTCTATTTTAAAACCATCGTAAATTACCGCCTTGACTGTAATGGACACTTGACATGTTTTTTGGCTTGCCCAGCACCTGAACCCCCTCCCTGTATTTAGGGAATTCCCCCAACTTGTGGATTTTGAAAATTCCAAGTAATGACTTTTCCAGGGTCTCTTGCAGCTAGGCAGAGGAAAACACTCTTCTTATCAGATACACCTTCCTGTGGGTCTCAGGAATTATGAGGAATTCCCTGGTGCAAGTAGGGATGGCAGAACAGAGTTCCTTGGGCAACCAAGGCTGAAGTTCCATTGGTGCTTCAGTGGATCATCAGCTGCAACTGTGGAGTTAACACCTCAGCAGACTTAATCAGAGGCAGAATTGGAGGCATTTTTTTTTTCATGTATACATACTTCTAAACTTGGTTTGATTTTATTTCTGGAGCTTCTATAAGCTATAGATTTTTAAATGTTTCTTTGCCTCTGAGAATTGCAAGACTTGGTTTCTGTTGTTAGAAACCGAGATCCCTGACAGAAATGTATAACAGAAGTGATTTACAAAGTCAGGGTAATCAGGACAACATGGAATTGGATATCAGACCATAATTTAACCAAGAGTAACCTATAAGGCTCTGGTATCCCATCATATGTGTAGTGAAATGGTAAACAAATTTTATGTGTAGTTACCTGTAAGACTCTGGGAGTCCTAGTGGGACTTTCATAGATAGGTATGGAACAGAAGAGGAATTCACATATTGAAAGTTATTGTGTTATAATAAATTTATAGAGATATAATTTAGGTAAAAAATGTTGTGTTTAAAGTGTACAATTCAATGATTTTTTGACATTTACAAAACTGTGTATATCACCATAATTTAATTTTAGAATATCTCATAATCCCAAAAGAAAACTTGCTTTAATCAGCAGTTATTCTCTATTCTCCTCTTTATCCCAGCCATAAGTAGCTACTAATCTACTTCTTGTCTCTACAGATTTCCCTGTTCTGAATATTTCATGCTAGTGGAGTCATGTATTCTCTTGTGACTCCCATAATGTTTTTGAATTTCATTCATGCTTTAACAGTACATCAGCCCTTTTTATTGCATTAAATGATATATATATAGCACATATTGTTTATCCATTCATCAAAAATTTGCTAACTTGAAGCTTCCTGTGATGTCTTCCTGATCACAAACCACTTCTCTCCATAGAATTAAACATTATCTTGAATTATTATAATGATTTCCTTGAATTTATTGTCTATTAACTCCTTAGGAAGGTATGTTACATATATTCATATTCATATTATTTTTGCTTGCTTTTAATGTAATTGAAATAATAGCAAATGTGTGATTTTATACTATGCTTTTCTATTGAATACGAGTCATTGTGTTTTTGCTATATATTATAAACTGCTGTAAATATTCCTATTGTATAAAATAATCATTTATTTAATAGTTAATAGACATTTGGTTCTATAGTGCTCTTAGCTAATATTAGCCATGTTGCTATAAATATTCATGTTTACACTTTCTGATGCATATATGCCTATTTTTTTAGGGTATTTATACCTAGAGATGGAATTTTTGGCTTTTTAACTGAAAAACATATTATAATATGGTGTACCAATTTACACTTTCTCCAACAGTGTGTGAGACTTCCAGAAATCCACATCCTCACTAATCCTTGGTGTCATCACTCAACTTTTATTATTTTATTGAGATATAGTTTATGTACAGTATAATACATAGATCTTAAGTAAACAAGTTGATGAATTTTCTTGAGTTCATATGTCTGTGCAATCCACATATCTATCAATATTATAACATTCCATCACAATTAATCGTCACCTCACACTCTTCAAGAAATAATCACTGTGCTAATTTTTTCTAACATAAATCAGTTTTTCCTATTTTGAACTTTATATAGCTAGAATAATAGAGCTTGCACTCTTTCACGTCTAGCTTATTTCCTTCATCCAAATGCCTGTGACCTTCATCCATGTGGCATCATGTACTAATCTGTTTTTTCCTTTTTAGTGCTGAATAGAATTCCATTGTAAAAATATACATCAAATTATTATCTATTCTTTTGCCATAAAACCCTACTGTTTTTTATTCCAATTTTTGCCTACTAAGAATAAAGCTGCTACAAATATTGCTATACAGATCTTATTGTAGATATGTTTAGTAAATCATAGTAAATTTGTAGGAGTTGTTTGGGTATGTGCATATATAAACCTTGAGATAAGGATAGTTCTTCAAGAGGCAACATCCATAAGACATAGTCAGTTAACAGAGCAAATTGCTATCATGTTATTTTAAGACATGTCACAAAGGCTTGTACAGTCTGTAATGTAAACACAGTTAAACTTATCTCTAAATTCCTCTGGTGGTCACTCAAAACACAGACCTTTACTTACTGTGAGTCATTAACAGGCTGCCATAAACATTTAGACTCTTAGGCTGGACCTAGGTGGAAACTTGCACTGCTGTTTGTTATAATAAAACCTTTGAGAGTGGATTTGACTAAACAATTCATTATCAAAAGAAATAATAAGAATCTTTTAAAGAAGAGGTTCTTTGGGGAGTTCCTATCGTGGTGTAGCAGAAACCAATCCAACTAGGAAGCATGAGGTTGCAGGTTCAATCCCTGGCCCCACTCAGTGGGTTAAGGATCCAGTGTTGCCTGAGCTGTGGTGTAGATCACTGAGGCAGCTTGGAACCTGCGTTGCTGTGGCTGTGGAGTAGCCGGCAGCTGTAACTCCAATTCGACCCCTAGCCTGAGAACCTTTTTGATTAGATTATTTAGCATTGTACTTTTAGCCAGGTTGTTTTAAAACTGTTCCTTTCCTCAATTTGGAGGGAGTCCACTAGACATAGATACTTTCTAGAGATACAGATCTTTAATTTTATTTTTTTGGTATTGTGTGCTTAACACAAAGTAAATATAGCTCAGCACATTTATTTTAGGAATGAGGTTGAAAACACACATTTCTGTCTATAGAATGAAGAGAAAATATATATAACCTTTATTCCCACTGTACTGAAACAAAAATAAAAAAAACAATGCATTTTATGATGAAAAACTCCTAAACTTTCAACCTTTTCTTAAGCATTTATAAGTCTGAATGGTGAAGGCAGATTTTCCACAATTGATTAATTTAATTAGAAGGATATTTCTATGCATCATTCCTCTAATGTCCAATCTAATCCCTGTGGTGACCAGCCTGTGGTATGAGTAGTTTCAAATACTCTCTGAGGCAGTTGTTGATGATGCCTATTACAGTAATAAATCTTATGAGCTTCTTTCTATTCTCTTTTCTTTTTCCACTTCCTTTTTCCCCTCTTTTAATCATTCCTTTTCCACTTGAATTGCTGATAATTTAATTGCATTGG
This sequence comes from Phacochoerus africanus, assembly GCF_016906955.1. Taxonomy (NCBI): domain Eukaryota; kingdom Metazoa; phylum Chordata; class Mammalia; order Artiodactyla; family Suidae; genus Phacochoerus; species Phacochoerus africanus. The sequence continues at coordinate 78,662,002 of NC_062554.1, forward strand.
TGGTAGTTATTAATAAAGTCATTGATATTTTAAAAGTGAGACAATACAGGAGTTCCCATCATGTCTCAGCTGAAACCAGACCAGCTAGTATCCATGAGGATGTGGGTTCAACCCCTGGCCTTGTTCAATGGGTACGGAGCCAGTGTTGCTATGAGCTGTGGTGTAGGTCGCAGACACAGCTTGGATCCCACATTTCTGTGTGTGTGGTGCAGGCCGGCAGATGCAGCTCCATTTTAACTCCTAGCCTGAGAACTTCCATATGCCACAGTTGCAACCCTAAAAAGCAAAAGAAAAGGGTGAGGTTTTACAGGGGGAATATAAGATAGCAGTTAAGCTCTGTAGTATGACCTCTGCTTCTTAGCCTGCAATATTAGGAGTCATTCGACATCTCCATTTTTTTGTTTTTAAGAGTCCTCACTTTTCCATGTTTCCTAGCCATGTCAGGGCTTTTTTATAAAATTTTTTTTATTACTCAATGAATTTTATTACATTTATAGTTGTACAACAATCATAACAACCAAATTTTGTAGCATTTCCTTCCCAAAGCCCCAGTGCATATCCCTACCCAACAACCTGTCTCATTTGGAAACCCTTTTTCAGAGTCTGTGAGTCAGTATCTGTTCTGCAAAGAAGTTCATTGTGTCCTTTCTTTAGATTCCACATGTAAGTGATAGCATTTGATGTTAGTGTATCACTGTCTGACCGACTTCACTTAGCATGATAATTTCTAGGTCCATCCATGTGGCTGCAAATGCCATTATTTCTTTCCTTTTAATGGCTCAGTAATTTTCCACTGTGTATATGTACCACTTCATCTTTCCAATCCTCTGTTTATGGACATTTAGGTTGTTTCCATGTCTTGGCTATTGCAAAAAGTGCTGCAATGTACTTTGGAGTACATGTATCTTTTCGAGTCATGGTTTTCTCTGGATAGATGCCCGGGAATGGGATTGCTGGATCAAATGGTAGTGCTATTTTTCATTTTCTGAGGAATCTCCATACTGTTTTTCACAGTGGTTGCACCAATTGACAATCCCACCAACAGTGTAATAGGCCTCCCTTTTCTCCATGCCCTCTCCAGCATTTATTATTTGTAGATTTTTTGATGATGGCCATTCTGGCCGGTGTAAGGTGGTACCTCAGTGGTTTTGATTTGAATTTCTCTATAATGAGTGATGTTGAACATCTTTTCATGTGTTTTTTGGCCATCCGTATGTCTTCTTTGGAGAATCGTCTCTTTAAATCTTCTGTCCATTTTTTGATGGGGTGGTTTGTTTCTTTAGGATTGAGCTTCAGAAGGTGTTTATAAATTTTGAAGATCAATCCCTTGTCAGTCGCTTTATTTGCAAATATTTTTTCCCATTCTGTAGGTTGTCTTTTCATTGTCAGGGCTTTTCGGACCTTGATCTCCCCGTGTTTCAGTCTTTAGGTATTGTCAGTATACCTAATCTATTAATTTTACTGAGAAATTTTGTTAAAGGAAGTTTATAAAAATCCTTATACAATTTCTGGCATATAATAAGCACTTGATAAATATCAGCTGTTTTTATGACTATTAAGTAAGGTATATTTGATTCAGAATATTAGAAATCAAATTCAAATTTAAAAAAATAGAAATCAAATTCAGAACATTTGATTCATAAAATTTGATTCAGAATACCTAGGGTGCTTATGCTGTTGTCACTGCTGCTTTAAAGAGTCCTGAGGTAGGAAGGGAAAAAAAAAGATTCAGGTACATTCTAACTATATGTGTCAGTGGCTTGAATAGTTAATGTACTGATGTGATTGCTGTTTACAACATTTCTTTTACTTAATGATCCCTGAGACTTGCAGTATTCTATGTCCAGCGCTGCGTATGAATGTAATACTAACATCCCCTACCTATAGAACATTGCTTTGAGCTCCCTACACCCAGGCATTTCTTCCTATGGGAGTATCTTAAGTAGAGTCTGTGCACTAATATTTGGCACAATTAGTACCATGGAATTTACCCTTTATCACCTTTTTTATATCTTCATATATCTTCATAAGTGGATAAGTACATAGCTTGGATGTTTTGAAAGAAAGCACAATATTATCAAGGTAGTTTACAGATACGTAAGAGATGAGTGCTAGGTTAGAACATAATGGTATGTGTGGGGTGGTGAGGGTACATCCCCGACATCAAACAGCTAAGTAGAGTATGCAACATCAGAATGTCAGAGCTTGAATTAAATCCCAGTCTAATGTCTCTGAGATTAATATGCTCACTCTACGGAACCTCAAGAAAAAAATTTACAGTGAGTTTTCTCATAGGAACAATCAACTTTGTTATGGATTGGTAAAATTGAAAATCATGCTATAGTAATGGATAATAATGATGGTAATAACAATAACAACAATAATTTTATATGCTAAATATACACTAAATATATTGACTGCTTCACTGGGTGCTACATACTGTGCCGTGAGCTATGTAGGAACTATTTGATGGAATTTTCACTACTCTGTTTTCAAAGGTAAGATAATCCTTATTTTTTGGATGATGAAACTGTGACACAAAGGAATTTTGGAGTTTAACAGAGACCACATAGTCAGCAAATGATAGAACCAGCCTCCAAACCATGGAAATCTGACTTTACAGTTGAACCCTCTGTGCAGTTGAGGTACTGAACCAATATAATATATCACATTGCAAATCCATTCATTTATCTCTGGTACACATCAGCGCATCAGTAGAGTTCCTTGATGTTTGAATGAAGACATTCTATTAGATACAGAAATGTGAAGGAGAAAAAGTCTCTCTTTTTATTTGCTTTCATTAGAGTCATGAGATATCAATAAGTATAGAGAATAAATGCTTTTGTAAAATTTTTAAACTCAGGAAAAATTATCAGGAGTTTCTAGTTAAAATAGTTTATTCCTCATTAGCTTCTACATATTTATGACTGACTTTTTCTTCTAGAAATCCCTTAATCAGGTGGCTCTTCCCTAAGTATTTAGATCAAACTTAGGTTTGTTTTATAGGTCATAGAAAATTGGAGATTGAAGTATCACTTTTATTAATTCAGACTGCAAATTGCTTCATTTTCCTTTGCAATTTAAACTTCTGTGTATGTCTTAGCACTGTTCTAGAATTGTTGCAAATAAGACATTTCATTCAGCTATAGGATAAAAAACTCAATTTGAAAAAAAATAGCTCTTATAACTGTCATGAACTTGAGGTGGCTTAATTTTCTTTTTTTTTTAACAATGCTTAAATATTTCTGGGAGGTTGTCTAAAGCATTTTCCACAAATAATAATTAAGTCTTACAATGGAGCCCAAGAAGATAGCATTCTGTTTAACATATTTTTAAGGTGTGTCTGTAAAAACAGTTTTTTTAAGGTATCTATTTAAACTATGGCTGGACCAAATTTATGTGTGAGTTGAATTCCACATATAAGTCAGATATGTGGAATCATAAGTCAGATACAGGGAATATGACAGCTTTCCATATAAAGAATGTTACATAACATTATTAATTGCCTAGGTCACCTTCAGTGAAGCTAAGAGTCAAATTTCAGTCAACTGAAAGAGCAAGGGAGAATTTTCTCTTTCTAGCAGTATGGTCAACCAGATAGCTTGGAAAATTCTTCTGCTGCAAAATACAAAAATGACACATAAAACAATCACCATTCTTATAAATACTTAGTTTAACCTGAAAGAATGTAAAGGGTATTCCAAGGAGCATACTCCTTCCCTTGCAGAAAACAAAGTAATCAAAACCCAAATGGTAAACAATTTGAGAAACTAAAATTCTCTAAGGACACTTAATGAGATTCAAGAGTTGATATTCAAGAGTCATTAGTATTTAGGTTTTTTTTCTTTTTTGTAGTTTTATTTATTTATTTAAGATTTTGCAATGTAGTGCCAGTTTCTGCTATACAGCAAAGTGACCTAGATATATATATATATATATATATATATATATATATATATATACACACACACATACTCATACACATATATTATTCTCATATTCCATCATGTTGTATCACAAGTGATTGGATATTGTTCCCTATGCTATAGAGTAGACCTCATTGTTTATCCATTCTAAATATAATAGTTTGCATTTACTAACACCAAACTTCCAGCCTTTCCCACTTCCCACCCCACACCCCCTGGAAACCACAAGTCTGTTCTCCATGTCTGTGTGTCTGTTTCTGTTTTGTAGATAGGTTAATCTGTGCCATATTTTAGATTCTATGGATAAGAGATATATGGTATTTGTCTTTCTCTTTCTGAATGACTTCACTTATTATGAAAATCTCTAGTTCCATCCATGGTACTGCAGATGGCATTATTTTGTGTTTTTTTGTTACTGAGTAGCATTCCATTTTGTATATGTACCACATCTTAATCCAATTGTCTGTCAATAGACTTTTATGTTGTTTCCATGTCTTGGCTATTGTGAATAGTGCTGCTATGAATATAAGGGTGCATTTATCTTTTTGAATTGTAGTTTGGTCTGGATATATGCCCAGAAGTGGGATTTCCGGATCATATGTTTAGTTTTCTGAGTAAACTCCATACTGTTTTCAGTAGTGGTCACACCAATTTACATTCCCACCAAGAGTGTAGGAGGGTTTCCTTTTCTCCCCACCCTCTCCAATGTTTATTATTTGTAGACTTGTTAATGACTGCCATTCTGACCAGTGTGAGGTGGTACCTCATTGTAGTTTTGAGTTACATTTCTCTAGTAATTAGTGATGTTGAGCATCTTTTCATGTGCCTATTGGCCATCCATATGTCTTCTTTGGAGAAATGTCTATTTAAGTCTTCTGCCCCCCTTTTTGATTGGATTGTTTGATTTTATGTTCTTAAGTTGTATGAGTTTCTTGTATATTTTGGAGATTTTCAAAATACTTTGCAAAGATTTTCTCCTGTTCTGTGGGTTGTCTTTTTTTTTTCTTTTTTTATTATTTCCTTTGCTGTGCAAAGGCTTTTGAATTTAATTAGGTCCCATTGGTTTATTTTTGTTTTTATTATCATTACTATAGGAGGTGGATCAAACAAGATGTTGCTGTGATTTATATCAGTGAGTGTTCTGCCTATGTTTTCTCCTACGAGTTTTATAGTATCTGGCCTTATGTTTAGGTCTTTAATCCATTTCAAGTTTATGTTTGTGTACAGTGTGAGAGAATGTTCTAATTTCATTTTTTAAAATTAAATTATATTTAACTTAATTTTCATACCTTTCTTCAAGTATGATTGAGAAATAAATATTGTACATATTTTTATAAAATGTGATGATATACATACACATTGTGAAATAATTACCACAATCAAACTAATTAACATAATAACTATACACATAGTTACTCTTTGTGTGTGTGTTGTGAGAACACTTAAATCTACTCTCTTAGCTAATTTCAAGTAAATAAAACATTGTCATTAGCTAGAGTCATCATGCAATACATTAGATCTCCAAAATTTTTTCATCTTCTACCTGAAAGTTTATACCCTACACCTGTTGACTAATATCTCCCTGTTTCCCCCATCCTCTAGTCCCTGGTTACTAACATTCTTCCCTCTGTTTCTATGAGGTCAATTTTTTCAGAGTCCACAAATAAGTGAGATCATATAGTATTTATCTTTCTTTGTCTGGTTTATTTCTCTTAATATAATAGTGTCCTCCAGATTGATATATGCTGTCCAAATAGGAATTCCTTCTTTTTTAAGGTTGAATAAAATTCATATATATACAAATTTTATATATATATCACATTTAAATCTATTCATCTGTTGAAGGACATTAAAATTGTTTCCATATATCACCTTGGCTATTGTGAGTAATGCTGCAATGAATGTAGGAGTGGAGATATCTCAAGATACTAATTTCATTCCTTTGGATGTATATTCAGAAGTAGGTATGTGGGATAATATAGTAGTTGTATTTTTAATTTTTTGTGGAAACCTCCTATGTTTTCCATAATAGCCATACTAATTTACATTCCAACCAACAGCATTAAAGATTCTCTTTTTCCACATCCTTACCAGCATTTATTTCTTGTCTTTTTGATAATAGACATCCTAACAGTGTAAGAGACCATCTCATTGTGGCTTTGTTTGCACTTCCCTGGTGACTAGTAGTGTTGAGCACTTTAATTAAAAAAAAAAAAGTAGAGTAAAAATTTGGAGGAGAGATTGAAATTTTTTTAAAAGTCCAAGTATGAATATTAATGCAAATCAATGTCAGTTAATATCCAAGTATGAATATTAATGCATATCAATAAGTCAGTTAATATAAAAATATGAAAATCTAGAGCTAAAAGGAAGTAGAAAAGTCAAATTACATCTTCTTTGGCTAATATTTTATTTAAAAAATATTTTATAAATGTTATAATTTACTATGTTTATGCTTTTATTTTGTGCATGTTATATATAATTTAAAATGTATTGTCATGTGTAATAAATTTAGAACTTAAACACATGCATATTAATATTTTCAATTTTCATTTTACCATGTTATACAAGCAATCTCACATATGTCATATAAGTGCATTAATACCTAATTTTTGAAAACAGAATAAAAATTATACACAATGTATATACTGTGGAATTCTGGGACTGTTCTCCAAATTTTGGATTAAGATTGTTTAGTCAAGAAGGGAAAACTCAAATACAGCCCATTATATTTGCATCAGTCAAAGCCAAGGAAACATGTTTATTGCACATTTGAGGGTGGAGTAAAATAAGAACAAAACACTGTGAAGAAATCAAGGTTCCATGATGAACTCCTTAAAAGATACGACTATTAAAAAAGAATTCTTTTTAAGAGAATACATTAATGATTAAATTTGTCAAAATTGCTATTACCACGGATCCTTTTAAATTTATTTCTCAATAAAGAATTTTCTAAGAAATATGCTACCAGGTCCCCAATAACAACTTTGCCCTGAAATGTTCTAATTAACTATACCAGAGGATCTGCTGTGCTGACTAGTTAATGCTTTCTATCTGCTTCTTTGCTGGCCATCATGTATCATTGTTCAGCGAGTGACAGCAGTCAGGTTATTAAAGGTGTAGATATTAAATTAACAATAGTAGTAAACATTGTAGCTGTACTTCACATCTCAGCAGAACCAGTGAAGTGGATGACACTGAATCCATGCTGATATGCTGCAGTGACAGATGGGCGTCATTTAACACAATACATCAGTGGGCAACCCACGTACCACAGCTGTCCTCCACTAAATGAATTAGATCAGGGTAATTAATCTAAGGCAGAAAGTATTACTAAAGTGGATCCTAAGCAGAATTAGAGAAGAATGAAATCTCTTGCTCAAAAATTGAAAAGGATTTATGCATTAACATTTTTAGTGCTGATAAGATGGTTTTCCAGAAGTTCTTTAACTTCTTTAAAAAATATATAAAAATCTTCCCTTTTGTTGAGAAACAAATTGACCATTTGGGTCTAAAAAGGGATGATGACTATTCCTTTACTTGCATTCTAAAAATAGATGCTGCTGAGAGATGAAGCTCAACCTGAAATGTATGGATAATTTATTTAAAACAAATTTGATTTATCTTTTATCGCATGTATTTGTTCCAGGTATATTAGTGGATACACCAATAATAGTTCACATATTAAACTCTCATTTTAGAGATTTTTTAGAAAGAGATAGCTAACTGGCTAGATAAATGGTATGTAAATGTTAATTTTTTTCTTTCTAATTTCAATTTTATGTCAGACTGAAGATTATTTAGCTTTAAAAGTTAGTCTAGCTAAAACCAGGTACACACATTTCAACTATTTAGAGGAACTCCTTATATGTCTCATTCATTTTAAGAATCTACTTAAGACATATTTTTAAAAAATATATTTAATAATATAAAATTATTATCCCTTTCACTCACTTATGATAATTCACATTTAAGACCAAAATATGTATAATTTACCATAAATTTGCTTCTTAAAATGGCTGTTTAAATTATTTTTATGATCTTAAAGTATGGATTTGTGAGGTATATATTTAAAAAAAATACTTGGGATGTTATATTTAAAAGTTTCCAATAGATCAAACCTACTATTTGGACAAAAGTCAAAACTATATTTAAAATCATTACATAAACAAACACATTCTAATGTTTAGCATTAAATCTGTATGTGCCTAATTGTACTTAACCTTTTTCTAAACTTAAGGATTGCAGAGCTGAGGCATTACTTTCTAATTCATGAATACCTTATGGATTTAATTTCAAAGTTTCACTCTACAAAGTTCTGATATCTTCCTATAATACACATTTATGAAAATTGCAGCCATTGATCCAGCAGCACGTCATCTGCTCAATTGTTAACAGTTCCTCTCTAGTCTTTGCTTTCTTTCTATTCTCTTACCAGAGGCTCCTTGCTTCTACCTCTCATGCAAAGATGAAAAAAACCCGCTGCTAATTGCTGCAGTTAAATTTTTTGACACAGCATGAGATATCCAAACACAATCCTTCTTTTTAAAAGAATTTTCTAGCTTTGTGTTGTTAGCAACACTTAGTTGGAGGGCCGTAACAGTCACATCAAAGTATTGTGTGTTTATTGTAGAAGCATAGCAAGCTCCTGGTTGAAGAAAGTACTATAGCACTGTATCTGATTTTTAAACTTTATTCTATTGATTATCCATGATTAGAGTAAACTGTGGACTAACTGCTGTTCACATTTAAGTATTAAAATTGAAAATATGTTTAAAGATTAGAAAAACAAACACACTTCAGTAGGCAAGGCTATTTAGTCTCTCTCCCTAAACTCTCAAAATTTAAATATGCCACATATTGAATTACATAAATACCGTCATCAGTCTCATACGCATTTTTAACTGAAAATGTGAAGGATTAAATATGAAAGAAAAGTTACTATGTTATTTAGCTCAACTCTATTGAATAAGAACTAAGTTTAGTCTGCAATAGTCTCTTTATCTTAACCAAAATATTATATTAGCATTATTTTTAGAGCATCAATACGGCTAAATTTTCATGGGTTTGAAATTTTTTCTCATGTAAAGAACTGCCTGGAATATTATTATGAGTTCTTCATTTTGAATGGTCACTGAGCAGGAACAATTCAAACACCAATTTTAGTTGTTGCATACCTAGAGATATTTTGCATCATATTTGGAAGCTCTTTAACCATTAACATCCTCTTGTGTTTCCATATAGTTTAAGCCCTATACTCTGATATATGAGCAATAATAAAATACTGCTACAAAATAATTTTATTGCTCCAACCCATGATATGACATTATATAAAGTGACAGCATTATCATCCTGTCCTTTGAATACAAAGCCAACATTACTGAGTCGCTGATATTATGATGTGTATTTTTTTTTTGTCTTTTTGCTATTTCTTGGGCCGCTCCCACGGCATATGGAGCTTCCCAGGCTAGGGGTCGAATTGGAGTTGTAGCCACTGGCCTACGCCAGAGCCACAGCAACACAGGATCCGAGCGGCGTCTGCAACCTACACCATCACGGCAACGCCGGATCGTTAACCCACTGAGCAAGGGCAGGGACCGAACCCTCAACTTCATGGTTCCTAGTCGGGTTCGTTAACCACTGCACCACGACGGGAACTCCTATGATGTATATTTTTAGTCATATTCACATCCTGCTTTTTCTAGTTAAGTTTTCTATTTTTTACCTTGAGAATGTTATTTTAACTTTCTGAACTTGAGTTTTCTTATCTTTAAAATGGTAAGAATTAGAGCTCCTGTCGTGGCTCAGTGGTTAACGAATCCAACTAGGAACCATGAGGTTGCAGGTTCTGTCCTTAGCCTCCCTCAGTGGGTTAAGGATCTGGTGTTGCCGTGAGCTGTGTTGTAGGTCACAGACGAGGCTCGGATCTAGCATTGCTGTGGCTCTGGCATAGGCTGGCAGCTACAGCTCCGATTAGATCCCTAGCCTGGGAACCTCCATATGCGATGGGAGTGGCCCTAGAAAAGGCAAAAAGACAAAATAAAATAAAATAAAATAAAATAAAATAAAATAAAATGGTAAGAATAACTTGACATTGTGTTGAGGCTCAAAAAAAAGTAACATTTCCATATTTGTTACTTTAGTTCATGACGGAGCTGTCTAACAAATAATTTGCACTGCTCAATGTACAAGGACTGGTGCAAAGTTTTTAATAAATGGTTTTGTCGTAGAAAAACACACACATGTATCTATAAGACAAGAATTTCTATGTGCAAAGCAATTTTTCTTGGTTACCAAAAACTGTAGCTCTTACCCACTGAACAGACCAAAGTTTCACTTATACAAAACTCCAGATCTACTCGGAAACTATTCTTACCTAGTGCAATACCATTTCAAGGACTAATGGTTGGATTTCAGAGTCCAATGATGCAGACACTTTTTCTTTGTGAATAACAGCCATTAAAATGGTGCTTAAGCACAAAGTTTGATGAATGGAATCTCATTATGATATGATTTCCTATAGAATAGTGTTCATGATTCAGCAGTTAAGTCTTGAACTTAAAATTATCAAGATATGAAAAAGACTACTTTTATCTGATGCCTCCAACAGATCAATTTCCCTAAACTAATTAAGAACAACGTGCCAGTTTCAGGAATTTGAAGTCTTCAGATTTCCCAAGTAAATACTCCTGGAGGCCAAGGTTAACACAAAAGTTATAAAGAAAATGGTCTTTAGAGGCAAATGGACTTGCACTTGAAAAGTGTTTACGTGACTATAGACGAAATACTCAGCTATACCTGGTGCAGTTTCCTTAGCTAGGAAATGAGAATACCCAAAATGCAAATTGACTATCAAGATTAAATATATTAACATATTAATATAACACACTCAGTAGGATGCCTGAAACGTAATAGAGGCTTAAAGCTTGTTTATTATTAACTTTAAATACAAAGCCAAACAAGGGTAAAGTTACCAGGTAGGAAAAGCATCTGAATTCCTCTGTTCTTACATTATCAATGATTCACTTCTACACTTCACATAACCATGCTGCAAAAGAGAAAAAGCCTCAGGCAAACATTTTATCACACAAAGTGCGAAGAGACTGTCTCTGGGGCAGTTGCTACCGCCTAGCTTAAGGAACTAGTAGATAGTGTCAACATCCACTGAGACAAGGATAGCCTCCCAAAATATGATTGAGAGTGGTACAAAAAAGGGGTCCAGTTTTAATAAATATAGCAGATGTAGATAGAGTTATTAGATATTTGTGGATGAAATTGTAGGATATTAGCATACATGTGGAAGCCTTAGAAATAGATCAAATTATTCAGAAAAACAATCTACACAATGTAGAAAAATAAAGACAAAATTTGAAATCTTGAGTATTTGATCAATTAAGATGAAAATAATTATGAGTGTATGCTTGTTCATATGCATGTATGTGCACTTTGGTGGGAAGGATGACTAAAAATTCGAGTCATGAAGAGGAGAAACAACTGATCTTCTGAGATTGTGGAAGGAGTAGGGTAGTAAATTGATAAGGCCATTATAATATTCAAATTAGAGAAACAAATCTCAGAATTTCTATTTAGAGGTTTAATAGATAACTGAGTCTAAGAATCTAAGGGGTTCTTATTGAAATTAGAGGCTAAAAAAGGGAAGAATGAGACCAGATCAGAAGAGTGACCAGGACACACATGGAGGACCCCCTCCAGGGAGCTCTGAGAGAGGGGGGATGGAATATAGTATAGATGGTTCCAGATTTATGATGGGGTGACTTAGGATTTCTTGACTCTACAATGATGCAAAAGTATGCATTCAGTAGAAAATATACTTTTTTTTTTTTTTAAATAAGGGCTATACCTGCAGCATATGAAGTTCCCATGTTGGGCGTCAAATCAGAGCTGTAGCTGCCGGCCTACCCCACAACCACAGCAATGCCAGATCTGAGCCGCATCTGTGACCTATACCACAGCTCAAGGAAATGCCAGATTCTTAACTCAATGAGGGAGGCCAGGGAGTGAACCCACATCCTCATGGATACCAGCCAGGTTGGTAACCTGCTGAGCCATACTGGGAAATCTGAAACCACATTTTTTTGAGTTTTGATCTTAGGTTAGCGATATACAGTACCATACTCTCTTTGCGATGCTGGGCGTGGTAGTGAGCTGCAGCTCCCAGTCAGCCACAAGATCATGAAAGTAAATAACCAATACACATTCTGTACCATACAGCCATTCTGCTTTCACTTTTGTACATAATTCAATAAATTAGATGAGATATTTAACTTATTATCAGATAGGCTTTGCATTAGATGATTTTGCCCAACTGTAGCCTAATATAAGTGTTCTGAGCATGTTTAAGGTAGGCTGGGTTAAGCTATGATGTCCTATAGGTGAGCATATTAAATGTATTTTGAACTTATGACATTTTCAATTTATGATGGTTTTAATCAGGCTGTGACTCCATCAAAACTTGAGAAAAATCTATATAATAGACTTAATTTATTAAAGTAATAAGACAATGACCTAAATATTTTCAACAATTCTAATGAGGAAATGGAAGCTATAGGAAAAAGTGGTTTTCGTCTATTGAAACTAGAGTATGTGTTATTCCTTAATATATTAAAAAATTTGATTACTTAAGTTGTTGGTTTACAATATGACCAAGAGGTTTTTGAAGGACAAATCTCTTTTTTTTTTTTGAAGATAATGTACATCAGTTTTTAAATCTACCAAAATATAATCTTTAATCACTGTAAACATCTATAATTACTACAAATTAATATCATTCCTACAATTAACATAAAAGTTAAAGTTATAAAATAGTGAACATGTTTTTATTACAGTAATATATATGAATATTAAAAGCCCCATTTTAATTGGGCTTTGCTACATAGTCCATCATTTTTGCTTCTGTGTTCATTTGTTCTTGCTGAAAAAGAAGAACCATAGGATTATATAAGGCAGATGTTTGATGAAGGAAGATGTGGTAACTAGTGCCCAGTATCTCTTCCTGTGTACACATCACATCACTCATGGTGATCCATTTCTGAATTAGCAATAATTCTCTGGTGATTATCGACCAAAACGAATGAGCTTTTGGTTCCAAAATCAGTGGCCTGTGTATCTAGTTCTAGCCCTTAGCACATTCTCAATCTTTATATACAATGAATCAGGTCATAGGGTCTTAGCTTTCCCTTATCAAAATCTTTATAGTCATTTTTATCTAGTTATAATTCACATTTAGATGTTATTTTCTCGTACTGTGTAGTGTGTTCCTAGTAAAAACAAGAATTAAAGAATGCTTATTGAATTGAAATCAAATCCCTAACACATATCCTGAATAAAAGTGCCCATAATATGTGTAGGTCTCTAGAAATGATTTTGCCTCTTGGAAAATAAAAGAACTGCAGTTTGGGGATACATTACTTAAATAGTGTGTTTTTGCAATCTTTTTTACTCTCTGTTCATTAGCACTTCAGCTAGGAGGTAGGTCAGTGATAAGTGAAGGTAGCTTTCTCTTTTCCAACTTTCCCTTTTTAGGAATATGTGATAAAGACAAAAGAAAAATCATTTGAGGAGACTCCTAAAGTAGAGTGGACTTTCATGTTTTTCTATGTCTTTTAAATTGGTGCAAGAAGTCTTCTCTAATATCACTTAACAAAAGAAGGGACTATAATGTACAATACAAAGTAAAAGATAATCTTTTATTTCTTTTTGCTTTTTTAGGGCTACACTAGTGGCATATGGAAGTTCCCAGGCTAGGGGCTGAGTCAGAGTTGCAGCTGCCGGTCTACACCACAGCCACAGCAGTGTGGGATCCAAGCCCTATCTGTGACCTACACCACAACTCTTGGTAGTGTTGGATCCTTAACTCATTGAGTGAGGCCAGGGATCAAATCCACATCCTCATGGATGCTAGTTGGGTTCATAACCTTTGAGCCACAATGGGAACTCCGTAAAAGATAATCTTAGAGGTACATCCATATGTAACTGCATACATAATGCATATATACATACATATATATATATATATGTATGCATATCATATGTGTATGTGTATTCCTTTTAGGATCCAGAAAAATATTTATAGGAGTATGTATTTATAGGAGTATTTATATTTCCATAAAAATATTTATAGGAGTATGGCTGATTAAATAATCCAACTTGCTCCATTTTGCTTAGAGAAAAATACAGAATGTGATAGATCAGAATGGGATCTTTAAGCAAATATATGTAGCCCATCAATAAAAGTGCTGTAATAGTGTTTCATCTAACTAACAGAACATAATCTAGGATTGCCATCTTTGCATACTAATGGAGGGCAAGCCCAGAGTGAAGCTTAAGAGACTTGCGTAATGTTACGGATATTTGAGCTATTGCAGTTGTTAATAGATTTCATCCAAGCTAAGTTTTTTCATATTTTGGACATTTTAATCACCCATTCATTCCAATGAATATGCTTCAACTGTAGATAAACTAGTAGATATTAATTATGATATTAATTACATAATGTCTATTATGTAATATGCAGAGCTGGATGTTAAAAAGGCTTGCATTTACATTTCACCTTTACTATTTTCAGTCTTACTATTTATTACATATCAGTTCTTCGGCCATAAAGTTTAATTCTATCTCATTTGGCCTGTTTCCCCATTGTCAAATGAGCTTGATTTATGTCATTACCTTTATAAGGAATAAAAAAAAATGTAATGCCTCTAGCATAAGACCTCACATATATTGGATGCTCAAGAAAAGTTAATTCTTTTCTGCTTTTGTTCCTTCCCTAAGTGTCAGTAAAGATGCAAATAATCTATAATTCCTAAAAGAACAGTTGCAAATAGAAATTGTGCTTTGAATGTTATTGGTGCTGATAATGTGGTTATTAGAAATGTGGTGCTTATAAGCCTTAAAGAAATCTACAGGCGATTTCAGATTCCAAGATATATAACTTTTAACACTTATATGAAAGTTACTCCCATTAGGAACCATCCTGTTGAGTTCTGACCTATTTCATTTTGATTATTTTGATTGGACCCCTTCAGAATAGATAGGATCTAATTGCTTATTGCCATGTTATGTTTGAATGACTTAGATAAAGCTCATTAGATCATTAAAATGTTTTTAATATAAGGGTATTATATCCTTATCCAGATGTGAGGGCACAAAATTTGTCTTCTGTTGCATCTCTAGCCAGGAAAGATAAAAACAAAAAAAGTGTTTTAAATCCGTTGTTTGACATTCTTTTGTATATGTGTCTTAATGGAAAATTCAGTTATAATAGCTTTATTATTGAATGTTAGTGAAAATTAAGTAAGAATGTATTGGATATCTTCTATATGCTTGGCAGTCAGTAGGTCCTTGACTTTAAGTGTCTCTTAGTCCACAGTTATCTTCTATCTAATTCCTATAACAATAACTAATTTACTATCTTAACATAAATGAGGTAGCTGGTTTCATGGTATACAGTACACACAAAGATTTTTACTATCTGAGAAAGAACATGGATAGGAGATTAGTGCAGCTGGTGAGTTACATACACAGAAAGATCTATTATGTAATTATTTAATTCTTTTCTTCTAAGGCAACCTAAAGATACTATATACTTTTACAGAGATTAACTTCTTTGAGAACAGAAACAATTAATCTTTCCCAAAACAGAAGGCAGAATCATTCTTAATCATTTTATCAATATGTTTCAACTGAGTTTCAGGCAATTTTTCAAGAATAGGATGTATAGGTATTCTAAAATGCTAATATTCTCAGCTAAGTGTTCTTAATTATGTCTTCATTTTATATTTGCTTAAGGCTTTCACGTTGCAATAATCTCCTCTTCAGTTTCTTCCTTTTTATTATATTACACTTACCCGGTGCTAGAAGGGTGGCATTCTTTGTCTGATACCAAAGAATCTCTACTTACCATGCATAATGAGATGCTTCAATGGAGTATGTTAAATAAATTAGTAATCAAAAGATGGACAAAATCATACCTCTTTAATTGTTATGAACTAAAAATAGTTACTTGGACAGATGAAACTTTTCTCTGAAACTCAATAGAAATCCTACTTTCAAGTAAGGAAAAGAATACTGATTATTTTACCAAGCCACATGGACTATGGATACTTCCTCATAAATACACTTCATAATAGCTCCCAATTTTTTCTCCTTTTTTTTTTCTTTTTCACTGTGATGTCTTTGGTTATTTTGTTTAGACTTTACATTTTAGAATAGATTTAGATTTACTAAAACATTGTGAAGATAATGTATGTAGATAATTTAATCTCTCTCTCCCAGTTTTCTCTTTTATTAATATCTACATTTGTATGTTATATTTTTTTGAAAAGGAATTACATTTTATTTTATTTTTAATGATTTTTATTTTTTCCATATGCTTGGTATATATATATATATATTCTTTTTCTCACATTATCCTCCATCATGCTCCATTGCAAGTGACTAGATACAGTTCCCAGTGCTATACAGCAGGATCTCATTGCTTACCTACTCCAAATTACCAACTCCTGTAGGTGAGTCTCTGTGAAAGTTACTTTCCACTCTGTGGGGCCTCCCCCCCGGGAGGTATGGGGTTGCTTATATCATGTAATCGCCCCTCCTACCTCTTGAGTGGCCTCCTCTTTGCCTTCTGGAGTAGGACATCTTTTTGAAAGTTTCTGGTCCATTTGGTTGAAGATTGCTAACATTTTGTTGTAAATTTTGTTGTTTTTAGGAGAGAAGTTGAGTTCCATTCCTTCTGTTCTTCCATCTTAATCCCCTGTATGTTGTATTTGTCACAAATAATTAACCTCTTTGATCCACTGATGCTAACTAAAGTCTATAGTTTATTCATTTGTCCTTAATTGTACTTAACAATCTTTTTTATGTTATAAGATCCCTTTCAGGACATGCATGGAATTTGGATTTTATGTCTCCTTATGATCCCCTATGAAAATTTCCCATACTCTCCTTTTTTTGATGACCTTGATAGCTTGAGGAGAACTAATTTTGTAGACTGGATTCAACTGGGATATGTCTAATGTTTTTGCTTTTTTTTTTTTCCATGAGTAACAATAATTATTGGTTTTTTTAGAGAAAACCTGTAAAAGCAAAATGCCCTTCTTATCATATCATGTGAAAGATATGTACTCTCAACATTATTTAGAGCTGTTGATATTAATTTTGATCACCTGGCTGAGATAGGGTTTGTCAGGTTTCTCCACTGTAAAGTGGTTCTTTTCCCTTCTTTCCATATGTTAATCTTTGGAAAGAAAGGATTATGTGCAGCAGATATTTAAGGGTTAGAGGGTTATGCTTTACAATCTACTTCTACAGGGCGAAATATCTACATAAATTACTTTTTTTTTTCTGTACAGAGATGCGTCTATACTTGCTCACCTTATTTATTGTAATTACTCTTTTATTCACTCTTGACTCATAGATATTTGTTTAATAGTTTAGGTTGTAAAATTTATTTTTTGGTCAAATTAGTCCATCTTTGACCTTTGGCAACTCTTTCAGTTGACTCCTGTGACCTTTTGACATACTTCCATCTTCATATTTTTCTTGAGCAGTATATTACTTTCTGACAATAAAACATACTCTGGGTTCATATATTTCCTTCCTCAGTCCTAGAATCGGCAGTTTACTCAAGGAGATTTGCTTTCTGCTATTAGTGATTTTATTATAAACCAAGATCTAGGTACTAGTATGAACTTTATGATTGGAGTGTCATTGTTTCTAGGCCCTCTAATTGATCAAGAAAGGAAATGTAGGAGTTCTCTTCATGGTTCAGTGGTTAATGAACCTGACTAGGACCCATGAGGATGTGGGTTTGATCCCTGGCGTTGCTCAGTGGGTTAAGGATCCCACGTTGCCATGAGCTGTGGTGTAGTTCATAGATATGGCTCAGATCCTGCATGGCTGTAGCTCTGATTCAACCCCTATCCTAGGAACTTCCATATGCCGCAGATTCAGCCCTAAAAACCAAAAGCAAAAAAAAAAAAGAAAGGAAATGTATATGCATATCCTAACTAGTGTGAGTATGGATAGCTACAAATATTTATGTATATTGTGTGTATGTGTGTATATGTGTGTTTGTATAAGATGTATATGTATCATGTGATTTTTTTTTTTTTTACTTCGAGGGAGGATATTAAGTAAACTTAATGCCAGACTATAAAGTAATTGTCAAATAAATTTGAGCATTTTAAAGGCCTTAAATAATTAAACTAACTCACAGTCTTCAAGAAACACACAGAATGACACTTTTTCACAAAATAAAAAATAAAACAACTTTTCAAAGTTGGTAGTGTGCAGATAAAGCAGCACTCAGGGAAATTTTTAGCTTTACAAATTTTATATTAGAAAGGAAATAGAATATAAAATAAATAACCAAACTTTCCTCCTGAAGTAGTTAGAAAAAGAACAAGCACAATATACGTAGAAATAAAGAATTAATAAAGATTAAGTCAGAAAGAGAAAGACAAATACCATATGATATCACTTATATCTAGAATCTAATATATGGCACAAATGAACTTTTACACAAAAAAAGAAATTCATGGACTTAGAGAACAGACTTGTGGTTGCTAAGGGGGAGGGGGAGGGAGTGGGATGGACTGGGAGTTTGAGGCTCATAGATGCAAACTATTGCCTTTGGAGTGGATAACCAATGAGATCCTGCTGTAAAGCACAGGGAACTATATCTAGTCACTTGTGGTGTTACATGATGGAGGATAAGGTGAGAAAAAGAATGTATATGTGTATGTGTGACTGGGTCACTTTGTCATCAGTAGAAATTGATAGAACACTGTAAACCAACTATATTGGAAAAAATAAAAATCATTAAGAAAGAAATAAAAAGATTGAAAATCAGTGACATAAAAGCCCAAAAATTTCTTTGAAAATACTTTTTAAAAAATAATAAACTTTTAGTTAAAGTGATTGTAAGAAAAACAAATATTACAACCTATTACCAAAATCAGGAATGAAACAAGGGAGATCACTAATTGCCTAAAAGTTTTAAATAAGAGAGAATATTATGAATGGCTTTATGGAAACAAATTAGATACAAATCCCTTAAGATATAAATTGACTCAAGAAGAAATAGAAATCTGAATATACCAACAGAAGGTATAAAGTCATTGAGTTAGTAATTGAAAATCTTTCCATAAAGAAAAACCCAGTTCTTTAGAGAATTTATCAAGCATTTAATAAGAGGAAATGAAAGAGTATGTTATACTATTGTTACAACATAAAGCAAATAAACTTAGTACACACATATACATATCCTTCCAAAAATGTTCAATCTCAATTTTATTAAAAATATTAACCAGATATTTTCCTTATCAAATTAGGAAATTTCACAAACCATTAGTGACACTTCTATCTCTGTGCTAAATGAAATAGACACAACAAAGTTCTTTATTCATTGAAAATATGTCCCTACTAAAATAATTTTTATTGTACTTCGATTTCTCAGGAAATGAGAAAAATCTCTAGAATGTCTTTTTACATCCTCAGTGCCACAAAAAAGTATAAATATTTGTAGAAAATGTAATGTGTATATCTCTAATTATGTGCAAAATTTTAACACTGATATAAGTGACAAAATAAGTATAAAAGAAAAAAGCAAACTTAACAAAGCTCCCATAAATTTCCATTATTTTTAGAAAATTTAAAAAACATACTTCTGAATAACTTATGTGTCAAAGAATAATTTATAATGAAAATAAACAATTTATTAGACTTAAATGAGAATTACTATATATAAAACTTTTGAAAGGCAATTAAAGTGAATATGGCATATCACATATCATAAAATAATATGTTAATTTTTATCTGAGTCCCACTTATGATATTATTAAAAAATAAAACACATAGAGTTGCCATTGTGACTCAGCAGATTCCAAACCCAGCTAGTATCCATGAGTATGCAGGTTCAATCCCTGGCCTGCCTCAGTGGGTTAAGGATCTAACATTGGCATGAGCTGTGGTGTTGGTCACTTATGCAGCTCAGATGTGGAGTTGCTGTGACTGTGGTATATGCTGGAAGCTGCAGTTCTAATACTACCCTTAGCCTGGGAACTTCCATACGCCACAGGTGTGGCCATTAAAAGCAAAAAATATATAAGAATAGTAATAATAATAATAAAACATGAAATTAGATGTGTGTTTTATATGAGGAAGATAGATGTAAAAGCATAATAAAGATAAAATAGAACTTAGTAGAAGAAGAAATAAAAATAATATAGAGAAGTACATAAAGGAGCCAAATCCTTGCTTGAAATTGAAGAAGAAAATGAGAGAAAGCGTGAATACATCAGCAATTTGAAAGGAGACATACATATAAGTTCAGTTTACAGTAAAAATAAAGTGAGAATACTACCATAATTTTATGTGAATAAACTTAAAATCCTGACATAGAACAGATAAATCATAATACTACATTTTCAGGTTTCCGTTGGACTCTTGAGAGTATATTCTCCATCATAACATTATAATTATGTCATATCATTTGGATATATCCTCTTTCAGATCTTTATATCCATCCCTATCTGTATCTGTCACCAATGTCTGGAAGAATAAATCTAGGCAGTCTGTGGTCAATGTGGAATAGCATGTTCGTGCCTATGATTGTATATAACATAGACATGGATAAGTGCCATGTGAATTATGTTCTGTATTCCTTAGGAGAGAATAATTACCCTTGAATTTAAAACTAGAGGCAGGATAAGGTGAGAATTAGAAAAGAGTAAATGAAAAAGTTAGCATTTGGCCTTGGACAAAATGTCTATTAAGAAAATTTATCTCTGGGGTTGGTAGTTGCAAACTATTACATTTAGAATGGATAAGCAATGAGGTCCTACTGTATAACACAGGGAACCATATCTAATCTCTTAGGATAGAACACAATGGAAGATAGTATGTGAAAAAGAGTGTATATATATGTGTAACTGGGTCACTATGCTGTATAGCAGAAATCAACACAACAATGTAAATCTAATAAAATTAAAAAATAAAATATTATCAATATCTTCAGCAAAAATTTTAAAAAATTAAAATAAAAACAGCCTATTTCAAATTGATATAATCAAGAGCAAGAAGATAGGTGAATTCATAGCATTCAACTAAGAAGACTGGCTGTTTGGATATATATATATATATATATATATATATATATATATATATATATACACACATACATACATTGAAAGAAAACACAAAGTTCCCGTAGTGGCTCAAGTGGTTAATGAATCCGACTAGGAGCCATGAGGAGGCGGGTTCGATCCCTGCCTTGCTCAGTAGGTTAAGGATCCAGCTTTGCCTTGAGCTGTTGTGTAGGTCACAGATGCGGCTTAGATCAGACGTTGCTGTGGCTGTGGCGTAGACCGGCAGCTACAGTCCAATTAGACCCCTATTCTGGGAACCTCCACATGCCGCAGCAGGTGTGGCCCTAGAAAATACAAAAAGACCAAAAAAAAAGAAGAAGAAGAAAACGCTAAAATATCCCCAGTGTCTTAGATAATGTACAGTCACAATTATAAGAAATATTTATTATTTCCAATAGCTTATTAGATATTGGGAGGCAGTTCATCTTGAATCTCAAACCTCTACACATTTTAGAAATACCAACCCATCTGCTCCAGAATTATCTTTTCAAGAATTATTTAAAAAGGCCTTTCTGGAAAGGTAGAGACACAGCCTCTCTCTGGATCAACTTTACTTTTTTTTTTCCATAGTAATAAAAAATATTAGCCATATTGACTTCCCATTCTCTGAGATTTTTGGAGGTAATAATGGAGGAGAGGTCTCCCTGCCCTTTCTGGAGATAATTTGATTCCATTCAAAGGTAATAAAAGTAATGCCTCTCTCCAAGGGAAGGAAAAACAGGTTTGCCAGCATCTCCTCTGATATCAGGGTTTCCTAATCTCAGGGTCCCTCTTTTCATGCACTGTCATGGCATAAGTAGGCAATACCTGAGCCTTATCACCTTAGTCTGCAAATTAGGGACCAGGAAAATGGCACCAGTGATTACAATTGCTCTAAGTAGTAAAACTGTCTAAATCCCTGTGTACTCATTGTCTCCTTGCCTGCTGAATCTATGGAAATGTGACAAGACAAGCCAGCTGAATAGTTACCACCATGTTGCTGGTTAAGAACAACTTGTCTGATTGACAGTAGGTTGATTTTTTCTAAACTTTGGAATAGATGGGAAATAATTAATGTGAGGCTGGGAAGAGATACATGCAAATAGACACCAAATATAATTTGCCAACAGGATTGCAGTACAAATTCATGTCATACTTATTAATAAATTCAGATTTTTAGTTCTTTTAAAAAATTGATTTTAAACATTCATTAGCTCTCAGCTCCCGTCTTATAGAAGGTACAAGCACTGTGATGCCATTAAAAGCACGTGAGAGATTTGCGTTATACCTGAAGCTTATGGCTTTTATTCCATGGCCTAGATTCATTTTCCTACAGGGTATTAGCTTTAAAGTTATTAAACAAAACATTACAAAGATGTGGAAAATACGGTGCATCATTTTGTCTTTATGGTTATGTAGGTTTTTTTTGTCCTATAGTTTCAAAATATTGAATAAAATTTTGATTGCTTCTGACATATCCTTTTAGTTCTTTTGTGAATGAGATTTAAATTCTGAAGATCAAAATTTTCTCATAAATATATCCAAAGCTAGTAATCTATCAATTACCATTTACCTGATATATACTTAACCAAAATTTAAAAGTCTATAATAATGTGAATATGGTTAAGTATAGTTCTCTTCTTTGATTAAATAATTATATTTCATACACATTTTTGTAGAATTCAAAGATATCCTTCAGGTCTTCTTTCTTAAAGATGTTCAAAAGCTTAGCTCTGCTTTTTTACATAAAAGACAGGGAGAAGAAGCAAATCTTTAGAAAGGTACACCTGCAAAAATGTAAATTAATATATTTGTCTTTGATAAAATTATAACTTCAACATTATATAAGCAAATACCAAAAAAAGAGAAAAATAAATGAAAATCTAATTAATAAATAGTTTCATCTCAATAGCTGCTAGTGTGAAACCTGGGATTCTGGATGGTCTAATCTACATATGCATTCGTTTTAAATAACAGTTATAAAATTTCAGTGAAGCTTACTGCTAATCAGAATCATAAAACCAAATCCCTGTCAACTGCCAAACACACACATTTGCACAGAGGGTCACATCTTTAGAAACTACTGCTACTCTAACATTTTCCTCAATAGACACTAATGGTGAAAACCAAAATATATGCATTTACACTAAGCAGATGTTTTGGGTTTTATATTGTGGTGAAGTAGAAACCTAACATAGTATACATTTAAAATAAGGTTTTGCTTTTAAGGTGGTTGTTAGATAGTTGATCCAATCCTTATAAGTCAATAGTTTACAGTACAATAAAAATGGAATTTCAAAGTCTTAGATGTAGGCCCAGTTTTGTTCTACAGTTTTTGATGTCATGACTGAGTCACTGTCTTAACATTTGACATTGAATTTCACAAACCCTTTCATATGGAGTTAAAAACTCATTCATGTATTTATTCCTTCAGCAAAGTTATTTCTGGACTACTCAATATCAGAAACTGGGCAGCTGAGATTATAGCTGAGATTACCTTTATTTATAGAAAATGGCAAAGTCTCTGCTTTCACAGAATATTCATTAAAATAGGTTGAAACTGAAAAATATGCAGGTGAACAAAATCTTTATCAGGTGACGGAAAATGCTATGAAGAAAAATTGAGCAGAATAAGTGGATGGGATAATGAAGCCAGTGCTAAGAGGCTAAAATTCACCATGTTTTTTCAGTGTCTTGAATATATCAACTACCACCTGCTATAAATTCGGTGTTATTGTCTGTGAAGTACTACCACATGTTCATTCTGTGGATATTTAGTAAAAATTTATTATGTGTGAGATATTATAGCAGTCATTATTTTTATCTGACTGGTGTCAATTACTCTATATGGAATAGATTTTGAAATAATAATTCTTTGACTTATAACAGTATATGTGGATTTTATATATATAGTTAACTATTTTGTTATGAATCAT
Organism: Phacochoerus africanus; assembly: GCF_016906955.1. NCBI lineage: Eukaryota > Metazoa > Chordata > Mammalia > Artiodactyla > Suidae > Phacochoerus > Phacochoerus africanus. The sequence continues at coordinate 78,686,011 of NC_062554.1, forward strand.
GCACTTAGTTGTAATTGTGTCACTATATCATAAGTGGAATAAAACTGCCTGTGAAATATATTAAGTATGATGTGTAGCATAAAGCAAATCTTCCTGAGTCTACTCATACTTAAAGTAAAGGTTTCTTTTATCAGTTGACTTATCAGCTGACAATTGTAAATAATGACCATAATAATACTTTAGCAACCAGGGAAGTCTTCACATATACTTCAGAGTTGACTGTCAGTTTGCTTTTATATCAATAGCATGCAGTATTCATCACCAAAAATACATTACTTAAGAGTAAGATCTAAGTTAAATTATACTGCTTTTGGTAGAAGCAAATGTTCCCTCTAAAATATTAAGATACATACTTAGAATATCCAAAATCTATCTTAATATTGTCTATGGCCTCCAAAGTGAGATTTTCCTGGTGAAGTTTTAGTGCAGATGTGATTAATATTTATCTACATAGACTTTCACTTTTTAGACCATGTAACAGATGAAAATATGTAATATAGGAGTTCCTGTCGAGGCACAGTGGCTAACGAATCTGACTAGAAACCATGAGGTTGCGGGTTCAGTCCCTGGCCTTGCTTAGTGGGTTAAGGATCTGGCATTGCCATGAGCTGTGGTGTAGGTGGCAGACGCGGCTCGGATCCCACATTGCTGTGGCTCTGGCATAGGCCAGCGGCTACAGCTCCGATTAGACCCCTAGCCTGGGAACCTCCACGTGCCGTGGGAGCGGCCCTAGAAAAGGCAAGAAGACAAAAAAAAAAAAAGAAAGAAAGAAAATATGTAATATATTTTTGCTCCACCCAAAACCCCTGGCAGGAAAGCCCTTCCTTTGGCATTATTGAATAAGCTGGTTTATTAGAGTTTCCAAGAGTTTATTGTCCTCAGCAATAAATAATTGACATGCTAGGGACACATCTAGAACTCTGCACACAACAAATGCTCAACAAATATTTACTCAATTACTGAATAATAATAGGTTAATTACTTCAGATGGTACAACTCAGAAATTTAGCCATTGTTTGTAGCATTGCTTCTATGAATAAATTAGTTCCTTACTACTGATTTATCAATTTTGAGTCCAATATAGACTAAAGCCAATCTTTCAGTAAATGGCAAGTAAAATGATATTATAATACATAAAAGTCCTAGTGAAATTGTGGACCTATCAGTATTAATAAGAATGAGAAAAAGGAAGCTGTCATCAATGGATATTTGTCCCTGCACCTGGGGTTGCCTGACTAGGACATTCAGTAGTCTTTTTTAATTATTATTATTTTTATTTTTCCCATTATAGCTGGTTTACAGTGTTCTATCAATTTTCTACTGTACAGCAAAGTGACCTAGTCACACATACATATACACATTTTTTTTCTCACATTATCCTCCATCATGCTCCATCATAAGTAACTAGATTTAGTTCCCATTTCTTTGCATTGGATTAGGACCTCATTGCTAATCCATTCCAAAGGCAGTAGTTTGCATCTATTAACCCCAGATTTCCAGTCCGTCCCATTCCCCCCTTCCCCTTCACATCTACAAATCAGTTCTCCAAGTCCATGAGTTTCTTTTTCTGTGGAAAGGTTCATTTGTGCCATATATTAGATTCCAGATATAAATGATACCATGTGGTATTTGCCTTTCTCTTTCTGACTTACTTAATATGAGAGTCTCTAGTTCCCATCCATGTTGTTGTAAACGGCATTATTTTATTCTTTTTTATGGCTGACTAGTAGTTTTTTAAGAAATATCTGTGGTGGTTATTTTATACATCAGTTCTATACCGATGAATACAAAATGATCTGTGTCCTGCCTGTATGTCTCTTTCCTACTTGTATTTCTGTAGTACAAAATTTGTGTATTTACCTTAGCAAAGCTTCTGATGTCATGACCTTGTGCCTTGTATGTCTTCTCTCATTGTCATGAGCTCCTATTTCTCCATAAAATCTTACCTCCTGCATCTACTTCCATTAAGCCCTCCTTAATCCTATTCCCCAAAAATGCTAAGCCTTTTCTTATCTTTGTGGCATTTAGATGTCTAATCTTATTTCTCATTATACTTGTAAAACTACATGATAAGCATAGTCAGACATTATTTTTTTTCTTAGGCCGTGAGCTTATTGGCCCTTTTACATAACTGAAGTCTATGAAACTACAATTTTTTCCTAAATTATTTTCACTTGGTGCAATAAAATATGAACAGCATAATTAGAAACAATTATAATGTGTATGTAATATTTATATCATATGTAAGTATGAATATACTTTATATTATTAATTTATAATACATATTATAATTAATTAATAATGTAAAGGTAATATTACTTCCAGAACCCAAGGTAGTCTCTGGCAATAATATATACTCATCGAATATTTCTAATTAAAATAAAGGTGGTGAGATAAGTCTCAAACATTGAAGCAACTGTGACTTTTTCCTGAATTTGGAAACTGAAAGAGGTTTTTTACTCCAATTTTGGAACAGATGTCTGTTATTAGACATCTCCTTGTATTATTCCAGGTGGGAGAGCAACACTTGAAATAAAGTGATAATAGTTGCTTTCCTAGATATAATTTATAATTTGTTGCCTGTTGAAGGCTTTTTATGGGCTGCTATAACTCATCCAAAACACCAGTCTAGAATCTAAGTCTCAGAATTTTTCATCTTTACCTTGGGATCATTGTATTCATTTATACATTGGCTGGTTGGGGTTTTATAGTCTGCATATGGCCTGGGCAGCACAGGTGGTGTTTTTTTAGTGTAATAGATATTGGTTGATAGAAAATACACAGTAATGTATGAGTAGTAACAGTTTAAAGAAAAATATATTTTTAGTGACTTTTTCCCCTCTCCATCTACCTTCTACTAGAGAGGTTATAACAGAGTAAGAATTTATTTTATTTTACATAATAAATATTTTCATTATCATATATGCCTTATGAAAATAATATTATTTACAGATTGAAAAAATATTGAAAAAAATCTACAAAATCCTAAAATTCTTAAAAGAAAATTTAATTTACAAATATATCAAAAATTTTTGAGTGAAAATGGGCATTTGCAGAACAAACTTTTGGTACTTCTTCCTCAATAAGGGTTACCCTTATGTTTTGTCCCAAGGAGAAAGTTAATATTCCATCATCTGTGCAATCAGTGGTCACTGACCAACCTGGCCCTAAACACACCAGACAGTATGAGAGAAGAAGAAGAAAATTTAAAAACAACTTGTATTTGCACCTACCAGCTTCTTTTATTATGAAAGTCAATGTTGTTGATAGAGAAGTCACCAAAATAAATAAAAATAAAAATAACCAGTTGCTTTTCACTTTGCATGAGTTATTTAAAAAAAAAAACCCTCAAATTACTAGGTACTAAATTTCCCATTCATTCATTTTTTTTCAAACATCATTTATTGAAGGTGTTTTTCTTCCTATGATGAATTAACAGATCACATACAGCTTATTACTTGAAACTATCAAAAACTGGAAATGATGTGTAACAAACTAGTTTTCAATACCTCATGCATTTCTTCTAATTTGACATTTTGAATCCACAATAGAAACTCCCCAATCAAAAGATCACTAAAATGATAAATTTGGAAGACACAGAAACACTTTCTGAACAATAAGTAGCAGTTGGTAGCAGCCTACTACTAAACAGCACTAAGGAGAAGGGGTTAAAGAATGCAAAAGAGCTGGCAAATAATTCGTTTTTCCACCAGCCAACTTCAAAACCATCACTGTTGGGTTTTTTGTTTTTTGTTTTTTTGTTTTTTTGTTTTTTGACCAGCTCATTTTTAGTAGAACTCCTTTCTTAATACGGGTGGTTGAAATTCTCTTTTTGCCAAAAGATGTAACTGTGAGGGTGTAAAAAAGATTTAGAAATAAATATATAAATAAGTAAATAACTTCAGAGGCAAAAGCTGTTTTAAAACACATATGGTTATAATTGATTAACTGATATTGGTAACTTACTGAGGTAGATATGAACTAGAAGTGTTTTAAATGTCTTACTCTGACTCATGTCACATTCACAAGGGACCAGTGACCATGAAATAAAAGAAAGCTATAGTGTTCTTTCTTCTCTGGCTTAGACTTAGCTTTTTGTGGAAGCTGCTTAAAGAATCAAGAATCAAAAGAAAGATGACTTGGGAGCTTATTTTGTAGAGAGAGATGGTTTAGCAGAAGCTTAGAATGGAATATAGTGGCCTCTGTTAAGCCCTGTAGCAGAGGCATCACTAATTATTTATATCCTGATATTAAGCGTAAAACAGGCTTGACTGCCCTTACAACAGCTGCAATCTCACCACATGTACAGCACCATGAACTTTATGTGTGAGCTCCTCTGAAGAGCTTTCAGGGGCATGGGGCACTCCAAGCAGGTAGAATCCTTGTCAGAAGAGCCTTCTGAAGAGTCCTGGTGCATCGGCAGCAATTAATGCAGGTGGTATTTTAGACAAGGGAGCTAATGAGCTTTAATATGCATGCAGGTGAGGGAGTGCTGAATCAGTAGAGCCATTAATGAACCGATGACAGCCTAATTAGCTACAATTTAAAATCTATGGAATCTAATCAGAGGAGCTGAACACTGCTGCAAATCTGTGTATGAATGAGTCTTTCTAAATACTCCAATCTGTTGCTTAGTCACTGATTGATAGTAATTGCTTTTTTTCCTCTATTGTGTATAGGAAAATGCCCAATTTTGCTCTGATAGGGGAGGACACAACATTGAAGTTAAATGCCTAAGATGTTTAACTGCTTAAGTTTAATCAGTGGATGTTTAAAAAAAATCAAAGTAAAATTAATTTTCAACTCTGAATATAGATGATTAAAAATATACCGCCAACTTGTAATGTATTGGGTTGGCAAAGGCTCTGTAGTTGTTAATCAACTCCAAATAGCATATCCGAAAAGCTAGCAAAGGTAGTACAGCATTCAAATGCATAAAATGCATTTATTAGTTCATAATTTGTTTTAAAAGGATTTATTTATGATAGTTATCAGGGATAACAAGGCAAAAATAGTTTTATTGAATGCTTGTGATAAGGAAGTTTTTTGAGGTTAACAGAATCTATTAAACATCCTATTTTAAATCGGCTGAACTAAGTATTCTTTCAGAAATTGAGAATAATTTTATGAAGGCATGAGGTGATCCTCTTTTGTTTTGCCATTTGGTAATAACTGATATATAAAAGGTAAAAGCAGTCTTTCCACTCTGACGTTTCACCCTTATATAGCACAATTCATCTGAGAACCTTAAAGAACTTTGTAGGCTCTGATTTATTGAGTCTTATAACACTACTGGAAGACAGGTCAGTGCAGCTGTCCTCGTTTTACAGTCAGATCAACTGAGCTCCATTTGCTGAAGGTCACAAGTGAGTCAATGGAAGAACTATAAAAATAGACCCAAGAAAGCCCAGAGTGCTACTCCCTTACTTTTTTCCATTTGATAAATGGTGCACCTTGCAATTCTGACACTGCAGATGAAAATCTATGTACCTAACTTTTGAATATCAGTTTAGAAGAAAACATGGAATGCAGATTTACAATTGTGGTTCGTTTTTAAATGTTGATATTTGGTACATACAATTTTATTGGTGAACAAGTTATTGAAGAGAATGGCCACATTTCCTCACTGATGTGACTAGAAGTGATTTTCAAGTGTTGTCTCTGTTATATTAACCACTGGATACTGATGCTGAAACCTAAAGAAGATGAAAACTGAAAGATTTCTATAGTTAGAAACATATAAAATAAAAGAAATAATAGAGGAAGGAAAGAGAGAAAGGCTAAAGGGAAGATAGAGAAAAAAGAATACCACATGCACATAAACACATCCACCAAATAACTTCAGATAAGATGGCTTACTAAACAGATGCTGCCAAAAGAGAAAAGGTGTATATAATACATTATATTTGATTTTAGTGGAATCTCTGTATTAAAGAATGAGAATAATATGAAAGGACATACACAACTCAAATAATATCTTAAAAGTTTTAGATTATGTGCTAGCACTTCTGCAAATCCTTATTGCTAGTTTCAGAAAAGCACTACAAGGACAATTTTATGAAATCTGGTGTTTAAAAGACATTCACTCAACCCCTGGTCCAATGGGTTTTTTCCGTAATTTGACATTTTGTCAATATATTTTTGATATATCAATCATTATGCATCAAATTTGTGAGCAAAATAATCTCTAAAACAATTTTTTTTAACTCCTGCTGATGTGACAGTATTTACAAAACTGTCCATTTTCTGAGGCACAAAAAAGTAGTATTATGAAAACTTTGATATGTTAACAATAAAGCTTTATTCTGGGAGTTCCCGCCGTGGCGCAGTGGTTAATGAATCAGACTAGGAACCATGAGGCGGTGGGTTCAATCCCTGGCCTTGCTCAGTGGGTTAAGGATCCAGCGTTGCCGTGAGCTGTGGTGTGGGTCACAGATGCGGCTCGGATCCCGAGTTGCTGTGGCCCTGGTGTAGACTGGTGGCTACAACTCTGATTGGACCCCAGCCTGGGAACCTCCATATGCCACGGGAGCGGCCCTAGAAAAGGCAGAAAGACCAAAAAAAAAAAAAAAAAGCTTTATTCTACCCAACATGATACATTTTATTGTTAAATCCATTATATTTGATCATTGTTTTTCTTAGCAAGAATAAATAATCTCTACATCCTGTTTTGTTTTCATATGTGGTGGTGCAATATCAGTTAATTCAAAAATGGTCTGTTATGTTTGGAATTTAGTTTTCTTTTTATTATTTTCTTGGCTAGCTCTCCTACCTTCTTTAGTGAAGTATTATATGTATTACCAAACATGGTCATATATGGGAGTTCCCATCATGGCTCAGTCATTAACGAACCTGACTAGTATCCATGAGGAAGTGAGTTCAATCCCTGGCCTTGCTCTGTGGGTTGAGCATCCACCCTTGCTGTGAGCTGTGGTGTTGTTCACAGACACAACTCAGATCTTGATTGCTGTGGCTGTGGCATAGGCCAGCAGCAACAGCTCCGACTGGACTCCTAGCCTGGGAACATCCATATGCCATGGGTATGGCCATAGAAAGACAGAGAAAAAAAAAAAAAGAACATGATCGCATATGTAGTATTGCACTTATTCTATTAAGTTTTCTAGATGACACTGCCAAATGCATTTCAGTGGTCTAAGTTGGAGTTGGAAGATTTTATTTAAAACTCTGTAAATGTGTTGTATAATTTACAATTTGCATTTTTCCAACAAAAACAAATATAAATGTTTTGTATTGTTATCATTTTAAAGACTGTATTTGTTTTAACCATAATCATCTTATACTTTATTTATAAAAATAAATACCTTATGGTAACGTACAATAGTTCAATAGTATGTAGCAGTTTAAAGTGCATTAATAGTCAGAAATTCCTGATTTTATTCCTTTTTCTTTCACTTTGTTTCCCTTTCTCCATTTCAAATAATAGCCTGTGTCTTGTGTTCTCTTCACAATAGTCATCTACCTGTGTGTTCTTGGAATTGTTACTTAATTTCTCAAGCTTCAGTATTCTTATCTGTAGAAAGGATGTTATAGTTTGACCTTCTTCAACATATGTCAGGAGAAATAATTGAAATTAAGTACCACAGAATTATACATATTATGAACTCAACACTGTTTATGTTTTTTCTTTGTTGTACTAAGTGGTAGGGATAGTAGACTATAATGAAAAAGGATGCTATTTTTGCTATTTTTGACAATAAGAGAGTACTTGCATCAGACTTTTTTTAATATAGAATTTTGTCCATGTTACTTTTGAGGTACTGGTTCCAAAGCAAAAAATACTTATAAATACTCAAGTTCAAATAATAAATGACACAACAATTACATATTCAGGAACAAATTAGTATTTAATGTTAGACCATTCTCCACACATTTAAAATATTTCATTCAGTAGACCAATTTTCCCTGGACTTGAATTTTAGAAACCATAATGACTTAAATGTAAATAATGAGGATAATCATTATATTCATGAATAAGTTAGTTGTATTAAAATATTTTCTGGATTGGGAGTTCCTGTCGTGGCTCAGTTGTTAAGGACTCCAACTAGGAACCACGAGGTTGTGGGTTCGATCCCTGGCCTTGCTCAGTGGGTTAAAGATCCCATGTTGCCGTGGCTGTGGCATAGGCCAGTAGCCACAGCTCTGATTCATCCCCTAGCCTGGGAACTTCCATAGGCCATGGGAGTGGCCCTAGAAATGGCTAAAAGACAAAAATATATATATTTCTTTGGATATAGATTAACCACTTGAGCTACTAGATTCATTTAGGTCTGAAAGTAAAATTTTGATCACATTAGAATCTTCAAACACTTATGTTTCATAGAAAACTATTTTATAATTAAGAATTTATTCTCATTCTAAATATTTATCAACTCAATATCAGTTGTTATGTTTTATCAATATAAACCACTTTAAATCCTTTGGAAGTAGAGACTATACCTAGTCACTTATTCAATTAATCATTCAATAAAGATATTTAATACATGAATATACACCTACTTGCTGAGAAAAAATACCTCACTATTTGTTAGGTACTGTGCTACATAATATATAGAAGTCAATTAAACAAATATAATGGATCTCCTTATAGAAGTAATAAATTCTACTTTATTTTTTAAAATGCTATGAAAGTCAAGTGGAGTTTGCACTGGGGAACCTAATTTGGTTTGAAGTGTCGGAGATGGCCCTCTCAGAAAAAAATGAATTTTAATTAATTTTATGAAGAGTTAGTCAGAAGGAGCATTCTATGCAAAGAAAATTGATGTATATGAATACCATAAAGGTGGAAAATATATGCATAGCTAAGGAACTTAAGGAGATCAATATGGTAAAGTGAAAAGGAGGAGAAGAATATGATCTATGACTAATGAAACTGACAGATGACATCATGCAGCAAATTCTTAGTCAAGTTAAGGATTTTAGGTTTGTGCTAATGGAGTCACTTGGAAGGAATTTAAAGAAGAGATTTGTATAATTTGGTTTACATTAAAAATTTGTCTGGGAGGAGTTCCTTTTGTGGCTCAAGTGAGTTAAGGACCTGGTATTGTCTCCATGAGGGTTTGATCCCTGGATTCCCTCAGTGCCTTACGGATTCCACAGTATTATCATAAAATGTGGCATACATCAAAGATGCAGCTGAGATCTGGTGTTGCCGTGGCTATGGTGTGGGTTCTGGCTGTGGCTCTGATTCTACTTCTGGCCTGGGAACTTCCATATGCTGTGGGTGCAGCCAAAAAAAAGTAAAACAAAAAAGGAGTTCCCATTGTGGCTTAGCAGTAATGACTCCAACTAGGATCCATGAGGATGCAGGTTCAATCCATGTCCTCGCTCAGGGGGTTAAGGATCCAGCATTGCTGTGAGTTGTGGTGAAGGTGGTAGACATGACTTGGATCCCATGTTGCTGTGGCTGTGGCATAGGCTGGCAGCTGCAGCTCCGATTTGACCCCTAGCCTAGGAACTTCCATATGCCCTGGATGTGGCACTAAAAAAGACAAAAAAAAATTGTTTGGGAAAAAGAAACTAAACCCAAAGTTAGTAGAAAAAAAGGAAATAAAGATCAGAGCAGAAATATACTAAGTATAGACTAAAAACACAATAGTTAAGTTCAGTGAAACTAAAGACTGGACTTTTTAAAAGATTTTCAAAAAATAGCCAGAACATTAGCTAGACTTCCCAAGAAAAAAAAAGAGAGAAGACTCAAATAAATTCAGATGATAGTACACAAATGTGAAAGATCGTAAAAGACTACCAGGAACAGTTATATACCATCAAATTGGACAACCTAGTAGTAAAAAATAAATTCCTAAAAACATACAACCTATCTTAGACTGTATCATGAAGACACAGAAAATCAGAATAGACTAATTATTGGTAGGGAATTTAAATTAGTAATCAAAAAACTCCTAATAAAGAAAAGCCCAAAGGCTTCACTCATAAATTCTACCAAATATTTCAAGAATTAATACTTACTTTTCAAACTTTTCCAAAAAGGAGAACAGAAACACTTTCAAACTCATTTTACCAGGCCATTATTACCATCATCCAAAGTCAGATAAGAACATTATAAGAAAAGAAAACTACAGGCCAATATCCTTCATGAATATAGGTAGAAAAATCCTCAACAAAATTTTAGGAAACCAAATTCAAAGGTACATTGATCATACAGCATAAGAGAATTTATTCCGTGAATACAAAGGTGGTGTAACATTTGCTAATCAATCAATGTGATACATTGTATTAACAAATGAATAAGCAATCCCACTCTTTGGCATATATCTGAACAAAACTTTCATTGAGAAAGATACATGCACCTGTCTGTTCACTGCAGCACTATTCACAAGAGCCAATAGCCAAGACATGGAAGCAAACTAAATGTCCATATACAGATGAATGGATTAAGAAGATGTGGTATATATACACAAATAGCTACTACTAAACCATAAAAAAAAATGCCATTCACAGCAATATGCATGGAACTAGAGACTCTAAATGAAGTCAGGAAGAGAAAGACAAATACCATATGATATCACTTATATCTGGAATCTAATATATGGCACAAATGAACCTTTCCACCAAAAAGAAACTCATGGACTTGGAGAATAGACTTGTAGTTGCCAAGGGGGAGGGGGAGGGTGTGGGATGGTCTGGGAGCTTGGGGTTAATAGATACAAAGTATTGCATTTGGAGTGGATAAGCAATGAGATCCTGCTGTATAGCACCAGGAACTATATCATCTAGTCACTTGTGATGGAACATGATGGAGGATAATGTGAGAATAATAATAATAATTATAATTATATATATATATATATACACATATATATATATATGACTGGATCACCTTTTTGCTGTACAGTAGATATTGACAGAGTACTGTAAATCAACTATAATGGAAAAATAAAAATTGATATAAATATTGAATAAATAAAACAATCATATGATCATTTCAATAACTGCAGATAAGGCATTTGACAAAATTCAAATCCCTTGATAATAAAAATTCTTAAAACACTGCATATAGAGGGAACATGTCTCAATGTAATAAAGGCCATCATATTCATTGGTGGAAACCTGAAATATTTTCATTTTTTTTCAAAAAAGAGACAGAAGCCTGTTCTCAACATTTAATTCAATATAATACTGGAAATCCTAGCTAAAGCTTTTAGTAAAGAAAAAGAAATTAAATGGAGAAATAAAACTGCCTGTCTTTGCAGATAGCATATTATATGTAGAAAATCTTAAAGAGGCCACCAAATAACTGTTAGACCTTACAAATTCATTAAATATGCAGGCTATACAATGTTCAAAAATCAATGTGATTCTGTACACTAACAGCAAGCTATCAGAGAAGTTAAGAAAACAACTCCATTTCCAATTGTATCAAAAAATAAAATACCTGAGAATATATTTAACCAAAGATATGAAAGACGTGTATACTGAAAACTATAAGGCATTAATAAAAGAAATTAAATAAGACACATGGAAAGATATTCCTTGTTCATAAATTGGAGTAATATATTTAAAATGTAACTGTCTATACTACACAAAACAATCTATAGTTTCAATGCAATCTTTATGAAAATCCAAATGACATTTTTCACGGAAATAAAACAACAATCCTAAAATTTGAATGGAACCACAAAAATGCCTGACCCTCCTCCCCCTGACACACCCAATTATCCAGATCTTAAGAAAGAAGAGCCAAGTTCAAACCACTTCCTGGTTTGAAACTATATTATAAAGCTATAGTAATCAAAACAACACAATATGGCCTAAAAACAAACACATGGATCAGTGGAAGAGAATAGAGAGCCCAGAAATAAACCCATGCACTTACATTGATTAATTTGTGATAAAAGAACCAAGAATTTACAATGAGGAAAGAATAGTCTCTCCAAAGAATTTTTTTGGAAAAACAAGACAGCCATATGCCAAAGAATGAAATTGAACCCTTATCTTACATTATATTTTAAAAAAAACCCTCAAAATGGATTAAAGACTTGAATAAAAGATCTGACAGCATAAAATTCCTGGAAGAAAACAAAGGGAATAAACTCCTAGATACTAGTCTTATCAGTGATTTTTTTCAGACTTTGACACTAAAAGCCACAGTAGCAAAGACAGAAATAAACAAGCAGGGCTATATGAAACTGAAAAGCTTCTGCACAGCAAAGGAAATCATCAATAAAATGAAAATGCAATATAAAAAATAACCCCCAAAACCTAAAAAAAACTATGATATAAAAACTTGAATTTTATAAGTCTTAATTCAAAACATTTTTATACAAGTTTTTTTAAAAAATGTTCTCATGATGTCTATCTTTAACTCATTTTTATCTATAAAATGGAAATATTTGATCTGTGTTGAAAGCTAAATTCTGAAAGGTGAGGGAAAAGTCAAACAAATATTCACTAAGAACATCAGAGGATCTCTCTTGGTCCAAGTCCTCCTGTCACTACATATCTTGTAGTCCTCCTGTCACTACAAGAGAGGTTAGTTAGTGATCATAATGAGGCACAGATGTTCTCACAAGCAAGAATATCTAAAGATCTACACAAAAAGCTTGTAAAGGCCTATTACAAAATGGACTAATCTCTACACAAAGCTCATATCAAAATTTCCTACCTTTGTCTCTTATGTTTGTTAACCAGATCTGGTCTTGGTGCTCTAGATAATGAGAACTCTCAGCTGAGGAAAAAGTCTCCAAGCCAGCATTTAAAAACTTCTTAGAGACATCTGTTACTTAACAAAGGTTATTGGTGAAGGTCTCTTGATAGTGTTAATATTTTTTCAGTTGGCACACAACATTATAAGCTGACAATATCAGAACTGGTTTGTAAATCAGACCTATACAAAGAGATAGCCAAATTGAAAAATAGTCATTTTACTAGAATTACTACATTCAGAAGCCATGGCTATCATTAAAAATGTGATTAAAAGTATGTAACTTTTCAAAGATTCAGCACCTTTGTCTAACAAAAATGAACCCAAAAGATAAACCAGGCTGCTGCTGCATGGACTTTGATTCCTTTTTTTAATTTTTGCTTTGCTTGGATGTGAAGATATCCTGTGTGACTGAGCTGTCTCATATTGAAGAGTCAGCACTGCTGTTGCTGTTGAAAGAGCTATATTGAGAACTTTATTATGCTCGTCTGAAAAGCAAAATCAGTGATTATGAACAACTTACAGGACAGCTGAAAGTAGTTAAATCATTTACTTGTAATATTCCCAAGATCTTAAAATGCTACAATATATAAAACACATTCAGTCACTGCAGCACTTTTACACTCAAATGAACCCTCTTGAATCTATGGGAGTTTTTCATTTAATTCCTTTCTCCTTATTCTATTGTGAGACAAAAGTATTCACAGTTTCCTACTTCTTGCTTTAAATTAGAGGTTTAAATTCATATACTGTATTCAGTCCAGAAAAACAAGCATATTTTTAACAAGAGATTTTTGTACGAGTAACTGTTTCTTTAGAATTTTAAAAGTTCAATTTTACAGTTCTGAGCAAGGTGTTCAAATCTGTCTGGGGCACTAATTTGATATAAGTCTAAGAAATTCCCTTATTCTAAAGTTATTTAGTTTTCCTGTCTGGAAAATGGGCCATAATAGTCAAATATACTTTCTACTTAACAGTATACTTGAGGTCAGAGGTGATATCAGAAGAGAAATAATTTGTATGATGGTTAAAGTTTCCAGAGTCAACATGAATTCAATGCTGGATTTGCCACCATTTGCTTAGTACTTTGGGGCAAGATTTTCTAATTTATTTTAAGCCATGGTTTCTTTTTCTGTAAAAAAAAATGGGATAATTAAACATTTCCTCATAAAGTTATGTGAATGTTTAAATGATAGCATTGATTTAAAGCTACAGACTTGCAGAGATTCCTGTGTTTCATACCTCTCTTACCTGTTTAATTGTCGCAGGTCAATCAAGAAAAGGGGTACTATGATTTAGTCACTGCCATGGCTTTTACTGTTTATGCCAAAGGATGTTTGTTACCAGTTACTCCAAGATTTTTGGTTTTAACTCAATTTAGTATCCCTATAATAGATCCAAAGAATTATACGCTGTGTGTTTATTTCTCTTTATGAAATAAGACCACAATTCCCAGCCTCATAGATCAATAATCAGTCAAACAGACATCAACGTCATCAAGACTTTGGGGCTCTGAACTACACTAATTAGTCCCAATTTCCAGGTCCTTTTCTACATCCTTTCAAACCTTTCCAGTTAGTTTTCTCAATTGCAGCATCTGTCATTAAGGACTGGTAATGTGATGATGCTTGTCTTCCTTGTCTACAGTATTGTTTCCAAATTATTTTTCCTTCTTCATTCTTTAGAAACCCCTAGCCTCATAATTCTTTGTCATTACCAATATCTACACATCATTAAATTGATTGTATTTTTATTAATCATTACCTCTACTCTCACTGAATATTCAGCTATCATATTCAGATATTCATGATCTATCACAGTGAACACTTCCTTGCATCCAGCCATAGTATCCTTGCCCTGATGTTCCTTTCATATATTCCTTGGATTCATTTACTTGATGTCTGCACTTTTGCAGCTATAATAAGTGATATAACAACTTAAAAGTATATTGACTACTCTCATTTAAAAATAATTTCCATACATCTCAAATAGGCTTCCAATGGTGTCCAAATGTCCATTAAATTTCTCTGGTTTGCATTTTTACCACCCCCCGTAGGTCATTAAATCTCTGTCTACTTATTCATACACAAACCACTCACATACACATACACTTGAATGTGTATACACTTTCAGCCAATGAATTTATTTTCATTTTCCTCAGGAAAGAGAAATATTATTGTAAAAACTCCTTTACATTTCCATTTTCAAATCTCTCAGCTTCCCAGTATATTTTTTCACTTGTTTCCCTTCATTCCAATCATGCTGGATAAAATATTCCTAATTTTATAAAAACTTCTCACTTTTTCAAACTCTTAAGTTCAACAGTGTTACAGATTGATAACCTCAATATTATCTTCAGACTTGGCCAATACCTTGAACTGGGTCGCTCTCCATTATAGGCCCTGTCATACCTTAAGCAGAAAATATACAACTAACTGCCTGATAGAAATCTCTTCTTGACCATCTAAAAGTAGGAATGGATTCATCTCAAATAGGCAGTTATACAGATCCTTGTACATAGGAAGATGCTCTACTCAGTTTAATACTCCATTTTCAGCATTTTTAAGTTCTTAATAATTTATGAGTGATGGCCCCCCATTTTCATTTTAAACCTTGCTCCACAAGATAAGTCACCAGTCCTACCAATAGATTACTCAAATTCAACATGACCAAAGCAGAAGACTTGATTTTTAACTGCCAAACCAATTTTTCTGTTTGTTCTGTTTCTAAAACTTATCAGTATCAATTTAGCTGCTCAGGTGAAAATCTGTAAGTCACATTCAATGCTTTCCTCTTCTCACCATTCAATATGTCAAGAAGTTCTCTCTGTTCTCTATCCACATCTTATCTTAATCTATATAATATACTCAATTTTTCTGTTACTATGACCAACAAAGAGAAATTGTGCTGGGTATTGCAGTAGCCATCGAACTTGACTTCCTTTTCCACTTTCAAATTCTTTTACTCTCTTCACCAGAAAGCAGTAAGAAACATCCCTAAACAATATAAATCAGATAAGATTACTCCCCTGATTTAAATCCTCCTGTGTTTTCCCATTGTATTAAAAATACAAATAAAATTGAGAAGGATCAAGATGGCAGAGGAATAGACTTGATGCTCACCTTCTTTTACAAACACATCAATAAAAAAAAAAACACGTGTGGAACGATTCACACAGAACACATACTAAACACTGGCAGAAGACATTAATCCTCCAAAAAGGGCAAGAAACCCTCCACATAATGGGGTAGAACAACAGGGAAAAAAGAGAGCAAGAGAAAAAAAGGAACCAGGAAAGGATTAGCACTCCTGAGAGGGAGCCATGAAAGAGGAAAGGAACCCACACCCTGGGAAGCCACCTAACTGATGTCAGAGAGATCAGCCAAGTTGGAGAGACATAAAAGCCATGGAGAAAAGTGCAGCACCTGGATTGAGGAGGGTAAAACAGAGTGAGAGACCATCTGTACCACTGCCCCCAGACACCACAGCCTGAGACATTTAAGCTCTGAAGGTCAGTTCTGGGAAGAGGACTAGGGTTGCCTCATGAAGACAACCTTAGGGGCTAGGGAGTGGTGTGCCATGGGCTGGGGAGCCGAATGCCATAGACCGGGAAGCTGAATGTCACAGCCGAGGGAACCTGTGAGGAGGTCTGGACCCACAGGAGAAGCAAGGCACCATTGTTGGGGAGAGTGAGAGGAGGAGGGGAAGTCCCCCATAGGAATCTCTTTCCCTGTGCTTGCACTGACTCTCAGAGGGCAGGGAGCCTCTCGCACAGGCCATGAGGGGTGAAGGGCCACTTGCACTGACTACAGGCAACTGGGTACCTCTTGTGTAGGATAGAGGCAGAAGGCACCTCTTGTGTGGCCTAAGGGCAGCAGGGCACTAAGTGCCATGAGGCACCTCTTGTGTGATCTACAGACAGATGGGGAAACCACAACAGTCATCTCAGGTTCCAGAGGGGGTTGTGACCCACCACCACTAGGGGTCTGTGAACAGGCACCACCTGTGAAAACAGTCAACTCAGAGGTTGGCAGAGAAGAGGGCACTGCAACCAAGCACCACCCATTGTTGCTCTCATTCCCCTGGGAACATCCCTGCCCTGCTGTTGCCACTGCAAAATGCTCTGTGTGCCACCTACACATGCCTGATCACTGTCAATTCCCCAAGCCCTGCAACTAGGAGCAGCCTGTGCCTCCTTGCCACTGTCAAGGGTCCAGCAATTAGGTACTGGCTGCTAGCCCTGCACATCACCCCCATCTCCCTGGAAGCACACACTGCATCCAAAAAATAAAAAGTAATTTCATGCATATAAATAGCTCTCCAGGACTACAGTCGTTGTTTTCCCTAAACTCATAGAAAAAGAAAAACATAAGCAAAATGAAGATGCTCAGGAACCATTCCCAGTTAAAAGAATAGGAAAATTCCCCTGAAGGAGAAAACAATGAAACAGACCTCTGAATTCTAACAGACACCAAATTCAAGAAGGAAATAATGAAGGAATTAAGAGAGGATATGAACAGTAATGCAGATGTGAACAGTAATGCAGATGCCTTTAGAAAGGAACTTGAAAATATAAGGAGGAGCCAAGAAAAATTAGAAAATTCATTTGCAGTGATGCAAGCTGAGTTAAAGGCAGTGAAGAGCATAATGAATAATGCAGAGGAACAAATTAGTGACTTGGAAGATAGAATAATGGAAATCACCCAATCAGAACAGAAGACAGAAAACCAAATGAAAAAAACATGAAAGCAATATAAGAAACCTATGGGATAAGATAAAGTGGGCTGATCTATGCATAATTGGGATTCCAGAAAAAGAAAAAGAAAAGGGGATTGAAAATATATTTGAAGAAATTATGGCTGAAAACTTTCCAAATCTAAAGGAAAAAGATATCAAAGTACTTGAAGCACAGAGTACACCAAACAAGTTGAACCCAAATGGCCCACACCAAGACATATTATAATAAAAATGGCCAAAGTTAAAGAGATGATTCTAAAGGCTACAAGAGAAAAAACACAGCATTAATTATAAGGGAACCCCCATAAGGCTACCAGCTGATTTCTCTGCAGAAACACTACAGGCCAGAAGAGAGTGGCAAGATAAATTCAAGTTCTAAGAGGGAAAAATTTTCAGCCTAGAATACTCTACCCAGCAAGAATATCATTTAAAATAGAAGGAAAAAAAAATTTCTCCAAAAAACAAAATGGAAAGAGTACAGCAATACTAAATACATTCTAAAAAAATGCTTAAAGGGCTCCTGCAAGTAAAAAAAGAATGAAGAAGAAATAGGATGGAGGAAATCAAATTGGAAAGAAATCACTTAAATAAGCCAGTATACAGATCTAAAAGAAAAAAAAAAGCTATTGTAAAAGTCATGATAAACAGAAGGAACAGCAAGGAAAAACATGAATATGTTAAAAAGGACTTCAAAAATCATAAAATGTTGGGAAGAAAAGTAAGAAAATATAGATTCTTTTTTTTTTAGAATGTATTTGAGCCTATATGACTATCAGGCTAAAGAAAGCCAATATAGGAAGGGGTTAACATTCTTGAAAAACAGGGCAACCAGAAATCAAAGCCAAACATTACATTCATAAAAACTAAAAAGAAAAGGAGAAAAGCATAAAAAAAGGAAAGCATTCAATCAAAAAAAAAAAAAAAAAGGAACATGGGGAAACATCTAATCAACTGAAAAACAAGGTTTAAAATGGCAATAAATACGTATTTATCAGTAATTACCTAAAATGTCAATGGACGAATGCTCCCATCAGAAAACACAGAGTGGCAGCATGGATAAAAAAGCAAGAACCTACAATATGCTGCATACAAGGCTGTGACCTTAGGGCAAAAGACACATATAAATAGAAAGTAAGGGGATGGAAAATGATATTTCTTGCAAATGGAAAAAAAAAAGGAAAGCAGGAGTTGCAATATGCGTACCAGAGAAAATAGACCTTAAAATGAAGGCCATAAAGAAAGACATTCCCAAAGACACTCTATGAAGCCACCACCACCCTAATACCAAAACCAGACAAAGATACTACCAAAAAAGAAAATTCTAGGCCAATATCTTTGATGAATATAGGCACAAAAATACTCAACAAAATTTTAGCCCACCAAATCCAAAAACATATAAAAAAGATCATAAGTGACGACCAAGTGGTATTCATCCCAGGCTCATAAGCATGGTTCAACATACGCAAACCAGTCAATGTCATACACCACATAACCAAAAGAAAAGTCAAAAACAATGTGATTATCTTAAAAAAATGCAGAAAAAGCATTTGACAAAGTCCAACATACATTCATGATTAAAACTCTTACCAAAGCAGATATAGAGGGAACATACCCTACCAAAATAAAAGCCATTTATGACAAACCCACAGCAAATTTAGTACTCAATAGAGAAAAGCTGTAAGCCTTCCCACTAAAATCTGGAACGAGACCACTCTCACCACTTTTATTCAACATAATATTGGAAGTCCTAGCCACAGCAGTCTGACAAACAAAAGAAATGTACCTAAATTGGAAGAGAGAGGTAAAATTGTCACTGTATGCAGATGACATGATACTATATATAGAAAACACTAAGGACTCCAAACAAAACTACTCAAATTGATGACCAAATTAAGCAAAATAACAGGATATAAGATTAACATTCAGAAATCAGTTGCATTTCTGTATAATATCAAAGAAATACTAGAAAAGGAATATAAAAATGTAATATCACACCAAAAAAATATTAAATACCTAGGAGTAAACCTAACCAAGGAGGTGAAAGACTTATATGCTGAGAAGTGTAAAACTTTAATCAAAGAGATTAGAGAGGATTCAAAGGAATGGAAAGATATTCCATGCTCCTGGATTGGAAGAATAATATTGCTAAAATGGCCATACTATCCAAAGCAATCTACAGATTCAATGCAATCCTTATCAAAGTATCCATGACATTTTTCATAGAAAAAGAACAAACAATTCAAAAATTTATGTGGAACCATACAAGACCCAGAATTGACAAATCAAACCTGAGGAACAAAAACCAGGCAGGAGGCATAACTCTTCCCAGACTAAGACAGTATTACAAAGCTACAGTAATTAAAACAGTATGGTACTGGCACTGAAACAGACATAAAGACCAATGGAACAGAAAAGAGAAACCAGAAATACACTCAGACACCTATGGTCAATTAATCTTTGACAAAGGAGGCAAGAATATAAAATGGGAAAAAGACAGATTTTTTAGTAAGTGATGCTGGGAAAACTGGAGAGTCACATATATATTAATACCCTAACACCTTGCACAAAAATAAACTCAACATGGCTTAATGACTTAAATGTAATACAAGACACCATCAAACTCCTAGAAGGGAACATAGGCAAAACATTCTCAGACATCAACTGTCACTCATTCTCCCAAGGCAACAGAAATAAGAGTAAAAATAAACCAGTGGGACCTAATCAAACTGACAAGCTTTTGCACAGCAAAGAAAACCATTAAAAAAAATAAAAGCAAAAAGACAACCCACAAAATGAGGAAAAATAGTTTCAATGATGCAACTGACAGGGGCTTAATATCTAAAATATAAAAACAACTTATACAACTCAACAGCAAAATAACCCAACAACCCAATTGAAAAATGAGCAGAAGACCTGAATAGATATTTCTCCAAAGAAGATATATAGAGGGCCAATATGCACATAAAAAAATGCTCAACAACTCTAATCATCAGAGAAATGCAAATCAAAACTACAATGAGGTGCCACCTCATACTGGTCAGAATGGCCATCATTAACAAGTCAACAAATAACAAATGCTAGGGAGGGTTTGGAGAAAAGGGAACCCTTCTACACTGTTGGTGGAAATGTAAATTGGTACAACCAATGGAAAACAATATGGAGGTACCTCAGAAAACTAAATATAGAGCTACCATAGGACCCAACAATCCCATTCCTATGCATATATCCAGACAGAAGTTTCCTTGAAAAAGATACATTCACCCCTATGTTCATTGCAGCACTATTTGCAATAGCCAAGATGTGGAAATAACCTAAATATCCATTGACAGATAAGTGGATTAAGAAGATGTGGTATATATACACAATGGAATACTACTCAGCCATATAAAGAACAAAATAATGCCATTTGCAGCAACATGGACGGCAGTAGAGAGTCTCATACTAAGTGAAGTAATTCAGAAAGAGAAAGCCAAATACCATATGATATCACTTCTATCTGGAATCTAATATATGGTACAATTTAAACTTTATATAGAAAAGAAACAAACTCATGGAATTGGAGAACAGACTTGTGGTTGCCAAGGGAGAGTGGGAGGGAGTGGGATGGACTGGGAGTTTAGGGTTAGTAGATGCAAACTGTTGCATCTGGAGTGGATAAGCAATGAGATCCTGCTGAATAGCACAGGGAACTTTAGTCACTTGTGATGAAACATGATAAAAGATAATGTGATAAAAAGAATATAAACATAAATGTATATGTGTATATACATATTCACATATATTCACACACACGTATCTGTATGTGTGACTGAGTCACTTTGGTGTACAGTAGAAATTAACAGCACAATGTAAATAAACTCTAATAGAAAAAATAAAAACCTAAAAATATAAATAAAAATAAAATGACTTTTCATTACCCTGCATGATTAGTCGTGGCCCACCCTTCTGCCCTCTTGTAGTTTTATTTTCTTTCACTATGCACTGCAAAGACCATCTTTCTATATTGTGAATGTAGCAAACTTGTTTGTCTTAGGACATTTTCATTTGCCATTTTTTTTGGCATGAAATATTCTGTTTCTGATATACGCATGTCTGTCTTTACCTTGTTCTTTGCATATCATTTCAAATGATACTCATTCAAAGAGATCAGCCTTGACATTATTCTGAAAAATATTCTGAATTTGCACCTGTTCCACCACTCAGTCTCTCAAGATACTTTTCTTCCTTTTCAAAATGTTATTTACTATATCCCAATTTTTCTTGCTTATGTATGTACTTATTTTGTCATCCTTGGAAGAATGTATGGTACATGAGAGCAGAGACCATGTATGTGCAATGTCTGCATGCCTGGGATGAATTATTCATTGAATGTATTGGAAATATGGCTGTTAGAATAATGCCTGTGATATACTGTGTTCAGTGAATACAGTAGAAAAGTTTATTAACTTGATGGCATTATAAAATAATATTAGAATTTACTTTTTATGTGTAAATCTATAACAGTACTAAAGGCTCTAAATGTTGCACTTATTACTAGTGTAGGTGATGTGTGTCTCTTAATTTTTAGGCCCCTATACTCTAATTTTTGCAGAAGAACAAATTTTGTGTTTTTGCATATAAAGCTTCATTTGTTTAATATACTAGAAAATAAAAAACTAAAATAGCAATCAAAAACACTAGAGAAACACAGAATGATGGAGTAAGGACTTCCAAAAACATGTTACTCTATTAAAACAACAAAATCCTGACATATATGTCAAAATCAACTTTTTCAAATCTTAGAAAATTATCCAAAAACTTACAAATAAATGTTCAATGAGTGTTTATTCAAGGAAAATACTGGAAACTTGGAAAGAACAGTGAGTCTTATAGTATTTTACCTTGCCCTGTTCCCATAACCCTCTTTCTAGCAACATGTATCCTTGAAAACTGACAGCTTCACAAAAATGGTTGTGAAAAACAGTGGTCTAACAGCAAGTTGAGGGTGCAAAATGTGTTTGAAGCTGCCCCAAACTTGAAAAATATGGAGATTTTCATTACTTGAATTTTGTGGCAGTTCCTTGGAGCTTTATTTGACATGACTTAGAGCTCAGTTTATAAGAACAGATGATTCTGTTCTGAAAAATTATTTTCAAGAAAAATTAAAAATTTGGTGATTTTTTATGCTTCCAACTGTCAAAGGCAGAAATACCAATTAGGGCAAATTAGAGATTGAAAAAAAACAAAAACACAGAAAAAGATGTATAATGAGATGTCTATAGGGGATTTTTTGAAAAAACTCTGGCATATTCCTAGGAACATAGGAATATGCCACACCCATATAAAGAGCTCTGCACGTGGCCAAAAAAGTCCTGAAGTGGCCCCAATGTCTCAACACTGTCTGACTTTGAGGCATTATACAATCAGGAAATGAAGGCCAAGTAGAATTACAAACTATTGGGGCATTGAAGTCATGACACAACACAAATGCACAGAGACCCTGGGCAAAGACTGAGAGACTTGTTGAATTAAGGATGTTAGGGTAATTTCAACCCAGTCACTAGCTGGTCATTAAGCTAACCAAGCCAAGGCTTCAGTCAGCCCATGCAGAAAAGAATATAGGCTTTATAGAACTATACCAGAACAGTTGCTAAAAAGATAGTTAAGAAAATAGACATTGGAGGGGAAGGTCTGACTCCAGAGTTGCCACATTATGGTATATAAATTGCTCAGGTTTTGATCAGAAATAATGAGACAAAATATGATATACCAAAATAAATAGGAAATCAGTATTTTTAGACACAGGAAAATTATTAAAATTTATATACAGAAAAAAAAGGCAATGGTAACTGTTCCCAAAAAAGTCCAGATACTGGACTTACTAGACAAAGACTTTAACTATTTTATAAATATACTCAAAGAACTAAAGGAAACATCTTTAAAAAAATTAAAGGAAAATATGATAATAGTATCTCACAAAATAGAGAATACCAATAGAGAGACACAAATTATTTATAAAAAGAAATTCTGGATGAAAATTACAATAAAATAAATTACTTTAGAGCTGATCAGCAGATTTAAATTGGCAGAAGAAAGAATCAGCAAACTCTGAGGTAAGGTAATTGATATCATATAGTCTGAAGAACAGAAGGAAAAAAGAATAAAGTAAAATGAACAGTAACAAACCTATTCAAATATACTCATAATGGTATTATCAGCAGAGATAAAAGAGAAAAAATACTTGAAGAAATAAATTCCAAAAAACTTCCCAAATGTGATAAAAAATATTAATCTACACATCTATGAAGTTCAAAAAAATTTATACCCAGACACATCACAGCTAATCTATCAAAAGTCAAAGAGAAAGGTGTAAAATCAGTAAGAGAAGCTTTTTATTTACATACAAGGGAGTCTCAATAAAATTAATAGCTAACGTATTAAAAATTGTGGAGGCCAGAATGCAGTGGGGTGACATATATAAAAGGTCATATTAAAAGGGCACATGACTTTTCTGCCCTCATCTCTGTTTGCATTTCCCAGTCTCCTGCTTGATCCATGCTGGCCATGTTGGCCCTGTATCATGCCAACCTACTCAGCCTACTTCTCTTCTCATGCTCCCTGACACTGTGCCTCCCTATAGCTGGAAATAGCAGTGGCCTTTACAACTGAACTCTTTCTCTAGGAACCCTTGTCTACTTAGACAAGGACATTGACAAGTAGCTTTTAATATAAAAATTAAGTACTGAAAGAAAAATTGTCAACAAAGATTCCTATAGAAAAATGATTTTTTTCCAAAAAGGAGAAATATGTACATTCCTAGATAAACAAAAACTGAGAGTAATTATGTCTAGCAGACCTTCTCTATGAGATTACTAAAGGATGTACTTCAGTCTGAAATCAGGATGCTAGACAATAACTCAAATACACAAAAAAAAATACAGAGACTGATAAAGATATACAAAGGCAAATGTAAATATGGTAAAGCTTTGTTTTTGGTTTAAGTCATTTCCAATCTAATTTAAAAGAAAAATTACATAAGATAATAATTATAAAACTGTGTTGGTGGGCTTACTATGTACAATGACATAATTTCTATTACCATTATAGCACAAAACTGTAAGGGAATTGATGAAGCCATAGTGGAGAGAATTTCTATATACTATTGAAAATGATATTAATCATAAGTAGTATTTTGAATTGAGTAATTAATCAAAATCTTAACAGGAAGTACTAAGAAACTGTAAGAGAATTAAATGTCACACTAAAAATGTTAATTAAAAAGAGGGATTGCTCTCCATATCCATAATTTTCTTATCTTTGGAAAGGTTCATTTGTGTTGTATATTAGATTCCAGATATAAGTGATATCATATGGTATTTGTCTTTCTCTTTCTGACTTGCTTCACTTAGTATGAGAGTCTAATTCCATCCAAATGGTATTACTTTGTTCTTTTTTATGGCTGAGTAGTAGTCCATTTTGTATACATACAACATCTTCTTAATCTAATCCTCTGAGAACAGATTTGTGATTGCCAACGGGGAGAGGGAAGGAGTGGGATGAATTGTGAATTTGGGATTAATAGATGCAAACTACTGCCTTTGGAATGGATTAGCAATGAGATCCTGCTCTATAGCACAGGGAACTATATCTAGTCACTTATGATGCAGCATGATAATGTGAGAAAAAAAGAATGTATACATGTATGTATAACTGGGTCACCTTGCTGTATAGTAGAAAATTAGCAGAACAATGTAAACCAGCTATAATGGAAAAAATAAAAATCATTATAATAAAAAAAGGAGTGACGAAATAAAGGAGAAAAAGGTTTAAATTAAAATAAAAAATAACAAATGTAAAGTCTAATTAATTAATTACATTAAATGTAAATTGTATAAACACTGCAATCAAAAGGCAGAGACTGAATGAAAAGCAATGATCTAACTCTATGGTGTCTACAATGGACATTAGATTCAAAAACACAAATAGTTTGAAAAAAATAAAAATATACATTCGTGAACAGTAACCTCAAGGGAGATGGAATTGCATTACTAATATCAGATGAAAAACACCTTAAGGCAAAAATTATTACTATAGGCAAAGGGAATTTAAAAATAGGGAAGTCAGCCCATCAAAAATAAATGAAATAAAAAGAAATAAAAAGCATAGAGTCCAGAAAGGATGAAGCAAACCTATCTCTTTTCACAGGTGGCATTGTATAATATAGAAAATCCCTAGGAGTTCCCATTGTGGCTCAGTGGTTAATGAATCCAACTAGGAACCTTGAGGTTGCAGGTTTGATCCCTGGCCTTTCTCAGTGGGTTAAGGATCTGGCATTGCCGTGAGCTGTGGTGTGGGTTGCAGACATGGCTCAGGTCCCACATTGCTGAGGCTCTGGTGTAGGCTGGCAGCTACAGCTCCGATTCGACCCCTAGCCTGGGAATCTCCTTATGCTGCAGGAGCGGCTCAAGAAAATGGCAATAAGAAAAAAAAAAAGAAAGAAAAGAAAAAATCCCTAGGGATGCACCAACAAACTCTTACAACTAATAAACAAGCTCAGCAAGTTTGCAAAATACAAGATAAATATACAAAAATCACTTGTATATCTATTAATTAACAATAACATGAAAAAGAAAATTCTATATGGCCTCAAGAAGAATAAAATATTTAAAACAAAATAATGTCAGTATTTGTACACTGAAAACTATAAAACATTAAAAATTTTTGAATATAAGTAAAAAAGACTAAAATAAATGGAAGACATCTCATGTTCATAGTATGTTCCAAACTGATCTACTGATTGAATCTAGAACAAAATGCCAGTCATCTTTTCTTTTTTTCAGAATTGGTAAGCTGATGTTAAAATACATAGGGAAATGTGAATAGATTGATATAATCAAAATAGTATTTAAAAATAAAATTGATGCACTCAACATCCTAACTTCAAAACGTATTAAAAGTTATAGTAATCGAGGCAATGTGGTACTGAAATAAGATTTAGATCAATGAAATAGAATTTAAAGTCCGCAAATTAACTGTTACCTTTATGGTCAGTTCATTTTTTTGTTTTGTTTTGTTTTGTTTTTCTAGGGCCACACCCATGGCATGTGGTGGTTCCCAGAGCTGTAGCTGCTGACCTATGCCACAGCCACAGCAATGCCAGATCCAAGCTGTGTCTGCGACCTACACCACAGCTCACAGCAACGTAGGATCCTTATCCCACTGAGCAAGGCCAGGGATTGAAACCACAACCTCATGGTTCCTAGTCAGATTCATTAACCACTGAGCCACGATG
Source organism: Phacochoerus africanus (assembly GCF_016906955.1). Lineage (NCBI taxonomy): Eukaryota > Metazoa > Chordata > Mammalia > Artiodactyla > Suidae > Phacochoerus > Phacochoerus africanus. The sequence goes on from NC_062554.1 coordinate 78,712,701, forward strand.
GCAACTCCTATGGTCAGTTCGTTTTCAACAAAGTTCCAAGACAATTCCATGAATAAAGACTAATATTTTCAACAAATGGTGTGAGGAAAACTGGATATGTCTATGGGAAGGAATAAAGTTCGGCCCTTATTTCACAACACACACAAAAATTGAATAAAATGGATACTAAATCCTAAACGAAAAATGTATAATTATAAAGCTCAGATGAAAACGTAGGATTAAATCTTTGTTTCCTTGGGTTTAGCAATGTTTCTTTAGGGAGAGCATCAATTGTAAAAGTGTAAAATTTTTACACTTTGATTTATTTAAGAAAATGAAAAATTAATACACATAATCGGATAAACTTTTTGCACATATATCTTATAATGGCTTTGCAGTTAGAATACATATATAACATTTACAACTCAAATTTTAAAAAGTCAAATAACCCAATTAAAACATTGGCAACGGTGTTAAAATGTCTTTCTAAAGATGATGTAAAAATGGTCAAGCAGCACATTAAAAGATGCTTAGAATCACTATTCACTAGAGCAATGCAAATCAAACCAAATGCCTTTGATTGTGGACTCCCTCTATAAGAGCTAAAATTAAAAAGATAATACCAAGTATTGTCAAGAATGTAAAATAATTGAATTGTTATACATTTACAGTGGGGTTGTTGAGTAGGACAGGCATTTTGGAACACTGTTTGGTAGTTCTCAGTAAGTTAATCATAGTTACCATATAACCTAGCAATTCTGCTTCTATATGAATACCTAAAATAATTGAAAACAAGTATTCAAACAAAAATCTCTACATATATTTTCATAGAGCACTATTTACAATCACCTAAAGTTGGCAACAAGACATGTATATTAACTGAGGAGAGGATAAATGAAATGTCTATGATCATTCAATGAAGTATTTTTGACAATAAAAACGAATGAAATACTGATACATGCAACACATATTAACATTGAAACTGTTATGCAAAGTGAAAGAAAGTAGTCACATACTGTATATGAGTCCTATTTATATGAAATGTCTAGAAAAGGCAATTCCAGAGAAGCAAAGTAGATTAGAAGTTACCAAGACTTGAAAGAGATAAAATGAATAATGACTGATAATGGAGTGATGATGAAGTTCTAAAGTGAGATAATTGGAATGGTTGCACAACTTGGAATATACTAAATTCATTGATGCAATATGTGTGTTCCAGTTCATTGCTCTTGAAAGTGGATCACAATTTCTAAAAGTCTGATAAAAATCAAAGTTGAAAACACTTCAGCTGTCTATCTAAATAACCAACCAGAAGGAAGATTATTCAAATAATTGAATCTGCTTTCATTTGTAAAATATCTCTAAAATACTCAATTTATTCTTGATTACTTAGCATATATTTAAAGTCTGAAGCAAAAGAAGTCATATTAATTTCTAATTTCTTAAAATATTAATAAAGTCAGGATTAGTTATTAAATTGTGGATTTTAGGCTATAGTGTGCTGGAACGCATTTATATAGGTTTGCAAGAACCATCAACTTTTTAGGAGTATTGGGAGCCAATTGTTATCATTCCAATACCTTATAATTGGCCATGGTGGCAGTATTTATTCCAGGGAAAACAATATAGCTTACAAAAAAAGTCTTCTCCAGGGAGCTGGTAGTGAACTATTTGCCTGTATAACACTGATTGTAGTTTCAAAGACAGGTTTAAGGTAGTGAATAGACAAATCTTAGAATGGGAGAAAATACTTAAAAAATAACTCTACACAAAACTCATTAAAAAGACAATAACCAATGAAATAGTCTAAAAATCGGTTCATTTTCAATCATATATAGAATTGACAACAATTTCGTGAACACATTCTTTACATGCATTATACTAAACACTTTCATACATTTTAACACATGAATCACAAAGAAAAGAAAATTTTAAAAAAGTCAGAAAGGAAAAAGAGGAGGCAGAGACAGAGAGAGGGAGGAAGAAAGATGAGGAGTTATGGAGGAAGGAAGAAAAGAAAGATGAATTCCTTTGGCATATTTTTTTTATTTGTTTCTTTATTATAATTAAAGAAATTATGGCCCAGCGTACTAAGTAACTGCCCATCTAATCTCTGAACTTTTTGCCTCCTTGAATTCTTGCTAAAAACCCATAGATTTAAAGTGATTGTAAAATAGCTTTTCTTTGATTTTAGAAATTAATGTTCATTATATTTGTATAACTGGGTAGAAGACCAAGAGAAGAAAGCTATGTTTAAAATTTGAAGGCAGTTTGTAATGAAAACTGGGAAATATCTCTGAATGCTGTTTCAACATTCATCATTCATAGCCTCTTCAGAAGGGCTCTGGAATATTTGGGTTGGTGAATTACTTATATTGAAAGAGATATTAAGGTTAGTAGGAATACTGAATTGAAGTAAATTTTTCTTTTTTTCTTTTAAAATTTTGACCATATTTTCCCAGTCTAATTTGTTTTTAAATTGAAATATGCTTGATATACAATATTATGTTAGTTTCAAGTGTACAGTAAAGTGATTCAGATATGTGTGTATTTAGTTATATATATTTTTTCAGACTATTTTCTATTACAGGTTATTACAAGATATTAAGTGTGGTTCCCTATGCTATATAGTAAGTCTTTATTGTTTATTTTGGACATAGTGGTGTAGGTTTGTTAATCCCATTCTCCTAATTTATCCTCTCCTTCTCTTTTGGCAACCATAAGTTTGTTTTCTGCATCTGTGAGGCTGTTTCTGTTTTGTGAATAAATTCATTTACATTATTTAGATGTGACATATTAGTGATATCATATAATATCTGTCTCTGACTTCCTTCACTTAGTATGATAATCTCTAGTCTATCCATATTACTGCAAATGGCAGTATTTCATTCTTTTCCAGATATATGCCCAGGTGTGGATTTGCTGGATCATATCTTTTTAGTTTTTTAAGGACTCGCCATTATGGTTTTCAGTAGTGGATACACCAATTTACATTCCCACCAAGCTGTATAGCAGGGTTCCCTTTTCTCCACATCCTCTCCAGCATTTATTTGTAGACTTTTTGATGATCATCATTCTGACCAGTGTGAAGTGATACCTCATTGTGTCTTCGATTTGCATTTTTCTAATAATTAGTGACGTTGAGTATCTATTCATGTACTTGTTGGCCCTCTGTTTGTTTTCTTTGGAGAAATGTGTGTTTAAGTCTTCTCATTTTTTTAATTGAGTTGTTCATTTTTTAATATTGAGTTATAAGAGCTGTTTGTATATTTTGAAAATTAATCCCTTGTTAATCACATCATTCACAAATATTTTCTCTCAGTATTTATGTTGTCTTTTCATTGTATGATTTCCTTTGCTGTGCAAAAGTTTATAAGTTTGATTAGGTCCCACTTGTTCATTTTTGCTTTTATTTATTTTGTCCTGGGAGACTGAGCCAAAAAATAAATATTGCTGCAATTTATGTTAGAGAACGTTTTGCCTCTGTTCACCTCTAGGAGTTTTATGGAGAAGTGTCATATACATAAGTCTTAAAGACATTTTGAGTTTATTTTTGTGTGTAGTGTAAGGGAATGTTCTGTCTTCATTGATTTACATGCAGCTGTCAAGCTTTCCCAACACTACTCACTGAAGGAACTCTCTTTTCTCCATTGTGTATTCTTAGTCCCTTTGTGAAATATTAATTTAATGAAGTATGTAAGTTTATTTCTCTTTTATGTTCCATTGGTGCATATGTCTGTTTTTTGTGCCAATACCATGCTGTTTTTGTTAGTGTAGCATTATAGTATTGTCTGAAGTCTGGAAGGTCTATCCCTCCTGCTTTGTTCTTTTGCCTCAGTATCGTTTTGGCATCCTGGGTCTTTTATACTTCCATATAAATTTTAGGGTTATGTGTTCTGTGAAAAATTTCATGGGTAATTTGATAAGAATCACATTAAATCTGTAGATTGCTTTGAATAATATGGCCACTTTAACAATATTAATCACTTTAATCCAAGAACATGGGATATATTTCCCTTTCCTTGAATCATCACTTCCCTTTGTCAGTGTTTTATAGTTGTTTTTTTTAATTGTTATTTCTCCAATACATTTTTTTTACTGTGCAGCATAGTGACACACTTACACATACATGTACACATTCTATTTTCTTACATTATCATGCTCCATCATAAGTGACTAGATATAGTTCCCAGTGCTATACAGCAGGATCTCATTGCTTATCCATTCCAAAGGCAATAGTTTGCACCTATTAACGCCAAGATCCTGATCCACTCCACTCCCTCCCCCTTCTCCTTGGCCACCACAAGTCTATTCTGCAAGCCCATGATTTTCTTTTCTGTGGAAAGGTTCATTTGTGCCTCATATATTTCAGATATAAGTGATATCATATGGTATTTGTCTTTTTCTGACTTACTTCACTCAGGATGAGAGTCTCTAGTTCCATCCATGTTGCTGCAAATTACATTATTTTGTTATTTTTTATGGCTGAGTAGTATTCCATTGTGTATATATACCACATCTTCCGAATCCAGTCATCTGTTGATGGACATTTGGGTTGTTTCTATGTCTTGGCTATTGTGAATAGTTTTGCAATGAACATGTGGGTGCATGTGTCTTTTTTAAGGAAAGTTTTGTCTGGATATATGCCCAAGAGTAGGATTGCTGAGTCATATGATAGTTCTATGTATAGTTTTCTAAGCTACCTCCATACTGTTCTCCATAGTGGTTGTAACAGCATACATTCCCACCAACAGTGCAGGAGGGTTCCCTTTTCTCCACGCCCCCTCCAGCATTTGTTATTTGTGGACGTATTAATGTGAGGTGGTATCTCATGGTAGTTTTGATTTGCATTTCTCTAGTAATCAGGGATGTTGAGTATTTTTTCATGTGCTTGTTGGCCATCTGTACATCTTCCTTGGAAAAATGTCTATTCAGGTCTTTTGCCCATTTTTCCATTGGGTTGTTGGCTTTTTTGCTTTTGCGTTGTGTAAGTTGTTTGTATATTCTAGAGATTAAGCCCTTGTCAGTTGCTTCATTTGAAACAATTTTCTCCCATTCTGTAAGTTGTATTTTTTTTTAATGGTTTCCTTTGCTGTGCAAAAGCTTGTCAGTTTTATTAGGTCTGATTGGTTTATTTTTGCTCTTATTTCTGTTGCTTTGGGATACTGACTTGAGAATATATTCTTTATAATTCTAATTTTCAGGTTGATAGGACTACTGAATGGAAGACTGGGGATGCATTTTTCCTTTGTTTTTTTATTTGTTAATCTTGACCGTATTTTCCAAGTTCAATTGTAATATCCAAATTTTGAACAAATTAAATTTGAGAGTGGAATTTTCATCAAAAAGTTAGTAAAATATGCTGTAATCTGTGAATAGTTTTTAGGTTTAAATGTTCTATTCTTGAGAAGATTTCCAAATTTGCCTTTTGGTACGAAAGTCTTCTAAAATAGAACAAGACTGCAAGGACATTATCAATTTCAAATTCAATCTTGATTTAGTTAAGCTATTCTCTTCTGCACTAGTCATCTCACCATGGGAAATGATTGCTAAATTGAATTCCTTGTACTTTCCTTAGTCTTTGAAAACTGTGAAATAATTTCTAATTAAAATGTCTAAGATAGCCTTCTATTTTCTCTTTCAAATTTTAATGAAAAAATATTAGGGGGAGTTAGCACATACAAGATATAGGTATTAAAAATACACAATGTTTGAATGACTTTGCCTCAATTTTACAATTGTTGCTATAATAACTTCAAATAATATTCATCTATTCTGAGAAGATGGAATAATTTAAATAATCAGCCCCTTATCTTCTAATTTTTAGTGGCAACCTACTCAATTTTAGCTTTTTTAGTTATCACAAAAATACATTATATAAAAATATTTATTTTGATTTTTAAAAATACTTTTAAGTGCTTTAAAATATAATTCCACATAACTGATGTCACTATCTTATTTCCACTTTGCTCAGTGCTACCGTCTGAAAATATTGTAAAATTGGAATAATAGCTATGATAGTGTTTACCAGCAAAAAGGGAAGATGTAATACATAATTTAATATGTGCAAAGAGCTTAGGGCCTGGTATTGGGACATCTGCTGTCCATATCTACTGGATATTTGGGCCTTCTTTTTCTCATTTTTAAAATGAATATAGATAAGATGATATATCTAAAAGTGTTTGGCATAGTCAGATGTGGCATTGAATGTGATGCACTTAGTAAATAATAAAGAACTCTGCAACTGCGAATCATTATCATTGCTGTTTATATTGCTGCATATATAAACAAAGCAGAAAAATCAGCAATGTTATGGATTTTTATCATGACCTGTCATCATAATTATTGTTCTTAGAGACACCATCTTATCAAAATTTTGATGTTTATTGCTAAAGGGCTCATCTTTCTTGATTGCAACCTGCACATTACAATAAATGCATTAGGTTTTTAGCCATATCTAGTTATGTAGGTGCTTTTGAAATAATATCTGTACCAAGTGGTTTTTACAAGGAATAATTTTCATCAGTATTATCAGTTTATCCTTCTATATAAAGTATCTTTCCATTTTTATTATCTATATTCTTTGTAATTTGTGAAAATGAGTCGCTTATCTAAAACTTTTTAGCATTTATATTTAGTTGAAATAAAAGTACTTTTAAAATTTGGGGTATGAAACATCATCAAAGTAGATACATAATATCTCTACAGGAAATAAGTAATTCTGAAAACAGGGTACACATATAAGTTGCCTTCATCATCCAGAGTTTTTTGTTTGTTTGTTTGTTTGTTGTTTATTTTTCAAATTTACTTTCTTCTATACAGACAAAAGATAATTACCAATCTGGATTATTTGGTACTTAGCATTTTCTCTATTTCCATATAGAAAGTGAGAAAAATCTTACATAAGAGCAAATTTTCAAATTATTCAACTTCTATAGATCCAGTTGAAAGAAATATTCAGTCTTTATAACTTTATGACATCATGATCAAGAAACACAATTATAATTTTACTTTACCATATCTAATTTGCCACTTATGTTCTTAGTCTGGTCAATGCTTCAAGATAGCATTTCATCTTTGATACTTTATCTGGGGGCCTTTTACATTTTCGTCTCTACTTTTTGGCCCTATATGGGTATATTACAAATTTAAAGCATATTATCTATCTAAAATGCATTTATATCATCAAGGTTTTAAATTAAGAAATTTCAACATACCTAAGACTCTCCTGGTGCAATTATAACATAAGCCACTCTAAGCTGATTAGAAAATCAGACTCTAAATAACAAAAGGTCAAGAATCTGGTAGGTGTTTTAAGAAGACACATACAACTAGGTTCATCTGTGTTACATCCTCTGGGCAAGGACTTTGTTTTTATTGTTGAATGGCCCTTGCCCAGTCAGAAATGAAATCGGTACCAGCAAGATTAGAATAATGCAATAGGAGATCATTGACCTAGAACTTGGCTCATATTCCAAAGCCTGAAAGGCCTGGGGTTGTTCATGAGGAGGATTTGGTTACCATGTGGTGCTATTGTAACACAGCAGGCCTGGGTCTTCTTGCAAAATGATCTATAACACTATGCTTGTGGAAAACAATGGTATAAATATGAAATCTTTTAAAAATATATTTGCAGTAGAAAAGGAGATAAACAAGACAATGGGTATATTATCAATAATAAGTCATTTTAATCTTCAAATGTTTAATTTCCCAGATTCTTTAAGATTTAATTTAGTACATTTTAAAATTCCAATACATAAAAAAGCTCTAGTTTTGCACACATTTACTCTCCATCTTCCTTTCTTTCTCAGACACACAGACACACACGCATGTGATGTATGCAGACACATCTACACAGCCAATTAATTTCTAGATTATATTGTCTTGCTAAGATTTTGCAAGACATAGCAAAGAGAGCCATGAACTCTGAGGATAAATATAACCAAATCAATGGAAATGAGAGTAATAAGTAGTAAATTGGGGATGCAAGTAAAATAAATGAAGAATTACCTCTGGATGAGATTGAATATAGTGTCTACTAGTAGCCAGACAGAATTGTTCTTGACAATTTAGATACTGCTTTTCAGGAATGTGTAGTCTACTTACTGCCCCAAGTGAATTTATAGTCAGTATTAATCAGATAATTTTTGTGTTACCAAAACAGGGCTTATGTTCTTAGACTAAAACTACTTAGTAGTTCATGTTAATCTAGTGATTACAATTTTTAATCCTTTGTTATATTATCATAAATACCCATTTTTTAGGGCCTTTCAAAATTTTTTTGTAATTTCCTGAAGACTAATATTTTGTACATGTGGTGACAGAAATGACACATCGAGAATGTGTGGCATTCATTATTTGGTAAAGAAAACAAATACTTCTGTGTTCCTGGCTATGTTTTTTTGTGATTTGAGGAGACAATTCCCAGAAATAATACAAATAAACAGACACACAAAATATTTTATATTCAGGCTCCTTTGAACATCCTGACCATTTTTTTTTCTTCTTTAAGTAATCCAGTTCTTTTGATAATAATTCTTGCTTACTTGTACAAAACAGGAATCATTTTGTATATCACCAGTTTTCATATTTAATAAATGCAGGTGTATATCATTAGCGTACAACATCTGATTGCACTGAAAATAAAACAGCCACAGAATTGTAGCACAAGGATAAGGTGTAGAGAAAACCCTACCCTTTCTTACATGGAATGGATATAAGAAAAGTAGTCACATGACCCTCCACAGTTATTTTCGTGTCTCAGAGTCCATGATAGAGAATATATAATGTCTTTGAGAACTTATAAATTAAATTGTTTTAAAGGAAAGAGATATTCAGGCAATATCAGCAAGGGGAAAATAATGGCCTTACGGAGGAGTCCCTGACATTTATTTGTTCATTTAATCCAGAAATTGAAGATGCTTTTCCTTCAAATGCAGCCAAGTCCTCCAGATGAATTAATGACAAGGACAAAGTAAGGCATGGATGTGAACTATAAAAATAGACATAGCAACTTTGTTAAAAAATGGCCTTTCTCTTGTTTCTGTTATTGATGCTGTAGTTTCCAGCAGGAAAGGAGAGAAAAGAAAAAAATAAGAGGAAAGACTTTCCTGTAGGCTTCTGGAGTGGGAAATATGAGTGTCTCAATAAGATGAGTTTAGGCACATATGCATGCCCACTTCTAGGTGTTTTGAGCTTAATTATAAGTTCAGATGGGAAAATGAATACAATTACTCTATAACTACTTATTTGAACTCTGTAAAAACCTCAAGAAAGAAGGTAATTTATTTTGCATGTATAAATAAAACATTAATTCCAGATCCTTTTCCAGCAAATGATGTATCAAGCCAGCTTTTCTTAAGTTAAGCTAGATATTGGAAATACAGATGAGTGAGTCAGTGTCCCATCAAAGGTGAGGCTGAGGATCCTTGGCAGTTATGCAACACATTTCCCAAATGCTAGAAAAATGTTTCGCATATCTTCCTAAGGCTGTGTGTGTGTGTGTGTCAATGGAAATACCTCAATCACTGAAAGGAAGATTCTGAAAAATATTGTAAAGAAATCTAAATAAGAATGTTTCATCATAAGTTCCCATCATAGCTCAGTGGTTAACGAATCTGACTAGGAACCATGAGGTTGAGGGTTTGATCCCTGGCCTCACTCAGTGGGTTAAGGATCCGGCGTTGCTGTGAGCTGTGGTGTAGGTCGCAGATGCAGCTCAGATCCCGCGTTGCTGTGGCTCTGGTGTAGGCCCGCAGTTACAGCTCTAATTAGACCTGGGAACCTCCATATGCAATGGGAGCGGCCCTAGAAAAGGCAAAAAGACAAAAAAAAAAGAATGTTTCATCAAGGATTGCTAGGGTCACCATCTATGGATAGGCAGACTGTGCACTCTGTGTTTTTATATATAGGGTTACTAATATATTTACAAACTTACTGATACTGAATATATTAATTAAGCTCTGTGTCTCCCTATCTCAAGTAAGACAGTATTATTTAACTGCCTTGCAAAGTTTCTCTGAGAATCAGTTATTTTATACAAATTACTTAAGAAACTGTAGTTTTCAATGAATGTTAATTCCAATGGAATCCCACATTGAAAATCTTAAATTCTATATTGATGAACAAATGTTAAATAAATACCAAATCCTTTGTATTACTGCTATTGCTCAGTGAGACAGAAATCTTGGCAAAATATTCCTTACTCAAGGTTAGAATTCCTCCATACATGCAATCCAGTTGGATTTAATAACATTGTCTTGAGATCCTTAACCAATTAAACAGAGGCTTAGATATTTCCAATTCAAAATAATTAGTCTTTGCTTAAACTAACAGATTGTTACTAGTTATTTAATGGATTCAAATGATTCTATTTCATATATAATGTAAATAGATTAAAAACATACTTTATTATGTGTTACATTAAAATATATGACTAGTATTTTTATTGAGAAAGTTTCAAAACCCAAACTCACTTTCCAAACTGTCATAAAGATAGCTCTTTTACACTCATTTTATGAAATATACAATGTTTACAAAACCATTCAACATACAGTCATTGCTACCCTAAAACCATGAGAGTATAAACTGTTTTTGAAAGCTGACAGCTTATAATGATAGTTGGCAAGTTCCACTTGTACAAGTTTTATAGTAAAAATAAATAAAAGGCTATTGGTATCTGTTTATGCTATATTTTGTGTATCTATCTGGAGCACTAAACTCCCACTTGAAGGCACACAAAATGAAACATTTCAAAAGAGGGCCTATGGAAATATTTTTAAGGTGTTATATCATTTCGGAGGAATATAATTTTCTTGATATTAAATCTGTGCTGTTGCAAAATAAAGTTGCATTTGAAACACAATACTGTCAGTTGCTTTATTTGAGTGGAAATGGAAGATGAATATTGCTTAATGATATGATGCCTTTGCCGTGATATGGAAATGGTCTTTCTCTTCCCTTGATAGGTAGATACATACATACATACATACATATTTGTCTTATATCTTATTTGATCTCAATTCTCTCTTTCCTCAGGGGAATTTGAAGAATGTAGAGATGTCCCTCTTCCTTCCTACCTCTACCTCAGTTAGAAAAGGCAGTGATAGTTTAGTATCTTTTTAAAACTAGACCTGAAGGAAATCTGTCAAAAAGATAGGAATTACTAAATGTAAGTGTTGAGATATGTTCATCAACAAATATTTATTAAACATATGCCATTAGGTAGGATATGTTCTGCGCAACGTATATACTGCTCTAGGCAAAACAGAAAAGTGCTAGTTTCAATAGATCTTATACACTGAGTCATAAAATAAACAGAAACACACCAACATCTAATATTTAACTATTGCTAAGGATTGGAAAAAAAAAGGCAGAGTCAAGGATATTAAAGAGTTCTAGGCTAGGGGAAGTATTCATTATTTTTATAGAGTATCCAGTGAAGACCTCTTTATCTTAATGTTTTAGTAGAAGCCTCAAGGAAGTGAGAGAATAAGCTGTGAAGACTTCAGGGGGGAAAACATGTTCTAAAAGGTGGTAGAATAAGTACAAGGGTCTAGAGATGGAAACAAAATTGCCACATCTAAGGACCCTATGAGGCCAGTATGGCTGAAACATAATAAGCAAAGGAATATGTGGTAGAAGATGATGTCACAGAGGCAGAGGGGAGCTACTTCATCTAGGAATATATAACTCATGCTAAGTCCAAGGTTTTTTTTAAGTCTTATTGAAATATAATTTATGTACAATGTTGTGATAATATTTTCTGTACATCAAAGTGATTCAACTTTTTTTTGGCACAGTGTCTTAAGAATCTGACTGCAGTGGCTTGGGTTGCTGTAGAGGCACAGGTTTGATCCCTGGCCCAGCACAGTGTGTTAAAGGATCCTGCATTGCCCCTGGCCCGGGAACTTCTATATGCCACAGGCACAGCCATTGGAAACAAACAAACAAACAAACAACAGTAGGCAAGGATGACCTTAAATTAATCTGCATGAATAAGTGCAAGAGTTGAGATGGAATTTACTGAAATTTAGTAGACTATGGGAGCTGGTTTGCTGATAGACTATCAGGAGATTTTTTGGGAAGTAGTTAATTGGGTATACAAGAGTCAAATTAAGGGGTAAACTCAAGCTGAAGATTTAGGGTTGTCAGAAAAATAAAGCTATTTAAAGCCATAAGATTGGATGCATTTACTTCAGGAAGTAGTAGGCTAAGAGAATGCCAACACTCAAATGGATTTCCAGAGCTTACAAATGTTTGGGACTCAGAAAAATAAAGAACAAGCAAAGGATTCTTAGAAGAGGTAGCCTATAAACTGAGGGAATAAATCAAAATAGGTAATGTGGTGTTTTAGGAAGTAAAGAGTCATCAGCCATGTCAGATGCACTATTGGCTAAATCAGAAGAGGTCTGAGAGTTGAGCATTTGGCAAAATAGAACTGTTTACCTTGACAAAATGGTGGAGCTGAAAGCTTAATTAGACTATGATGAAGAAAATATAAGAATGAATTCTGTTTGGGCTGAGATAGTGGCAGTAACATAGTATTTGAAGATCACCTAGAAGAGCAGAAGCTAACAATCAAATAAAATGTCAAGGATAGCATCTTCAAAGAGTAGGGAGACTGATTAGATGAATATTGATGTAGTTCCAGTTAAGACATTTTGTTGATTAGAATCTGAATGGTAGCAAAAATATGATGAGAAATGGCATGATCATTGCTGTATTTGTTAAGAGGAACTAACAGAGTTTTCTGAAAGATTGGATGTGGGTTTCAAGAGAGAAATTTGAAATTACTCTGAATTTTTGAACAAAGAATCTGGAATAATGAAATTTCCTTCAATGAAATAACTGACTTTTCTTTAACAGAAAGTCAAGCCATGGCACCTAGCTCCTTAAAATATTTCAATAGTTTTCCCAGTTAAATTACAGTAAAATCCGAAGTTCTTATTATGGTGTATATACCTTTACACTACACCAACCAACCTCCTCATCAGTAATATTAATTTCCTAACATTCCTGTCTGGCATAAATTTTATGTAACCATGTAATATTACTTACAATTATCATACATTGTATTTCTCTATTTGCATGTTATTCTCTACATAAAAGAATAGTAAAGAGCCTAAAATTAAAGATGATATCTTTCCCAGGACTTAACAATAGTCTATATATATATAGAATATGTTTACATAAGTATTTTCAGTAAGTAAAGGAAGCAATGTGACAGAAATGTTGCTAACATAGAGACAATATGGAAATAATTGAAGTTCTGAGTGTTCCAGAAATGTAAAGATGTCTCTCTGGACATCTAATGATAGATAGGAGACTAGATGGGTTCTTAGGAGTATATAATTTTTATGACTAAAATGTAGTTTCCCAATTTGCATTTTACTTGATATACACAGTAGATAGTAAACTAAAATGATACTACTGCTAATACTACTACTAATAATGGGTTTCCATTGTTGAGTCACTAGCTTATGACAGAAACAGAAGCACTGTAGAAAACTTCAATGCAAAATGGCATGAACTGATAGAGATTTCAGCAATATTTCTATAAGGTCTAAGCCATTTGCAGTTTATGGGACACAAGCTAATTGGTGGAGATTGCTGATAGAGAAAAAAGCAAATTTTGATTCACCACTCATTCCAAATCATTCATTCAAATTCAACTCATATGATTTGGAAACAAAGGGAAGATAGATGGGACAGTTTCAGCTGGAATAACAAAGGCTCAAAAATCTTATATGGAATCATCAGTCAGATGTTTTAAGTGTAGAATCTTGAAGGATTCAGCTAAGAGTTGTAAAAAGCAGGTGTTTGTTCTAAAACTAGACTACCAGAACAATGAAAACTTCCATGATAAAAATTAATGAAAGGAGAACTCATAAATGTGTCACAGAAAGATAATTATTATCTCAGATATAAGCCAGATGCTCTCCTGTGAATTGCATAATAAGATTCACAGACAGAAGGTTTAGCTTAGACAGAAAGGTTCTTTTTGATGGGTTATATATGCAGTAGGTAGAGAAGCTGGTTTACGAATGATGGTAATTGAACAATAACCGAATTTGAGTTTCAGATTTGGAGATTTACTTAAATTTGTTAGTTCTATATGTTTGCAGAAGTTGCTTTCCATTTTCAAACATTAATATTCAATTACACTTATTTGTGTATAGTATATTTTTGTAGAAGTAATTCTTTCTAGTAAAGTTTCCTGTTTTTTAAATGAATTATAACCTGAATAACATATATGTATATTTAATATGGCCTTGCAGTATCATCTGGTTAAAAAATAATATGTAATCCAAATTTTGTAATTAATGGTAAATAAACTATTACTTGGAATTAGGTAAATTTTTTAGGAAACCAAATTCCATTTGATTAAATAGCTTTTTAAGTTTCTTAATATGTGGCCTGAGAAAATGTTGAATAAGAGTAGCTCTAGATCAAGGTAACTGATCAGTGATCCTAGGCAAATTAACCCATCAAAAATGAACAAGCTCCCAAATACTGACCAACCAGATGAACATGACTCAATCAACATCAAAATCAATGAGGTGCAAACGGTCTGCCTTCAGTGAAAATCAATGGTGGTGAAAATGGACTTCCTTGAACTTGACTTTTACAGATTTGGTACCTGACTTGAATAACAGAAATGTATTTTAGTCACAACAGCCTCTTACATCTTTCTAGTCCCTTAAAATCCCCTAGAATTTAATGGTAATTCCATGGTATAGCCCCTGGAATCTCTTTCTTTAAAGCCAACTAAAGGCGTTCCCTGGTGGCTCAGCAGGTTAAGAATCCTGTGTTAGCACTGCTGTGGCTCAGGGCACTGCTGTGGCTAGGGCACTGTTGTGGCATGGATTCTACCCTTGGTCTGAGAACTCCCACCTGCTGTGGGTGCAGCCAAAGGGGGGGGGAATTCAACTAGAGACAGAAATTTCAAGTATGAGAATGACCTACCCAATCTGGAGGGTGATATTATCTAAACAGGCATATCATTAAAGAGTTGTTAAATAAATAGCTTACATACCATTTAATGTCCCCAGTCACTTTCACCACCTTATTCAGCTCTGGAAAACACAATAAAATATGCTTTTCCAAGATAGCCCAAACTAGAGTTGTTAGAAGATAAGTCTGTATAGTATTGTTCTGTTACCCTCTCTTTGCTACCAAACAAAACAACTTTGTTTCATGTAATTATGGTCCTGAGTTATAGTTAGGACTCTTGATGAAAGCTTGAGATGGAAAGGGGGCTAGAGGAGGTTGTGAGTCCATTACTCAGTCTTGCAGCCTGATCTGTCAACAACTCCTAAACCATTTACCAACCTGATCTTTTTCTCCCTTAAAGTCAAACAACACAGTCCCTAAATTTTTAACACTAAAACCCTACCTTGTGCATACTATGCAAATGATAGTTCTTCCAAAAGTACATAATTCCAAATGAGATTTCTAAGCATCCTAATAGATAGTTTTAATTAATACTAGGGTCAATATACAGCTGATCCCCAAATAATATACCTCTTTATTGAAGTTCTTTGAAAATTGTGACTTATAATTATATTTCTCTAAAGTAGAGGTCAGGAAACTTTTTCTGTAAAAGAAGAGTAAATATTTTAGGCTTTGTGATCTTTATGGTTTCTGATGATCTACTCATTTTGCCGTAGGAACATAGAGATAGCCATAGACAATCATAAAATAATGAGCGCAGCTATGTCCTAATAAAATTTTAAACTCCGTATAATTTTGATGTGTCTTGAATTATTATTCTTATTTGATTTTTCAAGCATGTAAAACCACAAAATGTATTAGTTGTGGGCCACTCAAAAATAGATGGTAGGCCAGATTTGGCTAGCAAACTTTAGTTTATCAGCTACAGCTATAAGGTAAACATGAGGTATTTCTATATTATTTGCAGGCATATACATTTTAAGCTCTTATTACAAATCAGTGAAAAATTCAAACCCTACAGATATTTTCCACTTCTAGCATATTTTTATGACTATTAAAATATTTAGAGCTCAATATGATATATTATTATTCTATAATTAACTACCATTGCTGGTTTAGATTTTTTAGTGCAAACACTGATTATGTTTTTACCGTATTTTAATCACAATACATATTGAGTATCTAGGATAAAGCAAAAAGTCATTTTCCTCAAGGATTTCCCAATAGATAACTTTCAGAGAAGATAATTTTAGAAAGATTTTTAATCCATCCATTTTAATGTAACATTAATTAAACCCTATAAGTCTCCTTTTTAACATATACTTCTGATTCTATTGTCTATTGAATTTTAAACAACACATATTCTAATTAAACATATGATATGTAGCTCTCAATTACTAGTATATCTTTCTCACAAATATCACAAATTTTATAAATTTTTGTACTAATCATCATAATATGTTTTGCCTAATTTAAAATATTTTTTTTGAAATAGGACCCTAAAATAAAAGCCTCTCTTGCGCTTCTGTTTGTTTCCTTTATAGGTACTGATTTATTCATTCAACAAATATTTTATTGGTTCCTATGAATAGCTATGCACTATTCTAAGAACTTAATATTGATTAACAAAAACAGCTCTTTGCTCTTGGTATGGTTGCCACTTTCACTTTAACAGCAAAGTAGAGGCGAAGGAATACTCATGTATATAGCATGAATAAAGATTTGGGACAGGACACTTTTGTTCATAGTGCTAGGATAGCTGAACAGTGCATCCAGTTGATCTTTATGGGTCTTTTTGGAGACTTCCTAGAGTAAGTGACTTTTCACCTAGGGAATGAGGAGTTCCTAGCTGGATAAAATGGGTTAGGCCTGAAAACAGTGCAAGGATAAGTATTTGTTAAGAATAATAAATCATTAACAAGAGTAGAATTAAAGGTTAGTGGTTGGGAATACCCAGAGGACCACAAAGATTACGTTGGGACTAAACTCTTGCTTTTGTGTTAATGTAAAAGGAAGGTGAACTCATGCAGGTGCAAGTCATTAAAGACTTTTCTTAAAATACCTAGAAAAAAATTCTGAATCAGGGAGTTCCCACTGTGGTATAGTGGGTTGAGAATCCTAACTGCAGCGGCTTAAGCCATTGTGGAGGTGCAGTTTCAGTCACCGGCCCAGCACAGTGGGTTAAAGGATCTGGTGTTGCTTCAGCTTCAGCGTAGGTCACAGCTGTAATTTGGATTCAACCCCTTGCCTAGGAACATCCATATGCCATGGGTGTGGCCATTAAAAAAAAAAATCCTGAGCCAGATATGCTTCAATCAGTCTTCTTACTCTCTATGCTTTTCTATACCCTGCTTTCTTTAATGAGGTATTAAAAACACTGTGCTCCTGGGATATTTTTTACTAGAATATAGTTGATTTGCAGTGTTGTATCAACTTCTGCTGTTCAGCATAGTGATGTAGTCATACATATGTATATACATTCTTTTTCTCATATTATCTTCCATCACAATCTATCCCAATTGACTGGATATAGTTCCCTGTGCTGTACAGTAGGACCTCATTGTTTATCCATTCTAAATGTAATAGTTAAAGGCTTACCAAGTGACTTTCTCAGAAGAATCAGGAAAATTATTTCTCGTAATTCCCCATGAAAATTCCCTTGTGTTTTACCAACACAAAGTAGATTAGATGTCTATTTCCCTACCAGTCCCTGCAGCCAGGGGATGGCTTGGGATTCTCCGGCCAACAAACCATTAGCAAAGACATAACCCTCATTGAAGGTGGAACCTGCACCTTCCTAAGAAAAGGAACTGGGTAGTAACTGAGTGGTTACCTGAAGCCAAGCAGAGTATATCTTTAATGGGTAAATGGATGTTGAGGTGTCAGCAAGTAGTAGCCATAGTATAGTGTCTAGACTTGTCTTATGAAGTAAGCAACAGAGTGACATTAAGAAATATTAAGCACAGAGTGATTGATTATATATATGTATTTATATTTCACGCTTTTCTGATTGTATGAAAACGCACTTTTAAATAACCTGATTTCAGTACTTTAACAAGTCTTGGGCCGCTCCAGCGGCATATGGAGGTTCCCAGGCTAGGGGTCGAATTGGAGCTGTAGCCGCTGGCCTACGCCAGAGCCGCAGCAACGCGGGATCCGAGCCGCGTCTGCAACCTGCACCACAGCTCACGACAACGCCAGATCATTAACCCACTGAGCAAGGGCAGGGATCGAACCCGCAACCTCATGGTTCCTAGTCGGATTCGTTAACCACTGAGCCACCAGGGGAACTTCCCAATGTTAGAGTATTTTTATCAAGTCCAGAAGAAACCCCCTACACTTTGGCTACCCCTCCTTCCTTCACCTCTCCTCTAAGCTGTGAGTAACCACAAATTTACTTTGTGTCTCTGTTGACTTCTCATTTCATACAAATAGGATCAGATACTATGTGCTTTTTAGTGATTGCTTCTTTCACTTAGCATAATGTTTCCAGTGTTCATCTAAATTGTAGCACATATTAGTACTTCATTACTTTTTATGACTGAAAAGTATTTTGTTGTTTGGACAGACCTTATTTTGTTTAACTGTTTACTCCTTGATGGACATTTGGGTTGTTTGCACCTTTTGACAATTGTGAATAGTGCCTTTGTAAACATTTATATGCAACTTTGTTAAAATTGACTATTTTTGGTTATCTTACATATATACCTAGGAGTGCAGTTGCTGAATCTTTAGTACCTCTATGTTTAATCATTTGAGGAACTGCCAGATGTTTTCCAAAGCATTGCTCCGTTTTAAATTCCCACCAGTAGTATATATGAGAGTTCTGATTTTGCCTTAGCTTCTTCAATATTTGTTATTATCTGACTTTTTTATTTTAGCCATCTTAGTGAGTATGAAATGGCATCTTGCTATGATCTTGATTTTGATTTCCCTGATGGCAAATGATGTTGAGCAAAGTATGTTTAATTATTTTTTTTTCATTTTATAATTGGGTTATTCTGTCAACAGTCCATATTTTATGTTTAGATTATTTCCTCTCAAAGTTTGGCTTAATTTAAAAAATTAAGCTCTCAAACCCCAATCTGCCTTCTTTTTCAAAACTTGATCAAAATGGTAATAACTATTCATTTTTAAGGTTAATTTTATGTCCTTATTAAGGTAAAATTTCTAATATAACTCGAATAAACCTTTTAATATCCTCATAATCTAGCTGTTACAAGTATCTACACATGATGTAAGAAAATTGACCCATCAGGGCTGTTCTGTATGTGACTAGAGTGGCAGAGAAGCCTGATTATAGAGCTAGAATTTGAAACTGGCTCCATCTAATTGCTAAAACAGTCCATATACTATTATTCTTCACTTTTACATTCTCTCACTTAACTCTCCTCAAAATTTCACATTGCTATGGGATCAAGCAGAAATATCTCAGTCTGATTTATATTTAAATCTGAGATGTGGCTTATGTCTGAACTTTAGGCCTATTTTTAGCCTAACACAGGCTCCCAGGCTATACTTCAGGCTCTTTCCTATCTCCATTTCTTGGCCTTTTTGTCTGTCTGACAACTACCTGCAGGGCCAGCTACATAATTTTTGGGGCTCCTTGTTCAAAAAAACAGTAAAAAATACTGTTAAGAGTAGTAAAATATAAAGCTTTTTTATTTCTCTAATGGTCTTTCTCTACACTTGTCAAGTTGCTTCTATTTCTATTTGATGTCATTCTAAGTAAAAAAAAAATTAAATGAATTAAATTTAGCAGAAATTCTATCATTCATTGTTATATTGTGCTATGTCAATTTTTTAAAGCAAATATAAGATATGTGGAATCATTGAAATTAGACATTTTGTATTGTGTAGCTCATAGATGTATCTGTATTTTGACAGAACCCAGTGGGATAGATGTGAAAAAGTAACACAACTGTTTTTATTTCCCTTCTTGATATGTATAAATTCTACCAAAACTACCTTCAGCCTACTGATGAATAAGGAAGGACAGAAATGAAAAGGAAGTATGGGTTGGACTACCTTTCCCTTTCTATTAGTCACTGTGTTTCTTGGAAAATTACCACTTTCCATCTGCAGTTGAATCAACTTCTGATTCAAAGGGAAAACAGGACCATCATGAGTCCACAGGAATCCTGTGTTCATGAGGCATCTTGAACCCTATTTGGTCCAACTTGAATGACACTTGTTTTCCATACAGTTCTAAATTTATAGGCTGAGTATAAATGTTCTGTGTCTTAACAGATTGAATACATTTTCCATCTAAAATATTTCTTTTAGCAGAAAACCCTATCAGACTAAAAGAAAATCTCACCATATTGTGGGAACACATTTCAAAATACTGTGTCACACAAATATTTTCAAAACACATCAGGCTGTTAATTTAAAATTTGGTTTGGCTTGTGAAGATGTAAGAAAATACATTTCTCATCATTCAGCTCTGTGCTGTGAGTCTGACCATGAGATAGGCTGCATTTAGGCCAACCCCACCTTACCACTCCAGCCAGCACCTCCCACTTTCCACCTCTGCTCAAATGAAACTCATGTTTTGGTTCTTCAAAAATCAAGTTACAACTTTTACCAAAATCAAGTGAACATTCTTTAAACCTGATTGATCAGTAATTGAAATCTTTTTCTCTAGGACTTACTACGAAGTTACTATAGAAGTAGATTCCAAAGAGTTATTTGCTAACTTTCTCAGGCCTGGATAATAACTACCTCTGACCTAGAAAGAAAGTTGAAGATTGATTTTCTTCCTTTTTATGAGACAGGGAAATAAGTCCTTTTGATGGGGAGGAAAGAATGATAAAGAAGTATACATTCCTTTTAGTGTCATGTGGATATGAAGCAGTGTTATCAGTGTTTCTCTACTAACACAATGAAATAAAGCAAGTAGTTAATAATCAAGTAGCTGAAAAGAATGACAAAGGAATTGGTTATGGCAAGGTTAGATAGATAGTAGGCCGACAAAACAAGTATCCTATGACATAATCAGACAGATGTTGGGAGCTATAAAAGATGAGCTTTGACACTCCTGATGCCTTCTCTAGTCTTCCTTTGATGATTACAGCAGTGGAAAACCCTTCCTAAGGCAGAATTTTCCCTTAAGTATCCAGATTCCAGCAATGACCTTAGAATATTGTCAAGTGTCCTCAGCAGTGTAACTTAACTACAGTGGAAGCCTGCTGAATAAATCCATTCAGATTGGCAAGACAGGCAATCCCATGTTCTATCTTAATAATAGCTGAGAGTCCTATTGAGCTATATTTAAACACAATAATATTTTATATTGTCTTTTAAATAATGCAGAACATGAAAGACCATGAATCAATTAAAAATCCTAAATAAAAATTTGACTATTCCTCAAAGTATGGTTACATTTTATTCAATGTAGTTTCAGAGTTAAGATCATTTTTTTCTAATTTATTGCAGTATGAATACAGAAAATGTGTCAAAAACAGTATTGCATTAAGGTGGATGTTTTCTTGTAATTTCTATCATTAAGGAGTGTGTATACAGTATATATAATACAGTAATATTTAAAACATCAAACCTGTCCAAATTAATTGAAGCATAATAACACTAAATATCAAGACTGTACAAGTACATTGAAACATAATGCTAACATATGTGGGAATAAAAACTGGCTCAGTATGATGATAGTACATATTATTAGGATAAAATGGCAAATCCTCCTTTGATTACTGTTCAATGCCTTTGGAAAATTATAGATCTCCAAATGTATTTTTAGTTCAGTTTCAGTAGAACTATATCTTCACACCCACATGTCATCTTTCTCGTATCTAAATGTTTCTTCAAATTACATGGTGCAGTGAAATTATTATGTTGAAATCTCAGGTTCGTGTCTTCATGGAAATAAAACCACAATATAAACTATGTTTGAAAAAAGCATTAATTTTACATAAAATGCTAAAAATTATGAGTCAAAACTCAAGAAAGTTCATGAATTTAATGTATTTATGTATATATATAGCATGCATATATTCAAATAAGATTTAAACTTATGTGGAAATTAATATTCACTAAACTTCCATAAGATTTTTTTCTCCAACAGAACAGATTAATAGTCTTGATTAGAATAATTACCTGATAAAGTAGTATAGAATGGTCTTAATGTTCTGTGTAAGAATTTGCATTTCAAAGAATAATATAATATGAAATTGTAGAATTTTGCATGGTATTTATCTTTTATTATGGGGTTTTCAACTGATGAACAAAGGATAGCTTCTTAAATTTTTTTTTTCTTAGGATAATGTGGATGGAAAATATTACTTGTCCATAACACATTTAAACCACCTGCTTTGCAGGACAGTTTTCTTCTTTTAGGAATGAAGCCATTCTGCATTTGCTTTAAATTATTCTGAGGGCAAGTGCTCTTTTCATGAAAACCAGCTGTGCTGAGTAAATGCAAATATGTGTCATATCACAATTTACTGAAGGGACAGAGCCAAAAGCACAACCTTTTGCTGTACTAATTAATTGTGAATCAAAGCTTCATCAGAGACTATTGTTTGTTGCTATATGGAAATCTTCGAGGTACAAGGAGTAGTTTAACAACATGCCAATTATATGAATCTAGACATACGTGAGAGTTAATAAAGTACCAATAAACTACAACTGACTTAAAAGGTGATCATTTTTAACAACTTGAAAACACTTGAAATTAAGAGTTTGCATAGCAGTGGATTATAGAATAGATGCACATCAGACCATAAGGTCTTGAGTGGCGACATCATTAGTAGTATGTACTCATATAAGAGTGTGATAAACAAAGTTCTTTGTATTCAGTAAATCATTTCAACAAAAATTGGCTTCTGTGTAGTTTATAGGCAGGTTTTATAAATGGACATGGACAATTTCTTTTCATGGTGATTTCACATTTTGTGGGAAAATACAAAAGCAAGAATACCATGTTGCAGATTCACCATTTATGTCGATTATGATTATCAATCCTTTTATCATAACATAGGCTTTTCTGTGAATGGAGTCCCCTGGGGCTGTGCAGTATACACTCTGTGTTAGCCATATGTGGTAGACTTTCACAACAGGAGTAAATAACTGTCAGAGCACTCTGAGAATGCACGGGTAGGAAATAGAGGATCCAATTTTTTTCTGGGAAAAGTCAGAGAAAGCTTTACAGAGGACGTCATCTTTTTTGAACTTTAAGGTGGGGGTTTTCCAGTATGAGATGGGAAAAGCATTTTGGGCAGAAAATACATTAAGTGTAAAGGCAAGGGAGCTGGATTTATCATATGTTCAAAAATGACAAGATATTAGGCATGACTCTTGTAGGGAAGAGTAGGGATAGATGTTGGAATAAAATAGGCAGGGCTAGTTTTGAGGAATTTTGGGGAAAATAAAATTGGGAGAATTAGATCATCACTTTTGTAGTCTGGAAAAAAATCAGTCTGCACATTGTGTTGAAGTAGAATGAAGACACTAGATACAGTGAAAGAAATCGTAAGATTTATCACAGTCGAAACAAGAAATGATAAGGGTAGGAACCTTGCCTGTCTTTTTCATCATTATTTTCCCAGTGACAAGAATAGTACTTGGGACATGAAGTTGAACTAATGAACAGACAGGCAGGGAATCCAATAGGTATTTAGAAAATAGAGCTGAGAGCATTTGAAGTTCCAAAGGATAGGATCAGAACATTTCAAACTATATTTTATATTAAACAATATTAAGTATAACTGAGATGTTGCCCAGAGTCCAATTACAATGTTTTTGGTCAAATTACGGTAGCCTGAACACCTAAACTGCTCAAACTGTGTTCATTTTACACAAACATTTGCAATGTGTCTGAGAAGGTGGGTACTCTAAAGCTCACTATCACCAGTTAATTTGGCATTACTGTATGCACCCCTCTGCTTGAGCCAGCTTCTGCTGATTCACATGTTCAGTTTCTGGATATCTCCTCCAAACTCTACATTATATTACCTCATGTTGGTAATTTGAAATCACCCATGATGGGAGTGTTTACGCCACGGAAGCTGGCAAACCACTTTTGCCCCCTGAAAGTCAGTTGTTAAGCATTAATCACCACATCACTGAATACACAGAATCCTCTGTGCATCTCCTTTTCTGGCCCGCCTTCTGCTTTTTTTCAGCAATTTTCACAGGTAATGGTGTCTCAGCAACTGTGCATCCAAAGGTGTTATATCAGTCAGTATTCCAAAGCTACCAACCTTACAGTTATCATAAAATGCTGGATTCTGGGTCAAGAAAAATAAAAAGTTTTTGTTGATTCTGTACTGAATCTCACATTCCCAAATTCTGTCTTTCCCAAGATCTTCTAAAATATCTCATCCTAAAAGCTCATGAATCTTTATCACTCAAACTATAAAGACTTACACCCTATCCTAAAGGACAAGATGCAGGCAAGTTTCACTGTGGCCCCTGTTGTCCTCCTGCTTTCTCAGATACTCTGACCCAGCTTACACTTGGTCACCACCAGTACCATCTTCCACAGGAGCAATAACAAATTATATCACATCCACATACAAAAAACCCCCTGAAAGCATATTTTATGAATAGAGCTGATGTAAAAGGAGGGTAGTAGCTCCACTTTGGATAGCTAAGTTCCTTGTTGTGCTGGTTCTGTGAAGCTGTGTGGATAATGACAAGAGTGTCTTAGATAGTGAGAAAGCCACCGTATGGACTTATCAATATCTAGTATTTAACATGGCATCGTGTACTGTAAACTTTAGAAAGAGTTACTTCAATACTTTCAATGCACAGGTAAGCTTTTTACTATGCTTTATAATGTAAATGCTACTTCTCTGAGGTGGCTTGAATACAGAATAAAATTTTTAAAAAGTGGTGATGCTAATTTTGCAACATTCAGCCCAGGTACAAGGTAGATAGTATGCTTGGAAGAGCAAAAACTTGACATAAAAGTATGTCACTTTTATTTCTGCATGCCTTTCACTATATTGAGACCTCCTCTTAACTGTGAGAACTTCCCCTTCTTTTCTTACACAAATTTTGTGATCTTTCTGAACAAATATAGGTTAAAAATGCCATTAACTATAAGTACCACAAGTTATTATAGCATTATTCATTGTAAATTTTAGTCTGGGAAAAGTATTATATTATTTGAGAGAACAAAATGTAGAACTTTAGCATGTCTTAGATTTTCCCAATATATTTGACTTTTTTTCCAATTATACCATACTTTAATATGTTCCTTTTGCATCAAATAGAAAAAAAGTGCCTTTTTAATAAAAATGGATATTCATGCCAGCATGTAAGTGATATCCAAGATTTACCAATCCTCTGGTTAATCTGAGCAACGCAAAAAGCCATCAAAAGAGCCCTATGTGTGTGAAATTTATATTAATTGTTTTAGTAATACAAATAGCTGGAAATGCAAAATGCCAAAACTACTCAGACATTCTAAAATGTTTAAATTTGCTATGCAGATTTGTAATCACAACAGACCCTGGAGTTGTCTTAAGTTTCTCATTTACTAGTTTTGTGATCCTGGGGAATTTCCTAAGTAAACTGCAGATCCCTCTTCTCTAAGTAAAAATAGAATGAGCCTCCTCAAGTATTTATTTGATGATTGGGAACAAAAAAATGTAAAAACTTATCATAGTATTTCACACATACCAGTTGTTACATATTTTAATTAACATTTACCACAGATTCATCTAAGAGTTCAAATCTATGTGAACATCCCACAAATGCTTATAACCTATGTTCTGTTGCAACAGCTCAGCAATGTGAATCTTTGAATTACTAAGTGAAGATCATTACCAACTTGACTTTTTTGCTTGTTCTATTTACTACTGTAGTTCAACAGGAGAAATATCATTTTATGAATGTGACATTGAATGAATATAAAGTTTAATCTAAGCAAATTCATAAAAACTTTATTACATTTTTGTTGGTTGAATAATCTTATGCTAATTAGATTTATGCCAATACTATCTGAACATTTGTATTGAATGTTTTCATATTTGTGTGAGAAATAAAAATATATCTGGGAAAGAAACATTAAAAATCACCAGATCATGCTCCGAATATTTGTATTTACAAATAATTTTTGCTAATATGTTTTCTTCTGAGATAAATCAAAATTCTTTTTTTTTTTTTTGGTCTTTTTAGGGCCTCACCTGTGGCATACGGAGGTTCCCAGGCTAGGGGTCTAATCGGATCTGTTGCTGTTGGCCTATGCCAGAACCACAGCAATGCGGGGTCTGAGACGCGTCTGCAGCCTATACCACAGCTGATGGCAATACTGGATTCTTAACCCACTGACCAAGGTAAGGGATCGAACCTGCAAACTCATGGTTCCTAGTCAGATTTGTTTCCGCTGCGCCACAATGGGAACTCCTAAATCACAATTCTTGCATTGAGGTTTTGGCAAATTGAAAGAAAAATGGTACAACTCACATGATTAATATTAGTAGCACCTTTCATCACTGGAATCTTTATTTCTTCTGAGAACCACACACTAATTTTGGAATGGTATATTTTAACAGAGCAATACAAATAGTTTTTTGTTGTTGTTATATTGTCTGGGATGGTAGCTAACCCAGATTATCAAAATCAAATGTTGAGGCTAGAAATCAGTATAATCAAGGATTCTATGAATTGTGTAACTCATTAAATATATAAAGATTTTGCAGAATTATTTTAATTTGTATTCATCTCTATTACTTTTAAAATAATTGACTGCTACGTAAGTTTAACTTCCCCAACACAACAAATTTTGTATCACAAAAGTTAGAAGAAAAATATAAAGCACTCTTACTTTTTTTTTTTTTTTATGGTTGTTCCCATGGCATATGGAAGTTCCAGGCCAGGGATCAAACCCATACCACACTTGTGGCCTGTGCCACAGGGGCATCAGCGCCTGGTCCTTAACCTGCTGTGCCACACAGTAACTTCCAAAAGCACTCTTACCTTTGCAGAAGGAGACAAAAATATTTATATCAGTGTATATCTAATACTTTCCCATTTAATTTTAAAAATATTGTATTGTATGTTTGTACTTTAAAATACCTTTTGTTGTATCATATCACACGCAAAAGTATAATTCATATTACTTTTACCAAAAAAAAAAAAATCCTTGTTGCTATTACCTATGTCAAGAAAAAAAGTATCTCTAGCACTAGAAATTACTCATCTCTCACCACCTAATCACTAATCTCTCCTCTGCTTATTAGTCACTATCCCAACTTTTAATGCCCCATATTAGTTCTTCCTATTCTTAGCTTTGGAACCATATATTTCTTTTTTGTGTCTAGCTCTTTAGCTAAACATTATTTTTGAGAGATTTATTCCAATTTGAGATGAGTAACAACTAATTTTCTTTGCACTCCTCTAAGAATATGTTGTGATCTATTTATGGATTCTTGTTTTGAGGGACAATTGAGTTGGTTGTTTTCCAACTTTTGGCTATAAATTATGTCAGAGAATGAACATTTTGAGACACACCAGGGTTTTAGTCTGTGTAGATCTAGAGTAGAAATGTTGGGTCAGAGGGAGTGAATTTGTTCACTTTAATAGATAACTGGTAATTTTCAAGGTTCCTGAATCAACTTACATTCCCACCAGACACAGTATAAGAAAATGTGATCCTATTAAAATCTTTTGTTAGTTTTCTTCATTTTTAGATTTTTTGCTCTGTTAGTACCTGATTGCAGTTTTCATTAGACTTCTCTAATGACCAGTGGGAATGAACATCTATTTATATTCTTATGGACTAATTGTTCAACCTGTTTTTGAATGGCCTATTTCATTCCCCTGCTCATTTTTCTACTGGTCATTCCTCTTCAGGTTATCGATATATATCTTTTTTATACATTATTTTTATATCTTTTCTCACTAATTTCAGAATTTCCTATGCTTACTGTAGTACAATTTATAAATCACTTTCCTATGGTTAGTGCTTTTTGGAGTCTATCTCATAGTTAAGAAGATATTTCTTATTCTATTTCCTTGATTATTCGACTTTTTCATTTTTGATCAGCCGTTCTGCTGGAGCAGATATTCAAAGTTATCTAAAAGGAGGTCAAGTTTTATTTCATCTCCATGTATGCAATCAATTAATCAAAACCAATTACAGAAAAGATTGTTCCTTTGCAATCGCTCTAAGTATCCCTATCTACCTTCCTATCTGTTTTGTACCATCTGTTCCACCCCATTCATCTCTTTCTTCCTTTTCTGCACTACTTCTGCTACTGTCACACTGTTAATTTACTCTTTAATTACTATTAATTTACACTTTTAACTTTATTGTAATATAAGATTTTAAGACCACATAATTTCTCCAAAATTGCATGGGTTTATCCTTCCCTATAAATTTAAAAATCAGTTGTTTAAATTTTCATGAAAAAAAAAAAAGCTGCTGGCATGTAATTGAATCTCTAAATCAGTTTAGGAGAAACTGACATATTTATAATACTGACTCATCACAAATACTGATTTGGTATATCATGCCTTTACTTATTAAGATCTTTAATTCCTTTTAAAAATATTCTTCAAAAATCTGTGTAAAGGTCTTGTACTCTTCATTAGATTAATTCCTAGGTTTTTAAATGTTTATTTTATTCTAGTTTAAAATCCCTTTAAAAGTATTTGCTAATGGTTTATTCCTGGCATAAGATGTTTTTGTATTGATATTATACATAGTAAACTCGTTATAGTCAATTATTAATTCTAATAGTTGACCCATAGATTTATTTGAATTTTCTACATAGACTCTCAAGTTCTCTACTTCTTATGACAGTTAAATCTCTTCATTTCCTGTCTGTATAATGTATTTATTTTGACTGTCTGATTACTCTGTGGACAAACTCCAGTAAAATAAAATATATAAAAGATAATAACAGACAATCTTTTCCATTGATATTATCCAGGGAAAAACTTTCATATTTTACTTTTAAAAATGAAATTTACTGTAGTTTTTCTTTTATTGTGCTTTGTCAGATAAAGAAGTTGCTTGCATTCTCAATTTCATAATAATTTTTATAATTCATAGGAGTTTGTAGTCAAATACTTTTCTGTATCTGTTGAGATAGTTATAAGTATTTTCTATTTATTCTATTGATGTGATTTATTTTTAAATCTAAACCAATCACATTTTTTTAAACATGTAAACTTGTCAAAATTGACATAAGAACTTTAAAAACCTTGATAGCACTAGAACACTTATATTCAATGTTAAGTATGAGAACTTAGTTATACTAATAGTATTAAATATTATTGATACTAATGAAATTAATAAGACTATAGTCCAAAACAAGAATTACAATATCTGGGAATACATAATTAAGAGTGAAAAATATATCTGAAGGATGACTTTGCTCTTTACTTTTCTTCATCAAAGGCAACAATAATAGACTGCACCATTCCAGCTTTTGGCATTGAGAGATGTTAAACAAATGTAACTATTGGTTGCCAAGGAGAAAGGGGAAGGAGTGGGATGGGCTGGAAATCTGGGGTTAATATATACAAACTATTGCCTTTGGAATGGAAAAGCAATGAGATCCTGCTGTATAGCACTGGGAACTATATCTAGTCACTTGTGATGGAGCGTGATGGAGGATAATATGAGAAAAAGAATATATATATATGTATGTGTGATTGGGTCACCTTGCTGCACAGTAGAAAATTGACTGAACACTGTAAACCAGCTATAATGGAAAAAATAACAATAATTTTAAAAAAGAAGTTAGTGATTAATTAGATGCTAAGTTGTATATAAATGAGAAATTTGGGATATTTCCTGTGTTTCTGCTTTTAGCAGCTATGGGGAGAATGAAAAATGAAGGAGGGAAAAATGAAGATAGACAATGAGTTCTAATTTGGGACATTTTGAAATTAAGATGGATCGGAGACATTAAAGGAGTTATCTTTTGGGAACAGACTTACAAGTAATTTTTCATTATTTTATATTTTCCACTACTTTTCAGAATTTTGCAATGAGCATATTTTTTTATAATCAGAAAATTGCAAAGCCACAATCATCATTAATAGATTGTGAAAATGCCTATGAAATTATAACATTAATAATCACTAAAATGATAATTTTATTAGGAAAATTAGTGAAATAGGCAAGTAAATAGCACATCAAAAAAATCACTAAGTAAGAGAGAAAATTCTTTCTCCATTATCACTATGTTGTCTTGAAAAGCTCTACAAACTTCTTGAAGCGTTCTCATCTTTAATATCAGAAAAAATAATAATTTTACTGTATGAGCCTGATATTGATTAAGAAAGCCAGATCTGAGGCACCTATAATGATAAGCAGTTATTTAATTGTTATTGTCTTTTCTTTTCTTAGTATTACTTCCTTTTCTTAGTACCATATAAATTACTTATCTTCTATTGAAGTGTTTTTATTTTTTTGGTAAAATCTATCAAGTCTAAGTGATTAAGAAGTTGGAAATGTTCCATTTTCATGGTGTAAGAAAAACTGTATCCCAATTTTGAGTCATTATGTACACTCTTGTGATTTTAAATCACATGTGCTGTTTCTCAGCCCCAAGAGTTTAAACATTAAGGGCAGAATTTTGGTTAACACTATATACAATACTTCAAATTGTCACATTGAAACAAAATATTTCTCTTTGCTAAAAGCATATAACATTATAAAATATATTCCAGGAATGTGTTTTCTAGTTAGAAAAATATTATAAATAATAGAAAATTATTTTCAAATATATATTAATAATTTTAGGGAATTTGAATATTAAAATATTTAATTCAGTAACTACACTGAATATATTATAATGTTTTGCCTACTAAGAAGGTACTTCTAGACTTGGGGGTCATCAAAATAATTATAAGTATTTTGCCATAGTTGAAAAAAAATGCTATGTTAAGAACACTTTAATAGGTATTACATAAGCTAGGTTTACTCTATTTTGTGATTTGAGGAATACATTTTCATCTTAATTTTGGAATAATAAAAGTAAATTTAATAGATGCAGACTATTGCCTTTGCAGTGGATTAGCAATGAGATCCTGCTGTGTAGCCCTGGGAACTTTGGTCACTTATAATGGAGCATGATAATGTGAGAAAAAAGAATGTATACATGCATATGTAACTGTATCACCATGCTGTACAGTAGAAAATTGACAGAACACTGTAAACCAGCTATAATGGAAAAAATAAAAATCATCATACAAAGTAAATAAATAAATAAATTGTAGCACAAAATTTGGGGAAAACTGTAATATGGTGTTTGAGATGGTAGACTTTGGGGGTTTATTTCCTAGATTTCAGTGCTAGCTATTTTGTTTATCATCTTTATAACCAACATATTTAATGTCTCTGCTAATAGTTTTATTTGTGAAACATTAATTAGTCCAAGAAATGTATTTCTTGACATACTTAAAAAATTAATGTTCATTGAGCAGATAAAATGAATTATATCCTAACTTCTTGTTTTCCCCTGAATCTTACCCAAAATGAAGGGAGTATTATGGTAAGAGATTCTAGAAAACAGTTTTTCTTAAATTCTTTTTCATGATATAACATAAATTAAAATATTTTATTAAAATTTTCAAAATGTATAAATCTTACAAGGATGGCACTATATACTGAAACATTTTATGTGTGCTTTACTCTTTAAAAGATCTCTAACATAAAGCGTCTTTAAGTTGAAATGGTTATATATATGTTATTTATGATTACAATAGTGAGAGGATGTTAGGAGCCAAATTTGTTAAAAAGTTAAAAGAGCTCTGTAACACCTGCAGCAATATTGAAATTCAGAAGTGGAAAAATCAAATATCTGTTCATGCATCCCAAGGAACTAGAACATATATTAACAGAATCCATGTCGATATTAATATTTAAGTTTATACTACATTTATCGATTGAACCTAATTCCAATGTTATAGTGTTGTTATTTTGAGAAGTAAATGCTTCAGAAGTGGTTCTTGCCTGGAAATGATTGAAAGAAGATAATATTGTTAGAAGGTTAAAAATCTATACTGCATTGTGAAATCTCAGCCACAATGGACCACTTTGATATATTATTTAAAATTGTTATATATGGATATTTAAAAATTAGCAACAATTTGATAATTTTGACATATATATAATGGGATGCATCAATTAGAAAGTATTTTATTTTTAACACTATGTATTTTTCTATTGTTGTTATTTGGCTAGATATAATTTTCACAACAGTTTTGGGCTTTTTATTCATTACAAGTTACATTAAAAGTTAGAATGTGAGGAGTTCCCATTGTGGCTCAGTGGTTAACAAATCCTACTAGGAACCATGAGGTTGTGGGTTTGATCCCTGGCCTTGCTCAGTGGGTTAAGGATCCGGCGTTGCCATGAGCTGTGGTGTAGGTTGCAGACATGGCTTGGATCCTGTGTTTCTATGGCTCTGATGTGGGCCAGTGGCTACAGTCCGATTAGACCCCTAGCCTGGAAACCTCCATGTGCCGCTGGAGTGGCCCTAGAAAAGACAAAAAGACAAAAAAAAAAATACAATGCGATGTGGATTAAATTTGCATATAGTTGTCATTAAGTATTGTTTGAAAACAATTTCATATACTTTTGCATTAAAATTGAATTAAGGACCAGTACAAATTTTATAGAGCCAGTAATAGTATTATTTCTCCTTACATATATACACATGCATTTTTTTTATTGTTAGTTACTAGGGTAATTTGGCCAATGAAAGATAAAAATAATACCAGCTACTATATTTTATGCCTTCCATGTCCCACGTGTAGTTTAATGAAAGGGTTATATACAAATACATGGATAGGTTTAGGAAAATTGGTAAGGGAAGGTACAATAATCTCAGAATCATGACACGAGAGAGAGCTGTGTGATAAAAGCCATCAGACAGTAGCTGCAGCCATTAAAAGAGAAATGTTGTAAACTCGTGATCACCTGATTGGGAGGAAGCTGAAAAAATAAAGTTCCTGAACTCTCTTTACTGTCAGCCTTGACATTGCCTTCTTGTGTCTTATATTTGCCACACTGGAGTACAAGGCAGAGCACTGATGCAATCCAAGGATGGAGAGTGATCTAGAGAGATAAATAACAGCTATTCAGAATATAGGATATAGTTAATGATAGCTGAAAATTTAGAATATTTTAATGAGAGGGAACGCTAATATATACAAGGTATCCATCATAGGTATTTGACTCTTCAGACTATGAATAAAATGGCTGATTGAATTTAAATGTCATATAAAGTAGTAGGTTTACCAGTTAGCAAATACATCTGGCGATGATTGAAAAGAAAGACAACAGAAATTGCTGTATTTCAAACAATACTCAGGAGCAATCAAGAGATATGTCTTCTACTTCTCTGTACTGGTTGCCTTTTCCATTCATTTCTCACTTTTTTATTTATCAAAAACTGTAAATTCCAGAACGCATGATTATGTTGTGATGAAGTACTAGAGTTATAGGACTTTGCATTCTGAAAGTGTTTTTATTTCAGAAAAATTTATTAACCTGGTAGGATAGGAAGGGGCAGGGTCAATCATACCAGAATGTACATTCCTTCACATACTGTGTTTCATGACGAAGCCACTCACACTTAATCTGACTTTCAAGAATTTTGTTTATCTTCATGTATATATAGCTACTGTACAGCATGGTGACATAGTTACACTTACATGTATACATTCTTTTTTCCCACATTTCATGTTCCATCATAAGCAACTAGACAGAGTTCCCAGTGCTACACAGCAGGATCCCATTGCTAACCCATCCCAAAGGCAACATTCTGCATCTATTTACCCCAAACTCCCAGTCCCTCACGTTCCCTCTCCTTCCCCCTTGGCAACCACAAGTCTGTTCTCCAAGTTCATGATTTTCTTTTCTGTGGAAAGTTTCCTTTGTGCTGTATATTATATTTTTTGAGTCTAATAGATTAAGGTGTGATCTTATCACACTCTTGCAGCTACACACTATAAAGGCTATAAACATGAAGAGCTAATAGATTGTTAAGTATACACTGATGGACTACTTGAGGGCTCTAGATACACCAATGTTTTCTGGAAAAAGGTGAATGCAAAATATATCTTTTTTTGTTTAAAACAGGAAAATTATATTGTCTATGAAAATATTCTGCAAGAAACAAAAAATAGTATCCTTTTGAATACTAAAACAGATAGCTTTGAAAATATTTTTGTCTTGAAAAAGATTGGAAGTTTAGAAAAAAGGGTTATCTTAAAAGTGCAAGTACCTTTCTATAAACTGACACACACACGGTGAGTTATATAATAAATGCATGATTAAAATTTAAAGGTCACAAAGTAGTAGTAAAATAGAATAATTCAAATATTTATTAGGGGCAGTAAAAAGAGACATATCATGGGAATAAACAAGCCAAGAGGATAAATATGAGAAGCTCTCATGTAATATATGAAAGAGGAAGAAATTTTTTAATCTTTTTGTCTTTTTAGGGCCACACCCATGACATATGGAGGTCCCCAGGCGAAAGGTCAAATTAGAGCAATAGCTGCTATCCTATACCTCAGCCACAGCAACACCAAATCTGAGCCACGTCTGTGACCTATACCACAGCTCACAGCAATGTGGGATCCCTAACCCACTGAGAGGCCAGAGATCAAACCTGCATCCTCATGGATACTAGTCAGATTCATTTTTGGTGAGCCACGGTGGAACTCCCAGAAAGAAGATTTTTTTTTTTAAATTAAAGTAAGCAATTAAAAAAAAAAAAAAACTAGGCGTTCTCATCATGGCTCAGTAGAAACGAATCTGACTAGCATCCATGAGATGCAGGTTCAATCCCTGGCCTTGCTCAGTTGAGTTAAGGATCCAGTGTTGCCTTGAGCAGTGGTGTAGGTCGCAGATGGGGCTTGGATCTGGCATTGCTGTGACTGTGGCGTAGGCAGCTACAGCTCCGATTCGACCCCTAGCCTGGGAACCTACATATGCGTAGGGTGTGGCCCTAAAAAGACAAAAAAAAAAAAAGAAATCTAAACAAGAAAATAGAGATCCATGTCAAAAATTAAGTTATGCCTATAAAAGATATTAGATAATATGAAAACATTTTGAGATAAAGAAAATACTATGTTTTGAAAAGAGGTGTAAGATAAAAACCCTAAGTAGAACAACAGCATCAATTAGTGTAATTGTCTAATAGATGCAGATTTACTTAGCCTGTAAATTTAATGCTAAAGATACAGTGTGTAAATATACAGAAAGAAAACATTCATATTGACTACAAAATAAATGTGGCATCCAGTTCTCCTATATATATTTGTATGTATATGTATATATGTACACACACATGTATGTATTATAAATATGTATACATGTATTATAATGTATATATACATGCATATGTATTTCAACATATATAGAGAGTTGTTATTCCCATTCATCTTTTACCTTGATACTTTTTATTCATCATATTTTATATTAAATACAAATATTTTCTCTGTAAATGTTGGACCAATCACTTTTAAGTGCTGTATGTACTGACCATGATTTTTGTTTGTTTTTGAGATTGAGGACAGTCCTTTTTTACTCTTCAATCCTCCCAATAACTCTCAGTTTCACAGTTATGATTCAATGAAGTTTTTTCCTGCTTTTGAGGGCCACACTCACGGCATATGGAAGTTCCCAGGCCCAATCAGAGCTACATTCAGCTGCTGACCAACGCCACATCCACAGCAGTGGGATCCAAGATGCATCTGCCATCTACACCACAGCTCACAGCCACTCCGGATCCTGGACCCACTGAGCGAGGCCAGGGGTCAAACCTGCACCATCATAAATACTAGTCAGATTTGTTTCTGCTGAGCCACAATGGGAACTTCCCAATGAAATTTTAAGAATAAGTGATTTTGTAAATTTAACATGATATTTTGGTGTTATCCATTATTTAGTAACAATTATAAACATTAAAAACCTCAGATAAACTGAATAGAATCATGTGTGTGCTGATGGCACAGAATGTACAAGTTTATCTTCTTATTGTATATTTCCCTAAGTAGGTCTGAATCAGATAATAAATTACCTGTTACTTTCAATTTCTAAACGTAGAGTGCCACACACACTTTAAAATCTCAACAGTAGATTTCAGATTATATATGACTATTCCCATAACTTATCTTTCCAATTTCTTCCTGTTTTCTCTATAACTAAGGATATGAACTGTGTTCACAATTGACAATTCTATTTGAGTCTCACTTTTCCTAACCAAAGCTGTAAAAGAAGCATCATATGTTACATAATATTCAAGACACTTCTGACTGCATATCCTCTTCAAATTCCATATGCACTTTCTATTACCGCTGACAGCTTTGCATGTGTTTTGAGGGGAACTAGAATCTAGTAATTTTTAGAAAATGCACATATTGTTAAGTTCTTCTTTTCCTTTCTTTTTTGATCCTTTGTTGGCTGTTAAGGAAACAAATTCCTGGGGTAATACAATCTGCAGCCTTCCAAAGGGATTTTCTCAGTGCTTTCAAAATCTAATTATATGACACATGATGGGCCAAAATCACCTCCTCTGGAAATGTAACCCGTTAACAAACAGTTGGTTTAGTAGTTTGTTTTTACTGTGTGATGATGAGCAATGGCATCTCATTATCTGTTTCAAATTTAAAATCTCATTAAAGACATCAGCATTCTTACTAAAAACTTCTAAGAATCACTTTTAATATCCTTTTTTTTTTTAAACCAACACTGAATTTTTTTATAAGGAAAAAAATTTTAGTGTGGCAGGAAACAAAAAAAAAAGTAAAACGTTATAAAAGTTTTAGTCTAGTTCACATCAGAATCAACTGATAAATAAAATGTCAGTGCTTGCTCTGTTGCACCTGACAAATTAAAGGCATATCTGAGTCAATTTTGCATGAGCAAACTCTCAGCTTATGAGCACTTGGAAAACTAGCTCACAAAATGTATAGTGAAAAATTATATACTAATTTACTCTCATAGGGATAAAATTATGAAAATTGCCTTCAAGATAATTAAATATCCCTTACCTTATTGTTTTACTCTTGCAATTCAGAGATTACACATGGGACTAAAAGCAAGTAACAGATCCTTATTTTTCCACTTTAATTAGGATTGGAGCTAATAGCAATATAGATATCTAGCAAAAAAAAAAACCCAAACATTTTATATAAATTGAAACATGACCTAATTTCATCAGGCAATAAAATACTTAAAATAAAATGTAAAGTGGCACTGTTTTCCTTTCACTATTCTAAACCTGGAATGGAAAACTTTGTTAAAAAAGTTGTGTTTCTCACCCTTATTTTGTATTTTATTCATAAATGTTTTACAAATTTCAGTTTATCCTTTTCATTCATATAGAAAGAATTGCTAGTCAGCAATCCCATTAGAAATTTAAAATTACATGTATTAGTTAAAACCTGTTAAATTCATCATGACTGGCAAAATGTTGCCTTTCTCCTTTCTACTATAGTTTCATTTGACATGTCAGGCATAAAACTCAAATTTCCCTGCTTATAAGAACACATAAGGATTAGAAATGTTAGTGCTGATGAAAGTTGTCAGTTTATGCTCATAAAGTACTTCACTGACCTTTAATTTTGATATGAATAAAGTTGTTGTCATGTTCAGTAAGATTGAGAGGTTTGTACTGTTGGAAGTTTTGTATTGATCTATAACATTTGTCTTTCTAACACTGTTAAATTTAACCCTTTTTAAAATTTAGAGTTGACTCATCTATATTCCTGTAATCAAATACCATTGATCCTTATTCTTCACAACACACAACCTATATCAAATGTAACTAAGACTTAAATGTCTTAACTATTGCTTAATTTTCTGATACAAAATTTTCAGACAACTATTACAACTGTCAAGACCTCAATAAAACTAAGGAAATATTAAAATATTTACTGTTAGTACTAAGTCATTTGAAAAGTTGAGACTCTTGAGGGGCTGCTAATGAAACAGGCCCCAGTGGAAGAAGCATCATACATGGTGCCATGGGAAATTTGCTTTTTCTTTATGATCTTTTCCATCTTGACTCCAACCCATGCTCTGATGCTGAATAATATTTCTTCTTCAAACTTCTGTTGATTGACACCTTGACTGAGAAAGTTCACTTCATTCTTTCCTTTCTGGCTCTCATTTCGATTCTTGATTCTGCTTCTTATATGTGAAATTTACTCCCTGCTCCAACATTACATCCATTCTTGAGCTTCAGCATTATCCTGGTTGGTTAATATTTCCCTTTCTCTTGAAATCTGAGGAAAGCTTCTATTTTTCAATTTTCATTATTTTGCATAAACATTAGAACATTTTGCTATAATATTGTTCACTGGCCACTAACATTTGTTAAAACTGTTGTGGTTAGAATGAAACCAAGGTAGTATTTTAATTCCATTAAAATTACAGTGTTTGTATTATATTTAATACCTATACTTATCATATGGCCCAGGTACACTTAATGTAGAGCTGCATATCATTAGTAGATTAAAATCACCTCAACTATATCCTCCTGAAGCCCAAAGGCAAGGAAACATTTTTAATACATACATGTGAATTCATTTTTGGTTTTTACTTTTACTTATCAAGATACAGCATTAGAGCAAGCAAATAAGCCATATGGAAGTGTTACAGACCTATCCTATGTGCCGATATGTGGAAATTACTAACAGATATCTGAAACTATAACAACTACAAAGACAAATTATTTTCTGAAATAAATAAGGTTTAAGAGTGAAAGCAAATACTTTGGCAGAGTAGAAGAAGCGAAACAATGACTAATCCGATTCATAGCTCTAGACCTAACTCTAAGAAATGGATGTTTAGACTGGTTAGTAATACTATCTAGAATCTTTAAGTATCTATCTGTGGACTTCAATGAAAATAATGAGAATTTAGAGGAAGGCCTTTACTGCCCATTTGTAAAAAGTCCTGTTTATGAATGATGGTACTGTTATCATATAAGCATGTAATTTCTGGGAATTTATTTTTATAACTGCTACTAATACTATTTACACTAAGTTACTCATACTTTGTAAAGAGGATGCTGTCATCATTTGTTTTCACCTTTTAATTTGATTGTGCTAATCATATAAAATTAGAGAATAAATCAGTTAATGATAACAGGTGTGCTTGTTAGCATGCTTAATGGGTATTTTGATTAGTTCGTATCCAAAGTATGCAAACATTTTTGATTACCTGTATACAGTACGGCATTATAGCAAAACTCCAGGATGAAGTCATAAAGAATTTTTGAATTGCAATCTTCAAAATATCCTTCAGGTTAAGGCAATGCCTCTAAGTAAAAGGGAAAAATAAGATCTGTAGTCTGTTTCATATAGAGTTTAAATCAGAAGATTGGTTACCTATTTACAAAAACCTGTCAATGAACTCAGTCAGCAGCCGTACATGAAAGTTTGGAATTCTAACATTTTACCTTGTGTTGTAGTAAAAGTATTCTAAATGTTATATATGTTTAAAACTTCAACTTGAATGGTGAATTCAACAGTATTTTCTGAGTCATATAATTAGGTAATACCATTAATCTTTGTTGACAGTCAAAATTCTACAGTGATCAGCTTTTCACTATGTTATGTGAATAAATGCTCCAGGATAATAATAAACACTCTGTTCTTGAATTTAATTCTATTTTACTTAAATAATGCACTTTATACAATGTTTCTAAGCAATTTTCAGTCTTTAGAAACATTCGTTTTTATGACTTATGTGGCTATGAAATAGTCTCTAGAGAGACCTGACAGCTTTACTGTTATTAAGTAGTTCTGCATTTATTGCTATATTAAGCAACAATAGCTTTGCTTATTTTAAAACATCAATCCGTCAAACTTAGAAGCATTTTTTTGGTGAAAAATTATTTTTTTTTCCTTTTCCTTCCATCTCTAAAGTAATGTGTTCATTCAAAGAGGGATATAAGAATATATGACAAAGGCTAAAATTTGCTCTACTGAACTTAATACATAAAAGATAAATTTCTAATTCTACAAATAATTACTTGTAACTGAACTTTTACTTTGTGCTAAGAAATGCATGAAGCTTTAAATCTTTGTGGAAACCATATGAGATTGATTATTATGAGACCTGATTTAAATTTTATTTGATGATTTGAAAATTGAGGTTCAAGGAGATTGCCCAGTAAAACAATGCTAATTTAAAAAACTGTGTTTTGTGCCATATATTAGATTCCAGATATAAGTGATATCATATGGTATTTGTCTTTCTCTTTCTGGCTTACTTCACCATTGCCTTTGGAATGGATTAGCAATGAGATCCTGCTGTGTAGCACTGGGAGCTGTGTCTAGTCATTTATGATGGAGCATGATAATGTGAGAAAAAAGATTGAATACATGTATGTGTAACTGAGTCACCATGCTGTATAGTATAAAAAATATTAATAATGTATTGGGGAAATTAAAAAAAAAAACCCTGTGTTTTGAGGAACTCCTTTTGTGACTCAGCTGATTACAAACCCAACCAGTATCCATGAGGCTGTGGGTTTGATCTCTTGCCTTGCTCAGTGGATAAAGGATTCAGCATTGCCCTGAGCTGTGTTACAGGTCGCAAGTGCAGCTTGGATTTGGCACTGCTGTGGCTGTGGCATGGGCAGGCAGCTGTAGCTCCGATTCGATCTCTGGCCTGGGAACTTCCATATACTGCAGGTGTGGCCCTAAAAGGAAAAAAAAATTAAAAATTTTGTTTAGAAACCATTATGTCATTTCTTGCCTTGTGAAATTTAGAACTCCTCTGCCACATAAATGTCCCTAGTAGACATGGTAATAGAGATATGAAGCCCTAAAAATATCAAAGCTATTGTGGTGAAATTTGGGTATTCAGCCAGCTTGTATAAAGGGAATGTGTTGACTCTTACCTTTGCAAGCTACCTAAAATCATGCCAAGGAGGAAGTCACTTCTAATGCTTTCACAAGCATATTTGTTCTGCTTCTAAATCACAAGTTAAGTCCTTTGCCAAGAAGCGATGGTGGTTGTGCATCTACATATAAATTTAAGCTGAATATGCCTATTCTTATCATTGAGATTTTATTTTCCCCTGAAAATATCAATTATCAAAAAATGAACATGTGTTTATCAGTATCAAAACATTTTGAATCTGGCTAATATAATCTGCTAATGTAATTCTGCTAAGAAATCTTCTCTCAAAAGATAAAATAATCAAGCAAACAGGCAAATAAAACTTGCCTGCACCTGTTGGTTGTATGTAGCAAAACCCTAAACTATTTGAAAAACTACTAGGATTGGGTTTTCCAGCTGGAAGACTCTTCCCTTTCTTTCCATTGCTTAGAATTTCTTTCCTTCTATTCTTTTCAGTTTCCCAGGCTCACAGAATCCTATAACCTAGGATCTGGCCCCAGAAATCCTAGAACCTTCTGTTCATGTCACATACCTGCTAATGTCCTGTGAGTGAGTCTGTGGTAGAAACAACCTCCAGACCCATCCTAATCTCTCATACCCCCAAAAATTCAGTCTGGCTATTATGAGGGAAACCTCAAAAGGCTATGAATATTCCTGATCCTATCACATCAGACTTATGTCTATAAGTCATTGCCATCATCCAAATTGTGATTTTTTTCTTAAAAAATTTAAATAATATATGTGATCTATTTTACCTTAGACATCCACATACAGAATCTTTAGTAATTTTGGTGGTTTTATAGGGAAATGACTGATAGTAGATAAGATTCATAACCCAGTTGTGTGGTAGAATGGTGAAAAAAAAATGTATTGCCCTTTCCAAGATAACACATTTAACCAAAGTTTTTGTCTTGAGATTATCTCATATGATTCTCATCCTTTCTTTCCTGTCTTGCAATTCCTTTCCATACCCCACCTATCCACTTGTAACTTCCATTCCAGATAGACTCTATAATTTCAGAAAATGAAATTTATCACTAATAGCTTCTTACTGGGAGATAGAGTGCTTAGGTTACTATTCTGCTAAAACAGCAGTTGAAACAAATAAGAAATCTGTTCTTGACCTTCTGAGCAGTAGTGCTGAAAAGTTTTGTCAGAGTATCATGTTTATTTGTACATCTTCAATTTCGTGATCCTGTTATCAGGGTGTTGTATTACATTCGTTCGTTTTTCCTATAAAGAGTATCATGTATATAGTGAGGTCTTAGGAGTATGTGCCAGCAAATAGTTTATATTTTAATAAGCATACCATGTGACCTGAATAGCATATGGCTGAATATAATATGCCAGAGTAGTCCATGATTTCCTTTTCTGTGGAAAATTTCCTTTGCGCCATATATTAGATTCCAGGTGTAAGTGCCATCATATGGTATTTGTCTTTCTCTTTCTGACTTACTTCACTCAGGATGAGACTCTCTAGTTCCATCCATGCTGCTGCAAATGGCATTTTTTTTTATGGCTGAGTAATATTCCATTGTGTATATATACCACATCTTCCTAATCCAGTCATCTATCAGTGGACATTTGGGTTGATTCCATGTCTTGGCTATTTTGAATAGTACTGCAATGAACAAGCGGGTGCATGAGTCTTTGTTAAGTAGAGTTTTGTCTGGATATATGCCCAAGAGTGGGATTCCTGGGACATATGGTAGTTCTATGTATAGTTTTCTAAGATTTCTTCATACTGTTATCCACAGTGGTTGTACCAGCTTACATTCCCACCAACAGCGCAGGAGGGTTCTCTTTTCTCCACGCCCCCTCCAGCATTTGTTATTTGTGGACTTATTAATAATGGCCGTTCTGACAGGTGTGAGGTGGTATCTCATGGTAGTTTTGATTTGCATTTCTCTAATAATCAGTGATGTTGAGCATTTTTTCAAGTGCTTGTTGGCCATCTGTTTATCTTCCTTGGAGACACATCTATTCAGGTCCTTTGCCCATTTTTCCATTGGGTTGTTGGCTTTTTTGCTGTTGAGTTGTATAAGTTTGTATATTTTAGAGATTAGGCCCTTGTCAGTTGCATCATTTGAAACTATTTTCTCCCATTCTGTAAGTTGTCTTTTTGTTTTCCACAAAAAAGAAAATCATGGACTTGGAGAATAGACTTGTGGTACTCCACTGGGAGGGGGAGGAAGAGGGAGGGACTGGGAGCTTGGGGTAAATAGATGCAGAATGTTGCCTTCGGGATGGATCAGCAATGGGATCCTGCTGTGTAGCACTGGGAACTCTGTCTAGTCACTTATGATGGAACACATAATGTGAGAAAAAAAGAATGTATACATGTATGCGTAACTGGGTCACCATGCTGTACAGTAGAAAAAAATATATATAAATGATAAAAAAAAATGTCATAGTAGTGCTAGAAGTAACGTACTATGTCCAGTTTAGGAAATTTATAATAGAAAACATGTGGGATGGCTTTTTAAGTTAAGCTCTATTAGTAGCATTTTCTATAAGAAAAAGTGGTTCAAATTTATAAGCAAACTAGAAAATTAACTTTTTAAAAAGATGTAGTATCCTACTGTGTAGCACAAGGAACTATATCCAGTCTCTTGGGATAAACGATAATGGAAGATAATATAATAAAGGGAATGTATATATATGTATGACTGGGTTACTTTGAAGAAATTGGCACATTATAAATCAACTATACTTTAATAACAATAAAATAAAACAGAGTAAATGTTAAAAAAAAGATAGAGTGTCTAGATTATAAATTGCAAGTCCTGGTTTCTGCTTGACTATTATTCTTTCCAATTGCATTAATTAAATTAAGAACTTAAAGAAATATATTTTCATTATAGTTTTTAATGTTTTAATTTCCAAACTTTTGTTCTTCAATTAGTTAAAAAAAGCACATAGATATAATGAGATAGGAAAAAATGAGAACAATGGAAATATGATCTGCTGCTTATCCACATAGGAGAAAATTAATAAAAACAAATGAAGGGAGCTTTTAAAAGGATTAATTCATACAACAGAAGTAACTTTAAAATTATTTTTAATAAATGTAGAACTCAGTTGGTGACAGTTACTTAAAAATAGAGATGGGATTGAAGAAACAAAAATTGTTACTTAGCTCTTTCCTTTTCATGTTAACATCTGCCTCAATTATACCTGCACAAGTTTTTTCTAAATCATTTCACTATATCCATCATTATGCATATTCATTAATATATACACTGTAGTTTAAAAATTCACTAAATTTTCAAAAAAATTAAAATATCATGCAAATAAGTGTCCTTGGTTTATCCACAATTATTATTTCTATTTTAAAAAAGAAAGTTATATTGGATATACACAAATGCATACATCACATATATGTATATTTATGTGAATACATATAAATGTAGGAGTAAACACACATACATATCCCATTACAATTTATAATGATTTAACAATGTCTATTAATTTTTTCTCACTGTAGTGACATTTCTTGATACATGGAAGAAAATAATAGTCTGTACACAAAAAAATGAAGTGCAGTGATATGATGTGCTGTGAAATGATGTAAAGGTATTCCCTGGGTAACAGTGATCTAACTCTGGCCATTTTTGCTATTCTGGGAAATAATCTTGTTCAAATAAGATAATATTAATATTATCTTTCAATATTAATATATTTACTTAATATATATCTATAAATATATGTAATTATTTACTATTCACTATTAGGAATTATTATCATATAATGATTTCTGAATCATATATTTTATACTCAACAATTTAATATAAAATTAGTATGTATTTCATTGTGTATATGCATATTTATTTTGATAGGTACATTTCCATACAGAGTTTTAATGATACATATTGGGATTAGAATAATCAAAGAATTTCAGATTCCTGCTGCATCAGCAGTTTGCTCCTACTTTGTCTCACCTATCTTCCCAGGAAGACTTTGCCTTCTGCTTCTGTTCACAAAGGCATAGTTTTCAAGGGAGCACTGCATGCTTGCACATTCACACACTGACTGGCTAAAGCAGTCACCTTAAAACTACACTTAACTGCGATGGAAATCCTGTGAAATCAGATTGTTATGATCATTATATAACTACAGATGTGATAAATTCATTTGAGTAATAAAAAAAATG
Source organism: Phacochoerus africanus (assembly GCF_016906955.1). Taxonomy (NCBI): domain Eukaryota; kingdom Metazoa; phylum Chordata; class Mammalia; order Artiodactyla; family Suidae; genus Phacochoerus; species Phacochoerus africanus. The sequence goes on from NC_062554.1 coordinate 78,757,643, forward strand.
GAAAAAAAAACTACACAACTGAATCATGAGAAAATACCCTCAGTGTTTTATATTAATAAGTTAGTAAATGACCAAACTAACAAAATACTGGATCTCATTAATCTTGTAAGGCAGGCTGGTCTAAAGAAGTCCAAAGTCCTTACAACACGTGCAGTATGATATTTTGTGGCCTTAAAAATTTTTTTGTCTTCTATATTCATACATCTTAACCTAGAATATTCCTTTTATTGTTTCTGGTTATAAAACAATTTGGTTCAAGATTTCCCCCCTGGCTCAGTGGGTTAAGGAGTCAATGTTGTCACTGCTATGGCTCTGGTTACAGCTGTGGTGCAGGTTTGATCCCTGGCTTAGGAACTTCTACATGCTGTGGGTGCAAGGAAAAAAAAAATCAGTTCAGTTATATTACTCCTTAATCTCTTGGTTTCATGCTATTCCAAAATTTGGTCAATAGGTCTCTAACATCTGCCAAATCATTGACAAAAATATATATTAGGAAGAGACCAGGGATACAACTCTTTTAAACTGAAAATGATATATAAAATAATTAGAAAAATTAATAGCATTATGAGTGATTATTATGTACTCAATCTTATATTATCTAGATATATTCACAGATTCTCACATTGACTCTTTTGGTTAATATTATTATAATTCTCTTTTATAAATGAGGAAGCTGAGGCATAGAAAGTACCTAGGTGGTGGCAGAGTGAGGATTCAACTCCCAGAAATTTTGTTCCAAAGTCAGTACTCTTAATTTTATGCTAACTTGACATGACTATCAATAATATTCCTAATTAGGTTATCATTAATAGTACATTTTTACTTCTTGTCTGAAAGAATATCATGAGAAATTTGTCAGATCATGTGCTGAAATGTAGAAAAATATATACACATGGCCAAGTCTATCTTTGAGACATTAGAGTTTCTATGGTGTAAATTCAGAATGTGGTCAGTAATCACTTTTGAAAAAAAGGGTAAAGGGATGAATAAATTAATCATTGAATCCAAAGCATGGTGGTTCAGTGCACACATTTGAAATCAGATGACTTGGTTTAGAAGTCAGTTTGACACATTTTATTTTTCAGGAATTTATGATGGCTCTTTTTCCTCCTTTCCTATTCTAAACCATGCTTTTATCATCATGGCCAAGAATTCTCACTGACATTGATACCTGTCATTTAAATCTGTAGTTTTTCTTAAAACCAAGGCATTTATCTATCTCCAGTTTTCCAGCAACTCTTCCCTTCTCTATGAATCTTCAAATATCATGAAGAACAGTTGAATACGGTTGCATTTTCTCAACACTCTGGGCAATAACTCATTTGAACCAGAAGACAAACTCATTTAGAGCAGTCACCTGCCTCTTACTCCCTCCTCACTTATCACCGGCTTCAATTCTTTCTTCCAAAAGTGAGATTTATGCTTTCAGCCCAATTCCCCTTGACAGGGAAGACAGAGGCAAAATAGAAGCACAGTAATTCTACCTTCTACTATCTACTAACCTCACAGAATAAGATCTGAATTAGCAGAACTGATCTTCTGATTATCTTTTTCTTTTGTGTGTGTGATCCAAATATCATTTTAAAAAAATCTTTTATCATGGCACTATTTCATGCAACAATATATAGCAAAGACTAGGTACTGGGTATAATAGGGCATAAAATCTTCATGCTTGACTGTGACATCACAGAGCACGTCTGAAATAAATACAGTGCAAGCTGACAAGTTAAATTAAAAAGAATGAATGGGAGTTCCTGCTGTAGCATAGCAGGTTAAGGATTTGGCATTGTCTCTGCTGTAGCAAGGGTTTGATCCCCAGTCCAGGACAATGGGTTATAAGGATCAGGCATTGCTGCAGCTGTGTAATAGGTCACAGCTGTGGCTCAGATTCAGTCCCTGGCTGGGGAACTTCCATATGCTGCAAATGCAGCAAAAAAAAAAAAAAAAAAAAAAGGAATGAATGAAGACATATATAGAATGGAAAGACTAACTCTTTTTAGAGTATCAGGAAGGCTTTAAAAAAGGGGCAGCTTTTGAACTGGATTTTGAAAGGTTTTCCAATGTTTTTCTTTCTTTATATTTACTTTGACCTTTCAGGCATTGTTCTATTTTTTAAATTTAATTTTTACACTCATCCCTGTTTATAAATTATACTCATAATCTCACTTTGTACAATGTTTCATTTGACCTCATTAGAACTTACTGTCTCCATAAATTTTAGGACTCTTCTAGCTACTTTTCTCCCTTTTCAGTTTAGTTTCATGATTCACAAGGCCTGTGTTGCACTGTTAACAGCTCTCTCAATGTTCTTGTCCTTTTGTCAGTTTGCTACAACATGTGAGTAAAGCCCAAACTCTGCAAAAGTCCAAAAAGTGCATGTCCTGCTGCACTCTGAAAAAAAGTCTTACTGTTGGGCAGATTGATGATAGTCAATTCATGCATACCAGCTATATTAGTTTGTTAGGGTTGCCTTAACAAAGTACCACAAATTGGGTGGTCTCAATAACAGAAGTTTGTTGGCTCATAGTTCTGGAGCCTAAAGGCCAAAATCAAGGTGTCAACAGGATTGCTTTCTTTTCAGGGCTGTGAAGGAAGGATCACTTTCAGCTATCTCAACTTGGCTGGTAGATGTTTCTCATCTCCTGGTGTCTCTTCACATCATCTTCCTTCTATGTGTGTCTGTCTCTTCATCTGAATTTTCCCTTTTTACAAAGACCCCTGTCGTATTAGATAAGAGCCCATCTTAATCACCTCATTTTAGTATGATTACCTCTAAAAGACCCTGCCTCCAAGTAAGGTCATGTTCTGAGGTACTAAAGATAAAGACTACATCATGTCTTTGGAGGTATTCAACACAATGCAAAACATTAACCTTAATTTCCCCTTTTAACATTTTCTATATTCAGATTGTTGCCCACTCTCTATAAAAAAATATTTAGAATATTTCTACTCTTCCTTAAATTCAAGGCCCTGTCTAAATCACTCCAACATTTTAGCAGACTCTCTTTGCTTATGTTTCAATATATGAATAAATTAAATAAAAATAGTTACCAGAAAATAGGACCAAATAAGCACACCCATCTGTATCTACCACCTATTTCTTTCCCTTATATTTTTATATTAAAAATAAAGTTTATATTTTTTCCTTCAATAAATAACCTGTATAAAGCTCTAAATTATATTTCTTTCCACTTTTCAAAAACTCAGTGCTATTAATTACATTTCTGTCTTCTTGATTTTCTACTTCTTTCTATTGGCTTTTTCCTATTTCCTTTGGTCTCTCTTATTGAAATAGTAAACTCTGTTAATTAACTGGTTGTCTTTGGCCACTTCTAAAATTTCATTCTCTCTCATTTGTTACCAAGACAATTCAAATTGGGATTGCAATATTCTTTGCTCCTTAAAACTCCCTGAAACTTTCAGTGACCACTTTGTTACTAAATTCAATTTACTTAATATTTGAGTGATATTTGACACAGCTTATCACTCCATCATTAAAAACACTCTCACTGTTTTTGTTTCTCTGATCAGACACAGCTACAATTTTCTACCAACTTGCTGTTCACTTTTATTTTCAAATTATTCTTTCTAAGTAGTTGTAAGTATTAGTTTTTCTTCAGTGAGTCTTCTTTGGTCTTTTTTGACTTCTTACTTCAAACTATCTTTTTTATGATTTTTATTTTTTTCTGTTATGGTTGATTTACAATGTTCTGTCAAATTCTACTGTACAGAAAAGTGACCTAATCATGCATATTTATACATATTCCTTTTCTCACATTATCCTCCATCGGGTTCCATCACAAGTGACTAGACATAGTTCCCTGAGCTACACAGCAAGGTCTCATTGCTTACCTACTCGAAATGCAATAGTTTGCATCTATTACTGATGATAAGAGTGGGTGATGCATCCCAATCACTCCCATGGCTTTGATTACCAACAATATGTCAACTCGATCCTGAACTTTGAACCTTATTAATCCTTCCCATTGATATCCAGTGGACTGTACAATCCACTTACTCCATATTTAGGTCAAACTCCACATGTGTAAAACTTTAATTATCTACTCCATAAAACAAGAAACTCTCCCCTGATTTCTTGCTGATTTTTTTTTTACCCCATTGGTCAAGTAGAATCTCTTGATTGAGGCTGTATTGGTCATAACTCTTTGGCATCTCCTCATATTCCCCTTGGTATTACAAGGAGATTAACTCTGTGTAGAGAGGATTTTGACCATTGTGAAAGAAAAAAATGAGAAAAAATCAGGCATAACATTTCCCCTGCTCCCTCACTCTTTTGGAATGGAATACTACTCAGCCATAAAAAAACTAAATTATACCATTTGAAGCAACATGGATGGAACTAGAGACTCTCATCCTGAGTGAAGTAAGTCAGAAATAGAAAGACAAGTACCATGTGATATCACTTCTATCTGGAATCTAATATAAGGCACAATCCAACCTTTCCACAGAAAAGAAAATCATGGACTTGGAGAATAGACTTGTGGTTGCCAAGGCGGGGGGAGAGAGTAGGTGGTTGGGAGCTTGGGTTAATAGACACAAACTGTTTCCTTTGGAATGGATTAGCAATGAGATCCTGCTGTGTAGCACTGGAAAATATGTCTAGTCATTTATGATGGAGCATGATAAAGTGCAAAAATAGAATGAATACATGTATGTGTAACTGGGTCACCATGCTGCACAGTAGAAAAAAAATTGTATTGGGGAAATAACTATTAAAAATAATAATGATTAAAAAAGAAGAAATACCTTGAGGCAGTTTCTTTTTGCAACCAAGTTTTACTAGACAAGTAGACATATTTGCAGAACAAATTTCTTTTTTTTTACTTTATTTTTTTATTACTCAAATGAATTTATCACATCTGTAATTGTATAATGATCGTAACAATCTGATTGCACAGGATTTCCATTCCACAGCCCAAGCACATCCCCCCACCCCCCCCAAACTATCTCCTCTGGAGACCATAAGTTTTCAATGTCTGTGAGTCAGCATCTGTTCTGCAAAGAAGTTCAGTCTGTCCTTTTCTCAGATCCCACATGTCAGTGAAAGCACTTGATGTTGGTGTCTCATTGTATGGCTGACTTCACTTAGCATGATAATTTCTAGGTCCATCCATGTTGCTAAGAATGGTGGTATTTCGTTCTTTTTAATGGCTGAGTAATCCATTGTGTATATTTACCACTTCTGGATCCACTCCTCTGTCAATGGACATTTAGGTTGTTTCCATGTCTTGGCTATGGTAAATAGTGCTGCAATGAACATTGGAGTACATGTGTCTTTGCGAGTCATGGTTTTCTATGGATAGATGCCCAGGAGTGGGATTGCTGGATCAAATGATAGTTGTATTTTTAGTTTTCTGAGGAATCTCCATACTGCTTTCCACAGTTTGCACCAATTGACAATCCCACCAACAGTGTACTAGTGTTCCTTTTTCTCCACACCCTCTCCAGCACTTATTGTTTGCAGAATTTTGATGATGGCCATTCTGGCTGGTGTTGCAGAACAAATTTCTGTGTTTCTTCACAGTGGCACTATCATTCCCTTTTCTGTTATCTTCACTGTCCTGCAGCTGTACTCCTGAAATAAAACATCAGAACTTCATTATCCTTAGACACTGTTTTCTAAACAATGTGGGATAAGATAGCTCCCTAACTCTCAATATCAAATTTGTTCTCTGGCTCCTAAATACTCACATTCATTCACTCCTCTCTCTTCTCACTAATGTTACTCCAGTTAAAACCATCACCTTTACCTACAAAGGATATTATATAGCCAATCTAACTGTTCTCATTTCAATGTATTTTCCATATTCTTCTCTTTCAAATATTTCCAAGAATCCACTTAGAATGGTCTTAGTAAACCTCAGATTTTATTTTGCCATTCCTCTGTATAACATGTGTCAAAGGCTTGGCATTCCTCTTAGAATAAATCCCAAACATCTTTAGAATTGCCTGTACCAAAGCTTTGCTAAGTCTTGCCCCTGCTAGACTTGCTTTCCCCTTTTGTATAATTCTTTCTTTTTTCAACCACCCTCTAGCCATACTGTTCCCCTATAGGTTCCTCCAAAAAAACAGTATATACCTGTGCTCTATTGTATTTAAAAACCCTTTCCCCTGGAACACCTCTTCCTTCATCTCCTTCATTATACCACATCTAATTCATACTGATCCTTCATATTTTAGTTCAAATATAACTTTCTCAGGTTTACCTACCTTAATATCCCATTCTAATTGTTTTATGGTGTTCTCAAAATATTGTTCAATCTCAAGAATTCCCAAACTAGCAGGATAATTTTCTGATTATATATACCAACGTCTCCTTCTTATTGGACACTTTTTCTTTATAAATTTGAATGTAATATTGTCTTGACTGTCTATTACATGTAGCTTTTAAAAAATATCACAATGCCCAAAATTCCCTTCGCTGAGTTTCACAAGCTCTACGATAACATAGGCCCATTCTGAATTGATCTCTGTTCCACCTAATCAAGAAATTTTTCCTGGATTCCTGTCGTAGCTCAGTGGTTAACAAACCCAACTAATATCCATGAAGTCATGGGTTCAATCCCTGGCCTCACTCAGTGGGTTAAGGATTTGAAGTTGCCATGAGCTATGATGTAGGTTATGGATGCAGCTCGGACCTGGCATTGCTATGGCTGTGGCATAGGCGAATAGCTGCAGCTTCTATTCAACCCCTAGCCTGGGAACTTCCATGTGCCATGGGTGTGGCCCTAAAAAACAAACAAACAAGCAAAAAGAAATTTCTCCTCACTACTAATAGTGAGGTACAGAAGTATCTTGGGTGATTCCTCTGCCTTCTGACAAATTAAATTACCTGTTATTAAATATTTTAGATTCATTTTTAAAAGGTTTCTAATCTTCTTTCATTCATTAGAATACAGTATCTATAAAATCCATTTTATAGTGTATTTTAAAACGCTGTTACATGTCAATACGAAAACATTAAAACATTAATAAGATACCTCATACTTTATAGTTCGTAAAATGTCAGATAAAGAAAGTGCATATAAAATAAGTTAATATGTTATGAAGCTGACAAAGGAGTACAGAAGCAAGCAAGTGAAAGATTTAAAACAGCTTTGGTTTGGAACTGCAATCCCTAGGTGGTCTAATTCTAGCAGAACATTGCCACAAGGCACAGGACCCCAGCATTGTTAGAAACCACTCAAGTCATCTGCCATTTTGTCAGATGGAGGAGCTTCCCTACCTCGTAGATGAAGCTCATCACGGCCTTGACAACGTTGGGTTCCACATCATTAGTTTCCATTTGGTTCTATAGCAACAAAATAAGAGAAAATTAATTATAGTAGATGCTGGAAACCAAATAGTGGAATTAAAATCCCAGCATTCTCATTTAATGGCCAAGAAACAAATTACACTATTACAGCAGAACAGCTTTTTTAACCTCCTGTGCTGGTTTCTGCATTTTGCAGGAATGCAGAGCTTATATTCTGAAATAAACAACTTTATTAAAAATGACTCCTGGAACATTGCTATGGAGAGTTCAGTCAGTGGTTCTCTCCAATGCGTGGGCTCTTAGGAAGAAACCAATGTTTGTATTTCTCGAAAAAACTACTTACCTCCCTCTGGTTGCTTAGTAAAAGGAGTAACATTTTTACTTCAAAATCATCTGATGGATTCAAGCTGCTGAGACAGACTGCAAAACACTGGCACCATCAAATGATTAGACATCCCATTACAATTCCACTCTAAGGCTGATTAAAACAAGGAAGTATAAGAGATCCCATATTCAGTGGAGCTAATCCAAACCACTGGCTCAAAGGTCAAAATCAGAAAGGGCTTGAAAGGGAAAGGCTCTAGGTACATAACATGCCTGAAGCATTTCTTTGAGCAGAGTCCTAACTCTTGTACCAAGCTCTGAAGCTGAAAAAGGACAACTCAGGAGTTCCCGTCGTGGCACAGTGGTTAACGAATCTGACTACGAACCATGAGGTTGCAGGTTCGATCCCTGGCCTTGCTCAGCGGGTTAAGGATCTGGCGTTGCCGTGCAGACAAGGCTCAGATCCAGCATTGCTGTGGCTCTGGCATAGGCTGGCAGCTACAGCTCCGATTAGACCCCTAGCCTGGGTCTAATCCATGTTCTCGTGGGTGCAGCCCTAGGAAAAAAAAAAAAGAAAAAGGACAACTCTTTCAAGGAAGTATTTTATACAAATGATTTCTTCATTTACCACCCTTCATCCTCTAATAACACTTTACATTAAGAAAGTGCATTATAAGCTTTATTAGTAATTTGAACACAAGACTGACTATGCTGAATGGCAAATAATATACTCCAAAAGGTTTTCAAGTCCACCACTTTCTTTTCTAGTTTTATGTTTAATAGAAAGAATAACACTTCCCAAATGACTAAAATCAACAATGTTTTCATTGTTCTTATTACCTATTGTATATGTATATACTGTTTGGTATGTAGACAGGCAGATAAATAGAAAAATGTGGCTTTCAGATGCTGTAATGTAAACTACTACATGATAGCCTGAAAAAATATATTCAATTTCTATGTAGTCACTTTTATTTTGTCATTTCCTATCATCTTTGTCATCTCTTTGTATTTCTTTCCTTTTTTCGTGTTTCTGTTATAACCATTTACCTCCTAGATGTTTATTAATTTGTATACAACTTATATAGCTTTATTGTATGGGTTTAATGAATCTGCTGCTCTGTGACTTCCTGAAGAGTTATTTCTGTTGAAGATCAATTGTCAAGTATTTCTTTCTCTTTCTTTATCTTCAGCCATATATTCAAAATGTGCTTACTTTCTTTACTTGGTGTTGTGAAGACAAGGAAAAGTATAAGCATCACTTCATGTATTCCTTGTGATTATTCTATTCATTACTTATTTCATGAATGACTCTAAGATGTGTGTTTTAACACCCATGGTCTGACTTAACTCATATAAATATGTATTCAAAGCCAATCATTATCTGGTTAACGACAAAGGTACTAATATTCATCCTCTTTTTGAGGGAATTTAAGTTATCTTAACCAATTCTTTTTCATCCTAATTAATAGAAAAATATTCTAATAATCACATGGTTACATATGGATTGTAATTTTCATGAAAGTCTGGAAAGTGTGTGCACATATGCACATGTGTGTGTATTCATTATAGATTAGGCAGCTGAGGTACCATGAGAGAAAAGGACACACAACTCCAAAAATGCGGAATGATATAGAGCATAGCTGATAATTTAACTTGTCTTTCCAGATTTACAGTTCATAGATATATATGTTAAAACACTTTGATTTTACTTTTTAATCATTGACATTTGGAAAGTGCAAAATAGTAGAAACAACAAAATTAAAATTACTTGGAGTATCACTTTTACTTACCTCTAAAAATATGTGTATTTTAAGTCTTATATACATAATTCCAAGGGAATAAAAAGAACTTCAGATAAAATGTAAGAGTATAGCTTTAACTGAAAATAACCCAGGTATCTAATAATTATAGGGGATTGCCAAATTAGGTAATTTTTGTAATTGGTAAATTGGTACACTCTGAATACATTAAATGTTACATTTTGTAATTGCGAATATATACAATTTTACTTGAAATCAAAGAAATAAAAATTAAGTTACAATTTTTCACTAATCATATTGTTCAAGACAGACATTTTTGATATGCAGAATGTTGGTGCATGAAGAAGTTCACTGCTCTCATATATTTCTAGTAAATGTAAAATTAGGGAGAACAATTTATATACTAAAAGTAATTTATCTACTAAAAGTAATATATTTTTAAGCCACTAATTCCTTATCTAGGAATTTATCCTCTAGATCTACTCACATGAACAAAATCACATATGTGCAAAGTGTGCAACAAAGCATTGTTTCTAATCATAAAAACCTTGAAATAACCTAAATGGCTGTCAAAAGGGAAGTTATGAAATAAATGTTAGCATATCATGAAATAAATAACTCAAAAGTTTTAAAATAACAGAAATGTTCACTTTATATTATTTCATAGAAAAAGTAGATTATAAACAGACTTTAGTATCATCCTAAAATAAATATATCAAACATTTAATTGTCAACTGTGGTTCTGTAATACAGAACTAGTATTCTCTTTCATACTGAAAATTTTCTGATGAATACATAAGTACTTTTATTTTTTTATTATTTGTTTATTTTGTTTTTTAGTGCTGCACCCGCAGCATATGGAAGTTCCCAGGCTGGGGTCAAATTGGATCTACCGGCCTACACCACAGCCACAGAAATGCAGGATCTGAGCTGCATCTGTGACCTACACCACAGCTCATGGCAAGCCCGGTTCTTATCCCACTGAGTGAGGCCAGGGATTTAACCTGCATCCTCATGGATCCTAGTTGGTTTTGTTCACTGCTGAACCCCAAAGGGTACTCCTCTGTAAGCACTTTTATAGTTTAAAAGATTTTTTTAAAATGACACAAGGGGTGGATGCAAACTAATACATTTAGAATGGATAAGCAGTGAGGACCTACTGTATAGCACAGGGAATTATATCCAGTCTCTTGTGACAGAACATGTTGGGAGATAGCATGAGATAAAGAATATATGTGTGTGCGTATGCATGTATATATATATATATATATATATATAAATAAAGACTTGGTGACTATGACTGGGTCTAATATATATGTATATATGTGTGTGTGTGTATATATATATGCATATGACTGGGTCACTGTGCTATACAACAGAAATTGACATAATACTATAAATAAACTATACTTAAAAAAAATTAAAAACAACTCAAGGAAGTGGAAGTACAGTCTTCTTTAATAAAAAACTTTTTATATCTAAGGTCTGTAGCATAATAGTTTCATATACATCTACCTAGTGAAATGATTACTATAGTGAAGCTAATTAACATATTACCTCCTCACATAATTACCATTTTTTTGTGTGTCATGAGAACACCTGAAAAGTAGCAAATTTAATTTAATACAATATTATTTAATACAGTATTATTAACCATAGCTATCATGTAAAATATTATATCTCCAGACTTATTCATCCTACATAAATGCAACTATGTACCCTTCAGCCAACATTGCCCCATTTCCTCTACTTCCCTACCATTGGGAACTACCATTCCACTCTCTGTTTCTAGGTTCTGGACTATTTTATATTCAACACTTAAGTGAGATCATATAGTTTTTTTTTTCTTTCTGTGTGTGACTTGTTTCACTTAGCATAATTTTTAATAAAATTTCTGCCAAAAATAATTTTAAAATGCAATTTAAAAGCTACACATAATTTGTGTTGGAATGCAGAATGCCTCTTTGGAAAAGCCTGCTGAATGTTTCAGAAAATGTTTAATAAGTTGATGGATGTTTCTCTCTTTCTTTCTCTTAACAAGCATTCCTCATTTCCTTTGTATAGTAAAAATCAGGGCTTGGATGTCATGATGTCCTCTGGGAACTCAAGACTGTGGATGTTCCCAGGACGATAGTCGGTCAGGAGGAGAGGGAGATAAAGATGATGGTATGGTATTTGAGATGAGTATGGGCCCAACAATCTGATGATTGATTCATACTTCAGTAAAAAGAGGTCAAAAAAGATGTTCTGACTATGATGCTTCAAATAGTACTAGTCTTCAGACTAGTCTTCATATACTACTTCAGACTCCTTTGACCAAGGACTTTAGAAAATTAAAATATAATAATGAATTTTAAATAGTCAATCAAAAAATAATCAAAGAATATTTTAAGAAATAGTAAATTTTAAATGAGTAAGGAGCAGAAATGATCAAGTAGATTTGCAAAATAGAACTTGTAAAAATGTAAACTAAATCATTGAAATCAAACTAAATGAAATCACATCATTGAATGTAAAATGTAAACTAAATCAATGAAATCAAAATTCTCAAAAGATTAAACAGATTCAACACAGCTGAAAAGAGTATTAGTAAACTGGAAGATAGGATTGAATATATGATACAGATATACACAGAAACCACAGTTAGACACATTTTCTGTCAAGTTACACTGGTCTTGTAGTCTGCTTACTTCCCTTCATCTATCCCAAGTTTTCCTTACTCCTCAACCTTCTTTATGGTATTTTTTAAAAAGATACTAAAATTTTTTTTCTTGTTTTTTTTTTTTAGGTGCTTATAGATTTCTGAATTTGGAGTTTTCTTCCTATTGCAATAGTCCCGCTTCCCTTATTGCAGTAGTGCCTTGCCCTTTCTTGCACAAATTCTTTTGAAAAAAAAAAAAAACTCCTGATTTGCTTTTTGTTGATACTCTATATTATATCCTTATCTCTGACCCATATTTATCCAGCTGCTTACTCCATACAGCTTCTTAAATGTTACAGATGAAATATGAATTCAAGATGAAAACCCAAACTGATGTTTTTGCCTCTCAAATTTGTTTCTCATTTATTCTTAGATAATTTATTTTTTATTACTAAGTAATTTAATGAAACTTTCTTCCAGTGATAAAACTTAGAAACTGTGTAGGGGACAGGTAGTCCTACCGGATGTGCATACTTGCATCACCCACAAATGTAATATATCCCCAAATTGTATTGATATTTCTCTTAAATATAACTTGAATCCTTCATATGAACTGTCACCTTCTGGTTCATGCTACCATTACCCCATAACTGTATTATTTTGGTGACCTCCTCCTAATACATTCGTTTTAGTAATTTCATCCGTTGCCTGAAACCCTCTAATGAGTCAGTCACATTGCTTACAGAGTAGAGGTCAGTGTATTAATAAGAATAAATTTGGCACAATCTGGGTTCTATTATTTTTTCCAGTTTCATTTTATTCACCTTCGTTATATGACTTCATTTTAGTTGTTTCAAATGGGCACTGCCTACTGACTCAGGAATATTACATGAGTTTTTACCTCTATTGAGAATGTCTATGTTCTTTTCATCTAAGTAATTCCTCCTCAACCATCAGATCTCAGTTCAATTGTAATTTCCTTGGAGAATTTTTCCCTCATTACAGACTAGATCAGGTTACTTAAGATCTTTCGTAGCAAATGAAGTATACATTTATGTCACAGTTCTTATAATCCTATTTTTAATCTGTGACTAACATTAATGTCACCCATTTCCAGAAAACCCCCATCATCATAATTTATAATAACCTCCACAAAAGCAAGGATGTTTGTTATCTATCTTACTCCTGATATTTATCACATTTCTTGGAATGTAATAGGTTCTTAACAAACGGTTTGATTAAATGAAGGAAAGAATTAGTAGCGAAAATCAGTGAATCAAGAACAGCTGCTAAATTTGGCCATTTAAGAAAAACAACCCTTTTATGAATGGATAATAGAAAAATTTAAAATGTCCAATAAAATTAAAGGATCAATACCATGAGAAAAGGAAAAAAATCCATTTCCTTGATATAAAAATTGTACTTGAAAATAAATGTATTGAGAGTTTACCCACAGAGTATACTGATAACAATATTTTATTTATATACAAGGAGGTAGTTTGCATTCTTTCAAAATCCTAGAGTAGCATAGTATCACAGCAATAATAACATTAATATGGCTGAATACTTTAATGTTCTTTTGATATTATTGAAAAACACCACATATATCACTTGTGCCCTGGAGATATAGCTAAATATGGTATTTCCAGGCACACATAATATAAGATTACTGAATTTTTATAGCATAAAAACACAGTTATAGCATAGTATTAAAAATCTGCATAATACCAAGCACCAAAATAAAATTATCATGAAAATAACATATCAAGCATATTTTCAATAGGATGATCTCAGAGAAAAGAAACAACTGAAATTAAATATGTATCCATTTGAAAACTCCATAAAAATAATAGAATATAAAATTTATTTTCAAGTGTAGAGTTGCAAAGGTAACGTGCCTATTATCATACCTGAAGAACATTTAAAAACTCCTTGTAGTATTTGGAATTTAAAAATAATGGAATATTCTCTGTATCCATCATAGTATTTATTTATAAATGCTCATATAAATTATTGAATTAAACATACAAACAACTGTGAATATTCTCACATTTTATATTAATAGGAATTTTAATAACTAGCAATATTTAATTTGGTTCATTTATATTGCTTTTGATAAAGTTTCATAAAGGTCAATCAGAATTATCTTTTACTTATTATTTCTGACTCTGTATTGCATTTGTAAATATGTTTTTAAAAATCTTTACATCCTTATTCAATCTGTATTTTTAAGCTTGAAATTCACAATGTTAGACAAAATTACAAATTTATTGTAAAAGAATATGTATTTTAAAAATTAATTACAGAAAATTTTTTTTTGTCTGTTTACTTTTTAGGGCCACACCAGTGGCATATGGAGGTTCCCAGGCTAGGGGTCTAATCGGAGCTACAGCTGCCAGCCTACACCACAGCCACAGCAATGCAGGATCTGAGCTGCATCTGCGATTCACACCACAGCTCACAGCAACGCTGGATCCTTAACCCATTAAGCAAGGCCGGGGATTGAACCCACAACCTTGTGGTTCCTAGTTGGATTCATTTCCACTGTGCCATGATGGAAACTCCAATGTACAGTAATACGAGGTTTTGTGGCCAGGTTTATAGTTCTATGACATTTTAGAACATGTAAAGACACACGCAATTATAGCCACAAACAAGATATTGAATCTTTCATCTCCCAAAAATCTTACTTCTTTTGTTCCCTTAAGTCACACTTTTCTTCTATCCACTATGCTGGCAATCACTGATCATCTTTGTCACCATTGTTTCCCTTTTTCATAAACGTATGGCATTCAGTCTTTTAAAATTGGGTGCTTTCTGTCAGCATAATGTCTTTGATATCTGTCACTATTGCTGAATGTTATTAACAGGTCCTTCTTCTTACTGTTTTATATATATAATATTATGTAGTATGAATATACTACATCCTATGGAAGTATTTTTAGGTTGTCTTCATTATTTGTTTGTGGGGTGGATTTTACAAATAGAGCTGGTATAAACATTCGTGTACAGATTGTTGTGAATCCATAGGTTTAAACCTTTTAAGAAGTAATGCCTAGACATGTCATTGCTATTTCCTATGATAAGTGTACATTTAACTTTATAAGAAAATACCAGAATATTTTCCAGAGTAGCTGCTACACCATATTTCATTTAATGGGCATTTGTACAGGAGTTCTGGCTGCTCTGGATCATTGCCTACCCATGGTATTGGTAATGTCAGGGTTCTTTTTTTTCCCCTACTATAATAGATGTGTAATAATAGTTCACTGTGGTTTTAATTTGAATTTTCCTAAAGGCTAATGATACTTCTATTCATGTGATCATTTTTCATATACGTATCCTTTATTATAAAGTTTCTTGTCATCTATCATCTTTCTCTATATATTGTTTTGCATTCTTACTATCAAGTATTGAGAGTTCTTTATATATATTACATTCCAAAATTCCAGCCCCATAAATAAAATTTTGAACAAGTTGGAAGGCAAAAATGTACCTTTTCATTATTCAAGTAAATTGTTTCTAAAATTGTCAACTTGATTGTCTGCTTAAATTGAGAGATTTTGAGTGCTAACCTAATTAATCTCTTTAAGACATTACTAGGTAGGCATTTGCAATATTTTAATAAATAGGCAATTACTAATTCTCCCCTAAGCTCTTAATTAAGAAGGTAGCTGAAAGATTGTCCTTCTTTATTCTGCAAAGTTATTGAGCTACTTTAGGAAAACCTTTATAGTTTATCTTTGGACAAAACTGTCCATTTAAGAAATAAGGACATTGAGCATTATAGAAGTCCTGCTATGGCACAGAGAGTTAAGAATCTGGCATTGTCTCTGCTGCAGCACAGTTTTGATCCCTGGCCCAGGGCAGTAGGCTAAGGATCCAGCATTGCCGCAGCTATGGCATAGTTTTCAGCTGCAACTCAGATTTAATCCCTGGGCCAGGAACTTCCATTTGCTGCAGGTTCATCCAAGAAAAAAATTTTCCATTTTTTTTCTTTCTAAAAGATATGAATATATGTGTTTGCTATAGACAAAATAATTTGGAGTTAAAAATTATTCCAAAGTATAATTCTAATGGAAATATGCTGTTCCCTTGGTATTTATATATTCTATTTATTAAAAAAAAAACACCCATTTCTACTGTTTGGAGAGTTGAGTTGTTTCCAGTTGTATTATTTTTGTTTGCTATTATATATAATCATAAAATGAAATACATTTTATTATTATCTCTTGCTTTGTTTCTCTATATAGACTCTTAGAAGTGGAATTATCGTGACAAACAGGCAGGTGATCTAAATAATATGTCACTATGGTGTAATATAGATTATTTCAGCAACTCTGTCCCATGTATCAAATGTTCTTTCAAATATCAAATATTTCATCTCCATGAAGAAACTGAAGCTACTGGAGGAAGAATAAATGTCCAATTCATTTCCATCTACTGGAAACAGATACTTTGAACTTTACAAATAATATTCATGTGTATATTACTTATTCTTTAACTTAGTTAAACCACTCAATACCAGTGTCTATTTCAGGAACTGTATAGAAACTGATTAATAGGATCTAGAGACAATGGTTTGAGTCTCTGCTTTATCAAATAAAAAGGGAATACAATAAAGGATCATTCTAATTGTAGAGGGCAGATGCTATTTCCAGTATTCTTTGCTTTTAAGTTGCTGGGATGGCTATTAGACTAACTCTGGGGCTCTTTTAGATAATCTCTTACCGGTATAAGTGACGCTCTTGAACACAATATGCATGCCATGTGTTTCTTGTTATAACCTCACAACTGTTTTTCCGTAGTTCCCTAGATTCATGTTCCCACACCTAAGATGTGATTCTTGAATCACAGGACCTGCAATTTGGGTTGATGTATGTTTTGAATTGACGTCTGCATCAGAGCACACAATTATTCTATTCTTTCCTTTTATTGATAGTTTCCTTACTTTTACTTAGATTATACCAGATAAATGATATCTTAGATTCACAAATGCTTCATTTACCAGGAACTAAATCTGAAACCTGAGATTAGTGTTTAAAGTTTCAGAATGCTGCATGACTGAAATATTTAAGCCTCCAGGGTCTCAGAAACTGGTTGTAAATCCTGCCAAAAGTGGACTACATTACTTCAGTTCTTAACTGTATTAGGTCTTTTTGGAACATAAAAGTGCAAAGACAAGCACAATTTTTTAATTAAAAAGTCTACTGGACATTTTCAAACCTTCAAAAAGTTAATGTTAGCTTGTGTTCTATAAATGTGCAAGCCTATTTTTCCCTCTTTGGTGGCATCTGTTCCTTCACCTGTAATTCAGTATGTATTTTCAGAAGCATCTGGGATTCTGTAAATCTATATGAAGAATCATGGTGTGTGTAAACATATGTCTATGTGAGTATATTCTTGGATGGATATTATGGAGAGGTATTTTGTTTTTGTTTGTCCTGTACATCATTATGGATAAACAGATATAATCAGAATAGGCATATAAAGGCCATCAACATTATTTCCTATACTACGTCTTAAACATACCACCACATCTGATAGGGGAAAAGGGAATTTATTTATTCTTTTTTAATTTTTGTACAGCAAGGGGATCAAGTTATCCTTACATGTATACATTACAATTACATTTTTCCCTACCCTTTGTTCTGTTGCAACATGAGTATCTAGACATAGTTCTCAATGCTACTCAGCAGGATCTCCTTGTAAATCTATTCTAAATTGTGTCTGATAAGCCCAAGCTCTCAATCCCTCCCATCAGGCAGCCACAAGTCTGTTTTCCAAGTCCATGATTTTCTTTTCTGTGGAGATGTTCATTTGTGCTGGATATTAGATTCCAGTGATAAGTGATATCATATGGTATTTGTCTTTGTCTTTCTGGCTCATTTCACTCAGGATGAGATTCTCTAGTTCCACCCATGTTGCTGCAAATGGCATTATGTCGTTCTTTTTTATGGCTAAGGAGTATTCCATTGTGTATATATACCACTTCTTCCGAATCCAATCATCTGCTGATGGACATTTGGGTTGTTTCCATGTCCTGGCTATTGGGAATAGGGCTGCAATGAACATGCAGGTGCATGTGTCTCTTTTAAGTAGAGTTTTGTCTGGATATGTGCCCAAGAGTGGGATTGCAGGGTCATATGGAAGTTCTATGTATAGATTTCTAAGGTGTCTCCAAACTGTTCTCCATAGTGGCTGTACCAGTTTCCGTTCCTACCAACAGTGCAGGAGGGTTCCCTTTTCTCCACAGCCCCTCCAGCATTTTTTATTTGTGGATTTATTAATGAGGGCCATTCTGACTGGTGTGAGGTGGTATCTCATGGTTGTTTTGATTTGCATTTCTCTTATGATCAGCGATGTTGAGCATTTTCTCATGTGTTTGCTGGCCATCTGTATATGTTCTTTGGAGAAATGTCTATTCAGGTCTTTTGCCCATTTTTCCATTGATTGATTGGCTTTTTTGCTGTTGGGTTGTATAAGTTGCTTCTGTAATCTAGAGATTAAGTCCTTGTCGGTTGCATCATTTGAAACTATTTTCTCCCATTCGAAAGTCATCTTTTTGTTTTCTTTTTGGTTTCCTTTGCTGGGCAAAAGCTTTTCAGTTTGATGAGGTCCCATGGGTTTATTTTTGCTCTTATTTCTATTGCTTTGGGAGACTGACCTGAGAAAATATTCATGAGGTTGATGTCAGAGAGTGTTTTGCCTGTGTTCTCTTCTAGGAGTTGGATGGTATCCTGTCTCATATTTAAGTCTTTCAGCCATTTGGAGTTTATTTTCGTGCACGGTGTGAGGGTGTGTTCTAGTCTCATTGCTTTGCATGCAGCTGTCCAGGTTTCCCAGCAATGCTTGCTGAATAGACTGTCTTTTTCCCATTTTATGATCTTGCCTCCCTTGTCAAAGATTAATTGACCATAGGTGTCTGGGTTTATTTCTGGGTTCTCTATTCTGTTCCATTGGTCTGTCTGTCTGTTTTGATACACTGTCTTGATGACTGTGGCTTTGCAGTATTTCTTGAAGTCTAGGAGAGTGATGCCTCCTGCTTGGTTTTTGTTTCTTAGGATTGCTTTGGTGATTCTGGGTCTTTTGTTGTTCCATATAAATGTTTGGATTGTTTGTTCTAGTTCTGTGAAAAATGTCCTGGGTAATTTGATAGGGATTGCATTGACTCTGTAGATTGCTTTGGTTAGTATGGCCATTTTTACAATATTGATTTTCCCAATCCAGGAACATGGAATATCTTTCCATTTCTTTACATCTTCTTTGATTTCTTCGATTAAAGTTTTATAGTTCTCGGCATAGAGGTCCTTTACCTCTTTGGTCAGGTGTATTCCGAGGTATTTGATTTTTGGGGGTGCAATTTTAAATAGTATCGTATTTTCGTATTCCCTTTCTAATATTTCATTGCTGGTATACAGAAATGTGACTGATTTCTGAATGTTAATCTTATATCCTGCTGCTTTGCTGAATTTGTTGATCAGTTCAAGTAGTTTTGGGGTTGAGTCCTTAGGGTTCTCTATGTATAGTATCATGTCGTCTGCATGCAGTGACAGTTTGATCTCTTCTCTTCCTATATGGATGCCTTTTATTTCTTTTGTTTGTCTAATTGCTGTGGCCAGGACTTCCAAAAGTATGTTGAAGAGCAGTGGGCATCCCTGTCTTGTTCCAGATTGGAGTGAGAAGGCTTTCAGCTTTTCTGCATTGAGTATTGTATTTGCTATGCGTTTATCATAAATGGCTTTGATTATGTTCAGGAATGTTCCCTCTAAACCCACTTTGGCGAGGGTCTTGATCATGAATGGATGTTGGACTTTGTCAAATGCTTTTTCTGCGTCTATTGAGATGATCATATGGTTTTTGACTTTTCTTTTGTGAATGTGGTGTGTGATGTTGATTGATTTGTGTATGTTGAACCATCCTTGTGAACCTGGGATGAGCTCCACCTGGTCATGTTGTACAACCTTTTTCGTATGTTGTTGGATTTGGTTGGCTAAGATTGTGTTGAGAATTTTTGCATCTATATTCATCAGTGATATTGGGCGATAGTTTTCTTTTTTGGGGGTATCTCTGTCTGGTTCTGGAATGAGGGTGATGGTGGCATCATAGAATGTCTTTGGGAGTATTCCTTCTTCTTCAACCTTTTGAAAGAGTTTCAGGAGGATGGGCACCAGTTCCTCTTTATATGTTTGATAGAATTCGCCTGTGAAACCATCTGGTCGTGGACTTTTACTTGTAGGGAGTGTTTTTATGACCTCTTCAATTTCATTTCTAGTGATCGGTCTGTTCAGTTGGTCTGTTTCTACTTGATTCAGTTTTGGCAGGCTGTAAGATTCTAGAAAGTTGACCATTTCTTCCAGATTGTCAAACTTGTTGCCATATAGTTGTTCATAGTATTCTCTTACGGTTTTTTGTATTTCTGCAGCATCTGTTGTGATTTCTCCTTTTTCATTTCTAATTTTGTTTATTTGGGTTCTTTCTCTCCTCTTTTGAGTGAGTCTGGCCAGGGGTTTGTCAATTTTGTTTACCTTTTCAAAGAACCAGCTCTTGGTTTTATTAATTTTCCCTATTGTTTTTTGAATCTCTATTTTATTGATTTCCTCTTTGATCTTTATAATTTCCTTCCTTCCGCTGACTTTAGGTCTTTTTAGTTCTTCTTTTTCTAATTCATTTAGGTGGAGGGTTAAGTTGTCCATTTGGGATCTTTCTTCTTTTTTGAGAAAGGCCTGTATTGCTATAAATTTCCCTCTGAGCATTGCTTTCGCAGCATCCCATAGATTTGAGAGGTTGTGTCTTCATCATCATTTGTTTCAAGGTAGTATTTAATTCCCTTCTTGATTTCCTCATTGACCCATTGGTTTTTGAGTAGCATGTTGTTTAGTCTCTATGTAGTGGGTTTTTTCTCTGGGAAAGGGAATTTAAATCCATATAGTCAATGTGTTATCCTGTAATGAAATTCCTTTGAATCCTATAGTTAGTTAGCTTAAATTTTCTCTTTTTTTCTTAGAATCAAAAGAGGAATCTGTATTCTTAGAGAATATCTATTTTCTGCCTGCACATTTCTTTAGGTTGACCTAAATTCCAATAAAGTAAAAAAGTGACAGACCATATATGCATGGCTGATTCACTTTGCTATACACCTGAAGCCAACACAACATTGTAAATCAACTATATCCCAATAAAATTTAATTTTAGAAAAAGAGCTCTGAGAAACAAAAGGAAAAACAAAGAACTGACAAAGAATTCTAAGTCTGATTTTCATGTTAGGTTGAGTTTAGACTGCTTTTTCATCTTGTTGGAAGATCCACTAGTCACTAAAACTATGGTCAACATTTTTACTTGTGTGATCTACTTGCAGAAACCTCTCCATTTTTTTCCCCCATGCTCAGTATTTTTAACACATAGCGAAAACCATTATACTACTAAATAGGTAAAAATCAGAACATTGACAGAATCCTAAAGGATCTTCCTTGTAATATTCTGACCAGTATATACTTCTATCTTTTCCAAAATATAGGCAGTATCTTGACTGTTAGAATAATCACTTTCTTGCATTCCATTATTAGATATACCATACAAGCATGAATCCTTAAACAGTGCATATTTTTTTCTTTCTGTAAAAATTTTATATGACAAAATCGTACTTCATGTGTTTTTTTCACATATATTTTATTCACTCATCATTATATTTGGATAACTTAAAAATCCTTGGGTTTGAAACCAGTTATAGGCAATCCCCTTATTTTCTTTCACCATGCTGACTCCCATGTTAACTTTGTCCTTACTTTTATGTATTTGAGTATAATTCTAAAATGTTCAGTTTGATAAATTATAATTTTACACATATACCATCATTTTACACACCTGAGTAACTACCACCCTAAAATAAGATATATACTATTTCTTATACCAGAAAATATACTTATATCTTTGCTAGTTAATGTGCTGTCTTCAGGAAGTAACCACATTTGCATTTCTGTGTTCATAGCTTAATTTCATCAGTTCTTGTACTTTATATAAAAAGAAACAGTATTTATTCTCTGTCTCGCTTCTCCTGTTCAACATAATGTTCTTGAGCTTCATCAGTGTTATTTTGTGTATTTGTAGATTCTCTTTCATTACTGAACTGTAACTCATGTGAGTGTGACAGTCTCCTATTGCTGGATATTTACTTTGCTTCCAGGTTGGAGGTAAATACACAGATGTGGAAATTTTGAGCCACACAATAGCTTTGCTTAACTTAAGGATAAACTATAAAACAGCTTTCCAAAATGTTTGTACCATCTTACATTTCCATTCACAATGGCATTAGATCCAATTGTTCTACATCTTCATCAAAATCTAGTATTGTCAGTTTTGTTTTCTTTCCATTATTTTAGCCATTGTGGTGAATGTGAAAATGCCTCTCAATCTTATTTTCATTTTTTGAGGACCAAAAATTTTGGTAAAATTTTTGTGGGATGACTTGCCATTTCCCACTTCATTTTGAAGTGTCTATACAAAATTATGAATTTTTAAATGCCTTCATTATTTTTATTATTGATTTGAAGGAGTTATTTGCATGCTCTGTATGTGAGTCCTATGTCAGGTATATATCTAGAGATAATTTTTACCATTTTTTATAAATATCTGGCATTGTATATCATATATATAATTTTTTTTACTGGTGTATTGATGAGTAGAAATCTTTAATTTTAATGAAGTCCAAAAGTATTGTTTTAATTGTATTGTTAATGAGTAATTTTTGTCTTAGTTCAAAATTATTTTCCTATTCCACAATCACAAAAATTATTTCTATGGTTTATATTAAAGTTTTTATAAATTTAGCTCTTATATTTTAGTACTCTAATTTATCACAAATTAATTTTTGCAAATAAAATAGGAGTTAAGATTACTTTTGTTGCATATGCAGCAGTTTTTCAGTAGGCTTTGTTAAAAACTTCTCCTTATAAGTTGTCTTGATACATAGATCAAAAATTATTCATTCATATATGGGTGGGTCTATTTCAGAACAATTTTTAGTTGCACTGATGTTCATCTATCTTTATGAGGAGTCAATCTCTTTGTACTACTGTAGCTATACAGTAAGTTTTGAAATCAGGTTAAATCCTACTTTATCTTTTTCCAAGAGTGTTTTGACCATTCTAGATCCTTTGTACTTTCATATCAATTTTAGACAACTGGGAGTTGGTCAGTTTCCAGACAAAATTTCCAGCAAATACACACAAAATCCTGCTGGTATTTTGATTGCATTTCTTTGAATCAGAAATGAAATTTTAACAATTTTGAGTCAGTGCACTCAGTGTATCTTTCTATTTTTTTTAATTTATTTTTTCATTGTGGTGCAATTGACATATAACATTATATTAATTTAAGATAGGCGATGTAATGATTTAACATCTGTACCTATTGCAAAATAATTACAATAAGTCCAGTAAACATGTCACTATTAATAGTTACACATTTTTTTTCTTCTAATGAGGACTATGAGATTCTCCTAGCAACTTTTGATATATATTTTAATATATTTTAAATGTGCTATTATTTTTTTAATATTCACCCTAACATAAATATTCTATAGATATATATTTTCCTGCTTTATAAAATTTATTCATGACATAATTATGAAAGAAGTATACTGTGTGTTTATATGTGTGTATAAATATGTATATATATAAAATGATACATAGGCAGAATATATATCTACTTCCTAGAAGTTGAATTTGTCACTATAAAAACTAAAATTGAAACAGTCTTCTGACAAAAACTTTATAATAATTTAATAATTCTAAGAAGTTTGTAATATTAAATTTATAATTTAATATTATAAATTTTATATTTCAGAAATAGGAAAAGGGAATTGTGATAGGCTAAATAATACAAAATTTTAGACAATTTTAAAAAGCACATTGTGAATACTTTATACAACTTTTATTTCAGATAGCCTTTATAGATAGATAGATCATGCTCACTTGTTTTAATAGCATCATGCTAACATTTTTAAAAACTGAGATAAAATTCTGCATTCCCTCATTCACTCTTGTAATCAATTTTTGTTTCAAAGTATAAAATAGTAATTTTTCAAAAGCAATAAAAGTCTTTCAGGCTAAGTAATATGAATGATGTGCCTAGTGTTTATTATACCTTCCTCTATTAGATGTGAATAATTCATTTTTAGCCTTAAATATGAGCATAGGCAGAGTTTTTTTTTAATAAATGAAATCAAAGCTAGCAACTGGGATCATCACCTCATAGCTTTTGAAATTTTAATAATTAGTTGACTGCTGCTGCCTGATTTCATAATTCCAAAGGCAATGACAGTGATAACAGTTGCAAATTTTTCACAACTTAAATTAATTAATTACTGAATGTGATTGACAGAATGAGGAAAGAGTATTGTCTATACTACGTTTTGTTTCCAGGCAAAAAGCCAGGGATCCTGGGCTTCAACAGAAGGAGAAGTAGTAAAGACAAATGAGATAAAATGCTTTTAATTAGGTTGTGGACATATTCTTTTTATAATAAATCCTGTTTAAAAAAGAGAGAAGGCCCTTTGATTAAAGAAAGCAGAAACACAGGGGAGAACCCAGGGGGATTCTAAGAGATTTTAGAACATTATTTAGGATATTATCTCTTCCTCTGTTCCTTATAAGTTTATGTCTATATTGATGTAATATCAATCAATATGATATATTATTTGGATCTTTTGATGAAGCATGCTGCCTGAAGCAGATTTGGGAGGTTAGAAGTGGTAGAAGTAAGAAAATTAGAAAAACAGAATTTCCATTATAAAAATTTATGTTTTAATTAATAATAAGATATTTTATTCAAATTAATCCTGAAGGAAAGATTACCATTTTTGAAATTTTTATGACAGTGTATCTCATCAAGATATTTTAGCTGAATTACCCTGAGCATCTCAGGATGCATATATAAGAGAGTAAACTAATCCAGGTGAAGCAGAGAAAGAAGCTGCACTACATGGCAGATACAACACAGACCTCAGTCAATTCCTTGAGGAGCTTTGCATCTGAGTGTCCTTTCAGAGTTTTCCCAAATTGAATAAAGTGTTCTAGCCTGTGAGGGAGATCCTACATTGACCAGTTGTGAGATGCAGGCATCCTCTAGGGAAAGACCTTAACTTTGTGCAAACCGTTTATCTTGATTGGAGGCCATTCACTGGACAGTAATATTCAGCTGTGAATTTTTAGCAACCAACACCTGCAGTAGAAGGGAGAATGAATGGCCTACTCTTGAGGGGGATGACTGTTGAACCATAATGCTCACTACAAATGCTTTCTCGGAGTACCTACCACCCAAGTTCTCCAGTGATATGATGCTGTGGTTAAGAACCTTGCTTTTTGTAGTTACAGTAAGACCATCTTTTCCTTCAGGAGAAATTGGCTTTTGCTTGGGTTGGAGACTATTTTAAAAGAAGAAAATGATCTTAAAATATTTCTCTTGCTTAGAGATAGAATTTTACCACAGAAAGGCAGAGGGGCTCTGTATTTGGAGCCAGAAAACTGGTCTAAATTCTATCACTTATTTTTTGACAAAGATGTTGATATGCAGATACAATGATTATTATTTGTCAGTACTATGGAAGGGTAAGGAAATAATTTTTTAAAAAAAATCTAGGTCTAATAAAATAAAATAAAAATTTAAGGTGACCAGACGTAAAGTCAACCAACTTAACAATCAAATGAAATTCAAATGTAAGAACTCTCTGATACAACAAAAATAATCAATCCTAAAAACAAATGAACAGAAAGGATCTATTTACAATAGAAGCAAAATCATACAGTATCTAGGGAAGGCTACAAGAAGTTTGTAAGACTTATATGAGGATGACTACTAAAAACATAAAAGAAAAACTAAATAAATGGAGAGGCATCTCAAGTTGCTGAACACAATGTGTTTAAAAATGCTGAAACTTTGTAAACTTTCTGTCTCTGCATTTTACTGTATGACAAGAAAATATACACATCAGACTTCAATCAGTTATGGATATTAAAATTGGGATTGTTTTATAGAAAATAAAGACATACATGCATATATACATAACAGGAGGGGACATTGAAGAGTTTCATAGTGGCATCTGAAACAGAGGTGTGTGGTACTCATCTAAAGAAAATTCCCTGAAAAATGCATACCTATATTTTGAACAAATGGATGCAGAAAATATACAGTGGTTTCAAATATGTACTCTGAAGAAAACACTGTCAAGAGAGAAAACTATGAATTTTGGACCTGATTTCCTTAGTTTATTTCTTACGCAAACACCTCCATGTGATCTACTCCAGTATGAATGGTTGCAAGAATTTCTTTCTTTATGTAACCTGGATTAATAATTTTTGGAGCAATGCCAGTATTGGCCAGCAGTTAATTTGTACCCATTATGTATAATCCCATGAAAACCTTAGCATAAATTTCAGAGAAATCAACAGGGCAGTTTGCTGAATGACAGTGCTTTTTTTTTGGATTGCCAATGAGTGTGGCATTGTGACATTTCTTTTCTCCCAGTCGAAAGGGCCCATGACTTTCTTTTCTCCCAAAGAGCTTCTCATTGCCTCTTTCTCTGAGAGTTATCAGCCTTTATATCTTAAATACTGCTTGTCTATAATTCTTCCTGTATTTATCTGACAGCCAGTTTCAGACAGATTTTAACCCTGGCACAAGATCACTCATATGCATTTAGAGAATAATGGGAAAAAGGACCCCATTCCTAGAACAAAGACCCACAGCACATGCAACTACCCCAGGCCCAGGTGCCCCTCTTAAGGATGTCAGGTGGGCACCTTGTTCTTATGACCCTTTGCTTGTAAATTTTCCCAATAAACCTCCATTTTCTTTAGTATATTCCACCTATAGAATGGCAGATCTCTGAATCTCTACCTAGTCTAATGTTTTAAGCAGTAAAGAGAGCTTGACTGCCTTGTGAGGAAATCTAGAAATCTTATTTCTAGAAATGAATAAATGCAATCTAGTAAACAAGTAGTATTAATAGTCTCTCTTCTTTTCTAGTCCAGATATAGACAGGGCAGCTCATTCTTACCCCTAGTGAAAGCTAGTGATGATGATCCCCTATTATGGGAAGACAAGTAGGATTGCTTTCTCAATGACTCATGTAGCTTTCTCCTGACATTAACACCAGTGATTCTTCTCCCCTGACTTCCCAGGGGAAGGAGCTGCAAGCTATCAGTGTTCTCTTAAATTCTCCAGATGCTATCACTACTGTTGCCCAGCTACATGGTGTGTTCATGATTCCCTAAATAGCTAACATTCAACATGTGCATAACCACTATGATAAGAGAAACCAGAGAAAATTGAGTACAGAAGCACAGTATTTCTATTGGCATGCAGCCTCAAGTCTACCTCTCCACTGATGCCCAAAGCATAGGGGACTTAATACTTCATCTTGCTGACCCTCTGCTTAAAAGTTGTCCCTAATAAGTTGATTTTACCTTAACAAACCTATCATTGTATTGGTTGCTTTCCCTCACCACTATGTAACACTGTTAATTTAAAATTTATTTTGGAACCTCTGTTACTTTTCTATTGGTGTGTAACAAATTACAGCAAACAGTTGCTTAAAACAAGACATTATCTCATTGTTTCTCTAGGCCAGAAATGTGGGCATAGCTTAGTTTTAGCTTAGCTAGTTACCTCTCTGCTCAGGGTCTCACAAGGCAAAAATCAAAATGCTAGCTGGTACGCATTATTATCTGGAGGCTTGCCTGGGGAGGAATTAACTTTTAAGGCCGTGCAAGCTATTGGCAGAATGTATCTTCTATGGCTGTTTCCTTGCTGACTGTTGGTCAGGTGCCAACTCTTAGTTTCTGGGCACAGTAAGGTAAGGGCACAGTTTCTTACAAGTTGGCCCTTTCACAACCCCTCACTTTTGCCGTATTCTTTTGGTATAAGCAGAACATGGCTTCCACTGTCTCTCAAATGGAGGGAGTTATATAAGGTCATGAGTCATCATGGGTCAATTTAGATTATGTCTGCCACAGAGAATAAGTGTGAAAAAATAACCAACATATTTTGGGAAAAAAAATTGAGAAGTGGGTTGTTCTATCAGACATCAAAATATGCCGTAAGATTTTATCAATTAATCTACTCTAGTAGAGCAGCAGAAGTAGAGGAGGAAAAGAATAATAGAATAAAATTTAGATCTCATGAACAGATTTACATTTATCTTTATATATATATATATTTGATACATCTTGGTATGTGTGTGTATATATATATATATGTATTTCATCTTGATTGTGCTGAAAATATAATATTAATTAAATAATATTGGCACAATAGGATATTCCATTGGTTAAAACAGTAAGTTAAACCTTTTTACAAGTAAATATCTTACTCATGTAATAAATAATATAAATAAATACATAAATACAATTTTAAAATAAAGATGTAATTTTTAAAAATAAAGTAAATAATGCTGATTCAAATTAAGAGAGAGATCAATTTGAAAATAAACTTTAGGAATCAAATATGGACTGGTAGCTTAAATTGTATGAATATCTCCATGGGAATCTATAACTCATCTTCACTTGATTTCTCATTCCAAGGGTCCACATCTACTCCATTCAGAGGATTTTATGCAGAATGTACCAAAGAATTTACTTCATTTTATTATATTGTTTGCTAAAGAGATTTTTGAATCTAGGAATTTATTTGTAGACTACTTTATTCCTATCCTTCTTATGTTATGCCTTTACCTAAATCTAGTTACGTCTTTCCTCTATTATGACACTGAATTAATTAATTAAAGAGTTTTTTTTTCTATAACATTTTAAATGTTTAAGAGAGTTGAGTACAAAGCACCAGGTTGGGAAGGGGGGACAGGTATCTGCTGGAATATTTTTGATACATATAGAGTTAATTTTAGAAGTTATTGGTCAATTGATTGATAATCTCAAGAACTTTTATTTTCTGCCCTTATCACTAATTTTTATGAGTACAATTTATTCTCAAATACTATTAAACTATAATGAAACTATCATTTGACCAAATGTAAAGCCCGATAGAATAGTTATTCTTTCTTTAAATACAATGAATTGTATTATTCAGTGGAAAATACTTCCTGCCTATGATTTTGAAAATCTCATTGAGTGTCATTGGAAAAAAAAAATCTTATAAATACAATTTCTCCTTAGTTTCGTGAGTTCATTGAGCACCTATTAGTCCCACTGATCACTATATCCCAGTTAATCTAATATCAGCACAAACTATCCTCTCTTGACTCATACACATTCACACCTCCTCACACCCTTATACACACCAAATCATACACAAGCATACATATATACGCATACTCAAAAACTCTCACTTCTTTTGACTCTAGTTGAAAGGAAGCAAAGAGAATGCAAAAACCTCTGAGTTAAGGATAGTCTTTGTAACTAAAGTCCCAGCTGTAAGTAACTCTGTTATTAAGAGAAGAAATCCATGTATTTTAAAGGGTGCATAAGCAATGAGATTACTACCTTTTATAAAACATACTGGCTTCATCTCTGTACATTCAATTATGTCTTTGTCTTTCAAAGTTCTCAAACTGAAAATAAAGAAAAACAAAGCCACCAAGGGTAAAACCTTGCTTACCATCCATGGACTATACAAATTAGACACAAAAGATCATTTCAAAAATATCAAAGCTCTCAAAAGCATTCTATCACAAAAATATTTAGAAATCAGCAATGAATTAAATCAATCGTCCTCCTCTGTCACATTGATGAAGGAATTGTATGCTCTGTCTTCAGAGCATACACATGACAAACACATCATTAGTGTACATACATTTAAACTGATTATTTCATTCAGCACAAGGGACATTAGGGTTAGAGTCATATAAAAACTCAAATCACACTTGATGTTTCCCAAATATCATGCTTTGTGTGGCCTAATCAAGATTTCATCAAATGTTTTATTAAGCTCTGTCATAGGAACCCAGCTGAAGCCAGATGATCCCTTATTATTAAGCAGGAGTAAATTGCATTCATTCTTTGGTCTGAATTTCAATGAAATATTTCCTAAAATACTTGGGAAATATATGGAGGTCGCTTGTAATATCACCCAAATGCTGTTGTGCATTCATGTAGCTGGTGAGCTGAAAGAAATGATGAAGTGTAAAAATGAGAGTTTGGCAAAAAATACCAGAACTATTGTGCACATACAGACATCTGCACATCCCAAATACTAGAATTATAAAGCAAAGATGTATTAACACTTACTTTTACTACAGTTTTTTTTTATAATTTTTTTATTTTCCCACTGTACAGCAAGGGGGTCAGGTTATCCTTACATGTATACATTACAATTACATTTTTCCCCCACCCTTTGTTCTGTTGCAACATGAGTATCTAGAGAAAGTTCTCAATGCTACAGTTTTATATTTATCACATTTCCAATGCAACCACAAAATCAAGGAAATACTGAGCCAATTACCATTAAAAAACTAGTGTTTGATTTTTAAGGTAAATTCTACTGCTGTTTATAATGTGAAACAGCTTGAAAATTAAACATGCCTCCAAGTATCAAAATATACAATAGTGATATCAAACAACAGTATTTTAATGAAATCATGCTAAACTCTAGAGAATGATCAGAATTGAAGATAAGCTTTATACAAAAACCTGTAAGTCAGGATCATGTGTAACCGTGTAATCCAGTTTGCCTTGAACAATTCCATTTTACTGGAATTCTGCTGTTGTTACCAATAGTATACCCTTTAACTCTCTAAGTGCTCTAAAAAGCTTATAATAAATTATGTGGCTATTTTTTCTCAATTCTGATTCATTTGGATATATCAGAGCACGTTCTTTCAAATGAACATGAAAGCAGTAGGCCTTCGTTTTCTTTCCTCAAGACTATGTTTCCTTCCTTTTTTTTCCTTCACAGCCCACAGCAAATGTCTTGACATACCTGGAACATTATACTAGTCCCTTACATAGATGGAAATTTGCTAGTTATATCTGATCAGCATGTCCCTGGATAACTTTTATCAGAAGTGTACATGCCATAGGTTTAAGTGTCCCCACCAAAGCTTTCCACAATGGTGAAATTTTGAAGAGTTCAATAGTTTAGGTCATGTTGCAGTATTCCCCCTGAAATGAAATGCAAGTTTCTGGACCTTGATTCTCTCACGTGAAAAAGAAAAAAAAAAAAAAGATGAACAATGTTTGGTGGACTTTGGTTTTTAGAGGCAACATTTGTCACATTTGGGTGTGAATCTCAGTTCAGTTTATTGAGTAACATGAAAGCCTTTTGGAGAAAGGCTCAGAGGAAGAAAGGGCTCTTTTCAAGATTCATACTGTGGTGTAAGCAATCCTGCCAGTTGGACAGAGTGTACCCAGTGTTGCTTACAGCATCTGTAGTAGTTAGTGTGCTTCCTGACACCTCTGGTAAGTCTCAATAAAATAAACTCTTGGAAACCACGAGGGTTTTGGAGTTGTTATTCTTCATTTGAGAAGCAGCTCTAAGCTGCTTCTGTCATTTATTTGACAGAAAATAAATGTCTATGGCACAGAAAATAAGCATGTGATCTGATTTCAGTGTAACAAAAAGAATGATATTTAAACCAAATCACCAAATTGAGGTAGGTTATGATCAGGAGACTTATTTCACTAAATGGAAAAGATATCTGTAAAAGCAGCCCAAATCCTATTTCTGGATTGCTTAGGCTACATTACACCCAACACTTTTGCCTTCCTTCAACCTACTGGTGGATCATGAGAAGAAACAAAAATATGTGCCTACTTTATCTATGGTTCTAATGGTGTCCCAATACCAGTTGAAGGGTAAGACTACAGAAGGACAGCCTTGCTAAGGAAAGTATCTGAAAGAAGTAGTAAAAGAAACATCAACACACAGAAATACAAACAGCATATTGACATTAACTTATGGACAGTAGCTGATGTGTTAGATAAGGAGCTTAGAAAAACCAAGATTGGAAGATTATTAAAAAAGAGTTCCTATTGTAGCTCAGTGGTAATGAGCCCAACTAGTATCCAAGAAGATGTGGATTTAATCTCTGGCCTTTCTCAGTGGCATAAGGATCTGGCGTTGCTGTGAGCTGTGGTGTAGGTCACAGATGCTGCTTGGATCCAGCATTGCTATGGTTGTGGTATAGGCTGGTAGCTGTAGCTCCAATTTGACCCCTAGCCTGGGAACTTCCTTATGCCACAAGTGTTCTCTGCCCCCACCTTGTCTGTGCAAAACAAATGGCCACAATTGATGGTTAATGTAAGCACAGTATATGTGCAAATCCATGAGAAAGCATACTGCAGAAGCATGCTCAATAATCAGAGAGTCTAGATGACCCATTGTGAGAATGTTAGCCTTTTCTCATTTATACCCAGTCTTTGATCAGTGTGGTCATGATCCAAGAATAAAGGCTCAAAAGTTTGGAAGTCCTTCTTCAAGGCTTACCTTTATGTATCTAATGCTAAATGGCCTGCCCTAGTAGAGTTCAACATGGAACCCTCATATGACATCGTTCTTTGGGAAGATTAATCATCTGACTATAAATCAATTACTCTGGATGCTTTTTAAAATAGAAGGGTCAGTGATGTTTTGAGTTTGTTTCCTTATGGGAATGGAGGCATAATACAAATATGTATTTACCTTTCTCGTCCACAATATCTGCACCAAAATACCATCTTCACACTTTTAGAATGCCTAATTACTTCTGACCAAGAAACTCCTTTTAGAGAAAAATAAGCAAGCCACTAGATTCACTGCCATAGAATTTGATTGGTTATATTAAATATCTCAAATCTCAGAAACAGTTGGCTTTAGAGAATCAAATATTGAAGCTCATTTACAAGTGACTATTGCAAGTTAATATTTTGTGAAATTGACATATTTGTCTATAAGAGATGACCTATACATTAAACTAGTGACCACTATGTGGTAAAATTTCCCCAAGAGCTAGAATTTATCTTAAAGAATCAAAGACATAGAAATGACAGATATTCTTTACTAAAACATGTAATAGCTCACTTAGAGTTTTTTTTTCTTTCCATTCCTCTGTCATTGGGTTCAGTGTCTCTAGTTCCCAAGGGAGAAAGACTCCTTTCAAAGGACAAAGCCATAATTTTGCTAAATTTAAAAATGAGGTGCCACATTGATCTTTTAGGTCTTCTTATACTAGTGAGATAACTGTCATTGAAAGGAGCTAATCTGTCTACGGTGATTGATACTGATACTGAGGGAAAATTGAGTTGACATGACATAATGGATTCATGAGAACCGTGTTCATGGTACCTCTTAGAACTCATGTCTCCAAAAATATTAATTGAAAAATACCAATATGATAAACAGAATAATTTAAACTTTAAATCATTACAAAATGAAAGTTTCAATAATCAGATAGATAAATATACTAGTACAAGATTAAGTTACTTTGATTGGAGAAGAAAGAAAGGAAGGGAGGGAGGAAGGAAAGAAATTCTTGCCTAGCTACAGAGGTGATGAATGAAGCTCCTGTGCATATTTATATCAGATAATTTTGTCTTCTTGTTGTTTTATAAAGAGGCAGAGTTATAATTAGGGTTTCAATTGGGAGTTTTGATAAATTTATGTCTCTGTTGAATAGTGGTTAACTTCTGTGTCCTCTGTCTTGGGATTTGAGAGTGTTGTTTTCTGAACAAAGGGTAAAAATTAAAACTGAGTGTTGAAAAGAGTAAATTTTGCAGCATATTCTTATTTTTCTGGCTGCCTCCATCATTTCTTACCCTTCTCTGTTTTGCTCTAAAACTTTAGAGGCTGACCTCTTTGAATTGCATCCCCCAGGTTCTCCTGATAGTAGGTGGTTGGACTTGGTTGGAATTGGCATCAAAAGGAGAGTGAAAGCTAAGACAAAAAAGAATGTTATTGATTTTCTACTCCTGACTTCCCCTTAACCACAGCTATATAAGTTAGGTCTTCACACCACTAGCTCCTGTTCTGTGACCCCCTACTCTAGATGGTTCCAGTTCTCACTGAGTTATGATAGTTCTGTTACCCCCAACTTGTTCTTTTAGCCTTATGGGTAACAAGAGCTTTTACCTTCCCTCACGTATTTGGTTAACCTTGGTCACACTTTCACAAGTAGCCCCCTTTTAAAAGTTCCACCTTAACTATTAGGAGTGAAACATTCTGTTTCCCACACTCACTGACACATATCCATATGAAATCTAAATTTATTTTACACAAGAACTGATACCAATTTTAATTCTTCTTGAACGTAACCCAGTGATGGGCCTATTGGAAAACAACTGTATTAATGCTGAATGAATAAATGAATGAATGAATGACTTTCTTAGGATTGTCTAAGATAATTGAGAGACATCATCTTGCTTTCATACCAAGAGCATGCACATGGTGAGATGCTGTTTCAAGAGATATTGAATTACCTCATGAGAATATCCCCCTGCCCATAAGGGAGAACCAGATAATTGGTACATTAGCAATCGTAAATCCCTAGATGACTTCTACTGATGATGGCCAAAGTAAAAGCCTGAATTATTAAGATATTTGATGGTCTGAGAAACATGAGACAGGAATGATCAGAATATTTTAAATACTTTCTATTAATGTAGCTATCCCATTCAGTATATGAGGGATATAATATATGTATCAAGGTCATTTTCCAGTTTAAAATTTAATTGAATTGTGCAATATAACACTCCTAGTATTGTAAGACCAATACTAACATGCAGGTCTTGTCAATCATTCTGTGATATTATCTGAAAATCCACTGATAGCCTATTCATTAAGTTATACAGATTAATTGTATCAAAAACAATTGCTATGTAATGATATTTATAGGTAAATGAAAAAAATGTATACAGATTCCTTATTTATATATGATAGAAGTATGGAAAAGATAAATTGAATCTAAATTGAACATGCATTGGAAAGTAATGGTGAGAACACCATTCAGGCCTGGCACATATCTTTGAATTATTGTCGATCCTACAACTTTATTCTTTGGGGTCCTGAAAGTCATAGCATGTGTGATTGTTTAATTATGATCTTCTCAAGGTGAGTAATATTACTCAATTTTATAATAATGCTGGATAAAGTTGTGAAGTTTTATGATGAGATTTTTTAGGAAATATTCTAATAGCCATGCTGATAAAGAGTATGCTAGTGCCTTCAGTGAGGAGGAATCATATGAACCTATTTTTAAAATAGTGAGGAAAATGGACTTCTGACTCATCTAATGGTTATGTAAGACATAATTAGTCATATCTAGTCACTGTCACTTGTCTATCATCTAGTTTTATCAGTAAAGTTATAGTTATATAACATAATTGCATACTAACATCGTTATATATCATAATTGCATCAGTAATTTAAAATGTTAATAATTATTCATATAAAAGTATAGGAAATACTAAATCATGGTATCTATTTTAAAGTATAACAATATACTCCATTGTGATTAAATTTCTTTTCCAGTGTTCATTGTTCATTATTCTTTGTTCTGATACCATTAAAGTGATAAAAATCATTTGGTTTCATTGCAATTATCTACCTGAGATACTGTTAAGCATAATGCTTTTTGCCTGTGATGTTTTCAGTATTTTTTCCATTATGTTCAGTTGTGTGTATATAATTAATTATATTTATATGGCAGCTATACATTCATTCAGGTAGTGAGTGTCATCAAAAATAAGAAAACTATAGTATCAAATTAATTACTAGTACTACGCCACTGGAACTGGCCTTATGAAAAATGATTTGTGTAAAAACAAAATGAAACAAAACAGAGGAAGAAAAACATGAGATAGTTGGTGTTTTCTAAATTGTATTTAGGACTGCACTCATTTGTTCATTAAAAAACATCTTTATAATCCCATTTATTTTTTCCCTATGGTACAGAATTTGACTTAAAATGGAAAATATTAGCTGTCATATACCAATCAAAGGCAGATACATTTAATATGTGACACAAATGAACCTTTCCACAGAAAAGAAATGCATGGACTTGGAGAACAGACTTGTGGTTGCCAAGGGGGAGAGGGAGGGAGGGAATGGGATGGACTGGAAGTCTGAGGTTTATAGATGCAAACTATTGTGTTTGGAATGGATAAGCATTGTGATCCTATACTATAGCACAGGGAACTATATCTAGTCATTTGTGATGGAACATGATGAAGGATAATGTGAGTAAAAGAATATGTGTATGTGTGTGTGTGTGTGTGTGTGACTGGGTCACATTGCTATACAGTAGAAAATTGACAGAACACTGTAAATCTGCTATAATGGAAAAAATCATTAATAAAAAAGGCAATTATATTTTAGTTTTAATAGAAACATTGTTCAATATATCACTTTAACATGTCATTAAAATAAAAGCTTTCTAGATAAACTGCATATTTTCAGGAGATTCTTTTCTCCAATTAGGTGATTCTTATTTTAAAAAGAAAAGATTATTCTAGTCTCAGAGAATTTTCTTCTTCTTTTCTTTTACCTAAAATGGCTTGCAATCTCACCTCCAACATTGCAGATTCACCAGTGACCCTTCCTTGTAGAATCACCTATTCAATGAAGTCCTACAGCTTAAGACCTAAACTTGCCATAGAAAGAACTTTTATAGGTTAGCTGCAGTAACAACTGCCTTAAGAGCCTCCAAAGACAGTATGCAGGTTCATAACACTACAGCTGATTGCCCACCCCCTCTGAAAATGAAGAAGGTTACCCACCAACTATTGTTAGACTGAACCCAGGTATATTAACACCCTGACATGTCTCACCTTCCTCAATCTGAGCATGCTTCTCTACAAAGGCAAAGGCCTCAGGCAAAAAAAAAAAAAAAGAACCAAAAAACAAAACAAAACAACAACAACAACAAACTGAAGGTGCTTGGGATAGGATGCCATCGTGCAAATGCGCAAACTTGATGTGAAGTGACTCTCCACATGGTCTACTTTGAGGCACACTTGACACCCTGATGAAGTCCCCAAGGAAACTAAGTCAATTCACTCAAAACAAGCCTTTGAAATCACCTAAATTAGCCTTTCCATGCTGGTTCTATTACTCATGAGCTGCATTCTGATTGTCATTCATTTTAATAGAAATAATTATTACAGGAAAAGTATTGGGATGCAATATGGAGATAAACCTTGATAACCTGATACCTGATTCATGATTTGGCTGATATGTCAACTGGTCTTCAAACTGGTCCCTGAGACTGTTCTTCCCTTCTTCATCTGATTTCTTTAAACATGGAAGTAGTAAACTGAAAGCATAACTTGTGGGGATTTAAGCTGAAATTTGAACATGATCTGAGCCTTTACAGGAGGAATATAAAGCGCAAATTGAATCTCAAGCAAGGGAGGGAGTCCAGCCCTCTTCCTAACTGAACTACTGCTAAAGTGACCTTCAGTGAGCTAAGTCAACCTTTTTATTCAGTAGCTTCCCCCTTGTCAAAGTAAGCAGCTATGAATATATGACTACCAGTCATGCATGGCCATAGTGAAGAGAAGTGGAAAAATTTGAACCCTAAGTTAGAGAGATTTGCTGTGGAAATATGCCATGTATGAAGAAATTTTAATTGTCTACAATGTTTTCTTTGTGATTGAGCTTCAGTGGGTGATACTCAGGTATTTTGTCAGTTTGGGATTGTTGCTTATTTTAGTCTCATGCAAGACGGTTTCACAAAATAGATTAGATTTTATGATATCTTTCCACTTGAAGATGATAGTTACATGGCTGGTTTCACCTAATGGAGAGATTTATTGTCATGCTGAATGAAAATGTGATAAATGTATTTCCTAATTCAACTTTTTGCCATTTGCATATTTTACATTTCAATCACATGCAAGCAATGATTTTATGTACTTTAATTCCATCAAAAATGGTAGAAATAGAAATATTAACAATATAAAACTATAAGTAAAATAATTCTGGGAACAAACTACTTGATCTTTGTATTATTACATTGAAACTAAAACAAAAAATATAAGAACCTGCAAATTCTTTCAGAGATGAAATTTAACATGTACCATCTCTAAATGAGAAAGGGAAAATAAACACAAATTTAGAGTATAAGTAGAGTGATTACGTAGGTTGAAATCTCATGAAAGAACTGTATTACTTCTTTACTATTTAAATTTTTTTCTTCCTATCTTCATGTATCCTTCACTGAGTCAATACTTAGCATTGTTTAAAATGCTTGACTTATTGACTGTGCAAAGTTTATTCTTCTGGTTAGAGGTATGGTCGAGAGATAAGATAGTATCTATTAGATACACAAGGAAGAATGAAGTTAGCATACCACCTAGAAAAAAGAGGGAGAGTCCATGTGTGAAATTATTAATATTTATTTTAAAGGAATAATACTATAAAATAATGTTAAAAATGAATGAGGAAAATAGAAAGTTGGGTAATTGCCTGAGTCCTGCTAATAGGTTAGTTCCCTGGCTTCACTTCTCTATCCTAAAAATAAGGTTTGGAATTTGATGGCCTGTAAGGTTCCTTCTTGCACTAAGATTCCATGCTTTTTCTATATTGTTATTCACTTGCTGTAGCAAATTCATGAACATACTCCTGGTAATTTAGCTTTGAGAAAAGGCCTTCAATTTGGATTTATGGAGAGGATAGAACCAGTGAAAATCAATTCCTTTTGTAGGTTTCTACAAGTCTGAGTCTTTAAATTTTACATACAGGGTATACTGTTACTCTCGTCATAAAGGAGATAGATAGATATTCAAAAACGTGTTATCTCCTGGGATTTTACCATGTTACTGCCCACTGTTTCAAATCCTCAGAAAACTAAGAAAAAGCTTTCAACCTAAAAAACTTGTGGCTAAAGGGGATAACTTTCAATTATACCTGACAATTTGTAGCTCCTGCTCTGAGAAGATCTGTTCTGAAAAGCTCTGTTACTTATAATCAACTATTTCTTAACATTGCCCTAATAGATATATTTCAGTGTTTATTTTTAGAAAAAAGTCTAGACTATATTATGTGTAAAGTTAACTTTTAATATAAACATTTCAAATTTTCAAAACTTTAAATAAAAATAATTTTCTTTTTTTGACTCTCATTAATACATTAATAAATTGTGAAATTCTCAACTTTATTCAGCGGGTTAAAAATCCTATGTGGCTATAAGCTGTGGTGTAAGTCACAGATGGGGCTAGTATCTGATGTTGCTGTGGCTGTTGTGTAGCTACAGCTCCAATTCAACTCTTAGCCCAGGAACTTCCATGTGCAGCAGGTCTGACCATAAAAGAAAAAAAAAAAGATATTGTCATCAGTCAATGAGTGTATTTTAAAAAGATAACATATAAAGACTGCTCAAAACCACAGATAATTGAATTACTATATTTGTCACAATTTAACAGATGAAAATAGAATGTCTTATAACTGATGTTATCTTATAGCCACTGCTAGGTGGCAGTAATAACAAGGAAGCATGGAGAAAACAAGGTGAACATAAAGCATATAACAAGACGACAAAACTAGTTAAAGAAAAAATATATAGATATGTATATATTCATTTCTATATTAATATATATGGAATACAATATAAAATAGGTTTAAGATGTAAAAGAAATATAAGGGACAAATATCTAATGTTTAAAAGTTCAAATTTTTGAGAAATTATGATATACACCAAAAATATGTATACACCAAAAACATCTCATTTATAAATCAAAATCATCATATTTACAAAATGAAACAGATAAACCAATATTGGGAGAAGTTAGACATACCATTAAAGAAAACATCAGGAAGGGTATGAAGATTTGAACATAAAAATTAGCAAGCTTGATCTAGGTGTCCCATATAGAATTCAGGTTCTCCTCAAGCACACAAGTAACATTTATAACAAATTGTATCATAGAGTCTGTATTATATAATGCATATTTTCTTAGTATAAATAGATTGGACACTGAGGTCCTACTGTATAGCACAGGGAAATATATCCAATATCTTGGGATAGAACATGATGGAATATAATATGAGAAAAAGAATATATCTGTATGTATGACTGGGTCACCTTGCTGTGCAGCAGAAATTGGCACAGTTTTGTAAATCAACTATACTTTAATAAAAATAAATTAATCTAAATAAATAAATACATAAATTGGAGAAATACCAAGAAAAATTCCTGTAATTTGAAACTTTATACAGTAAACATCTAAATAACAAATCTGACTAGTAGGTTAAGTATGCAGCATTGCCTTTAGCTACGGTATGTAGGTCACAGACGAGGTTCAGATTCTGCCTTGCTGTGTCTGTGGTGTAGGGTGGCAGCTGCAGTTCCATCTTGACCACTGGCCTGAGAACTTCCATATGTCATACCTGCAGCCTTAAAAAAGATAGAAAAAGAAAAAAAAATCATAATAAATGTTTTAAGATAAAGCTGAATTAAATGAAAATTATACATGTCAAATTATTGGAAATTTAGTTAAATTACAACTTTGAGAAGTATAGCCTTAAATGCTGACATTTGGAAAGAAAAAAATAATTATTGAGCTACATGTGCAACATAAGTAATTCAGAGAACAATAAGATAAACCTTGGAAACCAGGAAAAAAACAGTATGATTTTTAAAAAAAATAACAGAAATTAATGACTTGGAAAATCTAGTTATTGACATTGTCTTTTTTATTTTGACCGTTATGCCATTATGGAGGTATATACCTCTACCACATCATGGCTTTTACATGTATATTATTGATGTTATTTAATTATATTATCACTTTTTCATATATGAATTGACTGTAACTTCTCTAGTAAGGTTCCTGTCTTTTCCACGCCACCCAATTCATCCTTTATAAGTTGGATGGTCTTTTTCTTATTAATTTTTAGGTATTCTTTATATATTATGAAGTGCCTTACATATAAGTCAAGATACATATCACATATAGTTTTCACTTCATTCTCTTAATTTTATTGCACATAAAATTTTAATTTTATTGCAATCCTATGTCGACATTTTATTTTTATGATTAGTAAATTTCAAGACCAATAATGCATGTTTTCCCTACTGTAAATTCATAAAAATGTGCTTCTTATCTTCTACGAGCTTTATTGCTTTACCATTCACACTCATATTTACAATCTATCTGAAAGTGATTTTTATGTATGGTGTGATATTAGATGTGAATTATTATTCTGTTTGGATATTGAGTTTTGGCTTTACCATTTATTGAAATGGTTATCCTTTTCATTCTAATTTGCAGTAGCAATTTTCTTAAGAATCAGATGATCATAGATGTAGGGGTCTATTTATGGCGTCTCTATCCTATTCCCTTTTCTATTTGCTGCTTCTCATGCCAGTAATATATTGTCCAAAAACACTTTGATAGAAGTTCTTGGAATCTCAAAGTGTATATTTAAGTTGTTGCTTTTTTTAAAAATGCAGATTATCATTGTGATTTCTGGTCCTTTTGCCTCTATATAAATTTTAAAATATACTTATTGACATTTGCAAATAGTGCTATGATATTGACAATAATCCAATTTATTCTCTAAAGCAACATTGGCATATTGACATATTTATATTATTTAGTGTCCTCGCTAATGAATAAAGTATATTCAGTCATTTATTTAGGTCTCTGTAAATTTTTCTCAATAATATTTCTAGTGATTTCTATTTAGAAATTTTAACATATTTTCATGTATTTGCTGTTATGAAGCAGATCTAATATGTGAATGCATAGGAAGATATTTGACTTTTATATATTTTGTATAAGTGACTTCATTGATTGCCTTATTATTTATGAAAGTTATCTATACATTTGTTATTCTTTGTACACAACTGTATTGCGTGCAAATAATGGTTATATTGCTTACTTTAAATATTATTCTTTTTAATACTTTATTGCACAAAATGGAATATGCACTAG
The DNA here is from genome assembly GCF_016906955.1 of Phacochoerus africanus. Taxonomy (NCBI): domain Eukaryota; kingdom Metazoa; phylum Chordata; class Mammalia; order Artiodactyla; family Suidae; genus Phacochoerus; species Phacochoerus africanus. Next base: position 78,799,508 of record NC_062554.1, read on the forward strand.
CCAACAAAATTAGTGATATAGGGCATTTTACTGTCCTTCCTGATAATAGGGAAAATATTTCAATAATTCAGAATTAAGCAATATATGTAAACATTTTATAGACACCCTTTATCAGATCAAGAAAGACACATTATCTTCATATTATGCTGTGTGCTTTTGTAATGAATGTGTGTTGCACTTCAACAAATGCTTTTTCATAACCATTAACATAATCATATTTTTATTCTCTATCATATGGAGTTGATGACCCCTGTTCATTCCTGATATTGTATAGTGTACATTGTCTCCTGTATCTTGTTAGATATCTATCAACTTTATCAGTCTTTCAAAGAACTTCTGAATTTAGTCTTTGTTAATTTCTTCTATTGAACACTTATTTTTAAATTTATATTCTTATCATTGTAATTTGATTACTTCAACTTTTTTAACTTCCTGAAATTATTTTTTGTGATAAACACTAGATTATTGATATATAGTCTTGCCTTTTTTTTTTTTTGTCTTTTTAGGGCTATACCCACAGCATATGAAAAGTTCCAAGGCTAGGGATTAAATTGGATCTGCAGTTGCTGGCCTACACACAGCCACAGCAAAGCAGGATCCACGCCACATCTGCAACCTATACCACAGCTCACAGCAACACTGGATTCTTAAGCCACTGAGTGAGGCCAGTGATCAAACCTGTGCCTTCGTGGATGCTAATCAGATTTGTTTTCACTGAGACACAATGAAACCTCCCTTGTCTTTTCTTTTTGAATTAGAACATTTGTCTTTTAGTATACTCTATTGCATGGTTTACCATTTCTCAACAGTTTCGATATATCATAGATTCCTTTTTTTAAATTTTATTTATTTTTAATTTTTATTATAGTTTATTTACAATGTTCTGTCAATTTTTGCTGTACAGCAAAGTGACCCAATCATACTTTTATGTATACATTCTTTTTCTCATATTATCTTTTATCATGTTCTGTCACAAGTGATTGGGTATAGTTCCTTGTGCTATACAGCAGGATCTCATTGCTTATCCATCCTATATGTACTAGTTCACATCTACAAACACCACACTCCCAGTCCATCCCTCTCCCTCCCCCTTGGCAATCATGAGTCTGTTCTCTGTGTCCATGAGTTTGTATCTGTTCTATAGATAGATGCATTTGTGTCATATTTTAGATTAGACATATAAGTGAAATCATATGATATTTGTCTTTCTCTTTCTGACTTCACTTAGTTTGAGGATCATCATATCCATGCAAATGGCATTATTGGTTCTTTTTGTGGCTGAGTAGTATTCCATCGTCTATGTGTACCACATATTCCTCATTCATCTGTCAATGGATATTTAGGTTGTTTTCATGTCTTGGCTATCGTGAATCATGCTGCAATGAACATAGGAGTGCATGTGTGTTTGTGTGTATATGCAGATATATATGTATACATATATATACGTATTTTTTTAGGGCCACGATTTTGGCATATGGAAGTTCCTAGGCTAGGGGTCGAATCAGAACTACAGCTGCCGGCCTACACCACAGCCACAGCAACACCAGATCCAAGCTGCCTCTGTGACCTACACCACAGTTCACGGCAATGCTGAATCCTTAACCCACTGAGCAAGGCCAGGGATCGAACCCGCAACCTCATGGTTCTAGGTCAGATTCGTTTCTGCTGCACCACTATGGGAACTCCGCATATCTATTTCTGAATGAAAGTTTTGTCCAGATATATGCCCAAGAGTGGGATTAATGAATCATGTGGTAGTTCTATATCTAGTTTTCTGAGGTACGTTTACCATTTTCCATAGAGATTGTACCAACTTATATTCCCACCAACAGTGCAAGAGGGTTCCCTTTTCTCCACACCCTCTTCAGCATTGGTTATTTGTAGACCTTTTAATTATAGACATTCTGACTGGTGTGAAGTGGGACCTCACTGTAGTTTTTGTTTGCATTTCTCTGATAATTAGTGATGTTGAGCATTTTTGCATGTGCTTGTTGGCCATCTGTATGTCTTCTTTGGAGAAATGTCTATTTAGGTCTTCTGCCCATTTTTCAATTGTGTTGTTGGCTTTTTAGCTGTTGAGTTGTATGTGTTGTTTGTATATTTTGGAGATTAAGCCCTTGCTAGTTGCATCATTTGCATCTATTTTCTCCCATTCCATAGGTTGTATTTTTTTTTTTATGGTTTCCATTGCTATGCAAAAGCTTGTTAGTTTCATTAGGTCCCATTGGTTTATTTCTGTTTTTATTTCTATTGCCTTAGGAAACTGACCTAAGAAAATATTTCTACAGTTGATGTCAGAAAATGTTTTGCATATGTTCTTTTCTTAGATTTTTATGGTGTCCTGTATATATTTAAGTCTTTAAGCCATTTTGAATTTATTTTTGTTTATGGTGTGAGGGTGTGTTCTAGTTTCATTGACTTACAAGCAGCTGTCCAGTTTTCCCAGCACCACTTGCTGAAGTGACTTTTTCCCATTTTATATTCTTTTATTATTAGTTAAAATATTTTCTAATCTTCATTTTCATATATTCTGACACATTAATTATGTAGATTGTTTCCTAAATTTCAAATATTTTAGTATATTGTAGTTATTATTTATTTTATTGTTTTAGCTTAATTTAGCTTATTTTACCGTGATCAGAGAGCACACTGTACAAAACTTAAAATATTTTAAATTATTTACTTTGGTTGATATTTACTTTATAGTCAGTATTATAATCAATTCATTTATGCATTCTATATTATATTAATTTCCTATTGCAACTATAACATATCACCACAAAATTGCAGACTTAAAGCAACACATATGTATTATAATCCTGGAGGATAGAAAACTAAAATGAGTCAGTGGGAATGCCCTTTTTTCCCCATACACTGTAGGAGAAAATCTGCCTCTGTCTTTTCTAGTTCTGGTGGTTGCCTGTATTACTTGGATCCAGGTCCCATCCTCTAGCCTCAGCCTTTGGAATGGATGGGCATTGAGATCCTGCTGTGTAGCACTGGGAACTATGTCTAGAAACTTATGACGGAGCATGATAATGTGAGAAAAAAGAATGTATTCTTGTATGTGTTAACTGGGTCACCATGCTGTACAGTAGAAAATTGACAGAACACTGTAAACCAGCTATAATGAAAAAAAAATCAAAGTATTTTATTAAAAAAAAAAGAAAAAAAAAGCTTAACAGTGTGCTCTTTTCCAACCTCTCCTTTTGTTTCATCACGTTGGCCTTTTTGTGAATCTGATTCTCTTGTCTCTCTCTTTTAAATATCCATGTGATTACACTGGGTTCAACTGGATAATTCAGAATATCTTCTCAAAATAATTAATTTACTCACATCAGCACAGTCCCTTTGTTCCATGTAAGGTAACACATTTACAGACTCTAAGAATTTAGGCAAGAATATCATGGGGGCAATTAATTCTGTCTACCACATGGAATTTGAGGTAAGGGTGCTTACTCATCTATTAGCTGTATTTTCAAGTATTGCATAATTCCAAGTTCTTGGTCTCTTTTTTTCTATGATTAACTTAGAATGCTAAGCTAAATTCTTTACTTGTGATTTTAAATTCATCTTTTTGTTCTGTCAATTTTATCTTTATATGATTTGAGGCTATGTAATTTATGAATACAATTTTATTTTATGATTGGATTCACTCTCATTTTATGGACTGCCCTTCTCACTTCTTATAATAGTTATACTTTTACCTCTTCTGGGACAATACTACACCTTACAATGTTTAACTCCTACACCTGACTACACCTGAGGTTTATGTTACTTTTCTGATGTATTTTAATATGAAATTATATTTCTTCCTGACATATCATGCTTCCTTCTGTGTAATCTCCCTTCCACTTTGACAGTTTTTTTTAGTATATTAGAGTTTTACATAGATAAGTTTCTTTAGTATCTTTAAAGTGGGTAATTATTGTATTTTGTAGTCCTACGTTCCTATTAAAAATAGCTCTGTTAATATTGTATATTAGAATATAGTATTCATGTTATAATATTGTATATTAGAAGTAAATTTTAAAATATGGTGTTATTAGCCTTTGTCTTTGGTTTTTAGGTATTTTTAAATTGGCACTTCTATGTGTGGTTTCTTGTTATTAAGTCTGATAGTTTTTCTCCCCCTTTCATTAATTTTCCAGTGTCTTTAGCATATATGTCTTCTGTTATTGCCCCTACACTATCTGTTCTCCACTTTGTTTTAAGAATAATGTTATTTGCATTCTGAGGTTTTTTCCTTCTGGATTTCATATATATCTCTTCTATTTTTTTTGTCCTTTTTTCCTCCATTTACTTCATCTAGATATTTTCAAAGTATGTATTTCTAAGAAATATTTCTTCCCCTTTAAATATCTTCTTTTCTGCTTTGCCTGCCATTCTTTTAAAACCATCTCTTGAGTTCTTCATCTTTGTAATGTTATTTTTGTCGTATTTAATTATTTTATAGATTGTTTTTTTATTTAAAATCTCATCTTGTCAACTCTTTTACATATTGATAACAGTCTTATTTTATTTTTTCAGCTTCATTGAAATCTCTTTGACATATAACATTGTGTAAATTTAAGGTGCAGAGTGATAATTTTATATATATTTTGCAAAATTATTACCATAATATGATTGGTTAACACATCCATCACCTCACATAATTAATTGTAGCATGCTTGTGGTGAGAACAGTTAAGATAAATTCTCAGTTTACTGACTTTTAATGTGTGTTATTTTCTTTTTTAATGGATAACTAAATAATATTATATAATAAGAACCATGGAGGTAATCCCCAAAGAACCCATTTTAAGTTATGTAACTTAATTTTTTCTCTTATAGACATAGTTGTATTAAAACACTCCACTAATCTTAATGTTACCTTGAGTCACAAGTTGATTGTGCTACAAATAAAGCAGGACTGAACATAAATATAGATTACTTAGGTTAAAGGTAATGGACATGAACAATAATGACCCTGAAGCAAAAGAAAAACATCTCAGCTGAAATTAATTGAATATTTAGGCATAACAAAACATAAAGCACCTCTTTAACATGAAAGTAAAATACTCAATATTCACTAACTTGTTATAACTTTTTTTTATATAATGATATTTATTTTTTCCATTATAGCTGGTTTGCAGTGCTACACCAATTTTCTACTGTACAGCATGGTGACCCAGTTACACATACAAGTATATATTCTTTTTCTCACATTCTCATGCTCCATCATAAGTGACTAGACATAGTTCCCAGTGCTACACAGCAGGATCTCATTGCTAATCCATTCCAAAGTCATAACTTTTAAATGAAAATAATTGTGTTCTAAAAAGGAGATGAAGAAATCTACACTGATGAAAATAAAACTATTCCTTTACCACAGAGTGAGGGAAAAAATGAAATAGTAAAACCAAAACAACAAAAATTCCCCATAGATATGAAAATACCTTAAAAATTGCACAGATAAATTCTAAACACTTAAGATTGCTGATATGATTATTAATGTAAAGCATCTAAGACTTCTAAAAATAAGTCAGACTTACAAACTAAAATATAAAGTGTTTCAATAAAATTATTGTAGGTCAGACATACTTGGTGTGAAATTTTAATATCTAAAAAGAAAATTCAGCAATGAGAGAATTCATTCTCTCTTGCTTTCAGCAGTGAAAGATGAGAGAAAAGATAATATGTTACATCTTTACATAAAATAATATATATTTAAATTATTTATAAGGAAAGAAATATTAAATGTATATGGTTGAATAGTTCACATAATTTAATAATAGTATACTAACAAAAAATTTTCCCTTTAGAAAATTTATTCCAAGTAATTTTAAACTAGGCCACTTTATGTATACTTTGTTTATTATATATATTGAACAGTCAATCAAAATTAATAAAATCAAGAACTGAATACTAATAAATATCTTTGAAGGGGATTATGTTGCAAAAAATCTTATGAATTTCTTTTCTTTTTATAATTCATTCTTCATTGATCTGCCCCTGTGCACTAGAGAGCCACTCCCACAATGTTATTCTCATTTTTAATAGTATAAAATAAGCATTATTATAGGTAAACACAATCTCCTTTCAGTACTTTGAATGTACTTCACCAAAATGCAACTGCACTGAGGGTAATAACTACATATTGTAATATTTATGAAGATGATGATGATTACAAGAGCTTAAATTTATGAAGTGTTCATTATATGCCAAGCACCACAATAAATGATTAACATTCATTATCCATTATCCACAATAGACCTATAAAGATATTGCAGCTTGAATATGTTAGGTAACTTGCTCAATATCATTTAACTAGTATTTGGGAAAGTTGAGGGATTATGTAGCATTGTCAGAATCTAGAAATGGCATCCTAAAACATTCCATAGTTTGCCTATGACAGTATAATATTTGGCTCTGAAATAAAAATGAATTTAATTCTCCACCAGAGAATCTTAAATATTAACCTTGAAGGAATACTATCAACAACTATATGCCAACAAATTTGGCAACCTAAAAGAAATGGACCACTTTCCAGAGGCTTACAGCCTGCCAAAACTGAATCAAGAAGAAATAGATTGACTGAACCGACTGATCACTAGAAATGAAATTGAATATGTCATAAAAACACTCCCTACAAATAAAAGTCAAGGACCAGATGGGTTCACAGGTGAATTCTATCAAACATACAAAGAGGATCTGGTGCCCATACTCCTTAAACTTTTTCAAAAGGTTGAAGAAGAAGGAATACTCCCAAAGACATTCTACGACACCACCATCACCCTAATTCCAAAACCAAAGATACCTCCAGAAAAGAAAACTATAGGCCAATATATTTGATGAATATAGACACAAAAGTTCTCAACAACATTTTAGCTCACCAAATTCAACAACATATAAAAAAGATCATACACCACAATCAGGTGGGATTCATCCCATGTGCACAAGGATGGTTCAACATACGCAAATCAATCAACGTCATATACCACATTAAAAAAAGAAAAGTCAAAAACCATATGATCATCTCAATAGATGCAGAAAAAGCATTTGACAAAGTCCAACATACATTCATGATAAAACCTCTTACCAACGTGGCTATAGAGGGAACATACCTTAACATAATCAAAGCCATGTATGACAAACCAACAGCCAATATAATACTCAATGAAGAAAATCTGAAAACCTCCCCACTAAAATCTGGAACAAGACAAGGATGCCCACTCTCACCCCTGTTATTCAACATAGTATTGGAAGTTCTAGCCACAGCAATTAGACAAACAAAAAAAAGAAAATGCATCCAAATAGGAAGAGAAGAGGTAAAGCTGTCACTATATGCAGATGACATGATACTATATATAGAAAACCTAAGGACTCAACCTAAAAACTACTTGAACGGATCAAAAAATTCAGGAAAGTAACAGAAAATAAGATTAAAATACAGAAATCAGTCACATTTCTGTATACCAACAATGAAATATTAGAAAAGGCACAAAAAAAATACAATACCTTTTAAAATTGCACCTCAAAAAATCAAATACCTCGGAATAAATCTGACCAAGGAGGTGAAAGACTTATATGCTGAGAACTATAAAACATTAATCAAGTAAATTAAAGAAGATGTCAAGAAATGGAAAGATATTCCATGCTCCTGGGTTGGAAAATTTAATATTGTAAGAACGGCTATTCTACCCAAAGCAATCTACAGATTCAATGCAATTCCTATCAAATTACCCAGGACATTTTTCACAGAGCTAGAACAAACTATCCAAAAATTTATATTGACCCACAAAAGACCCAGCATTGCCAAAGCCATTCTGAGGGAAAAAAAAAAAAAAACCAAGCAGGAGGCATAACTCTCCTAGACTTCAGGCACTATTACAAAGCCACAGTCAACAAGACAGTGTGGTACTGGTACCAAAACTGACAGACAGACCAATGGAACAGAATAGGGATGCCAAACACCTATGGTCAATTTTTGACAAAGGAGGGCAAGAACATAAAATGGGAAAAAGACAGTCTTTTCAGCAAGCATTGATGGGAAACCAGGACAGCTACATGTAAATCAGTGAAACTAGAACACACCCTCACACCATGCATGAAAATAAACTCAAAATGGCTGAAAGACTTAAATATGAGACAGGATACCATCCAACTCCTAGAGGAGAACACAGGCAAAACACTCTCTGATATCAACCTTCCAAATGTTTTCTCAGGTCAGTCTCCCAAAGCAACAGAAATAAAAGCAAAAATAAACCAATGGGACCTAATCAAACTGACACGCTTTTGTGCAGCAAAGGAAACCAAAAAGACAACAAAAAGACAACTTACAGAATGGGAGAAAATAGTTTCAAATGATGCAACTGACAAGGGCCTAGTCTCTGCAATATACAAGCAACTTATACAACTCAACAGCCAAAGAGCCAACAACCAAAGGGAAAAATGGGCAAAGGCCCTGAATAGACCTTTCTCCAGGGAAGATATACAGATGGCCAACAAGCACATGAAACAATGGTCAACATCCCTGATTATTTGAGGAATGCAAATCAAAACTACTCTGAGATACCACCTCACACCAGTCAGAATGGTCATCATTAATAAGTCCACAATGGACAAATGCTGGAGGGGGTGTCGAGAAAAGGGAACCCTCTTTCACTGCTGGTGGGAACCTAAGCTGGTACAACCACCATGGAGAACAATAGGGAGGTAGCTTAGAAAACTATTCATAGAACTACTATATGACCCAGCAATCCCACTCTTGGGCATATATCTGGACAAAACTTTCCTTAAAAAAGACATGTTCATTGCAGCACTGTTCACAATAGCCAAGACATGGAAACAACCCAAATGTCCATCAACAGATGACTGGATTAGGAAGATGTGGTATATATACACAATGGAATACTACTCAGCCATAAAAAAGAACGAAATAATGCATTTGTAGCAACACAGATGGAACTAGAGACCCTCATCCTGAGAGAAGTAAAGTCAGAAAGAGAAAGACAAATACCATATGATATTGCTTCTATCTGGCATCTAATATTTGGCACAAATGACCTTTTCCACAGAAAAGGAACTCATGGACTTGGAGAGTAGACTTGTGATTGCCAAGGGAGAGAGGGAGGGAGTGGGATGAATTGGGAGCTTGTGGTTAATAGATGCAAACTATTGCTTTTGGAAGGGATTAGCAATGAGATCCTGCTGTGTAGCACTGGGAACTATGTCTAGTCCTTTATGATGGAATATGACAATGTGAGAAAAAAAGAATGTATACATGTATGTGTAACTTAATCACCATTCTATACAGTAGAAAGAAAAAAGGTAAAAAAAAATTAAGCACAAACATTTTTGAAAGGAGGTTATACTTGGCTATCTAATGACTCAAGAAAATAAACAACATTTCTAAATATGTAATGTTACTTAATGTGTTATATTAGATATTCAAAGGAAAATAATGCTAACTATACAAGTTCAACACATATTAAATAAGCATATTGGCAAGCTGATTTTATTTTTCTAATTTTTCCTTCAGCTTCCTTAGTGGGTCAATTTAGATCTCCCTAATGATTAATTTTCCATGATTTTTATTAGTCTAGAAATGTCTACAGAGTATTGTAGTTAACCTCAAGAATTTCAATTAATATTTAAGCATGTATCTAACTTCATTGTATTTTAATTAATTAAATCACATACTTCATCAGGCCATAGAATTTTCGGAATGAAATTGTTTCTGGCCAGTGCTATCCCTAAAAGTCTTTGAGTTATCTTGAGCGTCCAAATAGGGCATCTCAGTAGGAAATAAATATCAAAACTGATTCTCTGAGGATTGTCCTTGACATTTTATATAATATGTGTGTGTGTGTTGTTCATAAATTGAATAATTCAGAATCAAAACATATATGCCATATTATCACTGACTAAAGTTATTATTCCATATAATGGCCCTAATGTCATTCCTTGATAAAAGGACTTATCTTTATTGGATTCTCATCTTTACCCAGGTCATCTGTAACCCACCTGAAGATATACAAAAAATTTTGTTACTATCTGTGAGATTCTGATATGAAGATGTAATATTTAAAAGAATGTTCAGTAACAAAAGTGATGGAGATATTTTCACAACAAAATATAAATGTTTTCAAAAGAATAATTCATTAAGAGGATAATGATTAATAATTATTTCCTTATAAAAAAGTACAGTGTATATATTTATTTAGCTTTAATTCTTTAAAATATTGACCCCCCTCCATTGATGTTATTTCCCAAAATGTTCTTAAATAAATTAAATTTCCTCTCTGAAATAACTGTCAAAATACAAAGGTTGTAGTGTCTTCTACTTAAATGTAATACTTTATACATAACTATTTTAAATACATTATTTGTTTAGAGAATTTTCAGGTTCACAGCCTTGTATAGTTTAAGGACACCATTGTCTTCATTTATGTCTACTGTTCCTTCTTTTTTATAGGTGTACAATTCATTGTGAATTTACTTGTCTCAATTTGAGGTTATATGAAAGATGTATATTTGAATTTTAAAACTGAACTAATAGAATGAGAAAACTTAGAGGTGTGTTTTTGGTGGAATTTTGCTAATCACAGTGGCAAGCATTTGGCTAATACTGACATACCTCAGATTGCTGTGTATTGCCCACCACCTATTCTACCTGGGAGCTGCTTTTAGAAATGGTCATGCGGCCTAATTACCTGGAAGGCTTTTCTCTTTCCGGTGGAAGAGAAACATTCCTCAGCTTAAAGAAATGAACTGAATGGTTCTGAGTTATAAAGAAAGAAATACTCTACTGACTTGTCAATGACTTTTATTTTTAAATGTAAAATGTACCCAGAAGCAAATACATCTATTACATATGAGGACAAAAATCAGTGTTCAGAGGAAGCTGCTTGCAGTTTATTTCAAAGTTCATGAATTACAACAAAAATATAAGTGAAAAAAAAAAAGCACTTATGATAAAACCACTGTAACATTACACTGAATTTTAAGAACAGAATTTTTCAAAAATGCCTTATATTTAATGTTCTGTAGTCATATTTATGTATAAAATACTTTTTACTTCCTTTATAATAAGAAATTTACTCTACCTCTGTGTCAGGAGCACTATTTTTCATCTCTAAAATGATTCTATCCTAGCTGAGTGTACATTTAAAATTGAAGCTTTATAATATCGTATATGTCATCCTGTTTTGAGTATTTTCTTGAGGAAAGGGGTTGTTTTTTGTAGACATAATGCAAAATCTTTGTGTTATTTACTAATATTTTAAATAACTTTTTAAAAGCAGATAGAGAAAAGTAGCAGGGAAAAGGACTATATTAATGAAATGATAATCATATCATTTTCCAGGTAATCTGTAAATGGCAACATATTCCAAAAAGGTTATATATTATTTTACCTATATTATTTAAATGTTTTATTAAACTTTAAAGAAAGAGGTAACATTATCTATCCTTCATATATTCAATTAACAGAACACCTATATTTTTTCATTTTGGTGTAATTTGATGTGTAGAAAACACTAGAACTGGGGTTTTAAGGTGACTATCAGAAAATGATCTCCTGATGCAGGAGCCACATGAGGCCTATAGAATCAAGCACAGTAGCACTCCCCCCCGCCCCATCCCTCCTCCAGTTCCACCCTAGGTCAGGTATCCAATGTCCAAAACCTGTTTACAGTACATTTACCTGATGGTGTCTTTCCTATCACAGCTCCATGATCTGACCCATTACCTTTCCTAGTCACCCATTTCCCATTTGCTCCTGGGCCTTTCTTTCTGCTGCTATTAACAATGGCAATGATATTAAATGTTTTATCATGATGATATTGAATGATACTTTGTACAGTTTCCAAAAACTTAAATCCCAGAATCTTTATTAAGGAGACTTAGCAAACATAGACTTCCTTGTACTGTAGTAATTTGGCCTGAGACCCCCTTATAGAACTCATAATCCAAGCAATCAAGGTTAATCACACTTGAGTCACAGGAGATCTTTGTTCCTCTGGACAGAAGTTTAGCCTCATTATATTCCAAAATGATTTCTAATTCTTTTGTCCTTAATTTTGGTCACTCTTGGCCTAAATCTCAGCACACAAGTGATCAAGGCAGTCTACCTACTGCAGGCTGGAAAGATGGAGATACTTCCTGGAACCAAACTGCTTAGGTTAGGAGTGTTTCAGCTACATGGACGCAAGTAGTCCAAAGACACAAGCATTCATGTAATGCTTAAATAGTAGTTTTTAAAAAATTAATACAAAATAAAATAATTAAAATATTGTTCCCCTAGAGTTTTTATAGCATATTTAGGAGCTTAAAGCTACATTTCAAGGTTCACTTGCTTGATTTTAAATGGTGGGAAAAGAGTTGAGCATCTCCCAAATTTGCAGCCAGTGGTATTAAAAAAAAATCCAAATAATATCATATACATGATTTTGCTATATTCTAAAAACTAGTATCATATATGTGATTTTGCTATATTCTAGGTGTTGTAGTAAAAACACCATTATAAGATAGACACCACTACATATATATTTTTTAATTTTTAGAAATTGGTTCAGAAAATGGGTTTGCCTAAGTTCCAAAATGAATGAATGTAGAGCCAGAATTTGTAAAAACGTCTGTGTGACTGCAAAATCTGTTCTTTTTCTACTATGATAAATAATGAGAATTCATACATTTTGACTTTCTGAAGATATACTTGGTCCTTGCCTGTACCTTTACAGAGAAAATGTTCATTTCTACAGCAATGTAGCATTAAAGTAAAAAAAAAATATCAGGGCCCTTTTGAAACTGACATTTATAGAGCCCTCATATAAAGATATTTCTCATGCTTATCATTAGCTAGTGTTTTTAGTTGTTAAATATACTATATATTTAGGTTGTAATTTTCCCATGGAAATTAAATATTCTGTATTTTCTATAAGTTAAATGGCATGAGAGGGCAAAATAATTTTCTATTTATTTTTATTTTGAGCAAGAAATGTTTTTTCTACCTTTAGCTATCTATGCATTTCAAATATTGAAAACAAATATATTTTTATTATAAAATATACTATCCTATTCAAATAGGATCTCCATTACAAAGCATTTCATAGAGATATTTAATTCATTGCCTTGCAGTCAGTCTTACTGAAGAAAGTAATTGGACTAAAATATAATCAGCCAATTCAGAGAATCTCCTTGAACTTCTGTGTCTTTTACAATTATATTTGGAGACCATATTTAGAAAATATAAAACTACCTAACAAACTATAGTAGTCCTCAGATGGATCCTAGGATTAGGACAAGTATTCCCCCAAATGATAATATTTTACTACAGTCTAAAATATTTTTAAAAGAAGATTGAAAACTCTAATCATGTCTGTCATATCTGTACTCCAGCCTTTATATCAGTCATATTGAGAAAGTTTTTTGTTGAGTTAGAGATTTCAATAAGTCACAGGATTGCTAGGCATCCTGTTTGGCTAGTGCAAATACAGGGAAAAGCTAAACTTAAAGAGTTAAGAAGAAATAAGAAAACTTTGTCCTTAATAGACCCTGATCTCTCTCCAACCCACAATAAAGATGCATTTTTTACCTATTGCACCTTTTGTGCTTAAACCATATTCAATTTTTATAGATATTTTTCTGAGCAGCAGAAGTCCTGTTGGAACTATGAATCTCTAAATGGGGTATGTGGTCTGGGGAAGGGAAGGCAACTTTAGAGCTGAGTCATGAAGAATTGTTTGGCATTAGATAGATGAAGAAAAAATGAATAATTAAAGAACATTGTTAGAGAGAGGTTCTGTTTGCAAACTCAAGGGAGTTAGGACAATTGTGTAAATTATTATTTGAAACACAGATAGTGAGCTAAGGTAAAAGTAAGGAGGGAATTTTATGACTTGCCAGATGGATGATTTTATTAGGAGCAAATGATGGGATTTTGTACAGAGGAGGAGCAAGTATTCATGTATTTCCAGATGCTCTTAGTTTCCACTCTTCCCATTCTCTCTCAGATCTAGTTATTAGTACATAATAAGTAGATGTTATGTATCCCTTTCTTGATTGCAATCTGTGTTTTCTAAAATGCCTTAAAGTTTACAATGCAGATTTTCTAATGGTGTAAAAAATTAGATTATAGTAAATGTTCAGAAATTTTTGAAACAGCTAGATGATTTAACCACGAACTAGCTCACTCACAGATGAAGTAGTTCCCCTATTTTGTTTACCCACATGGCCAGCCCTGCTTTTACATTTACATAAAATATATAGAAGTAATGTTGAAATGATTCCTAAAGTCAGTTCATATTATTTGGCCCTAAATATTAAGGTCTATTCAATATTTTGATTACAAGGTAGCCAAATGAAAAGGAGTAGGAGAAATAAAATGTGGAGGTAATTGAGTTGAAAATGCTTACTCTTGTAGTCATTGAACTGTAAAGATTTCTGTATTAGGCTAGAAGAGAATAATATAGTTTCTGATGATTATCAAATATACCTTAGGTTGAACTAGGGAAAAACTGTCCCAAAATAGGTAGTGTAGATTTGGAAAATCCCTTCTGGATTGTTGACTGAGACCTCTATAATAAAAGACAGGTGCACAAAAGAAAAATGATCATAAGCTTATTAACATGTGATTAACTTCCTAACATGGTTTAGAATCCAGGATTAAATAGCATCTTATCTGGAAGGGGGATGGGGGAATATAATCTCTTGGAGGACAGTGAATTATTTTCAGGAAAGATGAATTGACCCTCAGCAGAATAGATGCAAGGGATTTGACAGAGTTGGTCTGGGTGTGGTATCAGCTTCTAGTCTTCTCTCCTGAGATGAGAGTCAGTGTTCCCTGCTTGATGACATTTCCAGGGAGGGAATTTTGGACAATTGAGTTCCATTAGAAAGATCTGTCCTTACACAGAAAATGAGAGTTCAGAGAAAGCTTCTGCCATCATCTGCTGTTTTTCAGGTAGCTACAACTCAAAATAATATACCAAAGCAGCATATTTGGGGTAGCACATTCTGCTACCCATAGTGGTGTGTACTACTGGAAAGCTGCGCATGAAGTGACAAAGTGTTTTTGTTTTGTTTTGTGGTTTGTTTTTTGTTTTTTGTTTTTTTTTTAATGGCCACACCCATGGCATATGGAAGTTCCTGGCCAGGGATTGAGTCCAAGCCAGAGCTGCAGCCTAAACCACAGAAACAGCAACACCAGATCATTTAACCCATTGCACTGGGCCCCGGGATTGAACCTGTGCCTCTGCAGCAACCTGAGCCACTGAACTTGGATTCTTAGCCCACTGTGCCACAGTGGGGACCCCCAAAGTGTTTTTGGTATAGCTCCAATATGCATTGTGATTATGAGGAATAATAATTTTATATTTGCTAAATTCATAGTATTTTTTAATAACGAATAGAAATATCAGGAGAAAATGTAACAAAATATATAAACAAAATATAAATGTAACAAATATTTTATAGCTGCTCTCAAATATAAACAACATGGAAATAAATTTAAGTCACTAGAAAAATATGATTTTTTATTTCAATTTGTTTAATAAAATAGCAGTGGAAAACAGTCACACAAAACATTGAAAATGGATATAGGGAATAGGTTCACTAATAGCAGAATTTTAAAACATTCAACTTACAAAAGAAGTCATTGACACTTTAAAAACAATGACTCTTACTTGAATGACAGTTTGAGCTAGCATGAGGAGTTTTATAAAGAGGTGATGTGACTAAATAGCCTCTGATGAGAAGAAAACATGAACAATGTGTGTATGTGTGTTCAGAATTTGACAATGGTTTAAAAATTATATTTCTATGTAGAATACTTTTATTTAGCCAAAAAATTCACTTTAAATATGACTAGTGTCATGAACTAAATTTTTAAATTTTATTTAATTTCAATTACAGTTTAAAAACTGAAGCAATGCGTTATGCGCTGGATTATGTCATTCCAACATTCATGTACTGAAATCCTAACCCCTAGTACCTCAGAAGGAATGTGACTGTATTTGGTGACAGGATCATGAAAAAGCAATTAAGTTAAAACGAGGTCATATGAGAGAGCTCTAATCGAAGATGCTTTGTGTTCTTATAAAATGAGATCAGAACCCCCCCCACACACACACACACGGAATATCTTGTGAAGACTTAGGGAGAAGAGAGCTATCTACAAGCCAACAAGAGCACTCAGATAGAAACCACCTCTTCTAACACCTTGATCTTGGATATCTAGCCTTCAGAACTCTAAGGAAACCAATTTCTGCATTGTTTAGGCCACCCAGTATTGATACTTTTTTTTTTTTTTTTTTTTTAGCAATCCTAGCAAATTAATGCACAGTGTAAAATGTATTTCTGTTAAATGCAACTTTATCCTTTTATGGGACTGCATTTTACTTTAAATTGAAAATTTAATACCAAAATTGGGTTGTGCTGTAAGTTTAAAATATACACTGGATTTCAAAACCTTCCCTAGCAGAAAAGAATGTAAAATGAATATAGCTGTAGTGGTTACATAAAGAAATTATAGTATTTTCCATATGTTGTTTTTTTATATTTATTAGATTGGGTTAAATATGCTATTAAAATTAAAGTCACTTTTCTTTAATGTGACCTTTTTTTTTACCTTTTTTAATATAGCTACCAGAAATTTAAAATAAAACTTTTATTTCTTAACATTATAGTTCTACTGGAAAGCTGTGTTTTAAGCCTTCTTCTTGGCTATAATATGTGGATAAAGGAAAACTAGATGGAGAGTAAGAATGAGCTTGAATTACATATTTTTAGGCTTAGCATGAGTCTTAATAGCTAACCACTAATTTTAAGTGTTACTGTCAGACACAGATGTTACCTACCATAAATATCTCATTTTCTGCGCTTTCCTCTGATCCTGAATGATGGTCACTATATGTATTTTTCTTTTTCACTTATTTTTGCTTTTTAGGGCAGTGCCCATGACATAGGCAGTTTCCCAGTCTAGGGGTCGAATTGGAGCTATAGCTGCCAGCCTACACCACAGCCACAGCATTGCAGGATCAGAGCCACATCTGTGACCTACACCACAACTCATGGCAATACCCAATCCCCGACCCACTGAGCAAGGCCAGGGATCAAACTTGCATCCTCATCAATACTAACCAGATTTGTTTCCGCTGAGCCACGATGGGAACTCTACTACTAGTATTTTTCTAGTATCTCTTTCCAATGTATATTGTAAAGAGATTTTAAATACTATGTTTCTGAATTTTAACCAAATAATTCACTTTGAAATATTTTTATTCTAAGCCTATTATTGATTTCCAAATATAAGAAAATTAATTAATATATGAATGGAATTTTACATGTCTCTTTGCCAAAAAAGTAAACAGTATGCTTTCTTTAATTATTTGGAACATAAACTATCTCTGTTGAAATCATTCCCTTATAATTATATCCCTCAAAAATAGACTAAAATAGAATGAAACTAAATTTTTCTGCTAACATGAAAGATTGGTAGGAAATAACTATAGTGAAAGAAAATAGTCTATTGATTTTGTAAAGTTTACCACTTAAAAATAAAAGACCGAAGAACTGTTTAACAAACAGCTTTTTTTTTTTTTTTTTGCCATTTCTTGGGCCACTCCCATGGCATATGGAGGTTCCCAGGCTAGGGGTCCAATCGGAGCTGTAGCTGCCGGCCTACACCAGAGCCACAGCAACTCAGGATCCAAGCCGTGCCCGTGACCTACACCATAGCTCACAACAACGCCAGATCCCCAACCCACTGAGCGAGGCCAGGGATTGAACCTGCAACCTCATCGTTCCTAGTTGGATTTGTTAACCACTGAGCCATGATGGGAACTCCACAAACAGCTTTTAAAAACCACATGCTGCCTATTGTATTCCATTTTCAAGGCTCCTGAATAAAAGGCAAATTCTCAACATAATTCATATAAAGGTTAATTCTTTTTTAACAAAGGGAATGCCCCAAAGTATGAGGGGGTTTTAAGTATTACTTCTTTCTGCAGGATAGTCTAGTAAAATATCAATATTAACTTTTATCTAGTCATTGTTAGAGAGTAGATCAAGGTAAAGTATCCACAGCAATTATGTCTCATAATCCATATGACCTTCTACTCTATTAATTATAAAGACTGCCTTCACTCTCCTTGATAAAACCCACACCATGGTCTGTTCTGGGCCTTGGAGTCTTTTGGCACATTTCCTGAAAAGATCACCGGATATTATGCAGATAATAATGCAATAATTCATTAACTGCTGTCTTCCTCTTGGAAGCCTAGAACCAACATCTGTCTGTCTAAAGATTCTGAAAATGTCCAGGTAAATATCTATGTTTCAGAGCATTTAATTATAAAAATATATATATATATATAAAGTTGTATTGACATGAAATATGTAACAGAAGAGCCTGGCTTGGAAAGCCAGTCATTAAAATTCATAAGTGTAGAAATTTACCATTGCGGCTCAGCAGTAATGAACCCAACTAGTATCCATGAGGATGTGGGTTTGATACCTGGCCCTGCTCAATGGGTTGAGGATCTGTCATTGCCATGAGCTGCGGTGGAGAGCCAGTTGGCTCAGATCTGGCATTGCTGTGGCCAGCAGCGGTAACGCCTATTGGACTCCTAGCCTGGAAACTCCATATGCCATGGATGCTGCCCTAAAATTAACAAAACAAAACAAACAGACTCATTAGTCTAGAAATTACTTGTTTATTTTTGTGAGTTACTTTACAAGGTTCTATGACCTACCCACTTTTATGGACTCAATGGTAGCAATGGGGCTCCATGAACAAAATAATGATGCAAAATAATACATTTAAAATTATGAGGCTGGGTGTTCCCTTTGTGGTGCAGCTGTGGTGCAGATCGCAGACACAGCTCAGATCTTGCATTGCTGTGGCTGTGGTCTAGGCCAGCAGCTGTAGCTCTGATTCGACCCCTATCCTGGGAGCCTGCATATGCAATAGGTGTGGCCTAAAATGCAAAAAATTAACAAATAAAATATAATTATGAGGCTTAAAAGAGAATATTTGCATAGAAGAAGTCTTTGAGGGTGTGATGTTGGCACTTACTAATCTAAGTGAACTACTGCATATTTGGCTATGAGTAGCATTTAATTCATATTTATATTCTATTTAATGTTTCACAAATATCTTATTTTTTAGAATGATAATTTTTAGTCACAATATTTTCTATGCATGCAAATGCTTTAAAATTAACTTCTTGTGCTTGTTCTGTATTTTTAATGCCAAATATATTTATATTTTAGAAATATGGATAAATAAAGTTAATAAAATAAATATGCTGTTACCAGTGATAATTATTGATAAATTCATAGATTAAGGATACTACTATCTCAGCTTTAAGGACACACATAACCTAAAGTGAAGGGAAAGGAAAAGATTCCATACATCGCTAAACAGTGTATGATATCATTTATATGTGGGATCTAAAAAAGGTGAACTTATAAAACTTATAGATACAGAAAGTAGAAGGATGGTTACCCAGGGCTGGCGAGTGGGGAGGAAGGCAAATGGAAAACGTTAATCAAAGAATACAAACTTTCAGTTAGGAAATGAATATATCCTGAGGATTTAATACACAGCATTGTGGATATAGTTAACAATACTGTATTTTTTACATCAAAGCTGGTGAAGAAAGAACAAAAACAAAAACAAACAAAAATAGAGTGTTGTGGCATTTGCTTCTTATTTTCATTTCTAGCACTGTTGCTGAAACTTGGCCTCTGTCCCCCAGTGGCCAATAGAAACTTGGGGACAGAGATTTTGAGAAAGGAGCAGCTTCTACTGCTTTGCCAGGCAAAGGAGGCCACATAAGGCTAATGCCCTAAAGATTGCACCCTCCTTTGGGAAGAATAAGAAGGGGCTTTATAGTTTGAGGGTGGAAAATTGGGCCACAGAAAATGATCAGGGTAGATGCAAGCTTGCATTCTCCTTCAAAACTGATGGAGGTCCTAGAACTGGTTCTGGTGGTCTTTGAAATTATCGCAGTAACCTTCTTCCTGGAATGAAGAATAATTCATTATATAGTTAACATCTTCAATTTGCTGGGGGTTTTATTTCTGCAGAAGAGCTCAAAAATGTTGTTATGTGTACATCTTGAGGAGGAACCAGGACCCTGACCTCAGTTGCACTACTGTTTCTTGACTACTTCTCCTTTGTCTGTGTACCCTCTCTCTTCCCTGACAACAACTGTTTGAACCTACTCTTTAGAACTCAGGGAAGGTTTAGAGGCTACATGAGGCCTATTTCCTACAAACAAGAAATGGAGGACACACAAAGGCTTTTGTGCTCAGAAGCCCTATAGGTTCTTGCTTGGTTTCAGCCTATTCTATATGAAAAACAAAGGCAATTTATATATCCTCAGTTTTCCCTGTCAGAATAGAAGTATTCTCAAAATTAGGAAAAACTTATTATACTGATAAATTGAATTATAATT
Organism: Phacochoerus africanus; assembly: GCF_016906955.1. Lineage (NCBI taxonomy): Eukaryota > Metazoa > Chordata > Mammalia > Artiodactyla > Suidae > Phacochoerus > Phacochoerus africanus. The sequence goes on from NC_062554.1 coordinate 78,819,954, forward strand.
TAAATTCATTAAAGGTGCTCACTAAAGGAAGTATACAATAAATGAAACTGACCACCTAGGCAGAATCTTTGAATTTCATATACTCAAGAGTTTCTCAGAGCAGAACACATCTGTGTATCTTTTAATCATTCATTAAGTATAAAATGATTCCCAAGCTGGTAAAAACAGGAATACCTCACGGGGAACTGTTTGAAGTTTGAGGCTTTCCTGACTTCTGTGCTCTCACGTGCCCTAGGAAATGAAATCATAGTTATTGAAATGGTGGTACATTCTGTCAACTTTTCATTCACTAAGGAATTGATAAATTGTAAAACACGGAGCTGTTAGGAATAAGATTAACACAGAGGGAAGGTACTATTGATGTCATGTTAAAAGTTAGTAGAGATTTCTAGCTAAAATAAGAAAGGTGAAATGAAGGATCCCTCAGGGTTAGAAATATACTCATTGGTTGGTGCTGTGTGTTAGTAACCCCGCAGTCATCTTTAGGGCCAGATAAGAGGCTGAGGGTTCTAAGAGAACATATTATCTAGGTGCATTATGGCTGGTGGCAGATTGGCAGGAATTCTTTGCAAATCCTTCAGAAGTTCCTGAGAATTGTATGGGTGTCAGTTTTGAGCTGCAGTTTCCAAAGTGTTTACTTGTAACTAGAGAGAACAAAGAAATAATAGGAACGGATTCCTACCCTGAGCCTTCCTCATTTCTCATCCTTCTTTCTGTATTTGCTTTTGTCCTAGAAAATGACACAAAGTTGCATCTCACAATGCACAGCCTCTCTAACAGTACTGACCATTAGGAACCTTTTATAACAATGTACTCTTAACTTTGATCCTATTCCCTTTTTTCTTCCTCCATCCCTCTCCATTCCACTTATTAATCTCTGCCATTAGTCATTGTTGATATACAAAAGTTGTGGTGTCTTGAGGTGGCCCCTGCTCTGTGTAAAACACCTGGTTTTGTTCTAGGGGGATTAGTTTGCCCGCAATATCATGTTACCAAATGCCTCGTGACTTGCTCATGTTTACATCTCTTTCTTTCATCATGGAGTTACTTTGAAAAATTCCTACATTTATATCTTATGGGATTCTGTGATCCCTCTAGCTCAGAGATGAAATAGCTAGTGAGTCTTGCTCTTTCTTATAGTAAACTCCATCTACTACATCTAAAGAAATTCCTTAAGCAAGCAGGAACTTTGATTTCACCATTTCCTGTTTTCCAGGACTAGACATTTCTTTTGGTCTTTCCCATTTTTAATTTATTTCAATGGAATTTTGAAGGAATGAAGTAAATATGTGAGCTCAGATATCCCTCATTGCCTTTAGGATAAGATTCAAATCAAAGTAGGGCTTAAGAAGTTCTTCACACCTGACCGTTATCTCATCTACCCTTACACTCTTCTTTCAGGCTTTACTTCCTTTAATCGCTCAAATGTGTCAAGACCTCTCAACCCTTTAGGTCTTGAATCTGCAGCTCTCCCTGGCAATAACCACATTTATCCTGTTCATTACTGAATAAATGAAACCTAGGACACTGTCTAGTAAAAAGAAACTACTCAACAAACATCTATTAAATGAATTATCTTTGAATAATGCAATTAAAACATTTTATATTAGACTTAAAAAAAACCCACAGCTTCCTCAGTATAATTTTCTACTAGCATATATGCAGCCAATATTCTCAAGTAATATTTTTTTCATTTTAACCAAAATATAACATGAACTACAAAATAAAATATTCTATGAGGTGTAACTTTAAGTGAATAAAATGTATTGAAGAAACTACACCTGGAAATCAGTCACCATTCTCCTAGGGACATATCCATCTTGGCCTCTCTCCATGGAAAATTAATCACTTATCACAATATTACATACCATACATTTTACACAATATGTTGATCAGCATGACAGTCCTATAGTATAGCCTTAAGATATGCACTTCTTTGAAAATCTATTTATTTTGGCTTCATGGTATATTATTAATTAAATCCACAGGGCAGGCTGTTCTTTCTCACCTCAGCAGGGCCATAAATATTGACTGGTTATTTTTCTATGTATTTTGGTATTGCTCTCAATCCAATTTCCCACATCTATATTCCTAGGAAGGGAATGCATAAACTGTAAACATGCTTTAATGATGGTCAACTCTGAAAGTTGCTGAGTTGGACTCTTGAGAGTTTAATTATACTTACCTTTGGGTGGAAAACATCCAGTAATAACCAACACATATATTTCATATTTATATTATTTTTCCTAAGTTGCTTTAGAACAAGAGGAGAGGCTGTAAAAGTACAAGTAGTTTAGGTTTTGAACTTTTTTTCTATGTTAAGGAATGTATACTTTATCATGTAACAAGTGAATTTTTTAGGGACTGAAACAAGACTTTCGTTAGCTATACAGGTATTTTTTACAAAGATCAACTTTGCAGAAATATGATTCAAGACCTTTTCATTGGCTAATTTGGTATGTGTGTGTGTGTGTGTGTGACACTAATTAAGTGTTATTTATATTTTTAAGTTCTTTAACTATATTAAACCATATAATCCTCATAATGTCCCCAGGAGTTGACTGTTCTATTTATCTTTATTTTACTAATGAGGAAGCAGGCCAGGAACTAGTACCTAGTTGGTGCCATAGTTGGATTTCAACCCAGGCAGTCTGATTCCAGAGTTCACAGTTTTTCTACCATGCTATAATGCCTTTCTTTGTTGATGTTTTAAATACAGAAATAATTTTTGATAAACTCACAAAAATAGCAAGCATTATATTAGTTGGAGCTTGTATTTGATGTATTTATGTATTCGTTGAGTCTCAAAAGACTGTATAAAAATGTCCATTTCTTCTACATAGGCAACCATACTACCAGTCCTGGTTCTTCTCTCCAGCTTTACCTCTCAAACTGCACCTGTTTGAATCTCTGCTTCAGTCGTAACTGAAATGGCATGTTATCCTTATCCTTACCTTTAAACTCTGTTATGGCCCAGCTAGTGAGTGTGGAATTTTAATATTTTTCATAAACAACTTTTAAGAAATATTTACTGACCTTCAAGATTGAATTAATGTCTTCTTTTGTGCCCCATGTATAGTACCTATTACGTTTTATTGCACTCATCTTTTTCCATACATCTGTCTCTATCAACTTCACAATGAACAAATGAGGAATGGAACTCTGTCTTATCACATTTTATACTTCGAGCACTGTTCCTAACACAAATTGGGAGGCAGTATATTCTAGGCTAATACATGAACAAATGAGTGAATGTATATATAATATATATGTCCAAAATATTGTCAATGGGACATAATAGAGTGCCCCAGCGTGCAAATAGAAAACATGGACCATTGATGGGTCCTGTCCTAGTTTAGCTTAAAAGGATTGGCTCCAGTGATGTTATTTATGCTAGCAGAGATCAAGCAGTTCTACAGGCCCTTTTTTTGTCAGAAAACTTCTTTTAACAGGAGAATAACTGTTGAAATCATCATTATTACCTGCTTATAGCATCATGGGCCCACAGAACATGGACAGTCACTTCTATCGCTGTCTCAGTAATCACCTAAGCTCCCTATTGGAAACTTCTGCCAGGAGAAAGGCAGAAGCTGGTTTTGTAATCTGTGCCTGTTCCCATTCTTTTATAATCCTGAGCAAGAGCAGAATATAAAGGAATGTTCCTTAGAATTAAGAAACTGACTTCGATCTGCTGAGTACATTAGTCTTGCTCCATCTAAATTCAATTAGTACCCCTGTGCGAAGTTCGAACTACTACAGAATTTTCTTCCTGCCAAATTAACTTCTAGTAGATTGTTTCTTCTAACAAATTGAAAATAAGTACATTGTAGTTTATTCTTTAAACTCAGGTAGTTTTTAATAAAAGAAGTAGGAACTCAATAAATTTTAATATAAAATATCTAAATAGCAAATATCTGGAGAACTTTTATGGAATTTTAGCCTAGTGCATGTAATGTAAAATTTAGGGTATGTTAGTACCCACATTTCTTGATTAAAAAAAAAAAACGAAACTGAGGACTTAGACTTCATAGTAATATAAATATTCCAAAGCTGTTATCATACAAAAGTGTATTGGAAAAATGCCAACTTAGCTAATTGCATTCTGCCTTCCTAAATTCTGATGATTGTTAAAAGTTATAAAACATTATTTTTAATAGATAGTGATTCATAAGATTTAGAACTATAATTGAATCAGCAATAGTAACCTCTAAGTGGCATAATTTCCATATCCATATCAATGTAATTAGTTATTACTCTTGTTAGTGAAATGCCTGCTATTTTTCCATAGAGAATTTAAATTTTTCTGTATGAAAGTGATAACACTTCCTTATCATCACAGAGTATCAATAAATATGAGTAATATAGTGACTATAATATTTTCAATAATATTGCTATCTCAGAGTGTTTTTGAAAGCACTGCAACCCAATTTAAATTTAACAAAAAATTGAATCTAACTTGCTTATTTTGCCCTAAATTTAACCATTGTTTTTTCAACTTAGCACCACACATTTGAAAGAACAATTTATGATTACTTGTTTCTCCTCTTTTAATCTATAAATAACTCTTTGGCTTCAACCTCTGATAGTCACAAAAAAAAATTGACACTAACACCACCAATTACAACATGTTTGTTAACTACAGTAGACTCATACTGGGTTTAATTTTGCTTGGTTTATATATGAAAATTCCCCCTTTTTTCAATATGTGTTTTCATTGGTTATATGACATTGATAATTCCTGTCATTTTAGGCATGGCATGATAAGCCATATTTCAGAGACAAGTGAATCCTACAATCTCAGTAGATTAATATAATCTGGCTTATTTTTGCTGATGCCACTTTCAGTGTGGGTTGTTTGGGAATTTTCTCTGCCTTGGCTCTACACCATCTGGAGTGTTTGGTCTCCCACGTTGCATTGACAAGGGAATAGAGCAAAGGAGACATATTGGCTCCTGACCGCCTCATGTTACTATTGCTCAGAGTCAAATAATTCATATGTTCCCATGTAACTATAAGGAATGGTTTAGGGAGTTCCTGTCGTGGCGCTGTGGTTAACGCAGGGTTCGGTCCCTGCCCTTGCTCAGTGGGTTAAGGATCCGGCGTTGCCATGAGCTGTGGTGTAGGTTTCAGACTCGGCTTGGATCCTGCGTTGCTGTGGCTCTGGCATAGGCCAGTGGCTACAGCTCCGATTCGACCCCTAGCCTGGGAACCTCCATGTGCCGTGGGAGCAGACCAAAGAAATAGCAAAAAGACAAAAAATTAAAAAAATAAAATAAATAAGAAGGAATGGTTTAGTAATATATTTGGAAGATCCTAACTTTCTTTTTGTTATGCCTGTTGTTTTAACCTAGCACACTAACCACTCCTTTTCCAACTTCTGGTCCTCCATTCATACCAGGGATATCTTTCCAGTTGTCTTTCAGACTGAAAATATTTGTTGAATAATTCACTTCCTTTATCTGGCTTAATGTCTGCCATCTAGTGAATCCCATTACATGTCCTTGACTTTAGCCATTTTTCTAAGATGTTGACATATAGTGCCAAGCCTTGATGACTCCTAAATGGTATGCAAACTTTAATCTCCATTCCCACTGACATAGCTTAAATCACCATTTCTCATCTAGACTATTGAAAATGACTCTTTAACTGATTTTCTCCTCCTTGCCTTCCCATTCTTCTTGAGTTATTCTGATTCATATGCCATGCTTGTATTAATATCCTTAAATTTTATCAGGGTAGACAATAAGTTTTAAAGGTAGAAATGGCTTATGACTTTTGCCTATGCTAAAAAAAGGATGTTCATTTTATCTTGTCAGATTGAATAATTTTGAAGACATAAACATAAATAGATTTTGCTTTTAAAATTATCATGTTGACAGAAATAAAGAAGCTATCTTAAGAGGAGAGAAAATCAAAGGAGAGAGAAAAGTTATGAAATATTTCAAAACTCTAGGTGATACAGGGAGGCTATTACTATTTGCAATAAACATAAAACTGAAGTTTCAACATGATAATCTCACAAATTGAAGACCATCATTGCAAAATAATTCTTTATTACTTGTATTCATATATTTTAAAAATATGCTTTTTAGGAGTTCCCTTGTCACTCAGCAGGTTAAGGGTCACAGCTGTGGCTCTGGTTACAGCTTTGGCACAGGTACAATCCCTGGCCAGGGAGCTTCTTCATGCTGCAGGTGTGGCAACAAAAAACAAACTGCTTTTCAGAATAGAAAGACTTTTAAAATAAAAGCTCAACACCACTTAACCTATATGATAGGATATGGTACTATATTCTACATCAGCATTATAATGAGCTTCCCTTGAAATAAGGATATTTATATTTGTTCTTTATAATAATAACTGCTTTCTTCCAACCAAACTAATGAAGTCAGATGACCTTGGCTAGCATTATAACATCCTCTTTATGAAAAACAGAACATCTTCATGAGCATTAGGTCACAAATAAACCCTAAATTATTTCTAATTCAAATTTTGAGAGACTCAAAACCTATACTTTTCCTTGCAATGCATGCTTTAATTATTAGCCCTTTTTATCTTCTCTTTTGGAAATTAATTCATTTTGAAAGTTTCAAAATTCATAAGACTTTTTATAAATTGATGAGTAAATTTAGATTTATTCAATTTTTTTTAGTAAATAAATTTAAGGAATATACAAAAAGGAGTCTAAACTCTTCTGGATGTAGTAGAGTCTAGAAAGATCACTGTGTTCTTCTCAAGAGAATGATAAAGATTGAAAAATGTCTCCATAACAGAAAATTTTTAAATTGTTCATAATATAATCAGGATTGCATAAAAACAGCTGTCAGTTTACAGTCTGACATGGAAAATAACATTTATAGGATTTATTTGATAATAAATATCAACACAATTTAAAGAGATGTGTTAAAAGGAGGTTGGTTAAAAGATACAATGTTACAGATGATACCTAAGATATTTTTCACACATCTGTACTGCTTTCAGCCAGCATTGCCAATCCTAAGTATGAGGCTTTCCCAATGGGACTAAAGAATTTTTAAATATGTTGTTTTATATGTCATATGTTTATTGTTTATTTTCTTTATAATAGAAATTTAATTCAGATATCATTAATATACAATAATCTGTACTCATTTAAAATACTCTTCGACATGATAATTTTGGACATATGTGCATACAGACATTTGGACATACAGACACATGAAACCATTGTCACAGTCAATCTAGTGACCAAAGACATCCCTTTATAAGTTTTCATGCTCTCCCAAATTCCACACCTCCCTGCATCCCTAGCCACCCCCAGAAAATCAATCATCTTTTTGTCACGAGTAATAAGTTTCAAATTTTGAGTTTGTATAAATGGAATTAAAAGTATATACTCTTTTTTGTATAATTTATTTTCCTCAGCAAATTCTGAGATGCATCATTTTGATGAAAGTATCAAGAGATCTTAACATTTTATTGCTGAGTATCATTCTTTGTAAGGGCACACCAGAATTTCTTTATCCATTCATCTGTTAATGGATATTTAGCTTGTTTCTAGATTTAGCTACTAAAAATAAAGTTTCTAGACACATTTGTGGGTATGTAAGACTATGTATGGAACGTATGATTTCATATCCCTCCAGTTAAAAAGTGACCATGTGGTAGATAATATGGGTTTTTTTTTTTTTTTGCCTTTTTGCCTTTCCTAGGGCCTCTCCCTTGGCATATGGAGGTTCCCAGGCTAGGGGTCTAATCAGAGCTGTAGCCGCTGGCCTACATCAGAGCCACAGCAACGCAAGATCTGAGCCACGTCTGCAACCTACACCACAGCTCACAGCAACGCTGGATCCTTAACCCACTGAGCAAGGCCAGGGATCAAACCCACAACCTCATGGTTCCTAGTCAGATTCATTAACCACCAAGCCATGACAGGAACTCCTGGTAGATATTATGTTTAACTTAAGTGTCTGTTGCAAAGTGGTTTCATCATTTTTCACCCAATGCAGCAGTGTATAAAACTGACAATTTTTCCACATCTTTTCCAACTCTTGGTATTTTTAAACATTCCAATAGGCATGTAGTGTTATCTCATTTTTGTTTTATTTCCTGTGTCCTTAGCAACTGATAATGTTGAGCAACTTTCACCTGATTGTGTTATCCACCTATCTCCTTTGCTGAAATATCTGTTCAAATACTTTGCCAATGTTAGTATTGTATGGTTATTATATTATTATCAAGTTTTGAGAGTTTTTATACATTCTGAATACAAGTCCTTGCAAATATTTTTTTCCAGCCTGCTTATTTTTCTTTTCACTTTCTTAGCAATATTTGTAATAGAGCACAGTTTTAAAATTTGACATTCAATTTATCATTTTTGTTTCACCATTGGGGATTATTCTTTTAGAGTCATCTCTAAGAAATCTTTACCTAATCCAGAGTTATTACTAGAAATATTAAAAGTGAAAGTGTTACAGTTTTAGGGTTTATATTTATGCCTCTAATCCATTTGAGTTCATTTCTGTATATACTCAAGGTATTTTTTTTCCTAACTTATAAAGTTTTTTTTCCTAACTTACAAATATTCAACTTTTCTACCACTGTTTATTGAGAAGACTATTACCTTTTCTCCACTTAAATATCTGAACATTGTTTGTTGAAAATCTTTTGTTCACATATGCCTGAGTGAAACTACTTTTAGACTCACTTTTGTGTTCTATTGATCTATTTACCTATCTTGACATCAGTACTACACTCTCTACAATGTGGCATTAAAAATATATCTTGAATGTAAGCAGTGTTATTCCCATCATTGTTTTACCTTCAAAGTTATTTCGGCTGTACTAGACTAGGACTTATGAATTTCAATCTGCATTTTAGAGTTAGTTTCACAATTTGAACTGAAAAGTATGCTAAGAATATTGATTTACATTGCAGTAAATCTATGGATCAAATTGTGAGAATTGGAATCATAACAATATTTAGTCTTCCTGCCTAGGAACTTGATCTATCTCCCCAGTTATGTCGATTTTTTTGCCTATTTGTTTTATAAAATTTATGTAATTTTTATTGTATTTTCTATGTACAGGTATTGGTTATTTTCTGTAAATTTCATTCCTGAATATTAAATATGTTTTATGTGATAGTATAGGAACTGTCATTTTTATTTTATGATTGTTTGTTGGTTGTATGTAGAACTACAAATAATACTGTGTAGTACTGACAACTCGCTAAACTCATTCAAATGACTTTTATAAATATATTCCTAAAGATTTTCTCAATAGGCAACCATGTCATATCTGAATAAAGAAAATTTTATTTATTCTCTAATCTTTCTTCTCTAGTGTTTTATTCTGATTTGTATTTCAATGATTTCCAATATGATCTTATTTGCTTTATTTTGCAACTTGGTGTTTAATTTACCCTTTACTATTTATTTCTTAGGGTAGAAGTCGAGGTTATTATTTCAAGAACGTTCCTTTTATCTAATAGAGTGCAATAGAGTTATAAATTTTCCCATATGCATTATTATGCTGGCATTCCACAAGGATCATATGACATGTTATTTTTAATACTAATTTCAACTTTGATTTTTTTTTGACCTTTTTTTAAATATTATTTGATCTCTAAATATTTGAAGATATTCCAGAGATTTCCAGTTGTTTCTAATTTAACTAATTTGTGATCAGAAAACATATTTTAGATGAATTCCTGTAAATTCATTGTACTTAGTTTTATACATCAAAATGTCATATATTGTATAAAATATTCCATTGCACTTACATAGAATGCATATACTCTGCTGTTTTTCTGTATGTGATTTATAGGTCAAATGTTTTAAGTTGGTGAATGGGTTTGTGGAAATCTTACCTTTTGTTCTGATTCTTCAATCAGCATTTGAGAGGGTGAGATTACAATCTTTGAATTGTGAATTTGTCTAGATTTTCTTTCTCTCAATTTTTGATTCCTTTATCTTGAAGTTGTTATTAGATTTGTTAATATTAAAGATCATCCTGTCATTCTGATGAATTAACCTTCTTTATTATTAGTAATGTTCTTTGTTCTCAAATTTACTTTATCTGATACTAATATAGCCATTCCAACTTTCTCTTGATTTGTGTTAGCATGATGTATCTTTTTGCATTTTCTTTATTTCAACCATTTCATTTTAATTTAAAGCTTTTTTTTTTTTTTTAAAGACAGCACTTTGGTCTTTCCTTTTTATTCAATCTGGAAATCTCTGCCTTTTCATTGTGGTGTTTGAAACATTTACATTTAATGTGAATATTAATAAAGTTAGGTTACAGTCTATCTTCTTATTTCTTATTTATTTTTAATTTGTTCCACTTTTCCTCATTTTCAGTCTTCTTTTATATTGGATATTTTTATGATTATATTTCTGAATCTTTGTTGCCTTGATTAAAATTCTGCTTTGTTATTTTAGGGGTTACCTTATTGTTCATATTATATATCTTCAAATTATCATAGCCTTCCTTCAGGCCGTAGTAAACCATTTAGCATTTAGCATAAGAATCTTAAATAGCATACTTCAATTTATGCTTTATCACATGTTATTCTACTGATGTTAATATTCTAATCACATATAATCCCCATATTGCTTTATTATTCCTTTTTGTCTAAAAAATCTTTTAAAATGATTTAAATAATAAGAATATATATAGTTACAATTTCCAGTGCCCTTATTTATTCTTTTGGGTTGATCTGTATTTACAACCAGAATCATTAATATTTCCTTAGCATTTCTTAAAGTGGTGCAGATCTGCTTGTGAGTAATTACTTCAGATTTAATGTGCCTATAGAAAAACCTTGATTAAACCCTTGCATTTTGAAAATATGTTTGCTGAGTATAGAATTCTAGGTTGATTGTTTTTCCCAATTTCAGTACTTTAAAGATATTGCACCACTATTTTTCATTTTAATTTTTTATTATTTCTGAAGAGAAATGTACAGTTACCCTTATCTTTATTTCTTTATACATAACACAATTTCCTTCCCTGGCTACTTTACAGATTTTTCCTTTATCACTTGATTTGAGCGATGTGATTCTCCGTGATCTTCATGTGTTTTTTTTTGTTGTTGTTTTGTTTTATTTTTATCAAACACTGTACTGGTTGAGCTTCTTAAATCTGTGGGTTTACAACTTTCATAGTTTCCATAAAATTTGAAAGAAAATATTCATTATTTCCTCAAAAATATTTTGTCACCTTCTTTCCTATACTTTGTGGTGACAAATTATATGCACATAAAGCAGTTGAATTTTTTTTAATAATCTTTGGACTTTTTGTTTCAATTTGGATAGTTTATATTGCTATGCTTTCATGATAATTAGGATTTTTTTCTTGTTTAATCTTCCATTAACCTCCTTCAGTACATTTTTCTGTTCAATTATTGTACATTTGATCTTTACATTTTGATTTTGGTCTTTTTGATATATCTATATTTCTACTTGTTTTTGAACATGTAAAAAAATTTTGTAATAATTGTTTTAATGTCTTGCCTGCTAACTCTCTTTTCTATGTCAGTTCTGATTTGGCTTTGATTGATCTTCATTATGGCTCATATTTTCCTTCTTTTCATGCCTGGTAATTTTTCTATTGGATTCTAGAGAACATATATTATATCTTATATTTGCTTCATATTTTGAATTTCTGTAAATATTCTTGAGTTTTATGTGGGTTGCTGCTATGTTATTGTCCTCTTATGGAAATAAGAACACAACAGTACTTGGCCTACGGCTCTTTTTTTCCTCCATTACTGAGGCAGCACTTTCAATACTTCTAAATATTCTTCAGAATATCGATAATATTCTGAGTATCCACTGAATATTCAGTGACTATGACTTATGGCTAGTGGAGTTACATACATATTCATTTACATACATATTCATTTCTTTATGACAGCTGGGATTTCTACCTTTATCCCACTTGGGTGTTTCTTTATTCGGCTGTAGGTAGTTTCCTCAAATATATAAACTGACCCATGTTCACCTAAATACTCAAAAGGGGTCATATTAAGATCTCAGGAGTTCACTATGCAACTTGCTTCCTTTGGTGTTCCATAAACTCTAGCAGTCTTAATCCCTCGGAGTTCTTAATTCTATTTCTTCAACTCAAAGTTTCCACTGGGCTTTGTACATATTCCTTTGTGCTACATTTTCCCCTGGATACTCTATCTCCAGTGGCTACACCTGCAAGGTCTACATCATTTTCCTTTCTATAGTGACCATTATTCTTCATTGCCTCATGTTCTGTGCCTTGAAACAATTGTCTCATAAAACTTGTCCATATTTTGTTTTTGCTGCTGGTGGGAAGATAAATTTAGTGTTTTCGTAACTGTATTTTGGATAGAAGAGGAAATCTTTTATAAGATTTTTAGTTGCTATTAAATAAACACAATATTAGATAATTTTTGCATGTTGTCCCAAACACTTAACTACATTATGTATAACCAACAAGTCAGTGGTAGAGCCTCAATTTCAATGAAACTCATAAGTTTTCAGCTCAATCTAAATTAACTACCCTGATTAAAGTATAGACCCAGGATATTCTACATTAAGACAAGTATATTAAAAATCATATCTAGTTTACTATTAACAGATAAAATATAAAATTTTGTTCTTGTTTTTTTTAAGTAGAACACAATAAAATATTGTTTAATGTAAAATTGTCCCCAGGAGGCCTTTTCAGAATTAAACTATAGATATATTCTCTGTTCTCTTGATAATTAAGCTGAAAAATCTAATTGGATAATTAAGATATTTTATTGAAACATTTCCTCTTTATAGACCACAAGGGAAAAGAAGCCAAACTATTTGTATTTATGACAAGCAGAATGATGGAGCAAGTGAGTTGTAATCATCCCCCTACCTTGACTGACACTCATTCCAAAGAGAGAGGTGCCCAGATTGCAACAGCATGCAGCTTTCAAACTGTCCTTTTCACTAATGCAGAAAAAAATCCTATGCATGGATACAATTAGATATTCTAATACTAAGTGAAGTTAAGTCAGAAAGAGAAAGACAAGTACCATGTAATATCACTTATATCTAAAATATGGCACAAATGAAACTCTCTCCAAAACGTAAACAGGCTCACAGACAGAGAATGGGAGGAAGAGGGATGAAGGAGGAAGAGGGAAGAAATGAGATGGATGAGGGATTTGGGGTTGGTAGATGCAAACTATTACATTTAGAATGGATAAGCAATGAGGTCTTGCTGTATAGCACAGGAAATATGTCCACTCACTTGGATAGACCATGATGGAAGAGAATATGAGAAAAATAATATATATATGACTGGGTCACTATGCCACACAGCAGAAATTGATGTGACGCTGTAAATCAACTAAACTCTAAAAAAAAAAAAAAAAAAAGCCCATAACCAAACATCTGACAATTACTTACTATTTCTTATTCCTGAGTCTTGGGCAAACATTATCAAGAACTGCTCTTTCTCCTTTCTCATAGTGAATATTGAGGGCATTAACATTGATCCATACAATGGCAGTCTTAAAATTTTTATTACAGCTCTAAGAGGAAACTATTAATTTTCCTTTTTAAAAAACAGGTTGAAATTCCTTTCTATATTGAAGAATAAGCGACAGTGAAATTTTCCTGTTTTTCTTTTTTCTTCTTTTCTTTTTTTTATTGTTATTTCCCCAATACAATTTTTTTTCTACTATACAGTATGGTGACCCAGGTACACAAACATGTATACATTCTTTTTTTCTCACATTATCATATTCCATCATAAAGGACTAGACATAGTTCCCAGTGCTACACAGCAGGATCTCATTGCTAATCCCTTCCAAAAGCAATAGTTTGCATCTATTAACCACAAGCTCCCAATTCATCCCACTCCCTCCCTCTCTCCCTTGGCAATCACAAGTCTACTCTCCAAGTCCATGAGTTCCTTTTCTGTGGAAAAGGTCATTTGTGCCAAATATTAGATGCCAGATAGAAGCAATATCATATGGTATTTGTCTTTCTCTTTCTGACTTTACTTCTCTCAGGATGAGGGTCTCTAGTTCCATCTGTGTTGCTGCAAATGCATTATTTCATTCTTTTTTATGGCTGAGTAGTATTCCATTGTGTATATATACCACATCTTCCTAATCCAGTCATCTGTTGATGGACATTTGGGTTGTTTCCATGTCTTGGCTATTGTGAACAGTGCTGCAATGAACATGTCTTTTTTAAGGAAAGTTTTGTCCAGATATATGCCCAAGAGTGGGATTGCTGGGTCATATAGTAGTTCTATGAATAGTTTTCTAAGCTACCTCCCTATTGTTCTCCATGGTGGTTGTACCAGCTTAGGTTCCCACCAGCAGTGAAAGAGGGTTCCCTTTTCTCGACACCCCCTCCAGCATTTGTCCATTGTGGACTTATTAATGATGACCATTCTGACTGGTGTGAGGTGGTATCTCAGAGTAGTTTTGATTTGCATTCCTCAAATAATCAGGGATGTTGACCATTGTTTCATGTGCTTGTTGGCCATCTGTATATCTTCCCTGGAGAAAGGTCTATTCAGGGCCTTTGCCCATTTTTCCCTTTGGTTGTTGGCTCTTTGGCTGTTGAGTTGTATAAGTTGCTTGTATATTGCAGAGACTAGGCCCTTGTCAGTTGCATCATTTGAAACTATTTTCTCCCATTCTGTAAGTTGTCTTTTTGTTGTCTTTTTGGTTTCCTTTGCTGCACAAAAGCGTGTCAGTTTGATTAGGTCCCATTGGTTTATTTTTGCTTTTATTTCTGTTGCTTTGGGAGACTGACCTGAGAAAACATTTGGAAGGTTGATATCAGAGAGTGTTTTGCCTGTGTTCTCCTCTAGGAGTTGGATGGTATCCTGTCTCATATTTAAGTCTTTCAGCCATTTTGAGTTTATTTTCATGCATGGTGTGAGGGTGTGTTCTAGTTTCACTGATTTACATGTAGCTGTCCTGGTTTCCCATCAATGCTTGCTGAAAAGACTGTCTTTTTCCCATTTTATGTTCTTGCCCTCCTTTGTCAAAAATTGACCATAGGTGTTTGGCATCCCTATTCTGTTCCATTGGTCTGTCTGTCAGTTTTGGTACCAGTACCACACTGTCTTGTTGACTGTGGCTTTGTAATAGTGCCTGAAGTCTAGGAGAGTTATGCCTCCTGCTTGGTTTTTTTTCCCTCAGAATGGCTTTAGCATTCTGGGTCTTCTGTGATTCCATATAAATTTTTGGATAGTTTGTTCTAGTTCTGGGAGAGTGATACCTCCTGCTTGGTTTTTGTTTCTCAGGATTGCTTTGGCGATTCTGGGTCTTTGGTGGTTCCATATTAAGGTTTGGATTGTTTTTTTCTAGTTCTGTGAAAAATGTCCTGGGTAATTTGATAGGAATTGCATTGAATCTGTAGATTGCTTTGGGTAGTATAGCCATTTTTAGTATTACTTTTTCTAACCCAGGAGCATGGAATATCTTTCAATTTCTTTACATTCTCAGTCCAGGATCCATTCATGATCAAAACTCTTACCAGGACTTCCCATGTGGCTCACAACATAACTACTCAGCGTTCCTTCTACAGTGGCTGTGGCTTAACCACTAGCTCAGGAAGTTCCATGTGCCTCAGGTGTGGCCACTTGTTTAAAAAAAGAGAACTCTTACCAAAGTGGGTATAGAGGGAACATACCTTAACATAATCAAAGCCATGTATGACAAACCAACAGCAAATATAATACTGAATTGAGAAAAGCTGAAAGCCTTCCCGCTAAAATCTAGAACAAGACAAGGATAACCACTATCACCCCTGTTATTCAACATAGTACTGGAAGTCCTAGCCATAGCAATCAGACAAACAAACAAACAAAAAAATAATAAAAGCCATCCAAATAGGAAGAGAAGAGGTAAAGCTGTCACTGTATGCAGATGACATGATACTATATATAGAAATCCCTAAGGGCTCAACCCCAAAACTACTTGAACTGATCAACAAATTCAGCAAAGTAGAAGTATTTAAGATTAAGATTCAGAAATCAGTTGCATTTTTTCCTGTTTTAAACGTCTCAACTCTTTTACTTTTTCCATCACTCTTTCTCCTTTTACTTTGTATAAAACCTCTGTATTATTCAAACCAAGTTCATATCATATCTTTTACAGATTTTTTAAACTATGTTAGCAGTGTATTATCACATATTATTGGGTAAATTTCTATTTTTACCTATTCTGATTATAATCCCTTGTGGATCATACTATTTTGGTAGACCTTAGGCCACTCACTGAACATATGTATTCAAACTAAGTTAAATGGACTCTAACTGCATAGATTTAGAAATTCTGAAATTCTCATCAGGAGACATCTGAATATTAAACATATAATTACATGTGTGATATTAAGTCATAATACACATTTTTGGCATTTTAAAATTCATAAGAAAAAATACAGTAACATTTATAGAAATAAGCTTGTTTTAGAAGCATGGGTTTATTTCTCTTTACCTGAAGTTGTCTGTTACCAGGTTTAAAGAAAACATAGGTGCAAATTGTTTGTAATAGTACCAGCTTTGAGAGTTGAAAGAAATGAATAACTTAAAGACAAATCCCTTATATTGTATATTTGCACCTGTTTAAAAGTGATATTCTGCCTAGTGCTTTACAAAAACAAGTTGGTAGGAATATAATTTAAATAAATGAATACAAAATGTAAGTATTTAATTTTAAAAACTGGAATTGCAGCTTTTAGTTTTTCTTTTCCGTTTTCTTCGTGCCTATACCTGCAAAGACCCCTGTGGTTTAAATAACCAGTGTGTGTACACTAATAAAAATCCCATTAAATTAAATGGCCAGTAGGCATGTAGAATGTCCTGTCGCAATTTCAGAAGACAGTTTGTTACCAGACACCCTGCTATGAACATTTTATTTTATCAGGTTTAAGAAAAACATTTATAAAATCTATTTATTTCTATTTTAAAAGTTTAGAGGATCCTGGGAATGGTGGCTTTATAATTTTGTTTTCTCTTCATCGAATGAAACGGCTGGGTGGATTCCCCATCAGGCACTATGTGGAATACCCTATAGCAAATGTATATAATCAACACAATCGGTCAGTAATTTTCATCCCCTTACTATTATTTCTTTCTTCCATTTGTGAGCAATAAAAGTGGCAATTCAGGCATATTGTATTATAGGAAAGTGTTTACAGCACATACTGTACCTCTCTCCTGACAAAAATAATTTCAGAAATATAGAACTATTTTTTCTTGCAAATGTTCTCTGCCTTACTTTAGCTCCCTTACTTTTTAAATAGGAGCATGAGTTCACATATTTTGAAGGTGGAATTTCTTATAACAGTTTAAGGTAGCACTTTCAGTAATGGTTGAAACAACGGTAATAATAGAAAAAAGTTTAAAGCCTGTAAAGGGGAAGGAGGAAATGAGTCTCATGAAGCTTGGAAAACCAATCAAAGAGAAAGGAAGATAATGAGAAACTGGTGGTAATTTTGGGGGGAGATAAAGGAAAATCGCAGAGAGAGAGAAACAAAAGTCATCCGTAAAATCAAGAGAATCATGTCCTATGATTGGAAAAAAATATGGTGAGAATTTTGCATCATTTAGGATGAGCAGGCAGCAAATATGCTTTGGCCTCTGTATTCTCAGAAAACCAAAAACAAAGCAGGATACAGATTAAGTAATTTGGAGAGTATGAAACAGATGTCAGAATGGTAGTTTAGCAGCACTGAACAGAGAAGGTATTCCTGCTAACCCATGCAGGTTACATTTGGGGTCAGCACTAGAAGGGTAATGTGTATTACCTAGTAAAGGACAGTGAGGTCGGCACAGGTTTGTGGGTTCTATCCCTGGCCTCGCTCAGTGGATTAAGGACCGCTGAGAAACAGGAGACTGAGGAGAGAAACTATTGCTCTTATAAGGCTCAGATGCCAACTTAGGGAATGGAAAATGTTTTACACTTAGAGGCCAATTGATGGATTTACAGACAAAAATAACCTATAATTTTTCATATGCAGATTAAATCTTCATAGGGTAATTAATATGTAACATTTTAAAATAAAATCTCAGATTTCATGTGAAAAGGTAATTGATTATATTTCTAGTATTTTCATTAGTACTAGTAATGGAGAAGGAGGCTATTTCAACTGACTAATAATCAGTGAAACCTTATCTCAGGGAAGCTCCCTTACTTTTTAAATAGGAGCATGAGTTCACATATTTTGAAGGTGGAATTTCTTATAACAGTTTAAGGTAGCACTTTCAGTAATTAAAAATTTATGTGGAAACCACATAAATGAAGTAATACATGTAGAAGTAAAATAAAGTTTTGTTGAATGAGTCATCTGGGTTATAAACCATTTAGTAATCAAAATAACTGAAATATATAAGCCATGTCATTTGTATTTGGATTTTAATTTTTTTATTAGAATATAGTTGATTTACAGTGTTTTGTCAATTTCTGATGAAAGTGCAGTGAACCAATCATACACTAATATACATTCTTTTTCTCATACTATCTTCTATCATGTTCCATCCCAAGAGATTGGATATAGTTCCCTCTGCTGTACAGTAGGACCTCATGTTTTTAAAATCAGTTTTCAGTTCCACTGAGATAAAGGTTGAAAGGGTCACTTAAAAATCTAAAACATGGAATTCCTCTTGTGGCTCAGCAGGTTAAGAACCCAGCTAGTATCCATGAGGATGTGGGTCTATCCCTGGCCTCGCTTAGTGGGTTAAAGATCCAGCATTGCTGTGGCTGTGGTGTAGGCTGGCAGCTGCAACTCTGATTCGACCCCTACCCTGGGAACTTCCATATGCTGTAGGTACAACCCTAAAAAGAAAAAAAAAAAAAAAACTAAAACATGGTCTAGATTCACTGCTTTTTCTTCTCTTCAGAAATAATTCTCTATTTATTTTAGTGAATATATTTGACATATAACACTGTTTAAATTTAAGGTATAAAATATTTTGGGAGTTCCCGTCGTGGCGCAGTGGTTAACGAATCCAACTAGGAACCATGAGGTTGAGGGTTCGGTCCCTGCCCTTGCTCAGTGGGTTAACGATCCGGCGTTGCCGTGAGCTGTGGTGTAGGTTGCAGACGCGGCTCGGATCCCGCGTTGCTGTGGCTCTGGCGTAGGCCAGTGGCTACAGCTCCGATTCAACCCCTAGCCTGGGAACCTCCATATGCCGTGGGAGCGGCCCAAGAAATAGCAACAACAACAACGACAAAAGACAAAAAAATATATATATATATTTTGACTTGATACTTTTATATATTGTGATATGTTGCCTTTGTAGCAATGATTAACATCTCTATCATGTCACAAACTGTCATTTCTTTTTAGTGGTTGGGATAATTAAGATCTAGTCAGAAAATTTGATGATTTTAATGCAATATGGTTCTCTATATTCTACACTGTATGTTAAATCTCTAAGACTTATTTATTACTAGCAGCAATTTTGTACCCTTAAGCAATATCTGTTCCCCCACCCTCATGCCCTGGTAATTGCCACTTTACTCTGTGTTTTTATTAGTTGGGCTTTTTTTGGGTATATATACATGTGATATCATGCAGAGTTTGCCTTTCTCTGACTTTTCTTATTTAGCAAAATGTCCTCAAGATCCATCTATGTTACTGCAAAGGTCAAGGATGATTTCTTACTTATGGCTGAATAATTTGCATGAATATGTATCTCACATCTTCTGTATCCACCCATCTGTTGACAGACACTTAAGTTGTTTCAGTATCTTAGGTTATTGTGAATAAAAGTGAAATGAACATGAGATTGCAAATGTCACTTTGAGATACTGACTTAATTTCCTTATCTTCTTATACCAAGAAGAAGAAATGTTGGATCATTGGTAGTTGTTTTGGGTTTTGTTCTTTTTTTAGCCACACCTGCAGCATGTGTAAGTTCCGGAGGCTAGGGTTCAAAACCATGCCAAACCAGCACCTTGAGCCATAGCACTGACAGCACCAGGTCCTTAACCTACTGAGCTGACAGGGAACTTCCATGGTAGTTCTAATTTTAATTTTTTCAGAAACTTCTACATTGTTTTCTACAATGGCTGTACCAATTTGTATTCCCACAAAAGTTCCGTTACTTCACATCTTTGTCAACACTTGTTATCCTTTGCTGTTGCCTTTTTTTTATTTTAACCATTCTAACAGGTGATAGGTTCACTGTATTCAAAAATATTCATTACTGTTTTTGAATTTATTGAAAATGTATTGAGTTCCTAATACATATCATCTCATGTTAGGGCTAGATACTGGTTACAAAGTAAATAAAACAGATGTATCTCCTCATTATTACTTACAGTTTGAGGATATTGAGAGAATAAGTACTTAATAAATATTAAGCTGTGGACAGCACAGGACATGTTTTATTTACTTACAACCACAATGGACTATATAATTGGAATTGAGTTTGTTCTTTTAAAAATAAAAACAAAAAAATCTTAAATCCTATGTGTGCTAGTTAGACCACTGGTCTTGTACATTGAAGTTAGAAAACTCCAAAACGCACTCATGGATTTTCAGATATATTCCAGTTACATAATCTGTGCATAATGAGATCCTAGTCTAGTAGCTATACTACCACAAATTCACTGCATGGCCTTGGGCAAGAAACTTACTGTCTATGTGCCTGTGTTTCATTATTTTGAAAATGAACTTTAAAATTCCTAAAAATAACTGTAATTTGCTGGAAGAAAATTAAGCCCCATTGCTGTGTGACTAAATCCAGTAGGGGGGAGGGTATGTCAACTGGACATGAAAAAATTAACCTGTGAGCTTTCGTTAGATTAGAAGGAAGGACACTGGTGCATATAGATGGGTTTCCCTACGTGGTGGTGAACTGCTTCTCCAGCTTTATCTAATGCTGGTTGAGCCGGAGTCCACTGTTCTTCCATTGTTCTGCTTTACCACGGAAACCCCACACATACCTTTGCTTTACTCTGCCACAGTTACAGTTTTATCATTTGTTTCACCCCATAGAATACCTTTTTAAGTGTCTGATCCTTGTCAGACATAGAATTCTGATTAACTTTATCTTAGAGGCTCAGAAGTCAAGAGTGAACCATATTCCTGATACAGCACTTTATGTAGCTGTCGTGTAACCAGAAATATACTACTACTAAAGTGTCACCATCTCTTCTCTTACAAGGTTAATGTAAATGGGGGGGACTGTGTAAATACATATACCATTTTCAGTTAGTAAAATACACTGAATCAATTTTCATGATCATACTTTTTTTTAACCATAATTTTCTTTAGAAGAATAAGGACATAAAAGATGTCATGATTGTTATAAATAATAGTAATAATTATTTATACTGTTATATTTTTTCTTGAATTCATGCAGTTTACATGGCATATGTGTATATATATATATTATACTGTTAAGTGAGTAGACACATATACTTGAGATATATAAGGGGCCATGTCACAAGTCAACTTTGTTAAGAGAACCTAGCTTAGAATAGTGATGAGAGGAGTGAGTGTGTCTCTCTTAGAATGGTGAGTCTAGAAATCTGGGTGTCATAATTAGTTTTACCGTTAGCCAGCAGTGAAAACGCTTGTAGGTCACTTAAATTATCTCAGCTGCTACTTCCTCAATAGAAACTCCACTGATGTTGAGTTAGATTATAGCTAAACTTTCTACAGATCTGTAGTTATCACCAAACCCAGGCTATTGTGTAAATCTTTTCTTGGCTTTAAAGGAGTTTGTTTATCAAAGCCAGATAGAATGCTAGCAAGAGAAATTTCTGTTTGTACTGTGATTCAAAGCATGTCAGGAACTGCCAGGGAAGCTAATTTGCTCTCTAGAGACCTATTAATAAATCAAATGGAGGCATATAAATTAATTAAGGATAACTGACCCTTAGGTGGTTGGAATACGTGAGCTGTTCTAAATGGAGACTCATGCCAGGAAATATAGAGCAGGTTTCATACTATGACAATAGTGAAAGACCCTCTACCAGCCAAGATGTTTTTAGAGTTGATGGTAATTGCTTCTATAGAAGACTGATCAATAGGTACCTTGTTCTTTTCATTTAAATATAGATATTAATATAATTTCTGAAATTTATCTTGTGAAGAACTGGTTTTGCAGCTCTTATTTTTAAATTAAGATTGCAAGTTTCGCATATTAAAAACAGCTCATAAAAGGCAGGTGAACTTCCTAATATTTCTCCTAAAGCCCTGGTTATAAAGTCTAATTGGTTATCTGTGTGCTGTACCTGAATGAACTATTACCGTCTGGTGGGTACAATCCAAATCTCAGGTGTAAGACCTCTAAAGGAAAAAAAAAAAACTAGAGAAATATGCACACAGCTTGGGGTTTGTGAAGTTATTCTAAAATGCATTTTAACGTCTATCCTAAAAATAGTATAGTGTATTATTGTATATTTTGACATGCAAAATATGATTTTGAACCTGCAGCATCAGCATTCTATAGGAGCTTGTTAGAAACTGAATCCTAATCTGTAATTTAATAAGCTCTTCAGGTGATTTAATGCACATCAAATTTGAAAAGTACTGATAAACACTATAATTATATTTGCTTTTAAAAATAATTGTAATGTTATAATAACTAAACTTTCAATCAAATAACACTCTAGGTTACACTCTCTTTAGCCTGTAATTTTTGATTCTCTAGCCCACTATCCCAGTTCCCTACTCCCTGTCACATACAATGAGAAGCCATAGGGTATAGTTGGGAAGTCATAGCTAAAAGATGTAGGAGTGGGTCTTTCATAAGTTACTTTAATTCTCTAACTTAAACAGGTCTAAACTTAGCTCCTCCCATCTCCCCACCAAACTTGCTAACTCCATTCCAGACCCACTAATGTTCCTGCTTTAGAGCCTTTTTACATGTGGTTCCTCTGCCTGAATGTTCTTCCTTCCAGGCATGTACATAGCAAACTCCCTTCCCTCCTTTCCATCAGCTTCCTCTTAAACATATTTAATCATAGAAGCTTGCTGTATCCTATATCTACCTACTTCTCACTCAATTGTAATTTCCTAGAGACCAAGAAGTGAATCTAGCTCATCTTTATCATCTCTATCAGTTCTTACTGTAGATAAGATCTCATAATTATTCTTTGCCATAATAAGATGAATAACCACAAGGATGATGAATTAGCTACATGAGATAGGAGATGTTACTGAAAGAATCTGAGTTGCACTGTCTTGAAAGAGAATAATTGTAAATAGTGACGTGCAAACGGTAAAGCTCATGTGGTACATAGTCTTGTGTGGAAATGTGCACATGGTGAAAATTGAATAAAGCGATGCAGTTAAATTCTAGCTCAGGACCAAAGCACATTAAATGACTTTCATTATATGCCCTACCGTATTATTATATTTCACATAAAAGAAAAAGTTTTAGGGCTGGTAGCATAAAATCCATCTTCACATATTTGAAATATTATGTCTCACACAGAGTAATAGTCCCCCACAGCAGTAGAAAATAAAGACATGCTGGAAAGGAAAGGGATTTATTTTTTTGGGTAATATTAGAAATGTTGTGGCCAATATCATTTATGCTACAGCACATTAAAAAATAGTTTATGGGACTATTTCAGATATGTATTTTGTCCAGAATGTCCCAGCAAACACAAAGAAAGGACCACAGATCTAGAAGACAAATTCTACTTATGGTGTGCAGTTTTAGAAAACAGAATAAGTATCAGAATATTAAAGTTATAAGTAAACATATTTTATTCATTAAAAAGAATAATTTTAATAATTACAACATATCAATAATTGAGTAAGCTTCTCTAAGAAGTAGGAACTAATTGTCTGGGTTGATTTAAAAGATTTGTATGTTCAATATGTGTTTTCCAGCATGGCACCTAAGACACTTTCTAAATTTGAGAGTATATGAGTCTATGCTTCCATTCAAGTGGCACAGATAAATTTTGCTTATTTTTGTGCCCCCTGGTGAAATTTTAATAATTAAGATGATTGAATCCTGGTCTTTGGATTAAGTGAGATTGTAATTGTACTTCTATGTGTTTCATAACTCCACCTTGTACCCCAGTGTTCAATAATTTCTGTTGACTGAGTAACTTATAATTATATAGTAATAATACAGTAAGGCATATAATGAAAGTAATTTAATGCACCCCGATCCTGAGCTCAAATTTAACTAATGACCTTAATCAATGATAATCGTGAATCTTTCCACACTGGATCATGCACCAGCAGGAGCTTCACCATTTACAAGTCATTTCCAAGCATAGGTACTGGGGTCTTTATTTTTCACTTCTTCCTTTCCTTAAGAATTTCGTTCTCTGTTTTGGAGCTTGAAAGTGTCCTGAGCCGTTGCAGACGATATCATCCAAAACAGACATTTTCATATGTGGATAGGTATTGCTTTTCTCTACAGCTGCTACTGGTATGATTACATTCTCAACTTAAGTCTTTTACCAAGATGTTATTAGAAAAGAAAAATTGATATGGCTCCTGATCACAACTCTCCTTTGCAGCTCTTGAGGATGGGCACTACAGAAGTTTCCATATAAATGATAATACCATTCCACTGCCTTCCCTTGACCCTCTTCCATGGACTTAAAACTCCCTTTATGGCTAATGTCCACTGTATTTTCTTACTTTGGTTCAACTGAGACAAGGGACACTCTTTATAAACACTGAGTTTTCCATTTTTTTTTTGCATATTTATTGTTTGTTTCCTTTCTTAAAAGAAGTTAAAGGCTATTGCTCTCCAAATTATAATTGCTGACTGAGCTCCAAGAATCTATTTTGTAAGTTAAATTAAAATAATCCAAGTCAGAGTTCCCGTGGTGGCTCAGCGGTTAACGAATCTGACTAGGAACCATGAGGTTGTGGGTTCAATCCCTGGCCTTGCTGAGTGGGTTAAGGATCTGGCTTTGCCGTGAGCTGTGGTGTAGGTTACAGACACGGCTCGGATCCCGCATTGCTGTGGCTCTGGCTTAGGCCGGTGGCTACAGCTCCGATTCAACCCCTGGCCTGGGAACCTCCATATGCCATGAGAGCAGCCCAAGAAAATGGCAAGAAGACCAAAAGTAATAATAATAATAATATAATAATCCAAGAAAACTAAAAACTTAATTTTAATATTTTACATTCCCTTTAAAACAATACTAATTCCCCAAGTTCTGTAGATACTCTGAGAAAAAAAATGTATCATGTATAAGGAATCATATAAAATAAAAGCTCAAAGACCAATTATTTTAATATAATTATAGATCTTAATATAAAAAACAAAAGCATTATGAATTTATTTTTATCATTCTTTATTGTAGCAGAGTACATATTTTATAGTGAAGGCTTTATAATTACTTGATGCAAATATAAACTATTTAGATAAGTATAGAAGTTTAGTAGTTATTAGGAAAAAAAAGCATAGTATAAACCAGAAAAATTAAATAGTAAAAAATTGTCTTTTTAAATAACATAAGCACCTCTGAAACATTTACTCATAACATTTGAATATGAGAGAGACCATGAAAAAAATGTCTAATTGACGCAATGTGTAAAAATTATAACTTAAAAAATTTAGTAAGAAAACATTTCAAAGTGTGTTCAGAAATCTTAACACATTAATATGAAAAAGGAGATATCACATATCTTTCTTAATTACGATAACACACCTAGAATAACAATATGCAATATGGGAAAATAAAAGTGTATCATTGATTTGGTTTATGAATATAATCAAGTTTAGATTACATTAAACATGTTCCCATGATGAGTCTGCCTATTAGTATTTAACTGGTTTTAGTTACACCCAACTGCTAGTGGTCCAAAGTTAAAATGAGAGAGGGATAAAGGAAAGGGTCCTAGACCATGTACCATGTACCTTACAAACATTTAATTCTTTACTGGACAGTGAGGGCCTAAATGTACAACTGATGTACTTGTTTATTGTTAAAAGTATTCTAGCGTACTTGCTATTTGAGGTGTGTCTTGATACTTAAATTTTAACTTACTCCCTATACCTACTCCATCTCCAGAGGCAAATTTGTCATTAAGGAGGCAACTTAAGTTTCAAATCTTGTCAATCATAAAGACCCACTTAGAGAATGAACATCCTTTCTGGCACATGTTATCTGAAGTATGAGGGTGGTAAGAGTTGAGGTTTGAGGTATATGGGCCCAAAAGGTAATCTGGAAAATTCTTCTAATAATACAGTGCATAAAGTTCTAAATGGAGGCTTCAGTTATCATAAAAATCCATCAAAATGTCAGTGATAATAAATACTTTTTGATCAAACTGAAAAAACACTAAATTTTCACGAAATGAGTCATTTTATTTATGTTTGACATTTTTTCCTTTTTTTTATTTTTTATTTTATTTTACCACTGTACAGCAAGGGGGTCAGGTTATCCTTACATGTATACATTACATTTTTTTCCCCACCCTTTGTTCTGTTGCAACATGAGTATCTAGACATAGTTCTCAATGCTACTCAGCAGGATCTCCTTGTAAATCTATTCTACATTGTGTCTGATAACCCCAAGCTCCCAATCCCTCCCACTCCCTCCATCTCCCATCAGGCAGCCACAAGTCTGTTTTCCAAGGCCATGATTTTCTTTTCTGTGGAGATGTTCATTTGTGCTGGATATTAGATTCCAGTGATAAGTGATATCATATGGCATTTGTCTTTGTCTTTCTGGCTCATTTCACTCAGGATGAGATTCTCTAGTTCCACCCATGTTGCTGCAAATGGCATTATGTCATTCTTTTCTGTGGCTAAGGAGTATTCCATTGTGTATATATACCACTTCTTCCGAATCCAATCATCTGCTGATGGACATTTGGGTTGTTTCCATGTCCTGGCTATTGGGAATAGGGCTGCAATGAACATGTGGGTGCATGTGTCTCTTTTAAGTAGAGTTTTGTCTGGATATGTGCCCAAGAGTGGGATTGTGGGGTCATATGGAAGTTCTATGTATAGATTTCTAAGGTGTCTCCAAACTGTTCTCCATAGTGGCTGTACCAGTTTCCATTCCCACCAACAGTGCAGGAGGGTTCCCTTTTCTCCACAGCCCCCCAGCATTTGTTATTTGTGGATTTATTAATGAGGGCCATTCTGACTGGTGTGAGGTGGTATCTCATGGTTGTTTTGATTTGCATTTCTCTTATGATCAGCGATGTTGAGCATTTTCTCATGTGTTTGCTGGCCATCTGTATATCTTCTTTGGAGAAATGTCTATTCAGGTCTTTTGCCCATTTTTCCATTGCTTGATTGGCTTTTTTGCTGTTGGGTTGTATAAGTTGCTTCTGTAATCTAGAGATTAAGTCCTTGTCGGTTGCATCCTTTGAAAATATTTTCTCCCATTCTGAAAGTTGCCTTTTTGTTTTCTTTTTGGTTTCCTTTGCTGTGCAAAAGCTTTTCAGTTTGACGAGGTCCCATGGGTTTATTTTTGCTCTTATTTCTATTGCTTTGGGAGACTGACCTGAGAAAATATTCATGAGGTTGATGTCAGAGAGTGTTTTGTGTATGTTCTCTTCTAGGAGTTGGATGGTATCCTGTCTCATATTTAAGTCTTTCAGCCATTTGGAGTTTATTTTCGTGCATGGTGTGAGGGTGTGTTCTCGTTTCATTGCTTTGCATGCAGCTGTCCAGGTTTCCCAGCAATGCTTGCTGAATAGACTGTCTTTTTTCCCATTTTATGTTCTTGCCTCCCTTGTCAAAGATTAATTGACCATAGGTGTCTGGGTTTCTTTCTGGGTTCTCTATTCTGTTCCATTGGTCTGTCTGTCTGTTTTGATACACTGTCTTGATGACTGTGGCTTTGCAGTATTTCTTGAAGCCGAGGAGAGTGATGCCTCCTGCTTGGTTTTTCGTTCTCAGGATTGCTTTGGTGATTCTGGGTCTTTTGTGGTTCCACATAAATGTTTGGATTGTTTGTTCTAGTTCTGTGAAAAATGTCCTGGGTAATTTGATAGGGATTGCATTGACTCTGTAGATTGCTTTGGGTAGTATGGCCATTTTTACAATATTGATTTTCCCAATCCAGGAACATGGAATATCTTTCCATTTCTTTACATCTTCTTTGATTTCTTCGATTAAAGTTTTATAGTTCTTGGTATAGAGGTCCTTTACCTCTTTGGTCAGGTGTATTCCCAGGTATTTGATTTTTGGGGGTGCAATTTTAAATAGTATTGTATTTTTGTATTTCCTTTCTAATATTTCATTGCTGGTATACAGAAATGTGACTGATTTCTGAATGTTGATCTTATATCCTGCTGCTTTGCTGAATTTGTTGATCAGTTCAAGTAGTTTTTGGGGTTGAGTCCTTAGGGTTCTCTATGTATAGTATCATGTCGTCTGCATGCAGTGACAGTTTGATCTCTTCTCTTCCTATATGGATGCCTTTGATTTCTTTTGTTTGTCTAATTGCTGTGGCCAGGACTTCCAAAACTATGTTGAAGAGCAGTGGTGAGAGTGGCATCCCTGTCTTGTTCCAGATTGGAGTGAGAAGGCTTTCAGCTTTTCCCCATTGAGTATTGTATTTGCTGTGGGTTTATCATAAATGGCTTTGATTATGTTCAGGAATGTTCCCTCTAAACCCACTTTGGCGAGGGTCTTGATCATGAATGGATGTTGGACTTTGTCAAATGCTTTTTCTGCGTCTATTGAGATGATCATATGGTTTTTGACTTTTCTTTTGTGAATGTGGTATGTGATGTTGATTGATTTGTGTATGTTGAACCATCCTTGTGAACCTGGGATGAGCTCCACCTGGTCATGTTGTACAACCTTTTTGGTATGTTGTTGGATTTGGTTGGCTAAGATTGTGTTGAGAATTTTTGCATCTATATTCATCAGTGATATTGGGCGATAGTTTTCTTTTTTGGGGGTATCTCTGTCTGGTTCTGGAATGAGGGTGATGGTGGCATCATAGAATGTCTTTGGGAGTATTCCTTCTTCTTCAACCTTTTGAAAGAGTTTCAGAAGGATGGGCACCAGTTCCTCTTTATATGTTTGATAGAATTCGCCTGTGAAACCATCTGGTCGTGGACTTTTATTTGTAGGGAGTGTTTTTATGACCTCTTCAATTTCATTTCTAGTGATCGGTCTGTTCAGTGGTCTGTTTCTTCTTGATTCAGTTTTGGCAGGCTGTAAGATTCTAGAAAATTGTCCATTTCTTCCAGATTGTCAAACTTGTTGCCATATAGTTGTTCATAGTATTCTCTTACGGTTTTTTGTATTTCTGCAGCATCTGTTGTGATTTCTCCTTTTTCATTTCTAATTTTGGCTATTTGGGTTCTTTCTCTCCTCTTTTGAGTGAGTCTGGCCAGGGGTTTGTCAATTTTGTTGACCTTTTCAAAGAACCAGCTCTTGGTTTTATTAATTTTCCCTATTGTTTTTTGAATCTCTATTTTATTGATTTCTTCTTTGATCTTTATAATTTCCTTCCTTCTGCTGACTTTAGGTCTTTTTTTAGTTCTTCTTTTTCTAATTTTTTTAGGTGGAGGGTTAAGTTGTCCATTTGGGATCTTTCTTCTTTTTTGAGAAAGGCCTATATTGCTATAAATTTCCCTCTGAGCATTGCTTTCGCAGCATCCCATAGATTTTGAGAGGTTGTGTCTTCATCATCATTTATTTCAAGTTATTTTTTTAATTTCCTTCTTGATTTCCTCATTGACCCATTGGTTTTTTAGTAGCATGTTGTTTAGTCTCCATGTAGTAGGTTTTTTCTCTTTCCTTTTCCCATGGTTGATTTCTAATTTCATGGCATTGTGGTCAGAGAAGATGCTTGAGATAATTTCTATGCTCCTAAATTTGTTGAGGTTAGCTTTGTGTCCCAATATGTGGTCGATTCTTGAGAATGTTCCATGTGCACTTGAGAAGAATGTGTATTCTGATTTTTTTGGATGTAGTCTCCTGAAGGTATCAATTAAGTCTAACTTTTCTATTGTTTCCTTTAGGATCTCTGTTGCTTTATTGGTTTTCTTTCTAGAAGATCTGTCCATTGGTGTGAGTGGGGTATTAAAATCTCCTACTATGATTGTATTCTCATCAATTTCTCCCTTTATGTCTGTTAATATTTGTTGTATGTATCTGGGTGCTCCTGTATTTGGGACATATATGTTGATGATAGTAACATCCTCTCCTTGGATGGATCACTTAATCATTAAATATTGTCCTTCTTTGTCTTTCTTCATGTCTTTTGTTTTAAGGTCTATTTTGTCTGATATGAGTGTTGCAACTCCTGCTTTTCTGTCATGTCTATTGGCATGAAATAGTTTTCCCTACCTTTTCACTTTCAATCTATATGTTTCCTCTGTCCTAAGGTGAGTTTCTTGTAGGCAGCATATTGAAGGTTTTTGCCTTTTTATCCACTCAGCCACTCTGTGTCTTTTGATTGGGGCATTCAGTCCATTGACATTTAAGGTGATTATTGATAGATGATTATTTATTGCCATTTTGAACCTCGTGTTCCAGTTGATTCTATGGTTCTCCATTCTTCATTTCTTTTTTTTTTTTTTTGGTTGGATGGTCTCTGGTTATTATCTGCTTGAGTGTTTTTGGTTTTTTTTTTTTCATTTTTTTCGAATGCAATATTTGGTTTTGGCTTGTGGTTGCCCTGAAAAAAACTAAATTTCCTTCTGTTTTTCCTCTGGAAAATCTAATTTTTTTTAAGTATTCATCATAATTTTCTGGCTTTTGTGATTTTACAGGTATTTGTTAGTATTTTAAAATATATAATTTTTATACTTTATTTTTGTATTCTAATATTCAAATTTACATCTAATTTTATTTTCTTAGCTTTTTATCGTTTTCCTTAAAAAGGAATCCTAATATTGTTTAAGCTTCAGGTTTCACAAAACCTAGGTCCATCCATCCCTCTGTACTAAGTGGATGCTGACAAGAATAGGCTCTTGAGAGGTAAGTGATAAGCTCAGAAAAGAATAATTTCATGGAGAATACATGTAATAAGTACATACAACTACTACGTACAAATAGTAACTCATCTTCCCACCAGAGGCCATATGTATATATGTAATGTATATTTTAACCCTTTGATCTTTTACAATATCATTTACAACATCACTGTGATTATATAAAGTTTCCTACTTATCTTATTTCAGAGAGTAGCACCACAGAAATGTGCAGAAACTGCTGCCTAGCAGTTAATGAAGATAGGAACATATGTAAAATATTTTCCTACAGACTATATACATAATTTTAGAAAAATCACAGTGATGCTGTAAATGACATTGTAAAAGAGCTTACTAGCTACCTGGTTAATGTAAAGATTTATTCTCAGGTAATCTCTAACATTGTGTTGGAGCCATTTCCTACTGACTTAGGAGAACCATGACTCATATTTCTTCCAGTTTATATTCAGTGAAATCATCAATTAAAAATTAATAAACATAATTTCTACTATACTAGATTATACACCCTGTCTTAGGTTCTTTTCTATAAGTATAGTTGAACAAATATGTCCATTTAATTGATTTTGTTGACTGCCATGTCCCTATGTTTTCTCTTACTCCTTATTTCTTACATGGAGCCAAATGATCTATGTTTGCTATAATAAGAATTGCAAATGTCCTTCAGAAGAAAAGTCATTTTTATTTAGTAAATAGAAAGCATGAATAATGAACAATACAAGAAAATTGTAAAATAATTAGGAAGTGGTTCAGAGGTGCTCATTTACAACTGAGGAAATTAAAAATGCAAATGCATTATTATCATAAAGGTAGTTAACAGACAAATGAGCAAAAAAAGAGCCTTCCATCTAATTCATCATTGTTTAAAAGACACCTGTGAGTTCTAACTGGAAAAGACAAGACTGAGAAATGCAGATGGTCACATTTTGAATTATATCCATCACATTTTTGTATTCTGATTAGAGGGCTTACTCATTCTCCACAGGAAGAAGATACTGCTTATTTGAATATTTGAATAAAAGCCAGTAAATACAGAATTGAAAATATTGGCTATGAATTTTGTCTTTGTGATGGGACTAGTGCAATATTTACTTTCTTTGACCCAAGGAAACTGCTGGCAGTCTTCCCCCTAAGATCTATTTTTTTTAGACTACAAAAATTAAATGAATTTAAATTCCCTCTTTGTTCCAAGGCTGAGTTTATCAGTCCTGAGTTACAGTGTGATAGCTCAGGATATGAAACTACAAGCCAATTATTTTCAGTATCAGATTATTTTTTCTAAAATTAGATGTGACTTAAACATATGTTGGTGATATTTATTTTTAATTGTTTTCTTAAACACATGATTATTTCGTGTACAACCATCCTAAGAGTAAGATATAGTTGAATCATTATTTTCAATAAATATACAATACCATGTTTATGGTGATTGGAATCTTAAGCATGCAGAAATATACATATCTGTTTTTATCTTCAAAGTTTGAATATGCAAAGAGAAATATAAATATCCTGTCAGAACACAATAAGAAACATCCAAATGTAAAGTGGGGGAGAAAATAGACACATATTCATAAAGAATATTCATATTTGAAAGAGCACATATTTAGGGAGTTAGAAATGAATAAAGACAATTATACTTGTTTAACTACAATAACAGTCATTTTTAAAACTTTTCCTTTTTCCCCACTCCGGTTTCATTTTAGAATCTTAGAGAAAGCAATGAAAATTATTCAGTGATTTCATATAGTCTGATAAATATAATTGCACCTATTTTGCTCTCTATTTCTTTACTCGGGCTGTTTGTTTTCTTCCATTTCTACTTCAAGGCCACAGGAAATGGAATTCTGATCAGTTATGTTTGACACATCGACAGTGACTTTGGGCAGATTGCTTTGTACCACAATGCCTAGTTCAATTCTTGATACACTTAATAAATTGCTATTCAATGGAAATTTAGTGTCACCCTTGAAACTATAGGCCTTTAGACTCCTGCTGGGTTATTTAGAATATTATAATAAAGTAATAGACCTTTCACGCCTCTAAACTAAGTATATAAGTGAAAGAACGATCATGACCAAGAAATGAAAAGTGCTTTAATATCATTCTCATCATTGACTGAACCATAGTATTGTCATTAAGTCTTCTGAAAATTATCATTACACTTCTTTGCCTAGAATTAGTAGGGCATCCACAATGAAGACAGATTGTTAATAGCAGAAAGTGATATATGTTAACTAAATAAAAAATAGTCAGACAGGATCATTAGCAATGAAAGTTATTTATTTGGAAGTTCTCTCTTCAGCTTGTTAGTAAACACAAGGGGCAGATTGAGGATGACATTCTATTAATTAAATAAGATTTAATATTCCAAAGTGCCTTGGCAGTCTGATAGTCTACCCTAAGTTAGACATAGCTAAACTTATCAAATGTAAACAGTTTTATATAATCCTATATAACATATTACTTAGTGTACAGCTCAGGTACAAAGTACATCTTAAAAGATAAAGTGTGTCTTCTTAAAAGACTAATTTAGTTACACTGGCTGGACTCCAAGATTCTTTTCAAGTTATTCCACTGTCTCTTATTTGTGAACTGGTCCTTCTATTTTCCTGCCCTGTCATTCCAAGGTATCTCGCAATGACATTTTTCTGGCAGTGAAGCCCACCTCTCAAAGCTTTCTCCAGCTTTTCTCTAAGCTTTTCACCTGACTCTCCATTTTCTTCTTGAGGGTAGCCATCAGCACTTCCATACAACAAATTAAAATGACCTTATCTCTCCACTTCTTTAAATGTTCTTCCTATGGAATTTCACCATTAAACTGAGGAGACAGAGACAGAAAGACAGAGAGGCAGAGAGAAAAAGTTCTGTAACCAATAAATTGATAGCATTTATTTTTCTTCGCCAAATAGAAAAATTAAAGTGAATATACCTATAAGTGATGAGGGAATTGCTACATCCAATTGTATTTGATAGTCTGAGTGAATGGTATGATATTTCCATGAATACAAGCCTATTAAAAACTCACAAAAAATGAAACTAGAATCTTTAATATAAGTACGTAGACAAAATCGAAAAGGTGGATGAAATGTGAACCTTTATATAAGGTGATAGGTCCAACCATAGAGGATATTTCTAACAAAACTTCAAGTAACAAATGACTTAAAGTAGTACCAGAATTGTACCAGAAAGTGCAGTAAGTGCTCTAATTTTTAAATTTCCAATAAAATTAGGCATAATTTTGATTCTAGAAAGGCAAAAAACAATCATCAGTACCACCACAACCAAAAAATTCTTATACAAGGTACAAATTTGTAAGTAATATTCTGTACCATCTATTTAAGGACACAGTGAATATTGCCGACTTAGAGCTGGTGATCTTCAAGAGCAAATATAATTGGTAATAGGTTACATGAATTTGAAATAATATAGAATATGCTCAATTAAACTGTTAATCATTTCCTAGTTTTAATGAGTAGAAGATCAGATACCAGAATCAGTTTTTTAATTTTAGAAAGTATTTGTAATCAAGATTATTAAGCCTATAAAATAAAGTAAGGTAGAGAGATTAAATTATATCTGACTTCTCATACTTTTACTTTAATATGTATTTCCCCAATTCAACTAAAAATATCTTTGTAAATTATAACTCTGCTCATCTAGCTTTAACAACACCAGATTGCCTATAGAATGCTTTTCAAACTCCCTTTCGGTGTTTATCTTCATGGTCTTCTCTAATAGGGAAACTTGCTTCCCTAATAAGCAAGGGAAGTTTCACTTGCTTATTCCATGTAAGCACATCCTACTAGTTGTGCACTACATATTAGAAAAAAAGAGAAAATATATTTATAAACTCAAGGAGAAATAGTAGAAGTTGCATAGGCCTGCAACTTTTAAATAAATCCAATCACTAGTAAAACAAAATTTCCACAAACACTCAAATGAATATGATTTCTTCTATGAATTCTCAATTTGAGGGAACAAGTAGTTCCAAACTTATGTAAACAATTTCAGATAAGAGGAAAAAAAAGAGCACATTTCTCATTTTCCTTTGCCTTGATTCCAAATTCTGAAAAGAACAATGTAAAAAAAAGTTATCCTCACCAGGATATAGAGAGAAACCCTTTATCCTTAACTAAAAACCAAGGCAAACTGAATCACATGATATCAAC
The DNA here is from genome assembly GCF_016906955.1 of Phacochoerus africanus. NCBI lineage: Eukaryota > Metazoa > Chordata > Mammalia > Artiodactyla > Suidae > Phacochoerus > Phacochoerus africanus. The sequence continues at coordinate 78,854,994 of NC_062554.1, forward strand.
CATATATGATGATGATACATCATGACCAATAAGACTGAATGAATATAAGAAACTCCGTTTCTTACATTTTATAAGAATCACAAAATAGAGACAAAAAAATCACATGAGCATCTTAAGAGAATCATTAAACATCCTTGACAATATGCGACATGTGTATACATGATTTTAAAAGTGTAAACTCTTTTAAAAAATAGTAAAAAAAAAAAAAAAGATGTCTGTTACAACCAGAATAAAAATGGGGACTAGATAGCAAATACCATAGTTATTTTGAAACACAAGAGGTTTTTCCTTGAGAGCAGAAGTAAGGAAATGATGGTCACTATCACCATTTCTATTCAACATTAGTGCTGAAAGTTCTGGTCAGAACTATAAGCCAAGAAAAACACGCAAAAAGAATAAGCATTAAAAAAAATCTCTGTTCAAGGAAAGCATTGTTATATACATAAAATTCAAGAGTATACAAATTAATTAATAAAATTAATCTGTCAGACTAAATTATTATTTTACAGAACCAGTTTATGTTTTTGTTAGCCTGCAACAAATAGTTAGAAAATGAATTTTTTTAAAGGATACTAGTTATATTTGCATCAAATATATGTCTTAGTTGGACATTTGGTGTATGGTCAAGTTGGTATTGCAGATGAGTGGGGAAAATATTGAATTCTCAATAAATGTTACTGAGACAAATAGCTGTCCATTTGAGAATCAAATTTAAAAGAACATGGAAGGGAGGAAGGAAGGAAGAGAGTGAGGGAGGGAGGAAGGAACAAATGAAGGAAAGGGAGAGAAAAATACAACAAAAAAAACTATAGTAGGTTCCAAATGTAACACCCCCCAAAAAAAATCAATCCCAAGTGAATTAGAATTCAAATTGTAAATGGCAAACTATAAAGTTTTTTGTAGTAGACAATATTAATCCTCTACTAATTTTCTTCAGATCTAATAATTTGCTTTTTCCAGCCTAACTGCCAGTTGAAAGGCTTTTTCACAGTTGTGTAAGGGAGTATGTCTTGTGCACTTGTGACAGGCTCAAAGTGCTTAGAAGTTGACAACCCCCAGGATTAGACGGTGCCCAGTGAATCTCAGGTGCTGGTACATAAATAACCAGGCTTCCTCTCCCCTTGTGTAGAATAATTCAGGGGAGTGTGTTTTGCACCATATCCTGTTAGAATTAAGTACCTGTCTCATTGAAGCTGGCTTAATATCATCCTTACTATTGGCTGCTTTCTCTTTTCTGTATCTTTTCTCTACTGTCCTACTGACGTATCCTACATCTCCCAAATAAACTGCTTGCTCTCAAATTCTTTCCATATGATCTTCTCCTGTGGAAACCTAAGCTAAGAAAATTGATGTCAGAAGAGTTCCTAGGAAGCAGACACTCAGAATGAGATTCTAGATTTGGATAATTCCCCAGCAGGTGGCAACAAAGATCTGATTGCTTTGGATAAGTGTCATGGTGGATAACACCCGGATTCTGTGGCATCATGATGACTAAGATTTTACTGCATGTGGTAAATTATGAAGTGATACAAGTGGAGGACTTATATGAACTGACTTATCAGTCCCTGTAGCATTTTAGAGATATGATGGCAATGATAATTACAAGAACCAGGAGGCTGAATATTTAAGTGCCCTCATGGTGTTCAAGAATGAAAATGGTATATTTAAATCAGCTAACCATCAACTCAGGGCTTGGTGTGAAATCCTACTTTCCTCCATAACAGTGTTTAAAGGGACCTCAATTGTCTGCAACTGGAGGTCAAGAACTGATTATGAGAGAAACTATATTGCAGAGAAGGCTTATATATCATTGCTTCAGCAAGTTTTCTGTGTCAGAATCAGGGTCTTGACATGAAGATATTTTGACATCTAGATATAGGACTCCTTAGTGGAGCTGTTAGCAAATCTGGGACATCCAGAGTTCCCTGGGTGCTTTGAATGTTCCATTTTCACTTTGTATCTCCATGACAGAAGGTAGTAGCCTCCCTTACCCAAAAAACATTAACAGATTATTTCCAGGGAATTCCCTACAAAAGGATACTTGCAGGTCTTAAGCTTGGTTTTCATGTATTCTCAACCTAGGCTAACCAAACAAGTTCTGTCTTTGTTTAGAAGGAAAGGAATTAATTATCAGAAGAGCTATAGGATTTGCCTAATATGTATCAACACATTAGTGAACATGCTTAGGAATTGATCTTGAGAGTGGTAGATAGAAGGGAGGGGTTGCAAAATATGACAGTAAAATTTATTGATATGAAAACATTCTATTTTCTTGAAGTTGAATAGCCTTGTGGGTTGGCCTGCAATTATCCCTATTATGATTCTGGACTATCTCATTGAAGCTGGAAAATACAATGGCTCATAATAAATGAGATATCCTTGCTGTGGAGAAGGACATCTTATGATGAGCTTAGAGATAATGGATGCTTTAAAATAGATCATTAATAAGGTGAGAGAATCTACGGGCTGACCATGTGCCTCACCATGACTAAGATAGTAGATCAGAATCCATAGTTCATCATGAGAGAAATAGCAGAGTTGGTGCTACCTTCAAAGACTTAGAAGGTGCAGAAATAGTGGTCCTTAGCACAACCAACTTTAAATTACCAGTCCAATCCCTTGAAAATCCAGATAGATTATAGCAGAAAGCAGTGTGTTTTTATAAAGTTAACAAAGTTGTAGCTCCCATTGCAGCTGCTATGCCAGATTTTCTCTTCACTTGAGAAATCCAATACAGCCTCTACTTTGGGATTTGACTATTGATTTGGTAAGTGTACTCATTTCAGTCTCTCAGGAAAGAGGATTGGAAGTAATTCTCATTTAATTAATGCAATCAGTATTATACATTAGTAATCTTACCCCACGGCTAGGTTAATTTTCTTAGTCTCTCTTGTTGTATAGTCATAGAGCTTGATTATCTGGACATTCTCAAGAATATCAAATGGAGTCATTAAATTAAAGACATCATGTAACTTGTGCCCTGTTAAGAGTAAAGTCCACTTTTTTTTATTGTTCTAGTAAGACACATGAGTATCATGAGTGGAAAATAAGCCCTACAAATATTTAGTGGCTTCCAATAATGGGGATAATTTAGAGGTCTTGTGAACTATGTTATTCTAGAGCAAATCCTCCAAGGAAAATTGCAAGTTTATTGTACCTTGTATCTTCTACTACTAGGAAGGAGGCACAACACTTAGTAGGTCTCTTGGGTTTTAGATAAAATATGTAACATACTTGGGGATATCACTTCAACTAAATTTTCTGGTTTTCAGTGGGTGCTAATGCGAAAGAGAGCTATGAAGCAGGTTTAGGTTGTCATGCAGTTAGTCGTACCCATTGAGTCAGATAACCTGGTAGATCTCATTTGTTAAAGGTATTCATTGTTAAAAGTAAGATGTGTAAACTCTGGAAAACCATAATAACAAAATATTAGAGCATATCCTTGTAGTTCTGGAGCACAACCATATTTTACTTTGAAGAAAATTGTCCACTGTGCATAAAGAAGATCCTAGCATGCTAGTGGGCAACAGTGGAGACTAAGTGACTGACCATGGATGTTAAATAGTCATGAGACTGGTGGTGCTTATCAAATAGCTGGTCATTGTTAGATCAACCCAGTCATAAGCTTAGTTGAGAATAGCAATCCAGTGCACAATAGAATGGTAATTTTGAGGTTGAGTCTCAGCAGTCCAGAGATTGCTATTAATTTTTACAAACAGATGCCGAGATACTCATGTTTCCTCCCTTTAGTGTACTGTCACCTTTCATTCATCTCATGTTTATGACCTGGGGGAAGAACCTTCACAACCAGCTGATGAAAAAGAAATCATACTTGAGTTGGTTCATGGATGGCCAACTCCATGTGTTTGTGTGAGGCAAAAATAGATGGCAGATGTTCTATCCCCCTTCACACTGGGTGACAGTGAAAGAGTGGTGAGGGAAAATCTACTATTTGAGCAAAACTTCAAGGAGTACACCTGGTCATTAATTTCATTTAGACGGAGTTATGGTCTGAAAAAGGATATACATCGATTTCTGGGATGCAGAGTATAGTTTAGTTATTCTCTCAGGGACCTCGAATGAACAGGATTAGAAGATCCACTGCATGAACATCTGAGAAAAAGACATGTAAATAGACCCATGGGAGTGAGAAAAAATAAGTGAGAATATTTCTTAGACCTAGGTCCACCAGAGAGCATCACTACAGAAGAGGCATTCTCATTTGGTTTCTTTATTGTTTACTGCTTTCCAATTTTTGTTTCTAAATTTATTCCCCAATGTATTTCCCAATATCATGAGCTAATGTCTTTGGAAATTATTATAATCAAAATATTTACAGCAGATTTGTTGCTTTATTATTGACTTTAAAGAATGTTTATAATGTTTTCTCAGTTAGCATAACCATGTTGTTTTTATGCATCTATAAACAAAGTCATATATAAACTGTTTTTTTTTAATTTTATTGAAGTATAGTTAACTCACAATGTCGTGTTAGTGTCAGCTATATAGAAAAGTGAATCAGTTCTAGATATATCCATTCCTTTTCAGATTCCTTTTCCTATAGATTATTATAGTATTGAGTAGATATGCCTGCACTATACAGAATTTGTTATTTACCTATTTTGTACATAGCACTGTGTATATGTTAATCCCAAACACCTCATTTATCTCTCCTCTTGATATTTCCCCTTTGGTAGCCGTAAGTTTGGCTCAAAGTCTTTGAGTTTGTTTGTGTTTTGTGAATGTTATTTTGTATAATTTTTATTAGATTCCACATATTATAATCTCATGCTATGTGTCTTTCTCTTTCTGACTTACTTCACTTAGTACGATAATTTTTATGTCCATCCATGTTGCTGCAAATGGCATTATTCTTTTCATGGCTAATATGCCATTCTGTACATGTACCACATTCCTTTATCCATTCATCTATCAATGGACATTTAAGTTTCTTCCATATCTTGGCTATTGTAAACAGAGCTGGAATAAACATTGGGGTGCATGTATCTTTTCAAATTATGGGTTTCATTTGGTTCCTCACCCAATTGTTGGGAGTTATCTCTTTCCTTGGCCACCCCAATGCTTCTACAATGAGCCCTTAAGTGGATTAGGTTATGAGGACAGGCATAGAGGTTATGTATGGGTCCTATGGATCATCATTAAGTTTGAGCCAATAATTTCACTGATTTACCCATAACAAAGAAAAACATTTAGATCTTAATATGGTACCATTCTTAATGAAACAACCTGATAGAGGGGAGCAGATGATGGTATAGGATCATTTTCATATTGAAAGAGTGTTTTTTTGTTTGTTTGTTTTTTACTGGCATGTATATATGTGTGTGTGTGTTTGAGTGTGTGTGTCTGTGTATGTGTATCCTGTGCATAGGTGTACCAAGGATTCTTCTTGGTATTACCCTAAAACTGGACACTCTTGATGATAAAATAAATGAAACAAAGAAAAACATGAATATTTCTGTAGATCCAATATAATCATGAGACAGATGCACACAGCGATGAAGTTTGCCTGGTTTTATTGCAGATTTTGTCAGAGAAGACCGCCTGAAGGAACAATGTTTCTCTAATAAACAAAAGAAAAAAATATAATAGCCCCAGGTATCTAGAAGCTGTTGTGAAGTCTTAAAGAAGTGCATTACCTGTTTAAAGTAAAGTGGAGTTCAATGATTTGCCCAGTATATTGGACACTTTCCAATCTCCATATGAAAAAAAATTGCTTTCAGTAAAAATCATGAAATTATACAAATTATAATAAAGTTCAGAAAAATTGCCAGTGAAAATTTATATTTCAATTAGTTTGTATATGTATTCACATCTATAAGGACCTAAAAACATAAGAATGACAAAAAAGTAAATATTACATAATGGAAAGGGAAAGTGTAATGGATTAATACATTTTAATTACTGTGTGGATTAATACATTTAATTACATTAATGCATTTTTAATAGATTGACTTGATTATAATAAATGTGACATTGTAGTATTTTAGCTTTAATTTCTGCAAAGTTGTCACTGATTTCAAGAAAATGTATCTTAAGTTAAATAGTATATATATCAATATTTATCAGTTTATTTTTATTCACAGTTAATTCAAGTCACTTTTATTTTTTCCTAAATATTGTTTTTCATATGAAGAAACAGCATGCCAATAGTTAGGAAGTGTCTGAAAGATAATAATGAGCTTGACAGATTCAAGAATTCAGTTAGCAATACCAAAAAAAAAATGGGAATTGCGGTATTTTTTCAATCTAAGAGCTTTTAAATGTCTCTGCAGAGAAAGGTTGATAAAAATAAAAATTCCAAGTTGGCACATAGAATGTCAAAATTATAAAAGCTCATGTTTGTAATCACTGCGGTATCATTTTAATTTTGATTATGCTGTTGAAACACAGTACCAAAGGAGTAGAAGACAAAAATTGTATCCAATGAGAATTGACTAATTCATAAATTTTATGAAGTTTTTCCTCAAGATATATTTATGGAGAATATATGGGCCTATGTGTTAGAGAAGACTGTCTAATTGGGATTACTGCAAATTAAACTTCCATGTAAAATGCAATGTTTTTTAAGGCAAAAATAACCAAAATATTCTAATTTGAATTTTCATATGTGTTATTAAAATTTACAATAATGACAGCAATTATTTAGAACTTAGATGGAGAGAAAAGAAAGAAATACTTTACCAAACTCATTGTTTAGAATGGCTGGTACCTGATGATGATGATAATGAAAAGCAGAGGGTCTTTAATTGGCTTTAATATTATTTGACTCTCTTTCTAGATAACATGTTCCTTGACCATTTCTGTCTACCACTCTGCTCTTGGGATAAACTGCTATTAGGGTAAGTTTCATAATAATAGAGGACACAGGAGGAAATGGTAGATCTCCAAGAGTTCCTTAAAAGCATCCAATTAAATAATGCATTATTTTTAATTACCTCCCAAACCTAAGGATGAAACTGTCAACTATAAGAGCAGTTAAGTAAGAACATTCTTGCCTCCTGTCCTCTCTCCCTTTGCTGCCACTTTCAGTCCTAGATGTGCAAGTTAGTGGGTAGTAGAGAAGAGCAGGTAAGTAATATTGCAAAGTGAATGAGTAGAATCAAGACACAACACTCTCTTAACAGCAGAAGGCTAGCCTGGAGCAGGGCAGAGCTTAGGGAATGTAGCAAGTGGTGTGTGTGGGCAGTGGGATGAGGAAGAATTGCAGGTTGAATTACACCACATTAATATGGTGACATCCTAACTAGTAATACCTCACCAAATAATCTTATAAGGAAATAGATTCTTTCCATATATAATTAGTCAAGTTAAGATGAGATTATACTGGAGCAGGATGGACCTCTCATTCGATATGACTAGTGCTCTTATAAAAGAGGAGCAAAGACACACTTACAGAAAGAACACCATGCTGAGGTTAAGGAAGATATCAAGGTCATGCCGTTAGAAGCCAAAGCCAAAATTGCCAAATAGAAGCTGTGAGAGAGCCATGAAACAAGGTCTTCCCCAGAGGCCTCAGAAGGGACCAGTCCTGACAATATCTCATAGTTCTAGCCTCCAGAAATGTGAGAAAGTAAGTTTCTGGGTGTATGCAACCCAGTCTGCAATAGCAAATGAAGTTTTGTCTATTACATAGAAATAAACAAAACATTTGTGAAATGATTCAGATTAGTAGAAATGACCTTAAGAATTATCACCAATGGTAACAAAGAAAAGCAATAATATTTATCCTAAAGTTTATCTCAGAAGATAGAGAAGAATGAAATCTTTGATATAAAGTATGAGATAGTCAAAGAAAAGTTTTAAAATTTGCACTCCCATGAGTTCTATTTTTGTTAATAAACTCATTATACGTAAATTGGAAATGACAGTACTATCTCAATGGAATTTTGTAAAGATTAAACAACTTAATACATTTAAATTTTTTTGGATGAAACCTGGTAATTGGTTACCACTCAATATATGTTATTGTCATCAGTAGTACTTGGCCAGTACTACCCAAATAAACCTATATTTTGTCATATAGTAAATTATAATAAATATACTATATACTATTGAATATCAGTAAACAATTTAAAAGAATGACAAATCAGTGTAAAGTAAGACAGACTAAACCCTAAGGTGAATTGAATCAAATAAGAAAACTATAGAGCAGTACATGTATATCAATTGTGTATATACAGTGAACACAAAACACCTAAAGCATCATGTTTCCTTTGTATTTCTAAGCTTTATTTTAGTTTAAAATTAAAACTAAACTTTAGATATTATAATTAGTAAATTAGCAGGATTTTTTACTAAACATTTTTGGTAAACTTTTTTGTTTCAGAACTACTATTCTTGCTAAAAAATTGACTTTCAGCAATCTTTTATTTTCTCACATTCTTTTTTTGATTAAACTTAATAATTTGCAATTAATTTTATTTAAATGGATTATAAAGAATCAATTTTTTCTAAAATACTTTTTTTCTATATTTAATTTTCAATTTGTATTTATTCATATAGAAATATGTGGAAGGATATCTACCAGTTGTATAAGAGTTATTTTCTAAATATACTATTGGGTGATTTTATTCTTTTCATTTTCATATTTTTATAATATTCAACTCAGTCTATATGGAGCACACATTTAAAAAGCTTTGTACAAAACTTTGTAAAATATTATCTTTTACAAATCTCTATCAAAAATATTAAAAGATACTTTGACATAGTATAAATACCAAATATTTCCTTAAAAAAACTATAAAATTATGTCCTCTAACTTGAAAATAACAACACCTACTGGCCACTATTGTTTAACATTTATGTGTAAGTTCTAGCAAATTTAATAATACATGAAAAAATAAAAGTTATGGCTTTTAAAAACAGACAGACAATAATTTAGTTGCTTACAAAATACAATTATTTGCCTAGTAGAACCAACCAACTCAACTATAATAGTGTTGAATAACAGGATTTTTTTTTTTTTTGGTCTTTTTAGGGCCGCACCCATGACCTATGGAGGTTCCCAGGCTAGGGAGTCCAATTGGAGCTGTAGCTGCTGGCCTAGCCAGAGCCTCAGCAACATGGGATCCTAGCTGCATCTGCGACCCACACCACAGCCCACAGCAATGCTGGATCCCCAGCCCACTGAGCAAGGCCAGGGATCGAACCACAACCTTGTGGTTCCTAGTTGGATTCGTTTCTGCTGAACCACGACGGGAACTCCACAAAAGGAATTTAATAAAGTGATAATATGCAAGAGGTAGGAGAATGTATTATGTTGTCTCACCAGTTTTTATAAAGTCTCACTTTGAGAATGTCTGGTCTTTTGCCCAAGACTTTGCCAAATTAGGAGATGTCATAGAGCCCCTGGTCAAAGATCAACACTGAAAATCTCCAAAGGCAGACTGACTATCTTACAGTTTTTAGGGTTCTGAAGATAGAGAACCAGACACTTCTCAGTCACTAAAAGCTACAAACTGGGAGAAGTTCTTTCTTTTTTTATTTTTATTTTATTTTATTTTATTTTGTTTTGTTTTGTTTTGTTTTATTTTATTTTATTTTATTATTTTATTTTATTTTACATTTTTTCTTTTATTGCAGACCTGCTGGCAACAACTTTTTCTCAGTTTGTCTGAAAACTAGTTTACATCTTTATTTCAATACCATTTTTCAAGGATTTTTTTGGGGGAGGTACAAAATTCTGAGTTGGAAGTTGCTTTTCATTTCACACTCTAAATATTTGCCCATTGACGTTCGAGTACCATGATTTCTAGTGAGAAATCAGTTACAAGTCACTCCTTATCTTTCCCTTTCGTTCTTCCCTCCTACTTTGAAGACAATATCTTTTTTTGGTTTTTTTTTTTTTTAAATTCTTTTGTCTTTGGTTGTCAGCCTTTTGACTGATGTGTTCAATTGTAGTTTTCTTTTTTTTTTAATTTATTTTTTTTCCAACTGTACAGCAAGGGGATCAAGTTATCCTGACATGTATACATTTTTTCCCCCACCCTTTGTTCTGTTGCAACATGAGTATCTAGACAAAGTTCTCAATGCTACTCAGCAGGATCTCCTTGTAAATCTATTCTAAGTTGTGCCTGATAACCCCAAGCTCCCAATCCCTCCCACTCCCTCCCTCTCCCATCAGGCAGCCACAAGTCTGTTTTCCAAGGCCATGATTTTCTTTTCTGTGGAGTTGTTCATTTGTGCTGGATATTAGATTCCAGTGATAAGTGATATCATATGGTATTTGTCTTTGTCTTTCTGGCTCATTTCACTCAGGATGAGATTCTCTAGTTCCACCCATGTTGCTGCAAATGGCATTATGTCATTCTTTTTTATGGCTGAGTAGTATTCCATTGTGTATATATACCACTTCTTCCGAATCCAATCATCTGCTGATGGACATTTGGGTTGTTTCCATGTCCTGGCTATTGGGAATAGGGCTGCAATGAACATGCGGGTGCATGTGTCTCTTTTAAGTAGAGTTTTGTCTGGATATGTGCCCAAGAGTAGGATTGTGGGGTCATATGGAAGTTCTATGGATAGATTTCTAAGGTGTCTCCAAACTGTTCTCCATAGTGGCTGTACCAGTTTCCATTCCCACCAACAGTGCAAGAGGGTTCCCTTTTCTCCACAGCCCCTCCAGCATTTTTTATTTGTGGATTTATTAATGAGGGCCATTCTGACTGGTGTGAGGTGGTATCTCATGGTTGTTTTGATTTGCATTTCTCTTATGATCAGGGATGTTGAGCATTTTCTCATGTGTTTGCTGGCCATCTGTATATCTGAAGAGGTTCTTTCAACATCTATATTTGACAAGTGTCTCACACCCCATTAATCTAAAGATTAAGGGGAAAATGTAAAACATAAAATATCCACCTTTTAAAAGTAGGTGAAATCATTATCAGGCAGTTCACAAAGTAGATGTCTAAATGGCTAATGTATATGTGAAAGGGTTCTCAACATTTTTTTTTTAATCAGGGGAAAGCTAATTCAAATGGTAACAAGATACCAGTGTGCCGCACCACTATGGCATATGTAAAAAAACACATGCCGATTAGGAAGTCAAGTGACTGGACATCTCATTCACTGCTAGAGGGATTGTAAAGCCTTGGTATAAACCCTGTTTGCAATGCCTACTAAAACTAAATATTAGTCTACCTTATGAACTAGTAACTCCATTTGGGGGCATTTAGAAACAGAAAGAATGTTTCTAACTGGCAAAAGACTTACAAGAATGTCCATAGCAACTTTATTCCTGATAACCCCCACTAGAAATAACCCAAAATGTCTGTCAAGAGTAGGCTGATAGTGTATGTTCACACGAAGGAATACTACACAGCATTAAAAGTGGATGACAAACTGATAATATCCAATAACATGGACAAATTTCAAAATACTGAATGAAAGAAGCCAGATTGAAAAAAAAAATATCTAGTGATTTTGCATGCATAGTGCGTATGAAGTTCAAAATTAGAATTGACCAATAAATGGTTTTAGAAGTTAGTTAAAATAGTTATCTTTTGCTGTGTTATCAATTAAATGGGGTACAAAGAAGTTTTCAGGGAGTTCAAAATATATATCTTGACCTGAAAGTTGCTTCTATTGATGTACAACAATAGAAAGTTATTGAACTGCCTACGTAGCTTTGTTTATCTTATTGTATGCAAGTTAGACTTCAGTTTTTTTAAAAAGTTCACAGGCTTCGTCCTAGTGATAACTCTCTAAGAAATCTAACATACAGAAATAGGAAAAACTAAAGATACCGATTTTCTATGCTAGTAAAAACATAAAATCCTGAAGGGTAACAATGGGCAAACTGTTAAATAAATGCAATGTATCCATGGGGTAAAATATTTTGCAGCCATTAAAATATCTATAAATATACCAAAATATTAACAAAACTATAACTAGCCTGGGGTGGGAGATAGATAGGGCTACATGTTATTACTAGTTTACATATATTTTTTCCTTATTTTTAAAACTAAATTACAATTTTAATAACTCAAAGATGTTATTAAAGGAAAACTAACGGCAAGCTTTGAGAGGTTAAAATTGTGACAGTCAAGAAAGAGTAAGGTGGACTAAAAAAGAGAACATTTAGTTATGCATACAGTATTTTTAAAATTTTATTAAAAAATAGTTGATTTACAATGTTGTGCCAATTTCTTCTGTACCCCAGAGTAACCCAGTTATACACATACCTACATTTCTTTCTTATATTATGTTCCATCATGGTCTATCCAAAGAGACTGGATATAGTTCCCTATGCCATCCAGCAGTACCTCATTTCTTATCCATTCTAAATATAATAGTTTGCATCTACTAACTCCAAACTCTCAGCCTATCCCAGTCCCTTCCATCTCCCCCTTGGCAATGTCAAGTCTGTTCTCTATGTCTGTGAGTCTGTTTCTGTTGTGTAGATAAGTTCGTGTGTGCCATATTTTAGATTCCAGATATAAGTGATATCATATGGTATTTGTCTTTCTCTTTATGACTTCACTTAGTATCAGAATCTCTAGTTCTATTCATGTTGCTACAAATGACACTATTTTGTTCTTTTTAATGGCTGAGTGATATGGCATTGTATATATGTAACATATCTTCTTTATCTGTTCATCTGTCAGTGGACATTTAGGTTGCTTCTATGCCTTGGCTATTGTAAACAGTGCTGCTATGAACATAGGTCTGGATGCATCTTTTTGAATTGTAGTTTTGTCTGGATACATGCCCAGGAGTGGGATTGCTGGATCATATAGTACTTCCAGATTTAGTTTTCTGAGGAATCTCCATGCTGTTTTCCATAGTGGTTGTACCCATTTACATTCCCAACGACAGTATAGGAGGGTTCCTTTTTTCTATACCCTCTCCAGCATTTGTTATTTGCAGACTTATTAATGATGACCATTTTGACTGGTGTGAGGTGGTACCTTACTGCAATTGTGTTTTGCATTTCTCTCATAATCAGTGATGTTGAACAGCATATAGGATTTTATATTGAGCTAGATTCTCCTAGACAATTAAAGATTATTTGAGCAATTTAGACTCACTTATGAATTGCTTTCTGAGCTTTGATTTATGTAAAAAAATATTTAAACTTTCAAAGTATATATGGGATTTGGTTTGTACAGTGGTCACAAAGGAAGCGCCATTCTTCTTCGCATAAATATTTTAATTTTAATGAATAAAAGGCGGGCCACTGGGAGATGGTGGGTTTATTTCCTAGAGCTGGACTTTTTTAAAGCCTCCAACTTAACCTTTCATCAAGGGAAAACAATAAAAATCAACTTACCTCTTCTCCCTTTCCCCTTCCCCTCCTTCTCTTCCTCCTCCTCAGAAAGAGACAGCACTGTTGTAAAAGAATCATGCATTTGCATAGACTGGAAATGGATTATGCACATAAAAATACAACCCAGCTAATAAAGAGATTTATCTGACATGTCAGAAAAGGAATACCTTCAAATCCCCACATTTTTACTTATTTAACCACTACTTTAATTCAAAGCATCAATCAAAGTATGCCTACTACCCTCTCCCTTTCTTTCTTAGATCACTTTGAAAGTGGTGTTGTTTATAAAGATCAGAGTTTTAAAATTCGAATCAGGATGCACATCATTTGCTTAGTACTGGATGATATGACATGGGAAGGGTTATGAAGTGGAGTCTGTGTAGTGCAGTATCCCATTTTCAGAATTCAATCAGGAGAATACAGTCTTGTTGCAAAGTGCTGACTGCTCTGCCCTTAGCAGCATTGGCTACATCAAACACCAACTGTGCAGGCTGCTGAATGAGGTGTAATGGTGGTAATTACGTGTTGGGCTATTTGTAAGCTTGTAAGCTTGTGAGGATTAGCATTTAATAAATGTTAAGTCCATCAAGGTGATAAACCAAGAAATCTTTGTGAAACTAGAGATTGCCTCTTTGATCTGGAAAGAGAAAATCAAAATTGAGAATATGAGAAATCCAGATTCTTTAGGTAATTTGCTTCTCAGATAAAAGAACCATAAGTGGACTTGAAAGAAAATCAAGTGCACACATCCTAAAGAAAATGTTCTCTCCTTAAATATATGTATACATTTCTGGGATGGCAAATTAGATACATACTAAAAAGAGAAACGTTCCATTCTTTAGCCTCAAAAATGTGTTCGTAGTTGTCTTCAAGTCATGTAAACTATCTTAACATTAATATATTTCATTAAGATGAAATAAAACATCTGTTGAAATTAGCCTTTCTTCTTTGGTCATTATCTTGTCTTACCTAAATCCCTGGCTTTTCTAACTCAGTTTTTTGTTGTTTGTTTGTTTGTTTTGGGGTTTTGTTTGTTTGTTCGTTTGCATTTCTCCACACTCATTTGCATCAGAAATGTATAAAAATATCATAAAAGCCTATTGTTGTAAGTATGATATAGTAATCACACCTCATTGCATTTCCCAAAGTGTCTAAAATTTCCAAGTAATAGGTATGCATAAAAACATAGCTAATTAATGAAAATGTAGGCTTGGGAGATTCAAAGGTCTCTGCTGTGTCTCTTGGGCTTCTCATCTAAATGTGATGAATTCTGATGTTAATAATTATGCCCCACACTTATTTTTTATGTCCAAATTGCCACACTGGAAACCTTAAGCTAAGACCTTCATAAATCAGTGTCTAATTCACATCTTCTGGGCTTTCTCTGGGAAGTGAGTTCTCTGGCCGTTCTACACCCTAAATCCCCTCTGCTCTTATCACTAATTACTTCTTGTTTATTGTTGCCCTATACTTCTTTTCATTATGTTTTTTCTTGCCTAAATTAACAACATTTTCCCCCAAGCGCCTACTGAATCTGCCAGAGAGAACTGGTTCTATGCTGTAGTATATCCTTCTCACCCAATCTTGCTACACTAAATTCCATCTCACTCAAAGTATAACTCCCTTTAATTCCCTTGAGCACTTTGCTTTCTGAAGAGAAAACCATGGCCTATCATCACTTGCTGTGTTTTCTGAAAGTTATATGAAAGAAGTATTAAAGCATAATTTAATTCTGTCCATTTAATAAAAACCAATCTCAAAGGGATTTCTAAAATCATTCACTGACATAGGGCATGCCTTCAACTGTGTATCTTCAGTTTTTTAAGATACCTCTTACACAAGAGAATAAAAATCAATCTCAGTAGATCTTAAGTGTACCAATTTGGTAATTCTCTGTTTCTAAATATGCAACATGATTCAGTGGCATACAGCTGGTTCTTTTAAGTATAAAGGCTGATGACTAACAGAACTTTGTGAAAAAAGATTTCAATAAAATAAAGCTTCTATTTTTTTGTTTCCTTTTTAATAGTTAATCACAGAGAAAGTCATCATCAGGGAAAAATATTTGAAATATTACTGGAGTCTAGGCGTTGCTATTTAAGACTCCATCCTCTTTTTTTTTTTTTTTCAAGGAAAACTGGCAGGTTGATGCCCTTTTTCTTAGATAAACAATATGTAGCTAAGGAAGTAGAAAAAATAATCCCCAACTCTCACACATTTCCACAGAGAAGAGGTTCCTTCCTCCAGAGTGACCTCAATTTGCTTGCGTGTAATGCTTCTTTCTAATGAAGTGATATTACCCTTATTGTAAATGTTTAGCAAATTAAATTATTTCACTCTTTACTGAATAAATACAGTGATTCCAAAGAACTTTAAGTAAATGTGTTGGAGATGAATTATTAATTGAATCTCATAAATACTGATTCAATGATGTGTAATTGCTTAATTTAGAACATCGACATGATTTGATAAAATTGAAGATCTTTACATTTAAAAACAGAGCTTCTAGTAATTCCACTCATTTACCTTTGACAAGAAAGGTGTCATGGAACTTGTGCCAAATTCAATTTCTCAACTCAACTCTCAACCACCTGTGATAAATGCCTTTTTAATAATGCAGTTATTATTATAACAATAATAATTGTTATTATAACATTAATAATTATAACAATAATAACAACATTAATAATAACAGCATCATTCTTGTTTGAACACTTTGTGGCAGATGTTATGGTAAAAGAAATGTCCATTGAGTTTTCTACTTTTATCCTCACAAAATTTATGAATTAATTCTAGAGAGATTCAGCAGCAGATCACTTGGCTATTTGTGGACTGTACGGGAACTTGAAACATTGTATCTCACTGTAATACTTTTTATTAAAATGTTTACTTTCTACTTTTCTATGATTTTATGATTTCATTTAATTAAGGATATACTTCTGTTTCATCTGAAGTCTATTTTTTAAGGAATGATAAAGCATTCATCTTTGTTTTCAAATGGCAAGCTGATCACCATTGAAAAGCTCCAATTTTTTTCCCACAGTTTTGAAATGTCAACTTTATTTTCTCATATATTTCCTTTTGTTTGCTGTATCTACTTCTGGACCATATTCCAGTCTACTTATTTTCCTACTTATCTGAATCTGTATCATGCTATATATTATTTACTAGATGTTTCTGGAAATTAATAATATATTCAAATAAGTTGTAAGAGTAATCCACTGCTAAGTTGTTTTTGTTTTTTTTTTTAATTACTCTCAGTATTCTCTGCAAGTGATTAGATTGAATCTTGGTGGAGAAGAAATAACAGCTTTATTTTATTGAGTATTCTTAACTCTCTGTGTGTATATATGTGTTTCCTAACTGTATTTCTGAATCCACTTTTATTCATATTGTTTCTTCTGGAAATCCAGTTGTAAGGAGAAGTGATGTTTAGGTTGGCACTCATACCTAATTGTAATGTTAGACTCTGTAAAATCTTTTATTTTTCTTCTTCCATGGTCATTGGGAAGTTTTGAGATGATTGCTTCAGTGACCTGAATCTTTAGTGAGGAGATGTGTAGCAGTTCACCAAATGAATGAGGATGAACATATATGAAAGATATAACTTGTTATGAGTACTGTTTATATGAATTTTTTATATCATGATTTTTACAGTTCTGTTAATAAGAATAATTATTCTATTAATTTTCTTTTTAAAACCATTTATGCCTGATTCTGCTAAGTTTATACTAATATTGGAATAAAGTTATGGAAATTTCCCCTTTTTAACCCATTTTGCTGTAAGAATGTTTTAAACTTAGGACCTAATGCTGCTTGAAGTTTGAATAAAATCTGCTATAAACCTACAATTAGGTAATTTTTTGAGTGTTGGCTAAATTTATTTAATGCTTTTAGATCTGTAAAACATTTTCAGTTTTCTCAATATCTATAATTGTATTTTCAATCGTCAGTTCTATTTCAACTTGTTACAAATTCGATATGTTACGTAGCTAATTTTTACTGTCTCTAATATTCTAATTATATAATGTTCATTCTCCTAATTTTCATCAGCAACTTCTCTTTCAAGTTCTCATTGGTCAAATATCCAGAGGTTTGTCTATTTTATTACTATTTTAAAAGTAACTTTTGCTATGTTCTATTTACTCCTTTATACTTCATTAAGTTTGTTCTTATATTTTGATATTTTTCTTTTCTAATGTCTTTTATTGAATATAGATGTATATATTCACACATCTAAATATATTTTACTTTATTTTATTTTACTTTATTTTATTTTATTTTATTTTATTTTATTTTATTTTACTTTATTGTTTTTTAAGCCACGCCTTGACATATGGAAGTTTCCAGGCTAGGGGTCGAATCAGATCTCCAGCTGCCATCCTATGCCACAGCCACAGCAATGTGGGATCCAAGCCATGTCTGTGACCTACACCACAGCTCAGAGAATTTCAGATCCTTTAATCCACTAAGTGAGGGCAGGGATTGAACCAGCATATAATTTTTGGTATTCTTTCTACATATTTACTCAAGGTAATATATTTCCCACTGAGTATTGATTAACTAATTCCTATAAATTTGATAGTGACTTCTTTGACAGAAATATCTGTTTTTAAAATTTCATTGATCATTAATCTTTGGTTCTTTTTTTCCTTAATAATTTATTGGCCATGAAACATTTACTTTGATATAAAACACAAGCTTTCCTTCGATAATATCTGCATTGTTAATCTTTTTTACTTGTAATATTTATTTCAAATATATTTTTATATACAATCATTTATCATATTTATTCCATCTTTCCTATTTTTATTTTTATTTATTTATTTTTTTTAATAATCATAACAATCTAATTTCACAGGATTTCCATCCCACAGCCCAGGCACATCCTCCCACCCCCCACAATCTTTCCTATTTTTAAATGGAATGTAAAGGAATAAACAATCTAGTCAAGTTTTTTAAAGATATATTTAATTATTTTTTATCTACTAAGAATAAATTTCTCATATGTTTTATATATCTTTGTGGAGGGGACTATATTATTTTTCTTCGGAGAAATATACATTGAATACAATTAATTTTATTAATGATTTTTTATGTTTAATATTTACAGAGTTCTTGGTTATTCATGGGGCATGATTCTTTAATGAATATCCATACTCTGCTTGCTGCTCTTTGTTAATTAATTTTTCCACTGATATTTAAGATTATATTTGTCTATATTCTTTTCTTCATGTTTTATTTGGTACCAATGCTATACATCTTCTTAGGGAGACTTAAAATAGTGAATCATTAGAAGGTTTTAAACCAGCTTCCATTTACCATTTGGGATGAAAAGAGCAGAACCACTACTAAAGAAAAGTGATAATTCCGTATTCATTTTGTACATTTATTTATACCAGAATTCTGAGGAAAAAGAGAAATGATACCGCAGCTGACAGTAGTTTTTCTTTCAAAATTTAGCCAAAAATACTAGAGAATTTCATCATATTTCTCATTTTAAATAGATTTGGAGTGTGCTGTGTTGCACATGCACATTTATGATAATCACTACAAGACCAAATGGTTCTCTATTCTTTTCTCCCCTAATATTATTGTTTGTTGTGTATTGGCATAACATTTGCAAAAGGCCTCATCCCTCCTCAGTTTACAAGACAAAACAGAATTCTAGTCAACAAAATATGTAGAACAGTCTAAGTTAGTCTCTAAAACAAAAGAGTAAATGAGGCATAGTCACAGAAATATCATTAGAAAATGTTTAATGTTTTTTTTTAAAGGAAGTCCTTTGATTAGAAGAAAAATCAGATTGACATGTTGGAGAAACAGAATAATGCTATGCTTCCTAAGTTATAGTTATGTTAAAAACAGGTTTTGATTATACATTAATATGATAATTTTAAGCTCAAATGGTTTTACATATTCAAAAACATGACTGTCTTTAAGTATAAGAAACTGATTTTTAAAAATATTTTTAAATGATATGTAATTGATCTACAATATGATGTTAGTTTCAGGTGCACAATATTATGATTCAATATTTCTGTACATTGAAAATGATCATGACAAATCAGGTTAACATCAAGATTGACTCTTTTTGGTTAACATTTGGTTTACAATGTCATGCTAGTTTCTGCTCCACAGCAAAGTGATTTAGTCATTGATATATATATATTCTTTTTAATATTATTTTCAGTCATGATCTATCCCAGGAGATTGGATATAGTTCCTTGTGCTATACAGTAGAAACTTTTTTTTTCATTCTAAATGTAATGGTTTTCATCTACCAACCCCAAACCCCTCATCTGTCTCATTCCCTCCCTCTTCCTCCTTTGCAACTACAATTATGTCCTATGTCTTTTGAGTCTATTTCTGTTTTGGGAGATAGCTTCATTTGTGTTATGTTTTAGACCCCACATATAAGTGATGGTATTTATATTACTGACTTATTTCCTTGTTATAATAATCTCTAGTTCTATCTATGTTGCTGGAAATGGTGTTATTTTGTTCTTTTTAATGGCTGAGTGAGATTCCATTGTGTATATGTGTGTATATATACCATATCTTCTTTGTCCATCATTCTGTCAGTGGATGTTTAGATTGTTTCCATGTCTTGGCTATTGTGAACTGTACTGCTGTGAACATTGGGGTGCATGTCTTTTTGAGTTATAGTTTTGCCTGGGTATATGCTTAGGAGTGGGATTGCTGTATCACATGGCAACTCTAGTTTTTTGAGTAACTTCCATACTCTTTTCCATAGTGGCTGCTTCTTTAACATTCCCATCAACAGTGTAAGAGGGTTCTTTTTTCTCCATACCCTCTCCAGAATTTATGTATAGACTTATTAATGATGGCCATTCTGACCAGTTTGAGGTGATACCTCATTATAGTTTTAATTTTCATTTCTCTAATAATTAACAATGTTGAGAATCTTTTCATGTGCTTACTGGCCATCTCGTTGTCTGCTTTGGAGAAATATCTGTTTAGATCTTCCACCGATTATTCAATTGGGTTGTTTGTTTTTTTGTTTTTCAATTGTGTGAGTTGCTGTTATGTTTTGGAGATTAAGCCCTTGTTAGTTGCATTGTTGGAAAGTATTTTCTTCCACTTTGTAGGTTGTCTTTTCATATTTTTACGGTTTTCTTTGTTGTTCCAAAGCTTGTAAGTGTGATTTGGTCTCATTTGTTTATTTTTGTTTTCATTTCTATTGCCTTGGGAGACTGAACTAATAAAACATTTGTACAATTTATATCAGACAATGTTTTGCCTATGTTCTTATCTAGGAGTTTTATTGTATTATGTCTTATATTAAAGCCATTTTGAGTTTATTTTTGTGCATGATGTGAGGGTGTGTTCTAATTTCATTGATTTACATGCAGCTGTCTAATATTCCCAGCACCACTTCCTGAAGAGACTTTTTCTTATTTTATATTACTGCCTCCTTTGTTGGTTGAAGAGTGATGGAGCATAAGTGTCTGGGTTTATTTCTGGGTTCTCTGTTCTGTTTCATTGATCCATATTTCTGGTTTTTTTTGTTTGTTTTGTTTTGTTTTGTTTTAAAACCAGTACCACACTGTTTTGATTGCTTTAGCTTTGTAGCTTTGTCTGAAGTCTGGGAAAGTTATGCCTCCTGTTTTGCTTTTATCTTCAAGATTGCTTTGGCAATTCCCTGTCCTTTATGGCTCCATATAATTTTTTGGATTATTTGCTCTAGTTCTGTGAAAAATGTTCTGGGTGATTTGATAGGGATTGCATCGAATCTGTAAATTGCTTTGGGTAGTATGGCCACTTTAACAATATTAATTCTTCCAATCCAGGAGCATGGAATAGCTTTCTATTTATTAGAATTGTCTTTAATTTCCTTTATTAATGTTTTATAGTTCTCAGTATATGCAGAAATTGACTTTTTAAATTGTCATTTGACAACAAAGTTGTTATTTAGTAAGACTGCTAATGCTCACCCACCATCCTCTTTACTGTCACGGTTTGATTGGTCTGTCTGCTGCTGATGTTGGCTTACCACACCTTTGTTATAACCAAGAGAAATAAACTTCAGTAGATGGCTCTCTGTGAGAAAGCAGGAGGAGTTTCATATGGTGTGAAACCAAGTTGCAGAGGGATAGACCTTCTAGTGGCACAATGTTCCTTGAAGGATTATTGGAAACTGATTTTAAAAGGTCTATTCATATTCATGGACGTTACGATGCAACATATATATGTATTGCTGGAGGTTTTGTTTATTAAGCCAAAGGAAACAAAAATGTTTTACATATAGTTTAAATGATTTGAGAAATCTATGCACTATCTCCCTGTCAATATGGATAAATAAAAAGTTTATCAGTATTCCTAATATATAGAAATGTCAATACAAAACTATAGGTGTGTTCTGATATGTAGAAAATAATAAGAAATGTTTGCATTTGCTATCAGGTCCAAAGATATTAATATCACGAGGTCTGAAATATCAAGGCCAGACTTAAAAGATATCTTCCTGATAAATTAATACATTATTTTTTGGTAAATATGCAAAGAAAAAACATTTTTTATTCTATGTTAACATTTACAATGTTTCTTTGATTTCTATTGTACAGCAAAGTGACCCAATCACACACAATTCCCTATGCTGTACAGTAGGACCAAATTGCCCATCCATTCCAAATGTAGCAGTTTGAATCCACCAAAGCCAAACTCCCCATCCATCCCACTGCCTCCCCATACCTCCCTGGCAACTACAAGTCTGCTCTCCTTGGCCATCCTTCTTATCCCACAACCTGTCCCCCTTGGTAACCATGATCCATCATTTGTTATTTGTAGACTTGCTGATGACCATTCTCACTGGTTTGAGGAAGTACCTCATTGTAGTTTTGATTTGCATTTCTCTAATAATTAGTGATGTTGAACATTTTTTCATGTGCCTGTTGGTCATTCATATGTCTTCTTTGGAGAAATGTCTATTTAGGTCTTCTGCCCGTTTTTTGATTGGGTTGTTTCTTTTTCCGATGTTGAGTTGTATGAGTTGTTTGCATATTTTGGAAATTAGGCCCTTGTTTGTTGCATCATTTGTAAAGATTTTCTCCCAAATCTTTTTTCTGGGTTGTATTTTTGGTTTTATTTAAATAGTTTCCTTTGCTGTGCAAATACTTTTGAGCTTAATTAGGTCCCGTGGGTTTATTTTTGTTTTTATCAACCTTATTCTAGAAGATGGATCAAACAAGATGTTGCTGTGATTTACATGGAAGAATATTCTGTCTATGTTTTCCTCTAGGATTTTTACGGTATTTGGCCTTATATTCAGGCCTTTAATCCATTTTGAGTTTATTTTTGTGTATGATATTAGAGAATGTTCTAATTTCATTCTTTTACATGTAGTTTTCCAGTTTTCCCAGCACCATTTATTGAAGAGACTTTCTTCCACTGTATATTTTTTGCCTCCTTTTCATAGATTAGTTGACCACAGGTGCTTTGATTTATTTCTGGGCTTTCTATCCTATTCTGTTGATCTATATTTCTCTTTTTGTGGCAGTACCATATTGTTTTTATAACTGTAGTTTTGTAGTATTGCAGTAAGTCAGGGAGCTTGATTCCTCCATTTCTGTTTTTATTGTTCAGTATTGCTTTGGCTATTCAGGGTCCTTTGCATCTGTCCAAATTTTAAAATATTTTCTTTTAGTTCTATGAAGGATGTCCTTGGTAATTTGATAGGGATTGCACTGAATCTATAGATCACCTTGGATAGCATATACATTTTGACTATATTGTATCTTCTAATTCAAGAACATGATATATCTTTCCATTTGTTTAAAAGAAAAAAAAAAGTTCCTATAGAGAAATCTACTCTGTCTGTTAAGTTTATATCATCATTAAAATTATGTGTATTAAACAGATGCTAGTGGCCATACATTTATAGACATTTTATATTGGAAATAAATATCCTTCCAAAATAGTATTTTTATGGCTTCATATAATTCCATGAATGAATGTTCTTTAACAGCCTTTTATATTGAGGATTTAAATTAATCTCCATTTTTCATTAACATCTTTCTGCCAGTTTTATTGAAAAAATTTGAATAATTCATTTTAATGAATTTCTAGAATTGAAATTACTTATAACATTCAATATCCTTAACCACATTTTATTATAGAGAATTTTTACCTGTCTATGATGCTACTAGATATAAAATAAGGTATATTTACTCATATATTTACTAAGTTTAAGTATTATATTTTTAATAGCAGTGACGCTTATAGGGAGAAAAAATACCTCATTTTTGTTTCAATTTTATTTTTTACTAGAGTATCCAGGGCATATTAAAATTTTGTTAAACTTTTATGACTAGATGTCATGTTTTTAAGTTATTTTTTATTAATTATTGTTTTTTTCCCTTTTACAGTGTCTTTCTCTTTTTTATTTTTTAAAATTTTTTAGAATTGTTACTTCCCCAATATAATTTTTTTTCCTTACTGTACAGCATGGTGACTCAGTTACACATACATGTTTTTAATAAGGTTTTTAAATAAATCTCCCTCCTACTATAATCTGAAAACTTTATGCTTTGAAATTCTTTCTCTGTCATTTATATTCAGACCAGAACTATATAAATCAAATATAAAAACAACCACTATTTTAGAATACCACAAAATATTCTCACAACTTTTTTAAGGTACAGATTCTAACCTCCCACATTCTTTTATACAGTAAGAAAATGTTATTCAAATTCCTAAAAACTATAATCTTTCAGATCCAGCTGGACCCACACATTAGGAAGGAAAGAGAAATGTGCAAAAAAATCAACTTATATTAATACAACTTGAAAAATATAATTAATATATTGAGAAGGCAATACTCCCTGTTGAAATTTTTAGGACTGTATACCAATTTGGGAATTCGCAAATATATAAGGTGTTGTCTGTTTTAGAAAAATCTGAGTATTTTCACAATGGCAGATCTTTATAGTTAGACATTGATTTATTATATGCAGGCACTTTCTGATTAATCTACCACATTATTTTAATCATCTTCTTCATTAAAATTATTTCCCCATTATGATTTATGTCTTTTACCAAAAGATAATGACAGAAAAGGGAGTATGAGACTTACTTCTGTATTCAGAAATGAAGTTCAGATACTATATATATGACTGCCAAGAGATACTAGGGTATTGATACTTCCACCTCTGAGGCAGCTTGTTGAATAGAAACAGAACTATTTGGTCAAAAACATGCTGTAAAGATACAAGTTAGTGTATCTTCTCAGTGTCTGAGAAGAAACCTCCTGCTTGGTGCTTCATTGAGGCTGTGAAGAGTAATATGGGAGGGAAGATAAAGAGCCAGCATTCTTCATGAAAACCTGGATATAGGGAAGTAGAAACACTTAGTTGGTTTATCTATTAAAGAATTTTCACAGAGGAACCACTAAGTACTTGTATCTAATCACTTCTATAGGACATTCACATGCCCCATAGTTTGTTTAGTTCTTTGTGACTGTGGCTTGACTCTCAAACTAACATTCTCCATGAGGACAAATTTTTCCCACTTGCTTCTGTGCTTCATAAAGAATCTAGAAGTTTGGCTGTGTATGTGGCATATCAGAATATAATTGAGATCTATGCATCCCATATTTTAAAAGCATCTTAATAGTGTTTTTCTTTTAAGAATCAGCCCTAATTACATGTGATAAGGCAAACTTATATGGCAGCTTTTTTCATACTTCACTAAGATTGCACAAAGCAAAAAAAGGTCTTGGGTTTTTAAGGAGGCTTGCTTCTAAAAACTGTTCACATCCAGGTGACAGAAAAGGTACTCTTGGAAAGTGAACAGACCCAGGATCCGGATCCTGAATAACTAATGTGTTTACGTGTGTGTGTATGTTTGAAATAAATATTCATTCCTTATTTATTGATCATAACACGCTATTATCAATTTCCATGTATTTGTATTACATTAATTAATGCCTAAGTATCTTACATTTTTAATTTTTATTCTGTTTTTATCTAAAATTTGTCTTTCACAATTATTGTGTATTGTATGTTTTTCTTTCACCCTATGAATTATGTATGTATGCTATATACATATATATGTATATGTGTTTATTTGTATGATACATAGTTTTATGACTATTATATTATCTTAAAGGGTTTTATTTTATGAATATACTTTAGTCTCTTATTTTGGTTATATTTTATAATTTTCCTTAAATTCTACTTTTTAAATTTGCTACTTTTTCATATATTAACATTGATTTGTCTCATAAACCTTTTTATCATGTAAAATGAAAATAAGTTTATGATATTCTTCTGATCACAAATTTTGAATTACTTCCCATCTCACTTGGAGTAAAATTCAAAGCTCTTACAGCTCCAGTGACTGCACTTCCGCAAAGCCACCTGTCTGATCCCACAGTTGTAACTCTCCCTTCGTTTCCTAAGTCCGGCCACACTGACCTCTTTGCTATTCCTTGAACAGGCCAAGCACACTCCCACCTCAGATCTCTTGCATTTTTTCTCCCTTTTGCCTGGTATGTTCTTCCATTGATAACACATGACCTACCCCCTTACTTCCTCTTGTGCATTGTTCAAATATCACATTATTGGAGAAAACTTCTATGGTAAACACAAGAAGTTCTCCCAAAGGTTTCCATGTTTTAAGCCCCAGAAAACTGTGTTAAATTATATGGCAAAATAGAATTAGTGTCATATGTAGATACATATGTGTAACTAATGTGGTATCCCTCATTACCAGTTTATATATAACTGGTTATATATATATATTATATTTACTTTTATAATATTATATATATATATTAAAATATGTGTTATATATAACATATATGCTATATATTTATGTTAAATATATATATTTTACAGTTTATATATATCTTACATGTGTCTATATTTATATGCCAGTACTATCATAGAAAGCAACAAAGGTGCCCCAGACAGTTGGCTTTATAGCCAGTTTAGGTAATTCTTTTCTTTTGCCACTGGAGTCTACATTCCAAAGATGCTTCCCTTAAAAGAAATACATAATTTTCTTACATATTTCTTATTCTATGCTTTTGCTAAGATATTTTAGAAAGAGACTGAAAGCTGCCCAGAATTGGGGTAACTATTTCAACTAAGAAGTAATTTTATGTTTTATCAAAAGGCACTGATTACCACTTAGGAGAACATTTCTATCTATAGCCAGATCCATCTGGATGGTAACGTCCATTAGTTAGGAAGTGGGACATGCTCATGTTTTCCAACATATAATCATCTGGACTCTAAATAGCCAATCATGCTATTTTAAGTATCTTAATGTGCCTTTTTAACACATGTGAAAATATCAGGGACCTTAATTGTATATCCCTTCTCTATATTCTGAAGACATTTGTATATACCCAGAAAACTAGTTTTTAAATAACAGATTTCATGAATCTTACACATAAATATTTTACCATACACCCTCCTATACTTTGTGGAAGATGATTATATAAGAACAAACATATAATAAAAAAGTGTTTGACTAAAGAAAAGACACTTATCTTTTCTTCTTGTCATTGTTTTCTGTATTTTAATTTTATTATGAAATAGAACATACTTTATAAAAAAATATTATAAATGAAATTTGCCCCATTCCCCATTTTTAAGCCCCAGAGAAAATCACTGAAAGTTGATAGTATATACATCTGGATCACACATCTATGAAAAGAAGTTCACTCTTACACACTAATATATGTGTACATATATTTATTTTAAAAATATGAAATAAGACAATCAAATTGTCTATAATTTTTCTACTTATAATATGGCATTAACATAATTCCATATTTGTACATAAAAATTTCTCTTTCTGATGAGAAATATTCCAATATATATTTGAATATTTAAATTTATCTTTCTCTCACTCTTATTAATTGGTTACCATGAAAATCTTTGTGCCTATTCTCCAGAAATTTCTGAAGAATATTTCTTTATGTTATATTCCTTAGAAGAAGAATTTCTAGGACAGGGATTATTTGTTTTATATTTTGATGATTATTAAATAAATTGTTCTCAATAAATTCCTTAGTAATTTATTTTTCCTCCATGAATGTTTAACAACATTCTTTTCCCATACAACTGACAACATACTAAGATCACTTTTCTTATAAAAATCTGTATTTACCTTAGAGTTTCTTTTATTAGCTTTTTTTTTACTTATTTTTTTTTTCAAGTAGTCTTAATTGTAATCAATTGTTATTTCCCCAATACACTTTTTTTTCTACTGTACTTTTGCTTGGTTTTTCTCTGTTTGTGTCTATCCCTGGGCCAAATTTCTGATACAATACAATCTCTCAGGTATAAAACTCTGTGTGGCTAAGCAAATTGTCTCCCTGTTCCTCCAGTTGCTTATTTGGGTTCTCTTTCCAGCATCTCATGAGGAGCCCTGGCTTTGTGACTCCCTTGGAATTTCTATATCTCTAGGTCGCATGTATGTCTAGCATTCTGGGACTTCCCTTCAATATTATTCTGGGAATCTCCTTCACCTCCTTCTAATGTTTGAGCTGCTGTTCCTGAGATCTTATTTCTTCTTTCTAGGAAGACTGTCTTATTTTAGGAGCAGACTAGAAGCAACTTCCCTGCCTGCCCTAGCTCTGATACCCCATTTCCCAGTACAAACACATTCCTCCACTTTCCATTTTTTTTAATGATGTCTAAAATTACAAAAGGTAAGCTCTAGACAGAGACATAATGGGCTATCTTGTAAGTAGTATAAGCTGTAGTATCAGATCCTGTAGATTTTGTGACTTCAGTTTGACTGCTTAAAATATATCTGGAGAATACTACTTCTATAAAAAGTTTCACATAATACACACTCATACATGCACACACATATAGTCCAAGGGTTAATATTGGAAGTTTCTTTTTTTAAACTGCAGGAAATTAATTTTTTTTTGGTCATGCCTGCAACATGCAGAAGTTCCTGGGCCAGGAATTGAACCTGTGCCACAGCAGTGACCCAAGTCATGACAGTGACAGAGTGGGTCCTTAACCACTAGGCTACCAGGGAACTCCTACAAGATATTTTAGTCTTTAACATGCTTTTGAGCAAAATAACTCTTCAATGTTAAGATGTAATATGTAACATATCTCAGAATCTAATCGGCTTCAGATGATTTTTTAATATCTCAATGGACTACCATCAGAGACTATTTTGATAAACCTAGCTTACATCTTCTGTATTCTCACTTATTTATGAATCTCATTTCATTCCCAACTATTGGGAACACCACATAGCTCACATTCATAACTGGAGTATTATATTTGGAACTTTAGTCTTATGGGATTCTATATACTGGTATTATACTTAAAGCCAGGTTCAATTAAAAATCCCCACTCTTGTTGACACTTTCAAGGCATTTTTACTTTCTTTCTCTCTTCCACCTGAGGTAAGCATCCACATGCTCCTCTGGCTTTCTTACAGACCAGTGGTACTTGGTGAGGAATAGGAGATGTCTAGGTGCATTCTTGGTCATCACATTTTGGGGGGAAAGACTGCTACTGGCATCTACTGGGCCAAGGTCAGAGATGCTGTTATATGCACTCTCCTGCAAAAGACAGCCCCAAAACAGTTATCAGGAGATCCCAGGTTGGGAAAAATTGCTGCTGTTGGCTGTGCTTTCCACAAATCCTTTTCACAAATCTCTAAAGTTTTATCATGGTAAAAATCGGAGTATGCCCACGTTAAACTAAAAACCAGAAGATATGTTAATATGGATTTCTCCCCTTTCAGGTAAAACAAGCATTGACTGGGAAAAGGCAACTTTCTCAAATCCCAAAAGTGCAAGGCTAATTATAAACTCTTAAATAGTCTAAAACAAACACTAACTGAACTTGATGGGTAAATTAACGCCGTGGGCCAATCTCTTGCAACACTCACGCTTTGACACTTTTCTTAACATTTTCCCTCCTTTCTAATACTTAGACTGAAAGTGGATTTCTAATTCTTATTCCGCTCATTACTTAACTGGAACACCGAGGTCACTGCAAATAAAGCAGTATGAGTTAATGAGAACAGCTTTAGCCAAAGCAGGAGGTATTTCTCCAAGTACATCAAGTGCTTCACATATATTAAGAAACCCCAGCTGAATGGATTTAATAATGTTGGGATTTACACAATTATTACAGAACCTTCATTATTCACCCAGTCTGTGCATACCACAGCACAAATGAACATCTCAGTCTGGTGGTATTAACATTGCCATTTTCTCACCCATTCCCAGACCATCTGCTCCATGCTGATCATTCACTGCTTTAACATTTAACAGTTACCCAACTGCAACTTAGCAGATTTGTGTACTTTTGAAAACAGCTGGTTTAATAACTGCTTCAGAGCTTTTGGATAAAGAAATTATTTTGTAGTGGTTTATAATAGTCTTTTTTTATCAGTGCCTCTGAGGAAAGAGTATTACACTTGCTCCATTTATGCATCTGCAATTTCTCATAATATTTCTTGTCACATCCGGAAACATATTTTCAGTATTTATAACACAATAACGTAAGAACTCTTTATTACCCTCCTTGTTTTTGCTGTTTTGTTTTTGTTTTTAATGTCTCAGAGGGTTCCAGGGAATCTTTTGCATGAAATAATTTAGCTTAGCACAAAAAGATATACATTTGAGTTGTCTCAGTTTCCACTCATTTGCTATGTCCTATGATTTGTTTCTCTTTCAATGATGTTTCCCTTTTTCCTCTTTGTTAAAGACAATGCAAGAAAGAAAATAACTACTTGTTTCAATCTTCCCTGGGCTCCAACTAGACATATTGCCCCTGAGGAGTTTATTAGATAACTTTTTGAATTGGCTGCCCTGTTAATGACTAGAAGTGGCCTAAGGGCTGCTTTAGGGCCTGGCACTGTTGTGGCTTCTTCATCTGGGGAGGGGTTGCCTGTGCATGTAGACTTTGTGAAAATGTATTGAGGTGTACATTTTGCATACTCTTTTGTATGCATATTATATTTCAATAAAATATTCAACAATACAATTTCACAGGATTCTCCTCCTGTGTACTAAACACTTCAGTGTGGCACTGTCTTTGGTCTTGACCTGACCATGACATCAGTCTAATATTCTACCATTCCTTACTTTACACATTGTATTCAGCAATACTGAGCTGTTTGCATTTTCTAGTACAACTTTCTGTATCACCACCTAAGAATTTGCCAGTCTATTCACCAGAAGTGGTAAGGGAGAAGGGTGGCTTTCACTTCAATGCATGCTCCTGATTCTTGTAAATTCAGCGTCAAAAAAATAAACACTACTATTTGTCAATTCACACACTAGATCTAATCAATTTTTAAATTATGTGTTTACTGGGGATTTATTTTTGTCCTCCCCTAGTCCAAGGCATTTTGCACAAATATTTTTTAATATAGCATGTACTTAGTTGTGTTTCTAAACTTACCTCCCATTGTTTTCAAGAGCTTAGAGTTTTTGTTATATATTTTTCTCATCAGATAGAAGCTAAATCAAAACCTGTATTTTAGACATATTAAAATACAATAGAATAGACTTCTGCTTTCAATTAAGATGAAATAAGAACTGGATTTATCTTCTCATCAGGAACAAACATACAACAATAAACAGATAAAATATAAAATGGTAATATTCAACACAGTAGACATAAAACAGTAAAAAAGGAATCCCTGAGAGACAGAAAATGAAGGATTAAGGTGGCTAAAATTTCTAAAACAAAGTAGCTGTGAAAATAACTACACAGGAAGAGAATCTCAGAGAACTGCAGAGTCCAAATGTAGCATTCAGGATAGGAGTGATCAAAGCATGTAAACAAAGCAACTGTCTGAAGCTGTGGAAAGAATCATCTGAAAGGATAATGAGAAAGAATTCTCAGCACTCACATAGCAATTGTAATAATACCTGTTTCACCCAACCAAACTAGAACATGTCAAAACTCACAGAGAATTGGCTAGAATACTGAGAAGACTCTTGCTGCAGTAGTAAGGAGTAGTAAGACCTAGATTAAATAATTCTCTGGTTCTGCCTAACAAATCGACTTTTTTTTAAACAAGTGAATTAAGTGCATCCCTGAACAAAGGTAATATATAGCTAATCTAAGGATAATATACCAGAAGTATACATAAACTAGGAATACATCAATATCTAGCTCACAGCAAGTTTCAGTTTAGAATACCTGATAGCCACAGAATAGCAGCATCCAAAGAAACAGAAAAATACAGCATAATGTGAAGAAATGATTTATTGAAACCAAACTAGAACTGAATTAGCAGAAAAGGACATTAAGTAGCTTAACTGTATTCCATATTATCAAAGAGATAAGTAGATAAGTTGCAGATTAGAAAGACAAATATTCAAATTAAACATTCAGAAATTAAAAAACTAAAATCTTTGATCTGAAAAAATACACTGGATGGGATTATTTGCAGATTTGATATTACAAGAGAAAGTGATAGCAAAATTGACAATATAGCAATGCAAACTATCTAAATTAAATATATAGAAAGAAAAAAATGAACAGATAACCTAATATGTGTCCAGTTGGAAGCCTGAAAGAAGGTAGAAAAAAGAGACAGAAAAAAAAATTTGAAGAACTAGTGTTAAAAATTTCTAAATATAATGAAAACCATAAACCCACAAATTGAAGAAGGTCAGTACAACTCAGGATAAGATACATGAAGAAAATTTCATTGAGACAGATCATAGTCTAAATGCCCAAAAGCATAAATGAAGGGAAAATCTTAAAGCATAGACAAAATAAGTATAATAGCAGATTAGTTAGTAGAATGATGCAAGTGAAAAAGCAGGTGACCAAAATTTTAAAAATAATGAAAGAAACAAAACTGTCAACTTAGAATTCCATATTCAGCAAAAATATTTTTCCAAAGCAAAAATAAAGCAAAAACAGAGACATATTAAGGAGGAAAGAATTACTCACTAGCAGACCCACATTATAAGAGAGAATAATGAATTTGTCAGGGAGAAGAAAAAATATATTGCATGATAATATGGTACTATACCAATAAAAGAACACTGTAAATCTGTAAATGGTTATTATGTGCATAAATAAATTAGATATTTTCTTATTATGTCAATATCTTTATTTTTTATTTATTTATTTATTTATTTATTTTTTGCCATTTCTTGGGCCACTCCTGCAGCATATGGAGGTTCCCAGGCTAGGGGTCTAATTGGAGCTGTAGCCGCTGGCCTAAGCCAGAGGCACAGCAACTTGAGATCTGATCCAAGTCTGCAACCTACACCACAGCTCATGGCAACGCTGGATCCTTAACCCACTGAGCA
The DNA here is from genome assembly GCF_016906955.1 of Phacochoerus africanus. Classification (NCBI taxonomy): domain Eukaryota; kingdom Metazoa; phylum Chordata; class Mammalia; order Artiodactyla; family Suidae; genus Phacochoerus; species Phacochoerus africanus. Next base: position 78,887,576 of record NC_062554.1, read on the forward strand.
AGGCCAGGGATCAAACCCGCAACCTCATGGTTCCTAGTCGGATTCGTTAACCACTGAGCCACGATGGGAACTCCAATATCTTTATTTTTTAAGATTTTTATTTTTTCTATTATGGTTGATTTATAATGTTTTGTCAATTTCTGCCATACAGCAAAGTGACCTAGTAACACATATATACATATACCTTCTTTTTCTCACAGTATCCTCCACCATGCTCCATTACAAGTGACTAGACATATTTCCCAAAGCTATATACAGCAGGATCTCATTGCTTATCCACTCTAAACTCAATAGTTTCTCTCCACTAACCCCAAATTCCCAGGCCATCCTACTCCTTCCCATCCCCCTTGGCAACCACAAATCTGTTGTCCAAGTCCGTGACTTTGTTTCTTTTCTGTAGATAGATTTTTTTATGCCATATATTAGATTCCAGATATGTGATATCATGTGGTATTTGTTTTTCACTGAGTATGAGAATCTCTAGTTCCATCCATGTTGCTGCAAATAGCATTATTTTCTTCTTTTTTATGGCTGAGCAGTATTCCATTGTTTATATATGCCACATATTCTTCATTCATCTGTTGATGGACATTTAGGTTGTCTTGGCTATTGTGAATTGTGTTGCAATGAACATAGGGGTTCATGTGTTTTTTTCAATGAAAGTTTTGTCCAAATAGATGCCCAAGAGTAGGATTGCTGGGTCATATGGCAGTTCTATATTTAGTTTTCTGAGGTATCTCCATACTATTTTCCATATCAGTTGTACCAATTTGCATTCCCATCAGCAGTAAGGGAGGGTACCCTTTTCTCCATATCCTCTCCAGCATTTGTTATTTGTTGACTTGTTAATGATGAACATTCTGACCAGTATGAGGTGGTACCTCATTGTAGTTTTGATTTGAATTTCTCAAATAATTAGTGATGTTGATAATTGACTGTTTAAACAAAAATTACAATTTAGTATGCAACTTGTAATATATGTAATAGCAAATTACTTGAAAACTGTAGCACCAAACAATAGGAAAGAGAGGAAAGTATGCTAGTATGAAATTTACATATTGCATAGATGGTGACTTATGAAAATATCACTTGAAAGTAGACTCTGAAAAAGTGAAGATGTCAGCTATAAACTCTCAAACAATTGCTAAAATAGCAGCACAAATTAGAGTTTATGAGCCAATAAAGAAGGCAAAATAAAATCTAAAAATATACTTAATCCAAAGACAGTAAAAAGAAAAAAAGAGAACAGAATAGAGAGGGCAAATAGAAAACAAATAGCAAGTAAATGAAAAAACAAGCTATAGACTGGAATAATTATCTGCAAGCCAAATATCTAATAAAGTAGTTGTATACAAAATAGTAAAGGACTTCTAAAATTCAACCACTTAAAAAGAGAGAGAGAGAGAGAACCACAAGTCTGTTCTCCATGTCCATGAGTTTTTTTCTTTTCTGTAAATAGGTTCATTTGTGCCATATATCAGATTCTAGATATAAGTTATATCTTATGGTATTTGTTTTTCTCTTTCTGACTTACTTCATAGTATGAGAGTCTCAAGTTCCATTAGTTGCTGTAAATGTCATTATTTTTTTCTTTTTTCTGGCTGGGTATTATTCCATCTTGTTTATGTACCACATCTTAATCCATTCATCTGACAATGGACATTTAGGTTGTTTCCATGTCTAGCTCTTGTGAATAGTGCTGTAATGAACATAGGGATGCATACATCTTCTGGTTGCCAAGGAGAAGGGGGAGGGAGTGGGATGGACTAGTAGTTTGGGGTTAGAGATGTAAACTATAGCATTTGGAGTGGATGAGCAATGAGATTCTGCTCTATAGCACAGGAACTATATCTAATCACTTGTGATGGAACATGATGGAGGATAAAGTGAGAAAAAGAATATATATATATGTACATATATATATATATATATGTACATATATATATATATATATATATATATATATGACTGGGTCACTTTGCTGTACAGCAGAAATTGACAGAATACTGTAAACAAACTATAATAAAAAAATTTTAAGTAAAAAAAAAAGAAAGAGGGAAAGATTTGAACGGATACTTTTCATCAGATAAGATAAATAAATAGCAAATAACCATATGAAGAGATTCAGAATGTCATGGGTCATTAAGGAAATGCATATTACAAACACAATTAAGACTCTACTCATACCTAGTCGAAAGGCTTTAAAGTTGACCATGCCAAATGTTGGTAAGGACGGGAAAGAGCTGGAATTCTATTACACTGCTGATGGGAATGTAAAATGGTACATGTTACAAAAAATTCTGGCTGGTTTTTACAAAGTGGAAGATATATTTGTCATGCCATCCATCCACATTACTCCTACTTACCCCAAAGAAATAAAATCATAAGTCCATATAAAGACATGTGCACAGATGTTTATAGAAACTTTATTTGAAATATGCCAAAACTGGAAAAAACCTCAGTGCCCTTCACAAAGGAATTATTGCCTATCCATACAATGGACTGATATTCAACAGTAAAATGTAATGAACTATTACATATCAATTTATTACTAGGCAACAATATTTATACATTTCAAAATAATTATGTTGAGTGAAATAAGCCAGGTAAAATGCAACACATACTCTACTATTACACTTATGTAAAATTCTAGAAAATCTCATAGATCATGTCAGTGTTTACTTGAGATCTCATGGGTCTGGGGAGCAGAGAAAGGGAGGGATTGAAATGGGATATGAGGAAATTGTTAAAGGTGATAAACATATTCTTTATCTTGATGTTTAGAATAATTTCTCAGGTGTATACAAATGGCATCTTTTCTGCTTGTATACGTAAAATATGTTAAACGTGTATGTCAGTTCTACTTTATAAAGAGTTTTTAATATTAATCAGTGGTAGATGTTGCTGATTTTTTGCTTCTCTCAAGATTTTATAAAAATCTTATTCTTGTTATTTTATAAAAAACCTATAGATTTATAATTAGAATATTATACAAATTTGTAAAATAAATTATATTGATAACCAGATTAAAAGAGCACATGAAAAACTTCATAGATAATATGTTATTAAGTGGGAATTCATATTTCTTGAACACGGTAATGCTCAAAGAGTCAGTAGTTTGTTTTTATTAATCTCTTTTGTCCATTCTCCTCTACTTTGTGTAGTCCACCTTTAAAACCTGTGGTAAATGTAATGCACACAGAAACATTAGTATTCAGTATCGTTCAGTAGAATTCAATCAGTTAAATAGACAAAACCTTGCATTTATATGCCCACAGAGTGACGATTCATGGTGGTTTTTAAAGACTTCTTCACTCACACAGCCATCAATCAAAGTGACAGCGTTCTTTAGATTAACTTTGGATTCCCCAGCACAAATTAATTAATCTGTCCACTACTTCCTATCTCAGTGTTTCAATCAGCCAACAAATAAAGCCAATCAAGATTTCAATTCTTTGCTGATTAGCCAATAAACTGTGACAGTGGACTTGTGGCAAGGCTTCTGGGACTCTCATAGAAGCTTATTTATAGTTGTAGCAGTGCTGTGATCAGTCTCTAAACCATAAATAAGAACATTGTGTTTTCTCCTCAGTTACTTCCATCAAGGCAAAAAACCTTTCAGGTGGAAAACAAATTTTAAAACAACTGGTTGCAAAGATACTCTCCTTGAGATTATATTAAAAACATTTTGGTGATGCTACTGTTTTATTAGCATCAAATTGTATAAATGACATGGAATTTTAGAATTTAAAGAATTGCTTTTTGCTCAAAGGAAAGAATGTGTACTAGAGTTGTCATTATTTCCTCATTGTCAAAAATCTTTTATAGATAAGAATCCTAAGTATTTATACCAAAAGTGAACTATTTCCTGCTTTTATGTATTTATGAAAGAATAAACTTTGCTGTATGTCCTAAAGTTAATCTAGGACATATATTGCACATAGAAAATTCTTCTTAGGAGTTCCCGTCATGGCTCAGTGGTTAACGAATCCGACTAGGAACCATGAGGTTGTGAGTTCAATCCCTGACCTTGCTCAGTGGATTAGGATCCGGCGTTGCCGTGAGCTGTGGTGTAGGTTGCAGATGTGGCTCGGATCTCGCGTTGCTGTGGCTGTGGCGAAGCCCGGTGGCTGCAGCTCTGATTAGACCCCTAGCCTGAGAACCTCCATATGTCACAGGAGCAGCCCAAGAAATGGCAAAAAAAGACAAAAAAAAAATTCTTCTTAGAGAGGAATAACCTTCCTAGAGAAAAGGATATAAACTGGGAGTCAGAAACTTAGGGTTAACCTGTACTTGGCCGGTAACAAGTTATGTAAGCTTGAAAAAGTCACTTAATTTATACAAGCTTTAGTTTTCTCTTGTGTGAAATTAAGAGTATAGACGAAATAATCTTTAACATTTGATAACTCAGCAAAACACATTAGTGTCTTTTTTTTTCTTGTACAGACTAGATTTAGACAATTTTTTTTCTGTTTGTTTTTACCACTATCACTTTTGAAGTTTGTCCAAATATCAGTAACTTCATGAACTTGACACCAAGCAGTAAGCAAATATACAATGACGTTGGTGACCTTCTTGTCCCCCATTCCACTTTGCATTCAGTTTCTTCACCTCTTTCCTGGAGGTCAGTGAGGAAGGAAATAAAAGAACTCAATCCTGTTCCTCACAGCATATGGGTGCCATCTATTCCGTCTAACAGTCCATGATTTTTACCATTCTCATCCTCTAGTCATTCTACTTTATTTTTATTTATTTATGTATTTACGTATTTTGCTTTTTAGACCCGCACCACATCATATGGAAGTTCCCAGGCTAGGGGTCCAATCAGAACTATGGCTGCCAGCCTATGCCACAGCCGCAGCATCATCAAATCTGAGCTGCAACTGTGACCTACACCACAGCTCATGGCAATACCAGATACTCGAACCAGGATTCGTTTCCACTGGGCCATGAGAGGAACGCCTCTACTTAATTTCTTAAAGATTTTGGCTCCTCATGATAATCTTTATTTTATTTTGTTTTATTACCTTTTTTTTTTTTTGTCTTTTTAGGGCCACACCCATGACATATGGAATTTCTAGGCCAGGGATTGAATTGGAGTTAGTTGCTGGCCTATTGAATTGGAGTTAGTTGCTGGCCTATGCCACAGCCACAGCAATGCAGGATCCAAGTTGTATCTGCAACCTACACGACAGCTCATGGCAACTCCAGATCCTTAACCCTCTTAGAAAGGCCAGGGATCAAACTGGCATCCTAATGGATACTAGTTGGATTAGTTACCACTGAGCCATAATGGGAACTCTGATAATATTTATTTTAATGCCCACTCCTTAACATTAAAATAATGACAAGTGATGTCTTCATTCCTTAGGGCATTTATTTCTAATTATATTTTAGACCACACGACCTCAGTCAGCCATTTCCAATTTTACAAGAGAAAGTAAATCATTTCTAAAATCTCTTTTGACTATTTTACCCTTTATACTAACCATCTCCTATCCTTTCATATGACTTGTTCCAGTAGGTATATAACTAAAATTCTTTACTTGATGAAAATATTAGTTGTAATCTATTGTTCACTTTAGATACACCTAGAAAATTTCTTGCATCTCTCACTTCCCATTTTGCCTTGCAAAATCACAACCTTATATGTTAGTTGTGTTTGGAATGTTTATGTGGTTTACATATAATACTGCCTGAAAAACCACCTTTTCTCTAATCCTAAATTTGATTTCTCACTTTCAGTGATGGTACTTCTCCATCATAATCCATTGAGAAAATGTATGCCAGAAATCTGAAATTCCCTTGTCTTTCTACCAACAAATCTACTTTTTCACTTGCAAAAGTACTCATCCTCTCTTTATTCCCATTGTAATAAAAAATTATTCTTACCCTTCTCAAATTCTATTCTTTCCATCAGTTCTGAGATGAATTTTTTTGTCTACTCTGAATGGTTCCTATATTTTTAATGATTTTTCTCAGTTCCAGCATCTTCACTCATGTCTTCTCAGTTGAATCAGACAATTTGAAATCCATAAATTCTTTATTGCCTCTTATAAAATCAAACAAAAAATAAATTAAAAAATTGGAAATACCCTTTCTTAAAAAAGCCAGTTGAACTCTTACCCAATTTCTTTTTTCTCTCTCACATCATACTATTTTCAAATTTATTCCTCAATTTTCATATACTTTTTGATCCATTCTCATCCATCTTTTAAAGATTCTCATACATTATTTTTTAAATCATCAAATACCTCTATATTGCCAAATCTAAGTGACACTTCTGTTTCTATCCTACTCAATGTCTAAGCAGCTCTAAGATTTTCATATCCAACTTTTAATTTGTAGCAGTCAAGGAAATATGCTACTTAGATATCTGTTCAAGAATGAAATTGCTCTTTTATATGGCTGAGTAGTATTCCATTGTGTTTATATACCGCATCTTCCTAATCCAATCAACTGTCAATGGACATTTGTGTTGTTTCCAAGTGTTGGCTATTGTGAATAGTGCTGCAATGAACATGCAGGTGCATTGCATGTATCTTTTTCAAAGAAAAATTTGTCTGGATGTATGCCCAAGAGTGGGATTGATGTATCATATGGTAGTTTTATGTATAATTTTCTAAGGTGCCTCCATATTGTTCTCCATAGAGGTTGTACCAGCTTACATTCCCACCAACAGTGCAGGAGGGTTCCCTTTTCTGCTAAGTACCACTGGGAAATATGTCTAGTCACATATGATGGAGCATGATAATGAGAGAACGAAATTGCCACTTGGCTACAAGTCATGAAATTACCTGAGGTCTTCAGCCTCAGAGCCTTTAAGATCTGCTTCAGTTTTCAAGCTCAGACAACTATTTCCCAGACAGACCCCAGACAAGGACAGTGTATGGCAAGAGTACCAAAGTTTAGCCATTTCTGCCAAAAGTAGATCTTTTCAAATATGCAGTTCAGTATTCTCTATTACAGGGTTATATTTTTCCCTTTGCACTACTGTTAAATAAGGTATATTTATTTATATGTGTTTCCCAATAGGTAGTAAAGTCCCACACAGCATTCATAATATATTCCAAATTAATATTTATTAAATGAATGATGATTTACTCCCTATACAGAAGTCTGCCCTATATGTCCATGATCTTTTCAGTTTTGTAGATAATAAAAAAAATTTTTTAATTCTTTTTTTTGCTATTTCTTGGGCCGTTCCCGTGGCATATGGAGGTTCCCAGGCTAGGGGTCGAATTGGAGCTGTAGCTGCCGGCCTACACCACAGCCACAGCAACCTGGGATCCAACCCGTGTCTGCAACCCACACCATAGCTCACGGCAATACCAGATCCTTAACCCACTGAGCAAGGGCAGGGATCGAACCCACAACCTCATGGTTCCTAGTCGGATTTGTTAACCACTGAGCCAAGACGGGAACTCCAAAAAAAAATACTCTTATACAGCTTTATAAAACACCAAACTCATGATAACCAACTGGAAAAATCACTATCATTAATAAACATTAATGAATCATGAATGATGAAAAAGCCAATAAGCACTTCAATGTTTTACATATTTCTATTTCAAAGATTAATCTTTAATTACTCCAAAATTCAAATATCTACTATAGGCATGATAAAATAACCTAAATTGAGATACCAGGTTCAGTCATTGTGATATTACCTTCTTCAGTTTTTATTCTTTTGGTTTTAGTTTAAGTATTTTATTTATTTTAAAATGTTATCTGTGTTTTACCTAATAAACATAATAGAATTTCAAATGTTTAAAGTACATAATAGAATTTTAAATGAGTTTTAAATGTTTTCAAGGTCTGTGGCTATCTTATATGGAAGATAGCAAAGAGGAACAAACTAACAAACACGTATAAAAATCAATAACACTGTAAACTTAGTCCACTAACTTAATATGGTCTCCTCTCATAACACACGCACATGCAGAATGATTTTTACCTCTGTGATACAGCTCTACAAACTTAGAAAACCTGATTTTGAAAATTTCACAACTATTGAAAAACAGTGGGGAGCAAGCAGAATGTGTGTGTGTGTGTGTGTGTGTGTGTGTGTGTGTGTGTGTGTGTGTGTGTGTAGAGTTGCAGTCATTTCTGTAGTTGATCATGTTACAGATACTATACCCTTATGTCATTCTTCCATTTTTTTGGAGAGCTTGAATAGTTGTACAGAAAAAGAAAATATCTGTGTATAAATAAAGAGAAATGAAAACACACAGGGGCTAAATTCCCAACCGAAGTTATAAAAGAAAGTCAGAATGATGCTTTAAAGAGGTTGTTTTGCTCAAATGATAGCAGAAACTTTTTTAAAGTTAAGTCACATTACCAAATACAATGGAGAAACCTACTGGTAAATTGTAGAAGCTCCAGAAATAAGTCTATGCCATCAGTGAACTGAAACATATATTTTAAAATTTAATTTCTAAGAATTTTTATAATATGCTAAGTAACTTCTCAAAATAAAATTTAAAGTTCAAATTATTTTTACTTTCATGATTACAGATCCAAAAGCATGTAGCAGGTTATGAAACTGTTTCCTTCATTTCAATAATTTTTTAATAATATCAACATTGTTGGGCATAATAGACTTTTCTAGGCTTTGAAAAATAGCTTGATGATGAAATGTAATATTTAATATAACTCCATTTAAGAAATTCCATAAAGTATATTACAAGTACAGTAAAGTTTTATGTGATTCATTCAAGTTCATTGTTTTAATTCTAACCTGTTAACCACTATGCCTGTTAATCAGCATTGATACTTAACATAATAGAAATAAGGAGAAAAAAAGACGTTCTATATAAAATAAAAATATTAGGTGGAAATTCATTGAGTAAACTTTTTAAATGTCTTATGTGGGTTTATCCTTGGTTTTGTTTTGTGTTTGTTATATGTAGGTGTGGCTTTTTCATTTGTTGGTTTTATCTTTTGTATTACAAGCTAAGCTAGATTCTTCTTCTTGTAAAGAAACATAAACAGAATCTATATGTCTCCTGGAAATCAAAAATCAAGCCTAGAATAAGCATAGACTGCTGACAGTTTTCCCAGGAAACCATTTGTAGTGCTCATATCTGTTTGAAAATTACCTTGCACCAATTATTCAACTTGGTGTGATCTTATGATTATAAATGAGCAAGGCCCACAGGATTTGTTTCAGTTTGATTAAGTGTCCCAGGAAGAGCAGCAGTTTAGTGTGAAGAGTAACTAACTGGCAGATAAAGGCTAATGGATGTTCTCAAACCTCTAAAGAGCTGTGGGGTTTGTTCTTCAAAAAGAAAAGACATTCCACTCCATCCAAAGTAACTGAAAGCCAACACATATACATCAATATTCTTATACAGGAGTCTGTCCTACATGTCCATGATCTTTTCTGTTTTGTAGATAAGAAAAAATTTTAAAAATATATTCTTATACAGCTTTATAAAACACCAAACTCATGATAACCAACTGGAAAAATCACTTGGTTCCAACATAACTAATCAGAAATTTCATTTTATGCCCCCTCCATTTTTTTTTTTTTGGTAGATCTGATTTGTGTTAAGTTCTTAAGAACTGCATCTCATTATCCACAAATATGTTCTATATATCTGTAGTACAAGGTCAGGAGTTAGACTTAACAGATTCCAAAATCAAGGTTGAAAAGACTGATGCATGGATAAAAAAGTATGTGTGTATTTTCAGTTTAAGTTAATAGAGTAACTGTGGAAGAATGACATTGGAGATGTATCTTTAGCCAAAGACAAATACTTAACATTATTTAATATATTTGAGTTATCATATCTGGATTTTCAGTTTTTATACAAAAAACTTTTGCCTTAAAAATGGAGCTTATTTTTTCTGGCTCTGTAATAGACCAGGAATCTCTCCCACTAAAAGACATCTAAAGTTATATATATATATATATCTCCAAAAGCATGTAGCAGGTTATGAAACTGTTTTCTTCATTTCAATAATTTTTGAATTAATAAATATATATACATACACACTAAAAAATGTAAGGTGACTTTTCTGAGACCAAAAACTCCCCAAATAACGACTTTTAATTTGATGTAGATCATCTTGGCCATTCTCTCTTTCTCTCTATTGGTCAGGGATCAATTAAAGAGTGCAAATTCCACTTTAGCTAGTTGAGGTAAGAAGTAATTTATCACAAGATAATAAATGACTTAGAAACATGTTTGGATGAATTGAAGAAACAGCCTATCATTTGATTCTGGGCATCACTCTTATGCTGCATTACTGAACCGATCCATCAAAGATCATTAGGCTTTGCCACTCTCAGGAAACTGTAGAGTGAACACCCAGCTTGCAAATTTTGGAAGCAGTTCTGTTAAAGCTTCTCTTTTCGACATTGAACTGTCCTTCCATGATCTGCACAGGCAAAACTGAATGCCCAGTGCCATCTCCCCCTTCCCATGTTAGTGATATCCAAATCCAAAACTCACACCAAAGCTTCCATTGGTAAAACCTCTGTCTCTAACTGGACACTTAGTGACAAGAGAATCTCACTAATGCAGGTTTTTGCTTTAAAAGAAAGTTGAAATGCATTTTTAAGTGTTCCAACTCAGTTATCGTACACTTATTTATAATATATCTCAAGTTGCTTGGCAGGGGTGGGGACTTTCCTTTGAAGGAAGCATCTCTTAAGGAAACTGAGATCACAAAGTATTGTTAACACTGGAGTTTGAATAACTCTTATTCACTCATAATAAAAATCACACAATATATAAGAAAACAAAACACTATGAGCAAAAATCAGCTAAAGCAGAAAACAAAAAAACTGACCCATTAAATATTTTAAGTATCAGAATTATCAGATAAATATTTCAAAATAATCATGTTTAATTTAGTTAAATAAAAGAGGGAATGCAAATCATGAGGAAGGAACAACAGTCTGTTAAAAACAAGCTTATTTAATTCTAATTTTCCCTAGTATAATGATAGCCATCTAATCTAGATCTCTCCATTCACCCTTATAACTTGATGAACCACCTCTACCCCACCCTCCCACACAAACATTATATATATGTGTGGGTCTATATATGTATAACTATTAGACAGAGAATGTTATAAATTGACATTAAATGTAAGCAGTCAAACAATTACCCAAAGTCATCAATGTCAGCTCTGGAGTCCATATCAGAGCAGAGAATCAAGAGGTATACGGGAAAAAGGGGGAGGCAGAAAAGTGGAGGCCTAATGGTAAGAAACACAGATCACCCTCAAAATGCCCTCCAAGTTCATTATTTTGCAGTCCTAACCACCAGTACCTCAGAACAAGGCTATATTTGAAGATAGTACCTTTGAAGAAGTCATTAAGTCAAAATCCGGTCCTTAGAGGGGACCCTCACCCAATATGACTGCTGTCCTTATAAGAAAGGATTAGGACACAGGCATACACAGAGGAAAGGCCATGTGAAGATACAGGAGGAAGACAGCCATCTACAAGGCAAGAGATGTTAAAAGCAACCAACCCTACTGAATCCTTGATGTTAGACTTCTACATTACAGAATTGTGAGAAAGTTAATTTCTGTTGTTTAAGCTATTCATTCTGTGGCACATTTTTACAGCAGGCCTAGCAAATTCATATATTTATTTAGCTGAATAATATATTGAATATTTCTAGATTGGTAGAGCAAAGCACTAGCTATGATGACAGAGGTTGCCAACGTTTTTATGTAAAGGACCAAGTAGTAATTATATTGAGCATTTGTGGTCCATAATGGTCTCTGTGATATACTCAGTTCTGTCATTGTAACATGAATAGAGTCGTAGACAATACATAAAAAAATAAGTGTGGTTATGTTCCTAAAACACATTATTTACAATACAGGCAGAGGACTGAACTTAGCTTCTGGGTTATGGTTTGCTGACTTTTGTACAAAAGTATCACAAGAAGTTTAAGATTGGAAGAGATCAAAGGTGACAGTCTTGATAAAGCAGTGCTCCTAGAAAAGAGAGAAGTAATTTGGAACACAAAGATGCTCCTATGATTCCTGGTGAAGAAAAAGAAAGAAATAAGAATGGAATGGTGTAACTGCTATTCTCTGAATAAAATAACCCATCTCTTAAAAAAATGTATTAAATAAATGCAATAGATATAATCAATAGAAGAGGGTGCTCTCAGTTTAAGAACTTATAAGCCACCTAAATTTCTTACCTCTCTCTCTGCATACAACGGTTATTTCTAGCCCAGGGGAAAAAAAAACATTTTAAGCAAAACGAAAAATGGAAGAAAACATCTGAACATAACTTCTATAAAAAGAATTTGTAATATGGGACTTAGAGTGCTATAATTTGGGGCTTGGCAAATTTAGAAAATGCAGGCTTAACAAACTAGATTTGTTCTTCATTGTACAAAGCGATGCGCCTACTGGTAGATACTGAAATAAATATTTCCTTCTTATCAGAACTTATTATTTAAGAAGACTATGGCATTGCCTAGTAAATTATGAGAAATGGATAGAAAAAGCACTGAAGCTAATAAGTAAAGATATTAAGCTTAAAAATTACTACCTGATAAACTTATAATTATTCAAAAAATATTGATGGAAATAATATAGACCCTGAATTTACTAGTTTTTTTGAGGAAACTGTATTACAAAAGAAATTCCAATTCCAGTCTATAGAAGTTTGCCTTGGTACCCTGCTAGAAGAGAAGATGAGCTACTTAAGTTATAATCCATACTCTAGTGTTGATGTGGCAGTGGAGGATCATGTGTCAGGAATAGAATACTGGGGTGTAAATCTGGGGGTAACCAAGTAACTGAGGCCTAGTGCACCCTAACTGCTGTTGACCAGGAACCAAGGGCTGCTGAATATTACCTGTTGCCCCTCATATAGAAAGTAGTTTTAATGAGCTGTGTTGTTTCTCGTCCATCGATGTAAAATGAAAGAGTTTGAACCCAATGCATTACCATTCAGTTTATTTGTTATTAGACCATGCGAAGACACGTGAACCTAATCTGGAAAGCTGAACCAGTCCAGATGCAGATCTAGTGATAAGTTAAAAAGAATTGGGGTCATGATTGGTAAAGTGTGTCTAAATATAGAAATAAATAAGTATATGAATGAAGCCAGGCAAAAGGGGCAGAATTATGGCTCATAATTTTACACCCCAAATCAAACTTCTCCCATTTGTTTTATAAAAGAGCCTCATTTATCACCTAGACATATTTCCCAACCTCCTTTAAACCTAGATATGACAGTGAGACATGGTTCTGGCCAAAGACTTGTAAGCAGAAATGCTATGTGGAACTCTCAGGAAGACAGATTAAAAACACACACCCAGCTGTTCAGAATACCCCTCCTGTTCTTCTTCCTCCCTACTCTTTCCCTGCAAGAACTGAATGTGATAGCTGTACTGTCTGTGTATATCAGTCTGTGCTCTGACCTTGAGTATAGAAGTTAGCCAGACAGAGAGAAGTTAAATGACTTTACGGACCGTTTGTGTTATTTTAGATTTCATTTTTTATTGTTGTTGCTGGGGTGGGGGGGGTTGTTTTCATTTCCTTTGATGATGTTTGTTTTGTTTTAATCTTAATGTGAGAGAATAAATTCTAGTGTGTTTAATTCAATTATTATTACTATTATTATTATTTGCACTTCAACCTAATCCTCATCGATATAAATATCTAGAGATTTTTTATGAATGCTCAGAATTATTTTATTGATGGGGCTTCAGCATAGAAAGAACCAGGAACATTTTCAAAATATTTTTTCCTGATTTTTCAGAGGACCATTAGTTATGATAGGGAGTAATTGTAAAATCTCTAAAATGTTTCTCTGAAAAGACTAAAAATATCACAGGAACATGCTGTCTTTTCTTAAGCATTTTTCTAAATATCTACATTGTGTAGAAATTAAATGACCTGTCTAATTAGATGTGCACCTAATTCAGATTTAAGACATCCGTATCCACTATCAGGTGGACCCCTACATGGATGGTATAATGTTTAAATGCCCTGATTTAAAAATAAAACTATAATTTTAATAGTTTAAAAAGCATAACAAATCAACTTCACATACTTTATGTATATCAAGTTATTTTCCATATAAGTTTCTCAAACCTATTGTCACAATAAAATTAAAATGTACATGGCCAGTGTTCACTGCTTTTAGAAATTCAGTTTCTCACTGAACTGCTATAAACCTTTTATTTATTATAATTAAGTAGGGTTTCCTGAGTTTTAGGCATAGATAAAGTGCTGGATATGCAAAACATGAAAAGAAACTCAGGTCAAATTATAATAAGAAAATATTTCCTTTCTCTTTATCATAGGGAGCATGAAGAATTATGAAATATCTCTCACTATGATAATGACATATTTATTGAATCTTTAAGAAATAACTCTAAAATTTGGTGAGAATATCCATCCATATATTTGGTTCTGCAGTTAATAGGGTATCAGGCATCTGGGTGAAAACTATTGGTATATGGGCTGGCATAGTTACATCTTATTATTTTATTAGTAAAATACATTATTTTTTAATTTTTGTCAAAATTTACTGCATATATTTTATAAGAAGAATAAATTTTGAAGCACATTTTAGATTTTTAATAAGGATACCTTGGTTTTAAAGATCAAAGCCTATTTTGAAGTTGCCCAAGGCATTTTTGAATGCCTTTCTAGTATTTGCTAGGATATTCTCACATATCAAATAATAGCTATTTAACTAAAAAAGATTAAATTTTTTAATGCTTTGTTTCTTTCAGAAATGGTCCCATTTAATATTAGACATAATGGAGTAGTTGAGCACCAAAACAAAACAAAACAAAACAAAAACAAAAACAAAAAACTTCTGTTCCTAAGTAGGAGATGGTATTTATAGCAGGTCAATGTTCTGCTGAGGAAAACTGAAAACCTACATAATCACATAGATGATATATTTAAAAGCATCTGAAAGCTGGCAATCTTAATGACTTTGTGCCAAACAATTATTTTAAGTAGGATTAAAAATAGAAGTGATTATGAAAGAAAAATATTGATAAATTACACTTCAGGAGATCCTTTTCAGAAGAATATGATTAAACATATAAAGAGTCATATCCAGTCACATACAATACTTCCAAAATTCAGTTATAAGAACAAAAAAATCCCATAAAAAGATGGATCAACAACTTAAATAGACATGTTAGCAAACAATATATACACATGGCAAATAAACACATGAAAAGATGTGTTATTTATTAGAGAAATCCCAATTAAAACCATGCTAAGATACTACTGCATATCCACAGGAATCTCTAAAATTAATAAGACTGATAATGTAACATTTTTGTGAAGATTTGCAGCAATTGGAACTTTCCTGTTTCTATTGGAAACACAAATTATATGGTCACTTTGGAAAGTGGTTGGACATTTTTTGACAGATTTTTATGTAGTAATTGACCTAGTAATTCTGCTTCTATGTATTTACCCAAGAGAAAGTTTAAAAAATTAAATAAAAACTGACCTAAGAAAAAGTAGAAAATCCTAAGTAAAACATTAGCAAACAAAAAAACAGTCCAGTGTGTACATAAGGACAAATAAACTCCAGAAATTTCACATCCAAAATTTTGGAAGAAAACATAGGAGAATATCTTCATGGCCTTGAAGTGGAAAAATATCTTTTAACACAACACAAAAATGATTAAGGGAAAACTTATCTGAAATTGGAAACTTTTCAAAGTTGGATTATTTCAAAGTTATGGCACCATTAATAGTGTAGAGAAAACACTAAGTGGGTGTGTGGGGAATATTTTCAATGTGTATATCTCACTAAGAACTCCTATTCAGACTAACTCCTACAAATATCCTTTAAATCAATAAAGCAGACAATCCAACAATAGTTTGGACAAAATAGCAAGCATTATACCAAAAAGGAGATGTGTAAAACACTGGAGAAGATGTTTTAAATTTTCATTTTTATTAATCATCAGGGAAGTAAAAATTAAAACATCTTGTGATATCACTATCACTCACGAGAATGGCTAAAATTTAAAAAGAAAATAGGAAAGCATCAAGTTAGATGGCATTATTGATTACAATTCAGATACATTGTCCATAGGGAAAAAAAAGCCTCAACTTCATCAATTATATTTTTTTTTCTTATGAATCTACTGACTTTTATCATACACATGTTTGCTTGATAGTTCACAAAGCAACTGCAGTTGTGGAACCAGACACTGTTTTATCTTGGATTTCATGTTTCCATAGCTCCCCTCCTTTAAATAGAGAAAATATTATGACCACTAAATATAACATACTTCTCTCACAACTTTTTTTTCTCTCTATCATCAATGAGTGACTTGAATAATTTTTTAATGAAGTCAATAAATTGTGTATTGGCACCTATACATGTAAATGCTGCCTAATTGCAGATGACTTTACTGCTTCTGTTTTAATATACTGGTGGGAGAGTAAAACTGACTATAGTTTTTTTAATTTATTATCTCCAAGATTTATGGATAATACCTTGATCTGTAATGGTGTCATGCCAAAGGGAATTTTGTGAGATAATAGTACACTTTATTTTTGTTGAACATTAGGAGAATGATCACATGTTTTAATAAAACTGTAAGGATAGATTTCAAGCAAAATATCTTCTTCCTCTCTTGATCTCTGGTGATCCATTGTCTGTGACTTCTCAAGGGTAATGTGTTTAGTTCAGGTAATTGGATGCCCTAACTCTGGCTGAAAGGAGGTAGCATGCTTCTGAGGCAGTGTGACATGAAAGAAAGCTACTTATAGTTATGTTTGCTAAGGATGGAAGTTTTCCCAGACTATAGGTTTCTTATTATAGCATTAAAAACTAGCTAAATTCATAGCCTTAGTCATATCTTGGATTTATTTCTAAATTTGGTGTCTGGGAGAAATACTGTGCAAAATATATTTTGTGTTTTGCATCATTTACTGCATATTCAGTATGAGAAAATAAAGTATTTTCCTTTGTGTGTTTGTGTGTATGTAATGTGTGTGTGTTCATCTTCTGATACTCATTATCTTTCACTGTTTTAGGAGAATCTAACTAAAAAAAAAAAAAAACTTGATCTGCTACATTAACTTACATTGATTCAGGGGTAGCTGCAGCCAAGACTCGTAAAGTGAATAGGTAATTACCCCATTGTGAGTCTTTCCAAAACAAATGCCTGCACACAGAGAATAGGTTGATTGGCCCACAAGGCGGATGCTCTGGTTTTCAAATATCTTAAAAATGCTGAGTTCTCTGAATCCTTGCCCCAATGTAGAGGATTTTTACTGTTTAACTTGAATAAAATTCTTCATTTTTTTTTGTCTTTTTACCATTTATTGAGCCACACCCACGGCATATGGAGGTTCCCAGGCTAGGGGTCTAATCAGAGCTGTAGCCGCTGACCTACACCACAGACACAGCAGCCACAGACACAGCAACGCAGGATCTGAGCCATGTCTGCAGCCTACACCACAGCTCACGGCAACACCGGATCCTTAACCCACTGATCAAAGCCAGGGATAGAACCCGAAACCTCATGGTTCCTAGTCAGATTTGTTAACCACTGCGCCACGACGGGGACCTCCAATTTTCTATTCTTTATTATTCAATCAATCCCTTTTGTATTAAGGGAGTTTCAGTATTGCAAAGAAAAACTAGTGGTTGACTACAGAGGCAAAGAAAAAGGTAAAACAGACATAGCTAGCCTCTATTGAGCACCTACTATATAGGCAATGTGATGCATTGTTTAAAGAAGTTGGCAATACAGTGCTCTGAAGTAAAATATCAGTTATCTACATGTAGCAAATGAGGTGCCAGAGACCAAAGTTTTTATGTAACTTGACCTTATTATCATTAAACCTGGATACTCATGTCATTTCATTTCTCCTCCAACCCTCTTGGACTCACAAATAATAAATACTAGTGAATATTCACATTATTTGAATGTTATAAGTAAAGGGCCATTGACATTCTCTTGTGGTGCAGTGGAGGGTCCATCATTGTCACTCCAGCAGCTTGAGTTGCTGCTATGGCACAGGTTCTATCCCTGTCCCACTGTCCTGAAAACTTCCACATGCCAAGCATGCAGCCAAAAATTAAAAATAAAATAAGAGTCATACACTATCTTTTAGTTCAGATTGGCATCTGTGGAATGTAGTCATTCATTTTGTATCCTAGATACACAGGAAGAAACTGCATTCCATGCTTAGAGGTAGCTTACATGTATTACAGGAAAAAAAAAAGTTAACTAATAATTATAACAGTACTCATGCCATAGTAAAAGTAAGGTGAATGACTAGAAAGAAAATTATGTAAATAAATTTGTCTAGAGAGTTAGGAAATTATGCAAGAGGCAGTGATGTCTAAGTGAGACTCAGTGATGGAAAAGTGTCTGTAAGTTAGCAGAGGATCTGAAGGGGAGTTCCAGAAACTTCGAAGCCTTGCACAGAGCATAAAATCATATGAGGCAGACAGAGAGCAACTAGGAATTTGATTTTTCTGTAATACAATTGATGGGCGCATGAGGCAAGATATTTTATTGAAATGACAGGCAGAGTCTTGAAAATGGGGCTTATCGACAGTAGGAAGGATATTGGACTCCAATCTGCAGGTTAAGAGAACTATTGAAAATGTCGTCATTGTATTGACATATGAAAATTTTCAGGAGTTCCCACTGTGGTATAGTGGGATGGATAGTGTCTCTGCAGTGGCGAAGACATGGGTTCCATCCCTGGCTGACAGAATGGGTTAAGGACTCCCTGCTGCCACAGCTGTGGCGTAGATGCCAACTCTGGCTTAAATTTGATCTATGGCCTGGGAACTCGATATGCTGCAGAGTGACAGAAAGAAGGGGGGGGCAGGGACGAAGAAAGGGGAAGGGAAAGAAAGGGGAAAATAGGAAGGGAGAAAGGAAGGAGGGAAGGAGGGGAAAAAAGAAGATAGGAAGAAAGGAAGGGAAAGAAGGGAGAGAGAGAGGAAGAGAGAAAGAAGGTTTTCATTTTCATTTCAGAAAGTTAACTCTATCAATGATATGGATGAAAGAGATGTCACTAATGGCAGTGAGATCACTGGGGAGACTATAAAATGTCAAGTCATTTTTGATTTTCTTTATGTATCAGCATCATCCATTTGCTGTCCTCTGCATGGTATTTAACACTGTTATCGAAGAGCCTTTATTTTAAAAGCAATTCTTCTCCTTTTATTACCAACAATTCTTCTTTTTACTTTATTCCTTTTTATTCTTAGCTGGGATCTCTTAAGATGCTAGTTGGAGAGGGAGAATTGAGAGGTGAGTTAAGAAAGCTAGCACATATAGGATATTTTCAAAAGCCCTGAATAAAGCAGTAAAGGTTCAGGAAGAGTTTACAAAGGCTGTGAGAGAGGATGGATATGTTCACACTGTGAGAAGAATTCTTAAGGAAAGACAGTTGAGGAGAGAGAAGGAAAGCACCTCAAAGTAAATGAGGGAATAAAGATAGAAGTCACACCAACAAAGGTTACAAAGTATTTTTTAAATGATCCAATTTTAAGAGTGATAGTTTGTCTTCCATGATGACTTGAACTAAATCAATCATTTCCTTTTTCCAGATCCAGGAGGTGGATACAAGTTGAATGGAGCATGTGGGAAGAAGCCTGGTGCTCCTCTGAACGCTGCCGAGTGTCCGGGAATGACAGGTCTGTGTCTGGCTTTTTGTGAAAAATGAAAACAAAAGTTTAAAAGCAGTGCTTATTTAAAATGAGAATGGCTACTTCAGTATTCAGTGTTTGTGACAAACACTTTATAATCTCTGGCATATAAGGCCTATGCGTATAAATAGTGTGCCAGAGAAATTAATAGCATGCCACATACTTACTTGCAGGATTTGTGAAGTTAATAGAGAATATTGTAAACTTCTATTCAGTTCAAATATTTTGAATATGTTGTTTCTTTGCTTTGTTTTATTCTTTACTGATGGGACCTAAGAAAGATAGCAGAGTTTGGAATAGTTTGGAATACTTAAAAATGTGTGAGCTGGTATTTCTTGTAAAGATTTCTAGAGGGTCTTTATTATAAAGATTGTCTTTCAAGGTGTTAGAATAAGCAATCTAAGATACTATTTCTTAGGCATTCTTTCTAATGGAACTTCTAAAATCTATGTTTTATTAATTTTTGTTGATGCTGTCTCTTTTTTGTTTTAAATGCGTATTGAATTCTTCCAATGTGTCAGGCACAAGTCAGGTGATTTGGATGCATTATTTACTCAATCCTCACATCAAGATTATGTGAGGTCTTATCTGATTACTGTTTAGGACATGTAGTTAATAAGTGGTATACCTTATAAGGTTACTTTGTTTTGATAAGTATTGCTTTATGAGTGGCTTATCTTTTTCAATACAGTGAAATTAGACTATTTTCATCGTTGTATTTATTCAGCCAGCTTACTTTTATTGTGAGTCTACAATGTGCCAAGCAGCATGCTAAGTTCTGGTATTTACTGGTGAAATATGTACATGTCGTCTCTCTGTGAAAGAGCAGTAATTATGCAATACTTAAAATGACTCGTGTGACAAACCAAATACAAATTTCATGACTGATGCAGCAATTGTCATCACAGATGTAGACGTGTTCATAAGGGTGAGAAAGTGAAGGTGCAGTGGACATTTTCATTTTTAGGAATGAGAATGTTTATTATACAGGTAGAATGAAATTACCTGGGTTATTTATGAAAATGCATTTGTACATAGTCATTATAACTTTACTCCTAGGCACTTTTAGCAATATGCGACACCTAGGAGCTGAACATGTTGATAAAATTGGGGGTTAGACTCACATATATTTATACACTTCTGAGCTCTCTGGGAATAGTGAATTATGAAGATACACCTGTTTGTTTTGTTTCTGACTACCTGCCCTCTGCCTGTTATAGACAGCAGTAAAAAGAAGAGGGGTGAAAACTATAGGATAACCATAAACCCACTGGAAAACTTATAAGCCTATGTTTTTTTATGGTAAGGGAAAATGTCATAAAGGAATCTATTTAACTTCAAACGTCAGAGTTATTTAGGTGCTTCTTTACAGCATATATGAAGGCAATCTGACATAAAAATCAGAAGACAGAGATGCATGCATAAATTCTACAACGTACTAGCAGTAGACTTCAAATTTCACTCTAATCATTTAAATATTCCTAAAGGAGAGCAGTACCTACCCTCCAAATGAAGAGTATGAGGAAAAATTAAGTGAAACAATATGTGAAATGTATTATAACTCTTTATGTGGACCATAAAGAAATTATACTAGTGACAGTAATGGTTTTCAAATAGACCATCTACTCTTCCACACTTGCCAACATTTTGCAGGTAAAGATGATTTTCACTAATCAGTTGGCTTTGGTAGAAGTGATCTCTGCCATTCAGAGGCAGGAACATGAACGACTGTATGTGAACATCCAGCTGTCTGTCTATACCCTTTCACAGCTCCTGGTGGATTTTTGACTATAAGATATGAGATAAAAGGGATGATTAGAAGGTGTGTGTCCTGAGCAATTGGAAGAATGGATTTACTAACACTTAAGATGGGGAAGGCTGTGCATGGGACAGAATTAAAGGCAAATTTGGAGGCAGTTTTAGAGAATTAAAGTTTAAGATGGCAATTCATTTCCAAGTAGAGATACAAGGAAGTCCATTGGACTTATTGGTATAATATTGCAGAGAATTATGGACAGGAGGTATAAGTATTGGGAGCTGGTATATGGTTAATATCTAAGTCTATGAGACTGAGATTGCCTAAGAATGGAAAGTAAATATAGAAGAGGAATAGAGACAGGACACTAGGTTATTTCAATAGCATGAGGTCAGACAAAAGAGGAAGAATAAGCAAAGGGGACTGAGAAAACAACCAGAAAGATAAGATAAATGCCAGAAGTGTGTGATGTGCTAGAAGTCAAGCAAAGAAAGTGTACCAAAAAATAAGGAGTTACCATCCTTGTCAAATGGTTCTGATTGATAGTGTGATAGAAACAAGGAATAAGAAAATTGACCACTGAGTTAGCAAGATGAGATTCCCATTATGTATTATGATATAAAATGCAGGGCTTAAAATATGAATTTATTATTATCTCTTCTGGCTCCATGTGTTGTCTCATTTCTGTTAGGTACTTTCCCCTCGGGGTCCCTCAAGCAGTTGCAATTTGGTATCAGTTGCAGCTACAGTCATCCAAAAGCTCTAATGGTCTGAATATCCCTGATGGATCACTCAAATGGATAGCAGTTGATACTGACTGTCCATTTGATGCTCAGGTTGGGCTGTGTGGTAGGCAGAAGATGTCCTCCTGAAGATGTCCATGCTCTCATCCCTGTAACCTGAGAGTTAAATTTGATATATGGTCAAGGAACTAAGGTTGCTAATCGCCTGATCTTAATATAGTGAAAATTTCCTAGATTATCCCACTAAAATCCTTGTAATCACAAGGATTTTTAAATACAGAAGAGAAAGGCAGAAGACACAATTTAAAGTGATGTGAGGAAGACTCAAATGCTCATTACTGGCTTTGCAGGTCAAGAAAGGGACTGCCAGTCGAGGAATGCAAGTGACCTCTAGAAACTGGCAAAGCCAAGAAAATGGATTCTTCCCTTGAGTCTCCAGAAGAAAATGTAGCCCTGACAACACTCTGATTTTAGCTCAGGCAGATAAATTTCAGGCAGACCTGAAAGATAATTATTTTGCTTTAACATGCTAAGTTTGTGGTAATCTTGTTATGAAGGTAATAGGAAACTAACACAGGCTGCCAAAAGAAACACTTACCTGTCACCTCCCCATCAGGCTCAGGTGCCTCTGATCATGAAGGCTGGTTCCTGAGGCGCGCCTTAAGAAAAAAGTTATCCAAGAGATTCACACAGAAGCTGCAAGCCTTCTTATGATACAATCTAAGAAGTCTCAAACTATCACTTCTGCTACACACTATTGATGAAATAATTAAGGTGAGCCCAGACTCAGGGATAGTGGAGGTAGATGACACCTGTTAATGTGAAGGACAGCATGCTTGTTCAGGAAAAAAAGATTTGATGGTAGACACCTTAAAGAATATAATAGTGGATAAAAAAGGAGAATAATAATAGTAGAGTGGAGGAATGAAAACCTGTCAGAAATGGTTTTAAGAGAGAATCAGAGGAGATATATAGGACAAGAAGCTTGGATATTACTTTGAGAAAGCTTATATAAGAAGAACAAAAAGTAAGTTGACAATGGGAAGAGAAGCAGTATCAAAGGAAAAAACGTTTCTATGCCAATTGTAATGGTTTATTAATGAGCCAATTTTTATTAGAATTTTTACTTATGTATATATACATGTTAAAATATCATGAAATTATTATTACTAGTATACACCGTATGAGTGCTCAAATATATTTTGGAGAAAGCCAGTCTTAATTGTGGTTCCATGAAAGCAGATTTCAAGGCAAATATTTTTGTGTTAATATTTATTAACACATTAAGGTATGTACTATGGAGTGACTTGTGTCCATCCAAAATTCATACGCTGAAGCTTTAATGCCTGTGTGACTATAATGGAGATAGGGTCTCTAAGGAGGTAACTAATGTTAGATGAGATCATAAGGGTAGAGTCCTGATCTGATGGAACTGGTACACTTATCAGAAGAGGAAAAGACACCAAATCTCTCCACCACATGAGGACATCCTGTATGTAAGCAAGGAAGAGAGCGCTCACCAGTTCCTGACCATGCTGGCCCTGATCTTTGACTTCCAGTCTCCAGAACTCAAAGGAAATCTATTGTTTGGGTGACCCAGTCTATGGTATTTTGTTATGGAGGCCTAGGCTGATTAATACAGTATACAAACCCAGGGTTGCAAGAGTGAACAAAGAGAAAATGAGTTAGGGAAGAAGAGAGAAAAATAGGAAGGATTATTAATTAGCTAGCCGCTGAATATTTTAAGCATAATTAATGGCCTACTATGTCTTTAAAAAACTTAAAGAAATATATTTTTTTAATTCCTACAGAAACACAGTAAAATAGAAAACTAAGAACTTACTATAATTCAATTAATCTGGATAAGTAATGGAGTTCCCGTCTTAGCGCAGTGGTTAACGAATCCCACTAGGAACAATGAGGTTGCGGGTTTGATCCCTGCCCTTGCTCAGTGGGTTAACCATCCGGCACTGCCGTGAGCTGTGGTGTAGGCCACAGATGCTGCTTGGATCCTGCTTTGCTCTGGTTCTGGCGTAGGCTGGCAGCTACAGCTCTGATTGGACCCCTGGCCTGGGAACCTCCATGTGCCGTGGGAGTGGCCCTAGAAAAGGCAAAAAGACCAAAAAAAAAAAAAATTTGAGTAAGTAAGGCAGATGCATAATTACATATTCTTTGTAATGTGTGTAAGGCCTCAACTATGTAATTCTTTGGAATATATGAAAATGGACCTTAAGACTGAACTTCTCCTGTCGTATAAACTCCTTAATGGAAATACATTAGACTTATCTTTAACATATTACATTTTTGAGAATAACAAGATTATGCCCCTCTTTCAGCCACTTCAGATCATTTTGGCCTTCTCATGTGTATTTTTGGTTGTTTGTTTTTAGGATACTTCTTGAATGATGGTCTTCCTGTAAATTTGAGTAGGTAAACAAATTTAGCACCTTTGGCAATGACAAAAGTAACTTATACGTACACATTTTTTTCTTTATTTAAACCCCAAATTTAATAAGCATGAAACATAACCTGTTATGTTGAACACTCTTGCTACTCATGTAATATCATTACTTATAATGTTAAACATACTTGTAGCTGTCCTCTTTTCACAACTCTAGGAGGAAATAAAGAATGGATTATTCAAATGATTTAAATCCCTTGGAGACACGGACTTACAGCAATACTATAAATTGTGTTTTCCCTCCAAGGTTAGTTGCTATGTTGGCCTTGATTTAAAACCCAAGATTCTGTGGGAAATGGCAATGATACTGAGTTCTGACAAATTGAATTGGTCTCAAGGTATTGGAGGATGACTAATAAATCTGCAACCTAATCCAGAAAATATTCTATACAAGATATTTTTTTCTTCTTGAAACATATGTGACACCTTTAGGTGTTAATACCACTAGCTATTTGGTTTACTGAAATTGTGGGTTTGGGAGTGATTTTGTTCTTGTAATGATCAACACCCATCTGTCTACGACAATTGCCTTGGTAAATATACAAAGGAGTATTATGTCGTTTTGCTTTTTATATAGTCTAGCATTTTATGTCTAATGTAATTTATTTTAATTCTTGCATCTACTAGGAAGACTTGGCAGGGTAGTGTTTACTACCATATTTTGTGTAGTTTGTCATGCCATGAAAAGGAATAACAGGTTTACATAAGACTATTCTTATAATATGACTTAAAATTTGCCATTTTACTACTGTACATCAAAATACATAAACACTATTATTGATATGAAAAGGAATGAGATAAAATGTCTAAAACAAAATATGCATTTTTAGAAATTTAATGATAGTCAAAGATAAATTACAGTCTGAATATAAACCTCATAATGCAGTATTTGACAAGGCTTTTTAGAGGTGTATTTTAAGATATTATCTGTCAAGATATTTGCATGGACTATTTCTTCTTAAAAACATTCTAAATTAAAAAATAAAGTGGAGTTCCCTTTGTGGCGCAGAGGACATGAATCCAACTAGTATCCATCAGGACATGGGTTTGACCCCTGGCCTCGCTCAGTGTGTCAGGGACCTAGTATTACTATGAGCTGTGGTGTAAGTCACAGATGCAGCTCTGATCCCATGTTGCTGTGGCTGTGGCCTAGGCTGGCAGCTGTAGCTCTGGTTAGACCCCTAGCCTGAGAAATTCCATATGCCTCAGGTGCAGCCTTAAAAAGAAAAAAAAAAAGAAAAAAAGAAAAAAAGCGGAGCTCCATGGCAGCCTAATGGTTAAGGAACCAGCATTGTAACTGCTGTGGCTTGAGTTGCTGCTGTGACAAGGGTTCAAGCCCTGGCCCAGAAACTTCTGCATGGCACAGGGTGGCAAAAAAATTCCTAAACTCATCTCAGAATCTTTGTCACTTTTATTTATTAATTTATTATTATTCTTGTAAATACTGGAGATGTAAATGAACTATTCACCAAGTCTGAAAAAGACTTCGAAGTCTAGCTCAGAAGCTTTCCCCATCACAAATGCTGCCCTACTGCTTCAGCCCACATGGTGCTAAATCTCTCCTTTAGAGACATCAGCTTTTAACTGAACAATCAAAATTTTATTATATAGAATCCTGATTTCATTTTGCATCATGTAAATAATTTTAAGAATAGATACTAAGTTCCATATATCATGTATAATATTTCCTTAACATTATATCCCATCTTCTTGGGGAAGTTTTTCTTGACCACACTAAACTATATTATTTGTTTACTTTCTCAAAAACATGTGGCGTTTGATATCAGTATCATATTTTGTGTCCAATATTGTTAACATTGTAAATTCATTTTTCAGATTGCATGTTTTATTGTATACCTTGTTTGAAAGTCAAGTGAGGTTAGGTACAAGACTTAATATATTGAATAGAAAGAACATATGACTCAAAGGCTATTGAAATGACTACTAAATAGATTTTATTGGCTATGAACATAGTTTAAAAATCATATTGTGATATAAATTATAACTATGCTATTGCTTAAAAACATTTATCTTCTACTAGAATATTTTAAAATTAGGCTGTTCAGTTCATAAAATAAATTAGCCTCTCAAATTATAAAATCCTATGTCATGAAAAAATCATGTCAAAATAAAAAAAAAAATCCATGACTGAATCAAAGAAAAATAAATGCTTTTAAAGTTACAAGAAAAAATTTACAAAAATAATAAATATCTAACACTAGGTGATCTGTTAAATTGGGTGTTTAGTGTGTGCATATGATGGGGGTTTATGAAATTCCTGCAGACTAAGAATATGCAATGTATTTGGAAGTTTTTTAGTTGGGAGCTATTAAGCTAGAGAAGTATATTTTTTTACATAAAAAAAAGTAAGAAGTAGGGGGATAATCGTCTTCCTTGGCCTAAGACAGAGGAGTGTCCCAGGACAGGGAGATACTAGTGCTAAAAGCAGAAAATTTCCAGGCAAACTGAAATGGGTTAATCGCCTTATGAGATCTGTTTTAAATCTGTGTGTGTATGTGATTTACACTATACATATGTACACACACAAACATGCACAGACATATTTTTACATAACCTATACATACCCTTAAGCATACATATATTATATACACACAATTCTGAGAAAGACAAATGGATATTTGGGAGGCAATATGCCAGCATATATATATATATATCTGTGTGAGTGTGTGTGTGTGTGTACATGCATATATACACTCCTACATACATATACCTAAATATAAAATCTCCATTGAAAGGTGGGTATACATGTGAGCTTTGGTGTGTAATAAGAATCCCAGAATTTCAAAGGTTTATGGTAAGAGACATTTATTTCGGGCTTAAAAAGAGGCCAGCTGGCACTTGGCTAGATCTGGCTCAGGCTGAATGATTTTGTGCAGGTCTGTTTTTCATGTCTGTCATTCTGGAACCCAGGCAAAAGCAGGCTAGAGCAGAGCTGGCATGAGGCATGGCCATGCCATGGTGGATATCAAGAGTACAAGAGGGTAATCTTCTGAAAGCTTTAGTCTGAACTGACACTACTGCCCACATCCTAGAGGTGAAGGGAAATCCATGACCAAGTCCAAACTCAGTGGGACAAGAGGTATCCTCTAGACTAAGGAGGAACAGAGTAAATAACTGCTGAGAAATAGTCTAATATGCTAGTGGATATTTTGAATAATATCTATTTTTTCAATTGCATATTTTCAAATTTGTTAAAGATGTATTACTTTAATACTTAGAAAAATACATGATTTAAAACAAACACACACACAAAAACCTTGAAATCTCATTAAAAATGTCCTACTCAGCATGGTAAAGAGACAACTGGTGCCTATTCTTGTATGTACAGATATTTTTCTATGATACTTTTAGGCAAATAAAAGAGGTGACTCTTTAAGGTGTGGAAAACTGAGAAGTAAAAATTAAATAGTCCTAGAAACAGCATCTGAATGTAGAATTAAGACCTAATACTTTGTGCAGAAAGGGATAGGTGTGTGTCCCAGGGATGTTGTTTGTTAGTTTTAAGGTCCTTATTTTAGAAAGGACAGCAGGGGAAGATTTTCACTCATAGAAAGAGGCTCTTTTCTCCAGAGACTTAACAAAGAATAGACTGCAATCCTTATTTCTTTATGTGAGAATTCTCTGGAGGAAGTTTCTAGACTAATTCTGATGATTGAAACCTCTTTAGTGGCAGCCAGTATCGCTAATTTAAAGATTGGTACCCACTTAAAAAGATGGGTTATCCTAATCCATTCGCAAGCAACTCAGCCACTATGAAGAATAATATATTGGGGGGAGGGGATTCAGTCATAAAAGAATTCTTATAGCACCCAAAGTACCACTTCTACCCACCCACTCATTTATAATTTTTAGGCAAACGATAATAAAGAATTTGGCCCTCACAGAGCCTTTCAGTGATTAACTTCTAATGTGTCAGGCTGCCAGCTGTCGAAATGGGGTTCTTGGCTTCCATTTTTTTAGTTACTCATAACAATTTTTTTAATTACTGAAGCATAAAACAGACAAAACTAATTAAGAGATGGGATGCTAGGCCAATAGTGCAGGTGCACATTAGTCATGACACCTCCTGTGGCAGGTCGCCCCAGCTCACTTTAGCAAAGGCCCTTGGGATGGGCTGGAGCAAAGGAGCCTAAACAGGCTGCCTGGGTGCAAGACAGAAGCCTCTGCATCCACCCAGCAGAACGTCTGCCCTATTTTGTGAGAGAATTCATGAAATACACACTCAGTTTGTCTTTTAGGAAATTGCAAGAGATGTTCCTATTTACCTTCCCAAGAATATGGACAGAAAAATTAAAAGGATGAATGTAATATAATAATATATGGTGAGTCTACTTTGCTATATTTTACCTATAAAAACAAAAACATTCAAGTTTGTATTCTGGTACATACATTCATTGGTTCATCAAAATAAAGTACCAGCTACAGGTCACATATTAATTTATGTGCAAAGGATGAAGTTTAAAAAAAAAATTTAAGCAACAAAAACAAAATTTACATACAGCAGTGTGCCAAGTAAAATTTATGTGCATTGGTTTACTTGAGTCTAACTGAATCACTGTGAGTTAGACTGAAAGCAGGTAAAGTTACTGCATTAATGAAGACACAAAAGCAGTGTTTAAATTAAAGATAAATTCAAGAGGTGGTTCTTTGAAAAGACCTATAAATTGTTAAGTTCCATAAAATTGTTAAACTCTAGCAAGACTGATAAGGAAAAATAATAGAAAGGACCCAAAATATCCATTATCAGTTATGAGAAAGGTAACTGATTTATAGATGTTAAAAGTATAATAATATGATCCACATTAGGGTATAAATGTGACAATTTTAATGAAATAATAAAGTCCTTAAATGACACACTGATAGATTTTACTCAAAAAGAATTATAATACTAAAATAGTCAATATTTATTGAAGACTTTGAATTTGTATTTAAAACCTTTCACAAACAAAAACAAACAAAAATGCACCTCAGGCTCAAATGGCTTCAAAGGTAACTTCTTCCAAACTTTTAAAGAGGGAAACATACCAACAATCTCTAAATCCTTCCCCCCAAATGGAAGGGGATAAAACAATTTCAAATTCATTCCATGAGATCAGTAAAAAAAAAACCCTGTGATCAAAGCCATCACATATAAAAAGACCAATGTCATTCATGAATTTAGATGCAAAAATTCTAAACAAAAGTTTATCAGCTTGAATCCTGCAACATATAAATACAATAATATTTCATGACCAAGTAGAATTTATTTTAGGAGTTCAGGGTTCTCTTACCATTTGAAAATCAGTGAAGCTGACTATATTAAACTAAAACAAAAGCCATATGAAAATCTCGATTTACACATCAAAAATTTACTCAACAAAATCCAAAATCCATTTCTGATTTAAGAAGAAAAAACTCAGCAAGCTAAAAGAGATTTTTTTCTTAATTGTGTATAAATATTTTTAGATTGAATGTTAGAGATTATGTGAACAGTAGATACTGAGATAATTTGTATTTATTCCTAGAAAGGACCCTGGCTCCTCTTTTGTCAGAATGTTAGTTTAAAGCGTTGAGTCATTGAGTCAGGAGTTGAGTTAAGTGTGGGTTTCCTGTTGCTGCTGTTGTTACCTTTAGTGTGCCACAGAATTTGAATTGCTCAAATGATTCCTTATTTTAGAGTTGGAGCTAAGCTACTGGAGGATTTTCTTCAATGCTTCTTCTCCAGCCTCAGTTTTCAGCTATTCTGGCCCAGCCGCAGCACAGAGGGTCTATCGTTTTAGAGGGCTCTTGCTTCTTCCCCAGGGAAGAATATTATTATTGTCTGTTACTCTCTGCTTGCTGGGCTGCTGGACCGACAACAGAGGCTGTTTTCTTTTTCCCTGGTCCAGTATCAGGTTTAGTTCAGCCCCATATGCTTGAGCTTATAGCTTTCTCACCATTCCTACACTTCCTCCCCATGATGGCGAATCGTTTTACTGTAGTGGGTCTCTTTGGGAAGAGATTTTCCTGTTACATCACTGAGACTTCACTGCTATTGACAGGATACTGTGTAGATCTCTTCCTCCCATTTTCCCAGGAGAAAAATCCATTTCTACCTCACTTCCCACAGCAGTAATGTGTCTTGAGAGTGATGGAACTTGCTATTTCTTCCTCAGACATCTGAAGATTTTTATTGTGTATGAGAGAAGGATCCATGCAGAACCTTCCATGGCTTTCCCATGGTGATAGATGACTTCTTCCTAAGTGTCTCTACACCCATGGGAGGCTTTCTCCAGAGTCCTGGACTTGTGCAAGCTCCCTTGTGAGCATTTAATGGAGGTCCATGGAAAACAGCCACCAAGTAAGTGAAAATTCTCTTGTGTCTGAGACACCCAAGGATTCCATACTGTTGGGCTAGCCCATACTCATCTTTCAACGATGTGATAAAATTCCAATTAATTTCCTCTTAGCTGCTGGAGCTGTACTTTCTTCCCATGTATTCTGCCTCTCCTGCTTGGCCTTCTCTATCCTGGGATATAAAACTCAATTCTTCAGTGGAATAAAAACAGTAATTTTAAAGCTTACATAGTTCATTTTATAAACTATGTAGAGATAGTATATGTTACTAAGATGATGGGTTCCACTCTCACCTAGGATATATGACACTTTTCTGACTTTATATTGTTACAGCAGATACCCAGCAGCCCTGTGCTGCAGCGTATCAGCTCTGGCGACAGCCCCGTGGCTGTAGCGTACCAGCTCCAGTAGCTCTGTAGCCGTAGTGGATCAGCTCTTTTATCCCGCGAGAAACCAAGCGAGCACTCGGAGAGTTGGAGAACTCAGGTTTATTACGCTGGCGGGCTCGGAGGAGATCGCTCTCCAGAGTCTGAGCCCGGAAGAAGGGTTTCACAAGGCTTTTATGGGCTACGTCTTCCGGGTCCAAGATTGGCTAGTTGGACTGGAGTGACGTCAGGCAAGGTAGTCGATGCGGAACCAAATTTATAGAAGCAGATGCATGGGGGAGGACTGGTTGGGGCAGTTGGCTAGACTTTGCTTAGTCATCATGGCTGGGGTCTCTCCTTTCTACATTTTATTGGGACATTTTCTCCTACAATACATCCTAGGTAAGAGTAGAACCCATTATCTTAGTAACATATCTTTTATTTCTCTAAACATAGGAAACAAACTTCTTAATTTAGTATATGCCATTTTTGTGGGTCTCTTTCTACAAGTAGTTCCCACCATTCCCTAAGATAATTTTTATTCACAGTAATTTCATTATTTAGAGATTTTTTTAAAGAATAAACTTATTTGGCACTTAGTATGTGGAACTATTTAAAAGTTTGTGTTTTGTATTTCAGTTGCACTCCTAATAGAATTTGCATTGCTTCTAACAGGTAATTTGTTATTAATAAATTATTAAGGAAATATTAACTCTCTTTCTTATTAACAAATCAAAACCTAAAATTCATTCAGGATTAATATCTAAACTGTGACTTGAATCTTTTTCTTGAGGTGAGAAAAACAAAAACCCTATCCAAACTTGAACCAAATGTGATCTTGCATTTTAGCTTATATTTTCAAATATCAAGCTTGAGGGCATTAAAAAATATCATAGAAGTGCTGTGTTTAGTGAGTACCCTTAAGCAAGATATAAAAATATTAAATAAACATAAGTTGTTCTATAACAAAAATGATTGACAATTACCTTAGACACCCAGACCTTTAAAGCAAGACATTTAGGAAACTCTGATGAAATTAGTGGATATAGCCAAGGGGGAAACCATTATATTACAAATGTTACTTTTGGATGATTCATTTGTTAGCATGGTGGTGAATATCTGTCACGTAAGACTGTTCATTATTCCATGGAGCTTTTCTTTCTCTTTTCCCATACTTTCAACTTATAACTGATGAAGAACTCTGTATTCCCCTTACTCAGTTTCACATTCATTGGCTGAAATTAAGTTTGACTACTTTTTAATGCATAGATATGTACAGATGCATGTAGTTCTCAATCTTGGACTTTTGCAATTTTATTTAGATGTTGGACTCTTCCAGAAATTTATTTAATCTGGGGGAAAAAATAACCTTCTGCTTTCTCATTAATGATGTTCTTAGTAAATTGGGAAATGAACAAATATTAGGAGCGTTTTTATGGCTATCTCACACCTCTTTTATTGTAATGCTTGGTTTATTCTTAAATGAATACTACCATTTGGAATAATTTCAAAACATAATTAAGAACTGTAATAATGCTTGATTTAGTGTTCTAAACTATTCCTGAATGTCTCCTTTTCTGAGTTAGAAAAGAGTAGTGGAAAAAGAGAACACATGTATATTGAATGACAGCTGTTGAAAATAAGCACAAAACAAACAGAAATAATTGATCTCTATCCAGTGAAAATAACTTGAATTAAAATGCCAAACGATTATGTGTTAATAAGACCAGAAACAGGATTACACGGACTAGCCTATATCTTAATGTTATGGATTTTATTTTATTTTATTTTTTGTCTTTTGTCTGCACCTTTGACATATGGAATTTCCCAGGCTAGGAGTTGAATCAGAGCTAGAGATGCTGGCCTTCACCACAGGCACAGAAACCAGGGATCCGAGCCATGTCTGCAACCTACACCACAGGTCACAGCAATGCCAGATTCTTAACCCACTGAGCAAGGACAGGGATCAAATCTGTGTCCTCATGGATACTAGTTAGGTTCATTACTGCTAAGCCAAAATGGGAACTCCCAGTGCTACAGATTTTTGAATAAGCAATGTGATGGACAGGCTGTATATCTAACAATATGGCAGGAGATTTAATGTTATGATCAGGCAAACAACCTGGTTAACGTAAAATCTAATGGAGGGAGTTCTTCCTTAAAAATGACTCTCATTTTTTCATAAAGCCTCCAAAAGGCAGAAGAAAGAAAAGCAAGCTAAAGTTCTTATATTGATGAATATCATGATATCATCTGCTTGAAGTAATTTACTCTACATAATTCAAATACATTCCCTGCATGATTCATAATTTTAATATTCTATTTGTGTGGTCTTTGAACCAAAGGCACTAAATCATAAACTCTAAACCAGTAACAGCATTTGAACCATTCAGGTAGTCTCTAGTACCTAGATGTAGCCCTAGAACCATTTGTCAGATTGCATGTCTTGATTTGGGATTTGGGAAATACAGTAATCACAACCACATAAGTTACATTCATTTTTCTATTTTTAATAATACAGTAATAATTACTTGGCAAAAAAATAATTTTGACATCTTTTTTTTTTGTCTTTTTGCTATTTCTTGGGCTGCTCCTGCGGCATATGGAGGTTCCCAGGCTAAGGGTCCAATCAGAGCTGTAGCCACCGGCCTCCGCCAGAGCCACAGCAACACAGGATCCGAGCCACGTCTGCAACCTACACCACAGCTCACGCAATGCCGGATCCTTAACCCACTGAGCAAGGGCAGGGACCGAACCCGCAACCTCATGGTTCCTAGTCGGATTTGTTAACCACTGCACCACGACGGGAACTCCTTGACATCATTTTAATAATACAAAAAAAATCTTTTTACGTCAAAACATTCAGAGGAAAACAACTACTGCAGTGTACATGTGCAGTAGGACTGGCCCATTTATAAAGAACTGTAATTGATAGAGTATAAAGTGAACAAAATGAAACTATTTTTTAAGTGCCTTTAGCTCTTATCTGATAGACTTAATGGTTGGAGAACTAAACAGAGCACCTCAAAGACTAATTCATATTTATCCAGGTAATAAAAATTTGTTTTTTCAGCCCAAACCAATGAAAGAGGATTAGCAGTTTTAGAAGAGAGAAGAAGCAATTTATGGAAATTATGCCAGTGGATTCAATGTATTTATTGAACTTAGTGGAGTGAGAACAAAAAGTAATTTTGTTTGTTCTCACATTTTTTCTCTTTCAACACATTCTGATGGCTTCTTCTTTCCTACTCCTAGATAAAATCTTGGTCAGATTCCTACCTTTCTCTATGACTGACAGATATTAAAGAGTACTCTCATTTTCTAAGGTATTAAAAAGTTCAGTCTAATCTATGATATACTTATCATGTCATTCAAAACTTCTCCATTCTCTCCACCCATCTCTCCTTCCAACATCACAGCATCCACAATAAGAATCCACCTAGAGCCTGAAGCTTGCAGTAGGAAAAGGGAAGAGGAGGTCAGTTGGCCCCCTTTCCCACCTACATGCATCCTTCACCTGCTGCTACTGTGATTCTCCACACTGGCATTGAGTCCAAGAAGAGCAGAGGAGAGTAAGATGAGAAAAAAAAAAAAAATCAAACCTCACAGGGTTTCCTGTAAACCAGTGTCAGTATCCTCTTTGGCAGATTTCCAAACACTGGTTCTTTCACTCATAAGGTGTTCTTCCCACCCCCCATCTTTTTTGTCCTTTTTGTTCTCTCTTTTTTTTAGAGACCCCAGTATAATGGAATATTCTACTTCAAGTCCCTAATTTCAGATAAAGCTGCATCCAAGTGATGCTTTGGCACTACTCTGTCAGCTCCTTCCTCTGAGGACACACCTTTATTTAAGGTTATTTTATTCAGATGATGCCCCACTATTCATTAATACATTATTTTGAAAGTCAGAAGAGTTTCTTGAGTGATTATAAGAGCTTTCAGAAATGTCTTTGAGCAAGACTGTGAGTGAGTCCTGGGAATCACAACCTTTACTACTGTTAGTTGTGGAGTGTGGATGAAGTGCTGGCCATCAGGCTGGTATATGCTTGGGAGAATGAGTGGCTCCCTGTTTTCTGCTTTGAATTTCACCTTGGCCAGTATTCAGGTCTCAGGATGATTAAAGCAGAACATTTTTGTGGGGGTGAAATATGTGTCCTCAGCTGATCTAAGCCAGGGCATGGAAGGGAGAATGCCAGCCTTGTCAGCACAAGGTCCAGACATCCAGGTGCAGAGAAGAACTTGAGCCAGACTCCTAACAAGTTAAATAGACACTAGAAATGCAGGAGGCACAGAGTAGGTGGTGTAAGGTAGAGGAGAGCAAAGCTGAAATATACCACACAGCTATAGACCCAGATTTCAGTTTCTCTAATATGTCAAGCTCAATACCACCAAAGACTATTGTTCCTGCTATTCTCTCTGCCATGGAATGTTCTCTCTCCCCTAGATGTTTCCTGTGGCTGGCTCCCATTCATCCTTTAAATTGATGTCCCTTCCTCTAAGACAACATATCTAAAGTAGCCCTCCTTCCACTTCTATCACATTCTCCTGTTTATTTTCTTTATAGCCATTATAAGTCCAGAATTTGTCCTTTTTGTTTGGTGCTCTAGTCCTCTCTATTAGAATGCAAAAGCATGGGGACAAAGACCTTGGTTCATTCACAGCTGTGTTCCCACATCTAGAACATATAGTAGTGCTCAATAAGTATTGATTGATTGAAATGTTTGGGGGAAGTTAAACAAAATAAATAAAAATAAACAAATGGCCACTATCTTGATTTGCATGAGGCTTGGAAAATAAAAATACAAGTTCTGTAGGATGATAGGATCCTGCTGCTATGATGGGCACAGGCTGGATTTTAACCTTAGCTTGAACCACTACACAGGGTACCAACTGTAGCATCAGAAGCCACAGCCCTTATTCTGTCTATATACAAAGGTATTTTAGACCCTCTTGTGAACTCAAATCTGAATCACAAGAAACTCGTACCTTTGTCCAACCATGCTCTAAAATAGAAACTTTCCCCCTAAACTTTATCCCGTTGTTCTCAGAAAGGTCACTCAAACCAGCCTCTTCTAGGCCTTGAGATTTTTAAAACAAGTCAGGTGATACTCCTTTTATTCTCCCAGCTCAAGAAGGTACATGCCAATCTTTCTAAAAGTGCTTCTGGGTGTCTCTCTCCCTAAACGCTTATTACCTGGCTTAAGCTGAGAGAGAAACCCACTACCCACAAAAGGTCTAGGGATCAATCATGGAAGAGAAAAGCAATAGAATGCAGACTGCTTTCCTCTATGAGATTCTTACTCTTAGCCACTTTAACATCCTCCAATACTGAGACCAGAAGAGCTAGGGTTGGTGAAGCAGGATTGCTGGTTTCATAGCATAGCAAGTCCTGCTTAAAGTTGGCTTCCACTCTTCTCAGCTTTGGCTGAGGCTGCAGTGAAACCAGAAATTACCTAAACTTGATTCCTTATTGAACTCTATCCTATTCTTTAGATTTTGGGATGTATAGAGATTGATGCCTTACTTTTGAATTGGAAAATATGATTTAAAAAACAACACACAGCTACTAAAATCCTTTGAGAGAGGATAGAAATGGGACAGGGTTGGCTAGGTCAAAGATAACTCAATAAAAGTTTGTCATCCAGTAGACCACATGCACAGAAGTCAGCCAAGGCAAGTGGAAGCAAGTGAGATGGATTATGAGCTGGAAGGTAGATGGAGTGACTTGTACCAGCAAATAGTTTTAGGGCATCAGATGTATGTCCACTGAGTTGAGGATAGTGCCAGCTCTAAGTTTTATAATGCTCTATTTACTGTATATACTAAAGCTTTTTTTTTCATAACCAAAAATGAAATCAAAGTCAAACTGAGAGTGAGGATTTTCATATTAGAATCATCTCATGTAACAAACTTAAAATTTAATACATGTGGAAGACTAAATATTAAAATCGCAAAAGTTGTTTTACTACTCTTTGTAGCTTAGTATTTTAAAGGCATGAAGTATCACTTTCCAGCCAATCAAGTGCCTTTTATCAAATGCCAACTCTAAGCATCATGCAAAACTAGTTACTAGAGGGAGATTGTGTTTGTTAGTTTGGCCAAGGTCACATAGCAGAGAGGGAAAACTTCACTAAAACATACATTGTGCTGAAATCACAAAAAGCAAAATATTTTAAATCTTTATCAGCAATGCTGAATTTAATATGTCTGTCTGTGGAAACATCTCTAAAATCAAAGGCAAGGTGTATTTTCCTATCCTAATAATTTTACATGTTTTTAATGTACAGAGTTCCAACTAAATGTGAATTAAGTAGCACCCTTTAATTATTTCAGTATGCATTCACAAAAACATGTGTTTCAAGATGCCACTACACATGAAAGCTCATTGAGTAGAAACTAATGTGTCCAGAAGAGAATAAAATAACTAATTGATTTTGTAATGTAGCCAGTAACATGATTTTCAGAGTATGTAGTATTTGCAAACAAAGTGCTTTATTATCTATAATGTCAGGAGATCACCTCAAAGAGGACTTAAATCTTCTTTCATCAAAGTGATTTCTCTATAACTACTAATGGAGGATAGATATGCTCTAATGCTTGTGATGTAAATACTCTGAGTGACATTTTTCTTCCAGCTTTCTCTTTGTACTTAGCATGTAAGTTATTGTAAAATTATAGTGATCAGAGTGAGACAGGAGAATATCTTGCATTATTCGTAAATTTGTAGATATTTCATGACATTGGGGGAATCTGCAGACCAAGACTCTATCCAGCTTCTATATTCATCATGTAATATTAGGCAAGTCTCTTATCTTACCCATAATGGTTTTACTTTTTATTTAAGGGAGGAATCTACATCTGCACTGCACTATCCCCCAAACAAATAAGCAAGCAAAAAACAAACCTAAACAAAAAAAAAGAAATAGTACCTAGTGCATTAAATAATAGAACTTTGTGAGGATAAAATAATTTCTATAGCCGTTTAGCAAAAAAAGGTGTGTATGAGTGTGTGTATGTGTGTGTGTGTGTGTGTGTGTGTGTGTGTGTGTGAGATCTGTTCTATGTCAAGAGTCTAGGATTTTTACCCATTTTCAAGCCAATAAGTTAGCCTGCCTCAGTTTCATAGATGCTGACAGAAGATACAGGATTTATGGATTGAAGACAAAGGGGAGTTTATTACTCATAGAAGTAGCATGAATCAGAGTAGGAAAATTTTATAATCCCAGTTTTCTTTGTTCCAATTCCCACTGGGAATCCTATAATTGTTACTTAATGTTTTGCTTCTAGTTTACTACAAAGAAAGACATCTACTTAAGAAGCTGGAGCATGCTTTATTTAATAAAAGATTAGCTTGATTCATGACTTTTAAATATTTAGTCACAGGATATTGGTGCCCTTTATTTGTGCTCTTGCCCTGGGTGCCTCAAATCTTAGGGGAGGTTATATCCATGGAATTTTGAACCTATAGGTGAATATATCTATAAACAACCACCAACAATACAAGGAAGAGGAAATAATTCCCATAATAGATAAATCAATCAACTGAAATGCTTTGGAAGCAAGAGGATAGTTCAATTATATTACATGCATACACACATATATACATAATCTTTATATATTATATATTTATATCTCTATATAGAATACTTTATATATACTACAGATCAATCCATAATATATATTAAATTGAACAACACAATATATACCAATCTTTCATTAAAAGCTTATCAAAGGGATCACAATATTTCTAAAATGTATAAGAAAGAAAATTTTAGCTCCTTTAGCAATGTAATGATCTTTTCATGATAATTAAATACCTGATATTGAGGCTAGACTAGAGCATGCTCAGGAAGTAACAAAATCAGAAGTTAAAAGCCTTTGTTACCACTACTGAATGGAAATCAATAAGGTATATTGATAATGCATCTGAAATTGTATTTAATTTATATCATACCTGATATAATTTAAACACATATACCCATTAATATTTATATAAAAGTGAAGAATGTTTGTTGAGTGCTTATCACTGTGTGTTTTATTAATGATTTATATTTATTATTTATTATTGCAAATACTCTATGAGAGGCATATTTTATTTATTCCCATATTATGGAAGCGGAAACTCAGATACAAAAGATTATATAGATGTACATGATCACATAGTTAGAAAGTAGCAGAGAAGAAGACAACTCCAACCAGCTAACCTTCTATTGAACTGCTTCCTAATCATTGTGTATATTGTTCTATTCTTGTCATGCATAGTTTACATTATGTCCCATATATTATGATTCCTTTTCTGGAGGAGATAGTGGAAGGATGCTATTATTCTCCTTATTGTATATTCATTATACTCTATCAACAAACATTTTTGGAGTTCTCATTGTTGCGCAGCGGAAATGAATCCAACTAGGAACCTTGAGGTTGTGAGTGTGATCCCTAGCCTCGCTCAGTGAGTTAAGGATCCAGCATTGCCATGAGCTGTGGTGTAGGTTGCAGACGTGGCTCAGATCTGGCATTGCTGTGGCTCTGGCATAGGCCGGCGGCTACAGCTCGGAATAGACCCCTAGCCTGGGAACCCCCACATGCCATGGGTGTGGCCCTAAAAAGACAAAAAAAAATTTTGACAGCTATTATATATGAGGTATTACACTTGATCTTAAGACATCTTATAATCAAACAGAGAGTTATCTATGCAAATATCATAATTGAATGGAATGAGTGAGTGTTGTAATAGGGATTGAATATGCAGTGGCAAAAAATTGCATTCATTAGTAAGGATGGGCTAAATTATACTTCGGTAATAAATAAACTCTAAATTTCTGTAGATTAACACAACAAAGGGCCATTTTTCATAACACTAATGTCCAATGCTGGTTGGCAATAACATGACTACTCAGTTCGTTACTAAAGGTCCCAAAATATTTACACAGTTATTGTTGCAAGAGAAAGATTTTATAGTTTATGCACAAAAATACATACCACTTATATTTACATTTCATTGGCCAAAGCAAGGATTATAAAAGGCCATAAGCATGAAATAGAAAAGAACCTTAACAATGGTTAATAGCCCACATGAATATGAAAAAAGAAGAAATCGACTTTTCTTTGAAGTCAGGGCACACTAATAATCAACAGAAAAAAAAAATTGAAAATTAAATTAACTAGGAGTTCCCACTGTGGCTCAGCGGTAACAAACATGATTAGTATATGTTAGGACTAGGGTTTGATCCCTGGCCATGCTCAGTGGATTAAGGATCTGGTGTTGCCTGCCGTGAGCTGTGGTGTAGGTCACAGACGTTGCTCAGATCAGCATTGCTGTGGCTGTGGTGTAGGCTGGCAGCTACAGCTCTGAATCGACCCCTAGCCTCAGAAATTCCATATGCCTCTGGTGCAGCCCTAAAAAGACAAAAAGAAAAAAGAAAAAAAGAAAAGAAAATGAACTAGACTACTTATCTACATATACATACTTGCCCTCTGTATTCTTTTAGGTGTTCATTGGAAGATAATGGATTTCCATCTAGTCATTTTCTGTGATATACCAACATATATATATGTATATGTCTATGTATGTGTGTTCATATATGCATGCATGTGTATATAGGTTACTTCACAGAAGATATTTAATATTCCCTGCTATATTAAATTGGATTTATGACAAAATATAATTTTCTCTAAAAAAGGACATATAATTAGTGAGGAAGGAAGTAAAGAGTAAACAGTATTTGTTAAAGCTAAGATAGAAAAAATTTGAAAAAAAAAAGCAGTTATTGGATTTCCTGTCATGGCGTAGCAGAAACGAATCCACCCAGGAACCATGAGGTTGCGGGTTCAATCCCTGGCCTCGCTCATTGTGTTAAGGATATGGCGTTGCCATGAGCTGTAGTGTAGGTTGGAGATGTGGCTCCGATCTGGCATTGCTGTGGCTCTGGTGTAGGTCAGCGGCTGGAACTCCGATTAGACCCCTACCCTGGAAACCTCCATATGCCATGGGTGCAGCCCTAAAAAGACAAAAAAGACCAAAACAAACAAACAAACAAAAAATACAGTAGTTATTTTACTCCATGATAAACAAGTGCTTGATTTATATCCTATCCAACCACACTTGAAATCACATGCTTTTTTGTTTTTATCAAGTGAGAATTGGAAGTTATTAAATAAAATTCTGTACTAGTTCCTACATGCCATGGTTTAAGTAAACCATAAACTGGATTGGAAGAACAAAAAACTATTGTCTCTGGAGGCAAGGATGTAAATAGGTAAATTTTTGAGACTGCACATATATGGCACATTCAGTTGCAATGTATATAGGTGAAATATTATTCAGCAGTAGCCATGTTGAAATATTTTTTATTGTTGTTTGAAGTAACAGAAAAAAATGCAAAGTAAGTTAAACTACAAGGAAATTTCAAAAGGTGTTGTTCTCTCTCTCTCTGTCTTTCAATCTCCATCATGACTAGCTTCCATCATTCTCTTTGTTGCCATATTGGGGGCACTGAGGAACTTAAGCTTACCTGCACCTCCGTCTCAGTGGTCCTGGAGGGAAACAAGACTCTCACTCAACATCTGTATTAATCAAAGGCCTTACAGGGGTTTTGTGCCCACACCTGTGGCTAGAGAATCAGCAGCCTCACAAACACACATAATTGGAGAGTGGCTTTTTCTCATATAAAAGGAGGTCTTCTTATCATAAAAAATGGAAGTAAATTTGGGCAAACAGTGAATACAAATAGCAGCAGCAATAGCAAAAACACAAAAAACTTAGCGTCTGCAAAACAGTTTCTCTTCATGCACTTCTTTAAGGATTGGAAAAAATTACAAAAAAAGATATACAATGCAAATATATACATACATGCACATGTGTACACACACACACACACACACACACACACACACACACACACACACAATATGTAAGTCAAAAGGCAGAGAAATAAGGGTTCACATTGTAGCTCAGCTGGGTTTAGAACCTGACAGTGTCCATGAGGATCTGGGTTCTATACCTGGCCTCACTTAGTGGGTTAAGCTGCAGTGTAAGCTGCAGATGAGTCTCAGAACCAGCATTGCTGTGGCTGTGGCTGTGGCTGTGGCCATAGCCATAGGTGTGCAACTGCAGCTCTGATTTGACTACTAGCCTGGGAACTTCCATATACCACAGTTGTGGCCCTAAAAGGAAAAAAAAGAAAGAGAAATAAAGGGAAATGACATGTGTTTGTAGTTGTATTTTTTTTTCATACACCACTCATTCAACAGGTGTTTCAAAACTAATCATTAATGCTGTTAAATGCCACAGAGCAGGAACAGATATGTCTCTGATATTCTGAAGAAGAGAGTCAGGAAATTTTAAGCAATTATAGTATCAACTGGACCATAAAGATTCTCATAGAATATTGGACTGGTTCAAATGAAATGGTAAATTGATCAAGTCTCCTGTTCAAACTTGTGTGTGTGTGTGTATATATATATTTAATTATTTTTATTTTTTCCATTATAGTTGGTCAATTTTCTACTGCACAGCAAGGTGACCCAGTCACATACACACACACACACAGAGCAAGGTGACCCAGTCTCACACACACACACACACACACACACACACACATTCTTTTTTCTCACATTATCCTCAATCATGCTCCATCACAAGTGACTAGATAGAGTTCCCAGTGCTATACAGCAGGATCTCATTGCTAATCCATTCCACATGCAATAGTTTGCATCTATTAACCCAGATTCCCAGTCCCTCCCATTCCCTCTCCATCTCCCTTGGCAACCACAAGTCTGTTCTCCAAGTCCATGATTTTCTTTTCTGTGGAAAGGTTCATTTGTGCCATATATTAGATTCCAGATAGAAGTGATATAATATGGTATTTGTCTTTCTGTTCCTGACTTACTTCACTTAGTGTGAGGGTCTCTAGTTCCATCTATGTTGCTGCAGATGGCATTATTTTATTCTTTTTTATATACCACATCTTCTTAATTCATCTGTTGATGGACATTTGGGTTGTTTCCATGTCTTGGCTATTGTGAATACTGCTGCAGTGAACATGCAGATGCATGTATCTTTTTCAAGGAAAGTTTTGTCTGGATATATGCCCA
Organism: Phacochoerus africanus; assembly: GCF_016906955.1. Taxonomy (NCBI): domain Eukaryota; kingdom Metazoa; phylum Chordata; class Mammalia; order Artiodactyla; family Suidae; genus Phacochoerus; species Phacochoerus africanus. The sequence continues at coordinate 78,930,986 of NC_062554.1, forward strand.
GGAGTGGGATTGCTGGGTCATATGGTACTTCTGTATTTAGTTTTCTGAGGTACCTCCATACTGTTTTCCATAGTGGTTATACCAATTTACATTCCCACAAATAGTGTAGGAAGGTTCCCTTTTCTTCACACCGTCTCCAGCATTTGTTACTTGTTTATGTGTTAATGATGGCCATTCTGACAGGTAAAACCCATAGAGGGTACAAAGTGGCCAAAGCGTTTTTTTATGTACAGTTTCAAACAGCATTATGCTTTCTGATCTTACCTCCCTGAAAATGGCAGCTGTATATTCCTTTTAACATAAAAATTCAAAATGACTGTATTAAAACTTACCTATCAAATTACACAAAATTATGGAATATACCTGAAAGATTTATACAGAATACTTACACCTATTACTTATCTTCACATTGTATACAACATTTAGAAGCACTTACAGGAGAACTGGAAAATTTAAAGTTTAACTTTTCTTGTCAGAAACAAGGCTACTCAGTTATTGCACACATTTTGTAATTTTCATGTGACAGAGGGACAGATTGCAGAGTTTTCAATGGAAATTAAACTAATTGCAAAATAGATATGAAATTTGCAAAGCTTATAACAATTTCTCTAAAGGAAACACATTTTTAGAATCTACTCATAAATCAAGAACTCTGGTGTTAGCTACATTAAATTTATCTTATAGTTTAGTTTTCAAGAAAATGTGTGCTTGGAATATATTTGATAATAATATATCTTCTAACCTGAAATGACATTCAAAGGCAAAATTTTTAATATTAGATCTTAGACTACGTCCAACTTTTGTAGAGCTTACCTAGTATAAAAAAACCAATATATTTTGATTGAATTTGTTTTATAGTCAGCTTATCTGCCCTACTTTTTATTAGCAAATGTTGTCAATATTCAGATGTTCCATACTTATTGTATTTAACAAAACCAAAACACATAAGCTGTCACATCAAATCTCATTCTATTCATAGTGGGTGACTCCTTTTTCTATGCTGGTTAAAAGATCAGTTAATCTTACTTTTCCACAATTTCAATAAGCCATGGCTATCAACTTCTTCAACCTTCAAATTAATTTCTGGAAGAATAACCCGTGCCTTCCTTTTTTCTTTTGATTTAATGCACAACTATAGCTTCTTTAACCAGTCTCACTTTTTGAAGATTGACATGTATTTTCTCAGTTTAAGAAAATAAATACTTGGAGTTCCTGTCATGTCTCAGTGGTTAACGAATCCAACTAGGAACCATGAGTTTGCAGGTTCTATCTCTGGACTCGCTCAGTGGATTAAGGATCCGGCGTTGCCGTGAGCTGTGGTGTAGGTCACAGATGCGGCTCAGATCTGGCATTGCTGTGGCTGTGGTGTAGACCCCTAGCCTGGGAGCCTCCATATGCTGTGGGTACGGCCCTGAAAAGACAAAAAAAAAAAAAGAAAAGAAATACATAATTTTGAATGCAAATTTAATAATGTAATAATTTCTTATAATCACTGTCATCAAGTTACTTTCATTGAATGATCTATGGTCTGGACTTAAGTTGTTCCTGTCTTTCTTGTTTTTGTTCTTCTTGGTGATAAATTTTTTTTTAATGAATCTTTCAGCAAATTGGAGATATCTAAGTATTGCAGTGATTTCTGCTTTATGTGTGAATGCTCAGCATCTATTACAATGCCTGCTCTTTAACAAGAATTCAATACTTGCTCAAGAGCTTATCAGCACTTTTGATAAATATTTCATGTAGGTAACTGGATATAAATGCTATAGATTTATATCATTAGCCTTTTTTGTATATTAATTTAACAGACTGCATTCAGAAGTTAATTTTAGGAGTTCCCATCGTGGCTCATTGGTAATGAACCTGACTAGTATCTATGAGGATGTGGGTTTGATACCTGGCCTGGTCCAGTGGATTAAGGATCCCACATTGCTGTGGTGTAGACTGGCAGCTACAGCTCCGATTCTACCCCTAGCCTGAGAACTTCCATATGCTGCAGTTGTGGCCCTAAAAGCCAAAAAGAAAAAAATTAATTTTGATTATTATTTTTCATTTCCTAAATGGTATCTTAAAGTGTAAACATATGAAAACTATATATTTCCAGAAATAAGAGTTCCTTACTTTATCTACTAGAATTTAGAAATTTGTTTTCTAATTTATTAGTATTGTTAAGAATGGATAAAGATATTTGTTTCTAAATTCTTAAGAAAAATGTCATAAATATTTAACTATAATCAAACCTAATGCTCCATATATAATCTCTAATAAAATACAATGAAACACAATGATTTAATAAGTATATATTTAAGTGTTAAAATACCAGATAAATGATTAATACATATTCCTCTCAGTAAATATTTTAATCATATTTGTCAGTCTTAGTTTATACTTTAAGAATATTTTTATGAACCTTAATTTCAAAAGTTTATTTCACATGATGCAACAGATAGTTAGAAGTATCTTAAATATAATTTTTGTTTTTCTGTTTTGGGGATGCTTCTGGACATATGGAAGTTCCCAGGCTAGGGGTCTTATTAGAGTTACAGCTGCCAGCCTGCACCACAGCCACAGCCGTGCCCAATCTTAGCTGCGTCTGTGACCTACACCGTAGCTCACAGTAACATCAGATCCTTAACCCACTGGGCACAGCCAGGGATCAAACCTGTGTCCTCATGGATACTAGTCAGGTTAGTTTCTGCTGAGCCACAATAGGAACTCTTTAAATATAATTTTTAAAAAGAAATTCTCAACAGATTCTAGGAAGTTTAATGCAAATAAACATTTCAAATGGTCCATATAATAATAGAATTAAATGGTTTCCACACAAGCATTGGGCTATCATTGTTCGTTAAAAATCTAATGTCTAAATATAAGAATATATGGTGTGATCAGGCATGAAAACATAAAATCCACTCCAAAAAAATTCAAAAATTTGTGAAACATAAGAACTTTCAAAACAAACATATGTAGCCAAGTTTCTATGTGTGATAGTTGACTATATCACTACAATATAGTCAAATTAACTTCCTTATAGAACATCTTTATTAAATAAAATAATAATAAATAAATGTACTGAAGCTTAAAAATGGATTATCACAATTTGACTATAACTCAGCAAATACTTAGAGGTTATATAAAATATTTATTCAAGGAGAAATAGTGTATCTTTGATTGCTTAGAATCATGCTGATAATAAAAAGAAAATTGGTATTTAGTCAGTTTTTTTGTTTTTCAGACCTCAAAAGTCCACATATCACAACCCAGCTCTGATTTAGGTACATCACTAGATCTTAGTGAATGTGATAGTGTTTGGTGGCACCTTAATACTCAAGAAGAAACTTAAAACAATTAAGAAAATTTGAATACAATAAGAATTTTAAGGTTTATGATTAAGGAAAGTACTCTAATGTTTTTTACCATTTTTATTTTATTAGAAACAAGAATGATTTTCAAAATGTATAAAAAATCTTTAAATATGTGAAAATAATTTGTGGTATAAAAACAAATATGGTACAATTTTTTTATCATTTCATTTCTCAATACCAAGATAATTTAGATGGTTAATGAAAAATTGAATGTATTCCTAAAATTAAGTGTACTTTGAGGGACATTAATAGCTGCCATTTTTTGTCAAAAACTAAGATAGAAGACAACTAATGTAGTTGAAATCCTTTGACACAATGCAGTCTGGACCATTGAAATTTGGTTTTGAAAATGAAAGTGATGTTAAACATCCTCTGACTGCAAAGGCTAGTGCAAAATGAATTCCAGATACTTTCCACAAATGAAATAGATTAAAGAAGCACTGTCCCTGAGAAGCAGATGATACAGTCTCTTAGTTTATTTCATTCTGAGTGAGGGAACATGGCCTTTATAAGCACTATTATCAATGAATTTAAAATGACTCCAAAGTTCAAACATCAGTGAAGCATCACATCGCATGTTCAAATCAGATGACCGTTTGGCTAGGCAAATGCCATTATATTTCAGGAGACAACCATGTTATAATCAAAAATGAATTAGCAGACATGGAAACTTCAAGCATCATTTGTCATCTGAAACTCATGTGCATTAATATGCCTCATATCTGTGACTCTGAGAAAAGCTAAGTCAACTCCAAAATTACCATAACATCGAAAACTAAACAGTAATGCATTTTAAAGTGAATGTATCGAAAATTGAATGCCAACTGAAAATAAATGATGGCACCATTTAAAATTAAATTACAAAAGGCTTTTTCCTTGTCCTTTACCCTATTGTCATCCTCAGTTAGCAAAGCTGTCACATTTCTACCACTTATATTTTATAACAAAAATGGTTTAGAATATAAAATGAGAAAAAAACACACACTAATTCTACTGAAGAGAACATCTGCTAGAGATACTGGTTTCTTAGGAAAGAAAGATCCAATAGTCTTCTACTAACTGACTTGAATCTACTACACAAGACTTCTTTACTAACCTATATGAATTTTATTTTTATTATTTTTACTTCCAATGTACAGTATTCCCTAAATGTATTTGCCCTTCTATAAAAAGCAGGAGAAAACTAGTCATTAATATGTTAAAATGTTTACTATACCAAGAGGTTAACCTTATACCTTATGGTAAAAGTGAAATCACGGAGTATTTATTTTTTGTCCTTCTTAATAAGCCATAAAAGTGAATACATAAAACTCAATTATGTTTTAAGCCTAAAAACAAATACAAATCAAACAAAAGACAGCTGAAGATGTGTTTTGCCAATAGATTATTCTCTTTGTATACAGATGTGTGCATGTGTACCATTACACAGAAAATGCTGCCAGAATACATGAATCATTCTAATTATGCTAGGAGGAAAACTGCAAAAACAACATAAAATTCTAACCATAAAATACTATTAACTAAAACTATTTTACACAATTCCATATTTTTTTATGAACTAAGGGGATAATATTCAAGTTTCCAAAAGCAGTAACTCTTTTCCTATTTCAAAATACTATTATAGCACTTCAGTGATAGTACAGTATTACAGTTACTTATGGCAATAAATACAGTTACTTATATATAACTCATATGTAAATATATGTGTAATTACTATATATTAATTACATTATATATCCATTATCTGTATTGGATATATAATACAATTGTACTGTGTATGTCTTGTGGACAATAATTATGTATTATTTTATTTCCCCTGTAAGGGTAAACATACTGCTTGAAATAGTAAGGATCTGCTTATTGCATAACTGAAATTTTTCAAGTGAATTAATCCCAGGATGTAAGATATGGCTCTTAAATCATAAGAGCTACTATGTAGAGAACACTTTCTCTGTGTCAGGCACTGTACTAGGGATAGCATATACATGATCTTCCATTCTCAAACAACCTGTCAGCAGAGTATCATTATGACCTGTTTATTTAACAATGGTTAGAAGTGTATGTTGAAGATTGTGCTAGAATTTTATATTTATAAATTTAATCATTATAATAACTATGAGTCAAATTGGACCATCCATACTTTAAAAATGATAAAACAAGTACTCAGGGAGGTTTAAGTAGCTCTCTCGGAATTAGATAAGTGTTTTGAGCTCTAACAAAATGCCAGTTTAGGGAGCTCCCGTCGTGGTGCAGTGGTTAATTAATCCGACTAGGAACCATGAGGTTGTGGGTTCGACCTTGACCTTGCTCATTGGGTTAAGGATCTGGCATTGCTGTGAGCTGTGGTGTGGGTCACAGACGTGGCTCAGATGCCACGTTGCTGTGGCTCTGGCATAGGCCAGTGGCTACAGCTCTGATTAGACCTCTAGCCTGGGAACCTCCATATGCCACGGGAGCAGCTCAAGAAAAGGCAAAAAAAAGACACAAACAAAAAAATGCCAGTTTAGTTGGAAATTGTGATTAAGGTTATGTTCTTTCTATTATATATTGCTACATCTCCTGTGTTTATTTAGTTAGCATACAAGGCAAGCAAGGTGCCCTGTGTATTCTAAAATGAGGAATACTATATAGATACACATAAGATTAACCACTTCTTAGGCAAAGTAAGAGATAACAGTTAATGAGTATATCCAAGTCTGGTCAAAATGTTTATCACATAGCCTTAGCGTACAGATAATTAAAATGTAAATCTAACAAATTGTATAGCACCACATTACAAGAAAGGTACGCCAAAAGTAGGTGACCTGCCTGGGATATAAAAATTGAAAGTCTCAAGTGTAAGAATATGTAGAAAGGAAAAGTAACCCTGTGTGATTGTCTTGAATACCTGATTAGACCAGCTATTAAGCCAATATAAAAAGCACAGACTTTTGAGACAGCTAGAATTGATTGGTATCTATACTTTGCCACCCTGTTAGTGAAGCTGGCTAGTTATCAAACTTCTCATCACTAACATGCAGGAAGTAATACATGCCTAGAATGGTTGTCCTGAACATTAAATGTGATTGTTCAAAACACATAAGCTTTATGTTGTTCTGGGATAGAGGAATAAGAGAAGGGTGCTTCTCCTCACCTTTCCACGGGAAAGAAAATTAGCAAATCTGTAAAACCAAAAGCTTTTGACTTTCAAAAGTTGTTGGCATTATTATTGTGAAATTGTGTTACAGTGGTAAAAGCAAAATTTTCAAGATTAAAAATGAAATGACTTTCTAAAATGAACTGTGGTGGTGATTATTTTTCTTTAATCTCACTGAGCCTCTATGTGGGGGTGAAATGTTGGAGATTGTGGTACTCATCTTGTAGTACATAAGTGTATGAAATTCAACACATATGCATCTAAAAAATGTTAAATGTCAATTAGATCTTAATAAATTTTATTGAAGTTTTAATGTGGTAGATGCAAACTTACCTGAACATCTATTATATATTATTAATGTATCATTTGTGAATATAATGGCATCATAAATTTGGTAACAAACTTATTCTTATCCATATAACACAACCTTTCAAAGGTGGATTGCCAAGACCAGCTCAGAAGGATGGGGCTGAAGAATGGGTGCTGTGGAACTTAAGAAAAAAAAGTTAACATAAAACAAGACACAGAGACATTTATCTTAAGTAAAGGTGTGAACCGGGGGACTCAAGGTCTCAGGGACCAAGAGCCCTGCCTCAAGAAACCACACTGCTTTTATTGTGCTCTTGAGGATTACGTCAAGTGAAAAGGGGGTTGTAGGTGCAGGATATAGGTTTTTTTAAATTATTTTATAAGTTCTTTTATTATTTTAAAAGTCACTTAGCTGGTAGATGGTTAAACTTTTACTCTAAACTTTAGGCATTTAAGAATCATTAGCATTTGAGTTAGCTATCTATGCACAGCATTTCAGAGAATCCTCACTGTGCTTGTGCAAATGGCATGCCTATTTGCAGCAACCCTGTGTGCCTAGGTTTGCACTTTGGTTCTCTTTTCTAATGCATATTCTGTTAATGACCACTCATAAACCACTTGGTCATGAGGTTCCTCTTTCTCTTATTCTTTAGAGGACATATCATGCTTGTGCAAATGGCGTGCCAATCTGCACAGGTCCCCCTGCCTAGACCAATGTATTATGTCCTCATTCAGCTGACCCCGTGAATAATCCATGCCTTTTAAGCTTAAGTCATTTACCATCACCATGACTGTTTCTCAAGCAGGAAGATGGGACAAAGTAAGGAAGGACAAGATGGAGTTTTCAGCAAAGAGGCTAAGAAAATATTATAAAAACATTCTTGCAACATTGGCTAAGAATAAAAATTCAATGAATATGTTTTTTATTAAATAATCACATAATCATTTAGCACATCACTAAATTTTAAAATAGTCCTATCTGTTGTAAACATAATCGTTTGTTTATTGATTTATTCAATACATAAGACATTCATACAGTAATATATATTTACTCAAACAGCTACTTAAGACCATAATGAATATCAAATCTCATAATAACCTATATTCATATCATACTTATACAAATTTCAACTAGGCTTTTTTTTAAGTTTAATATTAGTATAGTCACTTTGATTTTTTTCAGTAAGTTACCATGATGATAAAGGTGTTTATAATGTATTGTAAATTTTGGATAAAGCAACAGATGCTGTCTTAGTATCATGTCATGTCACACACTTGTATTTTAGTATTTTAGGTGTAAAATCATGTGCTTATGATCTCAGTGAGAAAATTTGAGATTAGTTCATTTTTTTCAATCAATGATGCCACTTACAAATAGCAGCAGTATTTGTTTTCAGGATTTTTTACACAATTAGTGACATTATTATTTATGATCAGGCATTTTACACTTCAGAGTGCATGACATGTCTGAGAGTAATAGGGTTCCCACTTTGAGGGTATTCTAATTCATCATCCCTTAATTGCCTGCTTGGAGCAAAGTCAAACCAATTCCCTTCGTGCCTGACCAAAGCAGCATTCCTTTTGGCCTTGAACACCTGACTCTCACTTCTCTTTATAACAAAACTCATGTCAATTTGAAAAATATTCACCGTAAACAGAGGGTGAGGAAATAAAATATGTTGAAATGATTCTTTTTGTCATTGTTACCACCATTTTTTAGGGCTGGAAGGCATTACAAAATAAGACCTCATTGGATCCTCAGGCATCCTCGAAGCTGTACTTACAGGACCCAAATTAGGATTGATTCAGGCCTGAAATCACATTAACTAATGAAAAGTAGAATGTGGTACCTAGAATTTTTCTATGACGGAATACCTCAAGTTCCAACTTTGTCACCATTTTTGGTATAGCTCCAGTATCATTGATTTTTATGCATCAAAAGAAGGTAGAAGTTTTTAAAAATATGTTTGCTTTTTGGTTGTACCTAAAAGAGAATTTTGGTAATTTTGGAATATTTTGCTTTCAACTAAAATCTCAAATTGAGGGAAATTTGGGGAATCTAATTTAAAATTTGTTTTCTAGAAAAGTGTGAAAGAAGTTCAACAAATTGTTTGCACATCCAACTTCACTAAAGTTGATTTGCTTGTGACATTTTCTTTCTGTTCTCTCTCTGCTCAGTTCCTTTCCCTCTTGTGACTGTGTCCCTGCTGAAGTTACAAAGGCCTTCAACCCTCCCGGCTCTTAGAAGCTCCCAAACATGGAATATGTCAATTAGGTCAGCATTTCTAAGATTACAAGAACTTCTCACTTCAGTGCTCCAAATATTCTTTTACAAAACATAGCCATCTTTTACTCCATTGCCCAAGACACTTTTCTCTGCTTTTTTGCCTCATTGGAAGGCACTTATTAAATTTATTCAGGTTGTATTATTTTGGCTGCCATGTCTAGATTTTTACATTTCATAAAGTGCATACCATACATAAAAGTAATTCACTTAATATTGATTGATAGACTCTGCTATATTGCTAATGTTATTTTATGCAGAATGGCCACCTGATGTCTCTCAGATCACATGACATAGTTAATCACTTGGTACGCCATACAGAATGAACATTTATTTTGAGGTTCAGTTCACAGGCTCTAGTATATTCTTGCTCCAATACCACAGGGCAATATAACAACTAATGCAAAAACCAGAATACTTTGATACCAGAAAGTCTGTACTGGTACACCAGACTGACTGCTGATGGGGTCTTGCTGCCTTCAGTGACCCCGCTCTACAAAATGTTTTACTAGAGTGAGGATGGCTCCATAAAACAGATGTCAGCAAACCAAGCCACAGCCCATGGGCCAGAACTAATTTGGATCTATTTTTCTATAGCCTGCGAGATAAGAATAGTTTTTTATACTTGAAAAGGGAGTGAAAAAGAAATAAAGAATTGGAGACAGAGATTGTTAGTGGCTTGCAAGACTAAGCTATTTACTTCCTAGACCTTTTTTAGAGAAAAAGTTTACCTACTTTCACCTTAAAAAAATGACAGGATCTGGAATTCCCATCATGGCACAGCAAATCCGACTAGGAACCATGAAGTTACGGGTTCCATCCCTGGCCTCACTCAGTACATTAAGGATCCAGTATTGCCATGAGCTGTGGTATAGGTTGCAGACCCCGCTTGGATCTCACATTGCTGTGGCTATAGTGTAGGCCGGCAGCTGTAGCTCTGATTGGACCCCTAGCCTGGGAACCTCCATGTGCCATCAGTGTGACCCTACAAAAATTTAAAAATAAAAATAAAAAGACAGGATCTGAAACCAAAAGCATTGGAAGGAAAACAGTCATCATACCAGACCACATCAATTCTTTAACCACTCAGAACATACTTAGCCATGAAAATTTTTCCTTCTTGGTGTTATAAAAACCAACAAGAACTAAATTACTATTATAAACAAACACATACACGCAATGACTGACAGAAGCATATATTTTGATATTCAGTTATAAAATGCATTAATTGGAATGTCCTTCTGATACTAACAAACAAACAAAACATCCCACTGAGGCACAACATTCTTTATGTTTACCAGAGCTTACTTCCTGCCAAATGGATACAGAGGTGTCATGTGTTTATTGCCCCTAAATAAATCAATGTATGTTTTGAATATACTTAGAAAGTTTGCCTGATGATAGATCTTTTGCTAGGTGGAATAATTTTATTGATGTATTTTTCAAGTTCATATTTTACTACACAGGTAGGTTATCTTTAGTAATGGAATATCAGTATAATTTTGGCAGTGGCCCTGCAAAAGAAGGAAGATAACAAAAATACAGTTAACAAAAGTGGATGAAAAATCAGATAACAAAATCAGATAACAAAAAATCAGTGAGATTGACAAAGACATGTTTAAATAAAATTCAAATATTAATTAGAAAATATCATTAATGTGATAGCTCAGCAGTTTCTCCCCAAATGAAAAACATCTTATCCATTTAAAGATAAAGTAATATTTCTAGCTCATAGATAATAGAGCATATATCATGTTGTTGAGTTACAATACCCAAGATCAATGAGCTCTCATTATGAGGTCTTTTTAGCAGTATCCTCTGACTCAGGCCTGTTTATATCAATGTTACTAATTATGGAGTACCAGCTATGTTCCAGGAGAGCTCCACTTCACATACCTCAGTATTTGTTCATCATTAGAGACTCTCCATAATGTAAGCATTCTTCAAAGAGAATCAGGATCATGGATCAGGAGTCAACACATTTTTTTTTCTGTAAAATTCATAGTATTTTCTGTTTTGGGGGCCATACAATCTCTAGCTACTGCGCAGCTCCACTGTATGTATATAAACTAACAGGTGTTGCTGAGTTCAAATAAAACTTTATTTACAAAGTCAGGCAGCAGGCTGGATATGGCCCCAGAGTAACAGCCAAACTATATGGATCATAGAGCTAGATCAGATTAGTGCTTAAGTTCCTATAACCATAGATACACAGAAACTGCTTAAGTTTGATACATGCTTTTCTTACCTATCAAGTGAAAGAAAATTACCTCCATAAATCCCTCATATACACATGTAATTTTTAATTCATGAAATTAAATTCACTCCATCTGTTCCTCACTTCATCAGAATGGCTGGTATCATTCGTTTGGGAATCTGAGACAAAAGAAAACATATAAACATTCTGTGCAGCAGAACCAAAGAATGCTGAACTTTTATAAGAGTGATTTTCTTTATGAAAAAATGGTACTGCTACATTCCTTGTGGACATGGAAAGGGAAATGACCAGAGATTTATGGCAATAAAAGATGACATGAAAGCAGCTGCTATGTGAAAGGAAAGTCAATCCAGCAATACTGTCCACAAAGGTTAACCACAAAAGAAACCTCACATTAGTGTTCAATATAAGGGCAATTAGAAGGGAAACCACAATGTCTCTTACCCTAAGGACATGATCATATTTAATTGATAGCATGCACTTTAAATAGGAAAACTCTAATCATAATGACTTTTTTGTAGTAGCATGACTTATTACATGGACTAGTAGTCTCAACAGGCAGCAAGGACCCAAACACAAAATTTAGCCTAAACTTTGAAATAAATATTGAAAGCTGAAAGCTATTAATGCTTTCTGTCTCTAGTGACTCCCTGACAAACAGTATTTCCTAAAGAATGGTATAAAGCAGCAATGGTATTAGAGGCTTCATCATTCCTTACATCTTTTTGAAGACACACTTTAGTTAACTTGTTTTATTTTTCCCAGCAAATATTCACTATTTATATTAAAAATGCATTTGATAATATAAAGTCAAGTGGCCCCAATAAATTATCATCTTCTTTATTCTAATTTGATTCTTTCTTTCATTGTAGTTGGCAATTACTCTCCCTGAAACTCCACCCCTGCCCCCTGTATTTGTGTTCGTTTGTTTTTGTGGGAGGCAGTATAACAAGGTACTAAAAGCAAAACTGATGCCAACTCTGTTATTTCCTGGTTCTTTGTTCTTGATTGACCCCCAGTTCCTCATATGAAAAATGAAAATAAATGGCAACTTACTTTAGAGAGAATATAGAGGTGATATTGAATTAAATACATAATTACTAAAGAACTTTTTATTCAATCCCTATCATCTTATGCCTGGTGACAGGGATTGTCATCTAACTGGTCTTTTTTTTTTTCTTTGTGAGTATAGTCGAATTACAATGTTGTATCAGTTTGAAGTGCATAGCGAAGTGAAACAGTCATACCGGTAAATGTATCTATTCGTTTTTTTCCCTGTATAGGCTATTACAGACTATGGAGTAAATTTTCCTGTGCTCTACAGTAGGTTCTCACTAATCATCTTGGTTCCACTCTTGATTTCCATTCAGTCTACTCTCAGAGCAGTGAAAAATAAAACCTGATCTTTCCCATGTGGACTAAATTGTGGCACCCCTCTGCTTAACACCTCAGAATGGCTTGAGATCCCATTTAGAATAAAAGCCAAAGTTTTCACTGTTATCACAAGTTTGTTTTTGTTTTTGTTTTTCTAATTTCCCACCAATGAAACTCTCACTCATTCCATGAAAGCCACAGTGGTTTTCTCATTTTCCTAAAATAGAATAAGCTTCCGGCCTCTGTTCTTCCATTGGTCATTTGCTGACCCCTCTCCTTCCAGTTCTCTGTTCACAAGTCAACTTATCATGGAAGCTTAGCCCAAATATCTTGTCCAGAATTGCTCAACCCTTGTGAGTGTTTCCATTCCTCTTCCTTCTGTCCAGGCATCTCTCATTTCTTTCCCCTTTGTCTTCCCTCCTGACCCCTCTAGCCACATTGACGGACATTTTTTCAGCTATGTGGATACTTGTTTCCATTCACAGGTGATAGGAGATCTACCTCAATTTTAGTGAGTTATGTGAGTTAGGGAGCTAGGTTAAAATGTGGAAAATATTTAAGAATTACTTTTGGAAAGAAATTCCTTTCTTCACTACATTACACAAAGCCTTTGTCAAAGGTAATTTGACTCTATGTGTATGGCTTGATTTTTAGCTATTTACTCTCTTTCTCAATGTATTTGTCTCTCCTTTGCCAATACCACACTATCTTGATTACTGCTGCTTTATGCAGGAGTTGGCACTTTTTTCGTAAAAGTCTAGATAATATTTTGTGCTTTAGGGACCACATTGTATATTCTTCTTTATTTTTATAACTCTTTGAAATGGAAAAACTATTCTTAGCTCTTGGGCCATACAAAAACAAGTCACAGTAGGGATTGGCCCACAATTTAACAGAAATTAAATGATCATACTAATAATTAAAACCATGTAACATTAAATTCTCTAATTTTGTTTTCTTTTAAAATTTGTTCAGCAATTCTGAATATTTTAACTTTGTATACGAAGTTTAGTATCAAGTTATCAACATCTATAGAAAAAATTGGATGTTTGATTATAATTGCATTGGATTGCAATTGATTTTATAGATTGATTAGGGTATAATTGATATCTTCATTGGCTCAAAAGCATAGACTTAAATACCTATACCAATTAATTTTAAGACTGAAAATGATAAAATAATTTAGTGTTCAGACTACTAAAATGGCTCACTGAGATAATTTGTTCACTTGATGATGTCACAGTTCTACTGCATGTGTTTGTTTGATGTGCAGATTAATGTATGATCCCATAGCACTGTGAGGTAAGACTCTGGACTCTTTCCAATTTCCGTCATCAATCAGAAGTGGCAAAGAGTCTTACCCATGTTATCTTTACATAGCAATTGAAAGGAAGCATGGATAAACTGTGTGTAAGATCAACAGCTTTTTAGATGAGAAAACACCAATTTCCTGTAACAACAAATTCGGGAAATTGGTAGCTAATTGTAAACCACAAAATAACTGGATGACAGCATAGTCAAATGGTTCATTCTATTTCTCTTTGTGGTGAAATATGAATAGCTATAAACTCAGTCTGGACACTGAGATTTATATCAGTCATGGAGACCATACTTTAATCATGTCAGGGGGCAGAGGAGGGGTTCCTGAATAAGAAGATCCTATGTCCATGACAAGAAGAGCCTTTTTAAAAAAAGAAAAAAAATTACTTGAGTTTTTTGAGACTCTATGGTTGACCTATCTGTAGGTGTCTTATTATGATTTCACACTTTCATTTTGTGCTCTTTACATTTTTGTATCTTGTCTTCTTCCCATTGTACAAATGGGTTAGTATAGAATAATTCTTAACTATTAAAAGAGGAGTTCTTTTAAATTTTTTCCACAGCTCATTAGTCTTAGCATTAAGCCTCTCAGTACTACATTTGTCATCTATTAGCCTTATTATTGACTACATTGTTCCTAATTATTTACTGATCCTCTTAATTTAGAATCACAAGGAATCAAAGCTTCAGGAACATTTTGTGATTCAGTTATGGCAAAGATTTGAGAATAACATAGTAGCTAATTAGAAGTTCTCTTTCATTTTGATGCCAAGCCTTTTCACTGTTATATTTTTAATCCTTAAGAAATGTTTAGTAATTATTTTATTTATTCTCAGTTTTAAGATCGCTATCACAATGCCATCCATGACTTCAATTAGAGTCTAAACTTAATCCAATTATTAAAAGAAGTCTCCCACTTCTACTTTTTTGAAATAATCTTTGCTGAATGAGAATTTAAGTATCAGATATAGGATATGATTTGTGCACTAAAATTCTGGCAGCAATTTTGGAAAAGTAATCTGCTTAGCTACCACAGTGATAGACTGCATCAAATAACAAGACAGGTAATTTTACCACAGTAGTTGTTTGCAATGAAAGATGATACAAGGTAGTTATTTATAGGATCAGGAACTCTCAAAAATTGGAAGTAACACTTACATCCAGTCTTGACTCTTGATAGTGACTTCCCCTTGGTTTTTGGATGCCACTTACCTTTAGCTCTGCTGTTTACATTGCAGCTATATCTCAAAGTGTTTATATGTATTTAAGGCTTTAAGTTGCAGCTAACTGCTGTGGGTTGAGCTTTTCCTTTTGACGGTTTCACTGTGACCTTGGGGACCATTATCCATTTTCATCCATGAGTAATTTCTATATCCATGTTTCCCACCAACCTTGACTATTGTTAAGGATGATTTCTTTGAGTTCCCTGGTGGCTGAGTGGGTTAAGAATCTGGTGTTGTCTGCTATAGCACAGGTTTGATTCCTGGCCCCAGAACTTGAACATGCCATAGATGTGGCCAAAAAAAAAAAAAAAAGAGAGATTTATTTTTTCTTTTATAAAGTTTCATTTTTCTATCTGATTGTCTATATCATATGTTATATATGAACATTTATCTTTCAATCTCATTCCTGGAGTTTGAGTCAAAAAATTCTGGGAGTTCTGATGTGGTTCAGCAGTAACAAATCCAAGTAGTCTCCATGAGGATGTGGGTTTGATCCCTGTCCTCACTCAGTGGGTTTGTCATGAGCTGTGGTGTAGGTCACAGATATAGCTCAGATCCCACTTGCTATGGCTATGGCATAGGCTGGCACAGCTATAGCTCCGATTCTACCCCTAGCCTGGGGTCAACACCTTCCATATGCCATGGATGTGGCCCTAAAAAGACAAAGAAATATATGATTTATAATTTTTTTGTGATTTAGGAAACACTAGTCCCTAATGAAATATACACTTAGTATGTCTTATTTTAATTTGGTGCAACACTTTAGGGAAAAATAATTATGACCTTTAGTTCTTAAGAATAGTTTTTTTGTTGATGTTCCATGAAAAAGAAACTATATACGCTGTACAAAACTTGTTCAAATATTTGTTGATGTTGGCTATTAATTGCTCTGTAGAGCACTGAACTACATATGGTTAAACTGGATGACTCCTTAATAATTAATGTAACTGTAATTTCATAGGTGAAGACATTGAGCTACAAGAGGTTAAATGGCCTTCAAAACATTAGTTATCTCATTATGTCTTATAAGAGCTCAATTTCCTAACCTGCAAATAAGTTTTTTAATAACAATTTTTTTACCTTTATGCAAAAGTATAACTCCTATAAAAGATGCATATATCTTAAGATTGATCTTATATTTGTCATTTAATTTGGGACTTACCTGAAAGCAATAGATGGTGATAAAATTTTAAGAATATTATAATTTTAAAATATTTATTTAGTGACCTAAATGTTGGTTTCATCATATTGGCATTCACATAAAAATGCTTATTCAAAAACATTTTCAAATTAAAATTATTTATATAAAATACCATCTATCTGTGTAAATTAAAGCAATATTCCAAAATGTTACACTGAATATCTGATCATTTATAAGAGTTTAAACAGAAACTATTTATTTATGAATTTTAATGTTTCATATTTTTCCAACATGGGCCTTTTAAAGAATTGCTTACAAATATTTCTGAAGGTTTTTTTTTTTTAGGTTAATACCTTTTAGAATGTTCACTCTTTCAACTATCTTTTCTATGTATCCTAATAGTTCTAATAGAGAAAATAATCACTCTGTAGATGCTAAGAAACTTGGTTGATAACTAATGTTCAATACTAGTACTGCTAATATTGGTCCAAAGTGACATTATATGCCTTCTGATAAGTTGTTAAACCTGGTTCTAATCATAAGGAAATAGCAGAGAAAAGCCAAATAGAGAGACATTATATAAAACAATCAAAACAAAACCCTGGCCTGTGCTCTTAAAAAAAATGTCAAGGCCAAGAAACACAAAGAAAGAGAAACTATTCTGGGATAAAGAATAAAGGGACATGACAACGAAAGGCAATGAATATTGTGGACTACAGATGAAAAATTCTATAAAGGACATTATTGGGGCAACTGACAAAATTTGAATATGTAATCCACGAAAATTTTTAATTTTCTGATTTTCATAGTTCTTCTGTGATTATTTAAGATAATGTTAATATTCTTAAGAAATACACCCTGAAACACATAAATGTCTACATTTGCTCTAAAACAGCTCAGGAGGAGTTCCTATTGTGGTGCAGTGGAAACAAATCTGACTAGGAACCATGAGGTTGTGGGTTTGATCCCTGGCCTCTCACAGCAGATTAGGGATCCTGCATTGCTGTGAGATGTGGTGTAGGTCACAGACACGGCTCAGATCCCACGTTGCTGTGGTTGTGGTGCAGGCCAAAAGCTACAGTTCCAATTAGACTCCTAGACTGGGATCTTCCTTATGCCACAGATGTGGGCCTAGAAAGCAAAAAAATAAAAAATAAAATATGTAAATAAATAAATAGTAGCTCAGGAAAATTATATGTGTTGATTGATACATCAAAGGTAAAGAACAGATGAAGCAAATGAGGTAAAGCATAAAGCAAATGCTCAATCTAAGTAGAGAGGATATGGCAACTTTTTGTACTATTTTTGAAACTTTTATATAAACCAGCTATAATGGAAAAAATAAAAATCATTATAAAACAAAAAAAAGAACCTGCTGAATGCTTTGAAAAGTATTTTTCCATTCCACTTCCAGCTATGTGTAGAAGATATTGGTTCATGTAAGCTAGTTAGTGGAACCCTGATTTAAACTTGTTTACTGCTCTTTGCTTGTTCTTTTTCTAGTGTATCCTTGCCAACTAGTTAATTTTACCTGTTAGATATGTCAGTGTCCCAAATTCTTGGGTGGATGCTGAGGTTTGCCCTCTTTGCCTTCATGAATATTTTTTAGGCCATTTATAAGATACCCCCCCCTTTTTTTTTTTTGGCCACATCTGTGGTATGTGGAATTTCCTGGGACAGGAATAGAACTCACGCCACAGCAGTGACCTAAGCCACTGAAGCAACAACACTGGATCTTTAACCTGCTGTACCACAAGAGAACTCCCATGTGTAAAATAAAAATAAAGCTTTTCCTATAAAAACTTCAGTGTTTATGCATGTGCTGTGTAGGCAAGAGTAAGAAGTAGACAGAAAAATAGTGTGTAGTAAAAAATATTCTACTACACTTGGAAAATGCTTGTTTTGCCTTATTAGCAAAGATAAATCTATGAAAAAAAAATCCTTTGGCTGATTTAGTGGTTGGGGAATTCATTTGTTCACAGAGAAGTTACATTAGGATTCCATCCAGATTCTCATAATGTATCCAGATGCAAGAAATTTAATTTATGTTTTAAATATAGTAAATGTTCTAGATTAAGGACCATGTGCCTGCCAGATTTTAAGCTCAGCTGTTTTATTTTTTGCCTGAGATACTAAAAAATGTCTTGAACTATATAAAAGCAAGTTTTTTGCTTCTTAATTTTTTTAATTTGCTGATTTGTGTAAAATTTTGGAGAGACCATGCCAGGCTGAGTGCCTTTATACAAGGGATGAAGCCTGAGGGATTTGTTTTAAAAAATCAATTTTTATGGGATTGAAATTTAACATACTGCCATTTGCATCTAACTTTGCTTTGCAAAATATTTTGAGAAAGTGCTTGTTCTTTAATTTGCTGAGAGTTTTGAATATTAGTAATAAGTTCAATACAGAAAAAAAATCAAGATATTTGACAAATTTTTGAGAAAACTTAGTCATATTATTTTCTGCTCCCTTACACAATGACTAGTTTTTTTTGTTTTTGTTTTTGTTTTTTAATAAAACAAATACAATACAGATGTTTCTCATAAAATAGACTTTCTATGTCATGGCTGTTGCCCACTTGCCTCTTTTCCTTGATTCTACTTGTTCCTTGAATATCTTTATAGACCTACCGAAACTATGTAGTTTAAAATATTTATTCACATTATCTGCAAAATACCTTTAATTCATATGATGTAGTCTAGGTATTGTCATGAAGCTGTTTCAGGTTGTGGTGGCTAAGGTGATGCCATCCTCCTATTTTCCTTTCATTCTTTTTCCATGAACAGCAGCCTCTGTGCCTTTCATGGCAGTGACAGACACGTAAGAAAGTGTAAGCATATCTGGCCTTTGACATGGTTAGGCTTGCAACTGGCATACTGGTGCTTTCACATACAGGCCATTGGTCAAAGAAGCCACAGGGTATATGGGTTGAATGGTGTCCCCAACAAAAGATGTCAATACTGTAACTCCCAATACCTGGAAATATGACCTTAATTGGAAATAGAGGTCATTAGGATGGACCCTAAATCCAACATAAAGCACTTAATTCTTATTTACGTTGAGACCCCCCTGAAACTAGCAGAAACTAGGAGAGAGGTATGGATCTAACTGTCCTTTACAGCCTTCAGAAGGAGCCAACTTCTTGATTTTAGAATTCTAGACTCAAGAATCATGAGACAATCATGTTTCTTTTGAAGTAAACATTTCTGTGTACACTTACACATACAAGCAAGTTATTGCAATTTTCTTGCCATTAACTTTCATTCATAACTTTGTAGTCTTAATGAGAGACTCACAGTAAAATTCTTCTAAGAAAGACCAGCATTGTAACCCCTGCTTTCTTATATGTTTTTACTCAACTTCATAAATGGAAATGTTTAAAATATGGTGAAACATTTTCCTAAAGAATAGAGACCATTTTCTTCTACTATATTTAGCTTTAGATGAGGTGGAAGAAAAAAAAATGGGATTGAATCCCCCAAACAAACAAGAGCTTTTCTAATTTGTTTTAAAATGCAGAGCTAATTTAATTCAGAAAGTTACAAGAACAATTCTGAATATAGTTCTCAGAATGAATAGCATGTACCCTGGGCAAATGAAACCAATAAGTTCAATAAAAACAGAAAATCTATTAAAAACCTGCTACAAACCACAGCTTGTTATGGGTGTTACAGAAATTTCTTTGAAAATTTCCTTCCAGTTACTTCTTCCATTTAGTTACTCTGTCAATATTTATTGCATGCTCAATGGATACAAAGTGTATAATATCTAGTGTGGAAACGTAAAAGAAAATGCACATGTCAAACTCTATACACAGTGGAAGTTATCCTCTTGAGCAAACATATAATAAATACCTATAACTAATTATTCCTCTTGTATTTTCCATATATATAATAACATATTTAAACAAGTCAGCAGTAAAGTTTTTATCACACACTACAAACAGCAAACCTAATAGTAGAGAACATTATAAACACTTTATTCAGGTATATGTAGATTTACTACAGAAACAAAAATCTTAAGTATTAGGACTCCTCCTTTACAGGAATCCTTCTGACAGCTTCAGGAGGCACCTGTCAATGTGATTACATGATTATACATATTTGGAAGATTTTGAAGGTTAAAAACAAAATAAAAATGATCCAAAATTATGTAAAACTATTCTTCTTTTG